>NC_059427.1:59366817-60791817 GCF_021028975.2 Sphaerodactylus townsendi
CCCTTTGATAGATTCTTGCCTGCAGTTTTCCTGAGATCACAGTGTAGTAAATAGAATTCATGTTCAGTAGAAACATATTTACAAAGTGTGTACCATCAGTGTGTGACTAAGAGTCAAACTGCATAATGTTCTATTTCACTGTTCTATTGCGCTTATTTCACTTGCGTAAAATAGAACAGTATGAAATAGAACATGTGAAATAGAATCTATTTCAGGTAATGTAACATTTCTGACTAAAACCTTGCCCTTTTTAGTCCACATTTGTAAATGTTGTCTTTGTGATGGAAATTGATAGTGATATGTTAAATCTCTTTTAGCAGATCATTTCCTATATGGATATTTTTCCACAGTGAACAAATTTGAAAATACATGACATCAAAAATTGAATTGGCAATTGTGATCCATTTTTCCCTGTCTTCAGTTAGGATATTTTAGGAAGCATTAACAATAATATGTGCATATTCTAAGATATTAATCTGGATTTCAACTGCTAAAAGCAAATGTTTGTCCTTGGACATGCTTCCTATGCTATTTCTCAAGCAGTTGGAGAACTGTGGGCAAGACTCACTACCTCTCAAGCAAAGACTCAGCATAGAATCAGGACATTATTTTAAAAATTCTTCAACTCTTCATATGTAGTGGAGAGTGCCCATCATTACACTCCTTACTGCAAATTAGACTGCCTCTGTTCTGTTCCCCAAGTAAAACAATCTGAAGGTGCCCTGGAAAAAAGTGGGAGACACATAAGCAAGGTGTAACAGTTCAAAACCAAGGTTTATTGCTTAGAAGATTTGAGACCCTAACTCCTCCCAGGGTCTGACTATGATAAGGTACTTGTTTGACTGGTGAACAAACTTGAAGCTGTAGACTTTTATTCTTCCTTGACTCCTTTCAAGAAAATCCTCTTGTCTATGCTTCCTCCTGGTTCCTTTAATCTTTTATTTGGATTTTATTTTCTATTGACACCTTAACTTTGTGTTCTCTAGACTACATACACTTTAGTCTATGCACCATAGATGTAACAGATATTGCAGCCTTCCAGCTCCCTAGGCACCTTAGACTGACTGAGCTAAACAGGGGCATTGCTGGGTAATTAAAGGAAGATTGCCTCTAGAGAAATTTCTTAAAGGGGCAGAGTCTGTCTAAAATTCCCTCCCTTAGAACACTGTACAAGGAACTAAACCCATGCTAGCTGTAGGGAAACTAAGACTTAATGAGTAAATAATAAGAGCTTCTCTGGGGGCATAACAGCCTCTCCCTCAGTGAACCCTATATTTGTACACTCAAAGGTCCTTCTGACTTACTGATCTAGATAAAATAATCCATGTTGTCATAATGGGGCCCCCTGAACTTGCAAAAATTTCCCCTGGATGCTCTCATGTGGGAGTATCCCCTGGATGCTCTCATGTGGGAGTATCCTACCTGCTGGAATGCTCTAAATGACACATTGAGCATATCCTCAGCCTCCAGAAGATGACTCAGACCCAGGAGTAACTGACGGAAGTTTCCTGAACAATAACCTGAAGTTAAAACTCTCCTGTCCTAACCTAGATGGCCCAGGTTAGCCTGATCACATCAGATCTTGAAAGTTAAGGAGGGTCAGCCCTGGTTAATATTTGGATGGAAGACCACCAAGGAAGTCCATAGGTCATCTATAGGGCTGCCACAAGTCAGCTGTGACTTGACAGTATTTTCCATCACTATTAACCCCACCCTAATATTCACTGTACTGTAATTCAATCCCAGATCCAATGAAATGGCATCAAGATCTCCTCAGCCATTGTCAGACCAGCTGGTCCACCATGCTGGCAACTCAATTGCCCTGCTTAAATAATCTTGCTGGCCATATAGGTGTGAACCCTCTGTGCCTGCTGTCAGTTGATTTCCCAGAACTTTGCTCTCTTTGCTGAATTACTGAACCTCTCACTTGGATTCTCAGTTTCATACTTGGTTTTGGTTTGGACCAACTTTTCTTCCTTCTGATCAGACTCAGCACTTTGGATTCTTCAGAATAAGGCAATGTATTTTTTCCCACCCTGAATTCGCTCCAGTTAGGCAATAACCAAGGGTGTTACTGTAGGCCGGGCAATGTTGTTTTGTGTTTCTGTTTTCCCTTGCATCCCACAGCTTTGTAACTTGTTAGAGAAATAAAGATTTTCATGTGAGATTCTCTCTTTCCATCTTATTTGTTCTTAATTGGTGTGCTATATCAGATCGAGGCCTGGATATATGGCAGACTATTTGGTCCAAAATAATTTCCCTAGTTAGGCTCAGGGAAAGAAGAAATCCATCTATTAACAACTTTGCTATCCACTTTCTCTGTTTGGACATAGTCTTTCTGATTGTTGTTGCATGCTTTTCTCTTGTGGTTGCAATGCAATTCTAAGTAGAATTACACCATTTTAAGTCCATAGAATCTAATGGACTTGGAAGAGTGTGACTCTAGGAGAATACTGCTAGTGACTCTCCGTTGAAGAACTCATTGCTGACTTTAATCGTTCTTCCTGAAGTATCCATGGTACCCAATATATTTTCAGTATGTATCCACTTGAATTGTATTGCATTAAGAGCTTTCAGACTACTACAGGAGGTTTCCTGATGCCCACTTTATAGAACTTCAGCTGTAAAGTGTATTTACTCCAGAGAGATTGCAGTAAATTCTAATTTAACAAATCCCCTTTCCTACAGTGCTAATGCATTTCAATGCTATCCCTGTGTGCTGCTTTAAAAAAAACATTCAAGTATGATAGTTGCAGCATGTGTATGAACAGCCCTTCTGTGTTCATTGTGTTTGCTCAGTACTTAGCATTAGTAAGGATTACAAAAGACATGGGCATCCATCGTCTTAAAATGAGTCCTATAAAATCCTAGTCAAATTGTGGCATCTGCTACCAGATGAACTCCTTCCTCAAAGGGATGGGAATGTCATGCTAATAAAGATTGCTTACTGAGTTAGAGCTGGCACACAGTCAAGAATGAGGATAGACTAGAATTAATCATCTCAAAGAAAGAACACTAGTGATAACATAAGAATTTCCTTAGATAAATCAACATAATAAAGATCTGTCTCCACCTCCTCCCAGTTCAAATACACATGGGATCAATTAGCTTTTTAAATCCTTTCCCCCTAATTAAAACTATATTCAGATTTTCTGTACTTTTCATGTACATACCATGGCAAAATCAGAACACAGGATTTCATTCTTCCTATTTGACAAATGGTTGCAGAGAATATATAGCCTAAACTAAAGGATGTTAATGTACTCAAGGTAACAAGCATTAGACAAAATGTGCATTAAGAATAGGAACTAGCTATTGATATTTCCCTTATACTTTTAACATTTAGTTTATTTTCCTGCTTTGTCATATCTAGAACTAAAAAACTGACCAGGAAAAGATTCTGGGATAGAATAAATAGACATTTCTACCTTAAAACGGAAAGGTGTTATGGATTTATCAAGTTTATGTAATTGTACCAGTGATGGAACCATTGGGGTAGAGCAGTATACCAAATTAAATAAATAAATAACAACAACAGTAACTGGAAGTCTGAAAAAGGAAACTGAATCCCTGATTTTAGCCACTCAAGAGCAAGCCATTAGAACAAATTCGATCAAGGCCATAATCGAAAAATTCTCAGATGATGCAAAATGCAGATTGTACAAAGTAGCTGATGAAACTGTAGATCATGTCCTCAGCTGCTGCAAAAAGATTGCCCAGACTGAGTACAAACAGAGGCACAACTCAGTGGCCAAGATGATCCACTGGAATGTATGCAAGAATTACAACATAAGATCAGCTATGAACTTGTGGGAACATTGTCCGGAGAAAGTAATGGAAAATGAGAAGGTCAAGATCCTGTGGGACTTTCGAATCCAAACGGACAAAGTGTTGAAACACAATACACCAGACATCACTGTGATCAAGGACAAGAAAGTGACCATCACTGACATAGCAGTCCCCACTGACAGCAGGATCACTGAAAAAGGACATGAGAAGGTCACTAGATACCACGATTTGAAAATCGAGCTTCAGTATTTATGGCACAAACCAGCCGAGGTCGTCCCAGTGGTAATTTACACGCTGGGTCCCATGGCTACAGTCCTTGTATGCTAGATCCTATCAAGTGGAAATCTGGAGGATAAGTCCTGACTCTCGAGGAGATAGGTAAACCAGTACTATTCCCCATTCCACCATATTTCTGAGACTCCCACTATATGTAAAGTATAATTTAGCACTCAGCATGCTAGCACCCCCATTTTGGCTTGGTGGCTCCTTGCAATGACATGTTTCTCTCTTCAGTAGTCTTTGCCTTCCCCAGCTCCCTTGTCTCTGCACATGACCCTTCATCACCATTTTACCTTCACTCCCAAGTTCTGTTGGGTTCCTACCAATATCACTGTGAGCATTTACAATATCATCCCTTTGGGTTGAGTGAACTGGAGGTTCCCCAGCACCTGTTGCCTTTCACCCAGAGCTTAGTTTAAAAGCTGTCCTGTGACCTTTTTGATATTAAGCACCAGCAGCACGGTTCCCTTGTGGTTCAAGGGACCTTTTTGTACATGTTTAGCTCATCCCAGAAAGTTTTCCACGTGACAAAACATGGAGGCCTTTCATTTTCACATTGCTCATTTTGAATGCCCAGCAAGTAAAACATTCATGTAAGATTGCACACATTTCTCTCCATTGAGAGTCATAGTTTGTGTAGGGCACTAAAAAACCTTGGACCAGCCCTGGTCACAATGCAATTAATCCCCTTACCAGTGCAATTTACCACTCACAACTAAGTCTGAACTCATTGGAAGGATGCCAGTGGAGGATGGACATCATGAGCTCACTAAAGCATGTGTATCAAATCAGGACAGATAGAGTGAAATGTTGACCACATCATGCCCTAACATAATTATTTGAAGCTCCCATTCTTTTCTCTAGAGAACATTCATGTAAAAGTGCTTTGGCATCCTTGAGGAATATAGCCAAATCTGTTGCCCTTCCTTGCTTTATTGATGACACCGTCATTTTGGATGCGGTTTCTTTTTAAAATTCTTGCAGCTTTGTGATATTTATAGAGTCAGCACTGATGACGATTGCTGAGCATTGCCAGTAAGGTTTTAGCAATGCTGTGATAAACTCCTCCTTCCAAGCATTTATTTAATTCAAAAGGATTGTTTATGGAAGAGAGTGTCTTCGCTTGTAACCTTGGGGAATGTGTGGCTCCAGCTAGGTTTCTGTTTATTTTATTTTATTTTAGTCTCCCAGGAAACTGAAATGATGAAACCAGTCCATTGGCACTGAGAAACCTTGCTTCACAGGCTACCATTGTAATTCTGTAACCAAAGACAATCTGAGCCAAACTTGGAGATGTTTATATAGCTGTTCCTCATTCCAATTGACATGAAAGTCAATTTTACCTGAAGCCATCTGGTTTCATTCCTAATAAACAGGATTTGCAGTGCTTTATGCAGAAGTCAGGAACTGACTGCTCCCATACCAAATACTGTTCCCTGAAGTGTGCCTACTGACCCCTTCATGATGCTTTAGAAAAATGTTTAGTAGACAAAAATATGATTGTATGTTACTCTGGAAGTTACAAAAAAGAAACTTTTCAAAACACTTGAACACATGAAACCACTTTTTACTGAATGTGACCCATTTGTCCATCAAGTCAGTATTATTTACTCAGATGGGCAACAGATCACCAGATTCCCAGACTGAGGTCTTTCACATCAGCTCTCTTCTGATCTTTTAACTGGTCATGGATTGAACCTGGGACTTTCTGTGTGCCAAGCAGATACTCTACCACTGATCCATGACCCCCTCCCCAAATAATCCTGTACCACTTCAAAGTTTGTTTATTTCTCAAAAATAAGGGGGTCAGTTGTGGCCCACTCCGGTCCTCTCCAGTTTTTCTTCTCTTTTTAAATGGAATATACCCAAACATTACAGGGATATACTTGATTTCCATTGAAATGAATCGGAAGATGAAAGACTAGGGGCACACCCT
Organism: Sphaerodactylus townsendi; assembly: GCF_021028975.2. Taxonomy (NCBI): domain Eukaryota; kingdom Metazoa; phylum Chordata; class Lepidosauria; order Squamata; family Sphaerodactylidae; genus Sphaerodactylus; species Sphaerodactylus townsendi. The sequence goes on from NC_059427.1 coordinate 59,372,822, forward strand.
CTTAAAACCTCTGTTCCTTGCAAATTGATTGGGGGGGGGGTCATCTTTGGGTCACCCTTAAGGTTGTTATCTGCAATTAAACCAGGGTTTGTTTTGCAGACATTTGCATTCCACATGATTGCAAAAACAGGGAGAGAAAGAAAACATTTCAGAAGTCTCAACAAAAACAAATATGTTGTCAAATATTTGAAGCTCGGCTATGGATCGATCTATTCTTAAATTAATATTATGCTTTTGTGGTTTTATTATTTTAACGATAGTAAATGTAAAAGGAGCATTTTGAATCTGAAAAGGGTTTTATGATTAAAAAGGGGGATTGGTTTAATTCCAGTAATAATGGTGTTGTTGGGATTTGCAGTTCACAAAGTTCTTGTATTTTCTGATATTAAACTGGAGTTATTTTCAATTTTTTTAAAAAAAAATCATTGGTAACATATTTGCAGTGTGCCCTACTCCACTAGTCAATGAATGTAGTATACCTTAAGGCAGAAGAGATTTAAGAAGTTAACTAAACTCTCCAACTCAGCAAAATGTCACTTTTTTACTAGACTCCTAGTCAGATTCAGTAGCACAAAAACTCTGAGAGGATTTCAGTTTATTAAACCTCCTGCAACAATCTGCAGATCATCTGTTGTAATTATATGTGAGACTGTTTAGTTGACCTGCCCTATTTCAATGAAAGTTATGATATATGTGCCCACGTATGTTGTAATGGAAAGAATCCATCTGGATATGTGGCAGGCAGATAAATATTCAGTATCACATTACTGTATATTGTATGAATCCAAAGACTGCTCTCTAGAACAACCACATACTATCATAATCAAGCGCTGGAGTTTATGGTGGTGCTTTGCAGGACCTGTATTGAACATTCATCTTCTCTGTTCCTCACAGAATAAAGGCTGGAGATGGTTTCAATTTTTTTAAAAAAAACACTGAATGTTTTTCATTAGCTGCTGAAACTGCAGAAGGAGCTCTTTATAATCTCAATAGGAGAACCACTTAGGAGAATTTATGCTTCAGAATCCTTTTCTCTTTCATTTCTCTTTTCCTATATGCGTTATGTCTCCTTAATCTTTTTGGTTTGTGAGCCTTTGGGAAGGTGCTTGAGCTGAAGCTAATATGAACTTCATTGTAGGCAACTCCAACAGCAACAACAACAACAATAATAAATACAACGAAAACTACTTATTACATCAATCCATATTTTCATTTCAACAGAGAGTCAGTATGTTGAAAGAACAAGAATATTCTAAAAAGAACTGTGTGGCAGTCTTAGCAGGCCCTCATGTCCAGAGCAGTATCAAAAAGCCTGATTGGAAGACAAACCAGCTAGGCTGACATTGGTGAGGAAATGCCACTGGGTGGGGGGGGGGAGGGGGCAGAACCTACATAGCCAAACTGCAAAGGAGACAAGGAACAAACCAGGGGGAGGATATAGACAATTGCAAGAGATGCTCAAGAGCCTGGTTGAGGAAGAAAAGAATAAATGAAGAATAAATGAAGCAGCTCTGAGCTGTCCACTGTGCCAGCTACAGTTGTAAAAAGTCTTTTGGGAAGGGCAAAGAAAGACGACGGTGTTCACTGAAGACAATACCAAAGAAGGCAAGGAAGGCATGGGCAGCCCTGGTGACTGAGGCCTGAGAAGAAGCATGGGTGAAGGGACCTGGGAGTAGAGAACAGTGCAAAGGCCAAGGAGGACACCTTGGAAAATGGAGCCCAGGTTTTAATGGCATAAACATAGGGAATGAAGCAGAGTTAAACCCTTTGAAATTCATTTTACTTCAATTTTCTTAGAAGTGTGGAACTCTGCCTAGAAGACAGACAGCCCAATCCAGGGGGGGTCCCCCTCTGAAGCTGATGCACCTCTGTACCAGGGTGGATGCTCATCCCATTGGCACAAAGGGCAAATGCGCCAGTGGAAGGGGAACGTTCTCTGGCAGCCGGGTTCCACGTGGCTCCGTGGTACCTGACCTGGAAGCTGCCACAGTTGCCCAGGCCTGGTTTCACAAAACACTGTGCCAGCATAGCTGAAGATGGGCTGGGGGTGAGGCCAACCTTAATCGGCTACCGCTGCCCAGCAGGGCCCTGTGTGCCATCAGAGGCACTGGCAGAGAAATGCCACAATTTTCATGGTTCTCTCTTATGGGAGGCTTCCAGGGGGAGGGTTTTTGAAACTTTTTTCAAGCTTTCTGCACTGTGGGAAAGCCCTTTGGAGGTGGCAGGGTGGCTCCAGAGCAATGCTGTCCCTGCCCATCAACCCATTCTGGATTGGACTGTTGAAATTCCAAAAACACTTTTCTGGGAGTAAGGAAAATCAGACTTGCTTAGAATTGTACTGTTAGCTTATTAGAATCAAGAGTCTCACTACTAAGAAGGGATTAATGGGGAAACAACCAATTAGTTCCTCTGATTCTCATCTTCATTTCAGTCAATGTGGTTTCAAAGTAAAGTTTTACTGTGATTGTGTATTTCTAGACAGTGTCAATCCATGTTTCAGAATTAGGGATCATTATTTTTAATGGGAAACGTACAAATTCTTAGGTCTCTGATTATCACAGTTGGTATTTTGTGGGACTTCTGATTGTATTTGGAATGATTTTTACATAAACCCTTTGAATGTGGAAGAATAGGATATACATTTAAAATATATCCATTTATATATACATTTAAAATATATCAGTATAGGTGTGCTTTTATGTTAGCAGGCCTAAATGTTTTACCATCTAGAACCTGACTCTGATAGAGTATGTGACTGCAGTGCAGGTAGTGTAGGTATTCTGCATCACGTGACTTTTGAATGCAACTATTTTACTGAGGCAAAAAATCTGTTAATTTTTTTCTTTGCTCCAAAATATAAATCAAGCAGAGACATCTTTTTAACTATAAGATAATAGCAGACATAACACTCTTTCAGTTGCAAAATTTTCTTGATTTTGACAATCAATCAGATGTGGTCTAGTTTTGTATATTTTAGTATCCTGCTTAAGATTAATGAGGTATGAAGCAGCATGAGGTAGACCTAGGGATATACATTTAAATAAAGAAGTGCATGTATGACGCTCTCTTTTTACTTTGTTCTTCTATTTGAATGCTTCTATATTTCAATGTTCTTGTCCTCTGCAACCCAGTTTGAATCTTTTTGGCGTTCAAATTGTATAACACAGAACACAGCTCAGTAAAAATAAATACAAGCACTTCAGAAAGATGATGAGGAAGGAACTGGCAAGAGTAAGACATTTTCTGTGTGCTTGTGTCTGAGCACTTGGGCATACACATGCATATGTATGTGCCCACAGTGCTCTTAGTAGCTTCCTTTTAAACACATTCAACTGCATATTAAGATTTTTCAAGTGTTCAACAGGGATGCTCACTAAAACACACATGACTTCTAGTTAAGCATTAGGATGTTTGCCCACTACTACTTTCCTGTAGATCACTGTAGCAGGTTGCCAAATTCTTAAGAGAATCCAGAATGCATCTTTCATGTTTCTAACAGATTGTTTTAAGTCTTGCTGCACCACAACTGAGATTTTCTGGATTAAATTGCCAAGATGTCAGCTCATTGTGCTGACACAAAGGCCTCCTGCAATAAAATGGCACATTGATGGCATTGCACCATGTGAGTTCAGGCGGTCTTTTTGTATGGACTGTGAACCTGGAAGCCAAATGAATTCTGCAAACACAGAAAAAGGGCCTCCGAAATCTGAAGCTGTGAACTAAAGGCTCAATGAACTCCTAATAAAAAGTCTGAAACCAGTGAAACTTCTCCAAAATGAAACCAGAGGATTTTGGCCTTCTCTATAATTATTTAATCAAAAGAAATCTATTTAGGGTTTTTTTTTTCAAAACAACAAATGGGACAGAAAATTTAAAGTCAGAAATAAAGATCAAGGCAAAGGGAGCTGGGCAATGTGGGTCACACTTTATTTTTATAAATATCTGGAGTACCACACTCCAAAAGTGAATCCAAGTAAGCTAATCTTTGTTAGTACTGGCAAACATGGTACAGTCATTATTTTATTTACATCAGTGTTTATATTGCTCTATTCACTGCTTTCAATATGGTTGCTGACAACAATACTTTTTCTCTTTCAGATAGCTGACAATGTCAGCTAGTTTAATTATTCAGAGCGTCTGACTTTCAACTTAGAAAACTCAGAAGCATTACTTCTTTCTGGCAAAAATCCAATATAGGTAATAATTTTTAAATCCAAGCTTTGTGGTTTTGCCTTACCTGCAAGATTTGTTTCTCCAAATTCCACTGATGTTTTCTTTGACATCCCTTTATCATTCAGTAAACACCTTGAGGATGATCTATCAGGAACTTTCTTCACAGGTCCAATGGAGAGCAATTTCCATGGATTATGTGACACACGGTATTATATCAGTTTGAATGAACAAAATCGCACATGGAATCTTCCATTGATTTAAACATTATTTTTCTTGTTTCTATGTAGCAAAGTAACATAGCTTATAAAACACCATGAGAGCATTTAAGTCTAGTCTATAACAAAGCAGCCAGGATTACAGTGTAATATAACTTTTCTAAGAGCTATTGTTTGTTTAGCTTATTTGTCCAAGTTTGGATGAAGCTGCCTGTTCTCATGTTTGCAACTTTCTTCAAGTTTATTTACAAGGTTTGGTGGTTTATGGTTTATCTCTCCACTACCTAGTGTGTTCTTGGCTGATTTGGAATTTCATTTTACTTTCTCATGCTTCAGCACTGCCTGTTTATCTGTGTACATTATTTTCTGTAGCCATCTACATCTTTCTGATGGTTTGTATCACTGCCTTTTTCATATGTATTCCTGTATCATGCATCTGATGCAGTTTTCAGTTGTGCAGTAGTGCCTTCCGCCAAACCATTTAATATGTATCAGTAATACTTCAGAGTCTGTTTCTTCTTACTGACAGTCGCATACCATGGTGATGTGTCACATTCCCATTCTGGGTTTGTGTATTCACATGCATGTTGCATATTTGCATGCATGTAAAAGCATGTTTCCCCTCCATGCCATCACCCCAAGATGTAAAACACAGCCTCTCATTAACCAATGCCTTGGGGTACCCTGGTAAGGCTATCTCTGAGCAAGTACAAAGGGCAGAACTTCCAATAACCTCAGCTTCCCCATTGGTTGCATGTCCTTAGCATGTGTGTGGGATAGGGTTACCAGCTCCGGGATGGGAAATGCCTGAAGATTTTGCCATAGAGTCCACCTACAGGATGTGTATGGAAATAGCCCTGACAGTAAGATAAATACTTGGCTGTGTCTAGCCTCTGTTTGAAAACTGCCAGTTAAGAGAGAGCTCTCTATCCTTCTTATTAGGAAGTTTTTCCGGTTCAACTGAAATATACCCTTCTGTCACATATGCCCATTAAATCTAGTTTGCCTTCTGGAGTGATAAAGAACAAATCTTCACCCTTTTCCATATGACAGTCCTACAAGCATTTGAAATGTGTGATTATGTCTGAATTTTTTTTCTTCAGACTAAATGTTTCCAGTTCCTTCAGGCTTTCCTGATACTACTTGTTTTTTCAGGTATCAGCCATCTTTGTCGCACACCTCCTTTGAACTTGTTCCAGCACGTTGCTGCCATGATGTATAGTTGGCAACATGCATCTAGCCAAATCTGAGAAAGCAGTCCCTTGGCTGAGCTAATGTTGGTCACAATTGTATTTTGTTCCCTCCCAGTCACAATAATTAATCCATGTGAGAAGACCTTTTTATTGCATTTGCAAAGCACAGTTAAAGGCCAGGCAGGGACAGACTATAAAACACTAGGAATGGCAAGAGGAAGAAATTGAGACAGCCATATCAAGAGTTAGTGCTTGCAAGTGTTGTGAGGTGAGTCACTAATCCAAAAAAGGGAAACTTTTAGTTGTTGGGGTGCATAATTTCTTCCTTTTCAAAATATTTAAAGGGGAAAAAGTTTAATTAAAAGTACAATTAAAAATAGGTTGTACTTCTGGAAGCTTCTGCAAAAAACAAGGCTTGCCATCCTCCAGGTAGAGCCTGAACATAGAGGCTGTGTCCCGGGCATCAGTCATGGGGGCAGAAAATTGAGGCAAGTTGGGCCAGGCGCAGCAGGAGTGCAGAAGAGGCCAGTGAGCGGAGGCATGCACGAGGAGGAAGGGCCTCTGACTGTCTCCCACATCTTCCTCATGGATAGGCCAGAGGAGGCCGACTCCTGTCACCCAGCCGAACCAACTTCCACAAGAGCTCAGGCACGTGGGCTGAGGGTGTGGAGGCAGCAGAGGGAGCCGAGTCAGGTGGCCGGAGTCAGCCTCCTCTAGCCTGCCCATGAGGGAGGTGCAGGAGACAGCCAGAGTGCTACCTTCCCTCATTTCACATGGCTCTGCCTGCCCACCAGCCAGGCTCTGCCACATTCCTGCTGTGCCAAGGCATTGCCGCTCCTAAAGCGCCACCACTGCACCAACCGCCTCCCGCGGCTGGACCCTGCTGGCGGAGGGCAGGAGGTGAGATGGAGGGGCGCCACTCTTCCCGCTGCTGGGCTGGACGATGAGGCCAGCAACAACTGAGCCAGCTGAGGTAAGTAGGACACAGATGTGGGGAGTAGGGGCATGGGGTGGGGGGAGCTTGGGCAGGTGTTGCCCGGGGTGCCATTTCTCCTCCCTATGCCTTGGCCTGAACATCTCCCAGAAAGACCACAGAGATCAGTTCTCCTGGAGAAAATGGCTGGACTGGATGGACCACTTGCCCGATCCAGTGGGACTGCCTTAATGTTCTCATGTCCTCTGCCTCAAATCTCCAGGAGCATATCAATCCAGAGATGGCAGCCTACCAAACACACAATTGGGAACTTGCATTTGAGGGTCACAGAATGTGAATTTTCTGTTGCATCTATAACCTGTTATTTTCAAGTTTTATATATAACTGGTCTCATAAGATGCCAGTATATTGAGAAGTAGCAAAATTCTCATTGTTAAAAAAATTAGTAGACTACCTAAAGGAAAATTACTGTTGTTTAAAACAGAAAGAGAAAGAATCTACAGCAAACTTTAGTATCACTTTAGTATCTAGTATCACTTTAGTATTTAGTATCACTTTAGTATCACTTTAGTATTTAGTATCACTTTAGTATCTATAGAAAACTTTAGTATTTAGTAAACTTCATAGCCTGTCCCTGGCCGTTTCCACACGGCGTCGATGGGGGTTGGGTCAGCGCATTCCATGCTGACCCAACCCCCCTGGGACCGTTCGCATGAACGGTCCCAGAAACAGCCGGGAAGATGGCGCCACGGAGTGCCATCGCCCAGCAGACCCGGTGTGTCTCTGGCCATCCAGCACTTCGCTGAGGCCTGGAGACACGCCTCCCGGCCCTGCGCAACTGCTCCAGCATCGCAGGGCAGGGGTGCGTGTCCCCAGGCCTCGGCGACGCGCCGGACGGCCGGAGACAAGGTAAGTGAAGGGGGGAGGGGGAGGGCACCTTGGAGCCGCTGCTGTTTGCACGGCAGTGGCTCCCAGCCCCCGTTTTTTAAAAACCTCATTTCCCGAGCGAGGTCAGAAAACGGCGGCTTCGCGCCAGTCGGGCAGCGCGAGGGTGGCTCAGCTGCGAAGCAGCTGCGCCCCCTGTGCAAATGGCTCCCTGGGGACGCGTTTTTGCCGTCCCCAGGGCGCCATATACCGCCCTTGCGGAAAGGGCCCCTGCCTGGCATTTAACTGTGCTTTGCAAATGCAATAAGTCATGGTATCTGTGTCTATTACTGAAGCAGATCATATTTCACATGTGACAAGTCCAAGCAGATATTAGAAATTATACCAGCCTCCTGATCAATCCTTGTCAATCACTGATTGATTATTACCCATAGATGCCCAACAGTCAGAAACTCTTCACACCACTATATCAGCATTACTGCTTTTGCTATGCTCATATTGCTTGATTCTCTATTCCCTTTCAAATGAGACTACATGGTGTACAGGAACAATAGTTCCACCTTTCGGTATACCTTTCTGGCTCTAGAACATTGTATAATGTCACAGTGGAAAATTATTGGTGCAGTAAAACAGAAGTGTTTCCAGTTAAGTAGGATCCTGCCACTTTACCAACAAGCATTATAAACTATGCCCTATTGCTGCTATCAACATTGGCTTAACTTGAGACACATAGATCACTAGATTGTATTGATCCAAGCTTGTAAAGTATTCTGAGGTCTTCTGTACTTGTTCCAAAAGTTAATCCTCAAAAATAATGAATGACTACTTGAGATTATATATTTTAGTAGCCGAGCAATTTTCTGTTGTCTTATACTAAGAGAAAATGATTTGAAAATAATCATGCATACACTGTTCTTCATTTGTGAAATGTGCTGTTACTGCATACTACTATGATACCCTTAGAATATAAAGACAAGTCTCAGTACTGCACTCCTAAACCTCCTGGAGAATTAAAATTATACCACCTCTATTAGTCTCTGGTCTTGAAAACCCTATGAAGGGTCACCAATACGTTGGCTGCAACTTGACCCCCAAAATAAAACTTGATCCCCAAAATAAAACTCATTTAAATATTCCAGTTATGAATATGTATATGTGTGAGTTGTTTTTCACCTATTTGACATGAAATCTTTTAGACAGGAAAGCAAGAACAAATCAGCACAATAATTAGACACCATGACAACATGGGCGGGTCCCTGTAGCCCTCCAGACCGACGCTGGAGGACGAGGTGAGTGGGGGGACACAGAAGAGGTGGCTCCATGCGGAGCCACCTCTTCTGTGCTGGCCTTTGCGGGGGCCGCTCGCACGCTTATGTATAGGCACTGTTAGTTAATGTGTTAATATATTTCAGCAGGTATATGCATCATTCATAATTCGAATATTTTTAGTTAGGGGAAGGGATGTCTTCTTATATTGACTCTGAGTAATCCTATTCGCAAGTGTTCATATACATTGAGTAGGGATGTGGAGCTGGAACTTGATTAACTAAGATGCAACGTAAGACAAAGCTGTTTGCAAATGCATAAAATGCTCCAAGTGCTTCCTAGCATTTCAGCAGTGGCCAGAAATTTTCTAATATACACTTATTCTGGTGTCTCTCATTCTCTAGTTTCATTTTCCTCAGCAGTGGGCTCAGGAAGGGCATTAGATTAGTGTTGCCATGTGCCTGCTAGCATTCTAACAGCCTGTATGACAAAGGCAAATATTTAAAAAATCACCATCAGTGATGGTGACACATCTCTCTAGGAATCATCAAAAACTCTTGGGTGAAACCACAGAGTTTTTTATAGTCCCTAGAGAAGAATGGTATCAATTCTGGGGAAAATCAGGAAGTGACATCAGTCTTCTCTAGGAATTTTTGGAGAATTATGATGTCATGTCCAGATTTTCCAGGATGTGATGCCAGGCCTGGCAACCATACTTTTTACCCTGGGTTTTTGTTAGGGGTTTTACCCTTTTGGTGAATGTTCTCTATTGGTGTATGTTTTATGGATAGCTTTATGATTATTTTATGTCCATTGATGTACTTTAATGGCTTGTTTTAATCACTTGTTTATTTTTATATTGACAATTGATAATTTTAATTGTAAACAACCTTAAACAGGACACTTATTATCTATTATTTTAATTTAATCTAATTTCTGTTCTTTGTTTTAGAAATACCATTTTTCTATTAGGGTAAATTCATCCTGTTGCCTTAAGGACAACTTCTAGAGTCTGGCTAGAAAAAGGAGGCTCAGGTCTTGCGAGAAATTGGAGAAAGAGTTAGACTTAATAAAACCTGATTGTGACCTGTTAAGTTAGTTGGCTGTTGTGTTGTGATAAACAGAGTTATGACCACAACTGCTTCCAGCATTAATCACTTCCTTCCCTAAAGACATAACACCTATGATGCACATCTACCACATAAGCAGTGGTGGGATCCAAAAATTTTAATAACAGGTTTCGATGGTGGTGGGATTCAAACAGTGGCGCCGCCACACACACGCACCTCCAGTCCCTATTGGGCAGGGAGGTTGCTTTAGTAACCCCTTTCCCGGCACTCAGAAAAAATTAGTAACCACTTCTAGAGAAGTGGTGAGAACTGGTTGGATCCCACCTCTGCATATACACATATGTCTCTGTACTGATAATATGCAGCATGTTCATTGTATATGAAGAACTGAGGTCCTTCCCTCAGTACAAATTATCTAACTTTGACTAATAATGATTCCAATGTGGAGAATGAACTCAATCTATTCAGAAACACTTATATTAATTTGAATTGTCATAGAAGTTTAGTCTGACAATTTCAGTATACTCAAGACCTGGGAAATATGTATTTTCTTTCCAGCTGTACATACAATATATTCATAGGCTCTCAAGGCCTTGCATTGGGATTTTTGGTGATTTCATCTGTGGCACTGCTTTAAAAATTGAATTAGTGCCTGTTGCAAAACTTTGCCTGTATTTGTAGTTTTGAAATACCTGCTCCCAAGATATAATAGATAATTCTTCCTAGTCCAGTTGTGACTTAGCTTTAAATTTTTGTGTAACAAAACTAACTGTATTCCCACTGTATGGAACAGGTCCCCGAGTCAAAGCTAATTCTTTATCAAACTTATTTTATTTTATTTATTTCAAATGTTTTAGGGTACTTATTGCCTGTAACAATTTCTTTAGAGTCCTTTATTATTATTATATTTTATTTTTTACTAAGGCTGTTTCCGCACAGCATCAATGGGTGTTGGGTTGGCACATTCCACGCCGACCCAACCCCCCTGGGACCGTTCGCACGAACGGTCCCAGAAACAGCTGGGAAGATGGCGCCGCAGAGTGCCGTTGACCAGCCGCCCCGGCGTGTCTCTGGCTGTCCGGCGCGTTGCCGAGGCCTGGAGACACGCCCCCCGGCCCTGCGCGACTGCTCCAGCATCGCAGGGCAGGGGGGCGTGTCCCCAGACCTCAGCAACGCGCCGGACGGCCAGAGACAAGGTAAGTGAAGGGTGGAAGGGGGAAGGGCGCCTTGGAGCCGCTGCCGTTCACACGGCAGCAGCTCCAAGCCGCCATTTTTCGAAAACCTAGCTCCCTGAACAAGGCCGGAAAACGGCGGCTTTGCGCCGGTTGGGCGGCGCGAGGGCGGCGCGGCTGCGAAGCAGCTGTGCCCCCTGTGCTAATGGCTCCCTGGGGACGGCATTTTTGCCGTCCCCAGGGCGCCATTATCCACCCATGCAGAAAGGGCCAAAGTCTCCAATCTTAATTTAAGCAAGTTATGCAGAGGCCAAAGAAGGGTCCTTAAGTTAGGCACGATTTTACTGTACTCTTTCAACTTCTATTCTGAATGCTTTTATTTTGTTATTTATAAAGCGCCTCCCGCTGACATCTATTTTGTATACCAAGTTTGTAATTTATGGTGTCAAAGAACAGCCCTCCTGGTTATTTAATTGTAGTCTATCCTTGTTCAGTTATGAATAAAACCTTAGCTAAATTTAGTACTTACAGCTTACTGCCATTGGGATTAATATGTCACCAAAAACCAATCCCTCCATGGTTCTACTTCCTAAAAAACTTTTTAAAAGCCAGCAGGAGCAAAAGAACCTTTAAAATTTACGCAATCATATCAAAATGCTCCGTTGATGCAACATACAGCAATCTAAACATATCCAGTCCTTGTGCAATCCTTGTTTTATATCTAATCTGACCTTCTCTCAGCATGACTCATGTTTAAAATTTGCTGACGCTGAAAAAAGATTCTACGTTTTTAATAGGCTATTGCTCCAGCTGTGATACCCTGTTTACAGTGAAATTATAATAACCATATGTGCACAAAGAGCCATCTGGCTTTAATGCAGGTATAACTGGGGCTGGCTGTTCTGCGAACTTTACAGGTTCAATCATTCCTTCTTTTTGCCTCCTTTTTAAATCCATCTCAATGTTTTGTTTGAAATCTCAAGGCATATTGTTGGATTCAACAAGAACTTTTCAATCGTATTTTTCATAGCATCTCCTTGAAAATTTCCTGAGTGATTAATGCACTTCTTTCATCCACTCTATAAAGGATTCAGCTAACCAACTCTTTATAGCCATAATTACCATTGGCAGATATCTCCATAATTTCTATCAGTTATTGTGTGATTCCAAATATCCTAGGAGCCTCTTCTACATGTGTGCACAATTTAATTTTTCGCTTTTGCAATGAATGTGGTTTTCACATGGGCCAGGTTTGTTTGATTTCCCTATTGTTGGTCTGGCTGCGAATATAGTGCAAAGGGCTTTTCATATGAAACTTTTCATTGCAGTTTCTCTCCCCTAATCCCATGGCAGTAGCTATTCCCTTCCCCTAAGCCACTGGGGAGTTTTCAGTTTTAAAAATCAGCAGTCAGATGACATATTTAATATACGACTATAACAATTTGTGCAACAAGTTTTCTGTATTCTCAACTATCATTTTTGAAGTATCTCATTAACCAGTTCTGTGGAATAGATATATATCTTTCTACTTAGAGCTGCTAAACTGAAAAAGCTAAAGACTTACTCTTTTTTAAAATGAAAGTGGAATTCAAAGAACCTGTTAAACACATTGCCAATTTAAAAAAGAACCCTTCCACATCTCCTCTGCATAGTGTATTCTGCACATTGTATCTACTTTGTAGTAGATCTAAGGGACAAGAAAAAGATGTGCAAAGGTATCACACTGTAGTCTTTTGGGATCCTGACTTAGGAGTCATTAAATGTTGAATTTCACTAAATAACTGAGCTGATTGAGCAATTCACCAGATGCCATAGGTGTAGAGAAGTGCAACTTCTTCACTGCTACTGTTGGTACTTCATAGACTTTATATTATTCAGTTAGTTAGTGCAATATATAGGCTGCTCTTCTCCTTTCTAGCTCAGGACAGCTTTCAATATTGAATAATAGCAACAGTCAATAAAACATGTCTATCCTAGACTCAGCACTTAAATCCAATAGTGTTATTAGTTAAATTGTACCCCCCAAAACCTCATTCAGTCACATCCAGAAATTATGAGAATAAAAGAATGGTAAAGAAAAGGGAGAAGGGGGAGGTTTACTAGATGGATACTGTGCCGGGTTTTAGGACTTTGCTGAATGTTAACTGGAGCAAAGAATTTCCGTTAATGCTATGAAGGCTGAAAGGCAGAGAAAACTGAGAGGCAGTTGTGGCATGTACTGCACTTTTCTCTATGTGTAAAAGCTTTCTCTTTATGAGGGGACAGATCAGGCAGACAGGGTGGTCTCTTCTGAGTCTCCAAATATAATAGTGTTACACTAAAAACACACTGGTTACTGTTTTATCTCTGGGGAAATACACTGAAGAAAAATAAGCAAGGAGCCTTATTGGTCAGTGGTATTCCCAGAAGGGGAAGTAGATTTATTCTGTAAGGAAACAGAACAAGAAATCCTACTCAGATCTCAAAGTGTGAAGGGACATATCTGAGGTCAGTTTGTCCTGTCGTCAGTGTGAACAACATCTGCTAAAAATATCTTTTACCAGAGGGTAAAAAGAGAACTCTCATCAGAGAAACGTGTTCTGTGAAACGATATCTGAAAGTCTGTAAAACCTGACTGACACTTTAAAGTATTAAAAAAAGTAAAACATCTGCTGGAATTAACTGAAGTTAATAAGAACTTGAACTCTTTCTAAAAAGACTGCACAACTGAACTAACTTGAAGCAGTGCGAAATTACCAACATCTTTCTTATATGGCCAACTTACCTGTTTTGAGTTATTTTTACTTCACCAAACCTCTTTACTACTATTAAACAAATTTATACTAGTTCATCTTTTTATCAGTTAAAAAGCCTCTTGTGCCTAATTTATTTATCTGAGTGACCAGGAAAGGTAGCTTAAGCAAGGGACACTCTCCTGCTTTCTGGGTGATGCCTGGAATTCTGAGCAAGAAGCCCATTTCTTATATATTTGCATTTTGGTGAAAGGGTGGGAAAACTGTATTAATATACAATAAAATCACTCACATGCTATGTTTTCTAAAAGAACATAGTTAAAAGGCTGCTCAGAGCCTGAAGGAACAAGTGGTTAAAATTTTGGACACAGAAAATATCCCCAGGGCACTTGAGGGCATAGGGTACGATACAGAAACCACTTCAGCCTTAATTGAAGGCCTGGAGAAACTGCTCCATTTTACAGTCCCTGCTAAACTGTGTTAAACCTCACTGGGTCTGGGTCTCACTTGACAGAGCATTTCACCAGAAGACCCTGGTTGTGGTTGAAGACAACTGGACAGTGTTCAGACCAAGGATCACCAGTAAATTCTTATCAGCTGAGAGTAAGGCTCTCTGGGGAACATATTGCTCTTCCACACTTGGTCCAATGTTTCATCAACCACATTCATAATACAGTATGAACAGAAACTACTTTAAGGGTGCTGGTGTTATTTACTCTATAAAGAGCATAGACTACCACATTACCTAAACCTTCAGAAATTCCTCCAATGATGCAAAGAACATGCAAGCATTAAATTGCTTTCCCTCCACATTTTAATTATTTTCATTCAGCATGCATTTCTAATCTTTTGTCTTGTAACTATGGCATCTTTGGACTTTTAGATGTGCAACTTTTTGCAGCATGCTTTACTCCATCATAGTAACAACTTTTCAGAAGTGCAACTGTCTACTTATCAATTCATCAAATACATTTCCTACAGTAAATTAGACTCGTTTTTGCCCAGTTTCTAGGAGTAAATTCTGTGTATTTTATTCACTGATGCTATAGCTAAGTTCAGCTACCTGCCCCTCAACACTTCATCTTAATTTCAATTCTGAAAAAAAGCCTTTTATGTGCTGTCACAAAACCTCATTACTTGACCACCATGAGCTAAATCTAAATTGTTCAGCCATTTCACCAGAAATTGGGTTAAACTGGTTCTTTAACATATCTGCCAATTCCACAAAAGTTCAATCTCTGTCCCTTTTAGAGGTTTAGAGTTATTAGAGTTATTGTGAGCCCACCCACTACTGAGCATAATTGCTTCCTTTTTCTCATTTTCCGTTTTGTCATTAACAGTAAGAAAATATTTCATAGCAAGGATTGTTGCTGTTGATTAAACTATAAAAAGTGTTCCTTGTGAGGCACCATTATCTCTTTGCAGCAAAAAATATTCATGATATAAAACTGCACTCCGTCTTTGCTGTTGTCTTTAAAAAATACTGTCAGTTCAGTTTCGCTTAATTGCCATCTGGGTCTGGGGCACATACTTTGGAAGCAGGAGGTCTCAGGGTTAATCCCCAGCATCTCAACAAAAAGGACTTCGTATCTCTGGCAGGATGTGCCAGGAAAGACCTCTTTTTACCTGAAAACCTCAAGGTGCTGTCATATACAGTAGGTTATACTGAACTAGATTGGACCGATTGTCTTACATAAGGCAGCTTCATGTGTTCACAAGAACGCTGGTCTTTAGCAAAAAAGTATGCTTTATTCATCATGGCCATGGGTAGTGTCAGTATAGCTACATAGACACAACCCCCTGCAATATTTTTTAAATGATGGAGATACAGGGCAAGACCGCAGGTGCAAGTTCACAAAATGGTGTTAACGAAGAAGTCCAGGAAATGCAGAGCAGCGTAGGAAATGTTTTAAAGAGATCCACACAGCCAGTGAAAATGGTTCCACAAAAGAAACACTTCAAGAAAACTGTTTTCAGAAAAAGATCGCTTGGGAACAGCATCCAAATAAAACATTTTGAGGCAGAAAATAAATATTTTGAGCTAAAAGCCATGTGGAACTCTATGGAGGTTTTATTTACATTTTATTTCCAACCTCAAAATTTTTATTTGGCTTGTTTAGAAAGGCCCACTGTGTTTCCATTTTGCCTTCTCTCCTCCTCCAGTTTTTCATTCTCCCCTCTTCCCCTTCTGGATCCTCATACTTTCCTTCATTTCTTTTTTCTTTTTCTCCCTTTCCCTCACCCCCCAGCATTCCATCAGTTCTTTTATTCCCTTTCTGTTCCTTAAGAAACAAGCTTTTACAATTTTTATGGGAATTAAAAAAAAAAGGACCCTGCCATTAAAAGGCTTACTAATATAGGGGAACCTGAGAGAAATTTAAATATGCATGGGGTAGAGAAACTGGTTAGAGGGAGCTTTTTCTCCCTTTCCCATAACGCTAGAAATTGGAGACATCTAATGAAATTGCTGGAAAATAAGTTTAGAACAGATAAGAGAAACATTTCTTTACTCAAGTAATTAAACTGTGTGATTCATTCCCAAGGGAGGCAGTGATGACCACAAAGGGTTAGACAGATTCATAGAGGAGAGCTCTGAGAAGAAACAAGTTCTCTAACAAGAACAAATACTGTTTGTAACACTTTCAAGATATAGGTTGTTATATTTGTTTTGCTTATATAGAGAGGTTCTGTAAGAGGGTAGCAGGAAGGTTTTGAAGGGTTACAATGTACTTTAGTTGGTGAAGCATAAAACTGTTGCTAAGGCCAAGCCTTTCAAGACGGCCCATTTATGACGCCTGGGGGCAAATTAGCTTCCCCAGGCCGCCAGCCAAGACAGGCGCCGCTGTTGCAACGCAGCAGTGGCGCATCTGACTCTTCTTCCTCCTCCCCAGGGCGGGCGCTGTCAGCTTCTAAACAACAACAAATCTCTTTAAAGGGTTAAGCAGCAGGAGCAGCCTCCTCGGGCGCTGGGTGCGCGAATCACGCTGGGAAGACGCTGTCTGCTTCATTGCCAGCCAGCCAAGGGAAGGCCAGGCCTCGGCCACACTGTCCTCCAACCTCCAGGGGTCGGAGGGCAGCGTGGGCGGGGCTGCGACGCCCCGCAGGCGATGAGGAGGACACCGTGAGTGGGGCGGGGGAGGGCGCAGAGGTGGCTCCGTGTGGAGCCGCCTGCCGTCTGCCGGCCTCCGCTTCTCCCGTTCGCTGCGCCCCCACGCCGCCCGCACTCTTGGCGGCATGGGGGCGCAAGGAGGCCGTGCGGAAACGGCCCAAGAGAAGTCGTTAAAGAACAGTTTTCAGGCTCTTCAAAATGAGTTTCAATTAAGATGGACAGACTGGAATCCACTTGTGGAGGACATCTCTTTTCTCCCTCTTCCACTATTTCCTCTTCCCCTTCTCTGAAAATCTCCTTGGTCTCCTTTTCCTGCTTCTGTCTCTCCCTCCCACATAGCTAACTGGTCCCTTACTTCTGTCCCCAATGGCAGAATCTAGGAAAACAATGGCCTAAATGTATGGTGCCAGCCATACAACCTAGGAAAACAATGGCCTAAATGTATGTGCCAGCCACTGCACCAGGTAGGATACCCTCAAGGAATGGTGAGAAGCACATTACTTTCTCATGCACCCCTCCCCCCCCCCGTTAGTTGCAGTTTCTCTCTTCCTGGCAACTCCCTATATCCTCTCCCCTTTCCCTGTCTCATTCTCTCATTTTCATTCTCAGCCATTCATCAACCAACCTTTTATATGTCTCTCATATTCAGATATATTTATTATTCATTTATAGGGATGCCAGCCTCCCAGAGAGACCTTGGGATCCCCCAGAATTACAGCTCATATCCAGACTGCAGAGATCGGTTTCCTTAGAAAAAATGCTTTGGAGGGGATGTGAGGTAATTAAAAAAAATGGAAGTGCTACTGGTGAGCAGAAGGCCTGACCTGAGACCTAAGGTTTCACCACTAGTGGAAAGGATTGTCCTCCCCCTGTACTCCCCATGGGTTCATAGTTTAGGGATGTTCTTAGACCCAAGCTTACCACTAGATAAGCAGTTTGCAACTATGGAATACCTTTTACCAGCTTCAACTGCTTAGACAGCAATAGCCTTTTAGGATAAAAACATCTGGCCACTGTGGTGTATGCCCTGGTTACAGTTAGATTAGATTATTGCAATCAATTATCTGCATGGAGCTGCCCTTGAAAAGTATTAGAAACTTCAACTGGTGTGAAATGCTGGATCCAGAATGTTGATTGAAGTGGTTTTCAGGGATCATAGCACTGCAGTCTTGACCCATCTACACTAGCTCCCAATTTTCTTCCAGGGCCATATCAAGGTAATGAATTGATCTTTAAAGGTTCGGACCAGCATACCTGAAGGACCACAATGCATAGTTGTTACTTATCTGATATGTGAAGCTAGACACCTTTCCTCAAGGTACCACGTCCATTGAAGGAATATCATATTTTCTTTGTATTTAGTTCATAAACTCTGCTCCTGGGAAAATGCAATTAATTTCCATATCAAAAATTATTTAATCAATTTCAATAAAGTATAAAATATAGGATGTTCTTATGTAAGTCTCTTGGGCCCTGTTTGATGGCAAATTTTGAGGGTACTTCCAAAGTAGTAGTTCACAAATCACAGTGAATGCATGTACAATCCATGCACAGTGGATACTTGTTTTTTCTTTAAGTGAGAGCTGAATAATTCATATTATAATGAACACATGTTTAAAGCTCAGTGTGTCACACAAGCCTCCTATTTAACCAGGAAGTGGTCCCCAATTTCATTTGCATATCGAACACCTGATAGGTTTTTGTTACAAACAGATGTGCATATGAACAGGCAGATTGTATGTGTATTCACTGTAACTCTTACAAACTTTCCAACCTCTATGGCCATTTTCCAAGGTGATCCCACCTTCTGAGATTAGGCAGATGGCTACCTGGGTGAGGCCTTTCTTGGTCAAGACACCAAACCTCTGGAATTCTCTCCCTAGAAAGTTTCACCTGTTCCTTTCTGTTATCATATTCTATGTCAAGATTCCTTTGTTTTGTGGGGAATACACTCAGTGATCTCTGCTTCCTTACCTGTTTTTAATTGTTTTTATGTTTTTATTTGTTAATTTTAGCATGGTTTTAATGGTGTGTTTTTGTTTGGTTTTAATGATTTTAAAGTTGTTTTATTATGCATGTTTTTAATCTAACTGCTTTGGTGGCCCTGATGAGGGCAGAAAGGCTGCATATAAAATGTGTAAGTAAATATATTGATTCTGCTCAAGAATGTTTGCCATTCAGAGTAGAGAAAATTAAGACCTTGATAGACCAATCAATAGTCTTTTTCAGTGCAAGGCACCTTCATGCATTCATTCTGGAATAAAATGAGGTAGAGAGAGATAGAATGATGAAATGGAATTTGTGACCTGACTGACTTTCCATGAGCTTCTTTTGCAAAGCAGAAAAAATGTTCCAGTCCAGGGAACTGGTTGGTTGCATGAAGGGAGATAAGCCTTCAGAAGTAGAAGGCCACTCTCTCCTTCTCCAAGCTTACTCTCCTCCCAGTAGCTCACCATGCTTCCAAAGTACAGATAATATTGAACTGGACTCTAAATAAAGCACTTTCATGTGTTCAGAATGTTTGCTATGCTATTCTTTTGCAAAGGGAGGCAGGAAATAGTATGTTTGCCTCTGCCTCACGAGGTAGCTATTTTGCAAAAATGCTCACCGACCCCTCTCAAAATTCCAGAGGTGCACACAGGATCAAAAAGGATTGGAATGTCTGTTCTGTTACATTATTTATTGGGTGTCTTGTGCTATTTCATTGCATTGTTTTATATTGTGCAATTTACTTTAAGTCAGCAAGAAAATAAATAAATGTTCCATTGGTTTGTTTCTGTACAGCTTACATTTTCGTTGTAAAGGCTACTGACTTCATTTGGAAGCAAGGTATAGTGAATTGTGGGGCAATTGTGGGGCAATAAAATAATCTAGGGTTGCATTCCTAGTCACAATTAACATTAGATGGATTTAGTCTAGGATCTGAAATTCTAAAAACTTGGTGGAAAAAAACATACTGCCTGATGCTTCCACTGTACCACAGCACTACTCACTGCTGAAGAAACAAACCATTGTTCAGATTAAAAGGAGCTTGCTTCTTCTGCAATGCCAAAGCTTCAGCTGCTCTCATGGTTCTCTTGCACATGATCACATCCCTGGTTTGAGGTCCAAGAAAAGAACCAATATTTTCAAAAATAAACTATAATTATTATAATTATTTATTTACGGTCGACGACCAGAGCAATGTACAAACAAAAATAAAACAACCACTTTTGTAAATCACAATTTCAGAATAAAAATATGAGAACCTTGCCCGCTTTTAGTTCTGTACTATACTCTTCCAAAATGCCCCAACCTCTTAAGGTCCAGCTGTCTCCCAGTTTTTCCTGAGTTGCCTAGTAGAGTACAAGCTACAGTGCTGGTAATTGGTGGTCCCTGCCCAATAACAAATATTCTAGTTTGCTTTTGTCATTCTTCCATACAAGCTGGCCAGCACAGAATCGATAGTTTCATTATATATCTTCTTAAAGATAGCACATTTAAAAAACATATGCTCAACTTAAGCGGATTCCTCATGGGCCAAAAACAGAGGTGTGAAAATGGTGTAAAATGATTTAAAATGGTGTAAAAGGATTTACAACATTTTCACACTGTTTTCACACTTCTGTTTTTGACCCATGTTGAATCTGCCCAAGTCAACTTCCTTCAGGGAGCAGGAATATAGCCTCATATCATATGGAATTTTCTTATACCTACCCTCCAATACATGAGAGGGCAAGGAATTGCATCTGGTCAGTGTGAACATTCTCCTCATTAGTCTCTGGAACCAGCAGAGAAAAGTAGCAGTGGAGAAGAGGACTGGGTCAGAAAGGACTGAGTGAGCTCTGGTTTTCTTTTTCGTTTTAAAGGGCTTTTCTCAAAGCCACATCTTTTAAACAGTGTATTTTTAATAGTGGTTAACAGGGGTTTTCTCTTTTTTCTCTTTGTCCTGGGGCTGCTAATAGGTGGAACTGCTGAGGCTGCTGATAGGTGGGGCTGCTGAGGCTGCTGATAGGTGGAGCTGCTGAGAGGTGGCGCTTTTCAGTTGTTTTACTAATTAAGAACATATCTTAATTTTTCTTTATTTGTATCATGACAAACAAACTTTACATTTTTATTGTAATGTAATGTAGTAATGTTATTGTAATGTAGACCTTTAAGACACTACTGATATTTTCTTACTCAAAGCTTTACCTGGTTATAGAAAATACGGCATTTGATGAAAATCTGGCATGCTATCTTTTTTAGGTATGGTAAACTTTGTCCTTGGCCATGTATTGAGGAATGTCAGATAACTTATTCAAATGTGTTAGTTTTGTCTTCTTTTTAGAGTATCACTTGACATGCAGGATACACACATACTAAATTTTTGTGAACATAATGAATGGCATCAAAATACACACAAAAATATCCTTATACCCTGTTTCCACATTTTGAAATACTTCACTAAAATAGACAGTTTAATCTATAATACAGTGAAAAAAGAAAAAAAATTATTGAAGAAAGCCATTATTTAATCATATATCAAAAATGCCACTTTCATATAAATTGAGGAAATTTTTTCTTCATAGGAATGAAATATATATGTCATGATAAATGACAGGAAATATATTACATTTTCCCCTTTAAAACTCTTTTGGAAACACAGTGTTGTTTAGCATCAGAAACAATCTGATGACACCAGCGATGTTAAATGCTGACAGAAGGTTACATAAATGAGAAAAATTATACATGCAAGAATGTTTTGACCGAGCAAGGGAGCAGGAGCAAATGGTTCTCTTCAGTTCTGAAATGCTCTAATATTTGCACATTTTCATCTTTTCTCATGGGAACTGGGCATATTTTGGAATCTACTGAACAGATGCAGCAGAAGGAACAGAATTATTATCTTATGACTCAATCCTAAACATGTTTAATGAGAAAGCAATTTCATTGATTTATGTGTTAGAGTATTAAGATTGGAATCTTTAAGTTTTATGTCACCTTTTATGTAGTTTAAAGCATGACTCTCAGGCCCTTTCCGCACTGCGGAAAGGGCACCCCTGCACCGGCAGGAATTCTGCCAGTGGAGGGGGGGGCCATTCGCACGGGAGCATGCGAGCGGCCCCCGCAGAGGCCGGCATGGGAGAGGCAGCTCCGCACGGAGCCGCCTCTTCCCCGTCCCCCCACTCACCTCGTTGTCCTGCGTTGCCCTGCTGGACTCCTAAGACCCGCCCACACTGCCCTCCGACCTCCAGGGGTCGGAGGACAGTGAGGGAGGGTCTCAGCAGTCCAGTAGAGCAACGCAGGACGATGAGGTGAGTGGGGAGGGGACGGGGAAAACAGCATGTTCCCAGCGGTGCCGTTCGCACCGCGCCGGAGGGGAACACGCTGTTTTCCAAAAACCTCCCTCCAGGAAAGAGGTTTTTGGAGGCGGCCTGATGCCACTCTGGGGGAGGTGGAGGGGAGCCAGGTCGGCACTGCTGCGTTTCAGCAGCGCCGCCTGTGCGAACGGCTCCCTGGGGACGGCGTTTTTGCCCGTGCAGAAAGGGCCTCAGAGTTTGCAGTTAAAATCTTGATTTAAATGTGACTCAGATGGCTCAATAAAAGAAGTTACCCTTGTGACTTTGCTTATGCCCAGCATCTCATTTAATTGGCCCACAAATCTTCTGTGTTCAACAAAAAGAAACTATAAAGAAGAGCTCATCAAAGAAAACACTGTAATTACGATAATAACATGTAATAAATACACATACAAAATTGGTATGTTAGTATCCATAACATATCACAGAAACAACTTGGTTACATACATCTGGATTACAGGTCTTTGAAACTTAAAATTGATGTGCAAAACTCAGCAAAATTCAGCAAGGCACTCAAGCATATGCTTAACTTTACAAAGTCGCTCGGAAGCAGCAGAAAACAGCAAAATTTGGCAGTTTGCAGTGTCAACACTTTAAAAAAATGAAGAAGACTGAATCACAGCTATTCTTTGATTTATTTTCTTTATTCCTTCACAATGTACAGGTTAAGTTAAAATTATACCACACCTGTACTTTGCAGGAAACCACAAACTGCAGGATTTCTTACAACAGAATCTCTTCTGTCTGCAAAACCTACACATGCAAACTCTTCAGGGAATTGCCAGGCCCCAGCGGTTTCAACATTAGCTAGAGGAAGCTGTTTCTTAAAACTGACTTCCATATATTTTCTTAGATGAAGGGAACTACTATATAGTGGGAAAAATATCGTTCTGTATAATAATTACACCAATGTCTACTCTAATACAATTAGCACATGTTTGGAAGCTGGCACTGCAGAATACAGCAACAAAACCTGACCAATTTGTTGGTTCCTTATCATCTGGGGCACTATTGTCTTACTTCCTTTTGTTGCTCCAATTATCTGTCATTTACACACATTATCTTTTGCATTCCACAATATATTTTATTTGAACACTAAAAAATACAAACATCAAGGGAAACAATAGAATTTGCAAAAACTGATAACTTCCCAGGGTTTATCTACATTGGCAGCTGCCAATGAATTACTACAAAAGTGATGGCAATTGATTCTCGCTGCTCAGTAATGATTAGAAAGGAGGAGAAAGACAGAAGGGAGAAAATAGGGCTATTAGAGAGGCTCTATCGCACTCTTTGGACTTGATCTGTGATACAGTTGCCCAAGAAGGAGTTTGCTGCTGCCAGGCATGAGATTTTCCGTCTTCCATTCATCCATTGTTGTAGAATTACTCTCTGTGCTGTTTTCTATTCCTCCTTCATTCCAGGTTGATTTGAAAATTTTCTAAAATTAATGTTTACTTTATTGATATACAAGCTTGTTTGTTTGATCTCAGGGCACAGCTAAGTTATGGAAACCAGGTTGGACTTTCAAAACAAGAGAGGTTCAGAGGTGGTTTGCCATTGTCTGCCTCCACATAATGACCATAGTAGTCTATGGAGGCCTCCCATCCCAATACTAACCAGGGCCGACCCTGCTTAGTTCCTGAGATCTAGTCAGATCAGGGTAGCCTGGGCTATCCATGTCAGGGTGCCACACAAATTCACGTTAGTAAAAAATGAAAAAGTTTGGTTGTGGTTGAATGAGTGTATCATGATTCTTTTTATGTGGTGTTCTACAGATGTGCATATACACTTTTCTCAGCATTTGAAACTCCCCACACAAAGATCTTGATACAGCTGTATGTTCAGTCACACCAAGCTTGTCTTACTACAGTGTTTTATTAATGTACATGTACGCCCCATGTATATAGAGCAGGGGAAAGTTGCATGTAACATGAAGTCAGTGAAAGCTGCAACAAACTGTACATGCATAGTAATTTATACAAGATTCAGAAATAAAATAAAATAAAATTCTGAATGCATAGGTTCAGAAAACAAAAGTTCAGAACTACAAAATAACATTTCTGTCATTGTATTCATTGCAGGTAGGGACAGTTCTGAAGCAAATTAAATTCTCCAGTAATAAGCAACTCTGCAGGTTTGTGCAATATGGAAAAGATTCTTACCAGCTAAAATGTATGTCTGCAGAATCTTGCCAAATTCTTTTTCAAGGTCTCCTTTGCTTATTATTTCAGGAGTACTTTGTATTTTCCCTCTTACTTGAATTTCTGAAACTTTACCTATCACTTTGGCATTATATATTCTTTTCTCATAACTGTTTGTTTGGTGAATATATTCCAGTTGAGTCTGTTATTTTTAATTTTCTGATATAGCCTTTGGATTCCTCCATTAATTGTTGATGTTAGTTCTGATCTAATATTCTGTGACTCCTTTAGCTCTGCTCTTAAATTAAGATCTGCTTGTATTATCTCCTGTTTTAAACTCTTGAGATTTTGTCTGATGTTGGTTTTTGATGGACTTATTTGCAAAGACAGTAATTGAACCATTTTTGTTGGCTTGTAGACATTTTAAAAAACAATTTAGCTACCATCTCAAAAAATCCACAGGATGGCAACAAAGTATCAGCATGAATAAATGCAGGTATAAAAGTCTTCAACAAAGCTGTGGAAATTATCTGCTTGTATTAGGGAGTATAGTAAACACTGGTCCTTATTCTCACAGTCTGAAGATAACAGTTTTGATATGAAGCTGTTTCCAGCCAGACAGCTGAGACAAGTTTTAACCAAACTTCACCCATTGTTTCCATAACAAACTTTTACTTTTGTAAAAGAGTTCTTCAAGTGCTTATAAATCAGTCCAGAACTCTCCTGTCATCATTCCTTATAACCAAAAGATCTGTTCTTTTGGCATCAGTCTGAGCTCTTGTTACTTCCTGGCAGTCCTCATTGAAAGAGGCAACTAGCTGGCTAAAGAGTAGACTGGGTCTAGCCTCCCAAATACTTTTTGAGAACCTTTAATTTGACTGGTGGGCTAATTTGGATTGATTTTGATCCATTAACTCTGGTAAAATTCAGGATCAGTGACTGCAAGCATGCCATTTGGCAGAGGAGACAGCCCTCTTCACCCCTTTTTTCTTTTAAGTTTCCTACTTTCATTTTCATCTGTTTAAGTTTTTCTTTTGGATCTCCAGTTAAAAATATTTTGAGCATTGAAGGATTTTCTTTAAAAAAGATATCTCTACCAAGAAAGAAAGAGAAGCTGTTGTTGAAATTATAGCAAATGGATTTTAAGACTTTCAAACTTAAAACATTTAAGATGGATGGCTGGCTACAAACAAGATAATTTATCCTCCCTTGATCAGGTATGTGGACTTTCTCTTAGTTGTGAGAAGCTTTTGGAGTGATTTATAAGCATTTGAGAGACCCTTTTGCTAAAACCCATTGTTTAAATTTTTTTAATCTTTTGGACTGAAGCTGTTAATGGGCCCCTTTGCTACTGAATGGATTACAAACTCTTTTGGCTCAGATAATATAAGATCTTTGGATTTAAAGAAAGACAGTTTTTTTTCAAGAATAGACATGATTTGGATTTTTAGGACATAGCTACTAAGGTAGTGAAGGTAGAAATTTTTACCAAAGACTTTTTCAGATCTTAATCCTGTAAACTCAGTTTGTAAATGAAAATATAATACCTTCAGATAGAAACTAAATGAAGTCTTACTTCAAAAGGACTCAATTGTTCAGGATTGTAAGAAAAAAATTAAATAATATTTTAGTCACAATTTAAATAATGGAACAGACTTGATAATGATTTGGAATGCAAGTTAAGCATTTATCAGGGGTCAGTTGATACAATATACCTACGAATTTTTTAAAAAGAGACAAGGTAAAATAAAAAAGTGTGTTAGAGGAGATTAAAAGGAAAAAATGATTTTTAAAAATGTTTGGTAAGAATATCTCACAGCAAATGAGAATGTTACAGCAAAGTTATGTATGTTAATGGTCAGAGAAATGGAAACAAAGCTGAAATATGTGAAGCAAAATAATTTTGAATTTGCAAACAACCC
The DNA here is from genome assembly GCF_021028975.2 of Sphaerodactylus townsendi. Taxonomy (NCBI): domain Eukaryota; kingdom Metazoa; phylum Chordata; class Lepidosauria; order Squamata; family Sphaerodactylidae; genus Sphaerodactylus; species Sphaerodactylus townsendi. The sequence goes on from NC_059427.1 coordinate 59,398,958, forward strand.
AATTAAATGGTTAACACATAAAGGGATAAAAGAGAGAGAAAAGAAAAATATCAAAACTACAAAGAGACAAAGTTTTAACAAGTGGCATTTTTAAAAAAATTATAATTATTATATGATATTATATAAAGCCCAAATGGTTCCACTGATTAAAAAAGTAATGAATACCATAGAAGTTCAATGTGGATTTTTACCTAGGATGTCCACTGTTTCCCCTTTTGTTTATACTAGCTCAAAAGTATTGAATGAAAGGATTGAGGTATCAAAATTAAGAAAGACTGATAAATCAATACCTTTTTCGGGTGACTTGGTGTTGTCTTAAAAGAATTTGAATTTTTAATGTCAACACTGCAAGGATTTGGTGCATTGGTTGACTTAAAGTTAATAAACAGAAAACAAAGATTTTTAACAAAAAATGTGAATATACAGGATCAAATAGAATTGATGGATAAAATGGGGTTTAAGGTTTAAAAGGTGAAATATCAGAGTATTATGTTGACAAATAGGAACTGTAAATTATTTCAAAATAATTATGTCAAAATGTGGAATGAAGTAAAAAAAGATTTGTTAAGGTGGAAAAAACTTTTGTGATTAAGATGAATGTTTTACCCAGAATGTTATTTCTGTTTCAAACAATACTGGTGTTAGCAAATGATATCTCATTTAAACAATGGCAGAAGGATATATCAAACTTTGTTTGGCAAGGGAAGAAACTTCGAATTAAATATAAAATTAATGAAGATGCAATGGAAAGAGGAGGTTTAAGTTTACCTGACTTGAAATTGTATTTTGCCACCTGTTGTCTGGTTTATTTGAAAGAATGGGTTTTATAGAGAAATAATAGACTGTTAGAATCAGAGGGACATGATATAAGACTCAGGGTGATTTTGCACAGGCTAAGTAAAAAAGTTGAGACTCAAAGGTCCTTAAATTTATGTTTCAGCCTTAAAGAGAATTTTTACAAAAGGAAGCATTATTCGTATCTGATTGCAGCCATTTTAACCCATTCTCTGTACGGTGGACTACGTAACAACCCACCTCATGGAGCAGGAAGCAGTGACTGAGCTGGTGCTTTCAAGACCCCCTGGTCTTGATATTCCTTTGCTCCTTTACCCAAACACAACAATCGTCCTGTGAGATGAAGCTGAAACTATGGCCGTTTCCGCACGGCTATGCTGGGGGTCAGGTCGGCGTACATGACCCCCCCAGGGCTGTTCACACGAACGGTCCCGGAAACTACCAGGAAGACGGCACCGCACTGCGCCATTGCCTGATCGACCTACCTTCCCTGCGACCATCCGGCGCTTCGCAGAGGCCAGGGAACATGACCCCCTGCCCTGCATGACCGCTCCAGAGTCGCAGGGCAGGGGGGCATGTATCCAGGCCTCGGCGACGTGCCGGACGGTCGCAGGGAACGTAGGTCAATTGGGAAAGGGGGGAGGGATGGCGCCTTCCAGCCGCTGCCATTCACACGGCAGTGTTTGGAAGCCACTGTTTCCCAAAAACCTCACTCAACGTGCGAGGTTGGGAAACAGCGGCTTCGCGCCGCTGGGGAGGAATGGGGGTGGTGCAGCTGCGGAGCAGTTGCGGCCCCCTTGCGAACAGCTCCCCGGGGAAGGCATTTTTGCCATCCCCAGGGCACTATTTTTGACCCGTGCGGAAAGGGCCTTCGACCCCCCCCCCCTTATTCTTCTCTTTAAGTGAGAGCCTGCTGGTTCATATTGATAAGATGCTGCAGTGCTGCTGATTTCTGGATTCCAGGCTCTCTGTCTCTGTTTTCATGCATTCTCTAAGACACACTAGCTGTGGAGAAAGATTCTGCATAAGTCATCGTATTTACTATTTAGCAGCTCATTTGTTATTTGGTACCCCACCCAAAGGTTCTTTCCCACCCTTTTCAGATCTTTTATCTGTTCTGTATTATGGCAGCAGGCTTTGCTCAATTATTGTGCATGGCATGAAGTGATGCACTGTTTCACATACAGCGAGCAAAACTGTGCCAGACGTTGTTAATTGGAATGCTCAGCAAATTGGCTTTGAATGGCTTTGTGCCTGTAGCTGTGTCATCCTTTGACTCTTGTGATATCAGTTATCACCACCACCCATTCTTCACAGGCAGTGACACAGTGACTGAATGTACTTGTTATAAAATTAATAAGGGGAGAAGGGGTTTCCTCTTCTACATACCACTATCCAAAAAATTCTAAAATTTAATGGCTTCTTCAATATGGTAATATCACAATGAAGAAAAAGGAATCTCACACTGATGAGAATATATTTCAGCACAGAGAGGGGGAAAACCCCTACATTTGGTCCATTTTCCTCTTGCTCTAATGATCTGGAACTATTCTTGAAAAACTAAAATTAGACCATTTTTTAAAAATCCCCTTTCTTTCTTTAAATTAATGTTCTGATACAATTTTGAATCTATTATTTTAAACCTGCCACATTTTATACATACATACAGTCTTTTAAAAGTTGTAATTCATTTTGGGTTTCCTTTTCAGCGCTCTATAATTCAATGGTCTGATCAATAGTCGTTGTTATGTTGCAAGCTAAATTATATTGTAGATTCATATAGTTATCTTAACAATATAATTGATGATTTTGTAGAAGGAAAATAGTAATTTTAGAAGAGCATATGATCAATTTCCCAGTTGCCTGGGAAATATGCTTAAAATTAATATAATATACTTAATATTAATTAAATAAGGATACATCAAGCCCAAACTGATTGTACATATTGGAGATCAGGGTGTTTGGGGTTTTTTGGGTATTATATATCTGTAAGCATGCTTTTCATTTTACAGCCCAACCCAGAGCTCCAGGCAGCCAGGGACAGAACTGTTGCCATACTGCCACACTGACTCCAAATGGCATTGAGGCAGAGTGAATCCCCCATAGCATTAAGTGTGGCAAAAGTCCCACTTCTCCAGCTGTGGCATATCCAGGTCAAAAGGCTGGTAAAAGCTGAATAAAGTCAGCTCCATCTCCAGGATGCCCACAGCCATGCTGGAATATCATCCTGTGCTGATAGGGCTGGGAAATGGCAGCCACTTCTAGAGTCAAGTGCCACAGATTTGCATGACTTCCAGCCACCTGTGTATCTGCCCCCTCACCAGCATATTTGCCACTTCCGCTGGTGAGGTGGGAACCTGCATTGGCATGAGGCTGCATTGGCTATAAAGGTGAGCTTCCCCCTGCCCCAGGTCTGGATTGGCCTGCCCCTAGCCCATTGGTTGTCTCTCCATCTCCTGTCCCATATTATTGAGGGCAATTTGCCTATGAAAGCAGAAGGCCAAAGTGGGTTCCAAAGGGAGTACTACATGTTTTCAGACATCATAAAAGGATCAGCATCACACCATAATAAATCAAGTGTCAGCTTGTAACCTTCTTACTCTGAAATTCTGAAGCATTCCTCATCCAATCTTTCAGAACTGGAAGACAAAATGCCTCAAATTGTTCTCTTATTATAATTGAAAGCAGACCATGTAGAACCATAAAGAGAATGGGTTAAAACAGTTGAAGACAGAAATACTGTTTTTGAAGAAAAGCTTCACTCACCAAAAGCGTAACCACTGAATAGTAATAACCCTTAATGATGGTTGCACATAGTCCAATGTTTTGCCATGGCTAATTCTGAAAAAATGGACAGAATGGATTGTGTGTTAGTTAACTTACATAAAAGCAAATTAATTAGACTACACTCAGAAACAAAGTACTGTGTACCATGAAGAATAGTTTCACACAGCATTCTCTGACCTTTTGAAGAGACCATTTTAGAAGCAGATTTAAGCCTGTTCTAGGTCAAGTCAGTCTAAAGTGAATATTGTTCTTATGACTCACTATATTAGGTCCAGAAATGAGTCTCAATAGGCTGTTGACAAGAGGATTCTATTAACTATACATAACCTGAATGAGCCCAGAAGCTGTTTTCTGGAAAAGCTGCCCCCCCAAAAAAAATCCTCACTCTCTGCTAAAGACTCCCCAAGTTTCTAATGACTTGAATAAATCTTTCCAATTTTACAGTTCTCTGAATAAGGTGCCCCCAGACATCCTTCTCCCCATTTGGGGAAAAATGATTTCTAGAGCAACAATTTTTAACAAAATGGCACCCCTCTCCCCAAAAAGGCCCCACATCAAATGAACAACAGTTAAAATAAGAACAGTACATTAATAACAACAAAACAACTTCCCCTTCTCTTCACCTCCAAAAGATAAGTGTATGTCCTATATTATGAACTCTACCACCGCCTTGGAAAAAAGGAAAAGCTGGCTACTACTAAGTAAAAAACAAAACAGTCTGTAGTCCAGTCAAGGGTCCAGAATATGAGTCCAAGGTCCAGACAGGGGGCTCCAAAGTAATCCGAGGCTTTTTAACAGTCATCAGTGCACAAGGAGAAGTGGTAGGGAAACAGCTGTACATGATAAGATGTTTGGCCAAGGTCAGCTCTGCTAGTTGTTCCCTGAAATTTAACTGGTTTGGAGATGAACTTCTGTTTTCCTTTTCCTTCCCTTTTGCAGGCAACAAGAACAAACAGTTCAGCAGAGAACACAAAATTAGCCTTCAGATCCAATCCCAGATTTTTTGTTTACAATTGTGATAATGAAAATTATCAGGAAACTTTTCATTGTATCAAATATGATCCGTCTGATCTGGCAAAAGGAAAGTTGGGCAACATTTATGGTCAACAATATCCAATGCCCTCTGACCTCCAGGGATCGGAGAGCAGCGTGGGCAGGTCTCAGCAGCCCTCCAGACCAACGCTGGAGGACGAGGTGAGTGGGGGGACACAGAAGAGGTGCCTTCAGCGTGGTGTGGTTCACACCGCACCGATGGGAAGGCGCCGCTTTCCAAAAACCTCCCTTGGGAAGGGAGGTGGAAAGTGGCGCCTTCACACTGCTCAGGGCGGTACAGGACGGTACAGCAGGGCGGTACAGCAGTGCTGCCTGTGCGAACGGCTGCCCAGGGACCGGTGTTTTTCCATCCCTGGGCCGCTGTTTTTGGCCCCGTGCGGAAAGGGCCCATGATAGGTTTTTGGACTAGACTTTTGTAATGTCACCATCTTCCTTGATTCTCCTGATTCTCCTGGTCCACTGAGGCTTCTTCAGCTAGAAAATAGGAACATAACTTTTTCAGTGAAACTTTCCTTTCCTTATAGTCAACTTATAGCCTGAGAGCAATGACAGGTCATCACTCTTGAGGGACTCAGTCTGTCAAAGAAATTTGCATTGCCCTCTTTGTCATGGCTCCTATTGACAAAATGTGTACTTAACCTACTATACATTCATCTATTTTCACTAGGATATTCCAGAAGCATAAGGCAGCATATATTAATGTCAAGATGGTCTCTAAACAGGTCAATGTTGTGGTTGTTCAATCAACATGAAACTGAAGTAATCCTAAGTGGAAAAATGTTGCATAAGCCAAAAACAAAAGGAAATCAAGAGTATACACCTTACAATAACAGAGGGAAATAATTTCCCAACAACAGAATTTAGAGAATGAATTTGGAGGTTGAGATATGAATGAACTATTAACTAAAAATTATTAACTGATATATGAATTATTATAATGGTATTATTTACAAAGATGTTTTGCTTTTTCCTTTCTATCTTTTCCTATATATGGTATGATAATAATTCTGGCTTGTTAAGATGTGGAGTTATAACATCTTTGGTATAGTGAAGCAGCAACTATTTGGTGTATTTTATTTTGATTTCTCATTATAAATTCTAACTATTTTAATTATTAAATAAAATGAATAAGATAAAGTGCATAACGTGGAATATTAATGGGATGAATAATCCCATTAAAAGGAAAAAGGTTTACAATTTTTTGGAAAGACAAAAAGCACAAGTAATTTGCCTCCAAGAAACACATATAGTTGAAAAAGATTGTAACTTCTTAAAGAATAATAAATTAGGCATGAATGTTGTAGCTGCCAGAGAAAAAGGAAAAAAAATCAGGAATTGTACTGTATATAGATAAAAGTTTAGGGCCGAATATGTGTTATAAAGATAAAGAGGGCCGTATTATTATGGTTGAGGTGACAATAAATGAGGTAAAAGTATTGTTGGTGGGGATTTATGCTCCAAACACTGGGAAACAAGAATTCTTTGAAAAATTATTTAGAAAAATAATAGAAATAACAGACAATTACAAGGATTTAATGATAATGGGAGATCTGAATGGCTTTGTTAACCAGGATCTGGATAAGAAATATGGAGAGAAATGGGTCAATAAGGATAGGGGGAAATTACCTGAAGCCTTTTTTGAAGGAGTGAAATACTTCAATCTGGTGGATGTATGGAGATTTAAGAATCAGAAGGAAAAGGAGTTTACTTATTATTCTCCAAAATACAAAACGTGGTCTAGATTAGACATGATTTGGTTGTCAACAAATATTTTAATGTGGTGTGATAAATCGGAAATTCAAATTAATACAATATCAGATCATAACCCAATGATGATGGAAGTGGATCGGAGAAATCCGACTAAAGAAAGAAACTGAAGATTAGATAATTATTTATTCCAGAAAGTTTGTGTATAATTTATCCTAACTTAGTGTATTGTTTATGAAACGAACATACTGTATGTAGAATTATTTATGCCTAATAAAGGTTTACTGTACTGTACTATAATTATTTATTACTAGATGATGCTGTAATTTCAGATTGTAGGAATAAATGGAAAGAATTTTTTGAAGTTAATACAAAAAATTATGAGAAATGGAATGTAATATGGGATGCCTTTAAAGCCTATGTTAGGGGCACACTCATTGAAATAAAAGCGAGAAAGAAAAAAACAAGAAGGCTAGGTTAGAAGAACTGGAGAAAGTTCTAAATAGCAAAGTGAAGGATTTAGTAAAAGATAACAAAAATAAAAAATTTCAGGAAGAAGTATATTTCATTAGGCATCAATACAAGACAGCTTTATCAGAAGAAGTAAATAAGGGTGTCTTAGATACTAAAAGGTTTTGGTTTAAACATGTAAATAAACCAAACAAATGGTTAGCTTGGAAATTAAAACAAAGAAAGTTGGGGAATGTTATACAAGAAATAAAAATTAATGGACAGAAAACCAGAGATAAAGAAAAGATAAAACAAGAATTTAAAAACTTTTATACAAAATTATATAAGAAAAAAGAAAGCATTCAGGAAATTAATGTAATAAATAATGAGAAACTAAAGAATTACAAATGGGACAAGATAGACGAAGATTTTAAAAATCAATTAAATAAGGATATTACAAAAGAAGAAATCATGGCAGCTATCAAAAAATTAAAATTAAATAAAACACCAGGCCCAGATGGCATCTCGAATTTGTTTTATAAAAAATTCTTGGAAGACATTATAGAAATACTAGTTATTGTATACAATAATATTGCTCAACAGGGTGTGCCTGAATCGTGGAGAATGGCGAACATCACATTAATTCCGAAGGAAGGAAAAGATAAATCAGAGACAATGAATTATAGGCCAATATCTCTTTTAAATTCCGATTACAAGATTTTCACCTCGATTTTGGCAAACAGATTAAAATATGTTCTTTTGAAAACAATCTCCCCAGATCAAACTGGCTTCTTACCAACCAGGCACATGAAAGATAATATCCGTATAGTTGTAAATATCACAGACTACTATGAAAACCACCCGGATAAACAAATGGCGTTGTTCTTCCTGGACATGCACAAAGCCTTTGACAGCCTTAGTTGGAACTTGATAAACGAAGTTTTATATAGGAAAAATTTTGGTGATAAATTCAGACAGTGGATTACACAAATATATTCAGTACAAACGGCGAGAATTATAATAAATGGGGAAAAAACAGAAAATTGTGAAATAGAATGTGGAACCCGACAAGGTTGCCCCTTGTCCTCATTATTATTTATTTTGGTTTTGGAAATTTTGATAGAAAAAGTTAAAGAAACCGATAGTATTAGAGGGACAAAAATTAAAGGGGAACAATTTAAGATCCAAGCATATGCAGATGACTTAGTGATAATACTGGAAGATCCATTAGGATCAATAGTAGAACTAAAAAAGATATTAGAAGAATTTGAGACAGTATCCGGATTGAAAGTGAACAGAGAAAAAACACAAATATTAGTTAAAAATATGAGGAATGATGATAAAGCATTATTAGAAACTATTTGGGAGGGACAGATTACGAAAAAAGTGAATTATTTAGGTATTATTTTAACGGCATCCAATTTAAAATTATTTGAGAACAATTATTTAGAAAAATGGAATAAGATTAAAAGAGATCTTAAAATTTGGGGAAAATTAAATCTGTCTATGTTAGGTAAAATAGGAGTATTGAAAATGAATATATTACCGAGAATGCTCTTTTTATTTAATAATTTACCAATACTAAAATCTGAGAAAATTTTTAGCAGTTGGCAAACAGATAATTTGAAATTCCTTTGGGGGGGGGGGGAAGAAACCCTGGGTTAAATATAAAGTTCTTACAGATAATAAGGAGAGAGGAGGTCTGGCAGCACCAAACTTAAAACTATATTATTAAGCATGCTGTTTGGTTTGGTTAAAAGATTGGTTTCTAATCAAAAATAAAAGATTATTAGCAATTGAGGGAGCAGATTTAAGGTATGGAATACATGCTTATCTTTGGTTCCATAAGGAAAAATTGAACAAACAATTCTTTCATAAGAACATAAGAACATAAGAACAAGCCAGCTGGATCAGACCAGAGTCCATCTAGTCCAGCTCTCTGCTACTCGCAGTGGCCCACCAGGTGCCTTTGGGAGTTCACATGTAAGATGTGAACGCAATGGCCTTCTGCGGCTGTTGCTCCCGATAACCTGGACTGTTAAGGCATTTGCAATCTCAGATCAAAGAGGATCAAGATTGGTAGCCATAAATCGACTTCTCCTCCATAAATCTGTCCAAGCCCCTTTTAAAGCTATCCAGGTTAGTGGCCATCACCACCTCCTGTGGCAGCATATTCCAAACACCAATCACACGTTGCGTGAAGAAGTGTTTCCTTTTATTAGTTCTAATTCTTCCCCCCAGCATTTTCAATGAATGCCCCCTGGTTCTAGTATTGTGAGAAAGAGAGAAAAATTTCTCTCTGTCAACATTTTCTACCCCATGCATAATTTTATAGACTTCAATCATATCCCCCCTCAGACGTCTCCTCTCCAAACTAAAGAGTCCCAAACGCTGCAGCCTTTCCTCATAAGGAAGGTGCTCCAGTCCCTCAATCATCCTCGTTGCCCTTCTCTGCACTTTTTCTATCTCTTCAATATCCTTTTTGAGATGTGGCGACCAGAACTGAACACAGTACTCCAAGTGCGGTCGCACCACGGCTTTATATAAGGGCATGACAATCTTTGCAGTTTTATTCTCAATTCCTTTCCTAATTATCCCCAGCATAGAGTTTGCAAAGCACCCATTTAGATTTGCATTGAGTAAAATTTGGGATAAATATAAAAATAAAATATACAGGAATGTCCCATGGTGGATATCTCCACATGAAGCTCTGTTGAATAAGAATATTTTGGAGAAAGGATGGTTGAAATTCTCTGACTTATTAAAATTGGTCCAGACAGAAAAGGGACCTTGTGTAGAAGTAAGAATGAAAGAAGAATTAGAAATGGCTGGATGGAAAATAAATTGGTGGCTATATCAACAATTGTACAGCATGATCAAGAAAGAACCGAACCCACTGTGGATCCAAGGTTTTGAAGACACACTTTATCTAAATCTATTGAGCAAAAACGATCATTTAATTAAACGGATGTACAAATTATGTTTAGAAATGGACATGGAAACTGAAGTGGTGAAAGAATTCATGGTAAATTGGGCTAGAGACATTGGTCACACGATTCCATTAGAAAAATGGGGAAAAGTATGGAAATCAGGACTTAAAAATATTATTAGTAACGATATCAAAGAAAACTATTATAAGATTTGGTATAGGTGGTATATTACACCAAAACAACTGGCTAGATTTACCAGCACTTCCAGCAAATGCTGGAAGTGTAAGAAGGAAGAAGGAAGTTTATACCACATGTTATGGGAATGTAAGAAGGTTAAGAAATTCTGGCGGGATGTGCATAAAGAAATTCAGAAAATTTTAAAGCTGAACATGAAATGCACCCCAGAAATATACTTATTAGGATTGTGTGATCACAGCCAATTAAATGAAAATAAAACTTTATTTCAATATTTATCAATGGCGGCTAGGATTATGTTAGCCAGAAAAAGTGGACCCTTCCCAAATGGAAAGAGGGGATAACTTGCTTAGATAATGTAATGGAGTGCCCCCTTCTGTATTGTTTCAGTGTGGGTGGAAAATCAGGAGATGCCGCTGCCACCTAGACCAAGTGGGCAAGAGAGAACCACAGCTGTCACCGTATGTGCCAGGCAAGTAGGCAGGCAGGAAGAGGGAGACGGAGTCACCACCACATGTGCCAGGCAGATGGACATGCTGATGCTGCAGGCAAGTGGGGGGGGGGGAGAGAAATGAGAGCAGAAGTTACCACCTCCCTGTGTAAGCCAGCAGTCATTGGTAACAGCTCTGCAGGCAGGGGGTTATGAGTCTCCCAGGTCTCCTCGTTTCATTTTCACCACAATTTCACCTTTTCCGTAGGACATTTAAAGCCATTTAGAAGAATTTAAGAAAAACAGTCTACAAAGGAGACTTTTTTGTCATCAAACTTAGCCTAGTAAATATTAGTTCACTTTGGTAAAATGAACAGGTAGTGGCTGTCTTAGGGTAGAAATAAGTGCTATGAGCAAACCCCCAGACTTCTCACTCCACTGAAATGGAGACTATGAAGTGAGAAACTGGCAGATAATAGGAGATACTTAGCCCCTTCTTACAACTGTCAGACTTTTCTTACAAATGGGTCTGCCATCAATTCACAGCTGACTTATGATGGCACCATACAGTTTTCAAAGCAACAGATGCTCGCAGATGATTTGTCATTGCCTGCCTCCACATGGGTTGATAAAGTTCTGAGAGAACTGTGACTGGCCAAATCAGGCTTCATGTGAAAGAGTAGGAAACTGAACTCAGTTCTCCAGAATAGAATCCACTGCTCTTATCCACTGATTTGTGCTGGCTATCACACCTTGATGGTTCTTACAATTACCAGTCTGCAAATCACCCCAGGTCATTTTAACTTCAGTTTTTCCAGTTGGTATCCAAGACTGGAAATGAGCCCAACTGAGGAATATTGATTTATTTAAACTATTTATATGCTTGCTTTTTTCTTGAAGATCTCAGAAAACAAGGCCAGTCACAGCACTATTAAAACAATGTGACAAAAATTAAAGCAACATTAAAAACTGTTTGAAAACACCTGATACCCCATTGGGGTATTCCCTCTTTGCCCAGGCATAGACTACCCCGAAATCTCTCTGGAATAGCTCTGTTTTGCAGCTTTGCTAGAAAACCAAAGATGACAGCCATTTGCAGGGAGAATAATTAGGTTAATGCTCCTTCCCAGCTCAAAAGGAAGCATTATCCTTGTAAAGGTGTTCCCTATCTTTCTAGATATGTATTTGTCAAACATATAGTTCAATCCTTAGGGCTAAAATAGACAGCTATTTTGCTGTTACCCAAAATACTACATTAGTTCCCTCTTCCTCCATAGTCTCTATTAGAACAGGATTCTGCAACTCCTTAAAAGAGAAAATGAAATCTTTAAGCTAAAGTATATGGGAGAAGGAAGATGGGTTACTAAAATAACCAGTATGTGAAGAGAATGGCAGTCATAGCTGATTATGGGACAAGTTTTAACAACAGGAAGATGATAGAAGTGAACAGTTGATAGTAATGCAAGTGCAAATGATACAAATTTGTACTGGGCACTCCGGTGTGCTGCTTCTTAATAAAATACTTACAACAACTTGTTTTTTGAGTTTCAGACAGTAATTGTCCAGAACTGAAGAGTCACAAATCCACATTAAATCAAGGGTCTGAGTGGGCTTTACAGGCTGGGTGGGGACGCTCGGGAGCAATCATGTTGATGGCCCTCTTGATTTCACCATTCCTCAGTGAAACCAGGGCCTCGACAGAAGCACAAGCTGTGTCACCTGGAAACTTCCACAGAACTCTCAGGAATCCACCAAACCCCATTCTTCTCCAGGTGTGGGCCGTTGTAATAGGGCCCTCACCCCTGTGGTGGGAAGGAGCAGCAAGCAGTCCAAACTTCACCAGATAATGATCCGTCCATGACAACAGGCGAGTAACCAGCCCTGCAATCAATGGATCAATCCCCACTCCCCCTGTTGCAAACACCAAATCGAGAGTATGCCCAGCTACATGGGTTGTCCAGACACAAGTTGAGACTGCCCCATGGTAGCCATGGGAGGCATGAGGTCCTGAACCAGTCTATCAGAGACATCCTCAGTGTGGTAGTTGAAATCCTCCAGAACAACAATCCTAGGGCATCACCACCTATGAGACAGCCTCTGCCAGCTGAGGCAGGGAGGCTGCTGGGCAGCAAGGTGAGCAGTACACCAGCAACAATCCCAACTTATCTCTCTGGTCAAACACCACATTCAAACTCTCAACTCGAGACACAGGACGCGAGGGATGCCTCGTGAATGCCTCGCAGGCTACAGGCTCTATAGGAAGGATAGGACAGGGCGCATTGGGGGTGGTGTTGCCCTTTACATCAAAGAGAGCATAGTATCACATAAAATAGACAATGCAAGGGGAGCTGGTTCCCCTACAGAATCACTGTGGATATCAATACCAGGTGTGAAGGACAGTTTAATATTAGGAATATATTATCGTCTCCCAGACCAAAGTGCACAAGAGGATTCTGAGATGGAAAAAGAAATTAGAGAGGCCAACAAAAACAAAAATGTAGTGGTAATGGGTGATTTTAACTATCCCCATATAAACTGGAAAAATGCATGTTCAGGTCATAGTAAGGAGAGAGCATTCCTGGATATGCTAAATGACTGTGGCTTAGAGCAGATGGTTGTGGAACCAACCAGGGGAGAGGTGATCCTAGATCTAATTCTATGTGGGACCCAGGACCTGGTGCAGGAAGTCAGTGTTGTTGAGCCAATAGGGAACAGCGACCACAATGCTGTCAGATTCAGTATCTCAACATGCGAACAAGTGGCAACTACTAGTGTAGTTACATTCGCCTTCAGAAAGGGAAATTTCGCAAAGATGAGGGGGATAGTGCGCAGGAAGCTGAAAGGGAAAATCAAGAGAGTCAAAACTGTCCAGGATGCTTGGAGGTTATTTAAAAACACAGTAATAAAAGCTCAGCTGGAATGTGTTCCACAGGTTAGAAAAGGCAGCACCCAGTCCAAAAGAAAGCCACCATGGTTAACAAGAGAGGTTGAGGAAATTATCAGAAAAAAGAAAATATCTTTTAGAAAATGGAAGTCCAGTTTGGCTGATGAAGAATATGAGAGGGAACACAAATGGTGGCAAAAGAGAAGCAAGTTAGTTGTAAGGGAGGCAAAAAAGGATTATGAGGAATGCATGGCTGCGAACATCAAGACCAGCAACAAACAGTTCTTCAAGTACATCAAAAGCAGGAAGCCAGCAAGGGAAGCGGTAGGCCCAAGAGATGACAAAGGAACAAAGGGTGTGCTAAAAGATGGCAGGGAGATTGCAGAGAAGCTGAATGAATTCTTTGCATCTGTCTTCACCCAAGAGGAGGTGAGGAACATTCCTGCACCTGAACCAAGCTTCTTAGGAGGCGAATCCGAGGAACTAGCGAAGATAGTGGTAGACAAGGAAGAAGTTCTGGCAGCCATTGATAAACTAAATGTTACCAAATCCCCTGGCCCAGATTGCATTCACCCAAGAGTTCTTAAAGAGCTCAAGCATGAAATTGCTGATCTTCTCACTTTAATATGCAACTTATCCCTGAAATCAGGCTCCATCCCTGAAGACTGGAAGATGGCCAATGTCACACCAATCTTTAAGAAAGGATCTAGGGGGGACCCGGGAAATTACAGGCCAGTCAGTTTGACATCTGTTCCTGGTAAATTAGTAGAATCGATCATTAAAGATAAAATTATAAAACATGTAGAAAAGCAAGACCTGCTGAGAAAGAGTCAGCATGGCTTTTGCAGAGGCAAATCCTGTCTTACAAACTTACTAGAGTTCTTTGAGGGTGTAAACAGGCATGTGGACAGGGGTGAACCGGTGGACATTGTCTACTTGGATTTCCAAAAGGCTTTTGACAAAGTTCCTCACCAGAGACTGTTGAGAAAACTCAGCAATGAAGGAATAAGAGGGAAGTCCTCCTATGGATTAAAAACTGGTTGAGAAACAGGAAACAAAGAGTGGGTGTAAATGGGAAGTTCTCACAATGGAGAGATGTCGGGAGTGGTGTCCCCCAAGGATCCCTTTTTGGGACCAGTGCTCTTTAACCTATTCATAAATGACCTGGAAGTAGGGGTGGGTAGCGTGGTGGCCAAGTTTGCAGATGATACCAAATTATGTAGGGTGGTGAGAACCACAAAGGATTGCGAAGAGCTCCAAGCGGACCTTGATAAATTAGGTGAGTGGGCTCAGAAATGGCAAATGCAGTTCAATGTAGCAAAATGTAAAGTGATGCACATAGGGGCAAAACATCCAAACTTCACATACACGCTACAGGGGTCAGTGCTATCAGTCACAGACCAGGAAAGGGATTTAGGCGTCTTAGTTGATAGTTCCATGGGAATGTCAACTCAATGCATGGCAGCTGTGAAAAAGGCAAACTATGCTGGGGATCATTAGAAAAGGAATTGATAATAAAACTGCAAAGATTGTCATGCCCTTATATAAAGCAGTGGTGCGACCGCGACTTGGAGTACTGTGTCCAGTTCTGGTCAGCATCTCAAAAGGATATTGAGGAGATAGAAAAAAGTGCAGAGAAGGGCAACAAGGATGATTGAGGGACTGGAGCACCTTCCCTATGAGGAGAGGCTGCAGCGTTTGGGACTCTTTAGTTTGGAGAGGAGGCGGCTGAGGGGGGATATGATTGAAGTCTACAAAATTATGCATGGGGTAGAAAATGTTGACAGAGAGACATTTTTCTCTCTTTCTCACAATACTAGAACCAGGGGACATTCATTGAAAATGCTGGGGGGAAGAATTAAGACTAATAAAAGGAAACACTTCTTCACGCAACGTGTGATTGGTGTTTGGAATATGCTGCCACAGGAGGTGGTGATGGCCACTAACCTGGATAGCTTTAAAAGGGGCTTGGACAGATTTATGGAGGAGAAGTCGATTTATGGCTACCAATCTTGATCCTCTTTGATCTGAGATTGCAAATGCCTTAGCAGACCAGGTGCTCGGGAGCAGCAGCAGCAGAAGGCCATTGCGTTCACATCCTACATGTGAGCTCCCAAATGCACCTGGTGGGCCACTGCGAGTAGCAGAGAGCTGGACTAGATGGACTTTGGTCTGATCCAGCTGGCTTGTTCTTATGTTCTTATGTTCTTATGTTCTAGGATCACCTCTCCCCTGGTTGGTTCCACAACCATCTGCTCTAAGCCACAGTCATTTAGCATATCCAGGAATGCTCTCTCCTTACTATGACCTGAACATGCATTTTTCCAGTTTATATGGGGATAGTTAAAATCACCCATTACCACTACATTTTTGTTTTTGTTGGCCTCTCTAATTTCTTTTTCCATCTCAGAATCCTCTTGTGCACTTTGGTCTGGGAGACGATAATATATTCCTAATATTAAACTGTCCTTCACACCTGGTATTGATATCCACAGTGATTCTGTAGGGGAACCAGCTCCCCTTACATTGTCTATTTTATGTGATACTATGCTCTTTTTGATGTAAAGGGCAACTCCACCCCCAATGCGCCCTGTCCTATCCTTCCTATAGAGCCTGTATCCTGGTATAACAGCATCCCACTGGTTCTCCTCATTCCACCACGTCTCTCTAATGCCCACTATATCAAAGTCCTCCTTCAAAACTCTGTACTCTAGCTCCCCCATTTTAGGTCGAATGCTTCTACTATTAGCATAGAGACACCTGTATACCCTGTCTCTGTCCTTAACCTGGGATTTATGTGCTTTACCCTCAAGTCTTTTGCAGACACTATCCCTTGTCACATGCACATTGCTATGTTCCTCGCTTGTATGTGGTTGATTTAGAAAAACCTCCCTCTCTGTCTGCATCCCCATAGATACTGTATTCCGAACCGAAGTCACCTCAGCTCCTGTCGGCTTTCCCCCAGTGATCAGTTTAAAAGCTGTTCTGCCACCTTTTTAATGTTGAGCGCCAGCAGCCTGGTTCCTCTTTGGTTAAGATGAAGCCCGTCCCGTTTGTACAGGCCTGCCTTGTCCCAAAATGTTCCCCAGTTCCTGACAAATCTGAAACCCTCTGCCTTACACCACCTTCTCATCCACGCATTGAGACCCTGTATCTCCGCTTGCCTAGCTCGCCCTGCATGTGGAACAGGTAGCATTTCTGAGAATGCCACCTTGGAGAATGCCATCCTAGATCTAATTCTATGTGGGACCCAGGACCTGGTGCAGGAAGTCAGTGTTGTTGAGCCGATAGGGAACAGCGACCACAATGCTGTCAGATTCAGTATCTCAGCATGCGAACAAGTGGCAACTACTAATGTAGTTACATTCGCCTTCAGAAAGGGAAATTTCGCAAAGATGAGGGGGATAGTGCGCAGGAAGCTGAAAGGGAAAATCAAGAGAGTCAAAACTGTCCAGGATGCTTGGAGGTTATTTAAAAACACAGTAATAAAAGCTCAGCTGGAATGTGTTCCACAGGTTAGAAAAGGCAGCACCCAGTCCAAAAGAAAGCCACCATGGTTAACAAGAGAGGTTGAGGAAATTATCAGAAAAAAGAAAATGTCTTTTAGAAAATGGAAGTCCAGTTTGACTGATGAAGAATATGAGAGGGAACACAAATGGTGGCAAAAGAGAAGCAAGTTAGTTGTAAGGGAGGCAAAAAAGGATTATGAGGAACGCATGGCTATGAACATCAAGACCAGCAACAAACAGTTCTTCAAGTACATCAAAAGCAGGAAGCCACCAAAGGGAAGCGGTAGGCCCGTTAGATGACAAAGGAACAAAGGGTGTGCTAAAAGATGGCAGGGAGATTGCAGAGAAGCGGAATGAATTCTTTGCATCTGTCTTCACCCAAGAGGAGGTGAGGAACATTCCTGCACCTGAACCAAGCGTCTTAGGAGGCGAATCTGAGGAACTAGCGAAGATAGTGGTAGACAAGGAAGAAGTTCTGGCAGCCATTGATAAACTAAATGTTACCAAATCCCCTGGCCCAGATTGCATTCACCCAAGAGTTCTTAAAGAGCTCAAGCATGAAATTGCTGATCTTCTCACTTTAATATGCAACTTATCCCTGAAATCAGGCTCCATCCCTGAAGACTGGAAGATGGCCAATGTCACACCAATCTTTAAGAAAGGATCTAGGGGGGACCCGGGAAATTACAGGCCAGTCAGTTTGACATCTGTTCCTGGTAAATCCTGTCTTACAAACTTACTAGAGTTCTTTGAGGGTGTAAACAGGCATGTGGACAGGGGTGAACCGGTGGACATTGTCTACTTGGATTTCCAAAAGGCTTTTGACAAAGTTCCTCACCAGAGACTGTTGAGAAAACTCAGCAATGAAGGAATAAGAGGGGAAGTCCTCCTATGGATTAAAAACTGGTTGAGAAACAGGAAACAAAGAGTGGGTGTAAATGGGAAGTTCTCACAATGGAGAGATGTCGGGAGTGGTGTCCCCCAAGGATCCGTTTTGGGACCAGTGCTCTTTAACCTATTCATAAATGACCTGGAAGTAGGGGTGGGTAGCGTGGTGGCCAAGTTTGCAGATGATACCAAATTATGTAGGGTGGTGAGAACCACAAAGGATTGCGAAGAGCTCCAAGCGGACCTTGATAAATTAGATGAGTGGGCTCAGAAATGGCAAATGCAGTTCAATGTAGCAAAATGTAAAGTGATGCACATAGGGGCAAAACATCCAAACTTCACATACACGCTACAGGGGTCAGTGCTATCAGTCACAGACCAGGAAAGGGATTTAGGCGTCTTAGTTGATAGTTCCATGGGAATGTCAACTCAATGCATGGCAGCTGTGAAAAAGCCAAACTCTATGCTGGGGATAATTAGGAAAGGAATTGATAATAAAACTGCAAAGATTGTCATGCCCTTATATAAAGCAGTGGTGCGACCGCACTTGGAGTACTGTGTCCAGTTCTGGTCGCTGCATCTCAAAAAGGATATTGAGGAGATAGAAAAAGTGCAGAGAAGGGCAACAAGGATGATTGAGGGACTGGAGCACCTTCCCTATGAGGCGAGGCTGCAGCGTTTGGGACTCTTTAGTTTGGAGAGGAGGCGGCTGAGGGGGGATATGATTGAAGTCTATAAAATTATGCATGGGGTAGAAAATGTTGACAGAGAGAAATTTTTCTCTCTTTCTCACAATACTAGAACCAGGGGGCATTCATTGAAAATGCGGGGGGGAAGAATTAGGACTAATAAAAGGAAACACTTCTTCACGCAACGTGTGATTGGTGTTTGGAATATGCTGCCACAGGAGGTGGTGATGGCCACTAACTTGGATAGCTTTAAAAGGGGCTTGGACAGATTTATGGAGGAGAAGTCGATTTATGGCTACCAATCTTGATCCTCTTTGATCTGAGATTGCAAATGCCTTAACAGACCAGGTGATCGGGAGCAACAGCCGCAGAAGGCCATTGCGTTCACATCCTACATGTGAGCTCCCAAATGCACCTGGTGGGCCACTGCGAGTAGCAGAACGCTGGACTAGATGGACTTTGGTCTGATCCAGCTGGCTTGTTCTTATGTTCTTATGTTCTTATGTATGTGTATGACTCCTTGTGGACTATGACCCTTCCCCTAGTCTGGGCTGGTTCTACACCTGATCACCTTGGGGGCAAAGCTGGGTCCATTCTAACTTCATCCCCTGCCTAGCTGACCCGCCCAGGTCTCTGTTATACAAGCTAGCTCAGTCCCCTCATCCAGAATCAAATCCTGTCTTATTCAGGGCCAACCTAGCATTATTGATCTCATACTCTGAAATTTGATGTATTCTCTGGAAATAAGCCTCAAAGAATAATACAGAACTTTCTTTAGCCTCCTCCAATATATATATATGTTTAGTATTGCTTTCACAATTAAAAAAATGAATTTCAGTGTGGGAAAAAGATCTCCTCAGCTCACTTCAGACAAAGCCATTTTCCTTGTCATTGCCATTTCAAATTTTCCCTGGTAACATTCTCAAAGCATTGGCTACTGTGCTATTGTAGCACTACAGTAACTATTAGCAACTGGGTTTTCCTATGTGGACAAGATAATATCAGTTGCAAATGACTACAATAGCACTGGATCAGCATGATAGTCAACCATGTCACATTTACTAGCTGCTGCACAACTCTGTGTAAGAAGTGGCACTTGGCACCCCTCATACAAGAATCATTTATTTGTCAGTAACTAAGTTTCATGATAGCACCAGATGGAAAATGGCAGAGAAGTACAATTTTCAGCAATGAACCTCACGCATATTGATTAAGGTTCAAGCTGAGAATTTTATAAATGGTGAAAAGGCTAACACACAAACAGTGCATGCATATTATTTGCAAAGAGTTAGTAGTTGAGAAGCAAACTCAACTGTCATAGAATGGCCCTCTGCCTAACAGATGCTAGGGAGATTTGAGAACAGTTTTATAGCCTACCAGTGTGATTCCATTTGCAGTGAAGGAAAGGGAGGCTTGGCATCAATTCAGTGAACTTCAGTCACAACCACTTCTGCATTGGCTCTGGAGAATGATTCTACCAAAGATACAAATGAAAAAGATGCTGGAGCTTACGGCATAGAGAAGCGGCTAACACACTGATTAAAAGAGTAAAAGGAAATGTTTATTAGGAACTACATTTAGGATAAGAAAGAGGGAAAGATAGCATGCTGCTATCTTGTTAGCTAGGAAGTCTCTGCAACTGACTTCTGAGAAAAAGCACAATATTAGACCTGAGAGTTATCAGTCTAAGGACAGACAAGAGGTGACACAAAAGGACAGAGGGGTCATTAACTTTACAATCATCTCCAGCTTGCCTGATCCCTGTTGGGTCTTCCTCTCAATTTCTTTTGCACATTAGACATTGCTACATCCAACTAGTTAAGTCTTTGTCCAATTACTCATTATCCCTTATATTCTGAGATGGAATGTCCATTCATCATAGTATTGGGATACAATGGTAAGGTCTGTTTCTAACACTATAAACATATGGCATCTTCCTGTTGCTATTTTAAAAATTAAAACTGCTATAATTTTATTATTTTTAACAATATTTTTCTTCAGCCTGCAAAGCAGAAAAAAACAGGAAGAACACTAACTTCCTACTGATCATGCTTCCTACTGCAGAAGCAATTAAGCAAAACAATAACATAGCAGACAAAAGTAATAATGTAGTGTAGTTAGAATGTGCTAAAAATGTTACTTCCTTTACTGTTTAGATTCTGTTTCTCCTATGATCCTGTAACCATTATGGTTTGAAATGCTAGAATATTTGTTGAAGGAAAATGCATGACAACTCAACCTCTTGGGAAATAATATTTTAAAATAAAAATTTACCTATTTTTTAAACCAAGTGATATTATTTATTTAGAAAAAACAACATGCTACCTCTCCAGAGCTGCTCAAGGTGTCTCACAACAGATAATGGAAACAATAAATTCAGATAATACCAATAAAAATATCAATTAGAAATCCAAATCAATAACAAATAACTCAAACTTCAGTCAGTAAAATGTGGAAATATAAACAGCCAACAAAAGCAAGGGCATAAAAATACATAAGATGGAGCAGTTTAAAATGATATGAATAAAACTGTCCTCAGGCTAGGAGTTAATATAAAACAGCTTTTAAAAATGATAAAATCCAATAATTAAAAATCAGGAAAAGAGAAGTATTTTGTCCTTGAAAAGGAGTCACTATATGAGCATCAACAAGAAGTGCATTCCAAAGCAAGGTGCTACAACAATGAAGCAGAAAACAGTCCTTCAAGTACCTCCAAACCAAAGCCATTTGGGGCATTTTGCCACCTTTAATTGTGCCTGGAAACAGAACAGCCAGTGTACAACTTGCAGCACAGAGGTGATATGATTTCTGTATCCAGCCCCTGAATCTTTAGGAGAAATCAAAAATCTCTCCCCCCCACCCCCCCACCCCGAGTGGAATTTTCTCTCACAAGTTAGTTCCTACTGCATGCACCAGTGGCGTAACTAGGCAAACTGGAGCCCTGGGCAAAACCTGAGTTTGATGCCCCCTCAGGCACGTGCCCAATGCAACGCGCACCCCCCCTTTGTGGCTACGCCCAGTGGTGTATCTAGGCAAACTGGAGTTTGGTGCCCCCCATGGGCAGCCACTCTCCCCCACTGTGACCAAGCAATGATTTTTACACCAGGTTGTTTCAAAGTCACCATCACATTATAGAACATGCCCCAACTCACAAATCTGAGCACAGCAATAAGCCATGCCACACAGCAGAAATAATTTTTGAAAACATTTTCAAAATGCTTTCAAAATGTTTTATTACTGCTATGAAAACATTTTATGGTGTTGTATCCAGTACCCCCGATTAGGGGAAACAGCATCACTTTCATTGTTTCAAAGGAGAATCTGGGCTCCCTAGTTTAAACAAGTGATGCTGGAATCCACCCCCAAACAGCATCATTTTCGATGGTGTTTAAACTAGGAAGCTCAGATTCTCCTTTTAAATCCACCTTAAAGGGAGAATCTGGGGCTCCCAGTTTAAACAACATTGGAAGTGATGCTATTTTGGGGTTGATTCTCCCCCACCCTGAAACAGCATCACTTGCAATGTTTAAACTGGGGACCTCAGATTCTCCTTTTAAATCCATGTCAAAGGCGAGGGGATTTAAAAGGAAAATCTGGGGAAATTTGGGAGGTGCCTGCTGGCAGGGGTGCAATTGTTAAGCTAGCAGCACCAAACTTTCAGGGTATCTTTAGGAGTCTCCCCTAATGATACCACCCAGGTTTGGTGAAGTTTGGTTCAGGGGGTCCAAAGTTATGGACTCTCAAAGGTGTAGCCCCCATCTTCTGTTAGCTCCCATTGGAAACAATGGATGATGGGGCACCCCCTTTGGGAGTCCATAGCTTTGGACCCTCTGGACCAAAATTCACAAAACCTGGGTGGTATCAGTAAAAGATTTTCCTGATGATACCTCCCAGGTTTGGTGAAGTTTGGTTCAGGGGGTCCAAAGTTATCGACCCTCAAAGGTGTAGCCTCATCTCCTATTAGCTTCCATTGGAAACAATGGGGGATGGGGCACCCCCTTTGGAGTTCATAACTTTGGACTCCCTGAACCAAACCTCACCAAACCTGGGTGATAGCATCAGGAGAGTCTTCCAAAACATCCCTGAAATTGTGGTGCTGCTAGCCTAAAAACTGCGCCCTCTGCAGGCCACAAATGGAAAAACACTGAAAATACAAAAAATCCCACAAACCTGCGCCCACCACAAGGGCTGCGCCCGGGGCAACTGCCCACTTTGCCCAATGGGAGGAACGCCTCTGGCATGCACCACAGTGCTTCATACATTTGATGCTACTTTGTTTCATTTGCATCAGATATTCTTTGTATGTTTGGGTCCTAGCCTGGATAGACTAGCCTGATCTCACCAAATCTCAGAAGCTAAGCAGAGTTGGTACTAGTTAGTGCTTGGATGGGAGCTCACCAAGAAACGGCAGGGTTGTTGTGCAGAAGAAGGCAATGGCAAACCATATCTGTAAGTTTCTTGCCTTGAAAACCCTATGGGTTGCCATAAGTTAACTGCAACTTGATGGCACTTTACACAAGCACAGGGGGGTATGGTGACTATATATGAACATCCATTTTTATTCCACTTTTTTTCCAAGGAACTAAGAGCAGTGGATATCATTATCTCCTCCTGTTTTGTCCTCATTACAACCCTGTGAGTAGGTCAAGCTTATAAAGAATAACTAGACCAAGGACCTTCAGTGCATTTTGGGCACAATTGACCACTGGAATGGAGAAATAATCCAGGTGGTTGGCATGATTTCCCCCAGGAGCCTTCAGTCAAGTGTTACTGTGCAGGTTTACTGAAAAGACAAGAGAGACAACCAGAGCAACAGCGGAAGAAAATATCAGCAAAACATAAAGCATACAAACAAAACACTTTTACAGTCACTATTACTTTAGCATAGTGTAGGCCAATGTAGGATTCTTAAACCTTATGAGGCAGCCCAACTAACTGGGTCTGAGAGGTAGCTAATGCCTTTGTGCCATAGCGGGTGGTTGCCCAATCCTTGAAACAGGCTGTGATATACCCACTGCTAAAGAAGCCTACCCTGGATCTAGGAAAATATCAACACCTGTCTACCAGTCTTAAATGTTCCATTCTTGAGCAAGGCAATAGAGCAAGTAGCAGATGGAAAATTTTAAACTTTTTTGGATTAAATGGAACCTTTGGATCTTTTCCAATCTGGATGTAGGCTGGTTATGGGACAGAAACAGCCTTAGTCACCCTGGTGGATGACCTGTACTGGGAGATGGACAGAGAGAGTGCTGCTCTGTTGATTCTCCTGGAACTCTCAGCAGTTTTGAGTACTATCAACATGGGACAACCATGTTTTGGACTACCTTTTTGGACTGGGACTGAGAGTGGTAGATTTGTTATACCTGAAGGGTAGGTCATACTTGAAAGAGGTGCTGGAGAGATGCAGCTTAGCCTGTTTGTCTTTTGAAGTCCCACAAATCTCCATCTTGTCCCTGTGTAATATCTGCATGAAGCTGCCAGATAAGGTCATCTGGAGATTTGGGTGGGTTCACAGTCATCTTATAGTTGTAGAAATGACAAAGTGATGTCTAGAAGGAATTTGGGAGAGGACACAGGGAAAAATAATGAGCCTTAATTCTAATATGCTCTAGTATGCTCTTAAACCTGTCCCTACTGCTAAAGAAGCAGGTGGTAGTTGTAGCCAGAAGTACTTTTTACTGGCATGGTCTGGTTAGCCAGCTGTAGCTTTTCCTGGACAGAAAAGAGCTGGCCACTGTTGTGAATGCCCTGCTTAAGACTAGATTAGATTACTGCAATTAACTCTACATGGGACTGTCCTTGAAAAGTAGAATTTTCAGTTTGTGTAGAATGCTGCAGCTAGGATGTTGATGGGAATGTGACATAGGAATCATATCATTTCAGTTTTGGCTCATCTACATTGGCTTCTAATTTGTTTCCAGGCACAATTCAAGGTGCCGGTCCTGACCTTTAAAGCTCTGAATCATTTGGGATCAATGTACCTGAAGGACTGCCTACTCCAGTAATGGTGAACCTCTGGCACGAGTGCCAGAGGTGGCACTCAGAGCCCTCTCTGTGGGCACGTGGGCACAGAGTTCATACTCTGGAAAATCACCCCCACACACTTCTAGGCTGGCCTGGGCCACTGGGCACAATGTCCCGCAGCGAGCAGGGAGGACTCGGCTGGCAGGCCTGGTGCCTGTGCTCCGGGTGGTTGATGCCTGAGGGGGGCAGAGGAGGCGGAGATGCTAGAGAAGCGCAGAGCGGTGTGTGTGAGACTTGCTGAAGGCTACAGCAGGCTGGCCCCTGCTCGAGCAGGTGGGACAGAGGCAGAGGGGTAGGGTGGGGTAGAGGTGCTGGAGCAGCACAGGGCAGAGCGGCGGGTGCACGTAGGGTGCACCTCAGTATTCAGGTTAAATTGTCATGTTGGCACTTTGTGATAAATAAGTGGGTTTGGGGTTGCAATTTGGGCACTCGGTCTTGAAAAGGTTTGTCATCACTGGCCTACTCCCTTATGAACCTACATGACCACTAACATCATCTTTGGGAGACCCTGCTGTCAGTTCTTCTACTTCCTGAGATTAGGCAGGTTACATTCTGTAAGAGGACCTTTTCCATGGTGACACCACTCTGTCCCCTTCTGTTACCATCTTCTGCCAGCAGGTGAAGCCTTTTGTTTTATTTGGCATTCCTTCAGTGATTCTTCCTTTCTGCCCAGTATAATTGTTCTTGTATTTTTAGCTCTGGTAACTAGTTTTTTGTAGTTTCAATGGTTTTAGGATACTTATGATTGGGCATGTTTTCAACTTGTTAGCTACCTATGTGAGGGCAGAAAGGTGGTTATATATTTTGTAAACACTCTAACTACTACACCACACTGGTTTTTAGAGGTATGAATACATGCACATCATGGAGATATGCTAGCATCAGGGTATCCAAATTGCCTAATGTGATATTGTCAACATACCATTCTGTGATTTTTGGATATTGGTGATGTCACCAGGGTCTCCAATGCTGTTTCTATGATCTCAGTTCCTTAAAATAACAAGTTTTGTTTATTATTTCTTGGCTGGAAGAGCATAATTAGTATCTAAAGACTACTCTGGTCATAATGGGATACCAGTCTAACAAGACCTGAGAGTCCTGCTGCCCATGATTTTTAGCTTGTATTTCTGTAGTTCTTGCACGCAGACTTTCTGACAGAAGCTGGTGACAAAAGTTTTGAAGTCCCTGAAGTTTTAACTCCATGCCAGTCTTTTGCAATGGAAACAAACATTCTTGGCAAATGGTGCTGTTAATGACTGGGTAAGCAAAAGAAAACAAATGTTTGAGTGACAGGAAAGCATGTATGTGCCCCCGCCATTCCCCCCACAACAATGATCTATTAGCTTCTTTTCTACAGAACTCATTAAAAAATGACAGCCTGACAATTGAAATGTCCTCATAGTTGAATGCAATCTGTTCTTTTTCAGCAGCAAGTAAAATCGTAATTTATAGAATGCCATGTTTGCCTGACTTTTTGTAAAGACAAAAACAAGTAAAAACATAAGAATTGTGGTGCATCCCAGTGCTACACTAAGTTGCGTATTATATTACAATTATGTTAATCATTTTCCCTCACTTTAAGAATTTGTTTTGGGAGAAAAAGGCTTCTGTTAGTAGTACATCTTCAGCTGGCTGTGGAGCAAATCAAACTTTTATTGAAAATAAATTGTGGACAAGGAATGGAAATTCCATTTTTATGTGCTTCAGCTTATGCCATATTTCAGATCTGAAGCTCTGAAAGAATAGCTTTACTGGACTGAGATGGACCAACAGCAACTTTGAAAGCTCATCCCTTAAAGAGCAAATGACAGGAGCAAAACATACCATGCCACATCATTTCAAAACTAGAGTGATGAATCATAGGCAAAGGAATCTGTTGCCTTGCAGGTGGAAAATAGTCAGCTCTTCTGTTCTGTGAATTAAGGTAGAGCTGGGGTTGAGCAAAACTGTCTAGTGAAACTCGATTTACAGAGAACATTTCTGGTCTACAGCCATATTCCCTCATTTTTAGGAGAAAACAAAAATGAGAGGAATGTGTTTGAATAAAATATCTCCCAATGTTTCCCGGCCACAATACATTAATACTACATGGAGTATCAAGATGCCAGTATGTATTCAGTATGACATCCATGTCCTGTGGGATGTAGTTGCCTCTGGCCAGGCTGGTGGTTTTCAGAATGAGGCTGACCCCTAGCATACCACCCTAACAGGCTGTACAGTTTGTAGGGAGCGAGTTTGTAGGGAGGCCTGTACCCACCCGGTATGACATAGCCTGCAGGTAAGCTATGAAACTTTCAATACATGCATATTAGAATTTGCAATACATGGTCTGCCTATCAATCCACATTTAGTTCTTTTTAGAAAAATCCCAGAATCTGATCCAGATTCCATAATTTTCAAGAACTCAGAGGCAAGCCTAAGAAAAGCATATACAGGTTCATAAATAAAATTGTCTGTTGGCTGGCAATAGCAGGACACACTTATACACCAGTATACACACTGAAAACTATAAAGAAGAAATTACTAGCTGAAGGGCTACTGGACAGCAGAAACCATTTTAAAAACACAATAATTTGGGGAAACTGAGTAGCAGCATTTGATTAAATGAATGTGTCTTCTTAATAAATATGCTTAGAATTTTGCCCATGAATTTATACATATTATGGGAGTTATAGCACTACATACGGTGTTGCATAAAATTCTGTCTGTTTATTTATACACCTTTGATCCAGCTGTTGCCAAATTAAATTTTACATGGACAATAACCACCCTAGTTGTTCACTTTCAGCTGTTCAAAACTGGCCTGTTTTAAGGTGTACTAAGTCTTTGGTCTCCATTGCTTAAGTTAAGTTTGAGCAGCTACAGGAAATATTGTGTCTCCACATTATCTTGAAATATCAGTAAATTATGTAAACTCTACATATGGATTATGTAGAGTTCAGTTGAATCCTCACATTTAGTTATCTTCAGCTGAAGGCAAGTGAACCTAGCTTAAATATAGAATTTGGGGGTTTTTGTGTATATTATGAATACATTGTTATAGATATACCTGAATATCCTCTCTAGGTTGTTTCTAAATATATTTTTGCTAATCTTCTAGAAGGTTAAAATAGGATTAGAGTTGTAGCACAGACAAGAGCATTAAGGGAAGTATTAAAGTGAAGTGAAGCATTTTAAATCCATTTTAGTACCAAATGTACTTCTGAGGGTTTGGGGGGGGCATCATTTATTTTTGGCCAAATTCTCAATAATTTAGAGTGAATAAATAGCTCATTTAGTGAATTGTGAGTACTTAACTCCAATTGATGATCCAAATTAAGAGTAATTTCCTTACATTCTGATGCTTACAAGGGGGCATGGAGTGTCCATGAACAACCATAACCTTTCAGCAATAGGCAGCCAGTTAAGCATTTAGATTTAAGATTACATACAACCAGAGAAGTGGCTCACAGGAAGATTCTCAAACTGAAGAAAGTGTACTTCTGCCTAACACAGCTAGGTTTGAGTCCAGTAGCACCCTAGAGACCAACAAGATTTTCAAGATATGATTTTCAGGGTCTGCTTTCAGGAGAGGCTTTCTGTAGCCATTGGTAGGTTTAGGTGCCTGTAGTTCTGGATATCTTAAACAATAGGTGACATTTACATAAGAAGAGCAAGTGTGACATAATGGTTAAGAGCAGGTGGACCTCTGGAGAACCAGGTTTGATTCCCCACTCCTTCACATGAGCAGTGGAGTCTTATCTGGTGAACAAGATCCACACTCCTACACATTCCTGTTGGGTGACCTTGGGCCAGTCACAGTTCTTTGGAACTCTCATAGCCCCACCTACCTCACAGGGTGTCTGTTGTGGAGAGTGGAAGGGAAATGAGTTTGTAAGCCCCTTGAAGTCTCCTTACATGAGAAAGGGGAAACAGGATCAGATGATATGCCTGTTTCCATTAGCTAGGGGTTACTATATGCATGGAAAAATATATTCAGTAGTGTGGTTGTTGTCCATGCCCATATTTTGAGCAGTTTGTTGCATCAAGAGTTCAAATATCTGTAGTGAGGAGAGAAGTAAGCGATAAAGTTTCCAGGGGATAGATCAAAATTGTGACAGTTTTCTGGGGCATGGGGCATCAAGAAGCAGTCTTAGTAGGCAGTCTAAATTGCAGATAGCAAACCTACAATTTCTTGTGTTCATGATATGTGTTTTCCATATTGTTAGTTTAGAAAGTCAAACTTCAGTAGAGGAAACCCACAAATATTTCAGAAGCTTCAAGGTTGGAACTTATAAAACCTGCACAAGTACTTTCATGCACGGAGTGAATTATCAGAAAAGTCAGTGAATCTGAAATAGGGTTGTCACAGGCTGGAGAAAAATGTTCTCTCCTTTTACTCAGGGCTTAATAGGATGACACTTACCAGGTGATGTTATTTATCTCCATGCCATGAAAAGCTTCAGCTACCCATTTCTACACTTTGATCCTCTATTAAAGGGACAAGAAGATATTCACCATGCTAGATTATGTATTTATTTTACTTTATTGATATTTCACTTTTCTCCCTAATGGGGAGCCAAAGTGGCTATCCATATTCTCCCCTTCTGTTTTTATCCTCACAACAACATTGTGAAGTAGGTTATTTCTTATTTATTTGTTTTACATCCTGCCCTTCCCCTTGCAGTCTCAGGGTGGCTACCAACACTTAAAATCCCATTTCACAATAAAATAGAGTAACACATTTCCCAATAAATAACAATTATAATACAACTTTCCAATAAAATTCAGATGGTGATAAAGAACCAATCGCTAAGGGGTAAGAGAGTGGATCAGGTAGCAGGGGAGGTCAGAATGATAAACCATAGCTGCCTCATCTGTATGCTGAGATTAGGAATAAAGAACATATCTCTAATATGTTTGAATAAAGCATCATGCCTCACTACTGGACGCTGAAGGCTTTTTGATATATTCTAGTGCAAGTTCTAAGGAACATAAGAACAGCCATGCTGGATCAGACCAAAGCCCCATCTAGTCCATCATTTTGTTCACATAGTATCCAACCAGTTATCTGTAGGAAGTCCACAAACAGGAAGACTACAACAACATCATCCTGCCTGTGCTCCCTAGCAACTGATTTAAAGAGGCATACTACCGCTGATACTGGAGGAAATAGATTAATAGCCGCTGATAGCCTTGTCCTCCATGAATTTGTACATTCCCCTTTTAAGGCTTTTTAAGTCAATGGCCATGATCACATCCAGTGATCCACAGATTAACTATACTCTGAGTGAAAAAATACTTCCTTTCCTCTGTCCTGAATCTCCCTTCCTTCAGCTTCAATGAATCCCCCCAGGTTCTAGTATTATGGTAGAGGGAACCAGGAGAAGGTTGGAAGGCACAAGTTACACCAGCATGCAGAAGCTAAGCAAGTCTGGGTCTAGTCCAATGGTCCCCAGACTTTTTAAGCTATGGGCAACTTTGGATGCAAAAAAAAAATAGATGCAAAAAAAGAGAGGCTGCAGCAGCTTATCTTCAGTCATGCAGTGAAGTTTCTTTTACTGCAGTTGCAGCTGTTGTAAAAGCAACATTTTTTTAAAAAAAATCACATTTTTGAAAAACCAGATGCCTTGCTGAGCAAAAGCCCCACATGGCCCCATCTACTTTCTGGTAGATTCCAAGAAAGATGTCAGCAAGCACTGTGGTGCCCATAGGCCCTGTGTTGGGGACTCATTGTCTAGTTAGTGCCTTGATGAGAAACCCATTGGGATCCCTGTGTACACAACCTTGATATCCATATTGAAAGATGCGGAATGTAAAGATAACAAACAAAAATAGGTTTCTCTAAATGTAACTTGTGTGTTGTAGCACATTTTCTAAAGAATACCTGAAAAGTGTCATGAGTTTGTCCTGCCAATGATAGATTATTAGTCCACTTTTTGATTTCCCCCTTTTGACTATGGCATGAAGAAAGGTGAGTTACAGCCAATGAAAATGGCTCCTGAAGCTATTATTACACCAAGATGGTAATTTTAACCAGCCTCTGTAACTACACCCTTACCAGCATGGCAAGAATCATTGTCAACAGGTTGCAGATCAAACCACCATTAAAGACACTTCTGTGAGTCCTGGATGAAAAGTTAATCTCTTACATAAGAGCTGTTAGGATTCAGAATCTAGCTCTGATTTCTGCAATGTATGACAAACATATGGTTGCCACTTTCTTCTTTGCATAGCTTCAATTCCGCAGGTGTTTCTTTAAGAAGAGCCATTCAACGGAAATTTGAATTCAGTTTGGAAACTATCTAGGTGAATTTTTACAATGAAAAATGTTGTATTATTATTTATATGAAAATTTAGGTTTAATGTTGAATAATATGAATGTTTTATTTTTTATAGTGTAAGAAAAAACAGTTGTGCTCCTAGAGGAGTAAGGAAAAAGAATTTGTATACAACAATTGTAAGTGTATTGGGTGGGTTCTTTGGGTTTTTGTTTAATTATATGAAAATGAAAGGATTAGATAGACTTTTATTTATTGACATTTGTATTTGTACATTTCAGATTGGCTTGACAAAGGACTGCCGAAATAAAAACCTAATCTAGAGGTTTTATAGCCATACCTGACGGTGTACTGACTTATAAAAATCTTTCTTGTATATATATGATTGTAAGATATTGTTGAAATGTTACTCACCTAGTGAGTTGGACTACGCATGGGTGTAATATTTTTGACATTACACCATGTGTAGGCAGGCCATTGATTTCCTGTCATGTATCTTATTGGGGAAGGGTAATTGTTAAAATTTTGCCAAATAACACAAAAATGAGTCACAATAGTGAGGTATTGTGATCATCCTAACCTGCAAGTTTGACAACATGGCTACATCTAGTAATAATAGCTATTACTATACTTCAACCTGCGCAAGATACTGGTGAAACACTTCAGTCAAATGTTAACATCCTTTTCCAAATGTCCTATTATATAAAAGGATAACTGTAGTGGCAATGGCTCACCTCCAGTCAGTTGACACACACACACAACTTGGGGGTGAGGCTTACACAAAATGAGTACAAAACACCAAAAACAAAACAGTGGAATAGGGCACACCCTCGCCCTTCTCTCACATACTCGCCCTTTGTTTGTTTGTTTCATAAGATGTATGTGTAGCCTTGTCACAAGACTTCTTCCACACTCCCTCCATTAGGGAGGCCATGTCCAGATGCTGGGCCCCCTCCCTCCTCTCCCTTGCATGCTATCCCTCCCTGCCCTCTCTCACTCCTCTTCCTTTGCATGCCACTCCTCCCCCTCCCCCTCCCCCTCCCCCTCTGTTCTCCCTCCCTCCCTCCCCCTTCCTCCCTTCCCTTGCATGCCATCCTTCCCTCCCTCCCCTTCTCTTGCATGCCACCCCTCCCCCTCCTCCTTCCTCCGCTAGGGTGGGTGGGCCATGTCCAGATGCCGGACCCCCTCCCCTCCCTTGCATGCCACCCCTCACTCCCTCCCCTCTCCTCTCTCACTCCTTTTCCCTTGCATGCCACTCCTTCCTCTCTCTCCCCCTCCCTCTCCTTCTCCCTCTGTTAGGGTGGGTGACTCATGTCTAGATGCCTGGGCTCCTCCCCCTCCCTCCCCTCCCTTGCATACCACCCCGGTCAGGTCAGGTGGGAAACGATCAGGTATGAAACAGCCTCTTTTCTGCTGTTATGTTTTTGTTGTCTGGAAGGCACCCAGAAGCTGCCTCTTTTTAAGGCATCCTCTGGACATCTTATTTTGGGTGTGCTGAGTGAAAAGAAGCAGTCAACTCTTTTTAAGACGTCCCACAAACATATTTTTTTGTGCTCTGCAGAATAGACAATGTATACAAGTACTTTCTTTGGTAAGGTCTTCATACTGAATACTTAGATTTGTTGATTTCTATAGCATGTTTATTAGTGAAAAGAAGATGTGTGCTTTGACAGTCAGACAAAACAAACTCAGCAACTGTGTTGTTATGGAATAGGTGTGCATTATCTTCATTTGGAGACTGCCATGAATTTCCAGGATGCATAAGGTCTGCAACTGCAACTGCAAAAAAAAAATCCTATTCCCACTACATATTTCCTCCAATTGTTATAGAGCAAAGGTCATGAAACTACTGGCTACAAACAGTTCAGCTAAGAAGCCTGAGACCAATTTAGAAATATGTGCAGGTGAACTCAAATTGTATAGCAGCAGATGTTCATCACTGCTAATTACAGCAGGTCAAAGAATTTGACAAAATTTAATTCATAACTCTACTTGCTAATTGTTCCAGATTTTTGGGTAGCTTTTTATTTTAATTCCATTATCCACTGAAACGCTTTAATAGTGGTGTGCAGTAAGAAAAAAAGTTATATTTTCGTGTCCAGGGTTTGGGTTGGGCTCCTTAACTGTTTAAGTTTGTGTAGGACATTATCAACTCAGAATTCAAATCCATGTGTTTATTCGGGTTCTGATGCTTCAGTACCATTTATTTCAATGGGGAATTTATTGGAAGGTCAGCAGCAGCTGGGTGCTGTGTGGTTTCCGGGCTGTATGGCCGTGTTCTAGCAGCATTCTCTCCTGACATTTCGCCTGCATCTGTGGCTGGCATCTTCAGAGGATCAGCAGCAGCTGTTTATGAAGATGAAGAGTTTTGGATTTATAACCCACCTTTCTGTCCTTAAGGAAACTCAAAGGGGCTTACAAACTCCTTTCCCTTCCTGTCTCCACAACAGACGCATTGTGAGGTAGGTAGGGCTGAGAGAGTTCCAAAGAACTGTGACTAGCCCAACGTTACCCAGTAGGCTTCAAGTGTATGAGCGGGGAAACAAATCCAGTTCACCAGATAAAAGTCCACAGCTCATGTGGAGTGGAGAATCAGACCCAGCTCTCCAGATTAAAGTCCACCTGCTCTTAACCTACCCCACGCTGGCTTTTTAAGAGTACCAAACTAACACAAAACTTAGTCTGTCCTCTAATCCAAAAATCCTTGAGTTTCAATTGAATTGGATAAAGGTGTTCACTTTTACAGACTCCTGTACATCACTGAAAAAACACAAAACTAAAATATCGGCCTTTTCCATATGCACGGCTTACCACAGATTTTCCCAGTGGTCAGACCTTGTGTTAGAAATGTGTCTGTGAAATCATTTCACACACCTCCATTTCCCCTTGTCTCTTCAGTTGCATTTCTTCCACATGCTACTGCTGAAACTATATCATTCATGATGGTGGTGGAATGTTACATCTGATGCAGAAGAATCCTCCCCTTGGACCATTTTGTTCTCCCCCTTGTCCTCCATTTTTTTTAAAAAAATCTCTGTCACATTAGCTATGTACTGCAAGGGCGCAGACATGAGCCAGGTGGATGGTGCTTTATTTTCAAAAATAATCCTTGAGTCTATTTCCCTGCCTGCTTCGGAAAAAAACTGGCAGGAAGCTGCTTGAGTCTGCCACTAATTTTATAAAATCACCTCCTGTCCTTTCTCTTCACCCTCCTCCCTCCAGGGTTGCACATTTTTATCTGATGAAACTGTTTCCCAGCTTCCTAGGTTTTGGAGTGGGGGGGGCAGGGGGGTATCAGTTTGTACAGGGAAAACATGGGGGTAGAGGAATCAAGAATGAAAGACAGACTGCTCTGCAAAGGAGTTAGTTAATGAACCACTACAACTGAATCTTTACTCCTATAGTAACTAACTGCTGGGGAAACAGAGGGATTTTTAGGAAGGGTGTACGGGGTGAAAAAGTGCACAAGAAAGCTTAAAAGGGGACAAAAATGAGAAGGAGAAGAAGAGAGAAAAAAGAGGAAGGGATAGTAAAAATGTAGCAGTAAATGTGTTTGGGAAAACAATGAATGAAAAGTAAAGTGGGAACGTTTCTGAGATCAACTGGATGAGAAAACATGCAGAAGTCCAAGGGGAAAAAAGTAGCATTTGGTGGCTGGAAATGTTTTAAATACTCAAGTAGAAAAGGCCATGCATTAAAATGACATAAAATGGTAATTAAAACCAGCAAACTCAAACAAAAACATGAGCTAATTCTGCAATGCTGGTATGCACCTGAACTTGGAAAAAAAATGGATTGCTCAGGATGGATTATTTGTAATTTTCAAAATCCCAGATTTGTATTCCTGTTCCAAGAAATGACTGTTAACTGCACAAGTCAGCAATTTCTGTTCCTGTACATATTCAGTTCAGGAATTTTGTTACACATATCCCTAGTCAGTCTGTCACACTGTTTCACCCAGTGAAAATATATCAAACTTTAAAACTGGGGAAACAGCAAAGGAGGCATGAATTCTCCTTTGGGAATCTTTTTTTTTATTTTCTGAAGGATAAAACATACATATTTTCATCAGTGTGGTCGTCATGGAGATGATTATGTTGACCCAGATGATTGCTGCTTCAGAGAATGAATAAACTGCGGAGGAGATGGTGGTCTCTAAAGAAACAAATCTTTCATACTCATTGTGTTCTTTATGTGATTACATGCATAAGCAATATGTAGGTAAACTGAAGTGTAAAAGTGGCAAAAGCTACTTTTACATAAATGGATTGGTTAGTCTTGGCTAGAACTGAAGAAGGGGATGTTTTACAAATGCCATAGACCAGTGGTAGCGAACCTATGGCATGGGTGCCAGAGGTGGCACTCAGAGCCCTCTCTGTGGGCACGCGCAAACAGAGTCCCCCCCAACATATCTAGGCTGGCCTGGGCTGCTGGGCTCGATTATTAGCATTAAATGTAAGACCTAGTTTTGGGGAAGCAGTGTAGGTAACCCTGTTAAGCACTGTTAAACTCCACTGATTTTCATGCGAAGAACTAAAGTGCAATCCTTTACCTGGGAGTAAGTTCGGTTGCTGGCAATGGGGCTTGCTTGCCTAGGGTCGTGATTCACCCATTCAAAGCGTTGCACGGTTGCTTCACCAAGCTTACTCCCAAGCAACGTGCGCCTCAGAGCCAACCATTTTTTCTAAACTAAAACCTCAGTATTCAGGTTAAATTGCCGTGTTGGCACTTTGCGATAAATAAGTGGGTTTTGGGTTGCAATTTGGGCACTCGGTCTTGAAAAGGTTTGCCATCACTGCCATAGACCAAAACCTGATGTTTATTTGGGGATAGAAGAGCCATCAGTTTCCAGAGTATTTCTGCAAGTAATAGAAAAAAGATAATGTAAAGAACAATAAAGCAAGGGGTGGTGAAAGAATCTCTTTATGTGAATATTAAAAGGTTATTAATATCCTTCAATTGTCTATCTTTACAGTGAATCTAGTCTTGAAGACAAACTAGTTTGTATCTATATGCAGGCAAACTAGTTTATATCTATACAATATTGTTACGTCTGTTGAGTAACAGTCCATGTGCTCAAAGATTCATAAGTCAAATAAGAGAGTTTGAAGCAAAAGATCTAAGTATGAAATATCAGTAGTTTATTAGAATACATCCTGCAGCAAAGGTCTCCTTTCCAGGGCAGAGGCAAAATGACAGAGAAAAGGGGCAGTTTATATAGGATTTTCACTATATTGATTGAATGTGATTACATTTCAAAGCATTCCTAAGCTTGTCAGATGTTTGCAATAAACAGTTATTTACAGCAAAGTTCCTGTCTCTCAGAGGCAGAGCTGCAATGGGGACATCTGGGGCGGCTCGCCCTGGGCACTGCCATTGGGGCGTGTCAGGGGTGGGGTGGAGCATATTGGGGCATTTTGGGGTGGGGCAGGAGTGGGCGCACAGGCAGTTTATGTCCCGGGCACAGTTTCCCCTCCCTTCGTCCCTTCTGTCTCTCACCATGTGCAGATGCCATTATCAATACAAATTGCAACAGACTCACTGAATCATATTAAACAGGGGTATTGGAATAATAAATGAAGGTATTTATGCATTTACAACATCCTTGAGAAACAGATAACAAACACTAGGTGCTGAGACAGTTTGAAGATTCTTTGTTTGTTGATTCTTGGGGTGTTACAATCTGCACGTCATAGGGACACAGTGTTTGGAAACCAGAGGCTGAGTGATCTGTGGCCAGGGTCTTTGGACAAGGAGTTAACAGCTACCATCTTTATTGCAGATCAGGTTTGGGAGACTCATTCACACCGTCCCAAGGAGTGAACCTTAATTTCAGTATGCAGTTGATCTGTTATCAGTTCTGTTGTGTTAACATGAGAGGCCTCTTGTTATCATGAGGCCAAATTATCGGGCAGGAAGGGCAGGAAGAAAGTGTCACAGACTTCTGGCTCAGACAGACCTTTCTAATATAAAGCAGAATCAAAGACTCCTAATACAATCGTAACACAAGTATCAGATACAATATATTGAGTACAGATGGTATATAAGGCATAGCTTAGTCTAATACATAAGCAACTAGCTAATTGATCTTTCCAACGGCCCAGGCCTTTACAGAGTGTGCACTGATTTGCTGCTAAGCAGCGCATTTGTACAGGGGTTGGGGCACCCGTCTGAGCCGGAGCCATCATCTGAGTGGGAACCATCATCTAAGCTGGGGCCATCACCTGGCCCACTGCACTCTGACCCATTGCTGCCTGAGCAACTCCTGTGAGTGCACCAATGAACTGTCTGTGCCAGGCAACCTCCTTTTTATCTTTTACCTTTTCCTTAGTTCAGGTGCACTCATTAAAAACCTTGCAGACTAACTGAAGGAGCTCCCTGGAATCCTTATCCAGATTATTTTCAACTTTGTTAAGTCTGCGCCAAATAGCAGGAACACTACCACCAATGAACATACCATTTACCAGGATCCAGTTAGCCTAATCCTCGAGGTCCTGACCAAAGCCCTGGTAAGCCAGCTCGAAAAAGGCCACAGGGTTCTCAAATTTATTCTGGTTAGTGGTACGGAGCTTGGAAAGATCACGCTTCTGAGGAATGCTGTTGGCAATCCCCTTCAGAATGACCTTATGGAGGTGGAGGCGGTGGCCAGGGTCATTGGGATCTCATTGGGGATCTATGGCTGGAAAAACCTCAGCTCTATTGAGTGGGTTTACCCCATCCCACTGAGCATCTCAGAACAAGAGTGCGCTCTTCTGGTGAAAAAATGGCGTGTATCTGTAACCTCTTTCTGTGGGTTCTGTGGGGCAGTACTTGGAAGGAGTTGCAAAGAACTAGATTTAAAACAAAACAGTTTACTTCTCAAATAACACGTTTAAAACATTTAACATTTACACTTTACAGTCCTGATATTGCCAAGTACAATTCTTCTTTGCTGGTGGTTGGCTTTTGAAGACTTCAGAGGCTTGGTGAACGGGATTCAAGATGATGAAGGTTCCCAGAAAACTCACACCATTTACATACACAAAAACCCTTTAAACAAGGTGTTAAGGGCTTAATAAAATCAATCAAGGCCCCAGCCTGGTAGCCTTACTTCCTCCAACCTCATGAGTTCTGCAGCATTCTGCTTCTTTTCAGACTCCACCCCTTTCTGGGTCATCCCATTCTTACACAGGGGTTACATATCATCTTCTGTTGGATATCAGCATAGTTGACAAATGAGTAGTAAATTAATGGTATGTGTTGTTTTAAAACTTGTTTTAAAACTTCAGTGAGCTGAATTATGCTACTTTCAAGTTGCTCAGTAGCTTTGGAAGCAGCAGCAGTAGTCTAGACTTCTGCA
Organism: Sphaerodactylus townsendi; assembly: GCF_021028975.2. Classification (NCBI taxonomy): domain Eukaryota; kingdom Metazoa; phylum Chordata; class Lepidosauria; order Squamata; family Sphaerodactylidae; genus Sphaerodactylus; species Sphaerodactylus townsendi. Next base: position 59,436,898 of record NC_059427.1, read on the forward strand.
GTTTTAAAGCCCTATCTAAAACTAGATAAATCTCAGGGGGAGTTGGAGTGCATGCCCCTTCACCCTCATCATTAGAGGAGTCTGGAGGGGTGTCACTTCCAGAACTTCTGGTGGTCCTCACACTACTTGCAGCCATTCCAGAGGAGCTGGCATTTGATGTAGTGTAGTGGGCGGAGCCGAATTGGGTGGGAGTGGATCACGATTGTCCTGGCAAGGCAGAGGTGGCCTGCCAAGACCTGGAACTATCCGCCTTGGCTGGGTTGAGCTGATCAGGTAGTTGGGTGGGGTTCACACTGATCATGTAGTTGGACAGGGTTGCTGTCTCTGACTGGAAGATTATTTTGTCCCCCCCCCCCACATGTTGCCATCAGGGAAGGGTTCTGGATACCCCTCCCCTCAATGGGAACTGGAGGGGATGGTCTGAGCACAATAGGCTTGAGTTCTTCTGGAGGAGCAGAGGGGAGCAGGACCTTTAAAGAGTCCTGCTTCTCCCTGCCCCACCATGGTTTGTAGTCAACCAGAGGCAGCTGGATAACCATAAACTTTTCTCCTTCTGATGCTACATAGAGTTCAGGTATCCATCAAGATTCATTGATCAATCTTTTTGTTTGTCTTCTGGAAAACGTGAAGCAAAGGCTGAATCACAGTCCAGTCAAGGGACCCATAAACTGGCCAGGTGATACCATTAGCAGAACCCATAAACTGGCCAGGTGATATCATTAGCAGAAGTGAGCAAAGACCATTCCTACATACAGAGATGTATTCCAGATCACTTAGCCAATTTGTCCCAGTTATGGAAGATGTATGCAAGAGTGGTCCCTGTGGGGACTAGGAGATCAGGACTCTGCTTACTGACCTTAGTACCCATAGTGCAAACTGCCCCCTTGGGTTATAAATGTTGGAATCAAACAGCGTTTTGTACTGCATGTATTATCCAGGGTCTGGGCGAGCTTCACCCTCCAGGCTCTGGTTTTCACCAGTGTGCTTACCATAGCTGTTCCAACACCCCATCCCTTTGAGCATTTAACTTGAACCAGAGCTCCTAACTTCGCCTCTACTAAGCAAGCAATGAATTGCCGCTTTGCAATGCACTTCCTGGGGAGGGGAGGGATGCCTTCACCTGTAGACAGATAGGTCTCGCTGGCCAGCCAAGCCTTAACAGAACAGATCAGACTGACTGTGCAGAGCAGAGCAGAGCAGAGCAGACAGAATTAATTTGGAGTGGTCATAGGGTTTTTCCCAGATAAGGAGGAGAAAGAAAATGATAGGATGAGTCAGGGCAGACAGAAGGTGGGGGGCTTACCAATCCTGGAGAGTCGAGGCATTGCAGCTGAAACAGGAACTGAAGCAGATGTAGTCAGGTTGAAGAAGGCCTTCTGGCGTCTGCCCTGGCAAAACTGAGATGTCTCGCTTAAAGCAAAGTCAGACCGTGGGGGGTCAAGAGTTGTTTTTGAGAATGTCAGAAGGCTTCCAGGTGCATGGGGAACTGGTCAAAGACAAGGGTTCTTGACCAGGCATGCTATCCCTGGCACCAAGCAAGCAACCTCTCTAAAGGATGCTCAGATATCTGCTCCCCGCAAGCACTGCAAACAACCGTTGTACAGTTTTGTTCAAGGCTACATTGAAACCAGGAAGATGTAGGTTTGCACTTGCCCTGCAAACTAAGATTTCAAAGAATGGCCTTATCCTTTTGTTGCTGTGCAAGTACAAACCATAATATGCTGATCTGGATGTAACTGCAAGCTATAATTTGCTGTAAACTCATCTATAGTGCCATCCTAAAAACATCCGTTACACCATTGCGATTAATGGGCTCAGAAGGATGTAACTCAGTTTAGGATGACACTGCTAATTATCTAATTTGCTTGTGGGGGGGGGAGAAGTGGAAAAGGAAATTTATGGGAGTAAGCCTGAACTTCTTTCACAGCTCATGCACATCACAGAATTGTAGTATTTGCAGTTACTTTTTTTTCCTGGGTTTGCTCAAAGGTAATTTAAGACTTCATAAAACAGAATTCTAGGTGAATTTAAGCTAATAAATCAGAGGCTTTAGGGTGAACATGGGCTAATAAATTGAAGTTTAATCCCAACAAGATGGCTGTGCTACAGTGCTAATGATGAGCAGACTGTCTGATGCAGGATTTAAAGTGTTTCCTATTCTGGATTGGGTTGCATGCCCCTTGAACAAAAAGTCTGTCATTTGAGAGTGCTCCTGGTCTACTGCTGGATTTTGAGTTTTGATTGGTTAGTCAGACACAATCTTTCTTGGGTAGTAAAAACCTGGCCACTGCAGTACATGCTCTAATAATATCTAGATTAGACTAGTTCTGGTGTTGTTTTAATGATAGGCTTTATAATGATCTGCCATTTCCCCAAAATATAATAGAACAGCATAATTTTGTGATGATCATGGAATCAATTTAAGTTACTCTCTCTCTCTCTCTCTCTCTCTCTCTCTCTCTCTCTCTCTCTCTCTCTCACACACACACACACACACACACACACACACACACAGGGTCTAAACATATAAGCATTCCTTGTTGCAGCTTCCATCCCAACCCATTTTTCCCAGGCCCTCTCAGTAGTCTTTTTTAAAAAATACTTTTTATTAGGTTAAAATAATGAACAACATTGTTAACTTTAGTCTCTATGCCTATTAAAGGTTAATAAAGATAAAGAAGGTTAACTTTAGTCTTTAGAGGTTTGGCCCACTTTGAACTTTGAATTTTGCCAAGACCGTCCACACCACAAAATCCTTCCTTCTCTATTATTTTCTATTTCCGCACTATGCTGCTCTGCAGCTCACCCTGGAATGGGGAACAAGCCCTTTAAAGTGGATTAAAGGAGTGAAGAAAATGACTTAAGGCAGCAAGCTGCCCCACACCATTTTGAAAGTGGAGCTTTGGTCCATTCCGGTTACCACAGTGGCAACATAGGTAGCGTCCACACAAACACTCTCATGGCCACTGCAAAGATGTCCTTTTATTCTAAAAAAACAGATTTTAAAAAATACCCAAATTGAAAGGGGAAGCATTAGACAAGCCACAAATCGTGCTCAAGATATGGATGGTCTGTTTTAATATGGGAGGCGCCTGCTTTCTATGTGGGGAAAATAATCGGTATAGAAACAGGAAAGGATTTTGATTTTGGCATTATGGGTCTTTATCTGGAGGTGGAGCACAAAGAAAATAGTCTGCTGTTGAGTAGGTGAGAAAACATAAAGGATCAAGTAAGTTACACTGAAATGGCTTTGCTGTAAGGAAGGTTGTGGCAATATCTCTTCTACAGCATATCTCCTGGAAATAGCTGATCTAAGAAAACAGTAGAAACCAAAGATGATAACACCCATGATAACAAGCCAGACCTGCTGCTATTTTTTCATTAGTGTGAAAAGTTAAAACTGAACAGGCACTCTCAAAAGTTCAGGCTAGCTTGTTTTGGCAAAATTGGTACTGCAACCAGTAGCAATAATATTTAGCGCTACTGACCACAGCCAGTGCTCTTTGCCATACCATCGGCTACATTAAAATTTTGACAAATGTATAATGGGATTAAATCTACCCACTACTTGAGATTTATATAGCACTTGTATGGCATAAACTTTTTGAGAGCTCAGCCTAGTAGATGCTTGAATTATGATTAGAACATTATATTGGAGAAGGTTGCAGATTTATGTCACTGTATCCTTCCCATCTGGTAATTGCATTCCAAAATATGTCTATATTAATGCCTGTTTGTTTTTATTCTATTGACTTCTAAAGAAATACTTTCTCAGATATAAAACTGGTCATCAGGTCCACATTCATTTTTGCTTGTTGTTCGAACAAACTTTCTTCAATTCCTCCCCCCTTGCAGCAGCAGCAGAGCTGATGGGGTGGTGAAACTGTGTGGCATGGGCGTTGGTGTTGGTCAGCAGGCTAATTGGCTAGAACAATGGCAGACCAAACATCTGGATAGCTGATAGACAGATCATAGGAAATCTTTCTCTGCTCAAGACCATAAGATGAGCCCATCTGGACCAGAGCAGAGCTCAGTCTAACCAATATCCTGTTTCATGAAATGTCCAACCAGTTCCTAGCACCCTCACTAAATGTCTGTAGACCCCAACTGTCTCATCTCAGCAAGGGGGGCACAGTTCGCAAGCTTGGGAACAGGATTTTAACTGGCAAACTGGACAGTATAGGAAGAGGTGGTCCATCAGATGCCTTGACCCACAAACCATTCAGAGTCTTAAAGGTAAGAATCATCTCTTTGCCTTGTGCCTAGAAACTGGTGGGCAGCCAAACCAGATCTTTTAGCAGAAGAGTGGTACAGTTCCTTTCAGTGGCGTAACTAGGCAAACTGGAGCCCTAGGCAAAACCTGAGTTTGATGCCCCCCAGGTGCGTGCCCAATGCAACGCGCACCCCCTTGTAGCTACACCCAGTGGCGTATCTAGGCAAACTGGAGTTTGGCGCCCCACATGGGCAGCCACCCTCCCCCACTGTGACCAAGCAATGATTTTTACACCAGGTTGTTTCAAAGTCATTATCACATTATAGAACATGCCCCAACTCACAAATCTGAGCACAGCAATAAGCCATGCCACACAGCAGAAATAATTTTTGAAAACATTTTCAAAATGCTTTCAAAATGTTTTATTACTGCTATGAAAACATTTTATGGTGTTGTATCCAGTACCCCCAATTGGGGGAAACAGCATCACTTTCATTAGTTTCAAAGGAGAATCTGGGCTCCCTAGTTTAAAGCAAAGTGATGCTGGAATCCACCCCCAAACAGCATCATTTTCAATGGTGTTTAAACTAGGGAGCCCAGATTCTCCTTTTAAATCCACCTTAAAGGGAGAATCTGGGGTTCCCAGTTTAAACAACATTGGAAGTGATGCTATTTTGGGGTTGATTCTCCCCCACCCTGAAACAGTATCACTTGCAATGTTTAAACTGGGGACCTCAGATTCTCCCTTTAAATCCATGTCAAAGGCAAGCGGGGGGGGGGGGGGGTAAAAAGAAAATCTGGGGAAATTTGGGAGGTGCCTGCTGGAGTCTCCCATTGGAAACAATGGATGATGGGGCACCCCCTTTGGGAGTCCATAACTTTGGACTCCCTGAACCAAACCTCACCAAACCTGGATGATAGCATCAAAAGAATCTCCCAAAACATCCCTGAAATTTTGGTGCTGCTAGCCTAAAGACTGCGCCCTCTGCCGGCCAAAAGTGGAAAAACACTGAAAATACAAAAAATCCCACAACCAAACTTGCGCCCCCCACAGGGCTGCGCCCAGGGCAACTGCCCACTTTGCCCAATGGGAGGAACGCCTCTGGTTCCTTTATCCCTACCCTGACTGCTGAATTTTGGACTCATTTAAATTGCTCAATAGTTTTAAAGGGAGCCCCACATAAATGCAGTTTCCAATGCAGTCAGCTATGTGATTTTTACAAATTTGTATTGACTAGAATATTCTTACTGTTTAATCCTAAGAACAGTCAAACAAGAAAAGAAGCAGGCAGCACCTTGATGATGGTGTAATATCACAGCTCATGCCCTTGCAGCAGAACCTGATCCCAAGGTTCAGCACACCAAGTTCTCTGAGAATTGTCCTCATGCAGCAGAGAAAGCAGTGTCATCCTGTGTTACCACTGCTGATATTTATGTGGAAGGCATTGAAGCAGGAAGAATCTTTTGCAGAATCTGTAATTTATCTACACATAATTAAGGTGAAGGTTTATGCTCTGTTGAGGCCAGCAGAAATAAACAGACCTAAATCCAAGTTCTTTGGGGTAAATGATTACAGAACAGGGTGCTCTAACGTAATTTTCAACCATCAAAATAAACTTTCAGATTCTCCTTGGGATGAAAATAGACATTTGAGGCTGACCTTGCAACTTGCTGAACACTCTACAGCTGGCCCAGTATTAAAAAGTGAATATTAGCTTTAGGTGTAATCTAATGATGCTTGACATACGCTAACAGAGGTCTGCATGATTGTTCATGTCTCAAAAGTTAAATGAGAGAAACCATTTAAGTCCCAGTTAAAGCAATTCTGTACATGCATAAACTCCTTTGATTCCAGTCATGTGTATATTTTATTGTAACGTTTGCTTTATCTGTTGGTCAAAAAGAGCAGCTGCCCAAGTGACTGGAGAGAAAAAATGTCCTGCCACTTTAATACATTTTTATTGGGATATTATTTACTAACTGGTTTGATTGACCTCCATACAATGAAAAGCTTCAGCTGACTATTTCCATACATGAAGCCTCTACTAAAAGGACAGGACATTTTTCTCCAGGTCTGGTCACTAGTCCCATCTTGATAAAGATTGCCAGTCTGCCCAGGAAGCTTACATGCCGAATAACAGAGCTAAATCTCTTTTCTTTTTACTCTTCCAACTTCGAGTGAAACTACCAGTAGGATTTCTAACTGCCTGTAAAATATATGTCATGTCAATTTAATAGAAGATTATTGGGATGTTATTTATCAGGTGGTGTTATTTATTTCCATGCTATGGAAAGCTTCAGTTGCCTACTTCTATACCTTGAGCCTCTATTAAAGGAAAAGGACAATGTTATCCTGGCTTACTAGCACCATTGGACCACCAGAAAACAAGTGTGTTCTAAATCAAATCAAGCTTGAAATATCCATACAAGGTAAAATAACTAAACTGAGGCTGTGGTACTTCGGTTACATAATGAGGAGACAAGAGTCAGTAAAAAAGACTCTGCTAGGAAAAATTGAAGGCAGCATTAAAAAAGGAAGACCCAACAAGAGATTAATTGGCTCTATAAAGATATATCAAATTCTAATTTTTTTAAATGCATTTCCTCACATCAACAGTGAGTATGAAGAATAGATTTTACTAAACTGACATATTGATTTCATCAGACATGGGAGCAGCAGTGATGTGCCCCATAACTTAAAAGGTCTGTGATTATTTTTCTCCACATCAGTTTACCACAGTGGCTTACTTATTTTACTTGGGTAATGACAATATCATTTTTTCTATCCTTTCAGAACTGTAACAGTATTGATGCCTAATAGAAAATGCTAGTCAATTTGAATAAAATGCTTATTTGCCACCAGAGTAATTCAATCAAATGTTCCCTGATTTCCTGAAAAAATCAATGATGATTCCTAAAAATTATGATTCCAAATAAAATCTGAGTTGTTTCTTTGTGCCTTTTACTACGTTGAATTTTTGTCTGTCTGTTTAAAAGTACACTGATTCACAGAAGTTTCGTGTAATTGCTGCTTGACCTTGCTCAGTGTGAGAAGATGGAGGCAGTGATCAGGAGGCCTTTATTGTTCTGGTACAAAATTAAATTCCACAAAGCAGTCATATGACTTGGGGCATAAAATATAGAGAATGTTTCCTTTAAACAGAGACTGAATGCCCATTTAAATCATTGTGTGTGTATTTATGTTCCAAAAGACTGATATGAAAACAACCCATTGTAATGTTAGCATATATTGTCTTTCATAAATATTAATTTCTTTTGGTGTGCAAAAATTTCTTTTGGTGTCCACTGTTCAGAATTTAAGTCCTGTTTTTTCTTTAAATTCGAGAAAAGCAGTTCATATGGAAACAATTGGGCATTATTATATGAAGCTGAACAATACAGAAGGCTCTTCTGCTGTCACTGCACATTCCATTCAGGTGCAGAACTGAAATGGATCCAATTACAGTCAAAGAAAGAACATTTTAATAAACAGCAGAATCCTGCAGATTTTTTAAAAAGTATGCATAAAGCACATGACCTGCACTTTCCTCCCTTCTGGATCCTCTACTGCTTGAGGAGGAAAAGTTGTGGTGTAGTAAACAAAAGTGCATTACAACTGCAGACCTATAAATAATTTAGAATCTTGAACAGAATTAATTAAAATGCAGTCATCGGGTACCATAAATCAATGAAACTAGGGGATAAAAGGAAAGGGGGAAGGAGGTTGCAGTAAAATATTTTAAAATTTACAAATAATCTCAGGAATTAGGTTTAGCATGAATAATAACCTTTATTATGAGTAAACAATGTTTAAAAATAAAAGCATCCACTTACATCAGAAGACAAATAGGAATTGGTATTTATATACTTCATTTGTGCCCTGCCTTACTCCCTCACTGGGAACCAAAATGGCTCTATTTTGTCTTCACAACTACCCTATAAGGTAGGTTAGATTGAGAGAGTATGACTGGCCTGAGTTCACCCAACAGGCTTCTGTGGCAAAGAGGGGGTTCAAAATTCAAATCGCCGATCCCAACACTCTGACCACTACACAACACTAATGCTAATGGAAGGAAGAAAAAGCTCTGGAAAAACAACAGCATGTTGCATTCCAGGATGTTGCTTGAACAGTAAAAAAATTAACTTTTCTCATAACAATCTCAGGATAAGCACTGATAAATCAAAGATCATTTATGTATTGTTGAAGGCTTTCACAGCCGGAATCACTGGGGTGCTGTGTTGTTTCTAGGCTGTATGGCCGTGTTCTGGCAGCATTCTCTCCTGACGTTTCGCCTGCATCTGTGGCTGGCATCTTCAGAGGATCTGATAGTAGGAAAGGAAAGCAAGTGGAATATATATACCTGTGAGTAAAGGTCAATAGGTGAGGGTATCTGAATAGAAGTGGCCTGGCAAGTGAGTAACAATGAAGTATGTAGCATGTGAGTAACCATGAAGATAGCAAGGTCAATAGGTGAGGGCAATCTGAATAGACGTAGCCTGGCCTTTGTTCCCTTTGATTGTATTATTGCCTATAGTCATCCTGTGTTTGTGTGGATCTCAAAGACGGCAATGAGGTGTCTACCTCCTGATGCCAAATGACAGCAAAGATGCCTCCGAAACACCTGGAGGAGAACATTCAAGCAAGACCTGAAGGCACTGAATATTGCATGGAAAGAGGCTGAAACACCCCAGACAAGAAATGCTGGAGAGCACTTGTTGCCCAATATACTGCTTACCATGGAAGGGTCTAACAATAACAACTTGTTAATTCATTCTTCTTCTTCCCCCTTAAAAGCTGTAGGCTAGATACCTAAATCAGCAATCCACTGATTTCCTCTTCCTGCTGCAAAACTCCTTCATATTGTTCTTCTGGGTCCCTCCTTTCCCAGGACCAGGAATTTGTGGAAGTCAGAGGACAAGCAAGAAATGACATTCTGTTGTGGCAAATTTAGTCTGGATCTGGTCTTGGGCAAGTTGAAAATACATTCAGTCTCATATGAGTGCTTTTGGCTCAGGCTTGTTAATCAGCAGTATGGGCATCATCTCCGAGCAAAATTAACATTATGAATAGCTCTGTGATTATTTTTCCTGACAATTAAAAAATGCAGTTGGGGAAGTGTGCAGTAATTTAAAGGAATGACCCCAACATTTTTCTAGTGGAGGTAAATCACCTTTGTGAAAGTGGTTTTCAACAGGAAAGGAGCTGGGGTTGGGGGGGGGGGCAATGACTCTTTTCTACCTGTGCTTATCTTCTTGTTTAAATCACACACATCCAGCTGCATTCTATTTTTTGAAAAGCAGAGGGGAAATTATGGTACCATAATCAGATGATATAGTAATGTGTGGATTCCTGCAAGCATCAGCCAGTGGCATTGGTAAACTGATTGAATGGGGAGGTAAATTGCTTCCCCTTTCCTATCCTACTCATCATATACAGAGCAGCTGTCTTATCCAAGACATTTGCAACTAGAAAGGGACAAAATATTATTCTTTTGCTCTGTACTTTCTAATTTTAATTTTTGCCTGTTCTTTCCCCCCAAATTCCTGAGAAACTTTGTAACTGAGGTGCTGTTCTTGCCTGCTGTTTAAATTTGTACTTTATAACTTCCCCCTAAAAAGAACATTCTTATTCTACTACAGGACTTTCCTTTACTAGTGTGTGTGTGTTTTATTTTTGCAACCAAACTTACATTACTTTCTTCTGACTATTAACAGAAGTGGTCTATGCCGTCCATATCAGTGGTGTTCAGAAGGCCTTCAAGCATGTTTCTTTATCCTATCCAATTAATCAACTGTATAACAGTTTTCCACCTGGATGTTACCTTTTCTCTGAAACCCCCCACCCCGCACCCCCCATTTTGGGTTCTGCAAAACATCAGGAAATGACCCACAGACCTTACTGATGATAATTAGAGAGACAGTGCATTAGGAATCTGGCTGATGTCAGCAGCCTTTTTGTTATCTCTATCCTTCATTTTTTTAAAAAAAAAAACACCCTCATGTGTTTTGTCTATGTTTTTCAGAGTGTCAATTAGTTTGAAGATAGAACTTAAATTTATCTGAAAGGTGGCAATCATTATTTATTTAAAGTATTTCTATACCATCCTTTTCTCAAAAACATAAGCTTAAGATGATTTACAATGCACGTAAAAAGATGGAAAATAATGAAATGCTTTAGGTAAAATGATTTTAAAGGCTGGAATGTGCCATTTCTACCTCAGCTCAAAATTAACCAACATGTCATAACCAGACTTGGAATACAGTAACTTGGAATACAGTAACTAATGGAAATGAAAATTAGCAAAAACAGTCACGAGGTCAATTTCAACACTTATAAAGGCACAGGGAGGGTCAAGAACATCTGTCCCCAGTGGCATTTTCAAAATAGACAAGTTCTTCTATTGAATAGCATTGGAGGCCATGGGTTGAATCTGTGGCTGCTATGACGTGTAATTTGGCCCTGAGTTTAAAGGCAGAACTTGAGTTTTGCTGCAGCTGCTGCTTGCATAGTTCTTAGGAATCACAGAAACAGCCCTGAATCCCGTCAGTCCTCCAGACCAACAAATCTAGAGCTCCAAAAACAGGGATTCCTCTCTAGTCCCTGAGATACTGAACTTCCATTTTGGGTCCCTAGGCCACACTGTATCAGATGCTAACCCTATAAAATAAGAGACAACAAAGAGATTGCACAGTCACTGAGCACTATAAATATTGCTTCTTAGAATGTTTGCTTGCGTGCCAAAAAGCCTGACCAAAATGTTATCGGACTCAGAAGTGCCAAATTAAAATGCATTTAAACTATCAGTTTGACTAGTGAAGCCACTACACTTCCCTCTGCTAAGGAAAAACCTTTTCTGTGACAACACTGTCACCCTGATACTATTTGTTTTTGCTTGACAATATATTTGGCAACAATCCTGCATGAATGAACCAAAGAAGAAAAGCATTCTCCTGCCTGTGTGTTTCTATCTCCCTGCTTTCCAATTGGACATTCTGCATATGGACATTCTGGTGGGTGAGCTTTGTTCAATAGGGTTGATTCACAAAATTGCATAAAAGGCAATTGTTGACACCTACTGAAGAAAATGGGATTACCTCACCTCACAGTGCCACTGGATCATAATCTATTGAAAAAAATTGGTACCCAGATTTTATTAAATCATTCACTTTTATGCTTAGTACAATGTCTGAAAATTAAAGGGGCACTTCCTGCTGAGTTGCATTATTCCACTATCTCATGTCGTTACTTTCCATACTATGTAGTGATGGACTCATGAAAACTCCAAGAAGCCTCTGGCCAGGAATATTTATCACCAGACCTTAATTGCAGATACAGCTGAGACATCCTAATCAAGACACCAATTATACCATTTGTATAGTTAATCAGTAGCAAAAGAGGTGCAAATTACACTGGAAAGATCAACTCTGGAGTGTGTGACTCTCCCTAATTCAGCATAATACTAACGAATAAATGAATAAAGCAGTAGTCCTTTGGTGGTTGTGGAGAGCCACACTGACAATTACCAATAACCAAAAGAGCCATCTGTTTATTTCCACCCAAGCATGAGGCCTGAACCTCAAAGAGGCTTGGAGCTTTTCTGTTTCTCTGGTGGCAGCTTCTTCAAAGTGAGAACCAAACAGCAGTCACAGTCCCTACTCATCTTGCCTCTTTCCTGAAACACAGTTTGGGTGACACATTGGGGAATGATTCTCAAAAAGAGCCACAGGTAAAATGCCAAAAACCCATATGTGGCTTCTGAGCCACTGAATAAGTATTACAGGAATAAAGAATTGACAGTATTCCACATGACATCTGAAACAAAGATGGCATCACAGAGGCAAACTCTTTGGTCTAGATAATCAATAGAAAAGCATAGCCAACACATGTAAAATATAACCATCTACTAAATTTAGGAAAATGTTTCTGTGACTGATTTTGGCATACCGGTAATGTTATCACTATTGTTCAATATACATTTAGGGATGTATATTTATTGAGGGATACATCAGCTCCTGAAAAGTGCCTCAGCAGGTATTCAGAGATATGCAGCCAAAAGCAGAATACTGAGTAGTGAAATTGCTTAGGGATTCTATGTATAGCTGAACCCAAAGAACATAACAATTCCTTTGCTGGATCAAATAAAGGACCATGTAACCCAGTACTGTTTGTCCAACAGCACCTAGCCAGGTACAGGATCTGACAGGCCCTTTCTACCAACTGAGGGACCTGACAGAGAGCCAGTGTGGTGTAGTGATTAAGAGCAGATAGACTCTAAACTGGAGAACTGGGTTTGATTCCTCACTCCTCCACATGACCGGTGGACTTGTATCTGGGGAACCAGATTTGTTTCCATGTTCCTACACATGATGCCTAATAAATGACCTTGGGCTAGTCACAGTTCTTCAGAATTCTCTCCGATCCAGCTACCTCACAGGGTATCTGTTGTAGGGAGAGCAAGAGAAAGGAGTTTGTAAACTACCTTGAGTCTCCTTACTGGAGAAAAAGGTGGCGTATAAATCCAAACTCTTCTTTCTCTTATGATTATTTGGAACCAGGTTTCTTTATAACTGTAAACCTTCAGTTACAAGATGTTAGGAACAGGCTCACTGTGACTTTTAATTCTTAAATATAGATGGAAGAGCAAACTTGCTTTGGCTCCAACCCCCTAACTGGTTGGAAGCAAAGAACATATTCACTGTAACTCCTGCCATCCTTGCACCCATGCAGCTTGTACAAGATTGGAATTGTTGGAGTATTACATCTCAACTTGCCTGGACATTGGAGATGGGGCTACATTGGTCTAGATCCGGGGTAGGGAACCTGTGGCTCGAGAGCCGCATGCGGCTCTTCTGCCTTGCACTGTGGCTCCACGAGCCGAGCCGCCGGCCCCATCCTTGCCCGCCCTGCAGGCAGCAGGGCGGGCGCACCAACTGCCCACGGTCGGCTTCCCCTCTCGCCCATTACCCGGTTCGCGGGGCGAGGCGGTAGCTTTTCCCAGCGTCCGGCGGTGTCAGACGCTTGTTACGGCTTCATCCTTGCCCGCCCTGCAGGCAGCAGAGTGGGCGCATCCATGCGCTTCTCAGAATGTGCGGAGTAAAAGGTAAAAAAACCCCAATATATATAGTGTTATCTTTATTTTAAATGTCAAAAATTATTTGCGGCTCAGAGTGTTTTCTTTTCCCGTGGAAAATGGGTCCAAATGGCTCTTTGAGTGTTAAAGGTTCCCTACCCCTGGTCTAGATGTTACATGTATTATCTACTTAATGGGGTGCCTCTCTTTGTTCTTAACCTGGGGGATTTTTTCTGACTTTTCCTCTCTTGGTGTACCCTTTATTCTATACCACTCTCCTCATGTCTCTTCATTTAGTTACATACATATACAGGTCTCGCCTATCGAAGCAGAATCAAAATGACCTGAATCAGCAGGTAATTTGTGATAAGGAATAGAATTCTTTGGATTAGCTTTCTTTCTCGCCTTTTGACTGCAGCCTAAATGTGAACTGAATCTACATGATAAATGTAAGCTTTACTTTTTACAATATACTTCTTGAGAGTTTATTTGTTGCATGCAATATCATGCCTCCATGACTGTGAAAACTCTGCTGTATTAACTAATACACATTCCTAATGGGGACCACTGGCTCCCCTTATGGGGCTGGCAGCAGATTATATTTACCTTGGGGTAGCAGTAGCAGTCAACAGGGAGACAGGGGCTACTGGTGGCAGTTCCCATGCACTTTGCACTGGACCATTTGGGTGGGAGGGCTTTTAAGCCATTGGCCCATTGAGACTTTCCCTGGTGGCTTCAACAGTCAATCTACTCCCAGATATGAATTACAAACTACAGTGTATGAACCAAGCCTTAATTTCCATTCCATGAAAAACCTACTTCATCTAGTAATTAGCAGCCCTTGCTTCTGAAAAGTTCTAGGCACTCAGCATACCTGATTCTATTTTCTGTCTTCAAGTAAGTGATCTGGCTAACTACCCTTACTGTAAAGAGAAAGTCTATCAGAAATTTCATTTTCTGTTTACTTCCAATTTGTGCAGTTTTATACTGACAAAGGCATGCAGTAACATGACCAGAAGTATAAAGGCTATATTTAGTTTCAGTCAGTATGTTTTAGTTTTAGCAATGAACTACATCATAGTTCAGAAGATATGTGAATTACCAAACAGAAAATTTGATTAATATTAGAGTTTTCTGTTTGATTTAAATCAAATGTGTGTGTGATTTAAATCATACCATGTCTGTGTCTTGAATCTGTGTATTCACCCCCACCTGCGAGTGGGTCTTCTCTTTCCTTCTGGAAACGCTGGTCATTTTCTTCCTCAGTACTGCTTTTGTGGATGTCTCCTTCAGGACTGATAATTATCACCCTTCCCTAAATGCCGTTCAACCTCCTCCCTTTGCTCTTGCTAATTCTTGGGTGCTTTATATGAGTGTGTTGCTCTTTGATAATCCATCTATTTGCCTTCAGTTGATTTATAAAACTCATTTTAGTTTCAACAACCACTTGTTCATTTAAGAGTTCTCACCTGGGGCTGTCCGGGTATACACAGGTTATTGATCCTAGTTACCCTTTCTCACTATCTATTCAGCTAATTCCCCCAGCTTAAGTGGAAACTTCCTGCCCAGGGTAACAGATTAGTGATGGAATTGCAGACATAACCCTATAGGTCTGAATACCATGGGTCAATACATGTATCTCTGAATGCAGATATAGGGAGGCATTCTGGTGAAACTCTCTAGGTGCGTGAGTGTCCCATTTTCCCATCTCGCGCCTGTACCATGTAGCCACCACCCCTAGATCACTGCTGAAATCACATTAATTTATAATCATTTGAAACTGGTCTCTACTTTTAAGTCAACTACATTCATACTTCCATAATTTAACCAAACTAGTATAGCCATAATATGTAACTAGAAAACTTTTGTAAATACTGGGGTGCTGTGTGGTTTCCGGGCTGTATGGCCGTGTTCTAGCAGCATTCTCTCCTGACGTTTCGCCTGCATCTGTAGCTGGCATCTTCAGAGGATCTGATAAAATACTTTTTTGTAAATACTTTTTCTTTCTTCATAAAGAATAGAAGGCCTATTATATCCGATGCAGCAGCTACTGTTGCTCATGTTGGCTTCTTTGTATGGAGGAGGTTGCATGTGGTCAATGGTAGGCACAGACCTCTGAATCAGCTGACTGATTGCATGTTGTTGCAAGTTCGTGCACATTCTCAATTTAATTTTCAGATATGGGACAAGGCACAAGTTGCCATTTTTATGGAAAATCTATTTACAGCAGTTCACCTTGGCATGCAGGCCATTCCAGAGGGCAACAATGTTCAGGCATATAATTTGGTATGTTTTGACTTTTTCACACTACCTCCAAACAGGGGGGTTTGAATTTCACAACAGTATTGAAAAGTCAATGCATGCAGAGTTCTGTGACTACCATGGGTATGCACATGCCTCCACACACAAAAAGATAGAAATTAGTCCCACCTTTAGAAGTTTACCACCAGTTTTTATTTAAACGAGGAAAGGCACAAAGGATACAAGAGAGCCAAGTGCTGCCTGAGATCCAGCATTTGGCTAAATAATATTTTCTTTCTTGCCAGTAGTAACACAGTTCTTCCAGCACGACATTTCTATAAATGGAACAGGCTTGCATTACCATAAAACCATATTACGGAAAGAGCTCCAATTGCCACTGTAATCACCATAATTGTAGCAGGAAAATACTGTGCATGCAGATGGTCTCTTTAACTATAACACAAAAGGATATCAAAAGTCATTTCAGAAGACCTGCGCAGACCAGTAAACTCCTTGGACAGAAAAGTATCTCATAACTGGAAATTAGTTTTAACATTGTGAGCACAGTAGCTGAAGCCCTGTTTTAGGCTTTGTGTAGTAACACAGCTATCCAGAAGTTATGCTTAGAAATATGTCAAATGTAGGGCACTTTCACACATGCAGAATAATGCATTTTCCATCCATTTTCAATGCACTTATGCAGCTGTGTGAAATAGCAAACTCCACATGCAAACAATTGTGAAAGTGGATTGAAAGTGAATTATTCTGCACGTGCGAAAGTGCCTGTAGAGTTTTTTGCAGGTAGGGGGGGAAATAAACAGTATGACAATAAAGCACCAGTGCAAGTGGCAAAAAGGAAATGTTCATAGCATTTCAGACAGAACAAGAACAATGGCATATTAATGGTGGTTAAAAATGTCTATTGTATGGAAAGCAAGTAAGGTATGTTATTGCTGAGATTGTCTCGGCTTCTAATTATGGTGGTTCTTAATGAATTGAGGCACTCAAGGTAAAATCCATTTCATTAGAATCAGCATAAGGCTAGGAATTGAAAAGGACATCAACAGGAATTAGAATGAGCATAAGGCTAGGAACTGAAAAGGATGTCAATTATCTGAAATAAAACAGAAGATTGAACCAGAGGCGCAGCGCTAACAAGGCGGGGTGGGGCGCAATGATCCGGGCGGAGCCACGGCAGAGGCGTGGCCAGGCCACAGCGGGGTCATGGCGGGAGCGTTCCAGGGTGGAGGCAGGCGGCGTCACGGCAGCGGCGCAGCACACACACCCTGGGCAGAGTTTCCCCTTGCTCTACCTCTGGATTGAACTCAAGCTTTTCTCTCATTTTCATGTGTACAATGAAGCTCCCTTTAAGGAGGTGGACTGGATGTGCATCCACCTTACAAATCATAGTTTCCATAGTTACTTTAAGCAATAGTTTATACTTAAAATAAGGGAATGATCTTTCACTAGTCATGGTTGAAGGCTGTGATTACGAGAAATATTGGCAAAAAAGAAGATCTAGCTGAAATGCACAGCCGAAATAATGCAACAAGTTATATGTTGAACTGTCCTTGAAGACAACTCAAAAACTGCATCTGGTTAAGAATATGGCAACTTGACTACTATTATTGTAAAATATTTGAGTAATTAATCACTATATTGTGATGATCTAATTCAGCTCATCAGAGCTATGGCCGGCTCAAGGTATTTTATTACCTGTGTGGTAATGGCAGACCTGCCTCCTCGACCTGCCTCATCATTCTCTAGCTGCAAGGCATGCTCTAAAGCTGATAGTATCCCTGGGGTTTGTCTTCTCCTGACTGAAGGCAATCCAGGTCTGTGAGGTGAGTTGTCCTGTCACCAACAAGCTTGGCAGGTCATCAAAATGTAGTGACAACTACCAGGATATTTTACAAAATGGTATACATATATATATATATATATATGTGCTAAACTTCCAGCTCATTGTCAATGGCTTCTCAGACATGCAATAGTCTGAAAGAAAAATTCAGAGGCTTAGTTTTGGCATTTAACTCTTACCCACCCAATGGAACCAACAGGAGACTCACTTCAGACCATAAGTTTCCTCCTTTATCTTGTGTGTGTGTGTGAGTGAGTGTGTTTAAAAATCTGAGATTTCTCTCCCTTAGCCAGGTATCCCTACCTACATTTGTTGGCCTTGTTTGCTTGAGATGTATGCTCTCTAAGTCCATGCCTAAATCACAAAGTTATTCTGATGATAAAATGGGATTGGGAGAAAGAGATCTATGTAGAGCAATTGATGAAATACAATTGCAATAAATAAAATAAATTGTAAATAAAATCAATTAATTGTAATGAGTTCAGAGCAACACTGGGATTGAGATTCAAGGGTAGTAAGTCACGAATAAAAGTCAATAGTGAGTGGGGACAGCCCTTCTCCAGGATCATGGGAGGGAACAAAAGATGGTATCTCCCCAAGCCTTCCATTCATTATCATCATTCAGTTGCCCAAAGAAAAGCTCCTTGTTTCCTTCCCCTCCAAACACACACACACACTTCTGCCTTCTTAAATTTAGATTGATCAACTTCATAATATCTGACAGAGACCTTCTTCTTAAAAGACTGAATTTAGATCCTCAGGATCTGGCCAATTACCGCCCAATGTCGAACCTTCTGTTGCTGGGCAAGGTAATTGAGAGAGCAGTGGCAGATCAGCCCCAGAAGGTCAAAATACTAAAGTGTTGAACCCCTTCCAGTCTGTTTTCCATCCTGGTCATGGGACCGAGGTGGTTTTGGACGAGCTCCAGTACCAGTTAGACAGAGCTGCTGATGTTATCAGACCTCACCGTGGCATTCAACACAGTAGATAATGACCTTTCGGTCCACTCCTTTGCTGATGTTGGGGTTCAGGGGACAACCTTGCACTGGATGAATTCATTTCTCCAGGACTGGTGATAGCAGGTAATGTCGGAGGAGGAAAATTCCAGGTGGTATCCCATTGAGTGAAGGGTGCCGCAGCAGGCAATCCTTTCTCTGATGCTTTTTAACATCTATATGCATCCCCTGGCCAAGCTGTTCCAGAGCTTTGGGCTGTGGTGTCATCAGTATGCATCAGTATACCCAACTTGTCCTTACAATGGTGGGCCAGCCACACTCGGCCTCTGAGGCTCTCCAGCGGTGTCTTGAGGCTGTGGCTGGTTGGTTAAGAACTAGCAGGCTGAAACTGAATCCAGCAAAGACAGAGGTCTTGTGGTGGGTCAGGGGGAGATGTCGGCTGCCTATGCTAGATGGCAAGGCCCTACATCTGGCCTCATTGGTTACTAATTACTAGGTGATCCTAGATTCCAGGGTTTCCTTGGAGGCCCAAGTCACTAAAATGGCCCAGACAGCTTTTTATCATCTCAGCCAGGCGTGACAGTTGGCCCCTTACTTCTCCTGTTCTGACCTGGCCATGGTGGTCCATGCAATGGTCACCTTCAGTTTGGATTACTGTAACTTGCTTTATACTAGCCTGCCCTTGACTCTAATCCAAAAGTTAAAACTTGTTTAGCCCACGGTCACTAGGTTCCTAACTGGAACCTCTAGCAAGGACTATATAACACCTGTCCTGTACCATCTTCATTGGCTGCCCATCGAGTACTGGATTATCTTCAAGTTATTGGTATTGTCCTTTAAGGTTGTGAGTGGTCTTGAATCCACATACCTTAGGGACCGCCTTTCCCCATATTGCTCAAGTAAGTCCCTCCATTCTTTGGAGGAGAACTTATTGAACTTCGATAAGATCCAGAACCTTTTTGTCCTGGCCCCCTACCTGGTGGAATATGCTTCCAACTGAGATCAGGGCCCTGTGGGACTTGTTTCCGCAAGGCCTGTGAGATGGAGCTATTCTGCCGTGCTTTTTCTGGAGGCCAGCCAGGCTGACATCTATTTTTGTGGCTTCCCAGGGGGTTAAATGGGAGTTGTAAGTTTCCATCTTGGATTGTTCAGTATGTACTGTATAAATTGATTTTTAACGTATTTATTGCTGTTTTAATTGTAGTAATGTTTTAATGATGTTGTTTGCTGCCTCAAGCCCTTCGGGGATGAACAGGGTAAAAATCCAAAAATAAATATAAATAAATATATAGTACAGCCATATTTAGCTTGATATGCAAAGTTCTGTTCCCTACAGTTCACAAAGGATGCAAAAAAAGGAGAGAAAACCTCTGGAAAATGACAAGTGATTAGATTCCACAAGGGAAAGCTAAAGCTATTAGAATTTTTAAAGGGAGACAACAAAGGATGTTATTCCAAGCATATTTACTGAGGTCCAAGTTCCACTGAACTTAAATGAACTGGTTTACAGTTGAATAATTATGTTGCATACTGGGATTTATAAAATTAAGAATAACACAGATAGCATGGCTGGATAAGTGCACCTTTAAACTCATGATTTTGCAATAAACTGGTTTACTCAGGTGTTGCTGATTGGCAGTAGGTTCAGAATATACTGAGGAACAGAGTTCGAATACTGGAATTCTCAATCTAGGTACAGAAAGAACTCCAGGGGGCTTTGATATGTTGTTGGGGAACAGGGGTTAATTTATTCTGTCCCATGCTATTTCCCATTTCTAGCATGGGGACAAGAAGAGCAAGGGACAGGGGTATTACAAATATCAGTCTTTTCCCCCCAAGTTGCAAAGTGCAGCTACCCTTACTCCGTAGAATAGTCTCAATCTTTATTAACTGTGAAACACCATAACAGGAGTTCCCATTACAGAATGCTAGTTTCACATGTAATTTTGCCCTAAAGGATGCTTTGTAAATTCCTAGTTATGTAGTGATGGCCGCTACATTCCATGGGTTAAAAAAAGGTCTATACATATTCATCAAGTCACATCATCCACAAATTTATCCATAATAGCTAAATGGAATGTCCATGTATGGAAGCAGTATACAATTGGATACTACTTGCTGAGTCAGAACAAACAGGAAATGCCTCCCAGTACTCCCATCAGAAAATGCCTCCCAGTACTCCCAGCTGAACTAATTATGAAAATAAAATGCTGCTCTAGACAAACAGTCTGATCCAGCCAATTATATTATGTTGACAAAACATGTAGTGTACTTTGATAAGTAGACCTTTATTAGGAACAAATCCTTTCTTTCTTCCGGTTTCTGTATATATTGCCAGACTATCAAGTATCCACTCCTCATA
The DNA here is from genome assembly GCF_021028975.2 of Sphaerodactylus townsendi. NCBI lineage: Eukaryota > Metazoa > Chordata > Lepidosauria > Squamata > Sphaerodactylidae > Sphaerodactylus > Sphaerodactylus townsendi. The sequence goes on from NC_059427.1 coordinate 59,457,602, forward strand.
AGCTTTGAATAAGTACTCCGGAGTAAATTTAATATTTTGTACCAAAAGTACCTATTGAACAGAGAGGTACTATGACGTAAAGCACCCAATTTTCCCTTGATACCTAAATGATAAAATTAAACTGTCTCACTAATTTTAAGGAAACTGACATGGTTACAACCTTATACTTGCCTCTGTGAATAAACAAATACACTGTTTTTCTCTTTTAGGCAAGCTTGGCTTGAAATCTGCTGTTTTTCTGAGTGGGTAGTCAACACCCTGCATTTCCATTCACAGCCAGTCTGCAACCAGCTTTTCTGCATATGAACCTGAATGTGATACTGATGCTATAAATATGTGGGCTTTTTTCCTCCTCTCCTTCTAGTTGGCAAGCTTTCTTAATTCATCTGGTGCAATGAAGTGCATACACTGTTTAAAGCTCCTGGGGAGAGCTGTGATTTCTCTCTCTAAACACTGCCAGCAAGATCCCAGCAGCATCTTGCAAACTGGGGGCTTGTCTTAAAGAACCTTTAAGCCAGATTATGCAATACTTTATTTTTGTTCCTGTGTTTTTGTTTGAAAGCAAGATTCCTGTAAAGTGAGTTTTGAGGCAATTCTGTCCGACCAAGGGAAAGTGGCTATCTCTGACTGACAAATGAACCTAATTAACCTGTTAATGAACTCAGCAATGTAGATACTGCTGATACCCTCAGGGCCAAGAAAGGGCAAAAGGGCTGTAGGAGAAAGCTCTTAATGGACAGCTGGAATATATCTAAGAGAGATTAGATTATATTGGCCTTTGTTTGATTTTTGGAAAAGTATACAACTGATATGACTTTGGAAAAGGGGAGAAGCTTTATTTGAATATGCAAATGAACATACAAATCACAGGAAATATACAATGTATCCCTTCCCAAGCAAGTCAAAACAGTATTGTTACCTTTTTTTCTCCCAGAAGCTTCTGTGTTTAACAAGAGTACAACAAACAGATTTTTTACCCTTGCAGCCTTTCACATCACTGTATCTTTAGCTGTGTCTATTGTATTCTGCTCGTCATGCCTCTGTTAAAGGCATAGGAGCCTTGTCCCCAGCAGCATAAAAACTCTGCAATAAGGTCTCACATCAGTGATTGTTTGTAACTTATGTTTCCTTATCTTCAGAAAGCCCAAAGTTGCTTCTGTAAAGTAGCTATCATTATCATTAATATTGCACTATCGATGTGCATGAAAATTGACAAAGTAATCAAAACACCAAAATGGTAAGGAATATTCTCTTACAAAAACAGCACACAGAATTAAGCAATTACTAAAAAGACCCCATAAAAATATACCAAAAATCAGAAAGACAGTATTTTTATCATGCAAAAAGCTGTCTCTTCACAGGTTATTGAAAGAAACTCTGCTGAATTAGAAAGGTCCTTATCTTTCCCTGGTATTTTTCAGCCTTGCCCTATGCTTATTAACTCAGAAGTAGGTAGTATTCCAAATGTGCCCAATACTTCTCTAGCATTTAGGTTAAACTGTGCATCGCCCTGGGAAGTGATGAATGCACAGGAAGATCATTCACAGGAAGCATTAATGTTTACAAGAAACTTCTCTTTCTGGAGTACTATGTCCATGTTTGTAACTGAAAGCCATTTACACAACCCCCAAAAGGCTATTTTCAGATGATTCCAGGTCAAGAAAATGAAATGTTCACCTCCCACTGATTTCACATATCCTGATGAAAAGCATCTTAATATGAAAAATTCCATATTTTCTATTACAGAAACTTGTTTATAACTACTGGATCTGTCTTGGCATATCTGATAATACCCCTCCTGGCTCATTATGCTAAGTGGCATCTCCGTAGATTTGTAATAGTTTCAGATGTCATAGAAACATCTTGCCTATTTACAGAACACTATGGTTCAGAAACCTGTGTTCATGGTATAGCTTGTTGACAACCAAATTGATTCAGTATAGCTACAGCAGAAGCCCCCCCTCCCCCCCTTGTGACATTCCCCTTTCCTTGGTTTTTTTCAACAGTGAAAGGCAATCTGAAATAATATCAAAAAGTGTTGTTAGTTTTTATAGTTAGGAAGTGAATAGCATTGGAAACATCTATTTTCCATTCCATGTGCTGCAGAGCAACCCTGCTTATATGGATGGGTCTGCTCTGGAATGAGCACACTGGAGTGGTGGGATCCATAACTTGGAGAGTTCCGTGGGGTGGGAGTCACTTCTTCTGCTGAATCACCTTCACTCAAACTGCCCATCCTGTCAAGTATTAGCAAGATTTGTAGCCCAGGTTCCAGAGGAGCTGACTTTGCAGAAGGAGGGTCCAGTGAAATTAGCAAGGCAGCAAATGTACTGCGGTATTTGAGTATTAGTGAAAGTTTGGGGAAGGGAGAAGGAGCAAAGGAAAGGCAAAGGATGATTATGAAGAGGAAAATACAAGATGGTGAAAAAGCACACCCCGTCCCCAATTTCTCTCTTCCACCACCTTGTTTCCTCTTCAGCCGGGCCTCTGGACCGCAGCCAAAAGATCCACGCCAGTCAGTCACTCTCCAATTTGATGCAGCCTTTCTACCGTCGGAGTGATGCGCACATCAACAAGGCCGAGGAGAGGGCGGGTGCCGCTCCGCTAGCCAGCAGTTGCCACCCAGAGGAAGCGTGACTCGGGGCATATGGCTCGGGAGGGAGCCGCCGCCGGGAGCGCCCGCGGGGCGATGTTTGCAAACAGCTTCGGCTCTGGGCAGCAGCCGCCCTCTGCCAGCCCCGCGCTCTCCAGGACATCCTTGTTTCCCCGGGGGAGGGGAGACGAGAGAAGCGAGCGCTCAGCCACCAGCGGTCCTCCGCCTCTTGCCATCATTTCCCACCCCCTCGCCGGCACAGGCACGCGCGCACACACCGCCTGCTTTCCTTAGAAATCCAGTCTTCTCCTCCTCTCGAAACGCAAGCGAGACGGTGGAAGTTCAGCGCGTCTCCAAAGCGGGCTCGCGGCTCCGAAGCAGAGGGATGGCCGGGCACTGCAAGCAGACCGCCTGCCGCAACCGAGCGGGTCCCGAGCGAAGGCGGGCGGAGAGACCCTTTCGCTGCCCGGGTTTATTATCCAAGCGAAAGGAGCACAGATGATCTTGAGGGAGGACCCAAGTCGTGAAAAAAACAAACAAACCCACGCGCGCACCCACACGCGCCGCTTTCCCTTTCTCTCTCTGCCCTCTCTCCGGACTTCTCACCCAGCGGGGCTCCTGCCTGTCTGACTCCCCGACCTGCTCGTGGAGATGCCTCCTAGCAGGAACAGAGGAACGATGAGAAAAGGGATGAGGCGGGCCGGGCGCACACTGCCCTCCAGCCAGCCCTATAAAGGCTCCTGCCAGGTTCCCGCCAAAAGGCGAGCCGCGCTGTGAGGCTTCTAGCTTCGCGCATCCATTCGCTTCCCAGTGGGACCTCCTGGCCATCCCCCCAGTCCCAAGCAGCTGTCAGCAGCAGCGGCGGCGGCGGCGGCCCCTCCTCCTCCTGCCTGCCTGCCTGCCCCTCTCCTTTTCAGCCCTGCCGGGGTGCGTCTGTATTCGGAAAGAAGAAATCCGCCTTGCCTGCCCGGCGGTCAGAGGCTGGGAGGGCGCTGCAGTGACAGCAGCCACGAGTGGCGCTCAAGCCGGTAGTCAGCAGGCAGGCAGCTCCTCCCCAGAGCCGGAGAAGCGGCGCAACGCCCAGCAGGCAGTGGGCACTTTCACAAACTCTGCGCCGGCCCCTCCGCACCAGCGCAGTTACTGCGCGGAAAGATCTGCGGAGGCGGAGGAGAGCGCGCCTGCGTGAAGAAGAGAGCGCCAGAGACTGAAGGAGCCGCCGAGGAAAGCGGCGGAGGTGAGGCGAAACTCACCGCGCGCCCCGCAGAGACTTTTCGGGGCTGTTGGGGGTGGAGAGGCCGGCGTGGCGGACGCCGCAGGAGGCGGGAGGCGGAAGCCCGCAGCCCGGAGTCGAGGCAGGCGCGGCCGGCTGGACCTCGGGCGCGGGACTCCCACGCACCCGGGCCGGGAGCTGCGGGAGGGCCCGTGGGCAATGGCGGACCGGAGTCGGGGCAGCGAGGCGCTGCTCTGGTTCGCCTCCCCGGCCGAACAACGGGCTTGCTGAAGCGGAGCGAGACCGTCCCGGGACCGTCGCCTTCCTGCCCTCCGCCAAGCGGCGCCCCCCGTAGCCCAGGTGCGTGGAGGGCAACGGGGCTGGCGGGGCCATGGAGAACCCGGCGGAAAACCCGAGCAAGGCTGCCGAGTACCTCAAGGAGCTCAACAAGATCATCGAGACGCAGCAGGAGCTGCTGGAGAAGCAGAAGCTGCGGATTGACGAGCTCGAGCAGCAAGTGGCCAAGCTGTATCACGAGAACGCCTGCCTGCGGGACGAGCACCAGCGGCACCTGGCCACATGCAGCCTGCTCCTCCTGCAGCAGCAGCAACAGCAGCAGCAGGGAGCCCTTCCCGCGCCGCCGCGGGACGGCCAAGAGGACGCCAAGGAGGAAAAGTAAGCCGCGAAGCGGAGCATCTGCCAGGTGGCCCCTTTGGGATGGGCTGGGGGCTTCAACACGGGGTCAGCCCTCGAGCTGGCTTCTTGGCCCCGGGGGAGGGGAGCGGAGGGGACGCGCGTAGTCCGGAGGCAGCCCCAAGGACTAAGAAGCGGGGGCAGCCAGAGCATTGTGGTTTCGGGGTCTCCTCAATCGAAGGAAGCCCACGCCCCTTCTCCCGACGGCTGCTCAGGGCCAGGTTCTCGCTTCTGAGGACCCGGGTGTTGAAAAAAAGAAGCGTGGAGATGAGAGACGCGCTTCTCCCTTTGCATCTGCTTAGAAGTCGGGACTTCAAGCTGCAGGCTTCGCTTCATGTGGGCCAGGTTTGTGGCTTAGCGGGTCGGTTGGATTGCACAAGAATACGAGGTTGGATTCCTGCAGCGCTTGTCTGCGGGACAGTGCCCGCGCTACCGGCCCTGCTCGAGGTGACTTCATGGAATTGTACCTGGTGCCTTCTCAGGCACCCAGCTGGTGCCTTCTCCCAGGGCTGGGCTTGAGCCTGTAGCGGTGGGAAGAACAGCTGTTGACCCTTTCCGCATATGCAGAATAATGCACTTTCCATCCACTTTTAATGCACTTTGCAGCTGGATTTTACCGTACCCAATAGCAAAATCCACTTACAAACAGTTGTGGAAGTGGATTAAAAGTGCATTATTCTGCATGTGCAGAAGGGACCGAAGGGGACAGAAAGAGGGTCAGTAAACACGGGCAGGGTGGATGGCCACGTGCCAAACACTGGCTACCTCCAGTCAAACTTGTTGATCTTTGGGAACTTGTTTGCTCTCAATCTCTGCGTCTATTTAAAGTGTGCTTTAATCTTTAATTAATCATGTACTGCTTACAGCCCATGTGGAGCTGCTTAACTGCTTTACTGTTTAAAGTAAGGCCCGTTTGGGAGTCGTTAAAGAAGTACACCTGCTGAATTCCTTCTTTTTAATGAAGTTAATTCTTTTAAGTAAGATTGGCAAAACCGGTTTCTTTGAAGGCCACAGGCTCTTATAAATTACCAACTTTTGGTATGGTAAATTGTTCTTGTAAGATACTTTCAGAGGGGATGAGAAAGTTTCCCCCTTCATACATCTTTCAGTTACTAGCAGTAGGTGTACAGGTCCAGCTTGCTTCTGGGACTGCAGCCTTTAGTTTGGTTAGGTTAACTGAAAGTCTTTAATTGGTTAAAAAAGGTTGGCCCTGACTGGTCTTTTAAAAGTGATCTATTTAATGCAAACCAAAAATTACCAAAGATGACATCTTGAGAAGAAACTTTCCTCATTTTATCACGTGTGGGGGATACTTCTTTGCAAGATGGTTCTTGAGCATTTTCACTCCCTTCAGAATGTATTCTCAAAAAGAAGTATTGTTTTTACTCTTATGCAAATTTATGCAGAGTTAATTGGGCAAATAATGTAAACTCATAAGATTAATCGACTAAAGTAGAAGGCTCTTGTATTTTCAGCTAAGTACTTGTAGAAGAATCTGAACAGATCAGTTGTGATTAGGTTTATATGTCTCCAGTGTGATGTTTTGCACGCACTATTGAGATGGATATGCCTCTTTTCAATTTCAATCTCATCAAGTAATATTTACTTTGCTGTTCTATAAATAAGGTAGTCCATGACAAACCTCTCTGGTTTTCACCTTGGTGACTGTTTCCTAGATTTTTTCCTTATATCTAGCAAACACTGAAGTCTAAGCCTTGTAACTGGCACTGGTGCCTATAACTTAATTCCTGAAACATACAACTTGGGCATATACATTAATTCTTATGTGGTTCCTATTGGAACTGTTCCTACATGGCTCCCATTTGCAGTGTTCTACCTACCAGTGTGTTCCTTCGTGCCAACTTCCTTCTTCCCCAAAGCAAAGAAACAGTCCTAGCTTTCCTCTACCTAATTGGAACAGAAGTTGCTTTGCAATAATCCAGCAACCATCCTTTTGAGTCTGTAGAAAGTACTCTTTGAAAACAATGGTACCCATTGTAGGAAGATGTTTGGCTTGGAACCTCACAGCATTGTGTGTTTGGCTTCAGTACTCGTGGAATAAGTGTTATGGTTGCCAGTGCCTTATAGAGCAGCCATTTTGTGGTGGTGCCCACTAGTTCTCAATATTCTAAAAGGGCCCCACAGGCTCAATAAAGTTAGAGACCCCTGACATAGAAACTTGTGGCAAATAACTACAACTACAATTTCTCATTTCTTGCAAAAGTATTTGGGAATATAGAGAGTGAGTATTTTAAAGGAATAAGGTATAAGGAATATTCTCTGCTCCTTATGTGTAGTTATGGTTTTCAGACAAAGATGATAGATTAGAAAAGAGTAAGTAGTTCTTATTCCATGCTTATCAGTATGGCTTAAAAACTCAACTCTGTGTTGGGCCTCCTGTTTAATCTGTACTGTTCCCATTTACTACTTAGTATCTTATTGACTGCTTCTAGTTTTCTGAGGTTTTTGCTTTTTTCCGGTTGGCTAGGATAAACTCCTTTGTATGGTCAGGAAACTAACTTCGAAAGAATAAAGTATGTTGCCTCTAGTTTTGCAAAAGTAAGCTAGGAATGTTCATCCAGCAATTGATTTGAAACATATACAGGGGGTGAATTCTTCCAAATGAATCTCTAGAATACTTGAAATTTCTCCTAAAACCAATGGATTTCAGTGAATATGTTGCTATTCAGAAAACAACATTCCTTATGTAATAAAAAGTGGGCTTTTAGATCATCACCCTTGTTGACATACTTTTAAAATACCCAGTTAATTCAGTACTTGGATGAAGACTCAAAATGAACCTTCTGCATGTTTTCTGATAGTTGTCTTCCATACCTGTTGTAGACATAATGTACCAGAAATAATAAATGTTTTGCTGTGCTGTGATAAAGTGTTTCTCTTGTCTCTCAAAGGAAGCAGTCTGTGAGCTACAGGCTTGATGATTGAGTCTTTTTAAGTCTCTTAAGTGGATTTGATGTTGGGATCAGAATTAATCTGGGATATTTATGGAATAGTTATAATCTCTCTGAGGTGTAGTCCACAGGGCTCAGTGAGAAAGTTCAGATTTATCAGGCTTCTGCTGCCTTGCCCAACACGTAGAAGCTGAGCTAGATAGTGGTGGTAGAGCTACCACCTGTAATCTGGATGTACAACTGTAAAGTGCCAGGGTTTCAAGTGGAAAATGCTGGTTTCCTTCTTGGCCTCAGCAAGCCATATTATTCCTCTCTGAGCCACCACAAATTGCCTTACTTATTGCATCTTTAGAGAACATGCTGGAATTAATGCATCTGCCTATCTGAGTTTTTTAATACTTTGTTACACAAGTAGTATTTTTCCCAAGCAAGTCCAATGAAAGAAATGTGGGTTGTTAACAGCTCTTCAGATTTTATCCTGTGGGAATCACCATGGCTAGTATGGATAGTGGTTTGAAGGTTGGACTTGGAGGATGTGGGTTCAAATCCTCACATAAGACAAAGGAGCAAAAGAAAATTAAAAAATATGCGTTGAAAGTGAAATACAAAACCTATTGGACCAGCACCTCATACAGAAAGATACTAAAACAGCTACAAAATCCAATAAGCGGATACATGTACATTAAAATTTCATGAGACTTGCTGATATTTTTGCAGTATTGGCCTCATTTAGAGAATCTGTATGTTTATCATTTATAGAATCATGCTTCCTGTTTGAGACTAGGGATGCATCTAAAGTTATCCAGCTATACTAATTTTGGATCATATTATTGCAAACACACACATACATATTTGCAGATTGTGAATTTCTATAGGAGGTGGCTGTTTCTCAGTCTAGATATAAAATCTGAAGCTCATACTTGAGGTCATTAGATGACCTTCAGCCAGGGATTCTTTCTAAGCCCAACCTACTTCACAAGGTGACTGGGACAAAAGGGAAGGAAGAGAAACCATGGAAGCCATCAAGGATGTAGGTAAGGGGGGGGGGTTTCCCGGGTTCAACCTCCCTATTATATGTCCGAAGCTCCACCCCCCGTTTGTGGTTTTTTTCATTTTAAGTGTTTTTTTTCAGTTTTTGGCCTGCGGGGGGTGCAGTTTTTAGGCTAGCAGCGCCAAAATTTCTGTGATTTGTAGGGAGACTCTCCTGATGATACCACCCAGGTTTGGTGAGGTTTGGTTTAGGGGGTCCAAAGTTATGGACTACCAAAGGGGGTGCCCCATCCCCCTTTGCCTAGCTACGCCTCTGCCCAGAGTGGAGGGCAGAAGGGACTGCTGACTGGGAGCCCAGCTGGTGAGGGCAGGGGGGGCAGGGGAGTCTGCCATCCCTGGCCTCAGAGAGCTGCTTTTATAAGCACTGAGGCTGGGGGCAGGACTTGGGGAGGTGTGGCCACACCCCCAGGGGCGGGGTGGGGGCATGGTCCCATCCCCCGAATCCACCCCATAAAAATCTATACCTGTGTCACTGCAAGCCATCTTGAACTCCTTGGAGGAAGGATGTCTCAAATGGAGAATCTAGCTTGTGCCTGCTGTAGATATGTGGTAGAAGGCAACTCTAGTAATAATTAGAAAACCAAAAAATTCTTGACAGTTAATAGTGTTCTTGTTAATGCATTGTTTTGCAAAATCATTAGGATCTTACATATTGGGATGATCATATTCCCTCAAGTCCATTTCATTGTTCGTTGGTTGACTGTGGCTTATTTTCTGAATCGTCCAGTTTTCTTTTATGTTCATCTTCAGATTTTTGCATGGAAATCTGTAAAATTATGTTTGAGAATGCTGTGAGCACAGTTGCTGATGCCCCAGCTTCCCTTTCAGTTAAGTGACTTTGTTCTCCATTTAGGTGAACCATGGGACACATCAGTGCATAACCATCCCTCTGTATGTAACGGGAAGTGGGTTCCAAATTTATTTGCACACTAATGTGTATCCTCCTAGAGGTCACATACGTGGTTTTTCATCCATTTAAAAGCACAGGAAGTCTTAAAATATAAATGTGTAGATATATTAAATCTCTTGTGAATGTAATTAGTTTGTGGAAAGGGGCAGTAGTAGGACCTGTAACTATTTTCTGTACCAGTAGAGGTGCTGCAAAATTTGAGGTGAATGTGGTTGGCAGGGTATGAGTCCTATGAATGTGGCTGATGTTGCAGTCACATCTTGGGAGCATATATATAGCATGCTTAGTATGCCTGATACATGAAAATGGGCCCCTGCTATTATAAAGCAAATAACTTTGTTCTGTCTTTTCATGCCTGCTAGTTTGTCCTGATGAAGGGGCTAATGTACATGATGGCTGGGGATCAGTTTAGAATGTGAGCTCGTTGCTTGAATTCTTCAGAAAGACATGCACCATAATTAAAGAAAATCAAAAATTCTGCTGACTTCTTATTACTGTGCCGTAAAACACTGGAAGGGAAACGAGAACTGTGTAGAGTCCCCCACTTTTTACAATATTTGCTGGTGTGGTGTTCTATTATGCTTAATTGATTTTATTCATAATCTAGTCTGATGAGTGCATGGTTGGGCTTGCTGTCATTAGAATTCTGAAAACAACCTGTAGCATTATGGTCTGCTCAGCAGAGTCAAGTTCAACTGTGCACTGTGGCAGGAACAAATAAGGTAACCGTGGTTCTTAGCCTTTAATCCACTGCTGTCCACAAGCAGACTACATTGTCATCAAATGCCAGCACTATGGGCAAGAGAACTTTATTTACAAAGCTATATTGATTCATACAATACTGAGATGCTCATTGAGGCACTTACTTGATGGCCATCAGCAAATTTCTTAATGTTAGATTTAATTTTACGGGTCAACAAATAAAAATAAAATAAGATTTAATTCTTGTTTCTTACATTCCTGGGGGAGAAATCTAAAATTTTATCCTAAGGTCAGTATAAAACAACTTGTCATTATTTGCTGTCAGAAACCATTGCAGGTTGAGAATGGGATATTTGGCTAGTTCCTAGCTGCCCTCAAAATTCTGTAGATTGGCTCCTAGGAGAACTCAAAGTACCTGTTATTCTCCACTGACATAGCTTATTGACTACAAAAGCCCAAAACTGCAATAACTAGATAGTTTATGAACTTCCATTTTACTTCGTATTTTTACTACTCAGTACTATTTAATAATTTTCTACAGGTCTTCAGCTTCATTCACTTAAACTGAACAAGCACCTCCAAACGTGATGAGAATCTTCTGCCAAACAAAAGTGAAGCCAGGAGATGCTCGCTTTTGGCAGTCCAGCTAAGGTTCAGTTAGGGTACCATGAAATGCAGCTATAAAGAATCATAAACAGTAGTAATAATCTGTTAAATGTTGTATCATTTCATCTCTTAAATAGCTTTTGGTATATGTGGCTAAAACATGTTTTGCTAAAAGAATAACTGTACCACTAAGTTTCCTTTCAGATCTCAAGCAACCTTTTGCACAAAATGTTTTAATTAAATTCAGTTCAAGCTACTGGTATTTGACCTGTAGTTTTCTCCATGATAGTTTACTGTAATATACTCATGAAGGGCATGCAGTACTTCTCAGGGAATCACACCCAGGCAAAGCCAATCTAGGACAGGGCTTAAATAAGATGCCCTGCTAATAAACTAGATTCCTGGAAAGACTTAGAGAAACAAGAATTTGGCTCATCATCTTATTAAAGCAGATATTGAAGTCAACACTTTGAGGAAGTCTGAATTATAGGGGTACTTCAAGTATGAAAACTGCTCCTCTTGTAAATATGTGATAGAAACTAAGCCATTTGAACATCCAACATGGTTCTTGTGTATCCATATTTATGATGTAGAGAAATATGTTCTTTAGGAAAATGAAGAGTTTCAAATGAGAACATTGAAGAAGATTCTCTAAAAGAGATGCATGTCCTCTATGAAAATCTGAGATTTCTTCACGAGTGTTGGAGTAGATTCTCTGTTTTGATTCATATAAGGAAATCATCATTATTTTCCTGGTACACAACTGTTGAGAAAGACTTATTGAAATAGGAATTAAAAATCAGGATATGGACTTTGCATTCATGGACTTTTACCTGAGTACCTTTATGTTGATATTTGCAATACAAATGTGTATGATTTGAGATATGGACTTCGTGTTTATGGACTTTTACATTGATATTTGTAATATAAGTTTTTATTATTCTTATACTATATAGTCAGTAAATAGGAAACTTTTTGATTACCTATATGGCTTTATTGATTTATTCATAAAAGCAGTTGGTACAGTTGGTGGTTTACTTTTTGCCCGCTGAGAGAATGGCTACCCTAATTCTAACTTCACTGAAGTCATGAAGTGCCCCTCAAGAATTAATTATGGGATCAGATCTTGAAACAAGCTCCATCGCCACATTCATTAGGGAAGCTCTATTATAGGCACTACTATCAGCAGCCATACCATCATAGGCCCATTTTCCTTAATCATCCCATATGATTATGTATGTAAACAATTCCCTTCTGCAGTTTAAGAAGGCTAAGCAAGTCAGTCACTATGAAGAATAAAATGACACAAATTTTGACATATAAAGACAACATTCAAAAACCTGTGGGAGAATATATTAATCTTCCAGTACGGACTGTTGCTGATTAGGAATTCTTTTACAAAGGATCACAAAAGGGAGTCTCCGATGGGAAATTGCTGCATTAGAATTCATCAGTAGTATTAGCCAGGAACTCAAGGGGTCTGACAATTTTCTTGGTCTCACTGCGTGTTAAATTGCTTAATATAATTAACTTGCACTATCACCAATTATAGGTCTTACGAGTGATCACTGTGCTTATCAGTTCGCTTCTGAGTTTTGCAAAGAAAGACGCCTGTGAATCACCAGATTGATTGCTTGATTGCTGCTCGGGGTGGGGAGAAGCGAGACCAGCTGATGCCGCCCAGTAAGGGCGAAGGGGAGCCTTGGGAAGTCTGATACAGGGCAGCTTGACAGGAGACAGAGCCTAATGTTTAGGTGGAATCTCTTTTCCTATACCTTGACTCCATTATTCCTTGTTCTAGTCTCTGGAGCAGCAGAAAATAAAATATCAAGGAGTGAGGTTATACATAACTGATAGTAATGGTTCACTATGTACAGAATCTTTGTATTAGTTTCAAGGAACCACAAAAGCCTTGCAGCTGATTGTGATTAAAAGAACCACCGAAAGACATACTGTATGCGGGCTTAACCATCCTGAAAAAAAATGCTGGCAGTTTTACCAGAACATGTGTTAAACAAAACTGGACATAACATTTTATTTGAGAACACTGAAATTTTGGACAATTCAGAAGCCTACTATGTCAGACTGCACAGGGAGGCCATTGAAATTCACAAACACCAGGACAACTTCAATAAGAAAGAAGAGACTTTGAAGATTAGCAGGGCCTGGCTCCCAGTACTTAAAAAAATGGAATGATAACCCCACCCACAATACAATGTACTCAACCACACATTTGCATAGCAAGTTCCACCCAAACAGTTAATGATTGGTTCCCCACCCTGGGACATGAACAATGTACCACACTAAACTTTCCCTTCTCACTTAGACACAGTGAGAAACAGACTTTTCTCTGTGATACACCTCTGAAGATGCTAGCCACAGATGCAGGCGATACGTTAGGAACAAAAAACGTTAGGACCATGGCCACACAGCCCGGAAAACCCTCCAGAACCTCCAGAATCTTTGTTTCCTATGATGCCCTTTGAAATGAGCATATTGTTTAAAATATTTTCTTATGTACACCAAATTAATATACATATTGAGCTATCTATGAAACCAATATCTAGACATATTTGTCTTCATTCAGCAGCCATCTAACCTAGTTATTTAATTTGCATGAGCTGGAAAAAAACCTCTCTTGGCCTCTTCTCATTTTTTGAAACATGTGGCAAACTACAGGAAAAGTGGCTCGTGTCATATTGGGGGAACTATGGATAGTTTACTCTACCCTGGTTTTCTTCTTGCTCTGTTCTTATATTGGTTTTAATCACTCTACCATTAACATGATGCTTATTGATTTATCAATTTTAACAATGTAGATTTTATTGCTTTTGCTTTTGTTTTTCTTCTGGCTGTTAAAGTTTCTGCTGAACTTTTTTTGTTGACAGTTCTTTCTACTATTGTTGATTTAAGTTACTACGTCAGTTTTTAATTTTCAATGCAACATAAATTGTGACTTTTTGTGAAACAAAATACAGCAGTCATCCAATTCAAGTCATTTGCAATTTTTGGTTGTGTATGGCATGGCCACTTATGTGGATGGCACACATACAATTTAGAGATTAAATTCATTGTTAATGCTGAGAACTCATCAAGACAATGTAACAATACGTCGTTTGAAATAAAATGCATACAAAAAAATCTACAGATAACTTAAGGTACATGGACTGTATCTTACTTGGAATACAGCCTTCATGATACATAGGGCTGCATACTGTGCATACCCCTGACATATGGCTCGTAGCACCAGCTAGCATAATCTTCCACCTCTATGTAACTGAGGGAGAGGGCACCTGACTCATGGAAACTAGTACCTCACAACTGGCCAGGAAGCTGCAGTTAAAATAATGGTCAGAGAATTTCACATTCAACTGGGAAGTACCATGTTTCTCAAGGGAAGGGACCATTCCCAGCTAGGTTTGAGATGGTAAGGTAACTGAGAATGAACAGTGTCCTAGGTGGCTCCACTGGTAGGCCTGGAGTGTAACCATGATTGCAGTACATGACTCAGCATGGAAATAACATCTACCCTTGGAAGAAAAAAGTGTCTCTGCAGCCACAACATTCTGGCCAGCTCTCTAGCTATGAAACATCTGGACCTTCCTCTGAGCTGAGTGGATGCTGCAGTTGCTTTGGTGACTTCAGTGCCTGTGCTCATAAAATCATAGAGTTGGAAGAGACCACAAGGTCCATCTAGTCCAGGGGTAGGGAACCTGCGGCTCTCCAGATGTTCAGGAACTACAATTCCCCTATCCCAGCCCTCTGTCCAGGCATGTGCCAATTAGGCCATGCTGAGGTGAAACTGATGAGGAATTGTAGTTCCTGAACATCTGGAGAGCCGCAGGTTCCCTACCCCTGATCTAGTCCAAGCCCTGCCATGCAGGAAATACACAATGTTCTGCCCCCCAAGTGAATCTGTTTTTTTGGTGCCCTGTACTTGACTAGAACAGAGAGGGGGAGACACAAGCCAGGTTCAACAGTTCAACAATAGGTTTATTACTTTCACCCCCCCCCCCCCCCACCCCCCCCCCCCCCCCCCCCCCCCCCCCCCCACCCCCCCCCCCCCCCACCCCCCCCCCCCCCCACCCCCCCCCCCCCCCACCCCCCCCCCCCCCCACCCCCCCCCCCCCCCACCCCCCCCCCCCCCCACCCCCCCCCCCCCCCACCCCCCCCCCCCCCCACCCCCCCCCCCCCCCACCCCCCCCCCCCCCCACCCCCCCCCCCCCCCACCCCCCCCCCCCCCCACCCCCCCCCCCCCCCACCCCCCCCCCCCCCCACCCCCCCCCCCCCCCACCCCCCCCCCCCCCCACCCCCCCCCCCCCCCACCCCCCCCCCCCCCCACCCCCCCCCCCCCCCACCCCCCCCCCCCCCCACCCCCCCCCCCCCCCACCCCCCCCCCCCCCCACCCCCCCCCCCCCCCACCCCCCCCCCCCCCCACCCCCCCCCCCCCCCACCCCCCCCCCCCCCCACCCCCCCCCCCCCCCACCCCCCCCCCCCCCCACCCCCCCCCCCCCCCACCCCCCCCCCCCCCCACCCCCCCCCCCCCCCACCCCCCCCCCCCCCCACCCCCCCCCCCCCCCACCCCCCCCCCCCCCCACCCCCCCCCCCCCCCACCCCCCCCCCCCCCCACCCCCCCCCCCCCCCACCCCCCCCCCCCCCCACCCCCCCCCCCCCCCACCCCCCCCCCCCCCCACCCCCCCCCCCCCCCACCCCCCCCCCCCCCCACCCCCCCCCCCCCCCACCCCCCCCCCCCCCCACCCCCCCCCCCCCCCACCCCCCCCCCCCCCCACCCCCCCCCCCCCCCACCCCCCCCCCCCCCCACCCCCCCCCCCCCCCACCCCCCCCCCCCCCCACCCCCCCCCCCCCCCACCCCCCCCCCCCCCCACCCCCCCCCCCCCCCACCCCCCCCCCCCCCCACCCCCCCCCCCCCCCACCCCCCCCCCCCCCCACCCCCCCCCCCCCCCACCCCCCCCCCCCCCCACCCCCCCCCCCCCCCACCCCCCCCCCCCCCCACCCCCCCCCCCCCCCACCCCCCCCCCCCCCCACCCCCCCCCCCCCCCACCCCCCCCCCCCCCCACCCCCCCCCCCCCCCACCCCCCCCCCCCCCCACCCCCCCCCCCCCCCACCCCCCCCCCCCCCCACCCCCCCCCCCCCCCACCCCCCCCCCCCCCCACCCCCCCCCCCCCCCACCCCCCCCCCCCCCCACCCCCCCCCCCCCCCACCCCCCCCCCCCCCCACCCCCCCCCCCCCCCACCCCCCCCCCCCCCCACCCCCCCCCCCCCCCACCCCCCCCCCCCCCCACCCCCCCCCCCCCCCACCCCCCCCCCCCCCCACCCCCCCCCCCCCCCACCCCCCCCCCCCCCCACCCCCCCCCCCCCCCACCCCCCCCCCCCCCCACCCCCCCCCCCCCCCACCCCCCCCCCCCCCCACCCCCCCCCCCCCCCACCCCCCCCCCCCCCCACCCCCCCCCCCCCCCACCCCCCCCCCCCCCCACCCCCCCCCCCCCCCACCCCCCCCCCCCCCCACCCCCCCCCCCCCCCACCCCCCCCCCCCCCCACCCCCCCCCCCCCCCACCCCCCCCCCCCCCCACCCCCCCCCCCCCCCACCCCCCCCCCCCCCCACCCCCCCCCCCCCCCACCCCCCCCCCCCCCCACCCCCCCCCCCCCCCACCCCCCCCCCCCCCCACCCCCCCCCCCCCCCACCCCCCCCCCCCCCCACCCCCCCCCCCCCCCACCCCCCCCCCCCCCCACCCCCCCCCCCCCCCACCCCCCCCCCCCCCCACCCCCCCCCCCCCCCACCCCCCCCCCCCCCCACCCCCCCCCCCCCCCACCCCCCCCCCCCCCCACCCCCCCCCCCCCCCACCCCCCCCCCCCCCCACCCCCCCCCCCCCCCACCCCCCCCCCCCCCCACCCCCCCCCCCCCCCACCCCCCCCCCCCCCCACCCCCCCCCCCCCCCACCCCCCCCCCCCCCCACCCCCCCCCCCCCCCACCCCCCCCCCCCCCCACCCCCCCCCCCCCCCACCCCCCCCCCCCCCCACCCCCCCCCCCCCCCACCCCCCCCCCCCCCCACCCCCCCCCCCCCCCACCCCCCCCCCCCCCCACCCCCCCCCCCCCCCACCCCCCCCCCCCCCCACCCCCCCCCCCCCCCACCCCCCCCCCCCCCCACCCCCCCCCCCCCCCACCCCCCCCCCCCCCCACCCCCCCCCCCCCCCACCCCCCCCCCCCCCCACCCCCCCCCCCCCCCACCCCCCCCCCCCCCCACCCCCCCCCCCCCCCACCCCCCCCCCCCCCCACCCCCCCCCCCCCCCACCCCCCCCCCCCCCCACCCCCCCCCCCCCCCACCCCCCCCCCCCCCCACCCCCCCCCCCCCCCACCCCCCCCCCCCCCCACCCCCCCCCCCCCCCACCCCCCCCCCCCCCCACCCCCCCCCCCCCCCACCCCCCCCCCCCCCCACCCCCCCCCCCCCCCACCCCCCCCCCCCCCCACCCCCCCCCCCCCCCACCCCCCCCCCCCCCCACCCCCCCCCCCCCCCACCCCCCCCCCCCCCCACCCCCCCCCCCCCCCACCCCCCCCCCCCCCCACCCCCCCCCCCCCCCACCCCCCCCCCCCCCCACCCCCCCCCCCCCCCACCCCCCCCCCCCCCCACCCCCCCCCCCCCCCACCCCCCCCCCCCCCCACCCCCCCCCCCCCCCACCCCCCCCCCCCCCCACCCCCCCCCCCCCCCACCCCCCCCCCCCCCCACCCCCCCCCCCCCCCACCCCCCCCCCCCCCCACCCCCCCCCCCCCCCACCCCCCCCCCCCCCCACCCCCCCCCCCCCCCACCCCCCCCCCCCCCCACCCCCCCCCCCCCCCACCCCCCCCCCCCCCCACCCCCCCCCCCCCCCACCCCCCCCCCCCCCCACCCCCCCCCCCCCCCACCCCCCCCCCCCCCCACCCCCCCCCCCCCCCACCCCCCCCCCCCCCCACCCCCCCCCCCCCCCACCCCCCCCCCCCCCCACCCCCCCCCCCCCCCACCCCCCCCCCCCCCCACCCCCCCCCCCCCCCACCCCCCCCCCCCCCCACCCCCCCCCCCCCCCACCCCCCCCCCCCCCCACCCCCCCCCCCCCCCACCCCCCCCCCCCCCCACCCCCCCCCCCCCCCACCCCCCCCCCCCCCCACCCCCCCCCCCCCCCACCCCCCCCCCCCCCCACCCCCCCCCCCCCCCACCCCCCCCCCCCCCCACCCCCCCCCCCCCCCACCCCCCCCCCCCCCCACCCCCCCCCCCCCCCACCCCCCCCCCCCCCCACCCCCCCCCCCCCCCACCCCCCCCCCCCCCCACCCCCCCCCCCCCCCACCCCCCCCCCCCCCCACCCCCCCCCCCCCCCACCCCCCCCCCCCCCCACCCCCCCCCCCCCCCACCCCCCCCCCCCCCCACCCCCCCCCCCCCCCACCCCCCCCCCCCCCCACCCCCCCCCCCCCCCACCCCCCCCCCCCCCCACCCCCCCCCCCCCCCACCCCCCCCCCCCCCCACCCCCCCCCCCCCCCACCCCCCCCCCCCCCCACCCCCCCCCCCCCCCACCCCCCCCCCCCCCCACCCCCCCCCCCCCCCACCCCCCCCCCCCCCCACCCCCCCCCCCCCCCACCCCCCCCCCCCCCCACCCCCCCCCCCCCCCACCCCCCCCCCCCCCCACCCCCCCCCCCCCCCACCCCCCCCCCCCCCCACCCCCCCCCCCCCCCACCCCCCCCCCCCCCCACCCCCCCCCCCCCCCACCCCCCCCCCCCCCCACCCCCCCCCCCCCCCACCCCCCCCCCCCCCCACCCCCCCCCCCCCCCACCCCCCCCCCCCCCCACCCCCCCCCCCCCCCACCCCCCCCCCCCCCCACCCCCCCCCCCCCCCACCCCCCCCCCCCCCCACCCCCCCCCCCCCCCACCCCCCCCCCCCCCCACCCCCCCCCCCCCCCACCCCCCCCCCCCCCCACCCCCCCCCCCCCCCACCCCCCCCCCCCCCCACCCCCCCCCCCCCCCACCCCCCCCCCCCCCCACCCCCCCCCCCCCCCACCCCCCCCCCCCCCCACCCCCCCCCCCCCCCACCCCCCCCCCCCCCCACCCCCCCCCCCCCCCACCCCCCCCCCCCCCCACCCCCCCCCCCCCCCACCCCCCCCCCCCCCCACCCCCCCCCCCCCCCACCCCCCCCCCCCCCCACCCCCCCCCCCCCCCACCCCCCCCCCCCCCCACCCCCCCCCCCCCCCACCCCCCCCCCCCCCCACCCCCCCCCCCCCCCACCCCCCCCCCCCCCCACCCCCCCCCCCCCCCACCCCCCCCCCCCCCCACCCCCCCCCCCCCCCACCCCCCCCCCCCCCCACCCCCCCCCCCCCCCACCCCCCCCCCCCCCCACCCCCCCCCCCCCCCACCCCCCCCCCCCCCCACCCCCCCCCCCCCCCACCCCCCCCCCCCCCCACCCCCCCCCCCCCCCACCCCCCCCCCCCCCCACCCCCCCCCCCCCCCACCCCCCCCCCCCCCCACCCCCCCCCCCCCCCACCCCCCCCCCCCCCCACCCCCCCCCCCCCCCACCCCCCCCCCCCCCCACCCCCCCCCCCCCCCACCCCCCCCCCCCCCCACCCCCCCCCCCCCCCACCCCCCCCCCCCCCCACCCCCCCCCCCCCCCACCCCCCCCCCCCCCCACCCCCCCCCCCCCCCACCCCCCCCCCCCCACACCCCCCCCCCCCCCCACCCCCCCCCCCCCCCACCCCCCCCCCCCCCCAAACCCCCCCCCCCCCCCCCACCCCCCCCCCCCCCAAACCCCCCCCCCCCCCCCCCCCCCCCCCCCCCACACACCCCCCCCCCAAACACCCCCCCCCCCCCCACCCCCCTCCCCCCAAACCCCCCCCCCCCCCCCCCCCCCCCCCCCCACACCCCCCCCCCCCCCCACCCCCCCCCCCCCCCCAACCCCCCCTTCTCCCCCTACCTCCTCCCCCCCCCCCCCCCCCCCCCCCCAACCCCCGCCACCCCCCCCCCCACCCCCCCTCTCCCCCACCCCCAGTGGCTGGCATCTTCAGAGGATCCTCTGAAGATGCCAGCCACAGATGCAGGCGAAACGTCAGGAGAGAATGCTGCTAGAACACGGCCATACAGCCCGGAAACCACACAGCACCCAAGTCTATGGGCTATTCACCTCTATGGCTGTATCCACACCTTCTGCAGAACATGTGGAGGTTGTGGGTGGGACTAGTAGATATGATACTGTTCCACCTCCTGTGTATCCTCAGTGAATATATATGGTTCATGAAAAAAACAGATAACAGAAAGTTGGGAGTAATTAATGATGTTATTCATTCAAGATGAATACCTCCTTACAGACTCTTTTCGTTTGAAACATCTATTGGGGATTGAAAGGCTGTTCAGCTTGAAGATAAAGCATCTGACTCCTATTACATTTCCTGGAATTATTGATTGCTCTGCCTTTGCTTGCTAATATCTCTGCTGAAGTTTCTGTGAATTTTTATATACCACCTGGTACGCTTGCTGGAAACAGTCTTTTGCGATCTCCACCAACAGAAGCAATGCTTATGACATATTTAGGCTAGTAATTTCCCTGTTCCCAAAACACAGATAACAAATGGGATGGGGTAATGTAGTCTGATGGGGAGCTATAGAGATGGGAGCCAGGAATTTCTAAGTTCTTGCTGGAGCCTATGCTCTACTATCTGTTCAAGATGGAGCAAGTCTAGAAGGTGAACTGCCCCTCCCCCCACACACTCAAACTTGTCCCAAGCTCCCAGCTACTTATCACTTTTTTATTCCATTCTTCCTCCAAGAAGCTTAAGGCAGCATACATAGTTTCCCGCTCAGTCATTTTGTCCTTACAATCACTGGTGTATTTAAAATGGGACAAGCTAGGGCATGAGCCCCAGGCTCTACTTACCTGGGGATGCCCATGCTGCCCCTTTGCAAAGCAGGAAGCTGCCGCTGCTTGGAGGGCTGGTCTATCCACCATTAAGAAGCAATAGGTCTACCAGTTCTACTTAATGGCAGGTAGACCAGCCCTCTGGGGAGCTGGTCTACCTGCAATTGAAAGGAATGGTTGGCCTAAAGGAGGGTAGACCAGCTCTCTGAAGAGCTGGTCTAACTGTGGTCGAAAGAAATGGGTACACCTGGCTGAGGAAAAAAATCTATCTAAAGATAATTTAAATAGTTTTGTATTTAAGATCCATTATATTCCAAAGGTTATGCATCAGGAAATAAAGACTAAAATTTAATTTAATTAATCAATTAATTAAATTAATTAATTATCTTTAGTTATGTGCCATGGGATTGTATATTCACACAATGTTTAAATATTTTTGGTAAATAAATTCTACTAACCTACTCACAATGTCATGGTCTAGCAGAAGTTTCTATAAGATTATTTTAGCCATTTTTTTCACCCAATCGATATTATCACACATGCTTGGTTTTTCATTTTTCAAAACTGTAAATTTGTGTCTTCAGAAATAAAATACCTGTTGTTCACAGTTATTACTGAGCCCTACAGGGATAGGGCAGGATAGAAATCAATCAGTCAGTCAGTCAGTCAGTCAGTCAGTCAGTCAGTCAGTCAGTCAATCAATCAATCAATCCAACAAAGTTGCGAAAAATACCCTTATTGTTCATTTGCAAATCTATGTAGACGGAATCAACCCCTTTTTGCATTGTAAGCTGCTTGAGTCCCCAGAGGGTGAAAAGCAGAATAAAGGAGAATCAGGAAGAACAGTTAGCTCCTTGGAGGAAGTTCAAGATAGTTTGGAGAGGAGACGTCTGAGGGGGGATATGATTGAAGTCTATAAAATTATGCATGGGGTAGAAAATGTTGACAGAGAGAAATTTTTCTCTCTTTCTCACAATACTAGAACCAGGGGGCATTCATTGAAAATGCTGGGGGGAAGAATTAGGACTAATAAAAGGAAACACTTCTTCACGCAACGTGTGATTGGTGTTTGGAATATGCTGCCACAGGAGGTGGTGATGGCCACTAACCTGGATAGCTTTAAAAAGGGCTTGGACAGATTTATGGAGGAGAAGTCAATCTATGGCTACCAATCTTGATCCTCCTTGATCTCAGATTGCAAATGCCTTAGCAGACCAGGTGCTCAGGAGCAGCAGCAGAAGGCCATTGCTTTCACATCCTGCATGTGAGCTCCCAAAGGCACCTGGTGGGCCACTGCGAGTAGCAGAATGCTGGACTAGATGGACTCTGGTCTGATCCAGCAGGCTAGTTCTTATGTTCTTATGTACACTAAGTAATGAGTTTGAGAAACTTTGTTTGGTATATTGTTTAAATGCAGCTGCTTCTTCAGATTTAGGAATTACACCAGAGAGTGATTGCAGAACAACAGACAGCAGAACTGTTTACAGTGCAATCCAGAACAGTTATTCCAATCCAAGCCCACTGAAGTCAAAGGTTTTAGACTGGAGTAACTCTGTTCTGGATTGCAGAACAGTCTCTGAGTACCAACTGTTCTTTCTGCTGCTGTAGTGGGTTTTATTGCTTAGCTGTACTCTTACTCTCATCTTGTCTCCCCTTGTACCTACAGAACTATATAGGGAGCTTTTGAAAACAAGGATAGGGCGATGAAGACTGCATAAACATTTTTCTTACTGTTAACACTTTTTCCCCATCAAGCAGCATTTTTTCTTTTTAAGACTTCCTTAATTTTTGTCCCAAGAGGAAGGGCAGAGATGAAAAGCTGAAAAATAAAAAGAAAGAAAAGATTGAAAGTCAGTATTGTATTATTATGGGTAGAGTTGCAAACAGGAGCTTATTATAGGGACAGGAAAATAATCTTGTCCCTGTAATAAACTGCTTTGAGCCAAAAGGAAAGGCAAGGTAAAATATTTTAATATATAACAATAAATAGAGACTTAATGTGTGGAAATGGACTGGCATGGAAGTGAGTGACTTCATCTTGTAAATAAATTCCTATTAAACCTATACTAAAGAGCAGAGCACTCCCCCCCCCCAGCAGCCCTAGTTATGGGTAGGGGCCTTCTAATAGCAGAGAGTGGGAACAAATGTGGCCCACATGGTTCTAGTTCAGGGCCCTAAACTGGCAGAAGAGTCCATATTTAGCTGAGCTAAGTAGTAGGATGTAATACACTCAAATTAATATCTAGGATCTGATTTATAAGTTAAGCTTCCTGTATTGAAAGGACGAGACCCTGTCCCTTGATGTCTATCAACTGGCCCTCAGAGCAACTTCCCAGCTGTGGTTAGGGTTGCCATGCACCTCCTGGCAACTGGTAGGAGCTTCTAAGAGGCTGGGTTGGGGACGGCAATCCATGCACTTGGCACGATAGCATCACTTCTAGGTTTCAGCATTGCACTGAGGGACGCTATAACACTCTCCCCTAAAAACTCAGTAGAAACCATAATGGTTTTTGGGGAGAGTGCTGGAACATCCCATAGCATGATGTTGGAGCCCAGAAGTGACATTCGTTTCTGGGGAAGGTAATTGAGAGAGTGGTGTTGGAGCAGCTTCAAGGCTTTCTGGATGACACATCGGCTTTTGACCCCTTCCAGTCCGGCTTCCGTGCTGGGCATGGGACGGAGACTGTTCTCGTCGCCGTCACAGATACACTCCGTATACAGCTTGACCGAGGCGGATCGGCGCTGTTGGTATTGTTAGATCTTACCGCAGCGTTTGATATGGTCGATCATGACCTTTTGACCCACCGCCTGGCCGCCTCCGGAGTACGGGGCATGGTTCTTCAATGGATTGTCTCGTTTCTCCGGGGTCGGAATCAGCAAGTGAGGCTCGGGGATCAAGCCTCCCGGAAGTGCCCGCTTTCTTGCGGTGTACCCCAGGAGGCGCTATTATCCCCGCTATTATTTAACATCTATGTAATGCACTTCTGCTCAGCTGGTACGGAGTTTTGGGCTGGTCTGTCATCAGTATGCTGGATGACACCCAGCTTATTCTGTCGATGGAGGGGGGGAGCAGCCGCCGCCCCTGCGGCTCTACAGCATTGCACCGGAAAGCACGCTGGTTGGTTGCGATAGAGCAGGTTAAAGCTGAATCCATCGAAGCATTGAGATCCTTTGGCTTGGCCGCGTGGGGGAGGGCGGGACTTTTCAGCCGCCGGTGTGGGAGGGGGTCACATTGGCGCCGAATTCGGGGCGCTATCCTGGGGGTCCACCTGGATTCGTCTCTTTCTATGGAGACTCCAGGTGGCCCATATAACCCGGGTTGCCTTTTTTTTTCCACCTTCGCCAGGCCCGGGCGCAAAAGGGCCCCCTTCCTCTCCTGCCGACCTAGCCACTGTGATCCACGCGAACGGTCACCTCCAGGCTAGACTATTGTAATTCGCTTCACGCTGGCCTTCCCTTGCGCTCGATCCGGAGATTGAAACTGGTCCAACATGCGGCGGCGCTTCTGCCTACAGGCAGCGCCAGTTGGGATCATCATATTCAGCCTGTGCTGCGCCGGTACTGCATTGGCTCCCTGCAGAGTTCCGGATCATTTTCAAGGTGTTGCAAGCTGACCTTTAAGGCCTTACGCTGCCTGGGACTCCCTCGCATCTCGGTGACCGTGATCACCCCATATGTCTCCCACACGGCCTCTTCGTTCCGTAGAGGCCAATCTACCGGGTGGTCCCCTGCCCCTCTAGATGTATGCGGCTGGCCTCCACATCGGCTGTGCCCCGGCAGCTTTACAGCCTTGGCCCCGGCCTGGTGGAACGCTCTTCCACCAGCTGTTCGAGCCCTGCAGGACCTTGGTGAGTTCCGCAGGGCCTGCAAGACAGAGCTGTTCCGCCGGGCCTTTGGAGAGTCCAGCCGCTGATGGTGCCCCCCCCTTCCACTGGCCCCTACATCTGGGCCTATAACATCTATCTAGACCTGCCGTTCCTCCCTGGGGGGGAAGAATTTAATATTAGGCACCGGGCGCCACCCATGCCTATATTTATTTTACATTTAAATGTTAATGTTTAGCCAGTTTTCGCTGCTTTTATAAGTTTTAGCCTATTTATGATGTTTTAAAATTGTATCTATTGTCTGCTGTACACTGCCCAGAGCCCCTCGGGGATGGGGCGGTCTAGAAGCCCAAAGTATAAATAAATAAAATAAATAAAAAATAAATATGTCAGGCATGCTGATTGCTCCCCCCCCCTTTCCATGAGTCGTCTTCTGCCTGCCAATTGGCTGAAGGTTGGTAGGCAGCTACAGGAATACCTGTCAATTGGGAATCCTAGTAGCAGGCCTAGGCCAGCAATATATGGTATTTGAGCAAAAACTCTATAGCAGAAATGACTTTTATCATTGAATTTTTGCCCATGTACCAGAGCATTTGTGCTGAATCAGGCTGTGGGGACCTGGTGTCAGGTTTCAGAATCCTGGCCAGCTGACAGAAACAGAGCCAGGCAGCAGACTGCTTGAAGTAAGGGACAGTCCAGAGCACCAGAGGAGCCAGGAGGCAGGGAGAGTGAGACAAAGCTGAGACTCTGTAAAGATAGAACCGAGAGTCTGTTCACAAGTCAAGATCAGGTTGGTCTTGTCAGGAATCCAACAGAATAGGTGTCAGGGAGGCAGAACCGTAGTGGCAATGGGGACATCCAGGGCAGCTTGTCCCATGCTCCGCCATTGCCATCACGTGATGTGGGCATGTTGGGGGCAGGGTGGGGTGGGAGGAGGCGTGTGGGCAGCTCATGCCCCGGGCGCAGTCCCCCCTCCCTTCATCACTGCAGGGAAGTGGCAATCATGTTGTGTCCATGTCTACCTCCTTCGCAACCAGCCCTCCTATAGGCTAACCACAGGAGACTAATCCTCATCTTGTGACAAATCATTCCTGTCCTGTTCAAACAGGTGCCGATGGGCCATCAAGTGGGC
Organism: Sphaerodactylus townsendi; assembly: GCF_021028975.2. Taxonomy (NCBI): domain Eukaryota; kingdom Metazoa; phylum Chordata; class Lepidosauria; order Squamata; family Sphaerodactylidae; genus Sphaerodactylus; species Sphaerodactylus townsendi. The sequence goes on from NC_059427.1 coordinate 59,483,117, forward strand.
ACTGCACCTTTAATTCTGTAGTTTCTTCCTGCAGCACTGCTGGTGTAATTCTACTGACACAGCTGACTCCAATGAACTAACAGTCTAAGTGCGAACAGCTGGGACCAGGCTGGGAGATCAAGGTGCTTCTGCAGGCACTCCAGCCTGAGAGTTCTGGGGTTTCACTTGCTGGGGTTCTGGCAGGGCTGAGTTCTCTTGGCCTAGCTCTTCCTCCAAAGAATTCCTGAAGGCTGACCCACGATAGCATTCCTCACATTGCCAACAATGTGACAACATTCCTTCTGGTACGCTCCAGAAATGATGTTGCTATGACACAGGCCTAGGCCTTCCCCTGCTGCCACAAGTCCCTCCCCTGCCAGTTGTCAGGAGGGACCTGACAACCCTCTTTCACTAACACAAACCCATGGGACTGGTTCTAACTATAGAAGTCTCCTTTTGGATCTAACTCATAGATCTAAAATCTCTATACACTCTATTTTAAATTCATACAGTTGGATCTAAACTCTGTTTCACAAAATCCAAGATTCCTGTTGGTTTGAAGGGGTAGGGGTGAGGAACAAATGCTTAGTCAAAAATGACAGCTTCAAAATGGACTTTTATCTATCCCATCTCTGATTTTTTGACAGAAGAGGAGTTTTGATTTATACCTGCCTTTCTCTCCTCTAAAGAGTCTCAGAGTGGCTTGCAAACACCTTCCCTTCCCCAAAACAGACACCTTGTGAGGTAGGTGGGGCTGAGAGAGTTCTGAGAGAATTGTGACTAGCCCAAGGCCACCCAGCAGGATTCATGTGGGGAAGTAGGGAATCAAATCCAGTTCTCCAGATTAGAGTCTACCTGCTCTAAACCACTATATCATGCTAGCTCTCACTGGCTCTTAATCATTACATCACTTGCATTTAATTTCACATTTTGGAAAAGGTGGTATATTGGACAGATCAGAGACTGGCTATGTGAACCAGCCATGAAAGAATACCTTCTTTATGGAGCATATGAATCTGCCTTAAACTGAATCAGACCTTTGGTCTGTCACAGTCAGTACTGTCTACTCAGTCTGGCAGTGGCTGTCCAGGGTCTCAAGCAGGTCTTTCATCTCACCTGCCAAGGGACTTTGAACCTTCTGCATGCCAAGCAGATGTTCTACTACTGAGTCATGTCCCCTCCCCTGAGTAGGAGAAGATAAATCCCTCAGAACTTTAAACAATGAATTTAAAACTGTATAGTCCCATTTGGACTGGTACTTTTGATATGGTTGTGTTTATGTATATCCCCATGCCACTTGATTTCTCCTTTTAAATCATCAGTGATGGTTCAGGTAATTGAAAAACTCTCCCTCACTTTTTGTGAGCTGTGTATCAGTAAACTTCCTCCCATGAAGGAAAGACCTGCAGAGATTTTAATAGTGAAATTCTCTCTGCTCCCTCTGGGGCAGTTTTGGGGTCTCGGTGGGCAGCCAATATGGTAAGCAACTTGCTTTCAATCCCGCTTCACTAAGTTCAAATGCAGTAAGTAAATGACTTTAAAATTAACCTTGAAATAAACAAATGAAGAGTTTGAGCTGTTGTAAGTCTTCATTAGGAGTAATGATCCAGCAAAGAGCAATAACAATAGATGCATCTCTCTCACACACACATACACACACAAACACATGCAAAAACCCCTCAAGCATCAGTTTGTTTTGTATAGTTCCCAGTTCTAAGGTAAGTAAAACAGAGAAACATAGTTTGGCCCTCTATAATGTGTAGTGACCATATGTGGTCAATTACTGGTAAGCAGGACATGGTATAATGAGGAGGCATAAAACCCTATCCCTGGAAGATCTTTCATCAGTTTCTGAAGGCAGGAAAGTATGAAATTACTGACAAATATTTTTGTTTCAGCTTTGAGTTTGTATTATAAAATGCACCAATTCAAGCATTATTGGGTTGGATCCAGTGAAGGTTTTCTGTGAGTAGATGACATTTCCATTTTTGGAGAATAACTTCTCCACACACCCCCACACCCCCACCCCCGCTGCTCTTAGGGAATAGAGACTCCCAGGAACAAACTGGGGGAAATAAAAATCTGCTGTGGGAGGTGATATAAATTAAAAGGGTTTCCTTTTTATCCACAGAAAAAAAAAGGGGGGGGGCAAACCATTGGTCAGCCCATACTTTCATTTCAGAGGTGGAAAGTTGTTGCATCATAGAAATCCATTCAAGAAACACTTATAATTTTGATGGGGATTCAGAGGGAAATTCAGAGAGAAATTATTTCTAATTACAATTGGTTTTATTAGAAGAAAAGCAATAATGATCCTTAATTTTGTACAAAGCCACTGTCTGCCCTAACTATTCTGATAGATTATAACTGAGGAAAATAACACTTATGTAGTTAGTATAAAATGAGCTAAATTTACTATGGAGAACCAAAGCAAAGACCAAACAAAGGTTTCTAATAGGAAGAACCTGTAGTAGTGAACAAACCTGCCTACTGCATCTTTCCACATCTCCTGTGTGACCGAAGTTAATCTCTTTATGTGACTACTTTATTGCTGCAAACTTTTTCAATAAATTTCAATGATTCGTGCAACCAAAATAAAGCACTGGAATGACTAACTAGAAATTTATAGTAGTCTGCCTAATTTCAACAGAGGAATGGACTATAATCTCCTAGTTTCTATAATCTACAAAGTGATCTTCATAGAAGTCTCATAGATTGGTATGGTGAAGGCTTACATCTAGAGCAGTGATGGCGAACCTTTTCGAGACAGAGTGCCCAAATTGCAACCGAAAACCCACTTATTTATTGCGAAGTGCCAACATGGAAGTTTAGCCTGAATACTGAGGTTTTAGTTTAGAAAAAACGGTTGGCTCAGAGGCATGCGTTACTCGGGAGTAAGCTTTGCTTTGGCTTTGCTTTGAAGCAACTATGCAATTCTTCGAACGGGTGAATCATGAACATAGGAGGGTTTACTCAGAAGCAAGCCCCATTGCCAGCAACAAAGCTTACTCCCAGGTAAAGGATCACGCTTTAGTTCTTTGAATGAAAATCAGTGGGGTTTAACAGCACTTAACAGGGTTGCCTACACTGCTTCCCCAAAATTAGGTCTTAGGTTTAATGCTAATAATCGAGCCCAGCAGCCCAGGCCAGCCTGCGGGGGGGCATTCCCCCCCTGACAAACTCTGTTTGCGCGTGCCCACAGAGAGGGCTCTGAGTGCCACCTCTGGCACCTGTGCCATAGGTTTACCACCACTGATCTAGAGTGTTCAGGGTGTAATAGATTCCGGAGTTTTGAACTATTCACTGTTGAGTTGGAGGACCAAGATCCAGAGAGGGGTTGTTGAAATGACTGTGAGTGAACCTGGCCCTAGTATTTTTATAGCACTATGCAGGATAACTGAGCTCCCATGGGTGGGAATCTCCTAAACCATCCTGATAGCAGGTAGTATGTATACCATCTTGTTGTATATGGCCTTTTTATATTGCCATTCTAAAATGGTTGTTGTTGGCCCAATTCCAGGTAAAGCGACATTGGGACAAGGGTGTCATGCAGCATGTTTAAATCTATTTGTGAGCTGTGTCTGAAGTTCTCTGGCCATTTCAAACCGTGCCACCCCCCCCCCCCTTTTTTTTTGCAGCGTGGACTTTTTTGTATTGTCGAAGGCTTTCACAGCCGGAATCACTGGGGTGCTGTGTGGTTTCTGGGCATGGCTATACAGCCCGGAAACCACACAGCACCCCAGTGGACTTTTTTTGTAGTCTATTTTAGACATTTCAAAAATTGTGCTACAGTACTAGCCCAGAATATCAAATTAATGGCCATATTGCTAGCATTCAGAAGCATCAGAATACTGACAATATAGCACTGAATTGTGATATTGGTTTAGTGCTATACCACAAAAAGTTATAACATTTTTTAAAGAGCAGAAAAAGAATGCTCCACAAAAAAGGGGCGAGTGGCTCTTTTGGAAGTGCCTGAGGCATTTCAAAGATCACACTGAGGCAATTCAGAAGTATAAAGACCTGAAAATGGAAGAAAACAATTTTTAAAAAAGTCTCAATCCAACTTTAACTGGAACTTGGTATGAAAATATTTTTAAAAATCTGTTAGCAATTGGGAGTCAATATGGTTGTGTCTGAAATTACACCAAAAAATCCATTAGCAGCAAGCCACTGAAACAGATTACAAAGGCTGTTTTCAAAGGGCATAAGTGTTACCTCATGAAGTGTTACCTCATAAGTGTTACCTCCACCCAACTTGAGGCCCAGTTTCCTGAGAGAATGAGGGTTTACAAATACATTAAATAAGTAAAATCCTCTAGTCAATTAGGCCTAATTTTCAAGGGTGATTCAGAGAACAGACCAAATATGAACCTTCTAGCAGGAAGAGGAATATGCTTTAAATAATGAACCTGTTTCATCCACAACAGATTCCCAAATTTCATGCAGATAAGGACATTAACACAGTGCACACAGAACAAGATGTAACTTTGCCTTTAAGTGTACTGAGAATCACAGCATTATGAAATAAAGTTTCTGAGCGACCCACCAATCACTTCTGTTGCCCATTGCTGCTCCGAGCAGTGGCAGAAGAAAGATTCAAATAAAAATGCTTTCAGCTTCTGTTTTTGTACATTACTTGCAGGCAGACAGTGTCTGATTATTTCTAGAGTTATCTGTTGTCACTTCTGGGTTGTATCCAGTAGTGATGTCAGTGGCGTCACTGGCATCACACCCCCATGTCCCTGCTCCCCCAACCCTCCTACTGATTGTTGCACAACACAAATTATGAACATATATTTGTAATATCTGTGGATTTTGATTCAGCTTGGGCTTATGAATCAGAAACTTATGAATCAGTACTTTAAAATTAATTTTAAGAGCACACTTGTGTAAGAATTATTGAACCTTATAACATTAGTTTGTGAGGTACATATTCCCATCATCATAAAATACTAGCCTTTCTGACAGTCAATGAGTAAGGTTACACATTGCATTAAAAGAGACATAACCAAGCAGATTAAGAAAGTGAAGTTCTCAGTTACTTCCTATATACTTCACATTTTTAAAGAAGATGATATCTTGGCTTGTAACAGTCTATTGCAGCAGTTGTGCATACATACAAGCTATTATGCCTATACATGTGAAAACCAAACTCCTATAATTTCAGAAAGATATATAAATTTTTAACACACTTCAGGTTACAGGTGCCTGCTTTGACTTTGGAGGGCTGATTTTGGGGATGGAGTCTCAGCAAAAATGTGAAATCTCTTCTAGGTCAAAGATCATTTCATCCAAACCCTCTCATTCCTAAAACTACATTTTGCAACATATGCTACTTCTCCTCACCTTTGTTTTTCATCTTATATCACTTGTAGGCTTCTGCATGTCATATGCACATTTGTATTGGCATAGTTGACTATAATCCAGTTATGTTCCATTCAGCTGAAAACTCTCAAAATCCTCTTAAGTTTTTTCTCAGGGAGAAAAATCTACTCTGAATATATATATATAGAAAGATATCTCCCAACATCAATTCCATCCCTTTCTCAGTTCCTAGTTATACCTTGTTCAGGATAAAAATGACAGGAGATTTGTAAATTTATCCACCATTTCCCGGACTGTCTTTGTTCCAGAATTATCTGCTTGGATCCTGGTGCCTTGGGAACAGAACTAGGTAGGCACTAGGACTCAAGCAGAGCATTCTAGAACAAAGACGATCTCCTGTCATCTTTATCCTGAATAGGGTATAGCATCTGGCTTTTAGTGTCTTTACAGGCAGCAGTTTGTCCTAGTCTGTAGGCTATACCATGGAATATGAGGAAGTCCTAAAATATCTAAGCTCTGTCGGGACTCTAGGACTTCCATTTCTTTTAGATTTTGTGGTGTATCTTAGAATCTGCCACCCTCCCCCCACCCCCACCGCAGCTGCATTTGTTAACCTTGCATAGGTGGTTTTCATTTTTACAATTCTGCAATTTTATTATGATTAAAATGAAGTTAATTACTGATGAGTTAAAGAGAGTTTGGATTATTAGTTGAGAATAGAAAAAAGTCATGAAACTTTGCCTTAAATTTATAAAGTCTCTTAAATGAATTTCAGAAATCAATTTCCCTACAAAGTGAAAAGATTGCTGTTGATAACACAGAAAAGTCATCTTGGTGTAACACCTTTACTTAGAAGAAACTAAAGATATTTATAATAATATAAAAGAGAATAATTTAATGAAACTGTATTTAATGAATTATTTACATAAATTTTACCTGTTCTATAACAATTATAAATGCTGATAGTGTCACATTTTTTTATACAGGATAAGAGTTGGATAATTCACATCTAATAATGATGAATATTAAAATTAGATTGTAGTGATGAAGTTTTTCTAATTACTTTCATTCAATATTTGCTCAAAACCATAAATCTGTTCAAATAATATAAAATATAGAAGAAAACAATATATGCATAAATATTTCATAATTTAACATATCAGAATAGTGAAACCCTGTCTTGGATCCTCAGATGCTCAGGAAAAAGGAAGAAATATAAATACTGCTAATAAATAAGGATATGTACAGCATATCTATATATATAAAAATGGAACCATGCGTTTGTTGCTTCGAGAATAACCCCGCACTTGCTGGCCCAAACGCTCTGAAAATTTCATAGACATTTACTCATTCCCCTGACTGTGTTATTACATGCCTCCCGCTGTCAGACAACACACCTGAGCCAGGTAAAACATCTTTTTCCTGGCGCACCAGGCCATGAAGCTGCCTGTGTGTAACTGTCACCCTTAGAATGTTCGTGCCCTTAGAATGTTTGCTCAGATGGCCAAATATGGGCAGTGAAAACAGTACATTGGCAATAACTCGAGTGGACATGAAACACATACACCCATTGCCATGTGAGACGTCAGGTGGGGTTTCCCCCCTCACACACAGGTACCTTTCACTCTCTGTGCCTCACCCACTACTACCACACAATGCACCTACTCTCATACACATTCAGCAGAGGGAGAGGGAAGGGACAGAGGGGGAGGCATGCAAGGGAAGAGAAGTGGGGGGGGACAGAGAGTGAGGGGTGGCATGCAAGGGAGGGGAGGAAGCGGGCCCAGCATCTGGATATGACCCACCCACTCTAGCAGAGGGAGACGGAAGTGACCAGCCAGCCTAGATGTGTGGGAGGGGTGCCTTTCCATCCCCCCCAGGAATGCAGTCACATACATCAATGACATCGCACAGTATCAGCCTGCGCATTTCCATGAGCATGTACTGCTGGCCTCAGCAGTTGATTTGCTGCTACTGTTCCTTTCCCATTTCACTACAATAAGCCACAGCAATGCGTGGCCGGGCCTCGCTAGTTTATTATAATAAACTCAAACTGTGTGATCATCTCTGGAAGAAACCACAGTAGACTGGACATTTTCTTCCAGTTTCTGGAGCAAGAATACTGTTTAAGACCACCTGTTAATATCTCTTCCCCCCCCCCCCCCAGTGTATCGAGGGGAAATGGGACCCGAGGACAACACCTGCTCTGGGCGCCACCTGCTATGCCCGCACCCCCGCACTCGAGGGCAGTTTGGATGGGCACTGCAGCAGCAGGCTGGCTCTGGGTGGCACCTGTCCAAACTGCCCCCTGTCTCCCTACATGCCACCTCCTGCCCTCCTCAGTCCCTGGAGAGGGCAGAAGTCCTGGCCAGATAATGTAAACTTTCTTACTTACTGGCTCAGGAAGCATAGGAGTTAGCAATGGGAAATCAACTTGTGAATAGTAATCCCCCTGTGAGAAAATACATGAATTTGCTGTGACTAGATCTGCAAATTACTGGTTGTCAAATGTAGTGTTAGAATGAAATTCAATATATCTCTGAGAGAGAGAGAAAACTGTAATCTCAGAAGACTGATGTCTTGGTTCTAATATCAGAAAATAATTGGGGTTCCTGTTGAGATGCAGACCTCCACAAGTCAGTTGGGATGAAATCTTTTAGCACAACAAGCTCAGGCTTGTTTTTGAAAATGCTAATCAAATCTACAAAACATATCTGACTCAGAGGAACCTATCTTTAGGGAGAATGTTCTTTTAATGGTTGATAGTAGAAATAGTGTAGAGAGTAAAATATTTCATACCTCTCTAAAAATGGAAGATCTTGATTTAAGTCCAGTAGCACTTCAGAAAACAAGATTTTGTGAGGTATGGGAGCCAAAAACCTTGTCGGTCTCTAAGGTACTACTGGGCTCAAATCTAGTTCTTCCACTGCAGATTAACATGGCTACCCTCTAAAATTACCTTAAAATGGGAAAAACCATAGGAAGTAAATCTGGGGTTTTGTGTGGTTTCCAGTCTGTATGGCTGTGTTCTAGTAGCATTTTCTCCTGACTTTTTGCCTGCATCTGTGGCTGGCATCTTCAGAGGATCTGATGATAGTAAAGCAAGTGGAGTGTATATATACCTGTGGAATGTCCAGGGTGGAAGAAAGAACCATTTGACTGTTAAGAAGTGTAAAGGATGCAATTAGCAAGCTTGATTTGCATGTGTTGGGTGGGATCCACCCATTGAGCATGAAGATAGCATAATTAGTGAGGGCATCTACAAGAATCAGAAAAAAATATTCCTAGAAAGATTACATTGGCATGTGTATTGTTGCTGGAAAGTCTTGTACATCCTGAAGCAATTTATATAGTTTTCAGTTTATGACTAGTTTTTAAGGAGAGATTCAATATGCACAGATTACTGAAATCAGGATCTAAACAGCCCAACGGTGTTCAGGATTGCAGTCAAAATGTCTTCCTTGAGAACAGCTGCCAACCTCCAGGTGAACTCAGGGATCTCCTGGAATTACAACTGATTTTCAGGCTACAGGGATCTGTTCTTCTGTGGCAGTTTATGAGGGTGAAATCCATGGCAGCAATTACCAGGCTTTTTTTTAGTACAAGGACTCCTTTTTAGCAGTGAAAAATTTCACGGCCCCCCAGATGATAGTTGTAATATTAGTGTCCGTTGACTGAAAGAATACATCATGACAAAAAGCTACTATGAATTCAGTAATGCTTTTTAATTGATTGATGTTTTATTAATCACATCAGCTTTACATGCATTTGAAAAATGGTAATATATGCATATAAGGTATTCTTTATTAAGTATACAGAAAGTATGTTTGCTTTTTATTATACTGAGTCATTTAATGAAATTGCAGCTTTCAGAAACTATAAGTCTGCTTGAAGAGTTGAAAGTACAGATCAAAAGCTAGACACCATGTAAGAAAGCTTCATATATTTGTAAAGTTTGGATTTGCTGATGTAGCTGCCTGGAATTAACCCTTTGTTAACACAGTAAGTAGTTAGTCAGCAATCACAGGAATTTGCTTGGATGCTCAATGAACTTTTGGTCCGTGATACAATAACTAGTAGATTCTTATTAATTTTTATTTTCTCTTGCTTTTCAGTGGTAAGTTAGCTCACAAAGAAACTAATAGGTATCAGGATCTAATACGATGATTCAAGTACAACACAAAAGGTTCCTTGTGTAGAGAATTCTCAGTTGTGCTGGTTACCGTCATGGCTGGCTGCTCCCCCAGAGTCTTAGGGATGGCACTCAAATTGTTCGTTTATTTATGTATATTCCACCTTTCTGTTGTTATCAGACCCACTAAGGCAGCTAATAGGCTAAAAACATAAATAATATGTATTTCAAACCAAACCAAAACACATCATTAGAAAAAGTAAATCCAAAGCTTAAATACCCATACAAAATCATAAAACAGCTAAAACACACAGGGCAGGAAAGAGGGAGTACCAAAGAAAATAAAATGTATTTAAACACTGGAGGGAAGGAAATTGATCTTTAGAATATTCTGTCAGATATCTGGGGTAATGTGTTGAGTTGCAGGACTTTTTCCACAGCTGCCAATGTAGTGAATACAAATCTGAAAGCCAAAAATAAATGAGAAAACTAGTAGTATCATAAAAAGTTACAAAATCTAATTAAAAATCTGGCGTCTGGGTTTTCTATGGGGTTCACATCCATGCTAAATTCCCTGCATAAACTCTACCCTCCTTAGTGTTTGCCACAAAATCACCAAGAATTTCCCAATCCAGTGTTGGCATGAACTATCTGGTCCCCTGGTCTTAGTGGTCTACTCTGGGTTGGTCAAGAGGGAGATCATGCCCCATCCTGGTGAAGCTCCTGGCCTCTGGTGGCTGTCTGATGCAGTATGGGCCTTCCCAGGCTACCAGATATGACAGCCAACTGACAGGCTCACAAGGAAATTTCTGGCCAGATAGTGTCTTCTTAAAATGTGTAGTCCGTGCCTCTGTTCAAGGTGTTGGCATTTCCAGCTGTCACTGGAGACAGGAGGGGCAGATCATGTGAGCCATTATGCCCACCTGAGCGTCTCCTGAGGCAATGTTCTCTTCACAAGTGGACAAGTAGCCCTGACTGTGGTGGTGAACACCTGGGGCCTTTGGTTGGCTAAAGGTTGCCTAATATTTCTTGTCTAGATGGGGTTTTAGGCAGATAGGTTAAGGAAGTATGCTACAGCAAGTTGACTGGTAGATGAAGTACAGTTAGCAGCCAGACTAACAAGCAGTTGAGGGGCACATGAATGCATTGGAGGGGAAGGGGGAGGCAGAAATCTGCTCAAACTGGGTGGATTTGCAAACTCTGTGCTCTCCTAGGTTTCCAGATGCTTGGGCCAAGAACCTTTGCCAGGTGGCTTCACATTGCTAAGCTCCCTCTCTGAATTCTGCCCTCCTTAGACTCCACCTCCAAATCTCCAGGAATTTCCCAACTTGTTGGCAACCTTTTTCCCTGAAGTCTTCCGCAGAGAAGCTACTGTTCTTACAGAGAACACAGAAGTACTGTTGTTTAAAAATTTAGTTTGCAGCCAATTAAAGAAAACACAGAGGGCATTTTTCCTACTTTCTGTCCAGAATTTCTCATTGCCTTAAATCCTTTTCTTCACTTTTGTTTAGAAAATAATGCTTAACTGTCAGTCCTGCCACTTCTTAGAAGCTATTTATTCAAGAGAAGAAAAAGGTTGGCTTACTGTTCAAGTTTGGCTTTTGGAGAGTTTATATAAGTAACTTAAACAGTGCATGAATAGCAAAGCTGAAGTCATCATCAGCAGTTTTATTTGGTCTGGCTTCAGTACTACTCCCATCTTCTAAGCTGTAATAAAATGGAGATGATTTGCCATTGTAAAAGTTTTGGATTATGCATTCTGACCTTCTGTAAACATACTTCTAAAGCAAGCTTTCATAAAATCTAGCCAGTTTTTCTGTGCATGTCTTGTGTGTCCTAGAGATTTTTTTAAAAACAGAATGTAAACTATTTAGTATTTTAGGCTGCAATCCTGCTGTGGTTACATTTCATTGACTAAACTAGAGCTTATAGGTATAATTTAGTTCTAGTAGTTGATCGTTCTACCATAAAACAGTGGTTAGTAACCGAGACTAATTCATAACAATGATACTGCTATTCATGCTCCTTCTGGTGGTTAATTAGTAATGGTCTGTTCCTCATAGTTGAAATAAGATGTCCTGAGGACACCAAAAAAAAAGGTGTCCTGGGAAGGCACTCCACACAGTCTTTTTCTCAAGGTGTCCTTAGGATGCCTTATTTTTGCTCAAGACATCTTTTTTTTTAAAAAAATGCTTCAATGTGCACCTTTTCCCCCTAAGCTGCCTGCAAGACGTTTCCTGCCTGGCTGTGCAGTATGCAGAATTCAGGGGGCGTCTTATGTTTCCCAACGTGACCATTTTGTTATCTGGTCAGTTTCACACTCAGCTTGCTACCAGTTGCTGAAGGTTGCCTCAGGATATTTGCTCTGTAGATCTCTGATCCTGGGCGCGTTTTCTGCCCAAAAAGTACGTAGTTGTACTCAGCTTGTCGTGCTGATTCCAGCAATATATAGTTTCCCCAAAATATATAGGTTTTCAGGGAGCTATCTTTATAGCTATGTAGACACACATGTGAGAATCTTAGCCACTCGGAAGACCCATCCATCTCCCACTGAAAAGCACTGGGTTGTCCTGCTCTCAGTGGATTGACTTACTTTTTCTGGGCAATAAGTAAAAACTAAGTTGGTCCATGGAGGGAAGGTAAACCCAGTGCCTTCCAATGGGTGGCAGACCCATCTTCCAAGGGGCTAAGATTATTTTCTGTGTTTCTGTATAGGGTAAGCTTAACTTTCCCTTGTTGCTGTTTTTCTGCCAAATGATTGAGTTCCTCAGTACATTGCTGTGTTCTCTTCAGAGGCACAGTCCTCTGGGAGGTGGTGCTAATTTGTACCATTTAATATTCTGTTCTTCAAAGAGGAAAAGACCATTTCTATCCAGGGGCAATAAACATCTACCATCTGAAAGTGCTGTAGGTAAAACCTTTGATGTTCAGTAGAAGCTGTATGCTTAATATGTCTGGAAATTAAGGTTACTTGAGTTTGCTGGTTGATCAAGTTAGTAGTATTAACTTTGTAAGAGTGTGATAGGTAGTCAGATTCAGACTGTGTATATAATTTTCAGTGATTTTTTTAACCACATATGTAAAACTAGTCACATTAGGAAATGAATTTCATAGTTACTTTCATTGGTTCTGATGATAAACACACCCAGGAATGCAGTTTCCTCTTCCCCACCCAACTGAAATTATAGTCTTAGGAACTGCACTTCTTATTTATTTGGTCAACTTCTACATTACTCTTTCCCCTATTTAGGGCACCCGTGGCAGCTCACTAAATTCTGAAACAGTTTAAAAATATTAAAACATCAAAACATCATGAAACACAAAATACAGCACACGATAAACACACTTTTCAACTATAAAGCAATGTAATTGCCAACTCGAAGGCCTTCTGGAATTAAGATACTTTTTGATTTCTCTGCAGGCCCAGCAGAGCAGAGGTATAGCTGCCTAAAATGGTGTCTGGGGCAAGCACAATGCTTGTCTTGCCCCGGGCACCACTTGGGCAGGTCACATGGGGCTCACATTGCTGGCTGCCCTGCTCCCTCCCAACTGCACCCACTCCAAACTCCATATGGAGTTTTGAGGCAGGGGTGTGATTGAAAGCCCATGAATGTTTATTTGGACTCCTTTTATGACCTCCACATGGAGTTCTGTCGGGGCAGGAGGGGAAATATAACTGTATAAACATTGATGGGTCAGGGATGCTTCACATAGAATGCATTGCAGGTGTAAGCTACTCAAACCTAGAAGAGTACAACACAAGCAGCCTCTGCCACCTCCCTCTGAGAAGAGCAGCGGACCTCTAGAAGGACCTGCAGAACAAACCTGCTCTTTCAAGGGCAGAGTAATCCCATCTAGGACAGGCTGTGCATCTGTTCTTGTATTAGCTTTACTACCAACCCACAGCACTTCCATCGTGTCTGAATTAAGCTTCAGTTTATTTATCCCTGTCTGTGTGTGTAAAGTGCAATCCAATTGCAGCTGTCTTATGGTGACCCACATAAAAGTTGCGCCCAAGTCTGTTGGAAAATTCAAATAGGCCTTTGGATCGTTTCCCAAACTGCTTTAGTGCGGTTATAGTCTGTGTCAGATAAACTTGTGTTTGCAACATTGTACAAAATAAAAAAAAATTAATCTTTTAAAAACAGCAAAGGAAGAAAAGGAAGAGGAAATCCTGACTGTAGCAGTAAATGTGAAAGTTTATGATTTTACAGGGAAATTTTAAAAAAATTTACACAGCCTACCCATCTTTAGCCACATACATTACTTAAGGGGAAAAATACTTTTTATGTTGTGGTTTTATCTGTAGCATTTAATCTGCACAGATTAAATGGTAATCTTAACTTCTTTAAATCTTTTAAAGAGAAACTATAGTTCTGTGTAAAAAAGGCTTTTTTGTGATGGGGGAATATAAAATGTTATATAGTTTGTGCAACTTCAAGCAGTTGTGATTTTAAAATTGCAGTTTACTGAAGCAGTGAAAAAGAACTCCCTGAACATTGTATAAGATCAGGAAACAGAAGTTGGGATTTGGAGGGGGGAATAATTATAGCACTTCTGAAGGGTCAGAGATAGTAAGGGAGAGGTTCAAGCTGAGGAAATATATGGCATAGATTCAGAGATGGGATTTACAGATTTCATAGTTCAGTTAAATTTTTTTATTACATTATTCTTTCTGGAGTGGAGGGCGGGGCATTTAGGACATTTTAGGACATTAGCTAAACATTTATATGAAAGTAATGTTATTTTCCAAATAATAAATTATTTAAGAACAATGTAAACATCTTTAGGAGGCCACTATGTGGCCAACCAGTTTCTTTGGAGATGCAACATCAGGGCATGGAGGCCAAGGCGTTTCCCTGATGCTGGATGCTGGCACTAGAATTTACTGCCTCTGAATGTGGAAGCTCCCTATAATCATCATGGCTAGTAGTCACTGATAGACCTATTCTTTGTGAATCTATCTAATCTTCTTTTAAAGCTATTTATTTCTGTGGCCATCACTACATGCCCTGAAAGCAAATTCTGCATTTTAACTGCTTACTGTGTAAAGAACTTTTTTCCTCTGTCCATCCCAAGAGACTACTGCCCATTAGCTTCATTGAATGCCCTTGAGTTCTAGTATTTGCAGAGAGAGAGAAAAACTTCTTTCTGTCTGTACATAATTTTTTAAGGTTCTGTCATGTTCCCCCTTAGTTGTCTCTTTTCTACACAGCCTTTCTTCATAGAGCAGGTTCTCTAACTCCCGAATCACCTTGGTGGCCTTCTTCTGTACTTATACACCTTTGCAGTGTCATTTGTGAGATATGAGTATTCCAAAGGAGGCTGCACCATTCATCTATACAGGGCCATTAGAATATCAACAATTTATTTTCAGTACCTTTTCTAATAATCCCTAATATAGAGTTTGCCTGTTTCACCACTGCAGCAAACTGGGTTGACACTTTCATTGAACTATCTGCTATGATTCCAAGATCTTTTCCCCTGTCAATTTCCCCTATTATCAACCTGCACTTGAAGAAGACTTGGCTTTTACACACACACACCCTTCTCTACCTTTTCTCTACCTCTGAGTGGCTTACAATCACTTTCCCTTTCCATCTGTACAACAGATACCTTGTGAGGTAGATGCAGCTGAGAGAATTCTGAGAAAACTGTGACTAGCCTAGCAAGCTTCATGTAGGTGAGTTTTCAATTTCCCAATAGGTCTAGAATTTCATCTCTCATCAACTCAATTTGACTCAATTCTTCAGACTCCTTTCCTGAAAAAAGTGACCCATACTTTCAGCAGTGAACATAGAAGCACATCTGTTGAGCTTTTCTGTCATCTCCCCATCTTCCTTTAGAAATCCTTTTATTCCTTGGTCATCCAAAGACCAAGCTTCTTCTCTAGCTGGTTTCCTGGATATAGTTAAAGAAATGTTTGTCTTGATGCTTTTAACAACCTGATCCTCAAATTTTCTTTTTTTCCTGATTAGATTTGCTAAAGGTGCTAAAAGCTAAAAGCAGAATTTGAGGAGCAAATTTCATAGTCGTTCAGTTCTACAAATACACCTGGTCTTATACCTGACTTCCTGGCTATTTTGATGTGAAGTTGAGGCTTTCTTGGAAGAGAACATTTCTAATTACATCACTGTAAATTTAAAGGGTGTCTGGAAGCACAGTGCAGAGTATGATTTATTAGGATGTTGTGAAACAATAACATATAGGCAGTGGTATAAAATGCTCTCCTTAGGCCTGTTCAGTTGGTTACTTAAAAAAGGAAAAAAAGCTTTTATGCTTTTGATGTTCCATGCTGGTTAAGAATATTCTAGTTCTTGCTAATTCTGCTTCAGTTAAATCTGATAGATCTTGCGCATCTACTTGTTACAGTTTTCTTTGAAATGCAGCTTGGAATCTGACAGCAATAAACTGAAATCAGTCTCTAAGTAAGACTGCTGGAAAAGAAGATGAAAAGCGTTGTCATGACACTATAATAATCTGACTTCTTTACTCAACACTTTCTTAGATCTTACAAAAACAATATTTACCTTTAGAAGGAGAAAGGGAGTAGAGAATATTTTGCATAGCATGCCTTTTGGTTGCATTGATATATACACCACTGAAATATAACTATCATATATACTCGTGTATAAGTCCACCCCCATGTAAGTCGAGGCACCTAATTTTACCACAAAAAACTGGGAAAACTTATTGACTCGCGTATAAGTCGAGGATGGGAAATGCAGCAGCTACTGGTAAATTTCAAAAATAAAAATAGATACCAATAAAATGACATTAATTGAGGCATCAGTAGGTTAAATGTTTTGAATATTTATTTCAAAGAAAAACATTAAACTAGTTCCATAAGTGGAAAAGAGGGTCAACAAGAACAATATGGTATCAACAATAACTTTAAAAGTACAAAACCTTAGCTTTTTTGTAAGGAAGGGTTTTAAACAATGGATATTACAATAAAAACTGGAATGAACATGCCTGTTCACTGTGACTCAAAACTACCCTGCTTTTGAAAAGAATAGTTCATTATTTTTAGTGTACATGTTTTTTTAAAATTACACATGGCAGGTGTCATTTTAGAAGGAACATTCACACAACCTGTCAGGGGAGGAATCTTTATGTTAGCAGTACCAACATTTCAGAGTATCTTTAGGAGACCTTCCTGATGATACCACCCAGGTTTGGTGAATTTTGGTTCAGAGGGTCCAAAGTTATTAGCTTCCATTGGAAACAATGAGGGATGAGAGCACCCACTTTGGGGACCCTTAACTTTCGACTCCCGGAACCAAATATCACCAAACATGGCTGGTATCAGCAAGAGATTATCCTGATGATACCACCCAGGTTTAGTGAAGTTTGGTTCAAGGGGTCCAAAGTTATGGACCCTCAAAATGTAGTCCCATCTACTATTAGCTCCCATTGAAAACAATGGGGAATGGGAGCCCCCACTTTGGGGGTCCAGTACTGGACCATTACTGGTCCAGTAAACCAGTAATGGTGAACCTTTTTGACACCAAGTGCCCAAACTGCAACCCAAAACTCACTTATTTATCGCAAAGTGCCAACACGGCAATTTAACCTGAATACTGAGGTTTTAGTTTAGAAAAAAAGTTGGCTCCAAGGTGGGCGTTACTCGGGAGTAAGCTTGGTGGTAGTCGGTGGCTTTGCTTTGAAGCAACTGTGCAACTCTTTGAAAGGGTGAATCACAACCCTAGGAAGGTTTACTCAGAAGCAAGCCCCATTGCCAGCAACCGAGCTTACTCCTAGGTAAAGGATTGTGCTTTAATTCTTCCCATGAAAATCAATGGGGTTTAACACCGCTTAGCAGGGTTACCTACACTGCTTTCCCAAAACTAGGTCTGAAGTTTAATGCTAATAATCTCCCTGAAATAATTACACTATTATCACACTGTGGGCCTGGTGAGGGAAGGGGGAGGGGTGCGGGGGGAGAGGGAAATAAAACTTTCGCTTTCTGAAACCCAATAACCTCCCACCACAAAATAGAAGTAAAAAGGCTGTCAAGGAAGGCAATCCTAAGCAAGAATACTGTGCAAGGGGTGGGATAACTTCAGGAAAGCTAAATTGGTGGAGCATCTGATCTGCAGTTTTTCCTTCACATGTCATCACAGCAGTTGACTTCCCTCAAAATGCAACAGGAACAGAAAAATAAAAGCATGGAGAATATTTTGAAATGGACCTCTCTGTCCCACATTTGCCTCTGTCAGAATGGCCATAATTCTGACAAGGGGGGTGGGGAAGGGATGCTCGGGGTGGTAAGAGATGCTCCTCTCCCTTTCCTGCCAGTCAATTCTTTATCAATGTGAAATGCCTTTTGTATTTTTGCCTTGATCCTGTGGGGACAGGATTGGCATCACAAGCCTAGGGGCATTGCAAGATCTCTCCTCCCCGCCCTAAGCTCCCAGGCACTAAAAACCCCATCACCTTCTCTCCCAGGGGAGGGGGGCCCCTTAACAAATTGTTCACTCCAATCGGGGCGAGCGCCAGAATCCCACCACTGCGCTTGCCCTGCTCTTGGCAGACACACTCCTCTCAATGAAAGCCCCTCACCTGGACTGCTGCTTTTTAATCCTACCCCCAAAGTTTTTGTTTGGTCTCAAAAATTACACACCAAGAAAAGCGTGCCAGCCTCCAGTCTCCCAAGCTTTGTGGGGGAGGGGGTACTTGTGGGGCAGTAGATGGTACTTACAGCAAATTAGGTCAACTCAAGAGGACCTCCCTGAAGATCAGCCCCAGCTGGCAGAGTTCCTTGTGCATGGCCAGCCTGTTCAGCGTGACTTCCAATGCATTTGCTGGCAGCCGCCTCTGGCTGGGTGAGGGGGGAAGGGGGAGGGAGAGATGGCAGCATGCGTGCCCACAGAAACAGCTCTGAGTGCCATCTTGGGCACCAGTGCCATAGGTTCGCCATCACGGCCCTAAACTAAATGTCACCAAACCTGGCTGGTATCATCAGGAGTGTCACCTGATGATACCTTGAAATTTTGGTGTTGCTAGCCTAAAAACTGCTCCCCCTGGTGGCAGACTAATTAAAAACCCTAAAATATTTTTTAAAATACACCTGACTCGTGTATAAGTTGAGGGGGGCTTTTTCAGCACAAAAAATGTGCTGAAAAACTTGACTTATACATGAGTATATACAGTAGCTTTAATTAAGCTAGGGCATTCCTCATCTTGTAATTATACCAGCATCTAGATATCACAACAGTGACTTATTGAAACTCCCATTTATTGTTCAAATCCTGGTTAATCTAACAAGAGATGTACAGTGAGTAACTGATGGGGCAGACTGAGAAATTTAAGATGGAGCAGAATAAAGCTAGGTTGATGGTTTCTGTTACAGCCTGTGTTGGAGAGGTCACTTGTTTCAGACCTGTCCAGCAGCACCAATGATGGGTGCTGACTTGCTTGTTGCTGCTTTCTGCAGTGCTGCCATTGTTGGAACTACTGGACAGATCTGAGCTGATCAGTTACTGCTGTGCTGTATCTTAACTCTGTTGGCTTGCTGGAAGAGATTCTGTGTCTTAACTCTGCTTGGTAGTGGTCATCTAAGAGCCCTTCGGGGGAGGGGGCGGTATATAAAACCAATTATAAATAAGTAAGTAAGTAAGTAAGTACGTAAGTAAGTAAGTAAGTAAGTAAGTAAGTAAGTAAGTAAGTAAGTAAGTAAGTAAGTAAGGGCTGTGGCCCACCAAGAACTTTCCCTGTAAATTAAATGGCCAATCTACCCCTGGCAGCAGATTAACAATATTAAACCTCCCCCCCCCCAAAGGGCAGCTTTATGCTCAGCTAACAACAACTTACTGGTGGTCCCTGGCCTAAAAAATGTCCAGCTGTCGTCAGCCAGAGCCTTTTTAGCTCTGGCTGAAAGGCCTGTGTTCTGCCAAACCTATGGGTGAGGACAGTGAGGGTATCCATTAGCTGACCTCCTTTCCCCCTTCTCCTTTTCCTTCATTCCTTCCCTTCCCTTCCCTTCCCTTCCCTTCCCTTCCCTTCCCTTCCCTTCCCTTCCCTTCCCTTCCCTTCCCTTCCCT
The DNA here is from genome assembly GCF_021028975.2 of Sphaerodactylus townsendi. Taxonomy (NCBI): domain Eukaryota; kingdom Metazoa; phylum Chordata; class Lepidosauria; order Squamata; family Sphaerodactylidae; genus Sphaerodactylus; species Sphaerodactylus townsendi. The sequence goes on from NC_059427.1 coordinate 59,502,602, forward strand.
TCCCTTCCCTCCCTTCCCTTCCCTTCCCTTCCCTGTTTCCTATTTATTGTTGTTTTTGTATCCTTCCATGATCCTTTCTTGATTTGTTCCCTCTCCCTGTATTGGTTTATTATGTATTGATTGAGGTGCAAGAACTAAGAATTGTTATTGTAATATGATATATTTTACTTTCGTAAGCTGCTCTGAGCCCTTCTTGATGAGGGAGGGCAAGTTATAAGGCATACAAATAAATAAAGGTTCATGAGTAAACTCTTGGCTGTTATATATGACCAGAGTTTATCCATAAATCTTAGTTGATCTACTGCTTACCTTTCTTCATACATCTCAGCAGCATTCCTGGATGCCACCCTAAGCTCCCTTGTGTTGCTTGGCAGCTATCAAAAGTGCACCATATAGACCTCTTTCCCTTTTGGTCAACTACTCTTGCTGTGTTTCAGGTAAATAAAAGCTTTTCTAAAAAATTATTGTGAAGTTACTTGCTCTTTCCTAGGATAATAAGGGAAGTATGAAAGGGAGTTATTTTTTTTTGCAGTGCCAAACCTATTCCAAGTCTTAATTGATATGGCATTGTGTTAAACTTGTATAGGCTGAATGCACATTGTCCCTTTGTGTTTATTTCTTTGAGGCTTCCCCCCCCCTTCTTACAATTCCACATAGATGGTCAAGACTTCAGTATTAGAATTTATCTATGACAAGGCACTTCTAAAAACAGCACTGTAGTATGTGTTCTTGCAAATTAATTATATTTTCAAGTCATTATGGGCACAATAAAAGCACTTTAAAATCTTAGGTATATTGTTGTAAGGAAATCACAGAAGACTGATCTTTTTGCATAATACTATTGTTTAAAATGATTAATGTAAGGGGAATAGCAGTCATTGCTGCTAATCACTAGTGAATGATTTGCATATGTGGGGCTGCTGCCGCCGCTTTGCTATGAAAGCTCTAGGGTTACCAGCTCCTGGTTGGGAAATACCTAGAAATTTTAGGAGTGGATCCTGAGGGAGGGCAGGGTTTGGGAGAGGAGGGACTTAATTGGGGTATAATGCAATAGAATCCACTTTCCAAAGCAACCATTTTGTCCAGGTGCACTGGTCTGTGTTATCCAGAGATCAGTAGTATTGTGGGAGATCGCCAACCACCACTTGGACGTTGGCAACCCCCTAGGAAACTTCCCCGCGCTTCACATAGGGTGAGTGCCACTTTTTGCTTGAAACCAAGTTGGGCCTGGTAGGAGGCCATCCAACCAGGCTGTGAGTTTACCTGGACTTTTCCAGGTGGCTTAATGGCCAGTCAACACCTTCTAAAATAGGTGGTGGTCTTATGTTTTTACCAGTACAGTATGTACAGAACAGAGTGTCTCTACCAGTGCAGTAAGAGAATCTGTGCTGACCATACATCCCATTAGTACCAACATATTTGGGGGGGGGGGGTGTTGTGTTAGTTCATTCTCCTATTGTGTTTGATTATCTAGATCAGGGGTAGGGAACCTGCGGCTCTCCAGATGTTCAGGAACTACAATTCCCATCAGCCCCTACCAGCATGACCAATTGGCCATGCTGGCCGGGGCTGATGGGAATTGTAGTTCCTGAACATCTGGAGAGCCGCAGGTTCCCTACCCCTGATCTAGATCTTGGTCTTTTGGAATACTTCAAACTTTATTTTTGTCTGTTTCATGTAAAACAGGTATGTCCCCATAGTTCTTAGCATGCTTTTAAAGTGCAAATAACAGTTTAAAAAACCTTTAGCACGAACAGTTAGAATTTTAACATTGTTTAGTTTAACTCATCTCAGTCATTCTGCATGACAGACTGTCTTGCGCCAAGTACTTGGCAGTCATGACTCCTGATTTCACTGTAGTAATTGTGAATAACAAGAGCAAACTGGCAAGACTTCCAGCCAGAACAGTTGTATACACCATATAGTTCTTTTTATGGCAGACAGTTTAGATGGGTAATGGATATCTTGGGGTGTAACAGGATTTTGAAATCCTACATAGATAAAAGAACAAATGTTGTTGATATATAAAGTAGTAATCTGAATGCTGCTGGGCACAAAGCATCACTTTGCTAGTCATTGGGAAGACCTCAAGAGTGATGTCTGATTAGCTAAGAGCAATAAAATGTGTATTACTTTTGGCAAAAACAAGAATGGCAGAATGTATGATTGCTCATATAAAAATAAGATTTGCTTTTGCTTGGAATTGTATCAGGTTGCTAAATACTGGAGGAATGCTGTTATGCATTTTTTGTAAAATAGTAGAAAGCCATTCTTATCTTAAGAAATTGACAGTTCTTTTTTTACATTTTTGGACTATGGTCTGATATCATTTGGGACTCTGCATTGGATCAGCAATGTAGGATTTAACTTCATAGCATTAGTAAATTGTTGAGTATCTCATACAAGTCCACTGCACCATTGGAGATGGACCCAACAATAGCATCTGCATCCCACTTACTTTCAATAATAAATTGTTTTTGTGTCACATAGGATTAGATGATAGTTCTGCTGAGATTTGTAGGGAATGAACTCAGCATTAGCTTTGTAGATTCAGCCACAAACTGGGAAGTTTGGCAGTTGTTTCAAAAAGAAAGATGGTTTTGGTCCATAAGATACAGAATTGTGAGTGTCTACATATGTGCTGTGCAGTCTGTGAAAACTATTATTGTGTCAAAGACTCTCTGCAATATGTAGGACTTACTTTATTTCCCTATTTCTGTATTTGGTGGCTTTTTATTAAATTCTGGATAAAGCGTTCGGGTATTTCTGGTTGGTTTTAATAAAATGCAAAATTGAAGAAATACACTGACTCAAATTGCCAGTGATTGAAAGTGGTTCAGTTGTTAGGCTGTAGGCTTAATCCACCTGGCTGTGGTTAACAACTGAAAAAGGAAACTGAATACCTGATTTTAGCTGCTCAAAAGCAAGTCATTAGAACAAATTTGATCAAGGCCAGAATCAAAAAATCCTCGGATGATGCAAAGTGCAGATTGCGCAAAAAAGCTGATGAAACTGTAGATTATGTCCTCAGCTGCTGCAAAAAGATTGCCCAGACTGAGTACAAACAGAGACACAACTCAAGATGATCCACTAAATGTTTACAAGAATTACAACATAAGAACAGCTAAGAACTGGTGGGAACATTGTCGAGAGAAAGTAACTGAAAATGAGAAGGTGATGATTCTGTGGGACTTTTGAATCCAAACAAAGTGTTGAAACACAATACACCAGACATCACCGTGATCGAGGACGAGAAAGTGACCATCATTGACATAGCAGTACCCGGTGACAGTAGGGTCATTGAAAACGAGAAGGTCACTAGATACCACTATTTGAAAATCGAGCTTCAGCGTCTATGGCACAAACCAGCTGAGGTCATCCCAGTGGTAATCGGCATGCTGGGCGCCATCCCAAAAACACTAGGCAGCACTTGAAAATCTTCAAATCAACAAAATTAACATCTGTCAAATTCAGAAGCCCTGCTAGGATCCGCATGAATACTACGCCAATACATTACAACTTCCTAGGCCTCTGGGTGAGGCTCGAATTGTAATGAAGGCCAGCAACCAGCAAAATATCTGGCAGCTATGAAATCTACCATAATAATATCTATACAGTCTCTCTCTCTCTCTCTCTCTCTCTCTCTCTCTCTCTCTCTCTCTCTGTCTGAGTCACACCCAACCAGACAAAAGTCCTCTCTTCTTATACCTTCAAAATTATACACATCATGATTTCCTTACACACATACCCTTCACCTTAAAATCAAATTTGGTAGTTTGAATTTTTAACACAAAGCTGGAATTTTTCTCTGCTCTTTGGCTTGTTGTCCCTTCCATAAATAAGGCAATAAAACTAATTCCAGCCTTCCTGGTTTCATTGAAATAACCAGTTTCCAACATTCCTGAAAGGGATTATGTCCAAAGAGAAACTTCTCCAGGATAACACGATTTTACATACATCTTATTTACTAAAAAGGAGGAAATGATTGTAACAATTGTTTATGATATGCAGTTTCCCTAGAATACATTCTATGCATACCTTTCATATATTTCACTATCATGTCAGAGTTCATTAAAATATAGAAAAACACATTTTAATTATCTCATCAAATTTATCTCTCCTCTAACCTTTGACATCTTCATTTCTGTGTTTATTAACTTGGTCCCTCTTATCTAGCTGATGATACCTTTTTAGATCTATAAGACATGCTCTATCTCACATCTTTAGTCCTATACCGGGATGTTATAAATTCCTTGGTGATATGATAAGATCTTCCCTGCTTTGTAATTTGCTGACCAGTTACTTTTACTACTGAGAGCGAGACTCCTTGATTTTCAGTTTATATAGATCCCTTATTCTTTTATGTCAAATATAATATTCAAGCCTATTTTCCTGTTCCCATAAAAGCATGCAACAAATAGTCAAGCCTGACCTATTAACTGAAATAATTTACAGCTGGGGTGCTGTGTGGTTTCGGGCTGTATGGTCATGTTCTAGCAGCATTCTCTCCTGACGTTTCACCTGCATCTGTGGCTGGCATCTTCAGATGCAGGTGAAACGTTAGGAGAGAATGCTGCTAGAACACGGCCATACAGCCCGGAAACCACACAGCACCCCAGTGATTCCGGCCATGAAAGCCTTCGACAATACATAGTTTACAGCTGTTACAAGATATGCAGCTGTAATGGCCCTGTACTGGGGCAAACTTAAAGAAACATAATCAAATTATGGAGAAACAAGTAAGTACAAAATACGCAAAAGGGTTCACCAAAACCATTTTAAATCTAAATCTTGATTCAAGCCCCAACTAGTTTGAAAAGTTCTGAGTTTGAAAATCCACTTAACCTCTTCCCCAAGCAGAATTTTATATACATTTTCAAAGGAGTGTTTGGTTTGGTGTTTATATAGAACCAAAAACCTCAGATCTCTGTCTGTATGTTTATGCTGTATATAATGTTGATCAATGGTGTAGAGTTGCGACTAGCCACTTCTCAAACGTGGGTCAGGATTTGGGGTGCACACAAAAAATAGAGGAAAAAATTGGGTAAAATATTTTTAAGGTTTATAGAGTACAGCACCTGTTCAATAAACAAAATAACAGAAAAAATAACTAAAGATTAAGATAACGACATAAAACATTGGTAGCGTAGCTTCAAAACAAACAGCAAGCAAAGAGAGAGATGAAAAGTATTGCTGATGAGAACTGGCTGGCAGAGTCTTAACAGCTTCGAAATGCCTAAGATAGCAGGCTGGGGGGAAAAGTTAATCTCAGACATGGAGAGAAAGTAATGAGAAAGCAAGAAAGATATTCCTTTGAATATTGAAGGACAGCTATACAGAAACTACTGGTGGGTGGCATTAACAGACCATTAACCCTCTAACCCTAATTAACAGAGCAGTTTGGTGCAAAGTCATTGTTGCTATCAGGTGCAAATACTTGAAAGGGGTTGTTGAAATCCTAACTATGAAGGAAATAATCCACAGCTGGGGTGTGAACTTTAGCTAAAACAGCTACAAATAAGTTGGGAGAAAATTAAAGCAAAAAAGACAATTTCGCCACAAAAGGGTTCCTCAACTTTTTTCAATCTGATAATGGATGAGTGTTCTAAAATTCTTTGTTTAACTGGTCTGAAGAATTTGTGCACCCATTTATTAAGTTAGGTATAATTTAAATATATTTTCTAATTGTAACACCAAGAATTGTGTATATCCCATTTCATGTGCCTGCCAAGCATTCTATGTAGGTTGTACCCTGAGAGACTTGCAGTCCTAGTACTGTTTGTGGAATCCCTTGTTTGTTTTTTTATGTATTATATTGTGTGTTATCTATGTGATTGTGTTATCCAAGCCATATATGGTGTTGATGTTTAGAAGTTTGAGTGTATTTTAATTATTTTCATTAAAGATAGATATTTTAATGCTGTTTATCAGAAGCCAGACAGAATTTTGTTCTTTTTGTGGCCTTGATACAGCACCTGTTTTCTTGATACCAGGAGTTTGCCCACAGCCCTCAGGCAAATGGGAACCCTAATACAATGTAGCTGAAAACTATGTAAGTGAAATGTTAATTGCTAGGGGTTGGATTAAATGTAGTACAAGTGTAATATTGTTATTTCAGCCCTTTTTTTCTCATGCTAAAATTGTAGCCTGTTTTTGTGATGTTCAGTTTGCTCCTTTGTTTACTAGTTGCTAAGCCCTCTCTCCTTATTGTCAAGACTTCAAGGGTAGCCCTGAAATATGCAAATACAGTTCATAACAATTGAACTCTGTGAAGTTGACTGGCTCCAGGCCTCTTAACAATTCTAAGCAATTGGAGCCTTTTCTTCCTTATATGGAAAATCTGAGCTCTTTAGCTCCCCCTAATGGACCCTGTGTTACACAAACAGAGCTTCAGCTATAACACATACAGTTGTATATAAATACCGTATATACTTACTTACTTACTTACTTACTTACTTACTTACTTACTTACTTACTTATTAAATTTATATACTTGAGTATAAGACCCGAATATAAGCCGAGGGGGCTTTTTCACCATAAAAAATATGCTGAAAAAGTTGACTTATACACAAATATATACGGTATATTGCCTTGCAAGCTCTGAATCTGATTTATTCCTTCACGTTTTCACAGGCAAAGGTAATGAATGCAGTTGTTGTAGTTCATTTTGCTTCTTTGCATCTCTTCCCCATGTTCCTGTTGCACATAAATGTGTATGTGTTAAGTGCCATCAAGTGACCTCCAGCTTACGGTGACTATATGAATGAATGTTCTCAGAAGCATTCTATTGTTAACAGCCTCAAACCATGTAATGTTGAGTCATCCTCTTTTCATGCTGACTTCAACTTATCCTTCAACTAATTGTATTTTCTCATGACTCATGCCTTCTCATAATGTGATCAAAGTACAATGGCCTCAGTTTAGTCTTTTTAGCTTCTAGGGAGAGTTCAGGCTTGATTTGATTTAGAATTCATTTATTTGTCTTTTTGGCGGTCCAAAGTATCAGTAAAACTCTCACACAACAGTATTTTTCAAAGGAATCTACTTTCTTTCTGTCAACTTTCTTCACTGTACAATTTTCACACCCATATTGTTGAGAAATACTGTGGCATGACTTAACTTGATCTTAGTAATCAGTAACACGTACTTACACTTCAGAGTCTTTTCTAGGGAGACTAGAAAAGCCTTCATAGCTGTCCTTTCCAGTCTCAATCTCCTTTTGATTGGCTGCAGTTTTTGGTTGATGATGAATAGAATATTTTTAATAATTTCAATTCCTTTGTGATCAACCTAAACATTATGTAGTTTACCAGTAGTCATTACTTGTTCTTTCTTGATGTTCAGTTCTAATCCTGCATTGGCACTTTCTGCTTTAACCTTTTTTCAGGAGTCATTTAAATCTTTCTCAGGAGTCATTTCAAGTCTTCACTATTTTCTGCCAGTGATTTGGTGTCATCCTCATATCTCAAATTGTTACTGTTCCTTTCATCAATTTTCACTCCACCTTCATCTAAATCTAATCCATCTTTCCTTATGCTATGCACTGTATGTAGCTTGAAGAGAGAGGAAAATAAATACATCCTTTTCTGACACCTTTGCTGACTGGAAACCACTCTGTTTCTCTATAATCTGTTCTAACAGTAGCCTTTTGTCTGGAGTACTGGTTGCACATCAAAAAAATCTGTGGCATATCTTTTTTTTAAAAAAATCTGCCATAGTTATTCATGGTTCATGTAGTCAAAAGCTTTGCTATAATCTGTGAAACACAAGCTGATTTTCTTTTGAAGTTCTCTCAGATTTTCCAGTAACCAACATACATTTGCAGTATGATCACCTCCTTTTCTGAATTAGCATGAATATGACATATTTCTCATTCCGTACAAAGGAACAATCTTGGAAGATTTTTCACATGAGAAATTGGTCCAGTACAGTCTTTTACATCTTTATTTCAGAATTCGAATGTAAATTGATTGTTTCCACTGTGGGCCATTGGTTTGTTTTCAGTTTTTGTTGGCATAGTTTTGTCAAGTTGATATCCCATCTACTCCTGATGATTTCTTCTCCCAGTTGCTCTCAGAACAGCTTTTACTTCACTTTCTAAAGCTATATGTCTTCTTCAAAAGTTCTTTCTTGGAAGGAATCTTCTACCTTTCATCTTTTTTTGTATAGTTCTTCAGTGTATTGTTCCTACCTCTTTTTAAAAAATCTGTTCTGTTAATGCATTGTACTTGAAGAAGGGAGAGGGAGGTCGAGGGTGCAGAACAATAAGATGCAGGCAACCAATTTTTTGTGGAATGAAATTTGACCACAGCCTGTTTATTGGTATGCTGGCAAAGGAAGCAGAGATGCAGCATAGGGAATGGATCCAAACACTTACCCTTATGCCTGCTGTCTCCCAGTGATAACCTTCCCCCAAGTCCAAAAGCTGGGGGAAAACCGGCGCAGCAAGATAGAGGGAGCTGGTCTCTGAATGAACTCCCCTTGCTGCCATGGGGCGTGAGTCATCATCAGCCCCCATCTGGACATTCAGTCCCCCAGGCTTGCTCTACCCCCAAGGCTTATGAAGGTCCCCACAAATGGGGAGGGCTGGCACACAGGCTCCTCCTCCCCTGAATAAATCAGTTCCCATGTGCAACCCACCAACTGGGATAATTGAAAAGCAGAGCAGCAATAAAACCAACATAATGAAACTGCAAATGTACCAAAATCCAAAGCAATGAGAAGAGTGGACAGGATTTCTTGGATCTTGTGGAATAGATTCTGTTGTTGGTTGTTGTGGGTTTTCCGGGCTGTGTGGCCATGGTCTGGTAGATCTTGTTCCTGGGAAGATCTACCACACCACGGCCACACAGCCCAGAAAACCCACAACAACCAGTTGAATCTAGCCATGAAAGCCTTTGACAATACAAGATTCTGTTTTTACTTTTTCGTTGTTCTCTTCTGTTTCTTTGCACTGCATATTATAATAGTTTTATTTATTTCAAGTTTATAGGCCGCTCTTTCCTATATGGACTCAGGGCACCATACATATCAGTTAATAACAGTACGTCAAAAATATTTTATCTAAATCTCAGCATCATAAATTCTAATAAGGGATAAACAATTAAAATTCAAATCTAAATTAAATACCTTCAAGTCTAAAACAGAATGAGAATGGCAGGAATCTATATGTCTCTATATGCAAGTCACTAGAACTCTGCATATAAAATTGTAATTCTATTTTTGTCATCATTTACTTTTGCTTCTCTAATATCTTTAGCAAGTTCAAGTGTTTCATCCACTTTCCATTGTGGCGTTTCTTTTCTTTTTGCTATAAGAATACTGGGGTGTTGTGTGGTTTCCGGGCTGTATGGCAGTGTTCTAGCAGCATTCTCTCCTGACGTTTTGCCTGCATCTGTGGCTGGCATTTTCAGAGGATCTGATAGTTGGAAAGGAAAGCAAGTGGAGTATATATACCTCTGTGTGAAGGTCAATAGGTGAGGGCATCTGAATAGGAGTGGCCTGGTAACTGAGTAACAATGAAGTGTAGCATGTGAGTAGCAATGGAGATAGCAAGGTCAATAGGTGAGGCATCTGAATAGAAGTAGTCTGGCCTTTGTTCCCTTTGATTATCTATAGTCATCCTGTGTCTGTGTGGAGCTGATTTGTCACTGTCTTGACTCTAGTGTTTTCAAAACTGGCAGCCAAATTCTGTTCATTTTCATGGTTTCTTCCTTTCTGTTGAAATTGTCCATGTGCTTGTGGATTTCAGTGGCTTCTCTGTGTAGTCTGACATAGTGGTTGTCAGAGTGGTCCAGAATTTCTGTGTTTTCAAATAATATTCGGTGTCCAGGTTGGTTTATTATCACAAAACAACACAAGCCTTTATTGGCATAAAAAACAGGACAAAATTTTAAAACAAAACAAGGTTAAGAAATACAGTTAAAATTACTAATTTCCAGTGTAAAATTTGCAACAGTTTCACAAAAGAGTACATCAGAGCTGTTCAGGAGATTGGGTATCTTATAACACTTATGCCACTGAGAACATTGCAAGAAAATGAAATTCATGTATTTCATGCGTATCTTATTGTATTTAGGGCATAGAAACAAAGAATGGTCAAGTGTTTCAACCGTAGTCATATCACACGAACAAACTCTTTTAGAACCTTCCATATTCTTAAATCTCCTCCCAGCAGAGCTTTCGCTGATGGCAGCACATTTACATCCTTGCAGTAGCCAAGGCTCTCCTCTGGGTGGGATTAATCAGCGCATTTTAGACTAAGATATGCTTCCCATAATTCCTTCGCTCGCATGGGATTAATAATGTAGTCAGAGAACAGGTTGTCTTGGCAGCACGAGTCAAATTATGAAAATCAAGATCCAAGAGCCTATTCTCTAACTAGTCTGAAGCGCTTCCCAATCTTTGTGAGCATAAGGAGGGATTCCAAGGGGAAACCAATAGCTTCAACCCTTTCTAAAGATCAAAGTATACCCATTCTGAAATAAAGTGATTCTGATAAAAGAGAGGAAATATAGCTATTGGATCCCACTAGAAAATGTATATGCAGCCAATATTTTATGGCCCTTATCCATGCCAAGGTTTCTAGACTTGTTTGGCCCATCTCAATGCACAACGCAGCATAAGGCACACATCTAGGGAGCCCCATTAGTTTCCAAGGAATTTGGAATGTAATAAATTAAATGATTTCACTTATTGCCTAAAATCCAAATGTGGGGAACCGTACAGTAGCAAGGGAGCTAATCCTAGCCCTTCAAAACCTTCAAAGGCTGATTGCCTTCACTGTAAAAAAAGCGATATATTGCTGTCATGTTGGTATGTTCCGAGGTAGTTACTGCTAGTCGCTGTGAGGACCATGACAAATTATACCTATAGTAAATGCCAAGGTATCAGAAATATTTGACCTGCTCAATTTTGTGGCCCTTAATTCGCCAGGACGAGGGCTTCCAACTCTTAGCAAAAATGAGAACTTTAGTTTTAGCATAGTTAATTTCCAGTCTGTTCTCTTCGTGTTGCTTTATTATGTGTTCTGCTGTTGCTGATTTTTCTGGCTGAAATAGTCTGCAGTGCTTTTCATGTTCTTTGATTCGTGTCTGAGCGCCAAATGCAACTATCAAATCCTATGAAGATGCCAGCCACAGATGCAGCGAAACGTCAGGAGAGAATGCTGCTAGAACACGGCCATAGATCCCGGAAACCAAACAGCACCCCAGTGATTCCGGCCATGAAAGCCTTCAACAATATATAAGAATACTCTTTGCACATTCTTTCTTGATAATATCTCTGGTTTCAGCCCATGGTTCTTCCAGTTCCCATTCACTTGAACATAGTAATGCAAAACTGTTCTTTGCAGAGTCTCCAAACTCTTCAGGAATATTTTTAGATTGTATTTTGGCACTATGAACATTTTGGCATTTTCTCTCAGTTTTACTGTATTTTTTGGATATTGTCAATTCAGTTTTTCATCAGTACCATAATCAGCTTCTGATCGTGTTTTAGCAGAGAGAGTAGAGTGTCTTCATCTGCTGTTTCCTATTATATAGTTAATTTGATTTTTGTATTGCCATCTGGTGCATATATACACATTGATAAAATGCTAACCCATAAAACATTGCCTTGATGTGACTATGCATATATTTTCTTAATATTAGTATTAGCATCACACAAAATCTTGAAGTAATTATAATGCAATCACATTTAATATTATTTTTAGCCAGTATACAATGATGTAAGAAAAATTTACTAAAAGCTGCAATAAGTTGCTGTAAAATGTGCATATACAATATTTCATGCTTGGTGGAGAACTGATAACAGGCTGGTTCTACTTGCACACATCAAGCTGTGTTATACTTAATCTGACTATCAGTTCATCATGGTCAATACTATCTACTCAGATTGGTAGCAGATCTCCAGGGAGTCAGAAAGAGGTCTTTTATATCACCTACTCCCTGATGTTGTTAACTGATGGTGCTGGGCATTGAACATGAGACCTTCTGAATGCCTAACAGATGTTCTACTAATAAGCCATGCCCCCTCCCCTTCTACTTCAGAAACAAGACCCAGGAATCTAGAATGTCAAACTCTGGGGGGAAAAATTGAATGAAAACTTGGAAGCATCCTATGTAAACAAGTAATTTGGCATGCTGGGGATAATTAGGAAAGGAATTGATAATAAAACTGCAAAGATTGTCATGCCCTTATATAAAGCAGTGGTGTGACCACACTTTGAGTACTTTGTTCAGCTCTGGTCGCCACATCTCAAAAAGGATGTCGGAGAGATAGAAAAAGTGCAGAGAAGGGCAATGAGGATGATTGAGAGATTAGACCACCTTCCTTATGAGGATAGGCTGCAGCATTTGGGACTCTTTAGTTTGGAGAGGAGACGTCTCGGGGGATATGACTGAAGTCTATAAAATTATGCATGGGGTAGAAAATGTTGACAGAGAGACATTTTTCCCTCTTTCTACTGTAGGTGTGGGGCATCTTGAATGGGTGTTCTCCACCAATTGCAGAGAGGCAGGAAGTAACCAAAAAACTTCTCCATATCCTTCCTGTGTCATGCCCGGGGTCATCTTCCCTCAGTATCTTCCTGCCTCTGCAGAGAGCAGACGTGTTTCTCAGGCTCTTACAGATCCCTTCAATTTCTGCTTGTGTTTGGTGTTTGTTTGTCCGTCTGAGGTCTTGTGCGTTCCTAGAGGTGGTGAGTAGGGGTGCTCAGATTTAGGCTAGTCAGCAGCAGGAAACCTAAGACCTTTTCCATCTGCTTGCCCCCCCTCCCCCCTCAATCTCCCGCCCAGTCAACCTCCCCTCCGTGCAAACTATGGAGGCCAGATCCTTCTCTCCGGAAAGAGAATCCTTTATCGCCTCAGCGGCTGAGCGAACGCGCTCTTCCAAAACAGACAAAAAGAAAGGGAGCGCAGGAGAGAAAACCGCAAAAGGCGCCAAATCGGCCACGGGAAAAACGGGCCCCAAAGAGACCGCGCCATCGGCACAGCCCTCAAAGAAGAGGCATGTCCAACCCGACGGGAGCTTCGCGCCTTCCCAGGGTGCAGCCGTAGCAGGCAGCTCCTCGGACGACTCCGCCAGCCTTCCCGGGGCTTCGGAGCAGTCGCTTCCTCCCGTGGGCGGGGCTACCGCTCTGGCGATCTCCCCGGCTAATCAAACGCTGCAGAATTCGCCAGCCCCAGAGGCCTCTCATCCAGTCGAAGGGCAGTTGACTCCAGCAGCAGCTTGGATGAACGCCCCACCAGCAGCATTCGCTGACTTCCTAAGCAGGCAAATAGAGAAGGCACTGGATGCTAGAGATCAACGTTTAGCCTCTGCCCAATCTCACTCTCAATCACAGTCCCTTAGAGTCACACACAGCCCTTATAGAGGGGACTCTGGATCTCACAGAAGAAACCCCCTATCCTTCCCTGATGAGGAAGAGGAGGGGCTCTCAAGCATTAATGATAGTGAAGAAGGGGAAAAGTTTTCTGATTCTGAGGAAACTGCTGAAACTGCTGCAGAGCAATCAACACAGTTTTTTAAAGTGGAAGAGATCCAATTATTAATTTCAAAGACTATCTCGGCTTTGGATTTGCGTGATGCTGAAGATGCCGAAGAACAGCCTTCTCAGTCCTCCTCCACTTCTAACAAACCAATTAAAGGATTCCCTAAGGGAAAACCTGATTACTTCCCCGTAGATAGTGAAGGGGCTAAATTCTTCCCAGTACCAGAATGCTTCGTTAAAAGAATACAAAGAGAATGGCTCAATCCTACCGCACATAAAGGTTTGCCCAACAATTTTAAGAAAAAGTATCTGATGCCCCAACAATTTCATGTCTTACTGCAGAACCCCCCAGTAGATGCCCCGGTTACTGTTTTACACTCCGGAGCCCTTGTAGCCAAGGAAGGGGAGGGAAACATCAAAGACCCACTTGATAGGAGGTCTGAAGCCGCCTTGCGTAGATCCCATGAATGGCTTGCGGCAGCCATCAAAACCCTGACCCCCTCATCCACAGTGGCCAGAGCCACTATGGTTTGGCTAAAAAGACTCTTAGAAATGATCCAGGTTGAGGCTAGAGGCATCAGAGAAGGTGTTGAGAGAATCTTGTCAGCAAACTCATTCATAGCAGATGCCACCTTTGACGCGATGGCCCTGGTGGCGAGATCCATCGCTTCTAACATGGTAGCCAGACGCAATGCGTGGATTCGCCCATGGCAAGCGGATACCCAATCCAAACATGTGGTCACTGGCTACTCCTATTATGGAGGGGCTTTATTTGGTAAAGATCTGGAAGAGGTCCTAGTCCCAACCAAGGACAATAAAAAGACAATGCTAAAATCGGTCCTGGTTTCTGATAGGCAAAACAACACTAATAAGTTTACGTTCAGATCCCACAAAACCTTACCTAGAACCCAGCGGGAAGGTCACAGACCAAATTGGCAAAATCAACAGTCCTTTCAGAGTTACAAACAACCCTTCAGAGGCGGGTGGCAGTATAACAAACAAGGGAAGTCCGGCCCCGCAAATAAAAACAAACAATGACTATCGAACCATCCCGGTGGGGGGGCCGTCTTCAATGCTTCCAGGACGTTTGGCAGGGCAGTCACCTGGACAGATGGACCCGGGAGGTCATCTCCACAGGTTACGTGATAGACTTCAATACGATCCCACACCACCACGTGTTGATCTCTCCCCTCTCGAACGACCTGTCCAAAGCAAACAGAACTCTAACAGCGGTCTCCCACCTGATCCAGATTCAAGCGATCGAACCTGTGCCTACAGCGGAACGATTCTTAGGGACTTATTCGCATTTCTTTACAGTCCCCAAATGAAACGGGGACTGGAGAGCAATATTGAATTTAAAACGTCTCAACAAATTTATTCGACTACCAAAATTCAGGATGGAAACTCTCCGGTCAATCACTGCAGCCCTCCAACACAGGGACTTCTTGACTTCGTTGGACTTAACCGAAGCATACTTACACATCCCGATTCACAAAGCCCATCGGAAATTTCTTCGTTTTGCAATCCAGGACCAACACTACCAATTCAAAACGTTGCCGTTTGGGCTGGCCACAGCCCTGAGGACTTTCTCGAAGGTCCTCCTAGCTCCGGTCATCTTGCTACGCGAACAGGGCATCCATGTATACCCTTATTTAGAAGATCTTTTGGTTCACTCAAGATCCGTCCATCAGGCAAAGGAGGATGTAAAAAAGGTACAGGACACTCTGTCACGGCACGGTTTTATCGTGAACAAAGAAAAAAGCTCTTTCGTTCCTTCCACAAAACTGGAACTAGGCGCACTTCTGGACACCTCCAAGGATTCACTCTTCATTCCAGAAGAGAAGATCGGGAAGATACGGCGCGCAGCACTGGACACGATGACCAGCAAACTCAACTCCCTACTGAAGCTCGCAAGTCTCCTGGGATTATTTATTTCAGTGATCGATCTAGCTCAGTGGGCCAGACTGCACGCAAGACCACTGCAATTATTTCTGAGACCATACCAACTAGACATCATCAACAAGAAGGACAAAAAACTATCACGACACAGCCTCCATTGGTGGATGAAACGGTCCAACCTGCAACAAGGGAAACGATACCTACATCAAAACCGCAGTCAGATTTTTACAGACGCCAGTCTTCACGGATGGGGAGCCACTCTCAACCAACAGTATTTTCAGGGAACCTGGTCCCTGGAGGAATCCAAAATGCACATCAACCTGCTAGAGACTCGCTCCATTTTCCTGGGTCTCCATCATTTTCTACCGCAGATTCGACGTCAACACATCCTGATCCGTACGGACAACATAGCCGCCAAAATGCATATCAACAACCAGGGCGGCTCAAAATCGGCAAAACTCCATCGGGAAGCCATGAAAATCATTTGATGGGCAGAAACGAACCTCACCTCACTAGAAGCCTCACACATCAAAGGAATTCAGAACTCAACGGCAGACTGGTTAAGCCGTCAGGAAATATGTGAAAACGACTGGAAACTCGATCCAGCAGTTTTCAACCTGATCTGCAAAACCTTCAGTCTCCCAGAGATAGATCTTTTTGCCTCCCAGACAAATTCCCAACTACCGAGGTTCATGTCCCTCAATTATCATCCAAACGCGGTGGCAACGGATGCCTTAAACACAACATGGCCCAGCACGCTCCTATACGCGTTCCCTCTGTTTCCATTAATACCTCGACTACTGCGCAAGGTGATTGCGGAGGGTGCTTCAATGATCTTGGTAGCACCCAGATGGCCCAGGAGACCGTGGTTTTCGACAATTCTGGAATTGGCCTCGACAGATCCATTAACGCTACCCATCACTGCCAACTTTCTGACTCAAGGTCCATTAGTCCATCCCAATCCCGCTTGGCTAAAGCTAACCGCGTGGCTCTTGAACGGGACATCCTGATAAACAAGGGATACTCCGACCAGGTGACATCTACGATATTGGCAGCCAGACAGCGATCCACTGTTAATATCTACAACTCATCATGGAAAGCCTTTGTCAGATGGTGCCAACGTAAGAAAGTCGACCCCATAGGACCTTTGGTCAAGGACATCCTTGAATTCTTGCAACACGGTTACCCCATGGGACTCAAGTGCTCCACATTGCGTAGACAACTGGCTGCCTTCGCCACTGTACTGCCCATGGTGGACAACTGTCAGATCACGAAACATCCAGACATTTTGAACTTCCTGAGAGGTGTGAAACTATCACAACCAGCAGTAGTTCATAGGTTTCCCTCTTGGCGTTTACATGCAGTATTGTCAGCCCTCACTAAGACCCCCTTTGAGCCCATCCAAACGGTTCATCTCAAATGGGTTAGGATGAAGACTCTATTCCTGATCGCAATAACGTCAACAAGAAGGGTCTCGGAGTTGAGAGCCCTCTCTGTAAACTCGAAATTCTGCGTGTTCCACGAAGATAGGGCATGCCTTTGCACGGACCCTACATTTCTGCCAAAAGTGAACTCACAATTTCATGTACGACAAGAGATCGTCATTCCAAACTTCATGCCAAACCCGTCGCATCCCAAGGAAAAACTATGGCACACCTTAGATGCACGTCGGGCCCTAAAGGCTTACATCATTAGGACAGAGGACATCCGCAAGACGGAGACCCTATTCGTCAACATTAATCCGCCCAACACCGGATCTCAGATGTCTAAGGCAGCAATAAGCAGCACTCTGAAAGCATGCATTTGCGAAGCTTACAAAGCATCAGGTCTCCCTATTCCATCGGGAATTACCGCACACTCGGTTCGCAATGCAGCAACTAACGCCGCTTTTCGGAATCATGCCTCAGTGGAAGACATCTGCAAGGCGGCAACTTGGTCTTCCATATCCACTTTTGTCCGTCACTACAAAATTCAGTCCCTAGCCTTGGCAGAGTCAGCCTTTGGCAAAAGGGTACTGGAGAGTATTATCGGGGACTAATGAAACCCACCCGTATTTGGGACACTGCTCGGGGAGGTCCCATTCAAGATGCCCCACACCTACAGTAGAAGGATCCATTGGATACTCACCATGAAGGGTCTTTCTACTGTAGGTTAGTGGGGCATCTTGGCCCTCCCTGGTTTGTATTGCTCCCGATTCTACTCTCCAAAATAACGAGAATGCTTATATGTTCCTCTCATGTTTAATAGTTTTAGGGTTTCTGTTGAGCCGTTGTTTGTCTCCATGTCAAAGTTATATGTTAGCCGTTGCTTGTTTGTTGATACTACTATGCCAGGCGGGGGAACTGAGGGAAGATGACCCCGTGCATGACACAGGAAGGACATGGAGAAGTTTTTTGGTTACTTCCTGCCTCTCTGCAATTGGTGGAGAACACCCATTCAAGATGCCCCACTAACCTACAGTAGAAAGACCCTTCACTGTGAGTATCCAATGGATCCTTCTCACAATATTAAAACCAGGGGGCATACATTGGAAATGCTTGAGGGAATGAATTAGGACTAATAAAAGGAAACATTTCTTCACGCAACACATAATGGGTGTTTGGAATATACTGCCACAGGAGGTGGTGATGGCCACTAACCTGGATAGCTTTAAAAGGGGCTTGGACAGATTTATGGAGAAGTCAATCTATGGCTACCTATCTTGATCCTGAGCTGAGACTGCAAATGCCTTAGCAGACCAAGTGCTCAGGAGCAGCAGCAGCAGGACGCCATTGCTTTCACATCCTGCATGTGAGCTCCCAAAGGCATCTGATGGGCCACTGCAAGTAGCAGAGTGCTGGACTAGATGGACTCTGGTCTGATCCAGCAGGCTCTTTTTTATGTTCTTACATTCTTAACTTTAGAGAGTGAATTAAACAAATGGCATTTCATAGGCTGTTGGGCTTCCACATAAAAAATCTATTTATTATACTCCAGGGAGATTTGATTCATAATGGATAGATTCAAAATGAAGTTGTGGATGTATTGCAAATATGTTGTGACTTGGCTATACTTCTGCATGTGTCAGAGGTTCGATACTTTGAACAAAATGAAACACATTTCACCAGGCTTCATGAAGAAAAAGAGCACAGAAGTCTATTTTATCCTCTATGTCTTTGCTCTGAGTAGATTAAAGCATAGTGTCATAATTAATTCATAATGGAACAAGCAGCAAAAAAAAAATATCCCTCAATTTCTTGGGATGCCTTAAGGTTTCTAAGGAAAGCAACCAAAGGCTATAAGAGTCCAAGCTGAATTCTTCCACAATTTAGCCCAATCATACCAGTGCTCTACTCACAGACTGTTTGATCCAACTTAATGACTTTTTAAATGTTACTCAGTACCATAACTACAAAAATAGCTGATGTCAACTCATTTTAAGCTGAGGAAATCTTAATCAGGGTGTAGAATGGGGTAAAAAAAATAGAGTGTAGACAGACATCTATAGTGTGTGCTAAAGTGTATTCGAGAGCATTAATTTTTTTCAGGCCAAATATATTCAACCGATTTCATCTTTTTATGCCCGCAGATACCACTGAAGTAATATGATCCAGTTCAAAGAACTGATAAAATAATTGTACACACTGTTTATTAGGAAAGATGTTTTCCAAACACGTGGGCTTCTTGGAAAAAGTTGCCTGTATTATAGTTGCTAATCTATATTAAGGTCATCGTTGTTGCGCTTTGCTTTCTTAATGGCAGTCATTCTTTTTTAAATAGCTCATTCAGTCAGCATGCATGTGACAGCTTGTCTCCTTGCCACCCATGCCTTTAATAAAAGTGTATGAATCACATGTGAAGGAGTAATATTTAATGATAATGGTGCCCTAGCGAGATCAGACAACCCTATAATGTGAGAATGCAATGATGACTGAGGCTGCCATCTTCTGTGGAGTGTCTCTGCTACTACCAAATAGCTTAGATTCTAGGCTGCTGAAGTTTCAGCCGTGACCTCGGGAGATTTGTGGATGAGATATAATTGTGAGGATTCCAAAGGTCAAGTAAACACAGGTAATGGATCCACCACAGTAGACTATTAAGATTCATAGATTCAAAGTATCAGGCTTCTGTACATTTTGAAGCGGTCTGAAATGTCTGGAAGATATATTTGGGTTTATGTTGCTGTGGAAAATTAATAAATTCAGATACCTTTATTAGGCATATAAGGAAAATTAAAAAATCTTCAAAGGTTCTAAAATACCTGAAACAGCATTTAAAGTTGGTAATGTCAGAGCACAATTTTTCCCTTGTGTTGTACATAAGAACATAAGAACAAGCCAGCTGGATCAGACCAGAGTCCATCTAGTCCAGCTCTCTGCTACTCGCAGTTGCCCACCAGGTGCCTTTGGGAGCTCACATGCAGGATGTGAGAGCAATGGCGTTCTGCGGCTTTTGCTGCCGAGCTCCTGGACTGTTAAGGCATTTGCAATCTCAGATCAAAGAGGATCAAGATTGGTAGCCATAAATCGACTTCTCCTCCATAAATCTATCCTCCATAAAGCCCCTTTTAAAGCTATCCAGGTTAGTGGCCATCACCACCTCCTGTGGCAGCATATTCCAAACACCCATTACGTGTTGCGTGAAGAAGTGTTTCCTTTTATTAGTCCTAATTCTTCCCCCCAGCATTTTCTATGGATGCCCCCTGGTTCTAGTATTGTGAGAAAGAGAGAAAAATTTCTCTCTGTCAACATTTTCTATCCCATGCATAATTTTATAGACTTCAATCATATCCCCCCCCCCGAGACGTCTCCTCTCCAAACTAAAGAGCCCCAAACGCTGCAGCCTCTCCTCATAAGGAAGGTGCTCCAGTCCCTCAATCATCCTCGTTGCCCTTCTCTGCACTTTTTCTATCTCTTCGATATCCTTTTTGAGATGTGGCGACCAGAACTGAACACAGTACTCCAAGTGCGGTCGCACCACTGCTTTTTATAAGGGCATGACAATCTTTGCAGTTTTATTCTCAATTCCTTTCCTAATTATCCCCAGCATAGAGTTTGCCTTTTTCACAGCTGCCATGGATTGAGTTGACATTCCCATGGAGCTATCAACTAAGATGCCCAAATCCCTTTCCTGGTCTGTGACTGATAGCACTGACCCCTGTAGCGTGTATGTGAAGTTTGGATTTTTTGCCCCTATGTGCATCACTTTACATTTTGCTACATTGAACTGTATTTGCCATTGAACTGCATTTGCCATAAAATACCATGATTTAGACCCATATTGAAGGATTTCTGCCCACAAGTAGGATTTTATTTGCCTTCCGCCTTCTGCTGCAGCCCAAATTACCACCAAAATGCTGCACTAAAATGCTGTCACCTGAACCCCAGGGACTGATTTTCAGTGGGTGGCTTGAGTTACAGCGAAGGGGGAGTAAAACATCTGTTGGAAATCATTGTATCCATGGAAAAGTTTGACTAGATCCAAGCTTTTATCTAGCCAATGATAATGGCATTTCTTTTGATAATGGCATTCCAACAGATTCAGGATGGTGTCAAGCTAGCAGTGGCTGTGTATTCTGTCCCTGACTTTTTGTGTTATCCAGCTTATTTTAGTTTGTTTCTTTTGTATTCATGGTCATTGTGCTTTGGAGGACAGATGCTACCTTAAGGATGACTTGCTGCCTTGAGGATTTTTAGACTACTTCTAAGGTGCTATTGTTTATAATCTATCATGTTGAATTTTTTTTAAAAGCTACTGATCAAGAGGTCTCCCACTGTAGCAGGTCTCCTATCTCTACTTGTAGTCACAGACCCTTAAGGATGTCAGTGTATGTACAGACCTTAAGAGGAACTGAAACACATTCTTTGTTGCTATTATCAGAATGGAGTGTCTGATGTTTCTTCTTTAGCTGGAGCTTATTATCTTTGTTATAATACTTTTTCAATTTTCATTCCTTTTTTTCACAATAATATCAATATGTACACATAAGGTAGCTATAAGAAGTATTTATGTAGCATGTACAAAAACTCTTATAAATCTTACTCATTTGGTTGAAGCTCCATTTTTATATTGACATAAAGTGACTTGTTTCTGATCAAAAATATTAAGGACTCCAGACTAAGTTAATTGCTTTAATTTGCAAAGCAGGTGATATGGGTCTGCCATTGGGATACTCTTTAAGATACTCTTTAAAACACTTTTAGATTGCATAATATGCTACATCTTTAGTTCTGTGTTAATACAGAGATAACCACATGTAAAGATGGACAAATAATTTACAAACAGGTAGTTTAAAACCTTAAATTACTAATATTCAAAGGTTTTGCTGTTATTTATTGGTTTTTATCATGAAGAGTGTGCAGATGCTAATGATTTCATGCCTGACTACAATCAGAATGTCAACAGTATATATCTTTCACAGTACTTCATTAATGAGGTGAAAATTAAGATTGTTTCAGTAGCTTAATACTATGCGAGGCTTCTATTATTGGCTGTTCCTAAAAACAGGCATTGTATAAAACAAATAGGAAATACACCCTACAAGTCTTATATAATTTATATTTATGTACTTTTCTCTTCCCCTAGAGACAAAAATTGTAAGATTGGCTTTTCAATTTTTTTCTCCCCCCTGCCGCCCGCCCCATACTTACTAATTTGTTCTACAGATGCTGCCAATGTGCTGTAGTCTACTTGGCCAGTTTTGCAAGCCATATGTAGAACAGCATAAAGATAGCACAAAACCTCTCCCAGGATTATTAACAACTGTAACTGATCTGTCCATGAAGTTAGAGTTCCTTGATATCTCTGTGTGGATATACAATGTGCTTCATTCTGCCCTTTTGTTATACAGATCATTTTTTGGTACAAGTATTTTTTTCAGTTTGTTTTAAAAGAGTTAACAGAAAGCACCACTGTGCATATGTCATGGTAAGGAGGAGACTTGCAAAAGGAAAAGATGATTTTGTGACAACATCTTGCTGCAAATAATTTCCCCTTGAAAATCTACAGTGGTGTATTACTTGTAAAGCTGGAGTGATGCCATACTAATAAATGGGAAGGAATGTAAACAACTAAGCAGCTGCAGTCAGTGTCCTTGTTAGTGATGGCAGTACATGATATGAAAAGCCAGGTAGAATATGTGCCACGCCATCCATGACTGAGCTGTGAGCAGTATTAACTCTATGTCTAAAAATAGTATGCATGACCATGGAAAGGATTCCATGTCAGTGATTCAAGTGCTCTGCAGGGAATAGATATTAAAATTTTATGTGAGATTTCTCTACCATGGTGCGCATGATCACAAAAGGGTAAGTGTCAAGAAATTCAATCACTGTCAGAGCTTTGGTCAAGTTGCTCATGCTGTGAAAGGGAATCATTTCGAAAACAGGCCTGTGAATTTTTTTCTGTGTAATTAGAAGGCCTTGTCCTGATTAGATCTTGTTTCACCTGGTTGATGTTGTGAGAATGAGCAGGGAGTACTACCTCCAAACACACATACACACGCATACCGAAAATTCATTTCATGGGGGCTCAAGCCGGATTGTACTCTTTTAATACAAGTTCCTACCTTCTTTTCATGCATACCTGACAAACCTGACCTATGTCCAAAGACACTGTAAATTTAAGTTAATCAACACATGGTTCAGGATCACACATTGGCTGTTTGAACGTACATTGCATTGAAATATTAGTCGTGGGTTTTCCCCCCCCTCAGAAGTAGGACAGTTACTCCAGGCAGCTGAAAGGCACATTCTTGCTTCCATAGTGCCCACAGTTCTTCTGAGGAATGCACTCCACTAAGAAATGTGCAATTGAAATTGTATCATATCCTACCACGGATTTGAGAAGTGCTTTGGGGAGAATGTCATCTAGTTATCTCATAGAAACAGAGGGAAATGCCAAATTAGAATTTTTGTTTCTGAACCATCTCCGGGTAATGGTGGTCATTTGGTTCTGCCACCTACTCAAAGTGCTTCTTTAGCTAAAGATGGAGCAAAATCTTCAGTGTTACATAGTGTATTAGGAAATACAGTTTTGAAACATGCAGTTGTATCATATTGTTGTTCAATAATGATCACATACTCAACATGTTTTCAAAATAGATATCAAATTATAATGGCCTTTACCGCAGAAATCACCAAAAACGTTTTCACTCCCCCACTTTACCATACTGTATATCCATGCTCCACTCCTTAAAATGATTCCTGGCTGCCATTACATGATTTTTCCCTTTTGTTTTGAATTCTTTATTGAATCGATTCTTCAGTTCCTCAAAGCTTCTTGCTTCAGTTCTGTATGAGTGAGGGGAATGGAGAGTGAGATGGGAAAATGATGGTGAGGAGGAAGTTCAGGGAAAGCAGGGAAGCATGGAAAATGTAGTAAATAGTTCGCACAGCAATTGAAGTTGTTTTCAAAACATTTCAACTGGAGTATTGTTTTCAAAGGGTTTTCATTTAAAACATTTTGAGACTGCAAATAAAACATGTGGCAGTGAAAACAATGCAGGACTCCATGTTGGAAACATTTTATTTCCTGCTTCAAAATATTTTTAAATGTTTGTGTGGAAAGGGCCAATGTCTGCTGGATTTATTTTACAATGCATACACAACAGTATGCAAACACAATTTTATTTAATGAAGTATATTCCTATTCTGTCCTCACTAGGTGGGGCTGCCATGTTTCAAATGAGTACAGAACAAGTAATTTCCTAATAGCTGAATCTGGTGTGAAGTTAAGGCTTCAATGTCTGTTTAGTTGTGCATCTCAGAAATGCATATGTTCAGTAAGAACATTATTTTTTTTTGTATTGGGAAGCTTGAGAGCCAGTGTGTTCTAGTGGGTAAGAGTCAGGCTAGTACCTGGAAGGTCTAAGTTTGAATGCTCATTCATGTAATGGAAGCCCACTAGATGACCTTGGCGCCATCACACTCTCTTAGCTTAACCTAGTTCATAGAGTTGTGAGTATAAAATGGAGGAGAGATGAATGATATAAGTTGTTTTGGTTTCTCATTGGGGATTAATGAGTATAAATGAATTAAGTAAATAAATTGTACACATAAATTGTTACATGTATGCAATAGCCCAGGGTTGGTCCTTGTATGGATCAAACAAACAGCACAATGGACCCTGTCTGGAGGTTGTTTGTTGTCCATAAACTCCTCAGGGATGAAAACACACACATTTATGAAGATAAATGTTGGGAAAACTAGAGGCAATTTGGCAGTATAGTCAGGAAAGGAGAAGATGGATAGCTTTTAATATCTGCAGCTGAAAGCCATAAGTACCTTTGATGAAAGATGTTGTGGAACTGAGTAACACAAGTTTGGCTGGATTTCGAGATCCAGCCTCTCAAAGTAAGGCTTGGGTGGCCCTTCACCTATGCAGCCTTGGGCTTAGGTTGCCAGAGACTGAAGGATGCCAACATGTCCAACCACCTTCTGCATGAGTGTCTCCCATTCCCCTCCTGGCTGTGGAATTGGAATCTGCCCTGGAGGTGTCCCTGGCCCCTGTAGGTGCTTTTCAGCTTACTTTCCACAGTTACCATCTTCCTTCCTTCTTCCCTCCTCTTGATGGTGTGGTAGAACAAGTAGAGCAGGTGCCAACTTCTCTTCACGCCTGCCTCCCCACAGTTGGGACTGTGTGAGGAGGATGGTGGAGGAAGGTGGCTTCAACACCTTAGTCTAGGACAGGGGTAGGGAACCTGCGGCTCTCCAGATGTTCAGGAACTACAATTCCCATCAGCCCCTACCAGCATGGCCAATTGGCCATGCTGACAGAGGCTGATGGGAATTGTAGTTCCTGAACATCTGGAGAGCCGCAGGTTCCCTACCCCTGGTCTTGGATGCCCAAAATCTTTAGACCAGCCATGGTCTTTAAAAAGATTCTCCCTGTTGTTTGGAGAGAGTACACCAAGAAAGAGCAAAACAGGAGATCACATCCTCTCCTGAGCCAGCTGTCAACTCACATCTGTTCTTTTGGGCAGGGGGGAATGGAAGAGCAGATAACTTTATACTCAGTCTAGGCTACTGAGTTATCCTTTTTTGTGATTTATTTCTGAGAAACTGTATAATCTCATTCTCATTTCATTTGTATTGTATTTTGTGTACAAATACACTAGTTATATAAAAGCCTATTCCTTGAATGGTGTTCTGAACTGCACTGAATTCTGACTCACCTATCTGGTTGGTTGGACTGGCTGTGTACATCTTGCTGGTTCAAGACACAAAGGTTTATAGGAACCAAATTCTGGAGTGGCAGCAAAATCTACCAGGGGAGCAAATCTACCAGGGAGTTGTAGCAAAATCTACCAGGGGATACTTGGATACATTAAAAAGAAAGGGGAACCCAAGAAGGGGTTGAAATTCTTGGCAAGCATGGACTCTGAGTAACTTATCTTCTTGGTCAGTCGCTATCTTAAAGGAAGTGTTGGAGAGAGAGAATGAGTGAGGAAACCCATAACAGAGAGTTTTGTGCAGTTGGTAAGTTCACAACCAACTGATTTGAATGGGAATATCAGCTACAGAAGAGTACAGAAGTATTTCATTTGGAAAGAGAAGCTTGGCTAGTCTGAGTTTTTCTTGTTACTTTTCTTTCCCATTTCTAAGAGGAGTACTGTCACAGACAGTTCACAATCTGACAGGAGAAGAGCATATTTCTTTATCTTTGCCACCTTCACAGGGCAGTATGATAGAAAGGACAGAAGCAGAACTGGGTAGCTAAGCAGAACTAGTGTGAGGGAGAGAAAGTAGAGCTGGGAGTTAGACATTTCTTCTTCTGTGAGTCTTTGTGGGTGCTTCCTTCCATGAGTACTTGGACAAATTTTCTTATCCCTCCACAAGGCCTTCTATCATGCTCAGTCATAGTAGTTAAAAGAGGATTTTCTGAATCACTTAAGCCAGTCTTCCTATGGAAACTGCACCCCCATTGGCTGCCAGCTGTAAAAGGAAAATAATCCCATAAAGTAACCGTGGAGATGCATGTAATGTAACACCCTGTATTGTAACACAGTGGAGATAACAGTTCAGGAAGGGAGGACAATAGCACTTAGGAAGCATATTCATTCAGTTCTGAGGTTTAGCTTTTGTATGGAACAGGGATTAAAAGTCTGTTTCAAAAGGCTTCACAGATAAGGTAGTTTTTGAGGAGTGAGATGAATTGGAAAGCATAAGTTAAGGAGAAGTGAAGGTCACAGTTCATCTCAAAATGTAGAGGAATGTGAGATAGAAAGATTAGTGGTAGCAAGGCCACTGAGGACTTTGAAGGTAGGAATGAGGAGTTTGTTCTGGATCCAAGGAGCAGTCTAAAAGACTGTGTAGGATTTTAGGGAAGGGCAACAATTAGCAGCAGGGGTGTACCGGGCCTAAATGGCACCTAGGGACATGAACGACGCCCCACTTACAGAAGCCCAAACATAGACTGGGCTAAACATAGAGATAAGGCCCTGAAGGGTAGCAACTGTGCCTCTGCTGTTCCCCTGAAGTTTTTTTACCACCAACAGCGGTAGATTTATCCTGGTGGCCCTGAAAGTATTTAACGCAAAAATGGTTCAACATCTAATGTATGGGGTTCCTATATGGATCCACACATGGAAAACCAAGTTTGAACATCTTCCTATATAGATCTTTGGACTCTCACACTGTGTCCCCTATGCAGTCCTTTGCCTTGAGGCAGGACAGTACCTTCTGGAAACCAGGGCATGGGTCGCCACTTTCAAATTTGGTTATGCCTCTGTTTCCATTCTGACTTGTACAGCTTGGTCCAACTAGTGATGCAGGAGCTCCAGACCTCTGACTGGTGGTACTAATCAAGGCTAAGATCTCCTTATTGGGCCTTGCCTGGAACTTCCTGCTTATGCTCACAGCTAATGAGGTTTTTCGTCAACTAAAAAATAAATTATTTGATCAGGAATTTCAATACCTTTTGAGGAAGGCACAGAGTTCTTGTTCACCCTTGTACTTTGGGATTACTCCTCAAAAGCTCTATGTTGCCCACTTTCTGAACCAACTCCCAAACATGAACTTAGACGATTCAAGAGAAAGATGCAATTCCTTTCCATCATCTTTACTTCAAGGTCAGTTCTTGGCTGGGTTCTTGGATCTTTCTACCAATGCAAAGATTATTCTTCTGCTCAACAATCCCGAGGCTGACACAATGGAAATAGTAGCCAAATTTTTACAGCGCACTTTGAACTAGGTTCCCTTGGCTTCTGTTTACACTACTTTCAGTTCTGTATTGGATTTATTCTTTCCTTTTTCCTTTTGTCCCCATGCTGTATATGCCTAATAAAGGTCTCTGAATCTGAATCTAAATTTACGGAAGCCAGCAGGGAGGCAGGGGGCGGGGGGAGGAGGGCAGCGGGTGGCTAGGAGGGGCACTGCCACTAAACCCCGCCCCCTGCCTGAGGAGGGCAGAAGCTGGCCTGTAGGGAGACCTGGGGATGGGGCTCGGGGGCTGGCGGGCCAGGCAGGTAGCTCAGATGGGCACCGCCGTGGCAGGTTAGCTCCTGCCCTCCCTGGCCTCCGGGGGGAGCCACCCTGCAGGCGTGGCAAACAGCTCAGCTGGCGAGTGGCGCCCTGGCATGGAGGGAGCCGCCAGGCACCGGCCAAGTCACTGCATCATGGGAAACAACATGCGCCCAGGGGACATTGGATACCCCCTGATTAGCAGCATATAGTTCTGACAGAAGAGGTGAAGTTGTGAAAGTCAAAAGCCAGAGAATGGATTTTTGCAACAGTCAATGAGTTGACCAGAGTATTAAACATTTTTTTTGCTCGGGGTATGGGTAGAGATTAAGGACTATGGCAGGTCTCTATGGCAGGGATCCCCAGCATGATACCTGTGGGTAACAAGACTTTCACTAACACCTTTTGCCACACCCACCAAGTGCCACCAAGTTTTTGTAGGAATTGAGTGGAGCCTGGTAGGATTTAATTGGCTATACAAGTTTTGTAAAAATGTTGCACTGCTACCACAGCACAAGAATCTTCACAGTATTACTGAAGTTAAGCTGTGGCAATCATTTTGTGGCTGTCTCCACATTCTGCAGCACCCATTTTGTGGCAGCCATTTTACTGCTACACCCATCCTGCCATGTCCGAATTCCAAATGTGCCTGCAGACTCAGAAAGGTTGGGGACCCCCTGCTCTATGAAATAGCAGTGTGGAAAGATCGCCTTTTCACCATCAAGTCATTCTTCGAGTGTTCCTATGATATTTGGATTTCTTTTGAGGTATGACAATGGTCTTTACTCTTGCTAAAACGGATAAAAGGGATTCCTTAAAATGTAATTATATGATACCTTCTCTTGTCATATTATATGTGTTTTTGAATACATATGCAATTTTATAGCAGTGGGATAGAGGAAAACTAAGGTCAAAAACAGGAATGGAGACGAGCTATGAGAAATTTTGGTTTCACAGAAGTATGCATTCATTCATCAGTTTTCTTTTTTATAAAATAAAGGAACCAGCATTTCCTGTCATTGCATGGAAGTTTGAGAATACATGTATATGGAAATCAGATTTAGACATCAGGAAAAGAGGGACCCCTTTTTACTAGTACACCGAAGAGGACTTTTTTTCACTAATTTGAGACTCAGTAAATATTCGTTTCTTAGACTTCATTTGTTTACCATGTTGGCTGTTAGTGGTGTTAAAACATTTTTACTTTTCCTCCTCTTGCTCTGGTACGTTAAAACTGAAATTAATAATTTTTGTTTACCTGTTTTTCCTTTAATTGGTCAAATTGATAGTTTTTCTAATGTTGAATTGTAATGTATGCCAGTCAGAATGACTCATTCAACTTAAATACCTTAGCAGAGAAACTGCTGCTCCAAAGTATTAAACTTAAGTGAGAAAGTAAGCAGTGTAGAGGCCTGCTTTTATTGCTCTTTTGCCTTAAATCACATTTGCAAACTGCAAATAGCAGTAAATCAAGTTTCTGATTTGTCTTCTGTGATTGATACTGCTACTTGTTATGTCTGCCATTTAATATTTCTTCATGTAAAGCAAGCCTGCTTGCTGTAACTGATCATCTGGATTAGTCACCTGCTAATTTTTCCTCTTTCCATGCCTTTGAAGTCTTCTAGCTAAATGTTGAAGGGCATGGAAGAGTAGGGTGTTCGTCAGAGGAACTGAGTATAATAAGAAATGGAGACTGTGTCCAGGCTCCCTTGCCATTGTTAATCTTTCATTGCTTTGACGGTTGCAAGATGATTTCCATGTGAAGTGATGAGACATTTAAGTTGTTTTTTACATTGTGATTCTGAATATACCACTTTGCAAGTAAGATAAGATGAGCTTGCCTATAAAGTTCATGACTGCACATACTATAGAGTATAAAAAGCACATACATTTTAGCTTCTGTTGATTTATTGACAATCTTTTGAGTAGTGCTAGTATTGTTAACAAAAATGACACTGATGGTCAATGTTGTTCCCTGAATGAAATTATGACATATTGAAACTTTGTCAAGTTATTTTGTAGGAATCATTCAAAAATTTAGCACATAACATGAAAGGCAGATTATTTCTAAACCAGTCATGGTTTGACATATTTAATCTGTTTGATACTCTTTGGTTAAGCTTTTGAAAGGAAACTTTTTAAAGATAGGGAAACTATTTAAACATACCCCATTTTATAGCAGACTTCCTCTTTATAATGAGCATATGCAATATTTTATCGTTCTATTTAAGATTCAGCAATTTGAGAACTATTTTGTGTATTTTGCAGTATGTACTAATCTTCTTATGAGTGTTCATGCTGTAATTAAATTGGGGCCATCTAGTAATAAGGATTTTACATCAGAGGTGGGATCCAGCAGGTTCTCACCAGTTCCCGAGAGTGGGTTACTAATTATTTGTGTGTGCCGAGAGGGGGTTACTAATTGGATCCGCTTTTCCATCTCCACGCCTTCGCCTCCCCCTCTCTTCTTCTTTCTCGTAGCCCGGAGCTTGCCGGCTAGTCAGAGGAGGGACCCTTTAACTACTGTTGGGTCCAGGGGACTCTTTACTTGCTTGGTAGGCTATTGATTTTGGCACTCTGTTCATTTTATGATAAATTGTGATTTACCATGATGCTTGGCCACTTAAAAGCTCTGTATTCCTGTATGTGAGAATGTTATGCTAATCTGTGTCTCTAATCCTGGATTAATTAATGTGAAATATTTGCAGAATATACAGTATGGATTGCGAATTCTAGTTCACAATGGATGATGTTTTGGTTTATTTTTTACTTTAAACAGAAGAAGAAGAAGAGTTTGGATTTATATCCTCCCTTTCTGTAATGCAGGAGACTCAAAGGGGCTTACAATCTCCTTGCCCTTGCCCCCTCACAACAAACACCCTGTGAGGTGGGTGGGGCTGAAAGCTGTGACTAGCCCAAGGTCACCCAGGAATAAAAAGGGAGTATTAATGACTGATTTTAGGTATTTATGGGGCTAAAGGATTACAAAGCATTTTGTATAAGTGAAAGGTTAAAGGTACTAACTACTAATGCTTACTCAATTTTTTAAAAAGTCATGACCTGTGTATCCTGGCAGTAGCCTTGATATCTAGCTCTTGAATATGCCTATGCAGTAGGAATGGTCCATCGGATCCATGTTTTAATGAATTTGTGACTTAATCTAAAGTGCAAATTATTTTGAGTATTGAATGTATTAGCTCTTCAGAATATAGTTCACAAACAGTGGTGATGGTGAATCTTCACTAAACTGTAGTGACCACTCATGATTTCACAGTTGGCATAAAGTCCTGTTGTTTCCTATGTGGCTGGTTAGCGAAGGTAGAAAACGGGATAATTCTCCCTGTTGGGCTGTTTTAAAAACATGTTTTAGAAATATGGTAACGTTCCTTGTTTAAGGAAAGTATCCTTCTTTTGATTTCTAGAAACAAAATAAAGTATTTGAAAGCATTAAGTATTTGATAGGCAGTAAATTAGAGGAGAAGTAGTTGTTTCTGTTGGCAGTAGACGATAGGACTTGCTGTAATGAGTTTAAATTATGGACAGAAAAATACCAGCTGGAAATTAGGAACTTTTTTTTACAGTAAGAGTTTTTTACAGTAACAGAGAAATTATTAATGCCTCACCCCCAGAATGCCCGCCCCCGCCCCCGTCGTGCCCTGCCCAGCCCCATTGGCGCTATGCCACTGTTTGAATCCCACCACCATGGGAACCTGTTACTAAAAGTTTTGGATCCCACCACTGTTTTACATGTATAGGATTTATGTGTTGTGACACAATTGGGGTGTTCAGTCCCAAATATGAAAGACAGATATATCATTACTCTTTAGTGCCACTTATTTGTTCACTCACTTGTACATGCATACGTCAAAACTTAAAAAAAAATAATCCTACAAATAATTTTGGGAAACCTATTTACTATACATGCACTGAAATTTTGCAGGGTCATGCAATACCAAATCATATTGCTTCAGGGGTCACAACTTGCCTATGGACAGCCAGTTGTCTATCTCTGGTAAATTTCTTTTGACAGCCATCATTAACATGCAGCTTCTGAATACAAACACATGCTAAATGTCACTTGCCACAGCCATTGTTGAGGACATGACAGTGCTATAAAAATTGCCTGCAGAAGTCCATGATACATCTTTAAACTGATGCTAATGTGTGGAGGTACAAATGTTAATTAAGTTGTGACAAATCAGATTTTAATTTGATGAATGTGTGGCTTTTCACTTACAGCATATACTTTCAGAAAGCTGTGAATTCTGGTTGCTAGTTTCATAAGTGTTTCAAGAAATGCTTGTTTTCCACTGGCATCGAAATGCAGTGTTTCATAATGATTGAAGTCTCCCCTGGTTTCTTCTGAATATTT
The DNA here is from genome assembly GCF_021028975.2 of Sphaerodactylus townsendi. Taxonomy (NCBI): domain Eukaryota; kingdom Metazoa; phylum Chordata; class Lepidosauria; order Squamata; family Sphaerodactylidae; genus Sphaerodactylus; species Sphaerodactylus townsendi. The sequence continues at coordinate 59,534,805 of NC_059427.1, forward strand.
CAAGGCCTTTTGACAAATGGAAGCTGTTTGTTAATTACTGCAGCAGAGAAGTATTCTACTACAGTATTCTGCATCTTAAAATACAAAATAGTTTCACTAATTCCGAACAGTAGACTTTATCCTTAGAATACTTTGCAGAACAACATTAAGCTCTGGGAGCTGTTCCAAGGATCTAGATTGTAACTGACTAATGGGCTCTATTATCCTTATGTTTTGAAGTAGATAGTTGGTTGCCATAACAACTTGCCTGAATTGGATTTATTGCATGTTTTTTTGCAAATGGGTAGTTGAAGTAATGCTAATGGTGATGTTGGAAAACTTAGCTACCATTTACCACTGGGCTGTCCTTATGAGCAATGTGGAATCATTTGATTCTCCATTCTGAAAGTTAGGGGCAATATTTGGCTGAACTAAACAGTGATGAATGGTATTTACATAATAACATCTTGCTATGACAATATTAAGGTGAGGGATACACAACCTGTATCAGGTTGTGGGGGAAAAAATCAATGTATACATATTTCAGGTGTTCTGACCACTGCTGAAGAAGTCCTTTGTGTGCTATTTCATGGCTGGCTTATGTATTTTGCTTATCACACAAGGAAACAGATTGATATTAGTTCACTGTGACAGTATGTCTACTACTGGCAAGGCAGGCTGATATAGCTGTATACAAAATAGGTATTTATTTTAACAGGAATGTATAGATGGTTCCACATTTCATATATCTCCTAATTCAAAATCAATAATTTTGATACATAGTAACTATTTTTAAAATCTGTGATCCTGTTAACTACTTAGATGCAAAAGAATGATTAAATGATGTCATTGTCATTATCATTTTCCCCTACTACACCTGTATGTGCTAGCAATGAAAATGCAAACAAACTGTTTTCCTTACCTTAATGAGTTCTCTTGAAATAGTTCACTGCAATAATTATGAAGGACCCACAATAGAAAAAATCATGATTTATGAAGTACTTTTCATAACGGTTCAAACAGTAAACATATAGAATTTCCCCTGATCTATTGAGCATGTTCATTCATGAAATGGCATCAGTGTCTTCAGTCTAAATGAGGAGAGGAAAATGTTGATGCCATGAGGAGAAACACATGTTACCATGATATTATCTGAAGATGCCAGCCATAGATGTGGATGAAACATTCAGTGCAAAAACTACCAGACCACAACCACATACCCTGGAAAACCTACAACAGCATTGAAACAAAGTAAAGTACTTGAGTGTGCCTAGGGTAGCTCTTTGGATTCCAGATAATCTAACTATGCTGAAGAGACTCTTGGACTTTCTGGTCTTTTATGAACTGGGAGCATGGCCTTCTGATTAATTATCTGTAGTTTTCTTTAACAGCCTCAGATGGAATATTAAATAATGTTAATACACTATAACTTTTGAAAATTGTAGCTTCTCCAATTTTTTAGTTGAAAGGTGCTAGTAATTGTAATAAATAAAGTTCATATTTGATTAACAAAGTGCAGTCATTACTACAGAGGTTACTTAGAATTAATTTTGTATGAAAGGCAAATATAATATTGCATCTTTAAAATTAACCTGTGAATTAATTTAATTAGCTATGTTTGGCACCTAACTGACTCTGTAAAACATTAAACAGTAGCTTAGTGCCAGTGACCATTTTATTTTGAAAAAATGAAAAAAACTGTCATGGCCACTGTTTCTTAATGGCTTTCCTAAACAATTAACTATAGGGAAGTTTGCTTTGAGTAAATAATTGATAAATTTAGTCTTTTATAGATGGCCATATCTCTGTCATCATGCATCTTCTGCTTCATCTGCAGTTCTACCTTAAGTCATGTTCTTTTTATGCTGCTAAATTTACAAGTGGAAACAACTGAAGGAAGTGAGATGCAGAATCTTCCTGCTGCTTTAATTCAAGAAATATTCTTTAAGAGAAAAGATTCAGTTGAATTCCATTGAAATCAGCAAATTTTCAGTTCTTTTATGTCTGAATTGTGGCAGGCTTTCCTTGTCTCAGTGTCTGCTGATTTCAGAATTATCATTATGATGGATATCCAAGATGTATGAAAGCCTTCCTACATGAAAGACAAGAAGTTTCTGTATTTGAGCCTTCCTAAAGGCTCTAGAATGGCTAAAACTGCAAGTTTCCTGGGCTAAAATCAGGGTCTCTAACAGGAAACAAATGCTATATGTGGATGTGGCAGATTCGGACAGCATGAGTAGGCAATAATATATTTTTTGCTCAGAAAAGCTCCTGCTCAGTTCAGTGCCATTGGATTCTTGAAGGCAGCATGAGTGATATTTAAGAATACTTGAGGACTGCTGCTCAAAGAAGACTTCCCTGACACACACACCAAACATCATATACACAGAAACCAGAGAAAAATTTATGTACTGGCCTGCAAATGCTTGGCAGCCTTTAAAGTCTGCCACCCAGAAATGAAACAGTGATGATGGTTCTGAGGGACGATCTTCCCAAACCCACTTATAACCGCAGGAGAGAAAATTAACCATTTTATTTAGGGGTACACAAGCACTCCATAATCAAAACAGCAGAACACACACACAGTCCTAGGATATGAGCAACACTGAGTGGATAGGTTTGGAAAATATGGAGGGAAATTGGGATGGGGGATATGGGTTATAGTCACCTAATCTTAGAGTGGAATAGTTTGATGAACAGAGCTGAGCAACCTGCTCTTAGCATTGGTAGAAGAATAATATGTTGTGGGACAATAGCAACAGACAGAGAGCTCTCTGGAGGTATTAAATACTGGCTACTGGGAGAGGAGGCTTCCTATAGGGAAAAAGGGACCCTCAGGGTTATGCAGAGTGGCCCTTAATCTCCCAGGACAAAGAGGAATCCTGACTTTCCAGGAAAAGACAAGAGACAGACATCAACCTTAGGTATTGAGTTGTTAATCTAATGGTTGAGGCATTAGCTAGATGAGCCAAGCTTGGGGATGTCTGAATGTGGGAGGAAACTGATGAAATTACAGTTTTTATAACAATGACAATGAAAATGAGGTGGTCATTAGAGAGAGAGGAAGAAGTATTGGGTTAATACACTATTGGCAGAACATTTGGGGCAAATACCTTAGCAAGTCCTTTGTCTGCACAGGGTGGATAGTCCAGGGCTAGAGGTGGGAAGCAACAGCTTCCAAGGTAAAGGCATTGTGTTTTCTTAATCCCTTTAAGAAGGGTGTGGCTGCTATTTGCAATGCAGATGTGGGTGAGGGCAAGTCCAGACAGGATTTTATTGTGTTTTTGTGGGTACATTAGTCAATGCAGTGAATGGACTCCCCATTTTGGCACTGCACTGCTAGGCACCCCAAGAGTTGACAGGATGGGTAGAAACACCATTCTTAAAACAGAGCCTTTATGCATACACTGTGGATCAGTCTGGTAACACATTCCTGTTCCCCCTTTCCCAACAAATGTTCTAAGGACTCTCATTGGCTGTTTCTGTAACTTTCTACTACACCAGTAGGAGAGAGAGAGAGAGAGCAGAGAAAGAAACCAGCTGCCAGTAAAAGCTGGAGTAGCTGGAAAGAAGAAAGTAGTAGAAGAAAAGAAGAAACCAAATTATACTTTCCTAAATCTTGAAGAGAATCCTTGTGCACCCATGCTGGTCTGGAAGATGATTTGAACAGACACCCACAAAATTGGGAAACTTGCCCAGTTCCTCTTATGAACCAATTTTTTCCTGGGCTTCAGTGATAAAGCCTGGCCATTGGTCAAATTGGGCATGAAATTTGCCACTGGAATCCCACTGGACCACAGTATAGACTTGGAGCTCCCATTGGTGGATTCAGGCCTGTAAGTGAGAACCTGAGATCCTTTTAATATAAGTGTCAAAATTGAGTCTCTTAGTGGTTAACTGAACTATGAGAGTACCTGAATATCTATGAGATAGCCACCTGGGACAGGTATTAGGTTTTAGCTTGATGGTACCCAGATGGGGAAGTGGTCCATGTAAGAGGTCAGCACCCTCTCTTTGAATTGATCCCAGAAACAAATTGGGAGAGCCAAGACAGGAGTGATGTAGTTCCTGTTTCCCACTGCTGTCAACACCCTGACTGCAGCACTCTGTACCAATTAAATTTTCCAAACAAATTTCAAGGACAGGCTGACATAGAACACCATTCTGCAATCTAATCTGAAGATTGCCAAGGCATGCAATACAGAAGTCATATTTTTTCAGTCCAGGAAAGACTGTAGCTGGCTAACTAGTTTTGTTCAGTTTCCAATATTGCATATTTTATACTATGTCATGTTGTAAGAATCCAAACCCTGTTTTTATATATATTCCTGATTTTACTGACCTTCATTTTATATAATTAGTTGTCCTAGAGGTATAGCACCTAAACACACTGTTGATTTGCTTAATGAGAATTAAAGATTGAGAAAGTTGTCAGCCTCTTGAAGGACCAAAGATCCTTGATTGCTGTCACCTATAAAGAACTATATAAATATGTACTAGAGTGTTAAATGTAGTTGGGTGAGTTTGTAGTTCCAGTCTAATAATATCTGACATTTAGTTTTTTAAAGGAAGTCTTGTATGTGACATTTGTTATTTGAATAGCATAGGAAATAATAAAATGTTCTTTGTATGTGAGGTCAAGCGTGACTGTTGATCAATAGCGGATCTTAAAAAACCATTATTGTCTGGTATGCAAACAAATTTTCCCCCATTATCTGATGCATGTAGATAACTGTCATGATGTCACACAGGGAAATGGTTTGATAAATTTGTAATAGTAATGTTTATCCCGGATATATAACATTATAATAGTTATGAATGGAACATGTACCCTGATGTTACGGCACTGCCTGTTTCCCTCTACAATATGAGTAGATGTTTCAGCAATGTTTGCCTACTCTGTTGCTAGGTTCAGTAGCATAAACAGAAAGCTTGTATCCAGAGCAACTTGTTTACCTTTTGACTTTTCAGCCCATCAAGAGATAATTGCTTTCTTCCTGTCGTGTTCATGGTTTATTATAGAAAAGAATGCCAGATTGAGCATTTTCTGATTAGCTGCAATTGGCTGGATTTGGCTTCTGTGGCTACATACAGCTCAGGCTTCCAAGTCCCCAAGCTGGTCATTAATAAGTAGCAAAGGGCAAGTCAGAGGTGCACAATTTAAATTACTACATGGGTTGCTAATGAGTTTGTATCGGATTCCAAACCACAGTTTGAAGCAGTACTGGGGGAAGGTGAGCATACACCGACACACACCATTGCAGACTTAAAAGGTTTCAGGTTAAGGACAATGTTACTGACAAATAAATAGGATGGAAATAACAAATTCTTTGTGAGGGATTAATTAAGAGAGTGTAATTGAGTTGACTAATTCACTGGCATGAACTTAAATTATTCATAACCAAGCATTAGAACTGAATATTTGCCCATAAGATGTCTTCCTGCCTGCTCCATTGGAACTACAATGGGGAGAAGAACTCAGCATAGCTAAGTAGGTGGATCCAAATCTCTCTGTGGCAGTAGAAGCTGATAAACACAGCCTCTCACTCCAGCTCAGCTTTTTGTTAGTGGAAGTGAAGTGAAGGAAGGAATCTGGAGCTGGACCAACTTTGAGGAATCAAGAAAAGGGAAAAAGAAGTAAATAAATAGAAATAGTTAGAAAGCCACCTAAGGAATGAGGAATAGGGCTGTGCATTCAGATGTAGCTGAATTGAAAATAAACCCATAAGGGGGTGGAGGTACGTGCTGTGCACCAGGCGCATGCCAGTGGGGAAAAAATCGCCCCTCTTCCCCCTCGCCTCCCTTGCCCCACCCCACTTACCTTAGTTCCTCCCTGCTGCCCCTTAGTTCCCACCAGGCTGCAGGAGAAAGGAACTAGGGGGCAGGAGAGAGAAACTGAGGTATATGGGGGGCCGCAGGGGGGTTGCAGGGGTAGGGCTGGGCCATTTTTCCCTAGGCACCATTTTGCCCCCCTATTCCTCTGGGCCATTGAAATGAATGGATTTAGGCTGAAGGAATTCTCTTTAGATTATCCTGTTTGTCTCCAACCAGATTTCAGTTCTACATGAACTTAATGCTTGTTAATATATTAAATACAAATCATTAAAACAAATATTTAACATATCATAGGGTGCATTTCACCAGATGTGTTTGAAGAGAATAGCAAATTACCTTGTGTGACTGGCTTTAAGAAAATTGTGGCCCCAGACTCACCAGGGGCAGTAGTTGCGGCAGGAGGGAAGGCAGACAGCAAAAATTGCCATTTCTTCTTAGTGCACGCGCAAGCACGGGCCAGGGACGGGGCTCGGATAGAGACCCAGGTCACATGTCAGGGGCCCGGCTGCGTCATAAAGGGGGCATGCATGCCTTTAAAAGGCAGCACACGGCTGCTTCAGCCTCTTCTAATCGGCCGAGTTTTCAAATGTTAAAGTTATGCTGTTACTGTTCTTATGCATATTTTGTTGCAGCCTTGGCTGGTTTGGGCAGAGGATCACATCTTTTATGGAGAGGCTGGGCCTGCAAGCCAGACCTCTCCACGGTTGGGGGCCTCATTAAGAGGCTTGGGGTGGGGCGAGCTCATGGTGCAAGCTGCGGAGCTCTGCAAACAAGCCCACTACCCCCGGCAGGAAGGGGTGTCACGAATGGGTTTTCGTCCAGGTGATATCTAGTAACTTCCTGTCCCATTCCCCAATACAGATTGGGGACGGTTCTGGGCTCAGCAAGGGTGCTGCCCCAATGGCTAGGATGTGTTCCTCTGGCTCGCCCAGCTTTTTCTTTCAAGCAATAAATTGGGCTGCGGCCCAATTCATTCCAGCAGTGCTTTGGTGTTTCATTAGCATTATAGAGCTCTACATATCTACCTGCAACATAATATTATCTGTGCACTTGCTCCCTTATGTTTCCTTAAGAGGCTGTGGCTGCTTATGTTCCCACGTTTTAGTTCCTGCTGCATAAGCTCTGATTCACCTACTAACCTAACTAGTTTGAGGACTCTTCAGGTATTATAAAAAACTAGCACATTTAGTAGTGGCCGTTCTACCTTAATCAAAAATCAGCCATGAATGACCAGCAATTGTGAGTAACTATCAAGGGAAAACTTCTTGTAAAGTTATAAATTGGCTTGCATATTTTGTTCATGCACAGCAGTTTTGCATTGCTGCTTGGAAATTGTGTGTACAGAACAGAAAAAGTTATTGCCCTGACTGGCATTCAAAGTTGAAAAAGTGATTTTGTTTGTCTCTCTCTCTAGTGGGACAAAAGAGCACTTGGTTGAGGAAATACATAGATAGAGCTGCAGGCAAACATGCCCTCTTATTTTCCTGGATTTGAAAGTGATTTTTGATACACATGGGAGCATTGCTTTACAGTGATTCCATCTTTTCTGAAAGGTTAATATAAGAGGAGAGTGTTGATAAATAGTTGTTCATTCCCTTAGGAATTATTTTGTACAGTTCATGAAGGATGAAGTTTAGTTGATATACTTCAATATCAAAAGCAGCTGGGAAATGTTCCTGAATTTATGAGGTGTGGTGCTGTCTGTTTTTCCATTTCATTGTCTGTAAGTGAGGGCAGTGTCTATTCTGCACTTGTGGCTGAGTTCTGAAATGGACTTGACAAGGGTGAATTATTCCACATAAAATGAAAGTAATTATAGGCATTTTTCCCACGGACATAATATCCTGAGGGGAAACCAGGATCAAACATTGTTTGTATCTTGTGTAACGGTCCAAAGGACCCCCAGAATATTATTTATATATATTTCTGCTTTAAAATCATATTGGCAAAAGCCAGTTGCCAAAAGCACTCCTGTGGGTGTAGGTAGCAGCATGGCCAAAGGTCACAGGTCTGCTTTACAAAATCTAATTAAGAGGATGAGTTACTCTAGCATAACCTGGAGGTCTCATTTTGTTTGTGGGCATGATCTTGATTACCACACCTTGCAAAGATACTGTTAAAGACAAAGAATATGGAAAGCCAACTTGCTATCAGATACTGTCATTTCCCTATCTCTTCTGGAGACCAAGTCATCAACAGATGGTTGCTTCTCTGCCTCTCCTCTTCCCATTGTTATGAATTTTCCTAAAGCACCCGGTCTAATGTCTCAGCCAAAATCTGAGGCTTACTCCTGCATAAAGCCATTCTGTGCTTCCTGACTTAATCTAAGAGCAATTGGCCCCATTGTCACGGGCTTAGCAGTAGACGAGCTGACTAATTACCTCAGCACCCCCAGACCCAGCACAGATGTGAAACGTAGTGTGATTGGTTCCTTTCCCATCAAGGAACGACCCACCTTATAAAAGTTCAGTTTACCTGCAACATATTGCTCATTGCCACATGTTCTCTTGCTGTGGTGTTGAGACATGGATTCGTCCTTCATTGGGTTTCTGTGCTGGCATGGAATCCCTGCCTTCTACTTCTACCCTTCTAAGAATCGTTAGGTAACGTATTACCCCACAACCCCCCCCCCTTCCATTTCTATCATCCAATCTATCTTTTAAAACCTTTTTTATATCTTAGGAACCTGAATGTATGTGCTCTTATGTCTCACTGTGTGTTTGTATTTTTAAACAAATTTATATAAAACTTTTAAATTCAATTTGGACTCTTGCATTACTCTGTGGAATATCCATTGTCAGAATTCCTTCCCCGTATCATACAGTCTAAAAGATCTCCTCCTGGCCCCTCTCGCTGCCAACGTGAGAGCTCATTCCCCTTTGCTACTTTTAAAATCCTATGTGTGCTGTTATACTTTTAGCAGCTGGTGGAGAATCCCTTTAATAAAACCCCTACCCCTGTTAAGGCCATAACACTTGGTTTCTCCCTTCGCAAGACTTCCCAGTCAGTGTATTCAGGCCTGGAGGAAGAACTCCAGTGAATTATGCACAAGCCCCTGGGTAATTTCCATTTTCCACATGAACGTTTACGTTTATGTAATTTACATAGATTCCTACGCATGCGCAAACATTTCCGTTTTTCTGATGTTCTGATTGGCTGTAGCTGTGGGGCGGGGAGAGCAGGCAGCGAGGTGGGAAAAATAAACTGAACCATCTCCTGCGGTGTTTGCATGGGAGTGGGATTGGCCCGAGCTTTTAAAAAAGAACCAATTTTATCGTTTTTTGAAAGCTGCAGGATAAGGGAAATCTTGTGGGGCAGGCCCGATTTAGGCCCGGAAGTCATGGCTGAACTGCGATGTTTCACCTCCTTATCCCAGGATATATGGTCCATGGGGAAAACGCCATATTGAGGGACTGTGGAGCCAGATAGGAGGGGAGAAACCTTTTGGGGCAGGACTACAGTGTTCTTGTAAGATCAGACTCAGTTTGAAAGTATGTATGTGCACTTCAAAATTATCATTTTAATTCCATATTGGGAAGTAAGGAAGGACATAATTACAGCTCTCATTAAGTATGTATATTGTTACCATTTTGTAAAGTTGCGTTGGAGAAAAAAAACTATTATAAATATCCAAACAGTGTTACCTATTTAGTGAAAACTATAATCATGCCTTTCTGAATGAAAATAAAATTAAAATAATAATGTTAAGTGCCTCTTTTCACAGCAGCAGAAGCAGGGAGGGAGGGAGGAAGAGGTAGAGAGGAGGGAAGCCTGCTTCAGCCAGTCCATGGTACACCAGGCCTTTAAGCTCTAAAGCAGTGGTTCTCAACCTTCCTAATGCTGCGACCCTTTAATACAGTTCCTCTTGTGGTGACTCCCAACCATAAAATTGGTATATATAAAATATAAAAAGTCTGTTTTCCGATGGTCTTAGGCAACCCCTGTGAAAGGGTTGTTCAACCCCCAAAGGAGTCGCGACCCACAGGTTAAGAACCGCTGCTCTAAAGGGTAATTATTTCTTGTATGTGGAAAATCTGATTTCTGGAGATCTAACAGCCATAGAAAATAATGACCCTATAAGTTCAGTGTCTCTTTCCTGGTGGCAGCAGGAGTGAATGAGGGAAAGGAAACTTGATCTGGACTGGCCCTAGTTGGTCCATAGTACATTGGTCTTTAAATTTTAAAAGGTTACTCTATCAATGGACCATAGATTTGTGAAAAAAATGTCTCTCTTAACTAAAGAATAACAATAATTCCTCCTATGTTTTTCCATAACCAGATGTTTAACGCATAACACATGCAGTGTAGATATAGAAGGGTCAAATTCCCACTCTGCCGTGCAAGCTTGCAAACCGGTCTTGACCATTCAATCTCAGCCTAACCTGAAGAGGATTATGATATAGTAAGGTGCTTTGAGTCCTCTTTGGGGACAACAGTGGGGTACAAATAAGTATTATTTATTATTAACTTGGAATAGAAAGTTTGATGGGAAAGAGGCAATAATTTATGCTGCATGCTTGCCTCGTGTGCAGTTGCTTTTTTAAAAAAAGAATTAGATGGTGTATATATTGGGTGTCATACAAAACTCTTCAGATAGTTTTCCACGACCGCACATGGGTCCTTTTCTGTTTTGCCTTCCAGTGTCAGCCCCCATGTCCTGTCAAAACTGACTATAGTTAATAGGGTTGCCAGCCTACAGCTGGAGACTGGAGGGCGGAGGGTAAAAGATCTGATAAAATGGCATGACATGATGCCTTGAAGTCACTACCTGATGCCTATCTAGAAATGATGTCACCACATCATGCAACACTAGGATTTCCCCTAAACTTTACTGTAAAAAACAGATATTGGGGAAGTTTCTAGGAAACTGCATGATGTGCAGTTGCTTTTTTTTTTTAAAAAAAAAAGAATTAGATGGCGTATATATTGGGGGTCATACAAAACTCTCCAGATAGTCTTTGCTTCCAGGAGCATAGCCAGAAGTGCTGTTGTGGTGTCATGTTTCCACTGCCACTCAATTGAGCAGTGCTAAGATATGGTGTTTCCGCTCCAGCCTAATAGTTGGGTGTCTTCTACAGTGGTGTTGTGTGGGAAGAAGGGGTTCTTCCATAAAGAAATCTCTTATGTGCTCACAGAATTATTTGTACTGGCACATGGAATAAAGTGGATTTCAGCCAGTGTGTAAGATATGAGAGGCGAAGAAGTGATGTGGTATTAACTGACTGTAGCCAGCAGGGGATATGTAACTTCTGCTTCTGTTGTGATCTTTTTCTGAGCTGTTTTGAATTAGCTTTCTTCATTTGCCAAATTTTACCAATGTTTAAGAAGGATCTGAGTATAAACAGGTCCGGAGTAACAAGTGCTAAATTATATGGGGATTGCTGATACTTTGGCAATGCTAACCAGTTTTATATTACAAAACACTGTACTGCAATAGTCTGAACTGTACTACAGTAGCCTGAAAAGATACCACACCACACTGCTCTTGGGTCACCAAATTTTTTGAGCCTGTGGGATCCTTTCGAATTCTGCCCCAGGACACAGTGCCAATCATAGAATGTTAGGAGATGAGGACTGGTATGACTCTAATAGTAACTCTTCAGCATTTCAGGCAAGAGCTGTGTTTTACAGGATGCCTTTTTGAATGAACATATTGCTTCAAAAGTATTTTCATGGATACACAAACCTGACCTTCAGGAACACAGTAAAATTCCTTGTGCTGTAATGGCGGCAGCTGCTGAAATAACTTTTTTAAAAATCTGCACAACCAATCAGAAGCCCTGCTGTACAAAAGACACCTTGCCCTGTCTACTTTCTTTAAAAACTTGAGTGCTAAGAAAGAGCTTAGTGGGCATCATATGTTTCATCCTGGATTACTGTGATTCATTGCTGTTTACAATCTCTCAACTTGGCTCTCATACCACTCCCAGGCTGTCTGCTGCCAACTGGGCTGAGCAGCTGATGTTCCTATAGGGTACATGTGCCAGCACCAAGCCACCAAGACCAGCTTTCTTACCTCATTGCTCCTGGCCTTGGGTTGCAATCACGGTCATCAGATGAATCTGGGACTGTTGCTTCTCAAAAATACAACTTTCTTGAAGCCAAAAGTCAAGCGCTATCATTACAATTCTAGGGATCAATTCAAGGAACTTCTGTCAGAAGTAAGTCCTTAGGATTGCAACCATAGTTCTTCCAGATAGGAATATCACTACCCAAGGGCTCATTTTACTTTTCTTTAATCTTGGTTTGTATTGCACAGGAAATACTTCAAGATTTTTCAGTTCACCTGGTCAGTTTATCTTTATAGAGTAAAGTAGTTTTACAAAGTTTTACAAAGTATCAGTCTTCAAAAAAATCAGCTAAACCTAGAATTCTTTAAATGGACTGTAAGAACAGTTTCTGTATATGGCAGTTAGTTTGCGGCTAAACAGAGATAACAGCAAACTAACTGCCATATACAGAAACTATCCTTGCAGTCCACACGAAGAATCCTAGATTTAGCTGAAATACATTTAAAATACAATATATACAAATAAAATTGAAGTAAAAGCAAGAAATAAAACAATAAAACCAATTAAAGTATCAGATACAAAGCTTGCTTGGAAAATAATACTCAACTAGCCAACTCCCTGGTTTGTAACATTAGCCAAAGGCTTCATGATACAAAGCAGCGTTAATTGCCCTGCAGAATGCTGAAAGATCCCACAGGGCACAAACTTCCCCAGGTAAATGATTCCAGAGGGGAAGGGACAGCCAGTGAAAATGTCCTTACCCTGGTGGTTGACAAAGTTTAATCACAATGTTAGTTACAACTGTTCGTGTATTTTGCAAGATACCAAAAGCTAGAATATTTAATTTACTTGTCAGCAGAATTACATTTGTTTTACATCCATGCAAAATTTGTTCTCTTTTTCAAAGTCTAGTATGTTTCAAGGCTTCTTGACACTGGTAGGTCATAACTTGGCTACTGTAGAGTACTGGCTAAAAGACTAAACTATGAATTAGAGAACTCATCATGAACTCACGAGTGGCTTTCCACAAGCCGTTGTCTTAAGAATTTATATCAGACGCAAGATTTAACTGAGGACTTCTTCACCTGTACATTACATTTACTTACTAAAAAGTCTATTAGTTAACAATATTAACAGTTAGATTGTTCCTCCAAAACTGGGAAGTTCTTTTTGTATCTGTGTGCATTTTAAATCTATAAATGTAAACTTTTATAGTATAGAATCAAGTTCTGTAAACCATATACCCAAGAGGATTTATTTTAAATCACCTGCCAGCTGGGTTGACATGTTGTCTAATCCTATCTTTTCAGTGCTTCTGCATTGGACATAATTGCCTTTTGTACCTGCTTAGATTATTGGGTGTTATGGTTTCACTTGACACATTTCTCCATATGCCACCATTGTAACTCAAGTCAAATCTTGCTCACAATTCCAAGTTTGTATACCAGTTTGGGGTTTGAATATTTTAAATTGCTTCAATATTTTCTAAAAGTTTTGTCTGAAAAATAATTCACTGATTGTTTTAAGCCTAAAAGCTCTTTCATAATTAAGAGATTTAGGGCATGGATGATGAAGTGCTGTTTAATCTTCACTATTGTCTATGGATTATTGATGCAGTTAAGCCATTATGGCTAAGTCTAAACCTTTTAAATTCACAGACCTGAGACTAAGAATATAAATTTGAACCTACAAATTGAAATAAAGTAACCTCTTATGGTTTGCCATTCTCTTTATTTGCAAGCTTAAATAGCATTGAATTACTGCAGCTTCAGGCAATACTTCAGGCTACAAACTTCTAATTATTTGAGCATTCTGGTGTGCAGCCATTTAATGAGGCTCCATTCGTTACCTCAGTCTATGGCCTTTGTGTGTCCTGTGAGTGTGCGAGATCAGTTGTTTGTCTACCCCCTGTCTTGCATGTGTGTTCGTCTCAAGTGGGCAAAAGACAAAAGGGAGGTAGGAGATAATATGGCTTCGCAATCATTCACACCTCTGAGGGAGACATTCTCCCGCTCAACTGCGGAGGGGACGAGAGCAAAGGCACAGAAGAAAACGCAAGTGGAGCGCTTTTCTCTGGAGCGAAGTTCCAAGACACAAAAGAGTAAAAAAGTGACAAGGTGTGAGGAGGGAGTTCCTGCGCCTAAGAAGAACAGGACGGAATTGCCGCGAGGGAGCTGCGCGCCTTCCCAGGGCGCAGCGACAATGGCTGGCTCCCAGCCGAGCTCCTCCAACCCTTCGCGGGACATGGAGCACTCAGCCAAAGTATCGGTATGGCAAGGAATCGAGGTGGAAGTTCCGAGCGGTAGCCAACCGATCAGATAAGTCCCGGGCCCCGGTACTAGTACGGGGGGGACGAGTCCCAGCCAGAGATGGGGGAAGAGGCTCCAAACGCCCTTGCGCTGGAGGCCGCCAGGACGGAACCAACAGTTCCCACCAATTTGGAGCTCACAGCCTGGCACAATGCTCCCCCTGCTGCCTTTGCAGCTTTACTGCAGCCAGAGATAGATAAAGCGCTAACAGCGAGGGACCACCATAGAGACGCTACGCAATCTCAGCTCTCCCAGATTGAACCCCCTGCCGACCCTCTAGGGGAGCTTGGGCGGGACGTTACAGGGACCCAATAGCCTTTCCCGATGAGGAAGAGGATGGGTCAGACAGAGAAGAGACATTGGACAGATTCTCAGTGGGGGAAAAACAGTGGAGGAGACAAACGAACAGTCAGCCAAACTGTTTAGAAATGAGGACTTGCAGCTTTTAATTACCAAAACTATCTCAGCTTTGGACCTGCAAGACAAGGCGGATGCGGAAGAGCCCGCAAACCCTCTGGGTGAGGGGTCCTCAACCAAGACAGTTAAAGGATTCCCAAAAGGAAAAGAAGATTATTTCCCAAAGGATTCTGAGGGCGAAAAATATTTCCCAGTGCCAGAATATTTCGTGAAATGCTTAAAAAATGAATGGTTAAACCCAGCTGGCAGGAAGGGACTTTCCCCAACCTTTAAGAAAACATACCTGTTACCTACCCCCTTTCATGACATGCTGCAGAACCCTCCAGTAGATTCCCCAGTGGCCATCCTACACTCAGGGGGGGCTAGTAGCCAAGGAAGATGAGGGAACTATTAAAGACCCACTGGATCGCAGGTCTGAAGCAGCATTACGCAGATCGCATGACTGGCTGGCAGCACTGATTAAATCACTAACCCCAGCTTCACCAGTTTCCAGGGCTGCCATGGAGTGGCTCAAGAGAATACTAGAAAGATTACCACCGGATGAGGCAGCTTTAAGGGAGGGGGTAGAAAGGGTTCTAATAGCAAATGCCTTCATTGCAGATGCCACAATGGACACGATCGCATTAGCAGCTAGGATAATGTCATCCAACATGGTGGCAAGACGGACAACTGGCTACGCCCCTGGCAGGCTGACACTCAATCAAAACACGTAGTGGCAGCCTACTCCTATTACGGAGGTGCCCTATTCGGCAAAGAATTGGATCAGGTACTAGTAGGAACAAAAGACAAAAAGAAAGTGATGCCCAAGGCCGTTAAACTGGAGAGATCTCAGAACTTTAATAGAACAACTTTCAGATCTCACAGGACACTATCACGGACCCCCTGAGAGGGTCCATGCCCAAACTGGCAAAACCAAAGTTCCTTTCGGAGCAAGCAAAACTTCCGCCCCTTTACCAAACAGGGCAAAAACTTCAAAACAGACCGCAACAAGCAATGACGGTTTGGACCTCCTGGTGGGGGGTTGCCTGGCCAAGTTCACAGAAATCTGGCAAGCCGATCACGTGGACAGTTGGGTATGGGAAGCAGTCCATAAGGGCTATGTAATAGACCTCCCAAAGATACCCAAACAACATTTTGTGCCGTCCCCACTGTCCAAAAACCCACAGAAAGCAAAACAAATGTTGGAGGCAATAGAACATCTGTTACAGATACAGGCGGTAGAGGTGACCCTGAGGAAGGAATTTCATTAGGAATTTCATTAGGAATTTCATTAGGAATCATTAGGAATTTATTCGCAGTTCTTTACGGTCCCCAAAAAGTCAGGGGACTGCAGAGCAGTACTGAATCTAAGATCTAAGATTCCTCAACAAATTTATCAAAGTCCCAAAATTCAAAATGGAAACACTGAGGTCCATCTCACTGGCACTAGACCACGGAGACTTTCTGATGTCATTGGACCAGAGAGAAGCATACCTCCATGTCATGATCCACCCCTCACACAGGAAATTCCTAAGATTCGCGGTGGGGGATCGACATTTACAGTACAGAGCACTTCTGTTCGGGTTGGCAACTCTGCCAAGAATGTTCTCAAAAATCCTATTGGCCCCCATCACTCTCCTCAGAGAACAGGGAGTACATATTTACCCCTACCTAGATGATCGGTTGATCCGCTCCAGGACATACCAGCAGGGGGTAAAAGATGTAGAAACAGTAGTAAAAGTGCTACAACAGCACGGATTCCTGATAAACAAAGAAAAAAGCTCGCTTACACCAGCGCTACAATTAAATCACTTAGGTGCAACCATAGATACTCAGCACGATGCCTTTTCCTCCGATGGAGGGAAAGGTAACAAAAATCCAACAAGCAACCAGGAAAGTAATAGCCTTGCACCAACAGTCGCTAATTCAACTAACAAGTCTGTTGGGCCTCTTCATCTCAGTAATAGACCTATCACAATGGGTGCGTTTTCATGCACGACCGCTTCAACTGTTCCTCAGATGTTTTCAAAGGGACATCATCCTAAAGGGACAGGAAGGTTATTCTCCCTACCTCAGTCAAGGACAGCCTACATTGGTGGATGCGTCGGGACAACCTCATCAGAGGCAAGAGGTATTTGCACAATCACAGACCACAGATATACATGGACGCCAGCCTCATGGGCTGGGGGGCAACCCTAGACCAACAATTCATTCAGGAAGCATGGTCACAACAAGAGTCGCAATTACCCATCAATCTTTTGGAAACAAGGGCAATACCATAAAGGAAAAACAAAACAAAAAGGCAGATTGGCTGAGCAGACAGCAAATCCAGGAAGGGGAATGGCAACTGAATCCGGTAGTCTTCCAACAAAGTACCGAGGTTCTTGGTTGGCCGACGGTGGACCTGTTCACGTCGCCCAACAATGCCCAAGTGGAGATGTTTATGACCAGGTTTTACAACAGCAAAGCGATGGACACAGATGCCTTGATGGCACCTTGGCCCCAGGGAATTCTATACACGTTCCCACCATTCCCGGTGATAGCTCGACTGCTCAGGAAGATAAAAGAAGAAAGAGCAGCGGTGATACTGGTGGCACCAAGGTGGCCCAGGAGGCCATGGTTTTCGACAATACAGGAAATGATGATTGCCCCACCAATACAACTGGATCCGGTGCCAGATCTACTCTCACAGGGACCCATCGATTTCCCCCAACCCAGAATGGTTAAAATTGACCGTGTGGCTTGTGAGAGGAGACGTCTGATGCGAAAAGGATTTTCAGCAAAAGTGGCGACCACCACAAGGATTAATATATATAACTCATCATGGAAAGCCTTCGTGAGATGGTGTGGCAGTCGAGCGGTGGACCCAGAGCATCCGTCATTACAGAACATACTGGAATTCCTGCAACGAGGTTTTGACTTAGGTCTCCGTAGCTCCACTTTAAAAAGACAAATTGCAGCCATAGCCACTGTGTGCCCATTCATTGAAGGCGTCGCCATCACCAGAAAGACAGACATCATGAATTTCCTAAGAGGAGTTAAGCTATCACAACCACCAACAATGCATAGATTTCCATCGTGGAGATTACACACAGTGTTAACACCCCTTAGTAAACAGCCATTCGAGCCAATTCAAGATACGCACCTAAGATGGGTTAGAATGAAAGCATTGTTTCTTGTTGCGATAACATCAGCAAGGAGAGTATCAGAGCTTCAAGCGCTATCTACAAACCCAAAACTTTGTATTTTTCACAAAGATAGAGTCACACTGAGACCAGATCCGGCTTTCATCCCAAAAGTTAATATGAACTTCCATTGGAGACAGGAGCTTATGATTCCTAATTTCATGCCAAATCCAACTCACCCAAAAGAGAAATTATGGCACACACTAGATGTCAGGAGAGCACTGAAGGCTTTTCTAATCAGGACAGAACATTTGAGAAAATCAGAATCATTATTCATTAATATTCAACCTCCAAAGGTAGGCCTTCCAATGTCTAAAGCAGCAATAAGTTCTACTCTGAAGGCAACCATCATTGAGGCTTACAAGGTTAGTGGTCTGACACTCCCTTCAGGCGTAACTGCGCACTCGATTAGAAGTGCAGCAACCAATGCTGCATTTAGAAACCATGCATCAGTGGAGGAAATATGTAAAGTGGCAACTTGGTCATCTATTTAATCATTTGTACAACACTACAAACTGAATTCCATTGCAGCTGCAGATGTGGCCTTCGGCAGAAGAGTATTGGAAACCATCATCGGGGATTAAGGGGACACACCCTAATTAGGGGACACTGCTCGGGGAGATCCCATACAAGATGTCTTCCCCCCCCCATAGAAGAGTCCATTGGATACTCACCATGAAGGGCTTTTCTACTGGAGGGAAGGGAAGACATCTTGACTCCCCCTGGTCTCGGTTTCTTCCCAATGATGGTACTCCAAAAGAATAGAGAACGTGAGAGAAAATAGGATGGAGCCATAGTAAAACACAGTTACGTTTTATGTTGTTAACATTGTGTTCAAGTGTTAAAATGTTATATGTTTAGTTCGTCTTCCTGTGGTCCTCATGTCTACTACGATGTCAGGTGGAATACCGAGGGAGGTGACCCAGAGGACCCACACAGGAAGTGATGTCAGAGATTTCTGATTGGCCTGCCTCCCTGCAAGTGGTGAAGAGCATATCTCATACAAGATGTCTTCCCTTTCCTCCAGTAGAAAAGCCCTTCACGGTGAGTATCCAATGGACTCTTCTGTGCAGCTAAGTTGGCCTGCACAGTAAAGCCTTTCACAAATGAAATTTTGGATTAAAAAAACTTTGAGCAAAAAAATTAATTGAATCTCATACTAGGTGTTCTTTCTTTTTAGAAGTAATATTATTTTACATAATAAAAAATCTAACTGAGAAAGTAGAGATAGGTTTCTTTCTTGCCAGTAAGTAGGACAAGAGGCAGTCAAAATTAATTCCTCTTATGACAGAATTAATGATACAGTGTTTAAAAAAGAAGTGGATTTGACATTTGAAAGTTATTTTTCTTAGAAAATGGGAATTTTCCAAACTGTTTCTGAATAGATGGAAATCTATGCAGTTGTGCAAAATACTGTAAATTAAAAGAGATTATTAAAGGCCATGGAAGCTAATGCCTGTTTTAATACTTCAAGATTTGGAATCTTATAGAAATAAACTACAGTTGCATGTAGTGTGCATTCAGTGTTAGCTTGAAGAAACTAATCTGGTTGAAGTGAATTAACACTTCATTAAGACCTTTGGAGAGCAATGCAGTACAGCTGAAGGAAGGAAAATAGTGCTTTGGCATCTCAGTGGTATTAGTCTTTTCATGCAAGACTGAAGAGGGAATATCTTGTGGCACATTGAATCACTTCCCTGCCTTGTCTTCCTTGCCACAGCCTACTGAGACCCCCCAAATACTGCTCCTTTAATGCCTCAGGATTTCAGTCGCCCAGTGGCCAAAAAGCTGTGCAAGTAGTGGGACTCAATAGCTCCCCTTCGCAGACGGACTATCAACTTACTGGTTTCGTTGCCTATTGCTGTTTGCTGCCTCTGCCTTCTTCCTTGGTGGCCAGTTTAGGACCGCCAGGGGGTGCGTGGCTATATTTGCCATCCTTCGGGGCCTGGTTTTTTAATGCCTCAGGAGACACCACTGCAACAGTAATAGAGGCATATTATAATATAGATACTGAAGACATCAAGAGGCTGGGCTGCACTCTGCTGTGGAGTTTACCATCTTCTCCCTTCTTGTTGCAGTTATTAATTGATTAATTAATTAATTAACTGATTAGCCTAGATTAGTTAGTGGGTGATTTGTATAATTGTTTTAGCTTGCTTATTGTATAGTGTTAGTTAAATAGATTAGTAAATTAGTGGCGAGCTGAGTCCACCTACGGTGCCGAGTTGTTGCCGGGTTGGGTTAGGAGGGGACAGCGGGGATGGGGGCACCTTCCTTGGGGTTGGGGATCCCAGTGTTGATGGGACGGGGCAGGTATGACGGTAGGCGGCGGCCATATGAGAGAAGGTGGACGAGATATGGTTATGCTCGTTCACCTTCTGACCTCCGACCTATCCCAAGGGACGAAGGTGGTTGGGTTCAGAGACACCCTGCTTCGTCTTTGGTGTTGATAAATGCCAGGTCCATAAATAACAAGACCGCTGTTCTCCGGGACTTTTTTGGAGTTCAGCAGATGGACCTGGCTTGCGTCACCGGAACTCCGGGTGCGAGAAGGCGAGATCGCTAAGCCTTTTAGGCGCAGGTTTCCAGGTTCAGCCTAATTCCACCGATCGCGAACACAGGGCCGGGGGGGTGGCGTGGCGATGTTGGGCTATCCCTGTCCCTGAGATCATTGGTATGGAGTGTGTCGGCCTGGAGTGGTTGGCATTGGAGAGGTTGGCTGTTCTCCTGGTGTACCGGTCGCCTAGCGCCCCAGGAGACAGCCTGTCACTGCTGCAAGCAGGAGGTGGTGGACTTGATCAAGGCGGTACCCCAGACTTATTGTTCTGGGGGATTTCAACGCCCATGTCGGACACTGCCTCATGTACAGTGGCCACGGACCTGGTGTCATCCATGGCGACGCTGGGCCTCTCCCTGGTAAATTCTGGCCCCACTCACGAGGCCGGTCACACACTGGATTTGATCTTTGGGTCAGGGGTTGATGTGGTCATATCCTCTACTGGACAGAGTGCCATGGTCTGGACCACTATGCCCTGAGGGCTCGGATAAGCATGCCACAACACCCCGCTTCCAGGCTTAATTTAGCTGATTTATGCTCGGCCTCGCCGGCGACTTATGGATCCTGATGGATTCCTCGAATGCTCAGCGGGATCCTGAACTCATCGGCACCCTCGATGGCCTAGTAGCGGACCAAATGCCCGCCTTTTAGATGCCATCGAGGTTATTGTTCCCCGACGCCTTCTTCGACCCCGTGCTCGGCTGGCTCTGCGGTATAAGCAGAGGAGCTTACGCTTGTTTGAAACGGGAGCTTAGACGGCTAGAGCGAGTGTGGAGGAAGTCTCGTGACGAGGCTGCGCTAACATCTTATAGGACGCTATGAAGGCTCTGCGAGATGGCTTAATTAAGGAGGCTAAGAGAGTGTTCTTCTCCTCCTCTCTCGCGTCTGCTCAAGGCTTCCTCAACAGCACAATTGTTCCGCATTATTCCATCCCTTACCTCTTTGTCAGAGGGTTCAAAAAATGATCAATTGGCTATTAGCTGTGAGGCATTTATGAGCTATTTTACAGATAAAATCGTTGCCGCTCCGCTACAGGACCTCCCTGCCACCTTGGAGACAATTAGTGAACTGGAGGCTCCCTTTGCCGCCTTTAGCCCCTTGTTTGGCCCAGTTTTCCCTGCTCTCTGAAGACCATGCTGACAGAGCCCCAGCTGCTGTTAGACCTACTACTTGTCCTCTTCTGATCCGTGCCCCTCCTGGCTTATTAAAAGCATGCCTGGAGGAGTTACGAATTCCACCTGTTGACTATTCTCTATTGCTCCCTTGAGCAAGGAGTTTGTCCGGGTGGGTTGAAGGGAGGCAGTGGTCCCGCTTCACTCTTAAAAAGACCGCCGCGATCCTAGTGATCCGGCCAACCACCGGCCCCGCTTCGAATCTTTCGTTTCTGGGGAAGGTAATTGAGAGAGTGGCGTTGGAGCAGCTTCAGGGTTTTCTGGAGGACGCATCGGCCTTTGATCCCTTCCAGTCCGGCTTCCGTGCTGGGCATGGGACGGAGACTGCCCCCGCCGGGCTGGCCACAGATACGCCCGGTATGCAGCCTTTGACCGGTGGCGGATCGGGCGCTGCTGGTGTTGTTGGATCTCACCGCGAGCGCTTGATGTGGGTTGACCACGATCTTTTTTGACCTTAATCACTGGCCGCCTCCGGGGTGCGGGGTACTGTTCTTCACTGGATTGCCTCGCTCCTCCGGGACCGGAGTCAGCAAGTAGTGGTGCGCGGGACCAAGTTTCCCGGAGGTGCCCGCTCTATTGCGGTGTGCCTCAGGGAGCGCTATTGTCCCCGCTGTTATTTAACATCTATATGCGACCCCTTGCTCAGCTGGTACGGAGCTTTGGGCTGGAGTGCCATCAGTATGCTGATGATACCCAGCTCATTCTGTCGATGGAGGGGGGAGCGGAAACCGCCCCTGCAGCTCTGCAGCATTGTTTGGAGGCGGTTGCTGGTTGGTTGATGCAGAGCAGGTTAAAACTGAATCCAGCAAAGACGGAAATCCTTTGGTTAGGTCGCCGGGGGGCGGCGGAGAGTTTCCAGCAGCCGGTGTGGGAGGGGGTCTCATTGGCACCGGCCCCCTCGGTCCGCAGCCTGGGGGTCCACCTGGATTCGTCTCTTTCTATGGAGACCCAGGTGGCCCATATAAACCGGGTTGCGTTTTTCCATCTTCGCCAGGCCCGGCGGCTGGCCCCCTTCCTCTCCCAGGCGGATCTGGCCACAGTGATTCTTGCAACGGTCACCTCCAGATTAGACTATTGCAACACGCTCTACGCGGGCCTACCCTTGAGGCTGATCCGGAAACTGAAACTGGTCCAGCATGCGGCGGCCCGTTTGCTCACGGGCGGTGCCTCTAGAGATCATATATCACACCCGTGTTGCACCGCTTTCACTGCCAATTCCCAGTTGAATTCCGAATCGTCTTCAAGGTATTGGTGTTAACCTTTAAGGCCTTACGCGGTCTGGGACCCTCGTGACCTCAGGGACCCGTCCTGGCCCCATATGTCCCATCGTCAGTCTCTGCGGCTCGGCAGAGGCTAATTTACTAGGAGATCCCGCCCCCCCCTCTATGATGCGGGCTGGCCTCCCACTAGAGGCTATTAGGGCTTTTCTGACGCCCTGGCCCCTGCCTGGTGCAGGAATGCTCTCCCACTGAAAGCTGTCCAGGTCCCTACGGGACCTAAACGAGTTCCGCCCAGGGCCTGCAAGGCCCCTGAGTTATTCAGCAGGCTTTCTTGGGGGGAAGCCGGCTGCTGATAGGTGCCCATTAACAACTGAGATCCGCTGTTCCCCTCTCAGAGGAGTTGAGGAGTTAATGGTCGAACGCCATCTGTTTTTAACTGTTTATGAATTTGGAACGCTGCATTTTAACTGATGAATTTTAACATTTTATTTTGTTTATCCGCTTGTTTATATTATGTTGTAAACCGCCCTGAGCCCCTTGGGGGAGGGCGGTATAAAAGTGGAACGAACGAACGAACGAACAAATAAATAAATAAATAAATAAGATACCTTCTGAGAACAGCATGAGGGCAAAGTATGGGCTTGAAAAGAGAGGTGGAATTCACACACATTCTCTCTCTCTCTCTCTCTCACACACACACACACACACACACACACACACTCTGTGTGTGTGCGCGTGTGCACACGCGCTTATTGTCAAAGCCTTTCATGGCCGTAATCCAGGGGTCTTCAAACTATGGCCCTCCAGATGTTCATGAACTACAATTCCCATCAGCCCCTGCCAGCATGGCCAAGTGGTATAGCTCATGGGAATTGTAGTCTATGAACATCTGGAGGGCCATAGTTTGAAGACCCATGCCGTAATCACTGGGGTGTTATGTGGTTTCTGGGCTGTATGGCCGTGTTCTAGTAGCATTTTTCTCCAAGTGGAGAAAGGTCTTTGAAAACTCTCTTTTTCTGCATGTGGAAAAAGGTCTTTGAATTCAAACTGAGCAGACTTGCTGTGGCCTATGTTGTCATGAAGTAGACTTATTACAGTCCACAGAAATTTAGAACCATAATAAATCTGTGTGTATTTAAGATGTAATTTCTCTAAGATTTTGCTTATGTAGTCAGACTAAATAGGGATGAGCAAGAGGCAGATAAATGTGTCAAATAACAAATTTCTTACTGCCTCAAATGTGTGTTAAAATATCTGGAGGAAATTTTTATTCTTTTTTGGTCTGCTTATATAAATATACAGTGATCATTTTGCAAGTTTTCACTTAAAAATATTTGCTTAAAGAGAAAGTGCATGTTCCTACCCAACTTCCAAATGAAAATGATTGCTGCAAGTCAGTAACAATATTAGTGTCAGAAAATGCCATCAAATTCACTTCACACATTATAGATTCATTTAAGCATGACCCTGTGGAAGGGTCTCCTGTCAGTTTGAAAGGCTCAGATAATTATTCAGTCTTTGTGCATAATACTGATTTTCTATGAGACAGTCATGTACAATTTTTTTTTGTATATAACATTTTAAGTGGGTTGTTTCAGAAGGTAGCCATGTTGGTCTGCAGTAGAATGATTAAATTCAAGTCCAGAAGCTCCATAGAGACCAGCAAGAGTTCTAGGGTATAAGTTTTTGAGAGTTGATGTTTCCTTTGTCCAGTAAGGCAGTCATCTTCCATTCAGATCATCCTCCATGTCAGCACATTTGTACCAAACGCTGCATCACTTTACATTCCCCCAAGTTTGGTAAAGTTTGAGTCAGGGTATCCAATGTTATAGGTCCCCATTTTTCCTTCATTGGAAGCAATAGAAGATGGGTGGAAGCACTGTCTTTGGGACCTCACTTCTGCCACACACCAGAACTGACATTAGTGCACTGCCATGGATAACCTAGCATGTGAACAAATCTCTAGGGTTCTTCAACAAACATCTGTGCTCAAATACCTGAGCATTCCAGGCACACAAGACTGATGTTAATACACTGGGATGCTGCTGGTGTCCTCCTACAGTTTCCCCACCATTCCCCCCCACTGGCTAGCTCAGGGGTCTGCAACCTGTGGCTCTCCAGATGTTCATGGACTACATTTCCCATCAGCCCCTGCCAGGGAATTGTAGTCCATGAACATCTGGAGAGCCACAGGTTGCAGACCCCTGGGCTAGCTGATTGGCAGCAGGGGCTTCCTGCTTCCAGTGTGGAGCTGGCAGCCCTATGTATTTATAGGCACAGTAAACATTTGGACTGTATCTAGTGAACTGGAGAGAAAACTCATTTCACAAACTCAGAAACTAGAAGATTTAGTGAGCCACTCTTAATTAGGGTCCCCAGCCAATGTCAGGGAGCAACCCTTGGACAGTTGCAGGAATCACTTCTAGGGAAAACTGGAAGTGCCTGTCTAGGAATTGCCAAAAACTCAATGGTAAAAACCATTCCTAGAGCAGAGTGACGTTATACCTTTGCTGAATGACAATTTTTTCATTCTTTTTCTACAAATAGCTTCAGGAGTAGCAGGGGAAAATAGGAGCTGGGTGAGGAAATGAGAAGTTTTGTACTTCACACATCTCTCAAGAATTTAATGTGTGCAGTGTGTTTTCACACACATTTCTTAATTTTACTGGAGTCATTAATACTACTATTCTTTTTAGCAATGTATTAAATATAGCACAATTCCAAATTATTCAGAAGCCTCTTTGTAACTGAGACTGCTTGTTTTAAATATGTAGAGTACTTTGTGTTAACATAATTTGGAACATATTCTTCTTTAAAACTCACTGGAACTTAGAGCAGGCTGGGAGGGAAAAATATTGGTGATTCTGAATTTATTATTGAATTTTGCTATGTCTTTGGGGAGGGATGCACAATTTGAAAATAAATTTGTAGCCCATGTAACAGCATTTAATTTCTTGTAACATTGTGAACCTACTAGATAACATATATTCTGGCCCTAAAATGATAGTAGTAACTTAATACAGGAATTATTATCCTTGGACTGGATTCTTTGTAATATTATATAGAAAGTCAAAAAAGAAAATATGGAACATCCTTTCCTGCTGAAGAACCAAAGCTTATGGAGAAAACAATCTTTCTCCAAAATTTGTATAAACTACATGTAGTTATAAATTTCCTACTGTATTTTTATGGAATATCCTACTTCCTAGGAACAATTAAATATAACGCTGTTGCTGCTGGAAGTAAAAAAGTAGTAGTCACGCAAATTTATGTGTTTATTATCCCATCTTCAAAAACCTGACAATATAGATGCTTTCTTTCTGTGTCACTAATAATGTATACAGTTTTAATATTTCATGAATGAAGGGAGCATCCAGTGGAGAATATGAAATATCATTTGCCTGATTCTGTCAAAAGGCTGCATCAGCATTCTATTTTTATATAGAAAAGTTAGAGCTGTGCTGATTTGAATGACACTAGTATTCATATTTTACTAATTATAAATGTAAGAAGAGAGAGGATGTTCTCATTTTAGTTCAAGTTTGCTGTTTTTGCTAAAAACAACTTTCATTCTCCATGCTGAACAACATACTGTTTGAACTTCAGTTAAAATAGTTAGGGCAAAACAGAGGCCCCTTAGCTGGCCCATGTGCATCTTTGTTCTTGCTCTTTGCTTCGTACATTTCACTTTGTTCAACTGTGTTTAGACAGTCAGTTTAAAAACCATAATTGTTTAATAATTATTTTGGCTTGACTGTGTTGGCATTTCAGCACCCTATCAGAAGCAAATTTTATTTGAGGAGACTTGGTGATTAGATTCTGCAATGTTTTCGATAATGGCCCTTGTGCCAAAGACTAGACAGGAAAGAGGCAAGTGTATAGTATAATATGCTAATCATATGCTCAGACTGAGCCTAATATTTTTAGAGTATGTGCTTGCAGAGTAATTGTTCCCGGATATCCCGGAAGAGAGTATGATAGTATCATTTAAGATTATTGATTCAGTTAAGCAAGATTCAGTAGATATAAATCAGATGCATTTGCCCTAAGGATGTGCATTTGAATGTAACAGAGCAGAATATATATTTGAAAAAAAAACATTTTTTTTCAGATGTATTTGGGTGTCCAAATATTATTTGGGAGTTTCTGGGATACTGGTAAATAGGGTTCTGGATTAATATTGGGAGCCGGTGGCTGAAGGCTACCAGGGCTGCTTTTTTCCCTTTACTTTCAGGAGTCCGTCTTGCCAGGCTTGGTATCAGCTTGCCAGGTTGATTTGTGTTACATTATGCTCTTTTAAAATGTTTTTTCTGGCTTTGCAAAGTTGTGTTTTTTGCTTGGATTGCTTTGGGTGAGGTTTGAAATGGCAGATTTTACATTGCTGTAGATTCTTGGGTTGTACATTGACTAGATTCTCTGATTTTGCTTTCACTTGTTCGCAACAGAGCCTTGTGGTGCAGAGTGGTAATTTCCCTTAATTTCTTGCTTCTATAAATGAGAGGTCTTTATGTATCATTAGTAACAATTTCATGACAATTGTGTCAAAATAGCAACAAATGGTTGTGAACATGCAAACCGACTTTTTTGGCTGTTTTGGAATTAGTGTTCAACTTTTTTTTGCTTTCTTTACAGGTCTGAAGGAGACAGCTCAAGAAGCATCAGGTATGTACATCATTTTCGATCTTAGATAACCTTTGTACAACTGTGTAAGTGAAATCATGTGGGCTTTTTTGTTTGTTTTGATAGTGGAACCTTCATAAATGAGAAGGAAAATGTATTTAAAAACAAATTACAAGATTAAATTAAAAACATTTCCAGTGCTATCACTGAATTAGATACCAGAGTATATTTTGCTTCAATTAGGGAAGACAAGTAAACTCATTGTTTTTGAGACTTAATTTAAAACTTAGTTTTTTAAAAAGAAAAATCCTGTGAAAGAGGTATTCTATTCTTGAGCAAGATTCTAAATCCTTGGTGTAGTAACCAAGTTTGTAGACCTACTTGGGAAGTGGGTATGAGTGCTTGATAGCAGAGTACAAAGATAGCATCCTCAAACATATGCCCAATTAGAAAGAGCTGACTGCTCTTAAATACCAACCAATATATTGTTACATAAGCTTTCATGAGCCAAAAGCTACTTCAGTGTGGTGTAGTGGTTAAGAACAAGTGGACTCTAATCTGGAGAACTGGGTTAGATCCCTCATTCTACTTTATGAGTGGCAGACTATAATCTGGTAAACCAGGTTTGTTTCCCTGCTCCTATGCATGAAGCCTGCAAGGTGATCTTGGGCAAGTCACAGTTCTCTCAGAACTCTCTCAACTCCACCTATCTCACAAGGTGTCTATTTTGGCAAGAGGAAAGGAAGGAATTTGTGAGCCACTTTGAGACTCTTACAGGAGAGAAAGGCAGAGTAAAAATCCAAACTCTTCTTCTTCATGAGATACTCTGGCTCATAAAAGCTTGAACGACAATAAATTCATTAATTTTTAAAAACTCTGTAACTTTGGCAATAGCAGATTAACATGATCACTCTGTCATTTGTCAGCATGTACAACAATTCAGTCTGTGATTGTACCAAAATCTTCTGCCATTTTAAATTAATTTTCAGATCCTTTATTTTACTGCATTTATTTCTGGTTGAAGATGTGTGTTGGTCAGAACAGTAAATTTTAACATTGCAATTCAGAATTAAAAGAGATTTGGCTCTCTGTAATAGTAAACTTTTTCCTAAACTGTATGCAAGGCAGATTCCACACTGATTTACATATTATCAGGTTACGTTGGTTACCTACTTCAACCCTCATGAGATGCTTTTATCTCCAATATAGATAAAACAGTTATTTTATTATTCTATGTAGTAGTAAATGCAACATGTTTGTTTTGCTACTCTTAATAACTTCTTAGAACTTTTTATGAACTGTGTGCAAACTACAACCTGAAGTTAAAGACTTGTTACAGGTTATGTAGCTAGTCGGTTAATTATTTCCTTGTTTCCAAACCCCTGAGATTGTATTGATATGTAGGAAGAAATCATCCAGAATTAGTTGGGTGGTAGAGCATCCAAACCCTTTCATGTTGTATTTACATTTTTTACATTAATGTAGCTTTTAAGAAGACATAGAAGTTATAACTATAACTGGTTAGCCTTCCATATGTAGTTGCCTGTGAAACATTTAAGCTGCTAATATATTTATGCAGCCGAATCCAAAGATGAGGGGAGTAAAGTGACTGCTAGGGACATCGTTGTCTACAACAAGGTAATTGGTTACATTCTCCCAAACAACTTAAACCATGCTTTTTGCATGAGTAATTTTTATGCTGCAGACCTCCAAGAATGCATCCTGGAACGACCAAGGTCCAGCTTCATGGCTTGGGCACTGCAGTAACTAGCTGCTGGGGTAAGCCCCTCAGCGCCAGCATACATGCCACTCTACATGGTGTTTGTGGCATGGGCACCGATGCATCACTTCTGCCACTTCCAATATGGCTTCAGCCTTTCCTCCCCCCCCCTCCCCACTTTGGATTGCATAGTTAAATTGTTGTAGCATTATAGAAATATTCTGCAGATTGGATTGCAGATTGGATTTACTAAACTGGATAAGGACTAGATGCAAATTTACATTAACTCAATTACAGTAAATTAGTTTTAAAATTGGTTGTTGTCAGATTTGACAGAGGTATATTATGAAGTAATAAAAACATACCAGTATGATTAAATTTTAATTGGGAAAGCCATTCAGTATACATTGAGTTAACAACAATAATTTGTTACAAGTAGGTTTAATTATTTGTGAAAACATTGTGTATAATGGTCATTACACTAGTTCTACAGTGTTGTTTTCTGTATCTAAATGTATTTAATTTTGGTAATCCATACCCTTAGATATACAGTTAACCAGTCACACAGCTGTATGAAATGGTGCTATGTGTAGATGTTGTTGTTTAATTGGGAAAGCCATTCAGTATACATTGAGTTAACAACAATAATTTGTTACAAGTAGGTTTAATTATTTGTGAAAACATTGTGTATAATGGTCATTACACTAGTTCTACAGTGTTGTTTTCTGTATCTAAATGTATTTAATTTTGGTAATCCATACCCTTAGATATACAGTTAACCAGTCACACAGCTGTATGAAATGGTGCTATGTGTAGATGTTGTTGTTGTTGTTGTTGTTGTTGTTGTTGTTAGTAAATCTTGTATACCGCTCAGGGCGGTGAACAACATGAATATGAGTGGAGCATGAAATAACCTAATCAAATAACCATAAATAAATATATAAATATAGGCTCTACACATGTTAAAATACGAAACCCCATTAAAATACATCGTTCTAAGTTATAAAAAAAATGGCGTATCACAACTAAACCCCCCCAAGAGAGGGGTGGCAGGGTTCACCGATGTTATAAAGAGAGGGTGGGGGCAATCAGAGGCCAGCCTCCCCCAAAGCCCAGTGGAACAGCTCGGTTTTACAGGCCCTACGGAACTCGCAGGGCCTGGACAGCTGGAGGAAAAGCATTCCACCAGGCAGGGGGCAGGGCTCTAAAGGCCCTGGCCCGAGTGGAGGCCAGCCACATCATGGAGGGGCCGGGGACCACCAGTAAATTGGCCTCTGCTGAACTCAGAGGCTGAGTTGGGACATATAGGGCAAGACCGTCCCAAAGGTATGAGGGTCCCAGGCTGTGCAAGGCCTTAAAGGGTCCCAGGCTGCTCAAGGCCTTATAAATGTAAATTCTATGGGACTTGAATTACTTAACTTTGCATCGTGTCCCAAAACATTTACCAAATCTGACAGGCAACAAAGAAAACAACCAGAATGTGTATAACTGTACTTCAGTAGGATACAAGTGATTGTGATCCTAGGAACAGGGGAGAGAAAGAGTGGGAGTGGAGTGTGAGAGCAAAATACCAAGACATGACTCGAAAAAAAACAGGCCGCAGCTTCTATTGAGTACAACCACAGGGGCATTGGTGCAGCATAGGGATGGATCCAGCATTCGGAGACCCATCTGTCACACAATATATTCCCATCCTGCCTACTGAAGGAGTGAATGTGGAGTGGCAAACCACGGGACATGGGTGTAAGCCACTGTGTGGTTCCCTTGACTCCTGTGGAAGAACCAGCCAACAGTCCCTGAGCTGAAATGCCATTGTTCACAAGATTCCAGAATGGTGGAGGTGGGCAAAAACACACAACCTCCCCACCACCAAAATGAAACTGGATCAATGCCTAAATTGCTTCTCCACGCTATGATGAGAAAGCTAAAACTGACCAACAAACTCTTCTGCAACACATCCTAAATGAAACTCTATCTGAGGGAGGGTGAGAGCAGGAACCAGAACAGATCAAGGGCAAGATTCGAGTAGCAGCCTAAATAGGAGAAGGGCACACCAGAGTGAAGCCTCAGAACCTCAGGCCAGCCCAAGCCTTCTTCCAGAGCTAACTTCACTGGCTCTTTAATGCCTGCTTGGAATGGCTGCACAGACCTCACTGCAGCTATCAGGTAAATCCTGGACCATTGCTTGTAGCTACTGTTTCAGATAAATAATGATCTATGAGTAATCCCTGGAAATTCTTGTTTGAACTACCTTTTTTAAGGTTATTTAAAATCACAGTCAGAGCTTCCCAGTGGTATGTGGCCTTTTGTTTTATCTAGTGAGCCAATAATTATACAAAAGTACAAAGGCATAAAAAAATAGATTCCTTTACAAATAGTGTTGCCAACCTCCAGGTGGGCTTGGTGATCTCACAGAATTACACCTGATCCCTGGGTTATCCCACTGATTTTGTGTGAGTGTAAAGTGCCACCAAGTCATAGCCAATTTATGAGAACCCCGCAAGGTTTTCAAGGCAAGAGATTAACTGAGGTGATTTACCATTGCCATTGATTTCCTTTAGATAGTGACTCTGGCATTCCTTGGTGGTCTCCCATCCCAGTACTAGCCAGGACCAACCCTGCTTAGCTTCTTAGATCTGACAAGATTGGGCTAGCCTTGGCCATCCATGATTTCACTGATTACTATAATGGTAATAGGATGTAAGGAAATAAGAAGCAGGCCTAGGAACCAAACTGCATTTATGCATTTCATTCCACAAAAGCTTTGAATCATTATTGCTTTTGGGGAGCATAAAAAAGAAAGATAATGGAGAGTATAAGTAATGTGTAGTTCTGTACTCTGTATGTATACAAAGAATTCTTGCAAATATTCAGAATGTAAATTGAAGAACACCCCCATTATTAACTGTGAAGTGCCGAACATGTTATCCATGGTTTGTATCCTTTTACTCTGGAAAAGTTAGATTGACTTAATTATAACTTTGAAGTTTTAGTCTTCTAATGTGTCCAGAGTAGGGGTGTATGATTGTCTGAAACATGTCCGAAAATATCCCTGAAAATGCCTTATGTTTTGAGTATTTTTGGCTCTTCCACAATTTCTGGGATTTTTAAAGAACACCCCCCCCCCCCCAATGGTCCTGAAAAACCTCAAAAATATCCAACACTTTTGTGACAATCAAGAGCTTGCATTTGTGGGCCTCCTCAGACTGGTTTCTTCCCTGCTCCTCCCACCCTGACTTGCAGTTGCAAGTTGTCTTTGATCTTCAATTTCCCGGGAACTTAAAGAGCTGCTTCTATCAGTTTCAGAAGGGCTTTTGTTTCTTTGCAGGTTTTCAATGGTTTGTATTCTGTCTGCTGCTAAACTGTTGCAGTGTCACTCAGTGCTGGAATTTCTTTTTCACAGTCTGGGTGCACATTATTCTTCCTGTTGAGCTGGCATACTGGCACTGGGTCGTCCTGGGCATTCTGTACAGTGAAATTGGTTCTGCTATACTTGCACTATTCTCCCCACCAACAGTTCCCACTCCAGGGATTCTCTGGTTTGACGGTTCTGCTGGGCTCACACTGTCTAAATGGGCCTGGGATCTGATAAGCTTTTGAATTGCTTCAGTTGGGCTAGCAAAAGTGGTGCCAGGCTTCTTGCCCTTAGGTGAAAAAAAGCAGAAAAAGAAAAAGAACTTTTTAAATGCTATCATTCTGTGTTTTGACAAAGGTATGGGTGGAGTGGGCGGTTCTGGAAGGCATCTGCAGTCATGTTGCATTTGGTTCATCTGGGCTTGCGGAAGTTGCCCCCTTTCTTGATTCTTGTGTGTCTATGATTCTCTGGTTTGACATTTGCTCTGTTAGGCGTTGCCACATTGGGTTGTTGCTATGCTGGATTCTTGGATTCTGCTTTAGTTCTATTAGTCAGGTGCCCAGCCTGACTAAAGTATGGATTAACTTCACTCTGGAACTAACATTCTTGATAGTGAATAGAAGTCCTAACTACATGACTAGCTGCAAGAGACCATAGGAGTCAGAATGGAACTTCTGAAAAGGAGGATATTGCCCTAAGATTAGCCATCTGGAGACAGACAAGATAAGACATTTAATGGGAGAGAAAGTGCTCACAATACTGTCCTATCTAACTGTCCTATCTTACTGCCTTTGCAGGGTCTTTTTCTTTATTCCCTAGACATTTTCTATTCAAAGTATCTTTGCTGCCATCACTGCTACCTCATAAACCTGCAAATTTTATGTGAGAAATTGAGGAAGTTGTATCAACATAAACTTTGACTATGGGTAACATTCCTGGCACTCATTTACTTTACAGTTGCCTGTCTCCATGAATTTAAAAACCAAGAACAGGTTTTATTCTTGATGTATTAGAAAAACATAATTGTCACTCATAATCAGCTCAAAATACACCTCAGTAGCTGTAGTGTGACAAAAAGTTGACTGTGCACTGCATGGCACATTACAGTGGAGACTTTGACAGCATACAGTACATATATCCAATCTTAATTTGTAGGGGCCCTTGGAAGGAAGCTGAACTCCAGCAATTACAACCACTCACACTAAAAACTTTAATGAGGTATTTTGACTAGCAAAGGTAAGGATGAAATGGGAAGTTGTTAATAGCAGTGATTTGAGCATATGCCCTTTGTGATGTGTTTTGCAGGAATTTGTTTAAGGTTGGAAGTCAGAATTAACAATATAAATTGATCAGTAAAGTGTTAAGTCATGTAAATGTCCATTTGAAATGCAGAGTTTTATTTCTGTATCAAATGGGTGCCTAAAAATTGTAGGTTTTCATTCTTCTACAATAGTTAATCTGCCTTCATTTGTAATTTCTGTTTTACCACAGTCACTAGCTATTTACTATTTTACCAGAGGCATTTTATAAATATACAATTTACTAGAGTGATAATCAAGTTCCTTATTAAAAATAAAGATTGTGCTAATGTTTCTAAGCAAATGGAAGATAATACAGAAGGCTTGATAGCAGGCCATTTTTATTTGCTTGGTAGCTTGTGGCTAAATTGATATAAACTCCTCTAAAGGAAGTAGAAACTAATGACTGTGAACCAGCAAAGAATGTAGAAGAGAAAAGAGATATGAAGTACTATAAGAATAACTTTAATTTCAACAGAAAAACTGATAATTCTCCTTTATATAGGGGAAAGGTAGAGGAGGATATCATATCAAGAGTTTTTCTATTGTTTACTGTTTTTATAAATATTAGTTTATCAAAAGAAATTGAAGAAACATACTGAAGGAGGTTTTCAGCTGTCATGAAAGATTCCAAAGATCAGCTTTTCTCTGGCAATATCAAGTATATGACTTGGTCCTGGACGGGTGTTACAGTAATTGAGAAAGTTGTATCAACATAAACATTGGCTGTGGGTAACATGCCTGGCAACTGGCAGGAGCTTTGGTGGGTAGGAACATGATGTTTCCTAGAACCACCTGACATCA
The DNA here is from genome assembly GCF_021028975.2 of Sphaerodactylus townsendi. NCBI lineage: Eukaryota > Metazoa > Chordata > Lepidosauria > Squamata > Sphaerodactylidae > Sphaerodactylus > Sphaerodactylus townsendi. Next base: position 59,569,266 of record NC_059427.1, read on the forward strand.
CTTCTGGTTTTTTTCTGGAAGTCACTTCGCAGCACACACAACACTGATTACATAAAACAGAATTGTTCAGGAGGACATATTTTAGTGGTAATAGGACTGTGCTATGACAGTTGTTTAAGAAGGCAATTGTTTAAGAAGTTGTTTAAGAAGGACAGTTGTTTAAGGACAGTTGTTTAAGGCAATTTTATAGAAGCAGAAATGTGGGCTACACTAATGTGTATATATTTCTCACAACTCACATTCTCTTGCTTTGAATGCACTGTTCTCTGCCTGAAAGGTTCTTTTACCTTTCCGCATTATTAACATATGTCTAATACTAATTATTTGTTTTCTGATTTCTGTAATCCTAGACCTATTACTTGTCTTATGATATTTCGTATACTATTGATTGTACTTTTGCATTGTATAATCCATCTTGAATCTCAAGATGCTGTGTGGAATGAGTTGAATGCAGGAGTCAGTGGATATGGTAAAGAATGGAGAAGGGGTACATTTGTCTGCTTTGAAAAGTGTCCCACTTCATTAATTTTCTAGGGTTCATTGCAGAAAAAAATCAAAATATTTACCTATCAAGAAATGTTCTTTTGGATCAGGAAAGTGAAAGTGTCTCTATGTGACCAAACTGAGCTTCTAGATGTCTTGCTTTTATGCTTTTATTATTCTCAGTCGTGATATTAACAGCTACATTTGTTTTTGCCATATCCACTATATGATTCTGGGGTCATATGGCAAAGGAACAAGATACTACTTATAGGGGAAATTTTACATTAAATAAGCAGTAGATTGTGGGAACAGTCGATGCAAACTGGTATGAGAAACATGAGCATCCTCAGAAATGTAGGGTGGGTTTTTTCTGGGAATATTTCTGGACCCCAAATGTACTACTTTTGCCTCAAAAATCAAAATAGAAAAACATTCCTGTTTTAGAAGCCCTATTTTTACAGCCTAGGTACAAATCTTAAAATTTAAAACTTTGCTTTAACACTAAAATCTGTGTGCCATTTAATTTATATTAATGTGCCACTAATGGAAGGCAATCTACATAATAGACTGGTTAACACAGATGTTCTAATAGTAAGATGAAATGTGGGATATTCTAATTTGGATTACCTAAGCTTGTGTGAAAATAACCAATGATGTAACATCTCTAGCCAAATTTGATGGAATATTCAGTTACATTTTTTCTCACTTAAGTCAGTAACTTACATTCTTGTGTGCACACCTAAAGAGATGACTAAGCATTTTCTATGTTTTGGATGCAAGAATTTGAAGGCACCTTCATTCTGCTTGAGAAATAAACATCCATATTACATAGACAAAATATGGGTTGAATAATACTAAAAATTCTCTTGGAAACAGGAGGTGTGCAAGGTCATGTGATTGCAGAAAACATTTATTAATATTAACTAGTGTGCCTGGCCACGCGTTGCCGTGGCTTCAGTCTGGTGAAGTGGAAAAGAAAGAAAAGGGAAAGCGAACGGTTCGAACATGTGCCATTGAACAATGCTTGCAAGGGAGGGGAGGGGCAAGAGGCCCCTCACTCCCCTCCCTCTCTCCTGTTCCCTTGCATGGCACCCTGCCTCCTCCCTCTCTAACGTTCCCCTTCCTCTGTTAGGGTGGGTGGCCCATGTCCAGATGGCGAGCCCTGTTCCTTTCATTCCGTTCCCTTGCAGGCGAAGTGTGTTGCTGTTGACGTCCATCCGATCGCGCTGTTGCTGAACCATACCATGGTTCCAACTGTCACAGGTGTGGCAGGTACACAATACCTCTCACAGTTTGACTGAGACACACCCCTAAGAGATGTGTGTATGAAAGGTTATCCGTTTCTACTTGGCTTTTGGTTCCTGTGTGCGGGGGGGGGGGGGGAACTGGGCGGAACGTAGCTTGTTATCATGGTTTACCTGGGCCAGTGTGGTACATGAGCTAGGTAAGTAGCTTAAAACACTCTGGGAGGCATGAGCTACGTTGTGTTCAAATTTCAGAGCGTTTGGTCCAGCAAAACCCCGGACCCTCCCTCACCTTCCCCTTCCTCCGCTAGGGTAGGTGGGCCATGTGGGTGGGCCCCGCCCCATCCCTTTCACACCAGATGGCAGCGGTTTTCAAAGAAGGCATGGTTTCCCTTGTATCAGAGGGTGTTGCTTTGACGGCCAGTAGATGGCGCTGTTGCGGAACAGAACTGTGGTTCCAACTGTCACAGGTGTGGCATGTACACAATAACTGGCAAAGTTGTGACATGTACACAACAGGAGGTGTGGAAACAGTATGGAAACCTGGCCGCACACGAATGCGACGTTGTGTGAAAATTTCAAAGCAATTGGTCCAGTAGTTTGGAGATTACCTGTCAGCAGAAAACACACTGATAGATTTTTATAGATAGATAGATAGATAGATAGATAGATAGATAGATAGATAGATAGATAGATAGATAGATAGATAGATAGATAGATAGATAGATAGATAGATAGATAATCTTGAGGATGGTGTAGAGAGTTCTAATGAATGCTGATGTGCATTTTGACCTGAAATTTCTGGAAGTATCTGTAAATTGAAATGTTTACAAGCTTCTGACAGATTGGATCTGAAAAACTGGCTTGTTCTTGACCCTCGCAAAATTATTCTTTGAGTCAATAGTCTTTGTTACTTGCACAGCTTGAAAGAACTTCAAATGAGCTCTGTCTCAAACAAACAGCAGTTGTATTATGCATCTAAATATTGCAGACTTCATCCAAAACAAAGTTTAATGTCACTCTTCAACTTGTGTCAAACTATACACATTAAACTTTAAAAACTAAAGAGTTTGAATGTTCTGGGTGTGGGAAGACAGTAAATGCGACCTTGAGAGATGGGGTGGTTACTCCTTCCTTGAAGTGGGAAGTAGTGTGTCCACTCCTAAAGAAACCTGTTCTGCACCTAGGAGAGTTGAATAACTACCATCCAATCTCAGATGTACCATTCTTGAGCAAGGTGATTACCAAGCACTGGTTGAGACTCCTGAATGAAGTGGATTGTTTAAGTCCATTCCAATCTGGTTTCAGTCTGCTTATGGGACTGGAAAGGCCTTGGTTGCCCTGATGGATGACATACACAGGAAGATAGGGGAGTTCTACCCTGTTACTTCTCATGGACCTCTCAGAGGCTTTCAATACTATTCTTCTGGATTGCCTTTCTGGGTGACTGGGAGGTAATGTTCTATGGTAGTTCTAGTCCTATCTCAAAAGTAGCTTTCAGAGTGAAGTACTAAGGAACTGCTGCTCTGCCATTTTGGCTTATGGTGTTCCCCAAGGTTCCATCTTGTCCCCCATTCTTTTCAACATAAAGCCCTTGGATATGTCATCTGGAGATCTGGACTGAGAGTCACTAATCTCAAAAGATACTCAGCTCTATCTCATGCTTCCAGCAGATCCCAGGAAAGCTGTGTGAATGGGTGTCCTAAGGCAGTTTTGGAATGGATGAGGGCTAACAAGCTGAGACCTAATTTTCATAAGTGGAAGTGCAACTGGTCAGAGCAGGTTGTGACTTGGGAAATGGGTTATCACTTGTTCTGGATGGGAAACTAGAAACCTTAGCTGGATCATCAGATTCTGGTCAGAGTTGGGGGCTCTGCCTGTGCCCCTGGCAAGGAGTTCCCTTCCACGCCCTTCTCGCTATGCCCCTGTGCATATTTGAATTCTAACATTGCTACTACATACAACAAAAAGCTAAACATGATTTGTTGCTACATTTGACCCAAAACAACATTTGGGATAAATTTAGAAAGTACAAATTAGTGAAGATGTCTGAAGCATTTTTGAGAAAAAGCTTTTTTTCATGGGATTTTTATACATCTCTAAGTTTGTTGTATGCTTTTACAAACAACACATATACTGAACAATTCCTTATATTTCAATTCCTTATAGTTTTGTATTCCCCTGGAAAGCTGTCTTTCGCTAGCACAAAATGAAATGACAAAAGATTAACCAAGGTATTGATTGTAAAATGTTTATTAGGAGTATTTTGTCATACTCTATAAAGATCTTTGATTTCTTCGGTTTCACCTCACTGAAAAATAAATATGAAACACTGTCTCTGGGAGAGTCTGTTTTCAATTTGTTATTCTAGTAATATTTTCTAAAATTAAACTCCATTTAATCTATATATATAAAAAGCTAACCATTCGTTTGTTGGTCTTGCCCTAACGCCGAAACAGCTGGACGGATCGCCCCCAAATTTTCACATGACGTCCCTCCCTGTTGGGGGCAGGTAATCGGACCTTCAAATTGCCAAAAGTCCATACCTGAGCCAGGTAAAACGTCTTTTTCCTGGCGTACCAGGCCATGAAGCTGGCTCTGTTTAACTGTCACCCTTAGAATGTTCGTGCAGCCTGTCTGTGGCCTGAGGCCTTGGTCTGCCCTTAGAATGTTCGCAGAGATGGCCACAGATGCAGTGAAAACAGTAAATAGGTAATACTGGTAGGTAATATGAGTGGAAGTGAAACACATACAGACTTTGCCGTGTGAGACGTCAGGTGGGGTTCCCCCCTACACACACATGCAGGTAACTTTCACTCTCTGTGCCTCACCCAATACTACCACACAACACACATACTCTCATACACATCCATTTCATCCTCACACACCTCACTCTGCCCTCCCTCACATCCAACCACCACTTACCCACTTCCTCACCCATATTCACCACAGCTCTCTTTTACTAAAAGCAAGCTGGAGTTTGCCTCTTTCTTCTAAGAAAATCCATTGGGTGGGGACGAACCAACACTACCAGCTCCGCTTCTTTTGCACGTGGCCCTTTAAAAATCCAGGGAGCAGGCCTCGATTTGAGCACCTCACTACCCTGCCTCTGCTGCCTGACTGGGATAGCCTCCTTGCCCCAGTTCTGCCTTACCGAAGCCAGGACTGTGCGTGTCAACCAGCCTCATGGACAGCGGGATTCGCACTCTGGACAGTTCCGTTGTGGAATGGAAAGGGTTACCTTATACTAAAAACCAAGACAGCACCATATAATAATGTGAATTGAAAAGGGAAAGAGGGATTCCATTTTCACCACCCCAAAAGAAGAAGAAGAAGAAGAAGAAGAAGAAGAAGAAGAAGAAGAAGAAGAAGTAGTAGTAGTAGTAGTAGTAGTAGTAGTAGTAGTAGTAGTAGCAGCAGTAGAAGAAGTAGTAGCAGTAGTAGTAGTTTGGATTTATATCCCCCCTTTCTCTCCTGTAGGAGACTCAAAGGGGCTTACAACCTCTTTGCCCTTCACCCCTCACAACAAACACCCTGTGAGGTGGGTGGGGCTGAGAGAGCTCTGAAAAACTATGACTAGCCCAAGGTCACACAGCTGGTGTGTGTGGGAGTGCACAGGCTAATCTGAATTCCCCAGATAAGCCTCCACAACTCAAGCTGCAGAGCTGGGAATCAAACCCGGTTCGTCCAGATCAAAATGCATCTGCTCTTAGCCACTATGCCACTGCTGCTCCCAAAAGGCTATGCTGGGGATCATTGGACCTGCATGGACATCTGTGTGGGTTGTGGACTGTGATGAGAAGGACAATTGCCACAGCAATGTGTGGCTGGGCCCCGCTAGTTTATAATAAAAAGTTGTGTTGAGCAGCAGTACTTTGAAACCTATTTAATTGCTGTGATTGAAAGCATGGTATGGGATGAATGTAGGTGGATAAATTGACCTATATGAAAGAATTCTAAGGAACATAAAGTCTTCAAGAAAGAAGTATCTGTAGAGAACATATTCATATATTCATTCTTCTTGGAACTATAGTTTATGTAACATTTTTAACGCAAACAATAAGGGTAAGCAAGAGCATCGTAATCCCCAGGAAAGTAGCAAGAACAAATAACTGGAAATTTCTGAGCTCTTTTTTCAGCCCTTTCTTTGAATGCATTGACCCAACTTGAAAGCTTTTCTATTGCTTGAAAGCTCATTTTTTGAGATAAACATCTGATATAAGTCTACATTTTTGTGTAGCGTAACAATAAGGCAAGAAAATTGCTACTTAGTTAACCGTATGGCTATTCAGTATGGCTATTGTATTCAAAACACTTGACTTTAAACACACTTTAAATAGATGACTGATTTCAAATTAATTCTATACATCTTCTTGCATGAACCTAAAAATAGCAAGGTAAGTTGCTTTTGCAAGAGGAAATTGACAAGGGACTGCCGTAGTAAACCACCTACTTTGGCATTACCTTGTCAATTTTCTCCACAAAAGCAACTTCCCTTGCAATTTCACTTGCGCCTAACTGTGAGCGCATTGTATCTTCACCTTAACATGACATTGCTCATTCAGGATGAAATTGACGAAGCTAATACAATCAATGTGGCTCGTGTCTGTGCCCTTATGTGACATTGTTAATACTGTAAAGGTTTTTTTTTAAATCCTTTTGAAATGGAGGAGAAAATAGTTGAATGGTAAGTTGGTGAGGTATTTTGTGAGGTGGAAAAATAAAGATTGTTTCAACATGATTGCATGCTTATGGAAAAGGCTCGGAAACAGATTTTTAAAAATCACAGTAAAAGTGCTCGGGAAAACAACGGAGTTAAAATGAAGGGGAAATGTTTGCAGAACCAAACAGAGGAGCATTTGGTGGCAAGATACACTGTAAACAACTTCTGTAGAAAAGGCCTTAGTCCTCAACATTCATGCCAGCTATAATTTATACCAGGAGTCTGCAGAAGCTAAACAACTCACAGGGAATAACAGCAATCTCTCCTCCCCAGTTTTTTTATGGATGGTTGATGGAAAACTGCATAACTACAGACTAACTGCAGAGTTAATTTGGACAGATATATCACATCATTTTCTTTCAAACACATCTGCTATGCAAAGCAGGTCAGTTTCCTCTTCCTGTAACATCTGATTGAGGCATGCAGTTTTGTGGTTCACTGATCTGTTTTGCACAATATTAGAGAAGAGGTAGGGGAAATAAGGCCATTGCATTGTCAACTTTTGGGATGCTATGGAGATTGGATGAACAGTGAGTATGCTTGCCAAATATTGACCATCTTTGAAAAATCCAACCCCCAGCTCCCACTTGCACTGCAATAATGAATTCAACAAATATCCTACTTCAGGCAAACATTGTTTCCACAACTACTAAGAAATCCTACAAACACCCCATGTCTACAGAGAAGCCACAAAGCTGTCCAGAGCCATAGTTATTGTGTTGAAGTTAGCATTGTCCAACAAGCTTTGTTATATGTCAGTACTGTTCTGATCACCAAGTATATAAGTGGTGTAACTCTCCATCTGCAGTCGTGGGGGACTTTTTTCCACTCATTACATGCAATGGCTTAGCACCAGCTGTGCACCCCAGGGAAATAGCCTCAAGCCATGAGTTTCTTGCCATTCAGCTTGTTTCTGTCAATGTCATTTACGCTAGATTAAGTCATAGGTATTCATGCTAATCGTGTGTGTCCTCATGTATTTTTATGACCTCTGGAGTTCACCAGCTGATCAGGGTGAAAGTACAGGATTTCTTTTATCTCTTCGGCAGCCCCATCCTAACCCAGAGGCAGCTCCAAGAGGGTTTTTCAGTGGCACAGGAAGCAGGGAAAAGCCCTGAACACCACCACCCCCCATGCGTGCGCGCACACATACACACACACACACACTACTGAAAAGCCCCATAGAGCATACAGGACCAAAAAGGTGCTATAAGTCTGAGGGCCAGGGCACTGCGCTCCCGGCCTTCAACCTTGGGAATGCCCTGACCTGCCTCTCCGCATGCTGGCATCCAAACAGAACAGCAGTGCAGCCTTTCCGCAACCCAAACTTCCAAGTTTTGCAGACTTCCAAGTTTTGCAACCACCAGTGTGTCTGCCTGCCTTCACTAGGATAATTGCCCCATGGAGGGGAAGCACATTGACACAAGACTGTGCTTCTCCCTGAAGCCCTTCTGCTCCACCCCTTTGGATGGGTCTGGTAGTTTTGATAAATAGTGAATTTGTTTTTCTTCTAATTGCAAGTAAGCAATGAAATTATCATTGACTTCTAGAATGTTTATTCATTAATAATGCAGTGTTTTTTGTAAGTTAGGGGTGCATTGGTTATATTCTTAAAGATGGATTCCTTGAGGTAAGAAAGGGGGGAAAGCAAATAAAGAAGAAAAGTTGGGGTTGCAGTGTATGAATTGATTGGTTGTAAAGAGAGAGACTGCTGACTGGGTGAAAGAAGAAAAGAGTGGAGAAGCTATTGAGGAGAAGAGTTGAGACAGTTTCTTAAAAAAGGAGGGTAAGAGACAGGTTTTGAGAAAAAAAGTTTGAGGAAGTTGTTAGATCTGTAAAAAACAGATTCAAGTGCATAATATAGCTCCTGGCCCTGCTGAATTGTGCCACATGAAAGTGTGCCATAATCCTGTTTGTCCTATGGGGTGATTTGGGCATCCAGAGGGATTTAAATGTCCCCTCTTTTGTATGTCACCTGAAGTCCCTTGTGAAGATGGTGCAGTGGCACCTTCAGGCAAACACTGTCCCTGACCAGCTCCCTGCACCCCTACCCCCAATCTAGATTGCACCTTTGGTATCATCCCTAAACCCACCTACTTGCTGACTAGTATGTCACACAACTTCCAGAACAAGAATAATCTATTAAGAGGGATAGAATTTGGGAGGTGGATGCCTCTGGTGGTACTGGAAACCCTGTTATAAGAAAAGTAGTGGAAAGTGAAATTTCCCTTTCTATTCCCTCAAAAGTCAAAGATGATGCAAGCCTCAAAATTTATGCTTTTAATCTTGAGCAGAACCAAATAGGCTTGAGCGGAACCAAAAAAATTGATAAAATTCAGGTTTGGGTTTTTGTGGCTTTAAAATTAGTAGAAACCATCCACACAATGAGAGGTGGGGGCTTTCCCTTTGGGTACCCATAGAATTGAATCCCCTGGACCAAACTTCACCAAACATGGGTGCTTTTATTAGAAGAGTCTCCTAAAGTGACCCTACAAGTTTCATGCCTCTACTTTGAAAAATGCTCCCTCAGACACCTCCAGAAATGTCCCAGATCCTCCTATTTGACTGGGCTCCATTTTAATCCCTTCCCTCAACCCACCACCAAGTTCACCATCAAGCCACAACAGCAACTAAAATTAAAGCAAGGAAATTATTTTTTAAAAAATTAAATTGGTTCAGTCAAACCATTTGACATATTCTCCATGCAGGCAGATAGGACTGCAATATACAGTTGATTCCATGAAGACAGGCGTTCAAAGACTAGATTGGGGGGCGGGGGGGGGAGTTCAAGAGCCTAAGATAAAGCTCAAACTATCATTCAAAACCTCAGTCTGGATCACAATGGGTTGGCCAGGACCCCGCACTGTAATTTTTGCTCTCTGGCCAGACACCAAAAAGAATCTAAAATTTGAAAATAACCCAAAGACTAAAAACATTCCCTGATTGGCCAAGCAGCAGTAGTTGCAGTTATGCTGAGACTCCAATGGCCACTGGCAGTTTTCTTCCTCTTCCTCATAGAATCATAGAGTTGGAAGAGACTCCAAGGGCCATCAAATCCCCTGCAATGCAGGAAGACACAATCAAAACACTCCTGACAGATGGCCATCGAGCCCTTGTTTAAAAACGTTCAAAGAAGACGACTCCACCACACTCCAAGGTAGTGCATTCCGCTGTTGAGCAGCCCTTACTGTCAGGAGGTTTTTCCTAATGTTTAGGTGGAATCTCTTTTCCTTCATCTTGAGCCCATTACTCCTGGTCCTAGTCTCTGGAGCAGCAGAAAACAAGCTTGCCCCCTCACCAACATGACATCCCTTCAAATATCTAAATATGGCTATCATGTCACCTTTCCTTCAACAAACTCAACATACCCAGCTCCCTAAGTCTCTCCTCATAGGGCATGGATTCCAGGTCTTTTATCATTTTGGTTGCCCTCCTCTAGACCTGTTCCAGCTTGTCAATATCCTTCTTGAATTGCAGTGCCCAGAACTGTACCCAATATCCAGGTGAGGTCTAACCAATGCAGAATAGAGAGGTACAATTACATCCTGGGATCTTGACACTTTACTCCTATTGAGTATTACATCCTGGGATCTTGACACTATACTCCTCCTACTCCTACAGCCCAAAATCACATTGGCTTTTTTGGCCACCGCATCACACTGCTGACTCATGTTTAGTTTATGGTCTAGTAAGACTCTCAGATCCATTTCATATGTAGTCTTGTCAAGCCAGGAGTCACCCATCCTATATCTGTGCATGTCATTTTTTCTGCTTGTGTAGTATCCTACATTTTTCTCTGTTGAAATTGATTTTTTTGTTTTGACCCAGCTCTCTAATCTGTCCTGGTCCTTTTTAATTCTGACTCTGTCCTCTGGGGTGTTAGCTACCCCTCTTAATTTGGTGTCATCTTCAAATTTGATTAGCATGCCGTATATTCCATCATCCAAGTCGTTGATAAAAATATTGAATAGCACTGGGCCCAGGAGAGAACCCTGTGGCACCCCACTAGTCACTTCTCTCCAGGATGAAGATGAGTGATTGGTGAACACCCTTTGAGTTTGGTCAATCAATGAGAAATCCATCTAATGGTAGCATTGTCAAGTCTATATTTCACTAGCTTACTTGAAAGAATATTATGGTGCACCTTGTCAAAAGCTTTACTAAAATCAAGGTATGCTATGTCCACAGCATTCCCTTCATCTACCAAGCTTGTCACTCTATCAAAAAAAAGATAAGATTAGTCTGGTATGACTTGTTTTTCATAAACCCATACTGACTTTTTGTGATCACAGTATTCCCTTCTAAGTGCTGGCAGACAGTCTGTTTAATAATCTGCTCCCTGGTGTTCATGTCAGGCTGACTGGATGGCAATTATTATGGTCCTCCTTTTTCCCCTTTTTGAAGATGGGGATAACGTTATCCACTGGGACTCCTCCTGTTCTCCAGGAGTTATCAAAGTTTATAGTAAGTGGTTCTGCCAGTTCTTTTTACTTCTGCCAGTTCTTTTAATACCCTGCGATGTAGCTCATCAGGGCCTGGAGATTTGAATTCATTTAAAGTAGCCAGGTGTTCGTGCACTAACTCTTTGTTTTGTGCTAAATTTCTCCTACCGTATCTTCTGTTCCATTTTCTCCTGGATGAGAACCGTTTCCTATTTGGAAAAAGACTGAGGCAAAGAAAGTGTTGAGTAGTTCTACTATTTCTCCACCCCATGTTAGCATTTTGCCATCTTCTCCATGCTTCTTTCTTCTTCCTTTTGGTATGGATATAACCAAAAAAGCATTTTTTTTATTGTTTTTAACCTCTCTGGTAAGCCTCAGCTCATTGTGAGCTTTAGCTTTTCTGACTTTCTCTCTACACATCCTGGTTATTTGTTTGAACTCCTCTTTGGTGATTTTCCCCCCTTTTCATTTTTTGTACATGTCCTTTTTAAATCTTAACTCAGTTGAAAGTTCTTTAGACAGTTATCCTGGTTTCCTTAGACACCTCCAATTTTTACTCCTCTTTGGAACTGTTTGAAATTGTGCTTTCAAAATCTCACTTTTAGGAAACTCCCAGCCATCATGCACTCCCTTCTCTTGTAGTATTTTTGACCACAGGATCATACCAAGTAGATTCATTAGCTTACTGAAATCTGCTTTCTTAAAATCTAGAATGCATGTATGACTGCGCTTAGCATCCCCTTTCCACTGTACAACAAACTTCAGGAGAACATGATCACACCCACCTAAGGATCCTATGACATCCACTCCACTAATCAGGTCATCATTATTGGTTAGGAGCAGATCTAAAATAGCTGTTCCCCTTGTTGCTTCTTCCACCTTCTGGACCATGACATTTTTCCTCTGTGAAAAGGTTCTAACTCTGCAGAAATACATGGCAGTCATTGGCTGGGATAGAATTTCTACCAAGCTCTCCCATTTGCCAGTGGGAATGCCTCTCTGTTGCCTGGAAACCACACACAGGCATGAAGAGGGCAGGGAATACTCCAGCGAGGCCCTTCAGCAGAGGGTAGGCTTTAACCAACCCCCAAACCTCACCAGTAAGTCCTCCAGAGAGACCCTGCCAGGGTAAGTAAGAAGTGAGTGGGTGGATGATTCTCTGCTTTGAAAAAAAATTCAAACCTTCAAGGGGTTTCCCAGTGGCTACATGGTATGGAAAAGTCCCTTTAAAGTTTATATGGCCCAAACCTGATAACCTGAATACCTTGGGTTATCAGGTTTTCTAATTATTATTATTATTCAACTTGGCTGGGTTTTTTTAAACTGGGGTGGGTTTTTTTTTGGTATTTAGGGTTGAATAAAACCCAAAAAAGCTGAACAGGACTTTGGGTGTGTGTGTGTGTGTTGCTCAGGCCTTCTTGAGAAATTAATGTATGTGTGTATCTTTTATATCATTTGTGGACCAATCATATTATCTAGAGAACAATTAAATCTTTGAAAGATTTATCTCAATTTTTAACTGTCACTTTCTCTGTAAGAAGTATGATGTAATGAGCAAATCAGGTTTCTCTGGTCAAAGAAATTTAGGTGAGGTAATTTTGTGTTTTTTACTAGACTTCCAAACCTTTCCTACTATTCCAGGACAACTGAAATCTGATTTAAACTTAATGTATTTAGTTAGGTTTGAGAAATGTAAAGAGATTTCATTTTGACTGCATGTATTTTTTCTATGACAATAGAACTAATTAACATTTGCTAAGTTCTTTTCTAATAAAAAAGTTATGTCTTTTTTCAATAAAAGTCATTAACTCACAGAAAGTTTTCTGCTGGTTTTCTGGTAATGATCAAACCCTTAGACTCACCCCATCTCATTGTACTACAAAAGATAAATCTATCTTTATCTCCCAGAGATCTGATGAGGTCTCTGCTGCTGTGCTAATGAGAATGATTCTCACAAAGTTGAGTGGTGCAGATCCTTAATTGGATACGAACTAGCTAGTTCATTATAAAGAGATTCTGGCCCTGTGAAACTGAAGGTTCTCAGTCTGTTCTTACCTTTAGCAATTCAAAAAGAGACAGGAAGCAAACTTGGAGAAAGGTGCAAAAGCAATGTTTAATTTGTAAGCCATTATTGTGGTGCTCTTTCACACAAACAGACACATCCTGCAATCTCTTGTTAATCAGTCCAAATTCTTGATCTCTCTTCACAAGAAATATGCTTCATTCATTCGCCATGACAAATTCAGTTTTCCCATTTGTACTTCTCCAGCTCTAAATATTACTTTGAAGATGAAGACACCTATATTCATCTGGATGTGTGCTAGGTTTAAGCCTTAATCACCAGGAGATCATCTACCTCCCTTTAATCAGACTACTTTGCAGATGATATTTCACCTGCAAGTTAAAAATGGAATCATTTTTCTGCTAACCTTGTTTATCTAGGTTTATATACTTGCTTTATAGACTTGCTTTATATACTTGTGATATGTCATGTGTGATATAAAATCTATCCATGAAGGCTAAAATTTTACATTAACCTCAATTTACATCCAAAAATGCACCCACATTCATAGTTATCCCTAATCTTGCTGCAATCTCTAGTTAATAAAATGTGCAGCATGTCACCATGTTGTGCATTTCCTTTTTGACTAGCATCATGGAGTTTCCATAGCACAGTGGCAGTGTGGTTCCTGGTTAAATCTTTTTGGCATTTCCAGTTAACAGGATCTTAGGTTCAAGGACTAGGAAAACAGCTTTTTAAAAAATAGTACAGAACAGTTGAGTGTAGATAATACTTGCAATATTATTTGTTGTGGTGTTGTGTGATTTCTGGGCTGTTCTTTGTTTGAAATATTTATACTGCCAATCTATATGATTTTCAATACAGTTTATAGCAGCTCTAAAAATATAACAAAACTAATGACATGATAAAAATCCATGAACAAAACAGAAGCACTATCAGAAAATACCAGAAAACAAACTAAATATTAGCAGAAGCCTAGATAAATAAAAACATTTTCATCTGAGTATACCTCAACAGAACAAACTCCTGAGCAATAGGCGCATGGAAGGAGTTAAACAAAAGATATAACAGAGAGTACACTTGAAAGGAAACAGACAAGAGCCAGTGTGATTTAGTTTTTGGAGTGTTGGGCTAGGTTTGGAGACCCAGGTTTAGAAATCCCTTCCTGCCATGGAGGTTTGCTGGGTAAACTTGGACCAGTCATGCACTCTCAGCCTAACCTGTTGTGAAGATCAAATGGAGGAGGGAATGATGTAAGCCACCATGTGTCAAGGCACCTAATTTTACCACAAAAAACTGGGAAACTTATTGACTCGAGTATAAGTCTAGGGTGGGAAATGCAGCAGCTACTGGTAAATTTCAAAAATAAAATAGATACCAATAAAATTCATGAAGGTATCTCACTGATTGTAAGAAAAGTTGACTAAAAGCAATCTTCATGATCAGAGGATGAACAGGATGAAGGCAAGAATGTGCAGAGTCTAAGGACACTGTTGTGTTAACTGCTGGTTATGGTAGAAATGTAACATGAGACTAAAGAAAACATTACCATAGCATCTCTTCAGAGTGATAACTATTGATCATCTACTCAGGACCTCAGCAATCTCTGTTGTGCTTTCTAAGTTTGTACAGTGAGATGCTTTTTCTATGAACAGATTTTTTTGCTGTTTATACAGAGATTCGGGAACAAAGTACCAATTACAGCTGTTCGGAATTGCTGTAAGGACAGCGCCAGCTGTTCTATCTTCAGCTGGCTGGCACTGAATATGATTACTGTAGTTTAGGATTATGAATAGTTTATCATCTTTTCTCTCACTTATTTTAGACGACATGGAGGGATATAGAGAAAAAGTATGTAGAATTGATAAAACTATATGCCAATCCTCTAGAACCATGCAATTTCCATGGAAAGGCTTTTTTTAAAAAAGGAAAACTTTATTATATTTGGCACTTCTGCTCAAGGAAAGGATTGTGGATAATTCAGAGGTTCAAGAAGTTTGGATACAGCTTTATTTGTTGTATTCCTTCTTAGATGCATGTGTATATGCTGAGCAAAAGTATAATAAAGCAAAAAAACCCCCTGGGTTTCAGTTGAGGGAGACTATTGATTCATTCATTTGCTACAGTGATTTCACATGTGGGTCCTTTTAAAATAAGGAATTTAAGGTGTATGATGAAAATATTTTAAAGTTACAAGTCACATCATACCATTATGAGTTTTTCCACAATTAAATAGTTTATGTTGCCTTTATGTAGGATTTATTAAAGCAACTAGCAATATATGCAACAGAATCTAGCATTGTAACAGACAGTTTATAAAATTAATGGCTGGAATGAACAAATATGTGAAAATCTTAGCCTTATCTAGACAAGAAAACCACTGTAAACATAGCTGTTCTCCAAGATGGTTTTAATTGCTTTCTGAAAATTTGTATCCAAAATTGAAAATCAGTCCGAAAATGCAATTTATAATGTAAATTGGTAGTTTCTGGAATCATCAAAAGTTCTGGAATTCTTTGGGATTATAGCAATGTATCCCATAACTGTCTGTACTTTTATATTCAGGTTCAGGCCTTGTCTTGCTTGTTTCTGCTGTCCTTTTCTCCCCTTCTTCAAATATACTGATTTTTAGAATAGTGAAAAGGTAATAGGTGTTCAAATGGGATCCTTGGGACAATCAAGAGATCACTCCCTGTAGCCAATCACAGGAGCCCAGCCTCACAAACAAGCCTTTGAGAAGGCTACCTTGAAGAGCTTTTTAGTTGGTATCCCAACTCCTGATTGCTTCTGCTCTTGTATTATGTCACTGTGCAGAAATTCTGTCTGAATTTGGTCTATGTGGACCTTAGAATGTGATCCTTTATTCTGTTTGTTTATTTGCAAAATTTATATTCTGCTTTTATGCCTTCATCAGGTCCACCAAGGCAGATAACAGATTAAAATATAATAACAAAGAGAATAAAAACATATTTCCAGGTTAAACTTTTTATTATTAAGGACCTGCACAGAAAAATAGAGAAAAAACACAAAAAGTACGTATTGCTGTCATGGCCCTGTAGCATGTTAGCCAGTATCTTGCAATATTTCTTTCGGGGTCACTCTTAGAGGGTTCTAGATGATTGGCACACAGTTTTATCAACTCTTTGCGTCAGAAAGATTCAAAGCAAAAAAAGAAAATTATCTAAAATTGCTGTTATTTAATCTTTTAAAGAGTTTTTTTTAATTCAAAGGTTGAACAGAATGACAGGTTAGATCTATTGGTTTAGTTCTCACTTCTGTAAATTATAATGTCCAAAACTTTGGCAGATAGCAGCAGAGAACTTCTTGCATTAATTTCCATTTGAACATTGAAGCAGGTATGTTTTGAGAATCTTGAAAAAAGAAAAACATACAAAAAGTTGAGATATATTTCCTTTGGGTTCTAGAATATAATAGTTGTAAAATCCAGGAGTACTTTTGAACAAAAATGTTAGTTCAACTGATTTAGTTTCCACTTCAGCTTATAATATCCAAAATTGCTGAGATATTTACTTATTTCAGTCTTTTAAAAAGTCTTTAAAAATCATACTTGGGTTACATTAATCATTTGAACTTGAAGGTTAAATGCTGGAAAGTCTACAATCTTAAATGTGCTTAAATCCAACTTAAATCCAACCTAAATCAGTTGTAGGGAAAAATAAGGTTTATATTCACATTCACTACATCATCATCATAGCAAATTGAAAGTAAAAAGAGGGAGCATCTCTCATGTCATAAATTAACAACGCCTGTGTGATAAATAGCATAGAGTTGAAAATTTCCAAAAGTGAGATAAGAATTTCTAATTGGCAGATAATGAAGAGTAAAATAAGCAGCCAGGCTAAACCTCAAAGCAATTTTGCAGTCTCCTCTGTTGCGTGCAGATGTGCGGATTCCGCTTTTCTTATTAACCACACATATATACTTACATTCGTTGGAATAGAAATGGCCGCAGCCCGGTTTATTAACAATGACACATTACTGTTTTGGGAAGCTGGGCGAGCATATCAGGGCACATCCTGGCCACCAGGCAGCAAACCACTGAACCTGGTCATGGTCAGCTCAACAGCTGACCCCTGGCCCTTCGAGCAGCGCACTGCTGAACCCGGCACCGTCCCCACATGGGGATCGGGACAGAAGGTTACTAGATGCCACTTGGGCACCTACCTATTTGTGACACCCCCTCCTGCCAGGGGTAGCAAGCTTGAAACCAGGCTTCCAGGCCTGCTCCAACAAGCCTTCCACTACCCCCAGACCTCTTATTGAGGCCCCACCGTGGGAAGGTCTGGCATGCAAGCCTGCCTCTCCCAAAGGATGCACTCCTATGCCCTGAAAAACTGCCCAGACTGCGACAAATGTATAACAATAAATAGCATACAACAAAATAACAGCCCAAACTTAGGGAAGGCTGGTGGAATCCACATGCAGGCAGCCTTGTGAGGAGGCTGGGCTGAGCCGTTGGCTTAAATAGCCTGCCCGGCTCCCTCGTCACAAGACAGTTCCCCCCTGTCACATAACATCTTCAAACGACAGAGCAGGGAAGGCGAGCCGACCGCTCCCTCCTCCCCAGCTGCAATGGTGCCCCGGGTAAGTCTGGGTGTGCTTTTTACAGCCCTGGGTGATTTCAGTGCTTTGGAGAGAAGAAAATACCTCTTCAGAAAACAAGGCAGACTTCCTGTTTTCAATACCATGCTCTACAGGGACTTTCCACAGATTGGGAAGGGGATGGGTTTAATTAATAACCCTGTCTGGCATTCTGAGGCCCTTGTACAAGAGATGCAGGAAAGCACATGTTATGATGTGCTTTCAGTCAGTTGCCATCTTGGGTCCTCTTTCCCCTTTATTGTTTGTTGAAGCTGTGTTGAAAACAACTGTTCTTTCTTTGAAAAATATTTAGCAATTTTTTTAATTTAAGAAGAAAATCCTGTCCATTTATGCTGTGTGACTTGAATTCGTGGCACTTTCATTTGGCTAGAATTCCAAGGTACCAACTCTTTTGAAATACTTTTTTTTAGCCTCCCAGGATTTTTAGCATATTAGTCATATTTTATCATCCTTAATTCTATTCTAATTTGTAAAATCAGATATCACTCTGATACTGTATATATCTCTTTTTGCTTTTCACCATAATTTTATGACATTCATGAAGATGAAATTAGGCTCCAGTAATTGTTGACCAATGCAAGATGTTGATTTTACTACATGGAAAGATATGGTGGATATGAAAACAGTAACTTGGCTTCTCTGATGTTGAGTCAGTAAAATTCTGAAAATAAAACCGTTACACTATCCTTATGTAAATATATGTGGTGTGAAAATATTCATGAAAGTTTGTACAGTTCTTTATCTAGCATAGAAGGATATTGTAGACAACATCTATTGTAGACAACATCTATTTACCCTGATAAATGTGCTATAGAATCTTCTCATCTAAACTGAAGGAATGACTATCACATCTTGAGGAAGTTAATTTCATAAATTGATTACACATTGTGTTAATAAATATTTAAATTTGCTTCCCTAAATCTACAGCTAATCGATTTTATTGCAGGGTCTTCAACTTCTAGTGTTCTGGGAAGAGAAAAAAGATCACACCTAATTTTATAAATTGTTAATACCTGTTGTGTGGAACCCACAGGGGATTTCTCTGAGGCCCCTTCCACACAGGCCAATAAACGCGATCTAACCATGGTATAAAACCTGTGTTGAAGGGAAACTTTGCATGGACCCCGCTCCTAACACAAGTCCACTCCGCGTTTCACCCCCCAACCCGGGTTTTTCAAGAATTGCGCTACCTGTGATTCTTTTGTTTTACTGTGGATTGCAGCTGTGGTTGAGCAAACGGCTTCCCCAGGAAGCGCGTTACTTGGCTGTGCTTCCTTTTTTCCAGTCCCCTGCTGTGTAGTTATTGAGGGGCACAGGGACAACAGCATGGTATGGAGGTTCATGCTTGCCAGGCTTTGTAGCTATGCAGCAGAGGGAGGTGAGTGGAAAAAAGCACCGCTGTGTGAAGACACATGCCCTGGCCAATACGCTCGCTGACCACATAGCCCAGCCATGCGAGTGGCCCAGGGCTATGATGGGTTTATTTATCCCACCTGCAACTCACTTAACATTTGCTGTGCAGAAAGGGCCTGAGGAGGATAGCAGCTCTCATATACCAAAGATAGGCAATTGGAGGCTCAAAGAAGTAGAGGGACCAGGGAGCATTTTGTGAGTTCAAATCTACAAAATAGATTTGAAGTTCTCTCCCTTGTCAGTGAGGATAAGGAACAGATATAGGAGCAACTGAGTCAGCCCTCAGAGAATGTTCAGGTGTCAGAAGGCTCAACCCATGAAATGGCACCTGCAAAACCCCCAGAAAAGATGTGTGTTGGTAGTAGCAGACTCCTTGTTGAGGGTAACAGAAACAGTCATTTGCAGGCCTGACAAGATGCTTCAAGAGGTGTGTTGTCTCCCTGGGGCAAAAATCCAAGATGTCATGGAGAGGCTGACAAGACTTGTCAAGCCCAATGATTGTTACCCCTTCCTTTTGATCCACATGGGAACAAATGACACTGTAAGATGTAGCTTTTGGGACATCAGAAGGGATTTTGAGGCTCTGGGAAAGAAGTTGAAGGATCTGGATGCACAGGTGGTAATTCCATCTCTACTCCCCATTGAAGGACATGGCCCAGGGAAGGAAAGAAAAATAGCAGAGGTGAATTCACAGGTGGTGCCACCGGGAACATTTTGGTTTCTTGGCTCATGGTCTGCAGTTTCATGAAGAGGGACTACTGGCAAGAGATGGGTTGTACCTCCCATGTGCAATTTATCATGATTAAAATGTTGACTAACTGTTCAAGCCTGAACAATTTACTAGCTAGACGAGCAAATATGTTGCAGCAAAAGAACCCAGTATTCAGGCATCCTACTAGAAGGCTCATGATTCTGTTCCTGTGTTTTACTGGTTTTTAGAGTGATTTAACAAATAACTGGAAATAGATTTCTTAAATGGTAGACAGAAAATATGGCATTATTACAAATCAGCATACAGAAAAACAAATTAGATAAGTTACCATTTTAAAGTTACACAATAAAAAATAACAGAAAATCTCGATCAAATTAAAATCCCTGTTCTCTCCAGAATCAGCCAACTTGGCAAGAGTTACCCAGTTTTGATGACCTAGCTGGCCAGCAGTTCTTTAAGAATTTGTTATCACAGCTTGTCATTACTTGTTGACAAACATAGCTAGAACTAAGTGCCTGTTTTCACGTTTCAGGTTCTTTCATAAGTAACGTACAAATTGAAGAAAAGAAACAACTTAGTATATTAATTGTTAGTAAGCTATTCTTTGCACTAAAGAATGTAAAATAGATGTTTTTTCTTTCTATGAAGTAAAGTTTCCCACTTGTATTCCTGTATCTTTTGTTGGCAAGACTAAAGAGGAATCACTTCAAAGTTAGCCTTTTCAGTAAGGAAAAAGACTTTTCAACCATCTAATGTATTTAGGTACTGAAATAGTACTCTGTAGAGAACAATTAAAGAATTTTAAGCCATTCTTCTATACTATATTGCATATGATGTAATTGTGTGTCAGATTTTGAAGGACAAACTCCAAACTGAACTAGCTTTAAAGAATCCACAGCAATACATATCAGTGCTAATGTGGATTAAAATGAATAGCAAAATCACCGTTGAGTGTGTCAAAGATCGTACATTGTGGGAAGATTATATAATAAAAGCATTCTAGAGGCAAGAAAGCTGATGTTTATGGTGACATAGAATATTATGTTTCATACCTAATGATAGTAAATGCTAGAGTTTCTAAAATATTTGAAATGAGGGCTTTAGGTAGTAACAGCAAGAAACTTCAGTGGTACATTTAGAACCATTAGGTATCATGATCAACATTCCTGATAAGATTCTCTTGTAACATTCTCTTGGGCATCTAGTACTTTTTGTGTGATAATTGAATAGATTATTTGCCATAACATTTTATATCTTGACAACTTGAATTGTGACAGCAAAGGAAAACATTAAAATTGCCTTGCCTGAGTTTGTTACCTGAAACTGAATTATCTGGGGACCTGACTTACAAAAGAGTTATTTTAGCATTCCTGACAGGAATTCTTGTAGCGCCATGGAGGGTCTTACAAAAGAAAAAAATATCCAATCTCTGTGGATCTTTTATACTGGAAAATGTACCTGGTGCATACTTAGTCTACTATCTGGAGACTGACTTCTTTTTATATATACAGCATAACTTTTTGATAGAGAGGGGACTTGCACTAAGATCTCCCTGGACAGGTGATTGAATGTGTTTGTTTATTAAAACCTTCATATCTCCCCTTTCTTCCTGGTTCAAAGTGGCTTACAATAATAAAAACATCCCCAGTCTTCTGCCAGTGATGTAGTATCATTGGCATATCTCAGATAATGTTCCTATCAATTTTCCCTCCACCTTCATCTAAATCTAATCCAGCTTTCCTTATGATATGTTTTGTGTATGGGTTGAAAAGGTAGGGAGATAAACTACATCTTTGTCTAACATCTTTGCCAATTGGAAACCACTCTGTTTCTCCATATTTTGACTTAACAGTAGCCTCTTGTCCAGAGTACAGGTTGCATGGGACGGAGACCGCTCTTGTCGCCATCACAGACAGCTCATTAATGCAACTTCGACCCGGAAGCGGATGCGGCTGCTTGCTGGTTTTGTTAAGATCTTACCGCTGGCGTTTTGATATGAAGTGCGATCCACGACCTTTTTTGACCCACCGCCACTGGCAGCTTCCGGAGTGCGGGGCACTGTCGCTTCCAGTGGATTGCCCTGCGTTTCTCCGGGACCCGGGAGTCCCAGCAAGTGTGGTCGCGGGGATGCAGGAAGCCTCCCGGAGGTGCCGCTTCAGTCTGCGGAGTACACGCGGGAATGCTGCTATCCCCGCTATTGGCCCAGCTTTAACTTTATCTATATCACGACCACTTGCTCCAGTTTGGTCGCGGAGCTTTTGGGCTGATCTGTCATCAATATGCTGAGTGACACTTTCAGCTCGATTTCTGTTGATGGAGGGCGGTTGCGGCCCCTGCGGCTCTCCAGCATTGTTTGGAAGCGGTAGCTGGTTTGGTTTGCAGCCAGAGCAGGTTTGCAACTTAGATCGCCATAGAAGATGGAGATCCTCTGAAAGCTAGACCGCAGGGGTGAGGTTAGGGATTTCCAGCCCGCCGGTGTGGGAAGAGGTCTCATTAGGCGCCGACCCCCTCTGTTCGCCAGTCTGGGGGGGTCCCACCTGGATTCGTCTCTCTCAATGGAGACCCGGGTAGGCCCATACAACCCGGACGTGCATTTTTCCATCTTCGCCAGACGGCCCGGTTGGCTCCCTTCCTCTCCCAGGCCCGGATCTGGCCACTGTGATTCCATTGCAGCGGTCCCACCTCCAGGCTGGACTGTTAGCAACTTCGGCACTGTACATGGCCGGCCTTCCCTTGCGTTTGATTCCCGGAAGTTAAAACTGGTCCAACTTATTGCAGCAGCACGCGCTGCTCACAGGAGGCGCCTTCAGAAGAACACATCCAGCCACCTGTGTTGCGAACAGCTGCATTGGCTCCCGGTTGGAGTCGAATCATCTTCAAAGGTGTGGGTTTTGACCTTTAAGGCTTTGCTTGTGACCTGGGACCCTCATTACCGCCGGGACCGCATCACCCATATGTCCCAACTTCGGCCTCCTGGCTCTGCAGAGGCCAACGCTGGTGGCCCCGGCCTCTATGATTCACGGCTGGCCTCCATGCAACGGGCCAGGACTTTTACGGCAATGGCCCCGGCCTGATGGAACACCCTTCCTCCGGGAGGCCGGGCCCTGCGGGACCTGGGTGAGAGTTCCGCGGGGCCTGTAAGACTGTGTTGTTTCCACTGGAGCGCTTTGGGTGTCCAGCTGCTGACATGGTGCCCCCTTACTGCCCTGCCCCTAGGGCAGTTACATCAGGGTCCCCTCATATTGAGGGGTCCTGCCATCCCCATGAGGGGTAGGTTTTACTAAATTGGGGTCGAGACGCCTCTTGTTGTTGTTCATTATGTATTATGGGTTTTTTTTTTTGCTGTTTGCCAAGGTTTTTGAAAGCTATTTTATGGGATTGGAGCCTATGTGTTTTATGTTCAATACGACCGCTCACTGTTGATGTTGTGAGTGAATGTTGTTCACCGCCGGGGCCCCTTCGAGGGGATGCAGGAAGTGCCAGCCCTAAATTAAATAAATAAATAAATAAATAAATAAATAATAATAATAATAATAATAATAATAATAATAAATAATCAGTTGCACACCCTTTTCTGTTAAAACCAGCCATAGCTTTTCCATGATTCATACAGTCAAAGGCTTTGCTGTACGAAACACAAGTTTTTTTCTTAAATTTTCTTGTATGCTAGTAACCAATGTAAATTTGTTCTTAGAGATGCATTTTGGTTCCAGAGTAAGTGTAGCTCTTTCGCTGTTGCCCTTTGGTCCACTCCTCTAGCAAGCATTAAGTTGGTTTTGATGGAGTGCAGAAAATGTAATTTTTAAAATGCAGGTCTGCCTGAAGCAAAGCATTGTTTACATTCAGAGTAAGGCAGTATGTGTACCAAGTCTGTTAGAACCCTGTATGTCTGAACAAGCCATTAGCGAGATCATCTGAAGTTTAAGGAACTGTTCCATCTAAGAAATAATGATATAACATCTAATCTGAACTGTAATTGAGAACTGAAACTGATACGTCTGTACCTGAAAAACTAAATACTGAATCTCTGTGCCAAGCTTTAGTGCATATATATTTGTCCTGCTTTATTTGCCTCATCCATTCCTTCTCTCCAAGTTATTCATATCCCATTCTCAACTCCTTTTCATTAATAAACTTTGTATTCTGTTTAAATTTAAAATCTGCCTCAGTATTTATTTTGTGTGCCTTGATAAGGGGTTTTGCCTAGAAAAGGTTTGTCAGAGGGCATCCTTCACCTTCTGGGTCAGTTACAGGAAAGTGCTGAGGGAAAGTGCTTTTATTATACCAAATGCTACCATTTCTGAAGAGAAAAGATGTGAAAAATCTGACGAACTAGGTCAGAAAGTGGTTTCCCTGCCTGAAGAAAGTAAAGAAGGTATGGGGTCTGTTGCTTTTGTCTTCTGTTGGCAATTACTTGTCTCTTGCAGGACACCAAATTGTTTTACCCTGGGATACCATTTTATATAATTTTGTTTTAAATCTGAACTAAGACTTAGACTGGCTTTGGATATTTTACTAGCTCAAAGGAACTGTAAGGTGGTTCAAGCCTCCAGCACTTGCATATTCCCCTGGACATGGAATTCTTCACATGGCATGCCAGAAGAATAGGAAGTATGAATATCTTCAGGAACCTGTTAGTTGGGTGGTTTTTGTAGCTGAGATAGAAGTTGTTAGTTAATTTTAATATTCATGTATCCTTATATTTATGTAGTGGAACATTTTTTACATTAAAACACAGTGTAAATGCAACTTCCATAATGCAAGAAAACAGGTCCTTTCTTCTGCTTAGTTTCCTTTTTAAAGACTTCTGTCTGTCACTGTTGTTTAGTAAAGTCCATAAAGAATGTCCAATGAATTATACATTAAAATGAGTGCTGCAGTACTGCAAGTTGAAATATTCTGAAGTGAGATAACATACTGCTTAAATTAAAACTTGCATTAACATACAGATGTTTCAGTTTAGATTATACTTTTCACTGCTGAAAAATATGCTCTGAATTTAGAATTTTGGAACTGGGACTTAATGACTGAAAACTATTTATTGTTTTTCTCATGCTGAAACTGCAAAATCATTATTCTGTAGCTTGGGTATTAGTTTTATCCATGAGACTGAAGTTCATGTAAGCCTACAGGGCCATTCAGATTCTTTAATATATGACAGAGCACAAAAGAGGTGGATTGAATAGGTTGTACCAGTGGCATTGCTAATATGGGCACAAGGGGAGCAACTGCTCCCCTTGAGCACATTTGAAATGTGGTGCTTGTTCAACAATTTGCTCTACTGGTGGAGAATTTTGTCTTTGATGGTGCTTAGAGACTCCTTCAGCCTTCTCTGAAGCCAAGCAACTGAGCACCTGCCATTTGCGGCCAGTGGCTTGCATGCAGCTGTAACAACCTGAGTGTGGAGAATTGTGCAGCAGGAGCAAAAAAGATGCTTGAGCTGGTGCAACCCTAGCAATACCACCCCCCCAATCCAGCTGTCTTCCAGCCCCCAATACTTGGCTTGGTTACACAGGAGCAAGTCTAACTCCATTCAGTGGGCTCTGTTTCCCCCCACTAAGAAAAAAGAATTCCATCGCTGCCTAGCAGAGTTGTTTGGGCAAGACCAAGTTGTTTTTAAAAACAAAAAACGGTGATGAAGAAGAAGAAGAAATCTGGATATTTCCTTCCTTTCTGCCCCCAGCTTGAAAAAGTAAAACAGAGAGAAAAAATGAGAATCTCCCCCCAATACCTATCTTGCATTACTGTCTGTCCGGGGGGGGGGGCTCTCTGTTGTCTTTCAGGGCCAGCCTGAAACAGAAAAGCTTTAAGCCACCTTGATTCTCCTGTCCTTAGACTCTTCCTTACAGAAGAGAAAGGGGTGTGGGGCTGGGGAATCTCCAAACTCTGCTTGTTCTATTGACCACCCAACCAAAAAAAACGCCAAAAGAATTCTCCCCCTTTCCTGCAATCCTTACCACCTGGGGTTGCTCCTTTAAGAATCTCCCCCCAATACCTACTTTGCATTGCTGTCTGTGTTGGGGGCTCTCTGTTGTGATGGGGGGGGGCTCTTTGGTGTGCTTCAGGGCCAGCCTGAAGCAGGAAAGGTGTGGGGGGGAAGGGAAATTATCTTTAAGTCACTGATTCTCCTGTCCATAGACTGCTCCTTACATGAGAGAAAGGTGTGGGGGAGGCATGAATCCAAAGTCCATTGGAACGAGTGGGAGGGGTGGGATAGGGTGAGGCTTGCTGTTATGCCCAGCTGTCTCTGTGGTACAGATTTCAATGGGGAGCGCTCTGGTGGGGGTCTTGCTCGGGGTGGGGCACCAAATTTCCTGCAGAGTTGCCGATGAGTCTCCTGAAAGGAACCAGCCAATTTAGCTGAAGTTTGCATGGGAGGGACAAATGCTGTGGACATCCATTTGAAGATGAACCTGATGTCCACAGAACTAATGTCCAGCCATGCAAGCTTCAGCTAAGTTGTCTGGTTCCTTTCAGGAGATTCAGCAGCAGCCCTGCAGGAAATGGAAATTTGGTGCCCATACCCAGAACAACCCCCCAGAGCCCCCCCCCCCAAAATCTCCAGCACAAAGACAGCTGGGTAAAACAGCAAACCCCATTGAAGTCTATGGTGGAAAAAACCAATTAATTTTTCCAACCATAGACTTGCTGAAGAGTCTGGAAAATTATGTGCTCTGAAGTGGCTCCATTGCAGCCCAGGGGGAATTTCTGGGGGAGTCTGTGGGGGTGCACATTTTTAAAGCTAGCGGCATCAAACTTTCAGGGTATCTGCAGGAGACTCTCTTGATGACATCACCCAAATTTGGTGAACTTTGCATCTGTGGGCAGTGGGAGATGGGCCCTACCCTTTTAAGGGCCCATAATATTGAACTCCCAAAACAAAGTTTACCAAACCTGTGTGGTGTCATCAAGAGAGTTTCCTGCAGATTCCCTGAAAGTTTGGCACCTCTACCTTGAAAA
Organism: Sphaerodactylus townsendi; assembly: GCF_021028975.2. Classification (NCBI taxonomy): domain Eukaryota; kingdom Metazoa; phylum Chordata; class Lepidosauria; order Squamata; family Sphaerodactylidae; genus Sphaerodactylus; species Sphaerodactylus townsendi. The sequence goes on from NC_059427.1 coordinate 59,595,889, forward strand.
ATGCACACCCAGAAATTCCCCATTGACTGCAATGGAGCCAAGGCACTGGAGAGCAAAGAATCTGGGGAAATTTCATGAGGTGCCTGTCAGGGCGCATTTTTAAAGCTAGTGGCACCAAAATTTCAGGGTATCATCTGAAGACTGTCTAGATGATACCATCTGAGTTTGGTGAATTTTGGTTCAGGGGGTCCAAAGTTATGGACCCCCAAAGGAGGTGCCCCATCCCCCATTGTTTCCAGTGGGAACTAACAGAAGATGGGGGCTACCCCTTTGAGTCTCTAGATCAGGGGTAGGGAACCTGCGGCTCTCCAGATGTTCAGGAACTACAATTCCCATCAGCCCCTATCAGCATGGCCAATTGGCCATGCTGGCAGAGGCTGATGGGAATTGTAGTTCCTGAACATCTGGAGAGCCGCAGGTTCCCTACCCCTGCTCTAGATGATACCCTGAAATTTTGGTGCCACTAGCTTTAAAAATGCACCCCCTGCAGGCCAAAACATGAAAATCGTCAAAAAAAAATTAAAAATCAGACAGACCCAAATATATCTGGATATCCAAATATATTCCGGCATACCGAATATAGTATTCGGGCTTATTCGGGCATAAAGATACTTTTATGCCTGAATAAGCCTGAATCTGAATTTTACTGGTGGGGGGGGGGCGGCTCAGTTTTGGCAACCCAGACTGGACCAGGTGAAGAGCAAAGTGGTCTCTGGGGCCACCGCACTGCGCTGCTCAGTGGGGCTGTGGCCAGTCCTTGCCCATCTCTGCCGCTGGTGTCTGCAAGTCAGCTCTCCTGCTGGGCATGGCATGGCTCCCCTCACCAACATCCCAGGCATAGCTCCCCCCCCCCCCGGATATGCCACTTGCTGTCTGCTTCATAGTGCCTTTTTAATGTAATCATTCTCTTCAGAACTTTAGTACCTGGCTTTGCCCCCAGGTTGAACATACAAATATATCTATGTATGGTATTGCAAGCACTGGGGTTAAAAACTTAGTACAAGAATGATGGTTATTTTTGCTAAGGGGAATTGCTGGCTGATCTGTTTAAGTGCAGGATGTTTAAAATTCATAATATTTTACACTAGAGAAGGAAAAACAGATTATTATTATTAACAGCCAATTTCTAGGAATGTGCACTAGCACAGAAGTAGATGCAGAATATTTAAGAAATCTAGCATTTCTGAATATCTGGAAGTCCATTAGGTCAATCTGTTCCAGAGTGGAATTTATTCTCCTTAATTTATTCTCCTGCATGGTTTTTTTAGGTTAGAAGAATTAATTAAGCTCTATTCTAAATGTTTGTTAATTTTAATTTTTTCATCTTCATAGAATGTTAGGTTTCATGTTTGTAAACAATTCTTTTGTGTAACTTAGAGTGCAAATGCTGACAGTCTGTTCTTCTACTGGGCTATATTTTTTTTTTGTCTCAAAAAGGTTCGAGATGCCCAACAACAGGAACTTTTTTCTGTTATGTGTTCAACTTTCCTTTCTGTGACTTTCCATGTAATTTAACTTGTTTTTCTGGGAAAATTTGAAAACAGCTTCAACTTATCCACGGTTTGTGCGTTCTCCATAGCCTTTTTGATGTCATTAACATTGCATTTTAAAAATTTGTTTGCGTTTATTCTTTTGCAGCTCTATATGACATAGAAATACTGGTTCTGCCGGTTTCATTTTTTTAATCATGCTTCCAGGATAAATTACAGTCACTAAAAATATTTTCCACTGTTATTGCTGGTTGTCTTTGCATAGTCCTACTAGAATAGAGTCAAGTAAGTGCCAATATTTTGCAGCAAGGAGTACAATTGGGACACAGCTGTGCTCTGTCCCTGACAATTTTCCTTCAGTGTGGACTAAACCATTTTCAATAACAAAACAGACCCTTTAAATTCTGGCCCTGATTTTATATTCTAAAGTTATTTCCCTTCATTGCTCAGATGGTATTAGCATTCAAATTATATAGTCTGCAAGCAGGCAACGGATGGATACCCACTGAGGCTTGAATTTATGGCACATGAGCCTGAGATTAAAGTCTTTAGTCTGAGTGTTATATAATTCACCTTAAGAACATGCACTATTTCTGAGAGAATGTATTGTGAAGTATTTGAGCACTTGTGATATGCTATACAAATGGTAAGATTTTGTTTCTCCTTAAGATTTCCTCTGTTGGTCTTGGAGAGTCAGTTAAGGCTAAACAAAGGTTGCTTGTTCTAGTACACAGTGTTAGACTGCAGGAAACAAACCTGCTGTCTCACAAGCAGCTCCCTATTGCTGCTCTCCTAGTAACATGCCTGCCTCATGCCAAGTGTCAGCCAGGATTGCTTAGTCTGCTACCACCAGATTACAAAGCATGTGGATAAGTAGTGTATGAGAGACGTTTGTACCCTGACAACAACAAATCTGTTACTGTACTTAACAGATGTGTGGTTCCAAAGATACTGGGGTGACCTTTAGAAGGCAACAGTAATAGCTTTCTCCATTTCATCCTATGTTATTGGTTGCTGCTTTGAAATTATATTTTCAGCTGAGTTATTTCTATTCATCTGATCATAACAGAGAATTGTTGTCCGGTTATCCTGGAGCAGCAGTGGCGTAAGAGGTTAAGAGCTCGTGTATCTAACCTGGAGGAATCGGGTTTGATTCCCAGCTCTGCCGCCTGAGCTGTGGAGGCTTATCTGGGGAATTCAGATTAGCCGGTGCACTCCCACGCACGCCAGCTGGGTGACCTTGGGCTAGTCACAGCTTCTCGGAGCTCTCTCAGCCCCACCCACCTCACAGGGTGTTTGTTGTGAGGGGGGAAGGGCAAGGAGATTGTAAGCCCCTTTGAGTCTCCTGCAGGAGAGAAAGGGGGGATATAAATCCAAACTCTTCTTCTTCTTCTTCTTCTGTAGGATATAGAGTCTGGTTATTGTACTTTTTAAAACAGTAGAATTAGTTCAATGTTGGAATCCACCCTGAGCCTGTAACGAAAAAAGCAGCATATAAAGCTACTGAAATAAAATAATTATTCTGCATGTTTCTAATTTGGGAATAGGGTCAATATCTACTTCCATTCCCATTTAGACTGTGTAACCCAGGGAGTGTATTGAAAACAACGGATTTCTAGAATCTAAAAAAGAGCATTTTTCAACAGTTTATTTGCCTTGAGGAAGGTGCCCAGAAATTGGCTACATATGATGTCGAACAAGTGTGGCTGCAATGAGGTATTTTTCTTGTGTTTCCATTTGCACAAGAGCCCCGATGCAATTCCTTTGGGATTGATGCTGCCCCCTCCTACTATTTTACTAAGCAAAATTTATCTACTTATACCTCAGCTTTCCTTTTGCTTCTTGTTTAAAGCTTCCCTCTAGTCTAAGGAGCTTTCCTCTAAATTTAAATGGCTGGAAGTGAATCCTCAGAGTTTTAGAGTAATTCACATACAAAAACTCATAAGCTCTGAAGTGAGAGATTTTCTAAATGTTAGGGAATGATGTAGTGTTTGCATATAGCTTCACATTTGAAGACCTATGGTATGTTTGTACATCTGCCCCCACCCCTTTAAAAATATAGAATCTTAGCTTCATTGGTAAAATCCCATCATTTAAATAGTCTCTTCCTGGTTACTGATGGTTTGTTTAAGACCAAAAAGTATAACAGAAGTTCTGTTTTAGTAGTCATTGCAAATACTTTGACTGCTATTTTATCTCTTTAATGAAGAAAGGAAATAACAATGTGATGTTGTTCTTCTCTGCTTCGCTCAGAATTAAAATGTTGTATGAGATTCTAGCAGCAACTGATCTAGGGATGATTAGCAAGTAGTCACTGTCTCTGACAAAGGGGAAGTAGAATCTTCAGAAACTGCAATTGAGGATCCCTAAACAAAGACAATTTTCCATTTTGTAATTCATGTTTCCAGAACAAGAATGAATTCTACTTGGTTGATATAAAAATGTCAATCTATTAGTTTGCATTTATTCACCTGAAGAATATAATCCAGTTCTTCATGCAAGCTACATACCTTTGTATTAATGAATAATAGCTGCTTACTCACAAGAAGGTCATTGTGAAATTGATGGGTTTCTATTTAGGGTATCCTAGGACAGAGGTGTAGCTGGGGAAAACTGTGCACAGGGTGAACCCCACATTTTCCAGCCTCCATGGGCGGCCAAGCGGGGCGGGGCGGGTGGGGCAGGGGAGTCTGCCATCCCTGGCCTCGGAGAGCTGCTTTTATGAGGACTGAGACTGGGGGCATGGCTTGGGGAGGCATGGCCACGGCCACAGGGGTGAGTGGGGTGTGTGGCCCCACCCCCAACCCAAATCTATACCTACGTCACTGTCTGGGTTGCATGTCTTCTTTAATTCATGGCAGAGTGGAAGGGAACCCACCATCTCCTCCTTTTCACTGTAAAGGGCTGCTGTGATCACCAGTAATGTGCAAACCAGGTCAGCATGCCAATAGAAAATGATGATAGTGAATAGGAAGAAATGAATTTCTCTAAGGTGAAAAGTAAATAGATATGTAGTGTCATAAATATTCATAATTTCAGATCTGATCACATTGCAGAACATGGTTAGAGGAAATAAATCCGAAAAACAAGATTATATATGCTTATGAAATACAGGATAATACAAGACAATGTGAAAGTGCCTAACTTTCAATGTTAGGCACTTGAAATTGTGGCAATTTGGGGTATGTATCTGGTTGCTGTGCTGCAAGCAGGTGTTAGCTGTGACATATCAGAAGGACCAAGATCAAGGCATGGTCAGACAGTCCAAGGTCAAGACAAATGTGTAATCAGACAGTCCAGAGTCAAGCAAGTCCAGGAGTTCAAGCAAATAGGCAGGCTAGACATGAAGGTACAAGGTGTGGAGCAGGGAACCTGGTGCATGGAACTTTCCAGTGAAATATACTCATGGCACCCAGGCAGAGCCCCCTAGCCCAAGACAGGTTTATATAGGACAGTGGTGGCAAACCTATGGCACAGGTGCCAGAGGTGGCACTCAGAGCCCTCTCTGTGTGCACGCGCACACAGAGTTCGTCACGTGGGGGGGAATTGCCCCCCACACACACATCTAGGCTGGCCTGGGCTGCTGGACTTGATGTGTGTGCACCTCAAGAAGCAGGGAGGACTTGGCTGGCGGGCCTGGTGCCTGTGCCCCAGGTGGTTGCTGCCCTGGGTGGGGGCAGAGGTGGTAGAGAGGCGCAGAGCGGTGCACGTGGGACTTGCTGGAGGCTACAGCAGGCTGGCCCATGCTCAAGGGGGTTATTCAGGTTAAATTGCTGCATTGGCACTTTGTGGTAAATAAGTGGGTTTTGGGTTGCAATTTGGGTACTCGGTCTCGAAAAGGTTCGCCATCAATGATAGGAGATACTGGCTAATGAGGCTAGGATCCTGCAAGGATTCAGTCCTCCTCAGATGCAGGTGCCTCTGTTTTGCAGAACCTTCTACCATACCTAGCAGCAATGCAAGCACTTCTTTTAGCACTTAGCTGCTGCCATTGTCTTTGCCTTCTTCATGCAGCTGGCTTACTCAGTTACTCAGATTGTCTGAGATAACTGATGGCTCTCACAGCTGCACAGCATCAGACTCTAGCTGGTTCTGCCTTGGCTGGCAGGGAAGGGCTTGGAGCTGACTTTGCCCTTGCTGGTAGGACAGGACTTGGAGTTGACTCTGTCCTCTGTCGCTCCTGGTTCAGAGTGCCTTTAGGTTCCATGTCAGATTCCTTGTTTTCCAGGGACTGGCTCATGACAGTTGCATTTTTATGATTTGTTGTGTGTAAACTATTCATCTGAAAAGGGATCCAATAGGGTATCAAACAATGATTGCTCTCTGTGTTAACAGATTGGGCGCCCTCACCTGCTAATGATAAATGTCTCAGTGGTGTGACAAGATGCTTTTCTTTGGCAGGTGATGAAATGCTTGGATAGTAATCAAATGTCTGAAGAGAAGGGTAGGGAAGCTGTAATCAAGATGTATACAAACAAACCAGGATTGAATGATGATGTGAGAGCCAAATCCTGATTTCATAAACTACTTACAGTTAAAATAAAATAAATCCATGGTTTTCATGTTGTCCAGCACTTGAATGAATCCAATATCATCTTAGTTATATCTGGAATATCTCACTAAGACATCCAAGTTCAGCTTAAATGTTAAATATACTTTATATGATAGATCCAGTTATTTTTGTTGGATGCTTTAATCTGTTTTTGGAAACAAAAACAACTGTTTCTTCTTGAACAACACAGCAGTGTTCTACCTAACAAGGGAGGTGTTGAAAAATGTTGGGATGTTCTAAGTTCTGGAATATCAAGAAAAACTTTAAAAGGTGGGTTGGGGTCACCCAGTTGTGCCTGGTGCAGGGGAGAGGCAGAAGGATGAACTATAGGGCGATCTGCAATAGTTGTCACCTTTGGCCCCTTGCCTTTGGTTCTCATGCGCTAAAGTGAAACCTCACCCCTCAGTCTGTCACCTCATATGGTGTCTGGTTCACTTAGTGGGCAGATTTGAGGGGAGTGTCTCGCTTTTGGTCACCCCTAGAGTTATATGAGGAGTGATCTGAATCAAGCCCAGAACTCAGTGTCTACCAACCTGCCTGTTCATAAACTATGTTCACAAATTATGGTACTTGGTGATCACTGGTTAACAGAACTAAGAAGAAACTTTACCTGAGAACTATATTAGCTGAGGGAGATGGGCAGCAATAGCAAAATAATCACTGTTGAAATCATCTGTTTTCTTTGACACACTGGTGTGGGGAAGTTTATGTTGTATTGAGACAATAACATAGTGTAAGGCTGTGGTGGCGAACCTTTGGCACTCCAGATGTTATGGACTACAATTCCCATCAGCCCCTGCCAGCATGGCCATGCTGGCAGGGGCTGATGGGAATTGTAGTCCATAACATCTGGAGTGCCAAAGGTTCACCACCACTGGTGTAAGGTATGTGAGAATGGATTACCCTTATGCCCCACAAGAGTGTTCTCTTCGACAGATTCCGCATGGGCCAAAAACAGTGATGTGAAAACGGTGTAAAAGGGTTTAAAACAGTGTAAAAGGGTTTACATCATTTTCACACTGTTTTCACACTGACTGTTTTTGGCCTATGCAGAACCTGCCTTAAAGAATATTAGAGGCAAAGGTGTAGGCCACCATCTCAAAGTCTACTAGATGGCTGGCAGCAGGCACGAGCAGTGACTCCTGGCTTAACCCAGTTTTACATATCAGTGTACATGAAACTGCCTTATACTGATTGTTGGACTTCAGGGTCAGTGTTGTTTATTCAGACTGGCAGTAACTCTCCAGCATCTTATGCAGAGGTCTTTCCCATCACCTGCTACCTGATCTTTTCAACTGGAAGTGCCAGGGATGGAATATGGGATCTTCTGCATACCCAGCAGAATTCATGAACGTTCTACAAGGAAATATCTGTGGGATGAGCTGCAAGCAGAGGCAAACTCTGTGAGAAACAAATGCAGCAAATGGCAGCAGTGGGGAGTCTCTAGTTGCTGAAAATGGAGGGTGCGCGCTGCTGTGAAAATGAAAGTAAGTTCTGTACAGGGGAAGTGGGGAAAAAATAAGATGTTTCCTGCCTGTTTGTATTTGCCCAGTTAAGCAGGTGTGACATCTTACAGATTTTCATATTTTAGCGTTTTTTAAAAAGGACAAAGCTGGAATAAGGCGTCCTGAGGACGTCTTGGATAAAAAGCAGTATAGATTAAAGGAACATCAACAGCCAAGAAGGCTGCCTTACATTTTATTATTATTATTATTTATTATTATTTTATTGGACTTATATACCGCCCCATCCCCGAAGGGCTCTGACAAGTCAAATCAGCACAAATGACGTTTTTCTAGAAAAAAGTTTCTGAATCAGGTCTGCTCACCCTGTTTGAGCAGCAAAGAGACCTTCTGCTATTACCTGCAGGTTGATTTTCCTTAATCTTTCTCCCTAGCTTTCTGTATCTTGTCCCTATCTTGGTTTCACAGAAGAAAGGGATATCAGTAATATACTAATATACACTATATGCTATGTGTTTCAGTAGTACCTTATCTCTTCTCAGTTGTTTCCGTACAGACTTCAATGAATGGAGTAATTTCATAAAATTATCTTAATGCTGTTCTAAGATTATAGAATTTATCAAACTTAATTTAAATGATAGGGATGATCTATTTTTACCTCACTTACTTTTTTCTCATTGATATCTCAATTTATGGAGCTTTTCTCACAGTTTTCTGCTAGTTCAATATCATTTCATTGCATGTTAGAATAGCCAAGAATAGTATCTCATTGAGCTTTATAACCATTTGCATGGATATATTGCAATCACATGATTTTATTACTGCTGTGTATCTTATTGTGGGCAAGACTTTTTAATGTATTGCTATACACTGGTTTATGGGCATAACACTCATAACTCATTTATAATAGCTTCTGGTTGTAGGTCTTTCTTAGTTGCACGATGCCCCCCCCTCCCCCGCAGTGTTCCTACAACCACCTTTAGCATAATTTCCCTCTGTTATCATTCAAGTCAAGACACATAGGAGACATACCTCTCCTACCAAAAACTAACCACCTGAAAGAAACAGCTTCCTTTTTCAAACCCCCACCCCATGTCCTCTTCCTTAGCCAACCCAGTACCATGTTTGGGGCTCAAGCCATCCAGAATATGTATACTCATTATACATGGAATGCTTACCTTGAGGTTCTTCTCTGTGCAGTGGGCTTGCAGTGGGCTCTCCTCAAGTTTCTCTGTTTACATGCAAGGAGGTAACCCACAGTGTGCAGTGCAGTTTGTCTCCCAGACCTCGGGTGCTCCTAGTTCTCTTAACTCTGCCCATCAACAGCCTTAAAAGCAAAGATCTGATCACATCACGTAGTCACAAGACTAGCGCTGATATACACACTCTCTCTCTCTCTTCCCCCCTTCCCCTCCCCCCTCTCTCTGCCAGCATCAAAACAACCTCTTCCGGCATTCTTGTAAATGGTAAGCTTTGTTTTAATAAACTATCACAGAACAGTTTATTTATAAGGGCTTGTTTGAAATAAAGTTTTTAGAAGCCCTCTTGATCATTGGGGAGGGCAGAAGCAGAGTGGGGTAGAGCCAAAAACATGCCCTTCTTGTACTGTTCCGTGTAAAAGTCAACACTCTGTTATTATATTGATATATCAATATAAGCATTTAGAGAAGCAGTAAGGAGCCAGCAACATGGAAGAGGGGATGAGGGGGAAGGTGTGAATGCTGTATGAGAAAGTGGGAAGGTTGGCATAGTCAGGGGAAACATGTCTGGGGCAAAATTGTGCTCAAATCTCCCTGCTCTGGCAGCAAAGCAAATGAAAAGTCATGTGAGAAGTGGTCTCACTTGCTGTGGAGTGAATGGAAAATGAAAGCGCGGCTCCAGAAAATAGGTCCATACTAGAAATCTTGCTGTGACAGACACTCACCTCCACCACTGAGCAGACTCTTTATAATCAGCCATACTCTCCAATCAAGAAATGTTAACACATTAAAGAGCAAATTGTTCTCCCCGTCAGTTGCAAATTATGCTCTCTATGCAGAGAAAAGCACCTTTTCCACATTTGTTCACTCACAGAGACTCCAGTGTCTCCTCACATCACCATAACTGTCACAGCATCTCTCTCCTGCCTCTCCTCCACCACAGTTCTCATATCTGAATTTTTTCAGCTTCATAACAGTTGTGCAATCTATTGCTGTTAATGAGTCTATAGTTAAGTATTTATTTGGAGATGCTTTACAAGTCTGAGAACCTTTTCATATATGAGGTTTATGTTTCCTTGTCTTATGCTATTTAACTGCATGTTGGATTATTGTGGTTAATACAGAAACATGGAAAGCATATGTAATGTGAATTAGCATACTGATCTATGTTCTTGCATAGATGGTTTATAGCAGGGGTAGGGAACCTGCGGCTCTCCAGATGTTCAGGAACTACAATTCCCATCAGCCCCTACCAGCATGGCCGATGGGAATTGTAGTCCATAACATCTGGAGTGCCAAAGGTTCGCCACCACTGGTGTAAGGTATGTGAGAATGGATTACCCTTGTGCCCCACAAGAGTGTTCTCTTCGGCAGATTCCACATGGGCCAAAAACAGTGATGTGAAAACGGTGTAAAAGGGTTTTGGCCAATTGGCCATTCTGGCAGAGGCTGATGGGAATTGTAGTCCATAACATCTGGAGTGCCAAAGGTTCGCCACCACGGCATAAACCATCTATGCAAGAATCTATTTAAGTCCCATGCAGAATAGATTACTGTGTACAATAATCTCTTCATTACCAGAATATGTTCATGTGAAATGCATGTTGAATGGAGGATTTCAGCTGATGTAGGAGGTTGGCATCTCACAGACTGCCATTCAAGATACCTGCCCATTTAATTCCCTTTTTAAAGGAAATAAAATGCAGACCAGTTTAAGCTGCTGAAGCTGTAAGCCATTAAGCACAACTGACTTAAATGTATGACATCCCAATTGAAATGTCAACTACCCAATACTTCTCCCTTTTCTTTCCTGTTCTGCTTTTCTTTCCTGTTCATCCCATAAGGAGGATCAATAAGGCACTATCAGGCAGAAGAAAACTGTTGAGTAGTTCAACAAATGAGTGTGCCTTGTTGTATGCAGCCTGAAGTGTTTGGTCTGAGAGGCAATAAATAAGTTTTATTTATAGACTGCAGATTCCTACAGTCAGTTAGGAGGTCTTGGCCTATTCACTTAGCACAATTCAGAGAGGAAGGCAGAGGGTCAATAGATGCTCTGGTTTCTGTTGTGAAAGAAGCCACACCCTTTGGCCATAGGTAGAGATAGGCAGGGTCAGGCAAATAGTACAAAATTCTAGGCTTGAGAACCTAGGTAAGTTGAGACTGGGAGGGTAGTGACACTGTATAATGTATCTTGTAAATGTTTTTCTGAATGTGAGGCAGGCCCAAATATCATGAGTGTGAAGCAGGCAGAATCTTTGCCCAGAGACCCATGTTGGCCTATAGCAGCTCAGGGGGTATTCATTAGGCTTGGTGATTTGGTAAAGCTGAATCACAGAAAAACCTTAAAAAGCCACACCAGCTTTTTCTTCTACCAATAAAAATCTCCAGATGTATTTGGTTTTTCAAATATGCCCGGGGCCAAAAAAGCTGAGTAACATTTGGCTTTTAAACTTTTTAAAATTTACTTCCCTTCTCCAAACATTCCCCAAATCCAGGTGGGCTTGGGAGCCAGTGGAGGGGGGCAGAAGAGGTTTCTATGCGACACCAAGTTCAGCGCCACATGGAGGATTTATCTCCCACCAGCCAGATCTTGCATGCAGGACAGATGTAAATTAGCCCCACATGCAGGATTTGTCCTCCACTGGTGCTTTTAAACCTTTGTTGGGCTTGAGAAGCATAAGGAGAGGAAGAGCTGGTCAGTTCCTGCATGCAAGCCTGATGTCTATGGGACTGTGGGGCTTAAGAGCGCCAGCAGGGGAAAGTTCTCTCTCCACCCTGCTGTTTCCCAATTCTCCAAAGTCTTGGGAAATGGAGGAGGGAGAATTTAAAAATTACAGGTTCGGGTTTGTCAGCCTGAATATTTTCAATATTAGCCAAATAAAACCAGTGGATATGCCTAATAAGCATGACCCAGTGTTCACCCTCTACCTTCTGTGTCCCCCTTGTAATCAGAAGTATATTTGAAGGGCATTTCCTTGTGTAGTGTTTGCTAACAAACCTAAAGTTACACTAACTATTCTTAATGAAGGTGCCTTCCTTTTATCAGAGTTGTTTGACATAGGCAAGGTTGGTGGATTTTTCTTTGGTTTCTCCTTCCCTCCCTGGCACATAATTACCGAAGGACATTCTATAAAATGTCCTCTCCAGTTAGAAAAAGGTAAAGGATGGCATGATGTCATATCACAATGTTTACTAGGCAGACTATGATTATGGGGTGGTTTACCATTGCCTTTCCCAGTTATCTGAACTTTCTACTTACATTTCACAAACTATGTAATGTTGCTGTATTTAAGTCAGGCCTTTAGATGAGTTTCTGTACCCTGGTTTATTGTGTTTGGCCTATTTATTTAAAACATTTATTAGGTTCCTTTCTTCTACACAAAGCTTGTGGTGGCTTACAGTGTAGATAAAAATACATAATATAAATATATGTATCTATTAAAAATAATTCAAAATCACAATATAGAACTGCTAATAAATTAATCAAATGCAGTCCTCAATTCAGTTGTCCCCTAAAGATTAAAAGTGCACCTCTAAGGGGAGGTTGTTCAATAATTGTGGGGCCCTCTCTCATGTAACTGTGATGGCCCTCTCTCATGTAACCACTAAACAAATTTCTTTGATTAATGGGACAGTCAGGCAGGCATGTTCCTGTGATCTTAATTCCCAAGCAGGAGAATATGAGAAAAGACTCCTTCAGATATCTCAGTGTCAAGCCACGGAGGGCTTTAAAGGTCAAAATCAACACCTTGAATTGGCATCAGAAGTAGATTGGTAACCAATAGCTGACCCTAACTAGCAGTCTAGCCTCAGCATTCTGCATTAGCTGCAGTTTCTGAACCTTCCTTAAGAGGACAACCCCTAGAAAAGTACAGTGCAACAGTACAGGTGAGATGCAACAAAGACATGGATCATTGGGGCTAAATCTGACTGATGCAAGAACAGACATAGGTAATGTGCCAGCCAAAACTGGGCAAAAGCTCTCCAAGCCACCAGCTGGTTGTATGTGTTGCTTTTAAAACAATGGTTGTTGTTTAGTGACCTAAATTGTTGTTTGTATATTTCTATTATAAGTGGTATTTTTGCCTGTCAACTTTACTGGTGATAAATATTCTTCTAAAATCAAATATTCTCTGAATGTTGTTTATGCTAGGAAGGAACAGGTTTAAACTGCCGCAGGTAGAGGTGAATCTTCACAATTCAGTGGGATATTCTGGTATGCTTTTTAAAAATACAGTCAATAATCTAGAAATTAAATACTTATTGAATTTGTGCTGATTGAACACATTTTTTAAAATAACGTTGTTACATACATTCCAGGTTTGCTTGTTCATCTATATTATTTCTAGCTGTAAAGCCAAATGGTTCTTTCTTGTTTTGTAAAGCTTTTAAACATATATTATGCTTTGCTAACCCAGTAGCTGATTGCACATTCTCATATGCAATCAGCTGTGTGTTAGTGCTTCTACATCTTTATTTTTATGCAAATTATTGACATAAATGTACACTGTCTAGAGACATTTAGTTATAGAATTTGTAGGGATGATTTCTTAAAGGTGCATGATCACTATGATCACATTTAAGGAGTTTTAAAAATGGTATACTTTAAATTAGCACATGAAATCGTAACTATTTCTATGGTGCTAAACATAATTAGTGCTGCTGTGCAAATATTTGTTTTGTTTCTGTTTAGATCACATCTTTGTGCCTTAACTAGAAAACAAGTTAATTAACTACCACTTGGTACTGATCAAAATTGTATTGTTTACTTCCTCAAGGTATACATTTACTGCATTATGGAGTGATTCAGTGTCGATTTAGACAAGTTTTTTCCTATTGAAGCCAGTAGAACTAAGTGTAGGCAATAATTTCATCCCTATGTGTGCTCATTATACACTAATGTGACATTGATCAGTTTGATGTTGAACTAGTTCTGACTAGCTTCAGTTAGGTCAGAATGGATCCTCACAGTCCCATCTCATTTACAGTTCAATCCATCATCACTCCTGGGGATTCAATCAAAAAATCTTCCACAGAAGTTCTTGAATGCTAGAATAAGAGAAAGAACCATTCACCTCTTCCTTCCCCTTTTCTACCCATTTCTCCCCAGAGTCTGCAGAGACTTGGGACAGTTCGAATGGGGGGAAGTTTCTGATTTAGGAATCATTCTTGACATTTAGAGAACCTTCTCCAAGCTTTTGATCCAGTCTCAGAGCCCAGAAATATAACTTTGGGGGGCTTATAATATAGCCCTTTGGATTATGTTAAATAATTGCTCTTTGCTGCCTGTCTAGAATGGCGATAACAGGAGAATGTTACAATCACATTGTTCATAGGCTGCATTTGGTTTTGGGATTTACAAGTTGTATTCACATCTATTAGCAATTTTTGATGTCTTCAAGAAGCCATAGTTCAGATGCCCACTGTGAAGTTAGTTGGCACAGAATCCAGGGAAGATTAAAATACTGATAAGCAACAGATCTGGAAAACAATAAAACATATTACAGGGTAAGTCCAAATGTGGCAGCTAGTGTGAGAATCATCAGTGCATCTTACTGCACAGGCTCGATTTCGATGTTGCAAAGAATTCACTTTGCATTGAGTGAAAATGTAGTTATCAGTTGGAGATACCCATGGTCAGGATGGTTGAATCTAGTTTGCTTGCTTGGAGTATTTACTTAATGGCCCTTATCAGGTACTAGATACACACTATCTGCTTGAATATAGGATGGGAATAAAAATCATGTTAAGAAAGAAAATATTCTTCCAGGTCAATAGAAGAGAAGAAAGTATGAGTTCATGTGTCTGACAAGGAGCCTGTGACTTCTGGGAAACTAGCCCTGTTTTATAGATAAGCAGCATCTAAATGTTCATTTACAGACAAGTGCTAGCTAGCTACTTGTGTTGAACTTTATTTGTAAACCATTTCTCTCACAGTGTAAACTGTCGTATAAAGAACTATTTAAGGAATTCTTTATATTCACAACAGACTTGTAAAGTAGTAATTGGTGCAAGATTACCTGGTGAGGTTAATGGCAGAGTAGGGCTCTCCCCTATCCTAACTGGATGTGCTTACTACTTTACCACTCTGGTTGTCTACCTTTCTTATAGTTATTATACCTGGACTTCTTGAGGGTTTAGTTCCAAAGGGAAACAAATATCTGTCTGCAACTTCCCCCTTGTCCTGTTGAAATTAAATTCTCCTACATTACTGTATATAATCGTGTATAAGTCGACCCGCTTTAAGTCGAGGCACCTAATTTTACAACAAAAAACTGGGAAAACTTATTGACTTGTGTATAAGTCAAGGGTGGGAAATGCAGCAGCTACTGGTAAATTAAAAAAATAAAAATAGATACTAATAAAATTACATTAATTGAGGCATCGGTAAGTGGTGAAAATTTGAGGGTGCCTGGGAGGAATGTTTATGTTAGCAGTACCAACATTTCACAGAATCTTTAGGAGACCCTCCTGATGATATCACCCAGGTTTGGTGAAGTTTGGTTCAGGGGGTCCAAAGTTATGGACCCTCACAACGGTAGCCCCATCTACTATTAGCTTCCATTGGAAACAGTGGGGGATGGGAGCACCCACTTTGGGGATCCATAACTTTGGACCCTCTGAACCAAACATTACCAAACCTGGCTGGTATCAGCAAGAGATTATTCTGATGAAACCACCCAGGTTTAGTGAAGTTTGGTTCAAGGGGTCTAAAGTTATGGACCCTCAAAATGTAGCCCCATCTACTATTTGCTGCCATTGGAAACAATGGGGGATGGAACACCCCCTTTGAGGGTCCATAAGTTTGGACCCCCTGAACCGAACTTCACCAAACTTGGCTGATATCATCAGGAGTGTCACCTGATTATACCCTGAAATTCTGGTGCCACTAGCCTACAAACTGCTCCCCCTGGCGGCCGACAAAGTAAAAACCCAAAAATATTTTTTTAAAATACACCTCACTTGCGTATAAGTTGAGGGGGACTTTTTCAGCACAAAAAAATGTGCTGAAAAACTCGACTTATATGCGAGTATATATGGTATACCATTTACCCAAGGGTCTCGCTGCATGCTAAGTATCATACAGATAGGAGAATGGGTTTCTATTTTATAGGCAATTAAAGCTCTTCTTTGTAAGGATATATGACAATGAAGGGTAGGTTTTCCTCCTTTCCTACAACCCTCAGATGGGGAGAAGGAGATAATATTCAAACAAAAATGAAACATGTGGGCAAGCATAAGGAACTAGAACCTTTCCTCTGCATATGCTTCCTTTGATTTATTTTAGCATTTTTCTGCTAACCTAGCTGACTTCATCAGAGCTAAGCTGGGAGACAGTGCAGTTAAAACAGACTGACAGAGCATCACTCTCCTCACCTGTGCATACATTCTATGTTTGTTTTAAAATAGATTCACTCATCTCCTACTTTTTTGCACCTAAATGATTAGAATCATACATCAGTACATAAGGGTTGCTTTTTATTTATTTGAAATGCATTCTTTATGCATTTATTTATTTACTTCATTTGTACTCCCCTTTTCTCACCAGTGAGGTTCCAAAGCAGCTAACACCATTTTCTTCTTCTCCATTTTATCCTCATCTTGTGAAGTAGGTTAGACTGAAAGTGTGTAACTGGCCCAGCAAGTTTTCATGGCACAGTGGGGATTTGAACTATGGTGGCTCTCACTGCACTGGCTGAAATATTTATATTCTGCCTTACCTTGTTAGACTCAAGGCAGCTAACACAGCAACAAGTTGCAAAACACTTGAAAATGATATAAAACTCAGTGTGATTAAAAACAGCCTGTATGATATAATCGGCACAGCCAGAACTGTCAGAACAATTTATCTTCTGACACATTGTTGTTTTACAGGGAAATCACAGAAACTGGTGGGATTTGCCAGTGAATGTTCCTGGTGACATATCTGGGAAGTTACGGGGGGGGGGGGGGGGTCGTGTTTGTGCTGCCATTGGTTGGCAAAATTCCAAGCACCAGTGTGGCTACCAGTGCCTCACAGTGCAATCCTTAAAAGTGTTACTCTAGTCCAGTGATGGAGAACCTATGGCACGAGTGTCAGAGTTGGCACTCAGAGCCCTCTCTGTGGGCAAATGCACTCAGAGTTCATCATGTGGGGGTTGGTGAAAAATCACCCCACACACAAACATCTAGGCTGGCCTGGGCCAGTGGGCACAATGCCCTGCGGCAAGCAGGGAGGACTCAGCTGGCAGGCCTGGTGCCTGTGCTCCGGGTGGCTGATGCCCGAGGGGGAGCAGAGGAGGCAGAGATGCTAGAGAGGTGCACAGTGGTGTGTGCGGGATTTGCTGGAGGCTAGAGCAGGCTGGCCCCTGCTTGAGCGGGTGGGGCAAAGGCAGAGGGGTGGGGTGGAGGCATTGGAGCAGCACAGGGCAGAGCAGCAGGTGCACACAGGACTAAAACCTCGATATTCAGGTTAAATTGCTGTGTTGGCAAGTTACGATAAATAAGTGAGTTTTGGGTTTCAATTTGGGCACCCGGTCTCGAAAAGGTTCACCATCACTGCTCTAGTCTAATCCTATTCATTTCAATGGTCTTGTACTAGAGTAACTGTTCATAGGATTGTACTGTCACCCACTTTTAATCAGAGGCAATGGCAGCACTGAGAGACTACAACAAACATAATCCATGCCCGTCATCTCCTTCCACCCCACCAGCAGCCTGAAGCGGACTGTGTTCCAACGGTGTATCAGTTTCTTTTTAATTATGTCACCCAAAACAGCTACTGTTCCATTCCTCCATGCACCCGTTGTTTGCTTGGTTTCCTAACTGTTTTAACTTTTGCATCTCTCCGTTGCATGCTGTTGGTTGTGAGAAGGAGAAGGTGCAATCTCTGTTTCTGTTTCCCTGGTCTGCAGCACCTGTATTGTGGGGGTGGGGTGGCAGAGTGTCCCTGCTCCTATTTAGTAGGCAAAGCCGATAATGGAATAGCAAGCATATATTGACTTTGAAGACTGTGCAATAGTTGGTAGAAAGTGGAAATACTATGTGTATAAATATCTGTCAGAATGATTATTTTCCAGTGTAAATATTTATGCCCCTAACAATTAGATAATCTGTGAAGTTACTTCCTGCTCCTCCCATCTGACCTCATCACATGCAGTTGTGAGAAGCAGACAGTGAGAACCCATAGTAACAGGCTTTCCAAAAACTACTGTTTTTTTAAAAAAAATCTGTTTCAGAAGATTAAATATATTAATTGAAATGATCTGGTTTTGGTTAGTTTATGCATCATGTTAAAATGGTACATTAACCCTTCCTAATAAGACTGGGAAATCTGTAGTTAAAGTAGAATACAGTGACTTACTAAGGGTAACTAACTAATAGTCATAGCTGAATTCTGGAGCACAGTCTCTGGTTGTGTTCTGCAATTTTTGAAACACAGGTAAGTTGCTCCTTTGATTCAGTAATCAGAGCTATCTAACATATCATGTATTTCCTACAGCCTAGAAGAAGAAGAGTTTGGATTTATATCCCCCCTTTCTCTCCTTCAGGAGACTCAAAGGGGCTTACAATCTCCTTGCCCTTCCCCCCTCACAACAAACACCCTGTGAGGTAGGTGGGGCTGAGAGAGCTTCGAGAAGCTGTGACTAGCCCAAGGTCACCCAGCTGGCATGTGTGGGAGTGTACAGGCTAATCTGAATTCCCCAGATAAGCCTCCGCAGCTCAGGCGGCAGAGCTGGGAATCAAACCCGGTTCCTCCAGATTAGATACACGAGCTCTTAACCTCCTATGCCACTGCTGCTCCTAAAATAATCCAAACCTAAAATAATTCTTTGGGTTGAGGCTTAATGACTAGATTAAAGAATACTGTTTATGTGGGTTTTATTCTTGTAGGGATTTTTAGCTTGTACAGTGTATATTCTGAATTAATTTCTGTGCTTTGATTTTTTTAAAAAGCATAACTGCCTTTGAGTCTTAATGGAAAAGTGAAACATTAAATGTATTCCTTGCTGTGATTGAGATCTGAAATATTCTGTTACAGGAATTACCTTTTTTTCTTGCTATTCAGCACAAACTGAGGGAAATAGCACTATGCTTGATGAAGCATATGTGTAGGCACTCTTTATCAGTGTTCCAAACAATAATGAAAAATTCTTTTTTCTCTATGAAGGACAAGGAAGAAGAATTGAGTCTCCACAATGAAACTTTCAAAACTGAATGCATACAGAATTTTATTTCTATTATGACATCATGGATCTTTCTGAATTATCCTATGGAAATACTAAAATATGATAGCATTGGTATAAATGGCACTTACACCAGCGTAAGAGGTATTTACATAATGCAAAGGAACTTAGGTTAGCGCTGGGGAGCTATATAGTATCCAAAACACATCATTGCAGGCATGGTGCCAATACTATTCTGGCACAGGAACCTGTGCTGGCATAGAAAGGGGTGTTCCCAATGACTTTCATTGGCTTCTTGAGTCCTTTTGGGTCCTTCCCTGGAACACACTTGCACCAGCAAAATCAGTGGTGTACTGTAGCCCTTTGTGGTGCAGTCATTGGGCTGCATAGGCCACTTGTGCAGGGAAAGGAGCAGTGTCACATTTGGTTTGCTGACCACAGCACACAAGCCTCTTAGGAGGCAATGTGGCTGCTTCGTCCCTATCTGCACTGTAACTACTCTAAGCTCTAGAGTTGTCACAAAGGGATATAATGGACAGCTATTATGCCCATCAACTGAATTACATAGAGTGTTGGTTATTATGGATGCTACCTATTGATAAACCTGACAAAATTGGCCATCTGTATCTTTTGAACTTTTCAGCCAGTGGTGGTATTTGCAAGGAAGAAAGCATATGCATTAGTGGTCTTCATGCATTTATTTTATTTTATTAGATTTCTATCCTGCCCTCCCTGACTAAGGCTGGGCTCAGGGCAGCATACAAACATATTTAAAACATTGTATACATAATAGATAAAATTAACCCAATACCAATATTTAAATGTAATACCAATATTTAAATGTAATACCAATATTTAAATGTTCTGAACTGTAAGTGTATTTGCAGTTTTGTATGCCATTAAAGGTTGAATTGAATTGATAAAATTAACCCCATCTGTGTTAAATTGTACCGTTTAAAACAGGTTTAAGGATTCTTGCTATATTAGGGTTGAAGGACTGTCAGGGTCATGCCTTATATTCTTTTGATATACATAACCATTGCTGTATGAGCTATATTCTCTGTATCTTGTCTTGACCTAAATTTATGGCTGCTGTGCTGCTTTTGGACAACTAGGCCTCCCTTGATATGGTGGTACCGTGGGAAAGAGTGTTTATCTGGTCTCTGGGCTGGCAGCCAGGTGGCTCCATATTGTTATCTGCTACTGATATAATAACCTTGGTGCCAGGTCCAACTGCAAGTAACAGTTACCAGATATTCTGTTCTGAGAATATGGGAGGGGAGATTCTGTGGAGATAAATGTGTGTCAATTAGCCATGTTCTTTAGAACTGGCTTTGAACTTGTTTGCCTGATCTGCAAATCTATAATAAAGGCTACTGAGTAATATATAAGAGTCTGATTATTGGACCAAGTTTCAGGGATCTAACAGGGACTAATCATAATGGGTTTTATGAATTTTAAATTAGTTTTATTGATATATTGTTATATATTGCATTTGTTCTTCGGTTATCAGTATTTTAAGAAGAAGAAGAAGAAGAAGAAGAGGAGGAGGAGGAGGAGGAGGAGGAGGAGGAGTTTGGATTTATATCTCCCCTTTCTCTCCTGCAGGAGACTCAAAGGGGCCTACAATCTCCTTGCCGTTTCCCCCTCACAACAAACACCCTGTGAGGTAGGTGGGGCTGAGAGAGCTCCGAGAAGCTGTGACTAGCCCAAGGTCACCCAGCTGGCGTGTGTGGGAGTGTACAGGCTAATCTGAATTCCCCAAATAAGCCTCCACAGCTCAGGCGGCAGAGCTGGGAATCAAACCCGGTTCCTCCAGATTAGATACATGAGCTCTTAACCTCCTACGCCACTGCTGCTCCTAACATTTGTATCTTATGCTGTAACCTGCCCTAAGCCTTTTGGGTACAGGGTGGGCTAGAGATACATATACATAAATAAAATAATGAATGTTAAGTAGAACATTGTGTTGCCCTACTTATTTTCCTTAGTGGTGAGAAGATCCAAGATTATGCTGCCTGGATTTGATTTCTTTTGGATGAGAGAGCACCATAGACATTCATTTAGAAATGTAGGAATAGAATAGAGTTAGACAGAAAGTTGTGCGATACAGCTGATCTGCTGTCTCACATTAGATCAACAGATGCAGGAAGACTTTCATCTCTTTCACTTTGTCTTTTTCTTCATGGCATCATTAAGACATCACTTTTAAGGTGGCACTAAACTGGATGAAAAACCAACTCTGTTTATTGCCAAGGTCACGTGTCTTGCACTGCCTCTTCCTCTCAAGCAGAAGATTTTAGTTAGAAAGTAATTGCAGTTACCCACAAATGTAGGTACATGGCTTAATGAAGTTAGGTTTCACCCCCACCCACACATCTGGATTGGAAAGCAGGGTTAAATCCTAGTTTGGCTGAGAGGGAAAACTAACTTTTTAAATCCATGAGCCTACGATCATATATCATGGGTAACCAGGAGCATTCTGAACTGGGAAGGTGGGCAAAGTGTGCTTGGGACTCTTGTAGCATATCCACTAAATGTTGCTTTAGAATGCAGTTTATGTCTGTTCCAAAACTACTTACTGATGCTTTCTCTAGCTCCAGTTGGTATATCATTCAAGAGCTATCAGTGGACTTTGCTCTCACAATCACAGCTATTGTTGAGGCTAAGGAAACAATCACAGCTATTGTTGAAGGCTTTCACGGCCAGAATCACTTGGGTGCTGTGTGGTTTCTGGGCCGTATGGCCGTGTTCTAGCAGCATCTTCAGAGGATCCTCTGAAGCCACAGATGCAGGCAAAACGTCAGGAGAGAATGCTGCTAGAACACGGCCATACAGCCCGGAAACCACACAGCACCCAAATCACAGCTATTACCATTGTGTTATCAAAAGCCTTAATGTACAATAGCCATGTTCCATCTTAGGCAAAACCATGGTGGTAGACCCATTCACCATAATCAGTAAATAGTATTTGATATACTAATGTATTCTCAGTTCTTTTTTAATTCATTATGTTCTGTAGATTACTGTATAAAGACCTTTGGGGGGAAAGGCTAGAATATTAATTGAATTTGTTCCCAGGGTGAACAAAATTTGTATAATGAATCTTCAATAAAGAAGTGAGACCATACACGTCTTCCTTCGAGATCAACTTCATTTCCATGTATGGTGTTAAAAGGATAAAATGAAAAAGGGGAAAAATCTGCACGTTGTTCTATAATTCTTAAAAGAGTAAGATAAAAATGTGATACATAAATGCAAATTCTGTGTCTATTAAGTCTGATGCATAACAAAGAGACAGATCTGGAAGTCATCTGTGAGGATGATTCTGCTATTCTTCTGACCTCACTACTAAGCTGCCAGTTAGTCTTCACCCACAATTATTTCAGATCAAGTGAAGATTTATTCCTTCAGATAAATGGCACAACTATGGATACTCACTTGCCAACATTTTTATGGTTGACTTCAAGTAGTACTTCCTAAGTTCCTGTACATTAACACCCCTCCTGAACCTGAGATTATTGACAACATTTTCATTATTTGGGCAGTGTCAAGCAAACAGTGGAAAAAGTTCATTAGGTCTTCAGCAACTCCCAGCACTTGAAACATCTTCAAATTGACAAATTAAATATCTGTCAGCCCTGCTGGGATGCGCACTGCTGGGATCCGCACAAATACTATGCGGATATATTACAACTTCCTAGGCCTCTGGGTGAGGCTCGAATTGTAATGAAAGGCTAGCAACCAGTTAAAAAACTGGCAGCTGTGATATTAAACAAAGTAATAATAATAATAATAATAATAATAATAATAAATAGGAAGAGTTGGTTTTTATACACCACTTTTCACTACTATTCAGGAGTCTTTAAGGAGACACAATGATGTGTGAATGATACCAAGTGTTAACCTGCAACAAGAAGGGCACAAATGAAGCCACAATAGAACACCATGGGAGCTCACATAGAACTCTCAGCTCCAAGGATGTAGGTAAGGGGGGGTTCTCGGGTTCAAACCCCCCACTGCATG
This sequence comes from Sphaerodactylus townsendi, assembly GCF_021028975.2. Taxonomy (NCBI): domain Eukaryota; kingdom Metazoa; phylum Chordata; class Lepidosauria; order Squamata; family Sphaerodactylidae; genus Sphaerodactylus; species Sphaerodactylus townsendi. Next base: position 59,618,785 of record NC_059427.1, read on the forward strand.
TCCGAAGCTCCGCCCCCTGTTTGTGGGTTTTTATTTTAAAGTGTTTTTTTTTGTTTTTAACCTGCAGGGGACACATTTTTTAGGCTAGCAACACCAGAATTTCAGGCTATTGTCAGGTGACACTTCTGATGATACCAGCCAAGTTTGGTGAAGTTTGGTTCAGGGGGTCCAAAGTTATGGACTCTTAAAGGGAGTACCACCATCCCCCATTGTTTCCAATGGGAGCTAATAGAAGATGGGGTCTACACTTTTGAGGGTCCATAACTTTGGACTCCCTGAACCAAACTTCACCAAACCTGGGTGGTATCATCGGGGGAATCTCCTAAAGATACCCTGAAAGTTTGGTGATGCTAGCTTAACAATTGACCCCTGACATCAGGCACCCCCCAGATTTTCCCAGATTTTCCTTTTGAATCCACCCCCTTTGGCATGGATTTAAAGGGAGAATCTGAGGTCCCCAGATTAAACCTTGGAGGTGATGGGTGGGGGATAATTCACCTGAAAACAGCATCACTTTCAATGTTGTTTTAACTGGGGACCCCAGATTCTCCCTTTAAGATGGATTTAAAAGGCGAATCTGGGCTCCCTAATTTGAACACAATTGAAATTTATGCTGTTTGGGGGTAGATTTCAGCATCACAGCAGCCATTGGGGGAGGGCGCAAACCTCAGGTTTTGCTCCAGGCTCCATTTTCCCTAACTACCCCTCTGCCTGGAGGGGAGGGAGAAGGGACTGCCGGCTACCAGCTGGGAGCCCAGCCAGTGCGGGGGGGGGGGGCAGAGCAGGAGAGTCTGCCATCTCTGGCCTCGGAGAGCTGCTTTTATAAGCACTGAGGCCAGGGACGGGGCTTGGGGAGGTGTGGCCATGCCCCCAGGGGCAGGTGGGGGCATGGCCTTGCCCCCGAACCCCCCCAATAAAAAAACTATACCTACATCACTGCTCAGCTCAAACCAGTTCAACACATCATTAACAATCTAGATTAACCATTTTACAAGCACTGGAAGGCCGATGTTTTCTTGCCCACAGACAGCCTTCAAACCTTAAACATCTCATCCACAGCAATAAACTTCCTAACGTGGACACAGAGGCCAAGGTGCCAACTCAGTCCGCACATCCACTCTGAGAACCCAGTAAATGAATCTAACAATACCACTCACACCATCTAAGAATTATTCATTTGTTCATTTTCCAATGTTATACATGCCATCAAATGTCAGCAATGCTCTTACACTCGCTATATCAGACACAAACAGATCAGTCCCTATGCAGCACAATAAATGGACATAAATCTGAAATTAAATACCACAACACTAAAAAATGGTGGGAAAACATTTTACTCTCCAGATCATTGCATTGCTGACCTAAGAGTGGTGGTCTTCGAACAAAGAACTTTCAAGGTCAAATTGCAACAAGAGATTGTTGAACTTGAGTTCATTCACAAGCCCAGAACAATATACCTCATAGGGCTGAATAGAGACATAGGATTCTTGTCTCACTACAGGTATTAATTTTCTGCCTCCAAGGATTTCTTATCTGTTCTGATTAAGCTGATTATACGTGTTGTACTTTTGCATCTTTTACAAACATCCTTTACAATACCCCTCCTACCTTCTGACTGCGTTAAAAAGAGGGGAAGGAGTTTTTAAGCTGCTTTAAGACTCCTTACGGGACAGAAGGGGGGGGGGTTAAATCTAAGCTCGTGTTCTGTTCTTCTGATAATCAGAAAATCTTATTGGTCTCTAAGGACTGGAATCTAATAGTGCAAATGAAATGCTTGACGAAGCTGGTATAAACAGCAGGCAACTTGAATCAAACTGTTCTACTGCAGACCAACTCAGTTGCCCTTGATTTGTTTGCTTATAATAGAGCACTCTCTTTTGGAAGGTCCTGCATGCTTCCTTATGCATTACATTGTCCGTGGCTTTTTTTTAATTGAGTGTGTTTTGTTGTTAATTGCTAAAGACTAGTGAACTATATTAGTCTGGTGATGTATTTAAGGAAATAATAAAAATAAATCTGCCACATCTTGAATTTTTTTTAAAAAAGGAGTTTCTCCGCTTTGCCTATCTCTCATGACAACTCCCTTATGACTGCTTTCACTTTGCAAGAAGACTGCAAGGAAACTATTATTTCTAGTGTATTTCTGAGAAACCATTTAAACTAATGCACCAGTATGAATTAGTTTGAGATTGTGGGCCATTCAATTACATTGAAGATATTTAAACACTGGCTATGTTCTTATGTTTCTAAAAACAAAGTTGTGTTTGAAGTAGTCAAATAACATAGATCATTTCATTTTGAATGTTTTGGAAGAAAATCACTTGGCAAAGTAGTGCATTGGCTGTTTTCCCCTTACAATAAAAATGTGCTGTTCAGTACTGCTGCTTGCTTTTTCTACTTATTTGTATTCAGTTTATGATGTGTGAATAAACACTTTGATGTTTTCTACAGGAAGCCAGTGCCCTCTTCTGGATGCTTGATGCATTTCATCAAATTTGTTTCCCATTCTATGATAAACATGCTATACCTACAGCTACATTTATTCTTTTAAACAAAATTTTTAGTTACAGTAAATAATGTAATCCAAATTATCTGCCTCTTAATTACCAATAGAACAAATAGATATTATTTTTCATTACTGTTCTCATAAAATATAGCATTATCGCTAGCTACTCAAATTGCTTTACATATTTTAGATCAATATACCTTAAAGGTGAAATCAATGAAAGCCACTTCGAGTCCCCACTGGGGAGAAAGGCACAATATAAATCAAGTAATTTTTTTTAAAAAAAATGAAAGTCAGAAAGTGCTCCCAGTCAGTGTTAGTGCTCCCAGTACCAATTTTATAGGGTGATTGTGCCTCAGAAACTGACTCAGTTCAGAATTCTGGATAGCCTCTTGCTAGGGGAAGAATTGCCAAGCCATGGACTGACTGTTCCAGATGCTGAAAAAAAATTTTCATCAGAACTTCTGCACACTTAATTCTGATCCTTGAAAGCTTATATTGGAATTAATTTTGCTTTGTTTTACTTTTAATCAGACCTTTAGTAGACATCAAAAATAGAAACCAAATTATATATCAGAACATTTGTGCCCCATTAGTTAGTTAAAACCATGGTTAAAAATTCAACTACTAGTTCTATTATCTCCTTTGACTGATTATCCAGAAGAAAGAATACCCAATATATTGTTGGACAGTCCCTTAAATAGGGAGGTAGTATAATGGGAAAATCAGGTCTATAATAAGCGTGTTTAGGACAAAAGCATAAAATATGTTCTGCAGTTTCAACAGCATTAAAACAGTAGGGGTACATCCGCTCTTGGGAGGGTAGCCTTAAAAAACACCCATTAAGGAGAGCAGAGGGAAAGGAACTGCACCTCGCCCATCTTTGTTTCAGATTTATCAACACTTTCAAATAGTGGGCCATCTGGTCTCTCTCTACAGCAATACCCTAGTAAAGGGGATACATGAAGAGCCTGATTCGCAGACCAAGGATTGAAATTCATAGTCAATAAGATGGGGGGGGGGGGCGTTGTTTGGAATATTTCCTTGGGTGACAACATTAATACAGAATCCTAATAGAGTCCCAATGAAATTAACTTTTTTAAAAAAACTTTTAAAATGCCTTGATTAAGAACTCCTCAATTGATCCAATCGTATGCCAGCGTCTCTGCAAATCTGAAGCTCACCCTCCCAGACTTTATGGACTCCCAAAAATCCACAAGGACTCCACTCCACTCAGACCCATTGTGAGTGCAATCGGATCCCCTACATATGGTTTGGTAAAATTCCTAGCTGCCCAACTACAAATCCATATTGGACATACTACACATTACATTAAGGACTCAGCGCACTTCATTGAAAAAAACAACAATCTTAAACTCAACCCCAATGACAAACTGATCAGCTTTGATGTGGTTTCCCTATTCACCAAGGTCCCCACAGCAGACACTATGGCACTCATCTACCGGAAATTCCCGAAAGACATCACAGCCCTGTTTCAACATTGCCTCACTACTAGCTACTTCCAGTGGGATAATGAATTCTATGAACAGAAAGATGGGGTAGCCATGGGTAGCCCTCTTAGCCCTGTAATAGCAAATTTTTATATGAAACACTTTGAGGAGCAGGCCCTGGAAACAACACCAAAAAAGCCCACCATATGGTTCCATTATGTGGATGACACATTCACCATTTGGAGCCACGGAGAAGAACTAAACAAGTTCCGGTACCATATCAACAAGATCCGCCCAAACATCCAATTCTACTTCATGGAAAAAAAAGAAAATGGAAGAGGAATACCTTGCCATTTCTAGATGTCCTAGTCAGCCAAAACCAAAACCAAACAATTCGGGCCATACAGCAGTATACAGAAAACCTTCTCACACACTGAAGTAGATATCTACACAAAAACTCCAATCATCATCCAGGACAAAAAAGGAGCACTTGGTATAAAACCCCTTTGGTAGATTTGCACAAAACAAAATCTTGGTGAACCCCACCTCCTTTCCAAGATGAATTGATCCACCTAAAACCGGGCTCTTACAGGCTAATGGTTAATCCTACTACAGACATCAGAAGCAGCTGCAAAACCAAGAATCTAGCCAGGCATGAACAAAGATAAAGAGCCATCTAGGAGAGAAAGTGTTCTTACGCCATACATCAAAGGGAACCACTGGACCGCGATAGTGAAAAAACTTCGATGAAGAAGCATAACCTACAAATAATCTACAGACCCACTAAGAAAATTCAACAAATGCTACATTCAGCAAAGGATAAGAGGGATCCTCTAGCTACTACAGGAGTCTACCGCATACCGTGCAGTGCTCAGACATGAATCAAAGAACACGAAAAGCACTGTATGCTATTTCATCCAGAAAAATCATCAATAGCAGAACACATAATAAACCAACCTGGACACAGAATATTATTTGAAAACACAGAAATTCTGGACCACTCTGACAACCGCACCATCAGACTACACAGAGAAGCCATTGAAATCCAGAAGCACATGGACAATTTCCACAGAAAGGAAGAAACCATGAAAATGAACAGAATTTGGTTGCCAGTTTTGAAAAACACTAGAGTCAAGACAGTGACTAATCAGCTTTACACAGACACAGGATGACTATAGACAATCAAAGGCCAGACTACTTCTATTCAGATAACTCACCTATTGACCTTGCTATCTCCATTGTTACTCACATGCTACACTTCATTGTTACTCTCTTGCCAGGCCACTCCTATTCAGATGCCCTCACCAATTGACCTTTACTCACAGGTATATATATTCCACTTGCTTTCCTTTCCAACTATCAGATCCTCTGAAGATGCCAGCCACAGATGCAGGCGAAACGTCAGGAGAGAATGCTGCTAGAACACAGCCATACAGTCCAGAAACCACACAGCACCCTAGTGATTCCGGCCGTGAAAGCCTTCGACAATAAATTAATTTTTCTTCAATACAATGCCACCAGTCAGAAGTCTGTAACTTGGGGAGAGCAGAAAATATGAAGCTATTGGGTCTGGTGGTGAAACATCTATATATATATAAAAAGCAAACAGTGACTTCGTTAGTCACTCCCTGACGCCGAAACGGCGGGACGAATCGCCCCCAAATTTTCACATGACGTTCCTCCCTGTTGCGGGCAGGTAATGGGACCTTCAAATCACCGAAAGTCCATACCTGAACCAGGTAAAACATCTTTTTCCTGGCACACCAGGCCATGAAGCTGTTTGTGCTTAACTGTCACCCTTAGAATGTTCGTGCAGCCTGTCTTTCTGTGGCCTGAGGGCTTAGGATGTTCGCGCAGATGGGCAGAGATGAGCAGTGAAAACAGTAAATAGGTAACACTGTTAGGTAATACGACTGGAAGTGAAACACATACACACTTTGCCATGTGGAAGGACACACAGAGTGGGGTTTCTCCCCTCACACACAGGTAACTTCTCACTCTCTGTGAGCTCCACTCACTGCTGCTACCACACTTAACACACATATACTTTCGTATACACATCCAGCTCATCCTCAACACACCTCACTCTGCCCCTCCCTCATCCCATCCCAACCACCACTTACCCACTTCCTCCCACCCACTTATTCACCACAGCTCTCTTTTACTAAAAGTGCCGCAGCTGGAGCTTTTACTGCCCTTTTCTTCATAAGAAAATCTGTACCCGGTGAGGGGCGAACCAACACTACTGGCTCCTTTCGCTTCTTTTTGCACATGGCCTTTATGAACCCAGAGAGCTGTGGAGCCTCAATCTGAGTGCCTCACCACCCTGCCTCTGCTGCCTGACTGGGATAGCCTCCTTGCCCCAGTTCTGTGCGTGTCAACCAGCCTCATGGACAGCGGGATTCGCACTCTGGACAGTTCCGTTGTGGAATGGAAAGGGTTACATTATACTAAAAAAAGAGACAGCACCATATAACGATGTGCATTGAAAAGGGAAAGAGGGATTCCATTTGACCACCCCAAAAGGCTATGCTGTGGATCATGGGACCTTCATGGACATCTGTGTGGGTTGCGGACTGTGATGAGAAGGACAATTGCCACAGCAACGCGTGGCCGGGCCCCACTAGTGTATGTAATAAAAATTTAGAGGTTGCCAGTCATGCTCTAGTAGTAAGGAGATGTTAACCAGCCTCCAAATAAAGGGTTACATCTGGAACACAGTGAAGGACTCCAAAGAGTTGGTAAAAAAAGCTGGATTGAATTTTCTGTAGGGATATGTTCCATGACTGGATCCATATAGGGATCCCATAAAGCAGTTGTTGAGCAGCCTTAGCATTAATTTTTTTTAAGGCTGCCAGGATGTAATGGCCGCCCTGAATTTTGCTTTATATCCCACTGTATTCCTGCTTTATTTCCTGGGCTTGGTATACAGATTTAAGTGACTTGCAATGTTCTCCTTTCTATTCAATACAAAGTTGAGTATTGTAGCCTGGATTTCTTCTCTGACTCAGATTGTGGATGCAAAGCAGAGAAGAACATCCCCTCCCATTTACCTTCTGCTGTGGTGGCCAGCTGGCAAGAGGGAGAGCAGGTGTAACCTCTAGCAATCTGTGTCCTCTGTAGGCTCTCTCAGGGACTTAAATCAAAGAACATTAGAAGCAATTATGAAACATCTGGAATCCAATTAACAGTAAATATATGTAAAATTTGTACAATATGTAGAAATTCTATAGCTCTTGTGTTCTGTGGTACTTGCTGATACTGTCTCTTGAATTGAGGTGAAATGCTAGCTTGCATGTCTTCTAGACTCAAGATTCAAACTCAATTGCTGTATTAAATGCATAACAAAGAATCCAACCACACTTTAAGCCTTACGAAAACACAACTTGAAAATCTCTCTTTGTTCCATACTGGCGTGTGCATAGTTCTATAGAATGTATAAATTATCTTGTGAGCTGTCAGTCAGCTTCCCCATCTTGTTCTGTGGAGTATGAGCTTCTCCATTCCACTCTGATACTGGTAACTCCTGTCATAAACCCACCATGTGGTCTGTGTGTTCTCACATGTGTGTTGTGTGTCTGTGCATGTACAGCATGTTCCTCTTCATTTCCCCCCACCCCAAATTGAGAGTCCAGCCTCTCATGTTACCAATGACAGAGAAAACTCTGGTAAAGGCTGCCTCAGAGCGAGTACAAAGGGCAGAGATTTTAAATTAGTTTAGTCTCTCCCCCATTCATGCATTTGAATAATCTAACTTCGTATGAGGAGGATTTGAATCAAAGTTTGCTTTCCTAAACAGAAAAAGACTTTATTGCTACAAACTAAGCAAGAGCATAGACAAGGAAAAGAGCTATCATGCTTACTGGTTACAGATCTAATGTAAAACTATAGAAAAAGATTTATTAGCATGATTGTTGCAATAGCTTTTGGCTTTGATAAGTGGAAATTCTCAATATCAGTTGCAACTATCTTTTGTGTTCTTTTTCCTTAACCTCTGATTTTTCCAAGACTCCCATGGGAATGAGTGAAACACATTTGTTGATATTTTCATTTATGTGTTTTGGTTAATGATCATAATTAATGAGGCTTAAGGGAAGGGTATTAAATTAGTTTGTGCACATCACGAATGTGGACTACCAGATATGGAGCTTGATTAAATGATAGAAGTACACAGAAGCTTCATTATTCCTAAATTTAAATGTAAAATTTGCTTCATTTTTTCATACATCTTTTACTGAGGGTGATTCTGCATGGATCAAGTAAAATGGGTTGAGGTTCTTTCTAAAAGTGTTTGGGGGGGGGTTTCCCCCAGACCTCGCCCCCAAAATGCTGCTAACCTGTTTTTATGGTCAGAAACCAGGTTAAATGAAAATCTCTAATTCACTGACTTTTTAAATTAACCTGGGCTGCAAACACTTCCTGTTTGCCTGTGTGTTCAATCCCCACCCCCTTCCTTACACCATTCTGGTGGATTCCCCAGGTGGTCACCATTAGAGGCAATACTCTAATAGGCAGTCACCATGCTGTGTAGGGGGATTCTCGGGTGGGGAGGGATGCTCAGGTGGGGGGAGATTCCTGAGGGTGTAGATTCTCGGGTGGGGGGATTCTCAGCTGCTCAGTTTGCATGGAAACACAGTATTTCTGTGTGAACCATACTACCTCGGGGATCCCAGCCATCCCAGCTGGTCCCTGCAGCCACCATACAAATGGCGGCAGAGGCAGCAGAAGCAAATTCCATGAACCCATTGCTGCCTGTAAATTAACTCTTATCTGTGTTTTTATGGTGGTTTTTGGTGAATTTCATGTAGCAAATGAGAAATAATAAAATTTGAGTGAAATAGTTGTAAGAAACCTAATTTTCACTTTTAACGTTTTATTTTATCATGAGGCTCCTTTATTTCGGAAAATGTGCTGCTCTACATGTTCAGAAAATGTGTATCATTTTAAAAATTAACACATCTGGATGAATACTATCTAAGAGGGAGCAAGAAAGCTTTATGGTGTTTATGGTGAATGGGAAGCCTGTATCAAGGTGTAAAACCAGGAATAAGATTTCCTTCACTATCCGCCTACACTGTAGCAGCACAGGTTATCTATTCTGATCCATACAATAAGACTCTTCTGTGTTAGGATGTAATTAAAAATACAACTACTTGCTGAAGTCTTCATCTGGTTTTATAAGACAATTTGCAGTCTCTCTATATTGCCTGGATACAGATCCTGAGCAAAATAGTGCCTCTGTTACTGTGTACTGTCACACTCTTATTAACTGCAGGAGTTCTGTTCAGTTTAAAAATAACCAATTTTAGCTTCACCTGGAAGTAGATTTTCAGTGTTAATATTAGGCTGTCTCTCTTATAGCAGAATATTTTTTATTGGTAAAAGGATAATGACTCGTGTAAGAAAGCAAATATAATTTCTGGATATGCATCAGGAAGTTTATGTGTTGAGTAAAGAAATACCATGTGATAATTTAAAAGTGCTGAATAGATGGATGAGTCATCATAATTATGCATGCAAATACATCTAGTCAGGATTCTGAAGTGTCCTTGGCACAACAGAAAAAAAGATATTGCAGTTCAGAAAGCAGAATGATTAGTTTGCTCTTTAGCTAATTTTTTTCACTTCAGGGATGTAGCATTAGTCAGTGATTCAGATCTCTATAAATAAATAAACAAACAAACAAACATTAAGTATAGGGAGATTAGAGCCATTTTATGTCAATGTCTGAATAGAGATACAAAACAAGACTCAAGTCAATTTTTGAAAATAAGTTCTATCTCCAGTGTATAAGATAACGAATGTGAGGCATTGTTCTCTTTCGTATTGCAAGTTGCATGTTTTTAGTGGTAAAACAACATGGCACCTTATTAAGTAATTTTAGTTCTCTAGTTAAATCCATAATGTTTGCTAGAATGATGCATGTTTATATTTCCATGTTTTGTTTGGGGGAAGCTACAGTTTTTAGAGTTCTGCCCAGTTAAAATTGAATTTGGCACACAGTTAAATGCTACTATTCTGTTGCTATTGTTTAAATTGTGCACTGTTAATTTTTGTTATTGCAGGATTTGTAAATACTGTAATATTTGAACAGCATATTTCTGTACTGGAAAAACTAAGCTTTCCAAGTGTTTGGGAATCTAAAAATGTTAGTGGAAGGCCATGTTTCAATGATTAGAATGAGTATGCTTTTACAAAAGCATTCCCATGCCTACACTCTGGATACCATTATAGACTCTGACATAAAAGAAACCTGTGAATGGAGATTCATTAATTAATGTTGTATATTATACAATGATCCAGACCATCCTAAGAAACAATATTGTGCATTTAATTTAGAAGAAGATTATTTGTCATCTTACTGTGAGTCTGGAAGCTCATACTTCTCAAAGAACTGGAATCCTTTACAAGTCCCCTCTTACACTCCTATAAACTTCCTTAGGGTTATTCAAAGGGTACAGCCACCTAGTGATATGGGAGTACTAGGTGCTGCTATTTAGATACACAGTTGATCTCAAAGCATCTTTATTATTTGTTTGTTTATATATTTGTTTGAAATATTTATATTCTGCCCTATTACTTAAATAGGGTCGCCAAGGTGGTGAACATCAAGATATTAGAACATTTAAATAATATTTAAGAGAGTGTGTAAGAACATGTTGAAATACAAACAACAAACACACATAGCCAGTGAGAAGGACCAATAAAAATGCACTGTGGTACACCAAACAAAACAAAAAAGTTTTCATCCACTGGTACAGGACAGTGACGGAGGGAGACAGTCAGATCTTCCTGGGGAGGGAATTATAAAGTTTTGCCACCATAATCAAGAATACTCTTTCTTGGGTTGCCACCCAGCTAGCCTCATATGGCTGGAACACCCAAACAAGAGCTCTGAAGATGACCCAAGTAGACAGTTCTCAAGATATGTTGGCCCTGAGCCATATAGGGCTTTAAAGATCAATTCTATACTTTGAGTTGGGCCCAGAAACAACATGGGAGCAAGGGTAGATGGAGTGCTACAGTTCCTTCGATACAGTCCCAGATGTGAAAATTGCCGGGGGGGAGGGAGCAGGTTCCCCAGGCACCACTTGCATGGGTCACATGGGGGAAGGTTTGGGCAGCCAGCCCCTCCCTCTCCCCCTGTTGGGCATGTGAGCAAGCAGACTTGTGAGTGAGTGAGTGAGTGAGTGAGTGAGTGAGTGAGTGAGTGAGTGAGTGAGTGAGTGAGTGAGTGAGTGAGTGAGTGAGTGAGTGGTGCAGTAGGTTGGCAAGCTTGTAAGATCTGCTTTCTCCTATTTTCCCCTCCCCTCTGCTCTCTTCTACCCCATTTCCATGCTCATCTGTACTGCCTTTTTTTATCATGAGAGAGAAATCTGGGGAGGGGGGAAGAAGAGGAAAAATCAAGTTTGTCTGAAGCAAAATGTGCTTGCAAACTTCGTAGATGTACTGATTTGTCTTTTCATTTTTTTAGTGATCTAAGATGCAAATAGTGAATCATATGCAGGTAGGCAATAGGTGAGATTTATTGATCAGTATCATTTGTAAAACTCTGTAACTTTTTTGTTTTCTGATACAGTTTAAAATATTAATATCAAATTGTGCCAAGAGAAAGGACAATTTTTTAGACCATGGGAGGGGGGAGCAAATTACCAGGGGAGGTAGCTGATAATGCTGGGGACTGAATCAGTTAAAACTTACTTTAGAAGCTTGGACCACAAAAGCAGTTTGTAGTCAGTGCAGCAATGTATTTTTGAGACTAAATATTTTGTTGGTTTTCTTGGTGCCCTAAGGGGTAACAGATTTTCTGGCTCAGCTGCTGATGTTTAGAAGTTCTTGTACGCTTACTACAACTGCACCCCTAAACTGGCTCTTCAAAGCTTGTTTCAGACATCTCAGCCCCTGTAAACCTTGTTCTAATAATGTGTCACAAGCACATTGCATTTCATTTTGGTGCTGATTTGAAAATAGGTGATCGAGTCATTGTGGATGTGAAGTGTCCTTTCCTCCTGAAGACATAGATAATTGTGTTGTGGAAGGCTTTCATGGTTGGAATCAGCTGGCTATTTTAGGGTTTCCAGGTTGTGTTACTACCCTGTTTCCCCAAATATAAGACATCCCCTGAAAATAAGACGTAGTAGAGGTTTTGCTAAAGTGCAAAATATAAGGCATCCCCCGAAAGTAAGACGTAGCAAAGTTTTTGTTTGGAAACATGCCTGACGAACAGAACACAGAAAAATAAGACATCCCCTGAAAATAAGACATAGCACATCCTTGGGAGCAAAAATTAATATAAGACACTGCCTTATTTTCAGGGAAACACAGTAACTAGACCATAGCTGCAGAGCCTGGGAAACCCATAGCAGTCACATAGACTATGCCAGTGGTGTCGAACCTATGGCACAGGTGCCAGAGGTGGCACTTAGAGCCCTTTCTGTGGGCACGCGTGCACAGAGTTCGTCATGTGATAATAGTGTAATTATTTCAGGGAGATTATTAGCATTAAACCTAAGACCTAGTTTATTCATTTTATTTATTTATTATATTTTTAGACCGCACTCCCCAGAAGGTTCAGGGAAGCAGTGTAGTTTTGGGGAAGCAATGTAGGTAACCCTGTTAAGCACTGTTAAACCCCACTGATTTTCAGGGGAAGAATGAAAGCATGATCCTTTACCTGGGAGTAAGCTCAGTTGCTGGCAATGGGGATTGCTTCTGAGTAAACCCTCCTAGGGTCGTGATTCACCTGTTTGAAGAGTTGCACATTTGCTTCAAAGCAAAGCCACCGATTACCACCAAGCTTACTCCCGAGTAACGCACGCCTTGGAGCCAACCATTTTTTTCTATACTAAAACCTCAGTATTCAGGTTAAATTGCCATGTTGGCACTTTGCGATAAATAAGTGGGTTTTGGGTTGCAGTTTGGGCACTCGGTCTCGAAAAGGTTCGCCATCACTGGACTATGCTATGCCTTATGTTTGTAACCTGTTTGTCTTCTATTTGTGACTGGGATGACTTGGACACAGATGGCAAAACTAAAGGTTATTGCTAATCAGTGCAGGCATCTTAGCATCATTTTGTATGTTAACCAAAAGAAAAGAAAATTATAACTGGTCAGATGTGGACTCAGGTCAATCTCAGCAGTATTGGAACACATAATGATGTATGTAAGCAACTCCTTTTAAAATATAGAGAAAACAAAATACATGAACAGGCATCAGTTCAATGAGAAATGTAATTATATCTCAATTCAGTTATCCTAGGATATAATTTTCTCAAATTAACCACAGGCAACATAATACATTCAACAGTGGCTAGAGTTCACTGAATCCAGCAATTGTGCACAACCAGTTAAAAATAAATGAATGCTTTGTATATTTCTGCCTACATATATTGCTCTATTGCATTCATCAGCAACTATGAGCCAGCAAAGTTGGAACTTCTAATTGGAACATAAAATCCAATTTTCTAATTGTGGTTCTTTATAGTGATGTCACAAATATTATAATTTTGTAGTATGCTTGTGTATGAGTCTTTTTAATTGCCTGTTGGTGTCTCTGAAGAGTGGCAGGAAACAGAAACAGTTAAGCAGACAACGTTGTATATATTTGAATAAGAAATGAAGTAGAGAATAAGAAGTGAAGTAGCTTGCAAAAGAAAAAGGCCAAACGTATCTAGTTAATTCTGATGTCATTTTCTGTAAGGGAAATGGACAGAAATTAAATCAATGGAGTTAACAAGTCTCCTGAAATAGAACAATATTTTGGGGGGGTTGGTCTGGTTTTCCATACCCTCTCCTATTGTCCAGCTCTTTTTCTAAAGTAATTCAAGATAACTAATTCAAACTTATTTGTCTCATAAACAATTCTCTTCTTCCTGCTTTCCTGCCACAATACTCCTGATAATTAGGAAATTATTCCTATAATACATATCTCAGAGGTTAAAACACTTGTTAGAAAATAGGTTCTGAACAAAGAAATTAAAATGCTGCATAATTATCTACCACTACAAAATTCAAATACTAATTTCCTAATCTGTGAATTCTACCATTGGAACAATTTATTTCTGCAGAATGTGACTACTACAGCTCAGAATGCCTCTTGAAATGCTATTCTGGAAAGAAGCACCTGCAGGAATGGAATTTCGGGGAACATTTGGGTACAGCAAGAGGGGAGAAGTGAGAAAGTTGCACTTCATCCATGGAAGCACTGAGTTGGATCCAAACCAGTGCTTGTGGTCTGGAGTGACAGCTGGCTGCTTGTCCTGTATTCTAGGCAGAATGCTCCCTTCTGTTGCATCCTACATTCTTCTAAGGGCACTATCTAATTTTTCTTCTTCTGGTGAAATGATATATTAGAAACAGGCTGTTAAAGAAAAAAAAAAGGCTTTTCCTTGGGAAACTGAAGCAAAAACATCATTTTTCATACAAACCATAGGAGAATATATTTTCCTTAATTTCATTTTCATTAAATAGGAAAATGGGAGCTCATGTTTCATATACCATACATTTGGTTCACTGTTGCTTTGTGGGTATAGCTCATGGTGTTCATTTTCACCCCCATAATCCTGAACAACATATACATTGTGTACCTGAATGTCATTTTGTTTGTATGCCTTAATAAGATCAAAGGGCAAAGGGTCTTCTAGCCCAGAGGTGGCTTTAAGCAAAGTGGACCAATTGCTCCCAATTGGGCCCCACACCTAAAGGGGCCCTGCAGTAGGGTAATTACTGTAATGTTGTGGTGGAGTAATCAACTCTAATCACATTTGCTGCCATCCCTTACACCTTGGGAGTCAAACATATGGCCCAGGCCTGATCTGGCCCCTTGAGGGCTCTTATCCAGCCCAAGCTTTTGCACCACTGGCCAGGCTGAGCCCTGTGTTGAACTGCATGCAGCTCAACACTGAATCAAGACCAGATGAAGGCCACAGTTCAATACTGGGCACAGCCTGGCCAGCTCTGGAAAAGTTCAGGCCAGATTATAGTTCTCAAGAAGCTGTATGCTTGACGCCCATACTGAAGATTTTACAGACCTTTTCTGTGAATCTGGGGCCCCACAAAAATGTTCAGTTGGGCACCACAGCTTCTAAGACTGGCCCTGTTCTAGTCCATCCTATCTATGTGGCAAATGCTAGAATGTTAAGCATCTTTCTGTTCAGGTTAGGGTTTTGTTCACTAGATTCATCAGCTTCTGGAAAAGGGACTGAGAATAATGGACTCAAATGTCTTCCAAGAGTGTAATGTTCTTGTTTCTGAAACACTGACATTTTTCTCACCCTACTGCCACTAATTTATTTCTCCTTGAGGATTATAGCATGTGTTGTATTTAAACTATGTTTTCTTTAAAAGTAATGAAAGCTGATGGTCCTTAAGGATAGGGATGTTCAGTGTTAAGGTTATCTTCCAAGATGCAGGTATGCTGCCTGTACTGCACCTTCTAAAAGTCTGCCTTGATCACATTTAAGTAAAACATACCTTAAACTATGCCAAAGGAAAATATATGCCCTTCATGTTTGTGTTAAGTCACAATCTTCTTAGGCTAAGCACATATCTGGCATCATCATACACTACAGCATGGGCTGTTCCAATCCTTTTCATTAGAAACAGGTACAAATTAAAAATCTAAGGTTACTACTCAGCTCAGTCACCTTGCTAATGTTTAAGGGGAAACAAAAGGGGTTTTGTACAACAATTGTAGCTAGCAGGACATCAGTTCCAAGAAAACAAGGCAGTGATGTCATGCCCCTGCAGGAATTGCTGGAATTTCTGTTACAAAACCATAGAGCCGTGGTGGCGAACCAATTGGCCATGCTGGTGGGGGCTGATGGGAATTGTAGTCCATAACATCTGGAGTGCCAAAGGTTCGCCACCACTGCCATAGAGTTTCCTGTGATTTCTTAAGAGGACTTACATCGGCCTGACTGTCTTTTTTATTTTTCTTCTACTGCAGTTCCTAGTGGCAGCAGGAAATTGGAGCTGTATGGCGAAGGAATAACAACACTGGGCAGGAGTAATTATGTAAATGAAATAAATTTCCTTTGGACTGTTGGCTAGCTTTAGAATCTTTAACAAATACAATGTTTATACATTATCACTTATCTTGACAATTGAGACTGTCATGTATTGTCCATGATAGTTTGCCATACAAGTGCTGGAATTCAACAAGACTGAACTCCAATCCTGGTTTTGCCTGGCTATTAGTAGCGACCAGTTCAGTTCAAGGTTTTCTTTCATTGGACCTTTGTTATAACAAAATTATCTGTTGGTTGTGCACCTTCTGTACTGCCTTCTCTTCATGTTGTTCTTTTTTGTTTTGTTTTATAAGCCATGTTCTTTTCAGCAAGCTGATATATATGTGGGGTACCATATTACAAATCCAATTGACGAAGTGCAATTAAACTAATGAAGTGTTCATTTGAAGGATGTCTGTTCTATTCCCCTTAATTTATTCTGCCTCTTCCATCAATCCAACTGAAATAATTACCGAACATTATTTTTCCAATTTTCCATTTTCTCTACCCAATGAGAGAATACTTGTAAGAACTGAAAGCTTTTATACTAGTTGCTTAGCCTGCCAGTAAGACATTTATTTGTTAGTTTGTTTTGTTTATATTTTAGATTTATATCCTGCCCTCCCCCCAGTACAGTGGGACTCACAGTAGGTAACAAGTCATATTTGCAGGACCACCTTTCCCAATATGTCACCTGATTGGTGCTGCAATCAGCAAGCAACAATATGCTGGTGGTCCCTGGCCCAAAACATGTCTGCCTGGCCTCAACCAAGGCCAGGGCATTTTCAGCCCTGGCCCCAACTTGGTGGAATGCCCTGTCCAGTGAGACTAGGGCCCTCTGGGACTTGATGAAATTCCACAGGGCCTGTAAGACAGAATTGTTCCACCAAGCATATGTTTGAGACAGGTACGTTTTCCTCCCTCTCCCTTCCCCTTCCTTTTTCTGGGTTTGTATCCTATTCTACTAGATGTTTTATGGTTCAGGATTTTCATATATTTAAGATGACTGGAATATCCACTATCTGAAATTTTAACTGTAATTGCAATTTAAGTTTTTTAATGTTTATAATATTTTGGCGGCCGCTTTGAGCCTGTGAGGGGAAGAGCATTATACAAGTTAAATAAATAAATAAATAAAAAGTTAAACAAAATGAATTAATTAAAAAAATTAAAATAGATTAAAATCCATAAAATAACAAATAATAAGATGCCACCCTGGAGGCTTTGCTGGTGACTGGTGGATATAATAGAGCATCTGAAAGCCCACAGCTAGAGCTGAATAATTGAATTGGTAAATCTAAATGACAAAAAAACCCTTTAAAAAACAAATGTGCAAAATAATCTGGTTCTGAAAAAGCTGAATAAGTTTCTGCTTTTTCGGCTGTTATGGCTGTCTGTGGGGTTGGGAAATTTTGCAAGCAGGGAGAGGGCTAGCAGGGCTGACTGGAAAGATTGGGAACCTCAATCTCTGCAGGCAACCCTCCCTTTCTGCTTGCAAAGCAATTTTTGACTTTGCAAACAGGAAGGAGGTCAGCTGGACTGCTGCGAAGATCAGGAATCCCAACCTCTGCAGGCGAGACTTCCTCCTCACCTGCCTAGGCAATTACAGCATTGCAACCGGGAAGGGCCCTACACAGTTGAATGCAGGAGTCAGATCAGCTGATTCCTGTATTCAGTTGTGCAGAGCTTGCATTTTCAAGTTTAGTTTTGAATAACTAAAAATTGTGTTGTGGATTGTGAAAGTGGATACTTGTGGAAGTGGATTGAAAGTGCATTATTCTGCATGTGCAGAAGGGGCCACAGTGGGACATCAGCTGTTCTGTATGTATGCATCTTTGTTGTGTGTTTGTGTTTCCCTTCCCCCCTTCAACAGTTTGCTCTTTTGTGGCCTCCTATTTCAGCTGTATCTAGTTTCAAAGTTGGTATATAAAATCCAGTTACTATTTTCCCCATTTTGCACTACTTTTCCCAAATGTAAAACTGTCAACTTCTTTTTTATGCCATTGTAGTGATGCGTGGATAGAACCCATAAGAAATATCCAGTAGCAATAAAACAGGAGGTGTGAAGCAGAGAAGTGATTTAATGAAACTAATGTATGAGATTCTGCTTGTCAGAGTAAACACTTGAGCTATAATGTTAATAATTTTCAAGTATATAATGGATCACAGCACTCACCTTCACGAGCTAAAAGCATATGAGGAAAATGGCTAATTATTTGCATTAAATGTAGTAAAGACATTCTCTGAATCAGATGTAATGGAGTAATTTGTCAAACTGACACTCGATTCAATCCTTTTTGCTAGGTCTTTTTTTTCAGTAACACTTTTCTATTGTTTAATACTGCTAACAATTATAGAATGCAAATGCAGTTATTTGTTGAGGAAACATTTATTATTATTTTATTATCATTATTATTATCATTATTAACTTTGATTATTATTATGTTATTAAATGATATCCAGCCCTTCCCGGCCAGGGCTGGGATCAGGATGGCATACACAGATATTTGAAAACATTTTTAAAATAATGATTTATTTTTAAAAACCTAATTAATAGCTTAGCAATAAAACTCAGATGGCAAACAACAGTGTACACCTATGAAAAACCACCTATCCAAGGATTTGGTAAGGGGGGTTCTCGGGTTCAACCCCCCCATTCATGTCCGAAGCTCCACCCACCGTTTGTGGGTTTTTAAAACATTTTTAGTGTTTTTCGGTTTTTGGCCTGCAGGCTAGCAGTACCAAACTTTCAGGGATTGAGGGACTCTCCTGATGATACTACCCGGGTTTGGTGAGGTTTGGTTCAGGGGGTCCAAAGTTATGGATTCCCAAAGGGGGTGCCCCATCCTCCATTGTTTTCAATGGGAGCTAATAGGAGATGGGGGCTACACCTTTGAAGGTCCATAACTTTGTACCCACTGAACCAAACTTCACCAAACATGGGTGGTATCATTAGGAGAGTCTCCTAAAGATACCCTAAAAGTTTGGTGCTTCTAGCTTAACAATTGCACCCCTGACAGCAGGCACCCCCCAAATTTCCCCAGATTCTCCTTTTAAAACCATCCCCTTCGGCATGGATTTAAAGAGAGAATCTGAGGTCCTCAGTTTAGAAGAAGAAGAAGTGTTTGGATTTATATCCTCCCTTTCTCTCCTGTAGGAGACTCAAAGGAGCTTACAATCTCCTTGCCCTTCCCCCCTCACAACAAACACCCTGTGAGGTGGGTGGGGCTGAGAGAGCTCTGAAAAGCTGTGACTAACCCAAGGTCACCCAGCTGGCCTATGTGGGAGTTCACAGGCTAATCTGAATTCCCCAGATAAGCCTCCACAGCTCAAGCGGCAGAGCAAGGAATCAAACCCGGTTCCTCCAGATTAGAATGCAGCTGCTCTTAAACCACTATGTCACATTGAAAGTGATGCTGTTTCAGGGTGGGGGATAATCCACCCCAAAACAGCATCACTTTCAATGTTGTTTAACTGGGTACTCCAGATTCTCCCTTTAAGATGGATTTAAAAGGAGAATTTGGGCTCTCTAGTTTAAACACCATTGCAAGTGATGCTGTTTGGGGGTGGATTCCAGCATCACAGTGGCTACCGGGGGGGGGGGGGGGGGCGTAAAACTCAGATTTTGCACCGGGCTCCATTTTCCCTCTATGCCTCTGCCCAGAGGGGAGGGCAGAAGGAACTGCCAGCTGCCGGCTGGAAGCCCAGCTGGTGGGGGGCAGGGAAGGGCAGGGCGAGGGAGTCTGTCGTCCCCGGCCTTGGAGAGCTGCTTTTATAAGTGCTAGGCTGGGGGCGGGGCTTGGGGAGGCATGACCATGCCCTCGGGGCAGGTGGGGGTGTGGCCCCACCCCTGAACCCCCCATAAAAAAATCTATACCTACGTCCCTGCACCCATCCTACCTCAATGCTGTCCCCCTACTACAAAGGACTGTCTGAGGGTGGGAAAAAATTTTGGCCAGAGGAAATGACAGGATGACAATAGCACCTTGTTGGTTGGTTGTCAGGAGGCCAGCAGATGTAATTGAAATAGATGAGTGACCTTAACCAAAAGCCCAGTGGAACATCTCCATCTTACAGGCCCTTTGGAACTGTTTAAGATCCCGCAAGACCAGGGGTAGGGAACCTTTAACACTCAAAGAGCCATTTGGACCCGTTTTCCACAGGAAAAGAAAACACTTGGAGCCGCAAATAATTTTTGACATTTAAAATAAAGATAACTATATATAGGGGGTTTTTTACCTTTTACTCCGCTCATTCTGAGAAGCGCATGGATGCGCCCACCCTGCTGCTTGCAGGGCGGGCAAGGATGAAGCCGGCAGCTCGGCCTCGCCAGCCTCCGGGAAAGCGTCCACCCTGCTCCAACGGGGTGGGCGAGAGGGGAAGCCCGCGGCGTGGCCCAGCCAACCATGGGCAGTTGGTGCGCCTGCCCTGCTGCCTGCAGGGCGGGCAAGGATGGGGCCGGTGGCTCAGCTCATGGAGCCACAGTGCAAGGGCAGAAGAGCCACATGCTGCTCTCGAGCCACAGGTTCCCTACCCCTGCGCAAGACCCTGGTGTCAGCTGACAGAGAGTTCCACCAGGCTAGAGCCAGGGCAGAGGAAAGCCTGGCTCTGATCAAGGCCAATTGGACATCCTTGAGGCCAGGAAACACCAGCAGATTTTTGTCCTCCACGGGCAATATGGGTGATGAAGTTTTTAATGTATAACAGTTTTCCTCGGGAGCATGGTACTTAGAAAACTTGCCTAGTTTTCAAAATAAAACTGTAAGTCTGAAAAGGATGTACCCCTGTTTTCTGTCTATTTTAGCTGCCTTGGAGTAGCTGAGGACCCTGTTACGATGAGAGTAAACAAGCTCCTATTCAAGGTATCCTGCTGAAAGGCTCCAGATGCTTGGCTATTAGCAGCTTTCTGCACACCCACTTCTTTTTATCATAGTACACTTTCAATTATGGGGTCAATCTCCACTTTTGATCAGCACCCTCTACTCATGCTGATTCTCATAATCACGGTCTGATTTCTTTAAAAATAATAATCTGTTTCTGTATCAAATTCTCCTAGGTTCATGGTTTCATTGAGTAGATTTCTCCCAACTATTTCTTTCTTATTCCCTGCAAGAGTTCAAGTGTGGCCATGGCTTTTCTTGGAATCTGATTTTTTTTGGTTCCTGAAATTACCACACATGTTGCAGAGATGATTATGATTATGGTTAATTCCTGATTGTTTGCCCAGAATTTACTTTAAAAATGAAAGTGCTGCTATTTTTATTTGTTATTTTTGTTTATTTTGTTTATTTGTTAATTTTAATCTCTTCTGTTTCATTTTTCCATTTATGTTGCTTTGTTCTAATTCATTGAGATTGATGTATTTACTGGTGTTACCATTTATTTTTATTACAATTGATGATATTTACTACTGCTGCTATTTATGTATTATGTAATAATTTTGTTGGGGCAAGAAATTATCATTACTGATTGGGTTTACTCTGATTTTAACCTATATTTTATTGTTGTTCCAAACCACTGGGGATTTTTTTTCAAAAAACCGAGAAGGGTTGTATATAAATCTATAAAATAAATAATTATGTCAGCTCCCACTTGATTTTCTCCTTCCCTTTTGTTCTTAGGCCAATTGCAGGAAAAGAGAGAGGTACTTTCTCTCCCACTGCTGTGCTTTCTGTAGAGGGTGTGTGTGTTTGTATGTGTAAGGGGGGGGGGGGACAGAGAGAGAGAGAGACAGAGAGAGAATTGCATATATGTACATGAGAGTGAGAGAAAGGTTAACTTTCTGCCTTCTGGACCCTCAGAAAATGTAGACTTTCAGAGACACAGTTCAGCAGGGCTGCATAGCCATGTGTGTGTGTGTGTGTGTGTGTGTGTGTGTGTGTGTGTGTGTGTGTGTGTGTGTGTGTGTGTGTGTGTGTGTGTGTGTGTGTGTGTGTGTGTGTGTGTGTGTGTGTGTGTGTTTCCCCCCTTATCTGGGGTGAGCTGCTGGAAATGAGGCATCAACAGAACTCTCCCATCTGGGCAGTGGGGCAAAAAAGCTGGGCAGTAGTTACCTGTTGCATTTATTTGCTAAATATGCAGGGGAGTGTGGTGCTCAGGCAGCTGTTGAGTTCATGTGCTCTCATCCTCCCACTCCATTCCCTCTTCTCTCCCTTCCCTGGCAGTCACTCCCAATAAGTTGCGGAGGTGCACAACCCAGGCAACTCTCTCCTTTCTCCAGAGTATAACAGGATGCCTGCTTGCAAGGCATTCGGGAGAAGGAAGGGAGTGCCAGTGGGGAGGAGTGGGTGCTTCAGTGCCAGACCGGGGGGGGGGCAATTCTGCCACCCCCTCTGTATGCCATTCCCATAGACACAGTCCTGTTCATGACAGTCTTTGAGGCAGTTAGGATGCTTAGGGTTTGGCAAGAACCTGTAATTGTGAGGGAACAGTATCTGACCAAAGCAGGTACTGAATGGGGTGAAGGGCAAACATGCAGGCAGCCTGCTAAAGGCAGATCTTAGGTGAGGCCACAATATGAATGGATCTTAAGACAGTAACAAAGCACTGCAGAGCTGGAGACCATACTGCCATCCTCAGCTAAGCACATAGGCCAGAGCAACATAGTGGAGGCAGGGCGGCCAAGGATATGCACTACTTTTTAAAGAGCTTAACAGGACAGCAGTTGCATAAAATCTTTTTCAGGTAAGTCCTCTGGCAGGCCATGTTAAACAGTAGAGGGGGCATTAATTCAAGTTTGGACATTGTGCCAGTGAGGGACTAAAGGACTGCAATCTGCCTGTGAGCAGACAGGCTAGAGCTTTTCCCTATAAGCAATATGCTTTTGGCCTTGTCATTCCTTGAGAGAAACGAGAAAAAATTGTAGAATATACTTCTTTACCTGAAGTGATTCACATTTGGGCCATAAGTTAGTTTGCTCTTTGTATGCTGCTTATCTCCCAATGAGCAGCACAATATTTGTTTGAAAGACAGTCATGTCCTATAAAGAGATATAGCAGGAGCAGAGATCTCCTGAACCATTCTTGTATTATATACTGCTTACATAAGCAGATCACTTGCAGGAGTAGTAAAACCAGCTGCAGTAATATTTTCACTTGAGAGGGTTTAGAATTCTGTGGCTGGAGCTAGCCAGAATCAGAGCCTGGGATGAATCATGCAAATACATTATTGTCTAGTTGTTTATTGTTCATAAAACAATCACTTCCTCTATTTGTAAAACAGATTTCCTACATGTGCTGGGAATCAAAATCAAGAAAAAGGGGTGATGGTATTCCAATTGGAAGGACTTCTGACCTATGCAAAAATAGATTTGAAAAACCATGCCCCCACAAAATCTCCCAAAATGACAAATTGATGACAGCATCAGCCTCTTGCCCTATTGTAGCCAATTAAGTTAGCCGCATATATTCAAGCCCTCAATTGTGTGAATTAAATCACAGGGCACAACTTAAATGGGAGGGAGCAGGATTCAAATTCAATTTGCCTGAAGGCAACAGGCAACCTCCTGCTCCCACCCTCAGTTCTCCATGCTTACAGGTGACATTCCAGGGATCTCCTCTGTACCCCATCCCCAATCTGTATGGCAAAGACCATAAAAGTGCAAGAAAGAAGTGATATCATTTCACAAGCTCCACCTTCCCCAGGTACCTCCCAGAATTTCCTGGCATTTGTTGAAACAGAGCTGGCAGCCATCATTCTTTAAACTGTAAGGACTATCGCACCATTTTTATTTTTATAGCTTGACTTACTCTCCAATGGGAACCCAAAGCTACTTTCATTACTTTCCTCTCCTCCCTTTTATCCTCACACTGTCCCAATGGTAGAGCATGGATTTGAGCCTGGGTCTCCCGTATCCTAGGTTGACACTATCCACTACACTACACTACACTACGCTACACTACACTACACTACACTTGCTCTGCCCTAATATTAATTGCCCTTAAAAAGCCTTCTGAAGTCAGAAAGCTCCAGGAATGCACCAAAGTGAGAATCCTCCTGATTTGCTCAGGGAGCTGTTTCAAAGAAAAGAGGTCATAGTCAAGAAAGAATATGCTTACTTAGTGGCAAATCTAATGAACACCAGTGATGGGATATTCAGGGTAATGTCCTGAGAAAATCCATGTTGGTGCAAAAGCTCTTAATAAAAAGGCTGTCATGAAATAGCAGATTTCCTGAATGCAAACAGGTTTCCGGAATGTTTTCCTAACTCCTATGGAATGTCAGGGAGCCACTGTGAAGAAAATCCACAAATGAGCTAAGGCAGATCTCACAAGCGTATGTGGGGGGACATTCTTGCCAGCCCTGTTTCTGCTCACATAACAGGATGAAACTTCCACAGTTAGTGGATCTCTTCCTGGAAGGAATTATCTTCTCCTTACTCCTGTTGAACCAGCTTTTCTTTTCTTTTCAGTAACCTTCTGCTGCCACCAACTAACTTTAAGCAGTAACTCCTGCCAAAGGGTTAGAACTCTTTGTTTCAGTGCTTGTGCAAATTGCCCCTTTACTTGCACCAGCCAACATGGGGATGACCAAATGCACTTGTGCACTGTGTACTGTTTGTTTATTTAAACATTTATATCATGTCTTTCTTCTTTTTATATTTACGGTTGAATTTTTTTCTGTCAAAAGCAAAAATACAATAGAACCACCCCTCTCCACCATTTAAACCACCTCAAAAGCTCTGGCAAACAGGCCGGCCTTGCAGTGCATTCTGAAGATCTCCAAGGAGGGGGCCTAACCTCTTCAGGAAGTTCATTCCAGAGAGCCAGAGCTATGATGGAAAAGGTCCAGGCTGTGGTCAATACCAAACAGACTATCCTAAATAGTGGGATAACCAATAGATGGCTGTCTGACTACCATAGTGGGCGCACAGGGTCATATGTAGGAAGATGATGTCATAAACCCACCAGGGGTCTATGTGTTTTTTATATGCATATTGCATGTTTGTGTGTATGTAAAGTATGATTCTTCCTCTGCTTTGGGCTAGCACTCAAAGTTAAGAACTCAAGCCTCCCACATTACCAGCATCTTTGGGAATGCTGGTAAAGGCTGCCTTTGAGCCAAATACAACAGGCAGAGTTTCCCAATTACTTCTACTCTCCTGTGTATGCGTGTCTGCACATGAGTGAGTGATCTAAGGCACGCAGGGAGGAATTGAATCACAGTCTGCTCTCTTAAACAGGAAAAGACTTTATTGCTACAGATTATGCTAGAGCATAGGACAAGGAAAATAGTGTCATGTCTGCTGGTTACAGATATAATGAAAAGAATAGGAAAATATAATACTAAGTTAAACTACAATACAGAATACCTTTGATATCTCCCTTTCTTGATATCTATGGAACAAATGCTCATCCTGCCCCCACCTGCTCCATGCAGAGAAATCCAGCCTCCACCAATTAAACAAAGACTAACAACATGTAACACTCTATTTTATATGCCTAATAAAGGTTGAGTGGTTGGTAACACGTATTTAGTACAGACTAACAACATTTTAACCCTTTCCTGACTTCACTGTTTCTTAAGAAGATATAAAACTCATACATATCTGTGAGCAACCTCAGACTAACCAAGGTGTTTTTTTTAAAAAAAGTGATAATGTTCACTTCTCTAAACTATAATCCTGTGTATACCTTAATTGATATTAAATTAGGGTAAACTATCTATTCTTAGAACTGCAGACAATTGGAAATTATTCATTCTTATTGTTGGAGCTTCATGTGTTCAAGGTGGAGTCCAGATTAGCATGGAGCCTGGTTAAAACACTTGGAATAAAATGGAGAATGGTTTTCTGAAATATAGCTTCTCCCTTGTGTCTGGGGTAAAATAATCTCTTCTTTCCCCACTCCTTGTGTCGTCTTCTGTTTCCAAAAGGAATATCAGTTGTGTCCCTTTTGACCTCCCAAGTCCTGTGGCTTCAGTATGATTCTAGACTAAGTGGAACCCTGGATGTCTTTGCTCTGTTAGCTAGGACCATCTATATATTTGTGGTGCTTGGGAATTGTCTACACTTGTCTAACAAAGAACAGACCCAATTATTGCAAACTTTGCTATTCTGAAGTGTGAAACATTTCATCCTATATGATTCCACAATTAGACACATGTCAGTAAGACATATGTCCAGTCTGCACAGACCCACTGGTGAAAAGCAAAATGTCCAGACCCAAAAGTAGATTTGTTGAATATGTAGGATTTGAATATGTTCAAGATGGGAAGATACAGCATGTCACATATAATGAACCTCCCTCCAATGGTATCCCACCCTGCAGTGGGGTGCTGCCAAAGGGAGGGCCAAGGGAAAAAATTTAAAATTATTTTTGGAGTTTCTGCCAGTTCTTAATTATTAATGGCACACAAGAGGCTTTTCTTTTAGAAAACAATGAAACAAGAATTTATTTACAGAAATGAGTTAAAGTTGATGGTAAAACATAAGCTATACCCATTAAGTTGTTTTTTAGAACTGTCCCTACACTCTTTAGAGACTTGGCTTATCATTTTCCTTCAGGAAATTAAGCTTCCCACAGGTTACCCACACAATACTATACAGACAGTCTCCCCTCTAGAGTGCCTGTCACACACACTGGGCAGTACAGGGATAGCCTCAGGATTTTCTGCCTAAAGTAAACTAACAAAAATCCCCTCCTTCCCAGAGGTGGGATCCAACCAGTTCTCACCACTTCTCTAGAAGTGGTTACTAATTTTTTTCTGAGTGCCGAGAAGGGTTTACTAAAGCAACCTCCCTGCCCAATAGGGACTGAAGGTGCGTGTGTGCGGCGGCACCACTGTTTGAATCCCACCACCATCGGAACCTGTTATTAAAATTTTTGGATCCCACCACTGCTTCTTCCTCTACATTACCACACCCACAGGAGCTTCACTGCATCCATGTCTGGGTGGGTGTCTCTCTCTCTAGAGATATGTAGACTAGCCGCCTTTGTGTGTTTCACTAGTGTGACTGTGGTCTGGTAAATTTTCAAGACCCTCGGCTAAGAAAACTACATCGATTTCTGGCCTTCTTGGCCTTTGCTTCTGCTTTTCTGCCTTTCTGTCTCAT
This sequence comes from Sphaerodactylus townsendi, assembly GCF_021028975.2. NCBI lineage: Eukaryota > Metazoa > Chordata > Lepidosauria > Squamata > Sphaerodactylidae > Sphaerodactylus > Sphaerodactylus townsendi. The sequence goes on from NC_059427.1 coordinate 59,645,803, forward strand.
GAACACACACCCTCTGGCAACAGCCAGCCAATCAGGTGGAGTTCTCTCTTAACCCTTATGGGTCTGACGTTTCTAAAGCTTTTTGGAGGCTAAGTCCCTTAATCCATTACATTACAGTTAATGGGAACTGAGGGAAAGAGACTTGGTAACTGATGTGAAAATCCTGCATCCCACTAGACAACTTTTGCCAGTGGAACACATACCACGAGTTGAGAACTGATGTCTTAGACCATAAAAAATCATGAAATGTTTAAATCAGAATCTTGAATTGAACCCAGAAATACACTGGCAGTCAGTGTGACTGGTATACATGTCCTGGTTAGCAGCTGGGCCACTGAATTTTGCACTAATTAAGTCATCTGCAAAGGTGAATATTACACTCAAGGAACAGCATATAAGTACATACTTACACAGACTGGAACCAATGCAAAGTAATTCTTCTGATACACACCCAATATTCCAGGCAGAGCAATAAGATGACATAATCAACCAGGTCAAATGCTGTTGACATATCTAACAGAACTAAAAGCACTGAATTAATTTGGAAATGGAGATTGTCAACCAGAGTTAGTGAAGTCATCTCATGCCCAAAATCTGGCCTAAAGCCAGACTGAAAAGGGTCAAGGACGTACCAGTTTATACCTGTCACAACCATCTCAGCCACTGCAACCAAACATAAATAGGTTTGACACAAGCTTACAATTTGCTGGATCATTTACCAGCAATGAAGTTTTAAATACAAGTGTTCATGTATTGGCTTCCTTTAGAAGGTGTAAGAAGCGATTCCTTCCGTTTAAAAAAAACTGTTAATAATTTGAACCACTGGTACTATAATTTTCTTCAGACATGGTTTTACCAGCCACAATCCAGCCATCGTAATCTTGTAATATAATCTTTCAATATTCAGTGGCAAGACCAAATCAAAACTATCAGAATCAGCTTGACCAGTTAGTTCCTGTGAGACCTCTGGTATCTGATCTATATCAAAACCAAAATTAGAGAGATTTTACTAAAATGCAACTATCAAAAAGTAACAATTTAAATCATATTCTTGTTCAAGCAGGTCTTGTACTTACACTACCAGGCTGTGCTCAATTTTAAAAAGCAGAACAAAATGAGATTCAGCAGACACAATAGAAGTGGTGCTGTCATTGTCATCACTGCCTCCTTGGCTTTCAAATGCTCTTTATTGCACGTTCTATCTGTTTTGGCTCTAGTTTTCCACCAATATCACTGTTTCTAATTCCCTCAGATCATTATGGAAACAGAGTCTTACAACACTGGGGGAGATGGTGCCTACAGAACAGTCCTATCCAGAGCCCCAGGGAGTTTGAAAGTACAGACCCCCATCAACAAGGGTTCATCTAGGAATCTAAAATAAGTTTGGAAAACAAACTACTGTAGTGGCACTGTCTTTGTGCTGCTGTCTTGGACTAATGTGAGGCTTCCAAAGTGACTTGCAGCACAAGCTTATGCATGTCTTCCCAGAAGTATCCCTTACTATGCTTAGTGAGAGATGTACTTTCAGATGTTCAGCAAAAAAGGGAGGCGTACAAATACTTTAAATAAATTTTTAAAAAGAGATAAAGTGTGTGTGGGATTGTAGTTGTTAAAATGTTCAGAAGCTCTACTTGTCCATAAATATTGTCCAGTACTTAAAAAAAAAGCAGTATAACTTACTGGACTCATCACATCATCAAACATTCTTGGCATTTTAATATACATTTCAAGTCTAATCTCAAGCTAAAATTAAACCATGCTACAGGCTTCAAAACAGCATGGGGGAGGGATGGTGCAGCCTCTGAATTTTCTGGCTGAGAAAAATCATAGGCTCCATTTATTCATCATATCTAATAGGGAGAAATGTATGGATAGAAAATTCCTCTGAAGAGTGGAACTTATGAATAAATATGCAAAGGAATATGCCCCATAAGATCTTAGTGATCTTTTTCATATAGTGCAACTCCAAGGGGCTCAGGATTCACAAGATATTGTGGAGCTGAAATGATCTGGGACTTACCTGGAGATGAAGACCTAATGGTATAGCTAATGTTGTACATGATGCATCCTGCTCCTTGGAGGTTTCCTTGTGGAATTTATAAACAGGCAGTGCCAATCACAAAGCACATAGTATAATTTTGCATTCATTCGACTCTCATCTAGTGATTATACATGGGGAACCACTGTACTTGAACCATTCCCATTCATGTGTGTTGTTGAAGCACACAATCCAAACATGTATAGAGGACTTAGGTCATTTCTCTTTACAGGTGCACTGCTAGTCTGGGTAGGGTAAGGCGGGGCAGGGGTCTTGAAAGAAAGAGTGCATGATCGATGTGTGGGAAGCATTCCTCTGCCTCTGACCCAGTCAGTGTAATGACCAGTCTGGTTTATTTGGTTTGCCAACTAGAGTCTTGAAATTTTATCAAAAACTATTGAACTCTCAAGACGCTGAAAGCAGACCAACTTAATTGGACCCCTGGTCTTGCAGAATAAGGCTTTGACCTGAACCTTCAACCTCTGAACAGGGATTTCCTCACCAGTTATCTCCCTAGAAAACTACTTAATAAAAAAGGTAACATGCAATTCCTCATCTGTAGAGTCAAAAACAATCTTGGCTCCTGGTGAGGCCTGGAGATTTATCCAGAATTACAAATGATGTTCAGATGCAGTGGCTTACCTAAACAACATGGCACCCAGGGCAAGAACTAAAATGATGCCCTCTGGCCCAGGGCAAGAACTAAAATGGTGCCCCCTGGGTCCCCCAACATTTTCTTCCTCCCCCCAATTTGTGCCCCTACTTTTCAGGTGGCTATTCAGCAGGGTCTGGTGCACCTGGCAGCCAAACTCTTGGAGCGCCTGTCCCATTGCCACCAGCCTGCACCTATTCTGCATGGGTCTCAAGGAGTGCAAAGTGGGTATAGGCGTGCCCCGAGGGGCAGCTCTTTGGCTGGCAACAGAGCAGAGACAAGAAGAGCCACAACCTTCCTGGCTTCGTTAGAGGAGCAGGAGGTGCAGTGTTGGCAGCTGCTGGAGCCTAGGTGGCAGCACAGTCCCTCGCTGCGCCTCCTCTGCCAAAGCCAGGAAGGTCGCAGTGGGCCAAGAGAGCCCAGAGGGGGTCGCTATGGCTGGCGGAGGGGACAGTGCCAAGTGGGGGCACCTCTCTGCCAGAGGGGTGTGGAGTGTGATTTTGCACCCCCCATGTTATTAAATGGGTGGCACCCAGGAACATGCGACCCCACATGTCCCTTTGGCAGGTACGCCCCTGTCCAGATGACAGAGATCAATTCTGCTGGAGAAGACAGCTGTTTTGGAGGGTGTAGTGTAAGGCATTATATTCTGCAAAGTTTGCTTCCGTTCCCAAATCCTTTGTGGGGATCGGAAGCAAGAGTTTGCTTCCCTCCCCTCATCCTTTGAATTCTCCATTATCTAATCTCCAAGAATTTCCCAGTCTGGAGATGGCAAGGGCGAACTGATCTCTGTATTTGGGAGATCTGTTGTGATTCCAGGAGATCAACAGGCCCCATCTGGAGGTTGGCAATGCTAACAGGAGAGAAGGAAGCAGTAAAAGGGGAGATGCTGAGGTGTCTTTCAGGAAATGGAAAAGGTAATAGTGGGGTAGGGGAAATAACATACCTCCTGCAAGTCCTTGCGGGTTCCCATTTGTCGGTTTGATATTTCTGCAAACTTGAAAATTCCCAATTTTTCGCAAAAATCTGAAACTTAAAAAAAATTGTAAAAAAAGAGGGAGTTGTAAAAAAAACAGGGAGTTAAAAAATGCATTGGGGGGAGAGAGAACATTTTCCAGAGCTGTTTTACCTTCCCAGAGCTATTCAGCCTTTGAGGAAGGACTCATTGATCCAAGCCAGGCAGCAACCACTGAGTGACTTGTTACCATCCAATTGTATGACTCAACTAGCCCTGGCTATTTGCTACTGTTCAGCAGCAGTCACCCTGTGAAAGCCAGTATGATGTAGCACTTAGAGCTTCATAAGAACATAAGAACAAGCCAGCTGGATCAGACCAAAGTCCATCTAGTCCAGCTCTCTGCTACTCGCAGTGGCCCACCAGGTGCCTTTGGGAGCTTCAGAGTAGGGTCTGGGTGATCCAGGTTCAAATCACCAGTCTGGAATGAAAGCTCACAGGGTGATGTTGTACAAGTCACATACTTTCATCCTAGCCTAACTCACCGAGTTGTTGTGACAATAAAAAGGTGGAGAGGGTACATTGTGGAGAAAGGTAAATGAAGGAGCTAATACCACACACCTGACCCGTAGTGTTCATAGGTAGGGATTATTGGGAGCAGGGGGAAGAGGGAAGGCTGAAGATACAAGGCCAGATAAGTGTAGGCTGACTGTTGGGTGGAATGGACAGAAGGAAGAAAGGGAGAGGCTACAAGGGTTTTCAGGGAAGAGAATAAGAAAATAGTGGCAAAAAGGGAAATTTACCCCACAAATCCTTAAATGTCTCCTTTTGTAAAAATATAATCCCAATCTGAATTCAGAGTGACTGGGAAACTAATGAAGTATTAGTCAATTTGGAACTGTGCTTCTATGTAGATTTCTGGGCAAACTAAAAGCTGATCAGATAGTTTATTCTTTGATGCATGTAAGACTTTAAGTATTTCTGCTGTTTAAGTATATAAAAATGCATTGTAGCAATAACCACTAGTGTTTGACAGAGTGCTTTTTCTGGTTAGCTGAAATGTTTCCAGCCTGTGGAACAGTCTTAAATTCATACCTTATCCACAAATATGAGCTGTCCATGTAATATATTTAATTTAGTAATGAGAACAGATGGTCATTATAGTGACTCATAAACCAAGGGAGACAGATTGGCTATCTTAATTATGTTCAGAGAGAGCACTGAATTGCTCTAAAATGGAGGTTGAGGCTGTAAGCTTCTCCTGATCTGCTGGCAGTACGCAAGAATGTTAGAGGCAAATGGATACACATCTGACTAAAGACTTTTGGATTTAGGAAGGTACAAACTCAGGTGTCCAAAGAAAGCAGGATGTTGCATTTGCTTTCTCCCTATACTACGAGTCGTTAACAAAAGGGGCAGCATTGGGAGCTTTAGATGACTCTCTATGCCATTTTCATTTTGTATGAATATTGCAGTAAAATGTATGTTACAGATTTATTGTGCTGCTGTTGGGTGACTTAATATGTTGTAAGTTTTAAAATGACTGTCAGAAGATATATGGAGTATGATGCATATGTTATTCACATTGGGAGGTGAATGAGTGAATATTTATTTCAATAATCAATGGCTATTGGGAGGTGTGTATTTCTTTCAAAAAATCTAGATAATTGCAGATAAAATCATGAGGCAGTACTCCTACAATAGGACAAAGGAAAAGAAATTTAAAAATAATTTTATTTTTAGGCCTAAATAGTGCTATTAAACTACTGAATTTTAATCTAATAAATGTAAACCAATTTTTGTTCCTTGAAAAAATAGGGTTTCTTCCCCTTACCTGTTTCTGTCACAGTATCTCACTAGAAATGGACTTTGCAGTAAAGAAGGGTGTAGAATTTGCCTCCACAGATGCTGCTGTTACCATGGAGATAAAGGAACCAATGGCCTTTTTCTAGTTTGGACTGTACTATACTGTTCATAAAAAGATGGTGAAATCTAAAACTGCATCATTTGGTTTTTTAAAAAGTGAACCAGAATACCATAAAAGAAAGCAATTGGAGTTGTATTTTAATATTGTTATCAAGTTATAAATGGAAGATTTTTCATGAGACACAGCATAAATAAATAGAAATGTTTGAAGCCTGTGCTAGTGGCTTATTCGTTTGCTAATCCTCCTCCTTAGGAAAACCTTTGGCTTTGCAAAATATAACCCCTCAGAGCCTTTGGCTTCATCTGATGCAGCATTTGATGCTGATTACATCACAGACTCCCTTATCTGTGTTGCTCTTCTATGACTGAACGTGAATGAGCATGTGAAAGCTGTGAATGTGAATTTTGATTCTTGGAAGAGAGACGGGCTCTACCTCAGATTGCTGTAAAGAAGAAAAAGGAAAGCAGATTTTTCGAAAGATCAGCAATGGCTTGTAGAAGGTGTCATTTGTAAGTATTATCTGTCATATAAAGCCTATGTCAGAAAGAGTACAGATTGCTGGAGAGGAATAGGAATTGCAATTTAGCTCCTTTTGTAGCAGCTTTCTCTTCATGAACCATTTTTTGGGTGTTACCTCTCAGCAGCATATTGATGTGGATGTTTAGAATTGTGCAGTTGTAAAGCTTCAGAGATGCAAAAGTAGGAATAATTTGGCATGGTAGATAATAGAAAGAAACCTGTTAGAGGTTTGATCAAAACCAGCTGTTTTAAATGTGATATTTGCAGCACAAAGGGTTGAGGTCTCCTATGTATAAATATATTGACCGGCAATGAATGTATCTTCATTTTTGTATAAATGCTTTGTTCCATGATTGGTTTAGGCAGTATCATAAGTCTCTTTTAGGCAACATATCTGATGCTATTTTTACCACAACCGTATGTAATTTTAATATTGTGTGCCACAGTATTTATGTAGCAGATAAGATATTGTTCATAATATTAACATCACAGGAAAGTAGCAATAATTAACAAGGGTGTGTGTGTATGATTTAGTCAGAGAAATGATAGCAGAGTTTACACAAGTCTGGTAAAATAACTGAATCAATCTATATAAGGAGCCTGCAATAGATCCACTTATCTGTAAGGATCCAGGAGGCTTTGATTCTTGAATCTGCATTCATAAACTCCTAGTACCAATGCATCCCAGTGGATACTTCATCCAAAACCAAAATAAAAATGGAATGAATATATAGTACAATATTTCAAAGTAGTTTGTTAACCTTTAAGTTTCAGGAAAACAATTCAAAAGGCTTATCATTCTGAATTCACTACTTTCGTATAAATAACCTATCTATATATATCTCACCTTGCTCTGATTTTAGTATCAACATGGAAATAACCTACCATTGTATTATACCAGCATGCATGCTTTGACTCTCCTGTTTCCAGTGAGCAATACTTTTCCCACAAATAGACATTTTAATATCAACCAGTTATGAGGGAAGAGTTATGCAGCATGAGCAATAATTTGCTTTAATTGCTGCCTGCTTCATACCACTGAGCTGAACAAAAATACTTGGCTTTAAACCAATACAAATTCAGTGTGTAACATGCAATGGATTTCAGTGCTTGCTATTCATGAATAAGCATTGTTTAGATAGTGCTACACTGATGTACTCCCAAGAAACTCATTTCAGATGTTTTGCAGATTTCACTCTTCAATATCAGTTGATTTCATTTAACTTTAATAGACTTTTTATTGAGGGTGCAGATTGTGATTTGTAGACTTGAATAATAATGCTTGAACTTGATATTGTAGATATATAGAGCAAGTTTGACTGGTTGAGGTTTAGAGCAAGTTTGACTGGTTGAGGTTCAGGCAAGCATGTAATCAGTATGGTCTCATATACATGAGATCCTATCCAATATGTTGGTGTTAACCTGTCAGGATTAAAGAACTGTCGATATGCTGGAAGAGCCATCTATATACTGAATTCCACTTTCATTTGTTTGTGGACATTCTGATTTTGTTAGTGTCGGCAAGAATAGGATAGATTTTGCCAATTTTATGTAGCAAACATCCAAAGTAGAATAGTTGTACTATGCTACAGCAGTCATTTCCACAACTATTATGATCAAAATGTCAGTCTTGTATAGAGACATTGTACTGCTTAATTCTTGATCCTATATGTTTACTATTTGTCTTCCCCCTATAGAATGGTTTCTGTGTGGGTCTGTGTTTGTATTAATCACGTTACAAGGTTGCTTCATTTGGGAGTGATGTTGGCACTCCAGTCTTAAAGCCAAATGTCAGTACTCTCTTTCTATTTCTAAGCATCCAGAACCGTATAAGGACATGTATTGTGGAATATCGATCTTAGTTTCTCAGTTCATTTCATATTTAATCATTTAGCCTTATGGGAACACATTCAGTTTTCAAAGATTATATGAGAAGAAAGTAAGCCAACTGAGAAATTCCAAAGTATTTGTATCTGGTGATATATGTATGATTTGCATTTAATACTTTTTAAATATACTTTCCTGTTCCATTAAGGGTAAACAGATGGACCTTAATGTTTAAAGGAAATGTATTTTTCTTTGTCCTGTGGATAGTTTTCAGAAACATTCTTAAAAGAGAGAAAGAAACAAATAATATTTAGGCTCTGGTTCTAATTTAACTAGAAAGGTTTTTTTTCCATCCTGGAGAAAAATAATTCATGACTATATGATTTAACAGGTGAGATATTCCTACAAATACTATACTACATGGAGCACATGTTTATACAATCAAACTAACAAAACCTATATGTGGTGTGTGTGTGTGTGTGTGTGTGTGTGTGTGTGTGTACAAACAGTAGAAACCTCTTTGTACATTCTGTATTCCCAATGGAAAACCTATTCCCAATGGAAAACCCACCAAATCATCCAATTTGAGTGGTAGTAGTTGGAAAAATGTACTACATTTTTATGGAAATTTGTTGCATTTGCTACTGTCAATCTAGAGCAATTGTAGCAGAATTCTTATTAATTAGGAGTGTAAATTGATTTTTAGAAAGAACTCTCCACCAATAATGCTATTATGTTTCCTATTCAGTTTCTTGGGAGTTTTGTTCTGTGGCTTGGCTTTTTGAACATTAGCTTTCAAACTGAACTGCTTCATTCTGAAAATGGTTTGTAATCAACTCTTTAAGGACAGGTTCAAATCTCTTATGAAACTTAAATGCTTGACAGAATAGATGATAGCCTAACTTTGCCCTACCCTACAAACGCTAACTTATCTTTTTCTATCACCGGCCATATCACATTGTTTCTCTGGTTATTTACTCATTTAATCATTGCTACTTAAAGTAACTAAAATGAATGGGCTATTTTATGTAGTTTTTGTAGTGCATTATCATCCAGTGCCCTTAGAGCTATGGGACTGCATCAGTAGAGAAATATAATAGAAGGAAGTTGATGTATTTTATTGGATTGCTTCCTTCTCTGGACCGTACAACAATTCATGTCTCTTGAAATTTTAATTCTATGCTGAATGTTTCAAAAGGGCTGTTTAAAACTGGTAGATAAAAATAAACTTTGTAAATATGACTAATAAACAGGATCAGTATCTTCTTGAGGACATACCCTGTAGTGATGTTTTCTATGGCTATTTGTAAAAAGGCAGAAAACCCCTCTTTCTTTCAATAATTGATATGTTTCCTTTGTGTTGTAGAGTATGTGGTTTAAAAGGCAATTTCCCTTTGTCCCAGAAGAAAGCAGCATACAAAGACTGTATTTAAAATTGAGTCTTTATCCTAAGGTGCTTTTAAGATTTGTGGTACAATTTAAATTGCGTTAAGAAACACTGCAGCCCTGTCTGTGTAACACTCAGTTTTTGGGGTGGGGTGGGGTGGGGTGGGGTGGGGTGGGGTGGGGGACTTTATATACTACGTGAAAGTAGACTAAACTATTTTTATCACCATGTTAAATCCCCAAGCTTAATAGAAGCATTCTCAAGAAGGAAGGAAAATTATTTATCAATTGCATTGTGACTATTTTGCTTTTAGTTTAGTTGATCATTCTATAGAAGTGAGTCACAAGGCATCCTAAACCTGATGAATATTATTTAAGTGAAGATGTTGTATCACAAAAATGTATCTAATTATGTAGGATCAAGGAGGGGGGGGCCTTATTTAGTTCTCCCTCCTAGAGCGTAACAATCCAAAATCAAGTTAATGCCGAGGTATGCTATCCCAGTATTAGGGTTCCTATCACCAGTTTGTTCCCACTCAGCAGCAGCCTTGCCAGATTGGTCATGTTCATAAGTAATATCCTTCTTAGTACCATATTCTAATGGCAGTATGTGGTAGACTTCATCTAATTGAAATCATCTGGTTACCACTGGTTCAACTGGTTGCAACTGTCAAAAACAAAATGCTGGACTTAGTGGACCATGGTTTGATTGAGAAGGGTAATTTGATATAATTTTGTCTTTTATGTAGTCCAAAAAGAATTGTACTGCAAATATAGGCATACTACGATACTGGTTGAAGGGACAGATTATTCTTCTATAACCGTACCAGGCTGAGTATGACATACATATTGCGTCTAATAGATGGATTGGAGCAGAAGAATGTGGCTGCTCTGTCAATTCTGATGAGTGTTTTTATTGTTTCCTATGAACACATTTGTTGGGGTCAGGATCATTCCAATTTTCTGGTGCAAGAAAAGAAATTACGTGTATACAGATTTATTGTGAACACTTTTATGTCATTCATATATGTTGTTATAAAATATGTTACAGTTGGAGATTATTTGTTCTATAAGTTACCTTTTTGTGAAATCTACTAGTGATGTTTTGATGGATTAGCAGCACATTTCAGTCGTAACCCTTGCTTAATTTAATAATGTCAAATTTTGCCTGGGGTGGGGGGAGAATGAGTTTTAGTGTAATCACACTGTGGTTCATTAATAGGGTTGTGGAAGCATCACTTGCAACCTCTTTACTGGTTTCTGGATAGTACCATCTGTTTTCACACAGATACATGTGTCTGTATCTATGAAGATTAGGATGTAGAATTGTGCATTCCAGAACCTCTGTCACTCAATTGCCATTTGCACGCTCAACCTTGCTTCCATCTTACCTGTATCAACCTTAATCCTGGTTGAGCAGTTTCCTCTTAACCAGAGTTTTGAATTAATTAAAATCCTGGTCAGTTATAACCATGGTTTACCATCTCTGCAGAATTAAGTTTTACCATTTTAATGGTCGATGGTCATCATCTGCGCATCCCAATCTCAACCCATTAATTATGGTTAAGGAATGAGAGCATGGTACAGTTGCATAGGTTTTATTAGACTCATGACTTTGTAGCTATCTAGAATCCTATTGAGAAGAAAAAGGGAAAGTCTAAAAGGAAGGTCAACATTTTGTTAGTCACATTTCTAATAAACAATCTATGTGGTTTAGAATAATGACATATAATTAGTTATTCACAGTCTACCACATTGATTTCACTGCAGTGTGTATAAATAACTAAGGTCACTATTTCAGCCTTTCAATATGATACAAGTAGTAAAAATGAAATGAAAAATGCCACAAAATTCATTTTCTTGTTGATTATGATGGAGAAACACACCTACCCCTCTAAACGGAGGGAAATCTGCTAAAAGTGTAGCAAATTATTCAGAGGAAATTTTGTGCTTGTGTGTAATTTCTGAATGTAAAACAAAGTATGTAGATGATGAATGAATTTAAAATATAACCTATTCCTTGCCAAAACTTGAGCATGTTGTAAAATACATTTCTGCAAGAATATATCCTTTGTGAAATAAGGGGCTTGTTGTCAATGCAAAAGCTCTTATCAAAATTTCTCTCACTTTCAGTTATGTATAGCCAATACATTTTATAAAGTTACAATGTACAGTGACAGAGTTCACTCATTCATCAGTAGTATTAGTAGTATTTTACATGGCCTTGAATCTAAACAAGTGTCGTTGGTATTCCTCAGTTGTGTGATGTCCCCAGTAAGGCTATATGGGGAGATTACATGGTTGACTATAAATGACATTGAGGTTCAGCTCAAACCTATTGATTGCTTACTAAATGGGTGCAGATTTTAAGGGCTGGAAAGGAAAATTCTCATTCTGCCTTTCTTCCTATCAAGGATTCTTAACTTTACAATTAATGCTGGTAGTATGAACAACTACTTGGAGTTATAATTTAGTATGGTTTTAGAATTTATTAATTGGTATAATCATTGTAGAATCCCACATGGATAAAATAATATGTTTCTTTATTTAGGAATTTAAAAATTAACTGGATGGAAACAACTCCAGAGACAATCACCTACATGAGCAAAATGTATGTTTAGAATGGGTTTACAGTCAGTTTGTAATCTGTATTTTTACAATAATAATGTAGTTTTCTGATGATGAATTGTATCTTGGCTATTCCAGATTATGTAATGTTGCATTATATATCTCACATTGGGAAAGTCTGATGTAGTTTTATTAGCAAATTGTAATATGCACTTAAGTAATCCAGCATGTATATTGTGAAAATGTTGGCAGATAAAATATGACATCAAGTCAATATAATTTAAAAACTCGTTTACAATTAAGAGACTTTTAAAAAAACTACACACAAGTATTTCAGTATAATTACAGAAGGGTAATTTGGCTTAAGCTAAGTAGCAGTTTTCAAAAGGTGTGCAGATAATTACATCCTCTCAATCTCTATGTATCAGCCTGCACAGCAAATATATAACAGGTTACAGATGTTATAAAGGAACCCATTTTTCTTTTTCCTGTTCACATTCATGCTATGCAGGCAGCGATTAAAGCCTATAGAAACAATCTGGGTTGCTTTCACGCCTTCGCATGGAGACACTTCTCTCTCTCTCTCTTTAAAATTTCCTGCTACACATGTGTAGCTGTGCAGGCATACAGCAATGAACCCTCACAGCCATGCTGATCATCCCACAATACATTTGGCTGCACCTGCATAACTGTACATATGCAACATGCAAAACAAGAAAAAGAAAAAGGGGCCTTCCTGCAATGGCAGGGTAATAATGAACGCATTACTGTAGCAGGAGGATTCTCTCTGGCCCTTTTCACCTGGGCCAATAAAAGGGGGAGAAGGCAGGTTATATGAACCCACCGTCACCTCGGCCCCTGGCCCCTTCGCACATGAAGGCACCTCCCCCCTCCCTGCCTGCTTTCCCCCTTCTGCAGGACCGACCTCCCCGGGCCATGATACAGCCCATTTCTCCTGTGTGGCTCTTCAGATGGGAGCTGGGGAAGGGGTTTTCAACAGTCGTGTTATGTGCAAGTCTCGTGTTTTCTGCGAACCACTTTAAAACAAAAGAATCACACATAACACAATTGTCAAAAATTGGGTTGGGGGAACACAGAGCGGAGGAGAATGGAGCTGAAAGAAAAAACTGGAGAATGGAGTTGGAGAAAGACTTAGAAACTTAACTCTCTGTCACACACACACACACACGTGTGTGGGGGGGAGGAACTGGAAGAGGACATTTCCAATTCAGAAGTTCAGCTCTCAGTTGTAAGCTGCTATTATGCCTGGGTGGAACTAGAGCAGAAGGATGGTGGTACAGGTGTGGCTGGTCAGGTAACCCACACTACTTTCTGCAGTTCTTCCCATTTGGCCAATTGTGCAGCTTGCAGGAGTGAATGCAGCACCCTTCAATGGGCTCCAATTTGGTCTGTGATGCACATTTAAAAGGAAGGGGCTGCAGGCAGGCTGGGCATTCAGAGTCCCTGGTGAGCAAAACACACCCCTTTATCTGTATTCATTTCTCCAGCCTATGGTGCCAAGACCTGAAGAGCCTGTAATCAAAAGCTGTGGCCAGATTTTCCCCAGTCCAACATGCCTGTGTCCAGGGGCGTAGAGGGAGAAAATGGTGCTCGGGACAAAATGGTGCCCGTGCGCCGCCGCCCCACTTCCCTTTTTTTGCTGGCTGAAAACAGCTTTCTGTCGAACAGCTTTCTGCCAGCTGAAAACAGGCCAGGCTGGTGGGGCGGGGTAAGGGGGTCAGGGGTCAGGGTGATTTTCCGCCCCCACCAGCGCACGCCGGGTACACGGCACATCCTCTTGCCTCCTTATAGCTGCGCCTCTGACTGTGTCATCCTTCTTTCCCTCCCTTTCAGGCTGACCCTACTCCAGGCACAAGACCAGGGGGGAAGGGAAAGGAGTTTGTAAGCACCTTTGAGTCTCTTTACAGGAGAGAAAGGGGGGATATAAATCCAACTCTTCTTCTTCTTTAAAGATAGAATAGCCTAAGCTCATGATGTTACATTGTTAAAGATGCGTGAATGAAATAAATGTTAATGAAGGATTTTTTAAAAAAATGAGTGAAGGAAAGATCAGAAAGTAGAAGTAGTAATTTTGAACTTTAATTTTATTACTGTGGAGGAAGATAGTGGCAAGGTGTGATTGCATGTCTTAAGTGTGTGCAGGAAGGGATAAGGTATCAGGCATTATTTCTTTCTTCAATTTTCCCTGCTGCTGGGAACAAAGGTTGCTGCGGCTAGCAAAGATTGTATGAGCATTGTGGGGAAAGAAGAGAAAAGAACAAATATTAATTCAGTATAAATTTCAACACTTTGAGAGGTTGGAAGGAAGTATTGTATCAAATGGTTCTTGCTTGTGGGTAGACATAATGGGGAGCTATTAAAAAGTGCAGTGTTGAATTACTGATATAACTCTAATTCCACATGATTATTGAACAGTAATGCCTCAGCAATGCAAAATTATGTTTGCCTGGATAGTCCTTTCAAATTACAATATAAATTCAAAGATGTATAATAGAATCTACATATCTGTAGTCCAAATAACTATCAGCAGAGTAGAGCAGAGCTACCCATAGTAGACAAAGAGGTCTAGTAGTCCAACTGCATACACTCAGGAGCCTCCCACTTTCTTGGAATAAGACACTTCACAAGAGATGTTCTTTCCACAGGAAGGCTTTACTTGGTAGTTGCAGCATGCAAACACTATACAAAGTTCTAAAGCTACACAGGACTAAGCAGTAAGATAAGCAAGAAGCCTAAAGAATACATACAGAGTTCTATACATTGCCTTTATAATGGTCAAGCTAGCACTTTGCCCAGCAACAGTCTTCCATAGGAACAGAGTCACAGTCTCTTGCACCAATCACATTAAAGGTAGACTATCACAAGTTGCTCCAGATTCTCTGGCTCCGGCTCCGTTGCTGACCCAGATACCTAGGAGATGAAACCTCTTTTTTTCCGCATACCATAATAATAACTACATCATTTTGTCTACACTAGACAAAACTAGTTAGTGTAAACTGGCTAACAGAATTGTAATTTTTAAAAATGGGGATGTGGCTGCAGAATTTTTAAAAAGAACTTATTTGTATGAAGTGATTGTATGAAAACTATTTCCACTTGTAATATAAAAAGCTATAATGATGATATAATGTTCCTAGTCAGTGTCGTTTTAACAATAAACTTTTTTTGTTCATGACCTGTTTACACTTAAAAATTGGTAGTTGGGGGGGGGGACCCTCCAATTCTCAAAACTCTTCTGGCTTATCAGAATGGACTAGGGCCACTTTCATACAAAGTGCTTGCTGTGCAATTTCTTAGTGAAAGCCCTTTGAAAAGTTGCTTCCAGACTGGTAGCTTTCCTCTTTCTGTTCAGTGTTTTTAAGTTGTTGAGTTGGGGTCCAATGATCCAGTGATCTGGGAAGGCTGGGACCAAATTATCTGGTAAAGGATTGCATTTCTGCTACATCGGCGCTTTCCTCATGCCACACAAACCCTTTTTTCTCCACATATGTTGTATCAGTGCAGTGGAATAAAGTGAGGTAGTGTTCCTAGGGCAACAGTTTCATCTTTTCTAGACATGAGATTGCATTTTTAAACATCCCATCCCACCCAGGGTAAAGCCACTAGAGCAACATTTTATACAACATGAGCTTTTCAAAATCTTAGTCCAAAGATTTATAGGTAGTTAAGACTTGTCAGCAGAAGCTCAAGTTTGAAAAAAACAAGCTAATATGTACATGTTCACTGGCATTTCTGATAAAACAGGAAGGGGAAAGAGGACTTTCTCTTTCACACACACCCTCTGCTCAGTCTTATTTTCTACCCAAGCAATTGCTAGCAAAGTCATTTAGAATTATAGCAATAAAAGACCATAACCCCCCCCCCCCCGTAACGATGATGGTTAAGATGATAGTTTCTAAATTACAACATTTATACAGGTAACCACAATTACAAATTATCCACCTAGGGTAAAGTTACAAGTTTTATGCAATGGTCTTAAATAGTCAGACCCTGCAGCAGATCGTTTTTGATCTCAGGAAGCCTTTTGGGCAAGATTCGAATTAGAAATGATATTTGAAACAATAAATTATTCCAAGAGCACTACAGACGATTTCTGAGGAAGTGTATACTACACAAAATGAGCCCATATTGGAAACTGGATGGCTCATGAAGCTTCTGTCATTATCTAACCTTCAGCTTCTGCTGACAACAAGTTTCAAGTCTTAATTGATTATAAGTCTTTGGATGCAAGACTTTGAAAAGCTCACTTTGTTGCTCTTGTGACCTTACCTTAGGTTGAAGATCCCATAGTGGGGAATCTGGGGACTGTGGAAACATCAAGGAGGATGGTGAGGAATTTGAGGGCAGTAGGAGGCAGCAGAAGATCTTGGGATGGGAGTGGGGTCAAGTGCAGGGATTCCTAAGCCAGCTGGTAGGAAAAAGGTCTTGTCCTTCCATCCGGGTGACTGGTGAGTTTTAAAGGAAAAGCAGCAACACTTTCCTTGCTGTGTAGCTTGAGGTGGTGGTGAGCCAAGGCAGAAAGCTCTGTCACGCCTGCATTACAAGGCAAGATTTTTTTAAAAAAGGAAAAGCAACAGCATTCTCCTCTCTGTGTTGCCTGGGGAGTGCAGGGAGCCAAGACAAAGCGCTCCATCACTGCTGCTTTACAAGGCAGTATTTCTTTTCCCCTTGCTGTGTAGCCTATGGGGGGGGGGGGAGAGAGACTCAAGGCAAAGAGGCCTGTTGCAAGGCAAGAGCCCCATTGCTGCTGATTTGCAAGGCAAGGTTTCTTGCCGTGCAACCTTGGGGTGGGGGGTGGGGGGTGGGGGGTGGGGGGTGGGAGAGACTCAAGGCAAAGAGCCCTGTTGCAAGGCAAGTTTTTTGCAACAGCACTCTCCTCACTGTGTAGCCTGGGGAGGGAGGGAGTTAAGATGTGAAGCCAAGGCAAAAAATTCTATCACTTCTGCTTTGTAAGACAAGATTTTTTAAAAGGAAAAGCAGCAGCACTTTCCTTGCTGTGCAGCTGGGGTGAAGGGGAGCCAAGGCGAAGAGCCAGCAAAGGCATCTTTATTACTCAATTTCTGTGCCCAATTTACATGGTTCTCTCAAAAAGACCTTCCTGATCACTACCCTGCACTGTGGGACAAAGTCAAAATGTACTCTCTTGCCTTCTCAACATCATATTTAGTAAAGTGGGGCTTCAGTGCAATCACCCAGTTTCTTTCCAAGCAGCGAAACAGACTGAAAATTTACTGAATGTGGGGATCTAAAACTTCGTCTTAGTGCCTTGTAGCCTGATGTTGAGCAACTGATATCCCTCCACCAAGCACATCCATTCATTAAACAATGAAGATATAATGTGTGAGATGCAAATATACCCTTTCATATTGCTAAAGCAGCTGAATCAATTGGTTTAATTTTACTAGGTCATGTTTTATTAGTAAAATATATATGTGTGTTTACAGTTTTAGAAGCTGTTTTGAATTTGTAGTAGATGTAATATCACGAAAAAGGAATGTGTTCAGGGGCGTAGCTGCATCCCTTCCCTGAACTGGAGCTCCACATGGAGGGAGCCCACTCCACTCTCAAACTTCACATGGAGTTTGGGAGTGAGAAGGACACATTTGATGCTGGCTTCAGGTGACCCACATCTAGCTTTAAACTGCAGGCTTCAAGCCTGTAGTTTAAAGTTCAACCCTACCCCTGCTGAGGCCAGGATCCAACTGAGTCTCTGAGATCACCAGCTCCAGCTTTATACTGTTAACACCACCCCAAGGTGGAGTTTGGGGTGGAGCCAACATTATAAAGCTAGAGGCTTTATAGTAGCCAAGCTCATTCTGAGCCAGGCACAAATAGGCCCTTGCCATTCCTGACCTCCATATGGGGGGGTGGGCGAGCCCTACTCACTGACTCTCAACTGTACCTCTGCTTGAACTCTCCAGAGTTCAGGATGGGGCACAGCTGTGAGGGGAGTGCTACCCTGCTGTCCCCCTCCTAGAAAGTGGGGCCAGGGGCTCCAGCCCCCCATGCCCTCCTAGCTAAACCACTATGTATGATCACATATTGGGGGAGGCACTAGGAATGTGGCCTGGGAGCCAAGGGGGCAGAAGCCCAAAAAAGTTTGGGAACGACAGCCCTAGGTAGATGATCTGTATTTTCTAAGCACCTAATCTCTAATATTGGGAAAACTCTCTCCCCTATCTCTTTATTTGAAATTCAGTATTCCAGAAGCCAAGAGCCTGTCTTATTCTCCTTCTTTCCAGCCACTCTGTCCTCCAGCGAATCAGGTGCTGTTTTTGTGTGTGAATGGAAGAGAGAAGAAGAAGAAGAAGAAGAAGAAGAAGAAGAAGAAGAAGAAGAAGAAGAAGAAGAAGAAGAAGAAGAAGAAGAAGAAGAAGAAGAAGAAGAAGAAGAAGAAGAAGAGTTTGGATTTATATCCCCCCTTTCTCTCCTGTAGGAGACTCAAAGGGGCTTACAATCTCCTTTCCCTTCCCCCCTCACAACAAACACCCTGTGAGGTGGGTGGGGCTGAGAGAGCTCCGAAGAACTGTGACTAGCCCAAGGTCACCCAGCTGGTGTGTGTGGGAGTGTACAGGCTAATCTGAATTTCTCAGATAAGCCTCCACAGCTCAAGCGGCAGAGCTGGGAATCAAACCCGGTTCCTCCAGATCAGTGTGCACCTGCTCTTAGCCACATGGCAACCATGGAACAGAATCCTTTCTTCTCTTGCTGTCCATTCTTCTCCTGCTTAATCCCCCTTTGTATGATTAACAGAAAGCTGTTCCTGACAGATGCATGATCCGTTTTTCATCTTTTGTAGTAAAATCTATGCCATCCAAGATAAAAACATCCTTAAAGACCTCATTGCTACTTCAGTTTCACCTGATTGGCTCTCAATTATTGAACATTGGTTTCTTTTTCCATTGTTTCTTTTTCCATTGATCATGAAGCAGCTTTAAGCATAGCAATCTATTTTCAACTTAATAGAGGTAGAATATTCTCCCCACTCTTTCTGGAGACAGTATGACATTTTTCTGCTTAACTCTCTGTTTTGATCTTTTAAGAGGGTGACCTCATTGGACCCTCTCTTTCATCACCTGGAGCTAAAAATACATTTTTCTTTTGAAGCTCCTAGGGAAGTGTGTAAGCAAAAGAAATAAAGGGGACCAAATGGAATTTTGTATGTATATTTTATTCTTGTCATGAAAACTTTCAAGTTTTATTTTACAAAACAGATCACAACTAGTGAATGCCATTTTTATCAGATCATTGGCTTGGATTTTCATTATTGCTATCAAAGTTACTGTAGTCAGGAAATTTGATTTTGTGGTATCATCATACAATATTTTCAATACTAAACCATGCCTACTATTTCCACAGAAAAATGTCAAATACCAAGCACAACTGTGCATTTTATATTTTCTTTTGGTCTATTGCTTTGTGTTACTTTGTCGATGCATTGTGATTATTTTTATTTTGGTCTCCTCTTGTACTTGTAGAGATGTATTCAGAGATAACTTAAGAATCAAAATGTAAAATTTCTGTTTTTTCATAGTTCAAGATGATTTATTGAGCATACATCCATATTTTAATCTGTGGTGTTTCCTTCTCAAGGGAATTAATTTACAGTTAAAAAGGTAATTGTATGATTAAAGTGTAGGTTATTGAGTATATATGTCCATGCTTTCTTCTATTTTTGTTCCTCAAAACATGGTACATTTTGGAGTAGCTAAAACACAAAACACAAGCATACACAGCTTGACTGGTGCAGAGTAATCAACAGTTTCAAATGTTTCACATTTCTTCAGAAATTATAAGTAATCTTTAAATTTTATCTTCGCTATGATAGTTCCACATAACACAGCAAAGAAATCAATTTTAAACTTGGCTTGTTTTTAGGCTTTGTTTTTTTACCTGACAAAAAATTGGCTTATCATTGCAATCACTTATCAAATTTATTTCTGATTGTATGCATAAATTTTGTGAGGACTTTGTTTTCTGTGAATTGGAACTGA
Source organism: Sphaerodactylus townsendi (assembly GCF_021028975.2). Classification (NCBI taxonomy): domain Eukaryota; kingdom Metazoa; phylum Chordata; class Lepidosauria; order Squamata; family Sphaerodactylidae; genus Sphaerodactylus; species Sphaerodactylus townsendi. The sequence continues at coordinate 59,665,690 of NC_059427.1, forward strand.
CAGTTTGAATTTTTTTGGAGAAACAAACTCCCTGACATTTTAGATATAACAGTTAGCATCTACCTTTCCATTAGAAAGCCCCTTACTAGACACTTGGTGTGTTGACTTTGTTTTTCCTTGTGTCGTAGGTCTATAAATACTCTGCACCAGTTTTGCTGTCCAGCTCCATTGTACCATACCAAGCTAGCTGTCCCTGCCACACAGTCAGAGTACAGGTAAGAGTAGATATGGTCCAGTCACTTCTTCCTTTCATGGAAAAGTCTGACTTTTTGTAGCTCTCTATGATTAAAAAGAATGCTACAAAAATACAAGATGAATTTTTAAACTCTATGTAACTAAATTTGTAGTATTAGTTCTATGTAGGATTTCCATAGATAGGTAGAATATTATCTCTGGGCTCCCCAGTATTTATATTTACGATGTGAACAGTTGTACTCAGTGGGGACGCTTGCATGGTGCATGTTTCTCATGTGCTTAGGGAACATATAGGATACTGAGATCTGTACAACTTGACACATCTGTGTAACTTGTCAACGCAATATAAATGTTAATACTGGTGCAGAGGTCAAAAGGGGTGTGCAAATTAAACTGATTAATCAGTTAGAATCACACTGGGTCCTTAGCTGCTGCTGTTTTCAAATCAGGGGCTTCTGTCACAAGGGGAAAGTTATTTTTTCAGCTGTATGATGCAAGTGCTTGTCTTTCACTGGTCATGCCACATGCATCCTCCATCTGATGGTATCTGATCAAAGGCAGATGGACAGGAGCTATAGTTAGGTACCCTGAGATAGGGCACTAAGTTGGTTAGAAAGAAATCTCTTTTAGAAACTAGCATACATCAAGTATCCTGTGGGGCGGGGGGAGGAATTCAACAGTCGACTATCAGTGCAATCCTAAGGAAAGTTATTCCGGTCTAAGTCCATTATTTTTTTTCTTTTTATATCAAGTGCCAAGCTCTTACAGCACAATCCTATGCAGGGTTGCTTCAGTGAAGATCCGCTGAAATGAATGGGTGTAAACAAGAGTAACTCTCCTTAGAATCGCACTATTAGGGTCACATAAGGCAGTCACCTCAGTTGATGGATTTTGAAAGCTGGCAATCTTTTGTCCCATTTGCCAGCAATCATCCACCCGCACACCCATACTGGAGGCAAAGGAGATACTTGTGTTTATCTCTTTCAGACCTATTTAAAAACAGAATCAGCAATTTGCTGATCTCTGAAAAGATTTATTTTTGTTGCAAAAGTTTGACCATCATTTTTTGTTGCCTGTTGCCAGAGCAGCTAAAATGATGACCAGACGCTCATAGGGGGGAAAAACATCTTGTGGGAGAAATGGATTGCTACACTGTTTTAAAAATGGTTGGAGGGATGAAGAAAATTCTCTCCTCTGGCTCGTGGGTGAGAGGGCAATGTTGGAGCAGAGGGTGTGGCTACTGCTGACACTGCCTCAGGCAAGAAAATATCTTACTGTCATTACTAGAATAACTGCAGGACAAGAGAAAATAGTCAGCACTGCAAGGTCCCCCCCCTTCAAGCTGCTTATTAGCAAAAAAAAATTCAAATGAAGGTAAGATATATCTATAGTATATCACAGATTGCCAGCCAGTAGATTTAGTGATATAGAAATTATGAGTACACTGAATATTTAATTAGCTCTTTCTTAATTCATTTTACTTTTGATGTAGATAGTGATCATTTGCCAGCTCATGAATAACATTTGTTCAAATAGCAGTACAATGATGCTGAAAAATCTTCTAGCTCACACTGTACTAGTAAACCATATAAAATCAGCAGTGAATCCTAAATCTGTAAATGCAAGTGCATGGTGTGTTGCTTTGATAATATGTATGTTGCCTCTATAATTATGTTGCATATTCGTCTTCCATAATTTTCAGCATTTTCTCTTCTGTTTTTCATTGTTTGACTTTCTTCTGTCATATTTACCTTTTAATACAGTGAATTTGTTAACCACTTGTATGTCCTCACAATAGAGTTAATTCAAGATGGCAAACCTATTTGTTTTTGTATATCAAGGTCTTTGCTGTAGAGCAGGCCTATAAGCCAAATACAGGTATCCTGCCATATGGGACAGTCTACTAAAGATGTAGTGAACTTGCTAATTTTGCTGCTTTTCTGCACAGCAAAAAGAAGCGCCTAGCTGGCCATAATTTATCACTAAATTTGTACACCTGGCTCAGTGAATCAAACTTTTCAGATAGAAAGGTAATCATTTGACTGACCACAAAGATTCTTCATTGCTCTGTGTTTAACTAGGGTTGCCAAGTCATAAGAAGAGCCTTGCTGGATCAGAACAGTGGTTCATCTGGCAAAGCATCCTGACAAAGTGACTATTACTTTAAGCAATTATCAGAGGGGGATTTTTCTGGAAAATGTTTGGATTTATTAAACCTAAACTCGAATAATTTCTGCTTCCTCCCAGTTTTCAGCTCTGTGCTTCTGCTTCCAGACCCACACGTTGGAGTCAGCAGTACAGATCTGAACATTGAACTCCAGTGACCCAGTGTTCAGCTATGTGCTGCTGCTATCTTTGAAGTCAAAGGCAGTCAATGGTATACTACCAGAAAACAGTTCCTGGGGCTTGCTTCAGGTGCCATGCCCAGTTCCTGACAATGAACTCCCCCGCTGCCCCCACTCCGCTGAACTCCCCCACCACTGCTGTGCCACTGTTCCCACAACTTCTCCCCAAACAAACCTTTTCCTCCTCCAAACAGCACTGGTGGGCAACACACTGGGGGTAGAAGCTTCCCTCGCCTTAACTGTGCCTCCAGTGTGTTGCCAGCTGGTTCCACTTGGAGGAGGAAAAGGTTTGCTAGGGAGGGTTGGGAGGCTGCAGTGGCAGGGAGTTTTGTGTCAGTGGTGGGGGAGTTCAATGGGGGGCAGTTCAGCCAAGGGCTGGGTGGGGGCAGGAAGTCAAAATGCATTCCCCACTTGACCCAGGCAAATGGCACCTAGATCATCTGCCCCCTCTGGGGTCCCTAGTTCCACCAATGGAGGCAGCACTGCAGAACTGAACAATGAGCTCCCAGGAGCATTTAACTCTGCACCATTTGCTGCCTTCAAGACTGAATGGATATTTGTGGCAACACAAAGCTGAATGCTGGGCCCTGCCAAGCAGCATTCAGCTCTGCACCGCCTGCAGCTTCAAGACCCAGTCAGCAGGTAAGTGAGGGGGAGAGGGCCAAGTGGGCCAAAATAACGGTAAAAAAAATATTCCGACTCTGCTTTTCAGCTCCCTTAAATCACTGCTAATTTTTGGAGGATAAAAGAACCCTGAAAAATACTGATAAGATAGTTTAGGGGGGTTTTTTGGTTCGGCTTTTGCCAAATGCACACCCCATCACCCTTACCTACATGTTTTTTCACTTCCTCGGATAATTTCAAAAGGTTTGTGAGGCTGGACTTCCCTTTGCAGAAGTCATGTTGATTTTCCTCAGCAGGCTTTGTTCCTCTATGTGCCTAACAATTCTATCTTTGATTACAGTTTTTACTGATTTGTCTGGTAAAGATATCAAACTGGTTGGCCTGTAATTTCCTGGTTCCTCTCTTGAACTGTTATTTAAAATTGGCAAAATATTTGCAAAATCTCTATCCTTTTGATATATAACCTGCACAAGAGGTTATCTATGGATGTTATAAAGGTTGCATTCATAATGGAGACAGAGTTAGTAGTTTACAGGCATTTTGGTCCAAAAGTAAAAACAAAGAACGCTATTAGGGTAATGGCCAGTGAACCGTGCAGTATCAGCATTGAAACTATAAATCACAGGTGTTTCATTTACTCAGCCAGAAGATGTGTATCACAGGGTGCTTCTATGTTTAATCTTTTTTGGCTTGGGATGGACTTATAGACTGATATTTGACCTAGAAATTGCTTATGGCACCAATCATCTGTGTATAGATGTGCCTAAAATCTAGTCCACATTTTAGAAACACAGACTTCTGCTTTCAAGGGGATTAAAGCATTATTACACATTAAACTTTTTAGCACATCCCAATCCCCATTTATTTATTTGAACTCTTTTGTATTTATTTGTTGTTAAAAGACTATGGAAATTTAGGCTAAAATATTTAAGAGGGGAATTGTCCATGCAGTTTTTTAATTTTAGAACAAAGTGTTTATTTTTTTTTTTAAAAAAAAGATTGTGCTACCTTCTAAAACTTGCTATTTTTAACATACAAGGAATATAAAGTGCAGTATGAAAAATATACCCAAGTACTTTTCTATATTGTAATAAAGAAGCCTAGATAGAAGTTTATTTCAGTTTTTAATCATATAATTCCAACATACAAATGGAAATCATATTCACATCTTATAAACCCTTTCCCATAGTTTTTGCTTTTTTTCAACATAATTTCATCTTCAATATGTATTAATTTATTTTTGTCATGCCCATGAAATTACATAACACTTCCCATTATAATCAAACTATTTCTCTTTCTGTTTACATTACTGACACTTCTGAATTGTCATGTTCATTTTTGTCCACAATGTTTTCTGCAGAACCATCCTCTAAACATTTGAAACTGGAGACGTTTTCTCTTCTTTTTCCCCCAGTGATGCCTGTGAAAGCAAAAAGATATTGCAAAGGATGTTATAGTACCAAAGAAATCTCATTATTTTCTGGCAGTACCTACCTGCATAATGTATGTTCAGCACCTCTATGAGGTAAACCCATTATTCTGAGCGTATTGTTCTAACCTTGAAATTAGTGACTTTTTTGGTTTTAATAAATCATGATTTGTAACATTCTGATCAGTTTCTGTTTCCAGAGTCAAGAAGAAAGAATTGATAATGGTTAACCCTACTGCTCAGTCTGGTGACAAGCAATGTTGTTGTTTATCATTATTTTGTAAATAGTGAAAGTTGAGAACACACTTTGTGATTTCTGAAAAAAGGATCTGTATGGTAGAAATATGTGGCTCTGAATCATGTGTCCACTTTTAACACTGTAAGAGAAAAGTGTCTATTTCAGCACTGTGAGTTTTGAAATTAGTAGGAAACAGAATGTTTCCTTTGGCACAGATATGATGGGCAATAATTTAGCCTTGTGGGTAATCTTTAACAAAATATTTTATAAAAGCTGAACAGGCATGATTACTTGCTTTTACCACCCACACTTTCTTCTATATTTTAATTCTCACTGTGGCTGTTTTGTGGGATTTCCATATAGTCATATTTTCCAAAGTTTCTGTAATATATTCTCAGAATGAAAGAAACAATGGTAAGAAAAATAGATCTTAGGTGGGTTTCCTGGTAATGAAATTTAATGGAACACACCTTGGCTGTTTAGTCCTTGGCTCAAAAAAAAATCCAGTCAACGATGGCAAGGGGGGGTATGCTCCTGGGAGGGGCCAAATCTTAAGGGAGGCCAAATCTGCTCCTGGTAGTGCCTTGTTGCCATGCCAGTAGCTTCACCCTCTCCAGGGCACTTAGCCTGGAGTGATTTTGCCGGCGTGTAGCCACTGCCCACCCCCTGGCACTGGAACACGGCACTGGACACCTCACCAGCATCCCAGGGGCCCTGCTGTCAGTGGTTGTGGCCAGGGGATGAGCCAATCTTAGGCCCTTTCTGCACAGGCCAAAAAAGGCAGCCTGGGAACGGCAAAAACGCTGTTCCCAGGCCGCCATTCGCACAGGCGGCGCTGCTGAAACGCAGCAGCGCCGACCTGGCTCCCCTTCCCCTCCCTCAGGGTGGCGTCAGGCTATCCTAAAAAACAACCCTTTAAAGGGTTGTTTTTGAGGGAACAGCGTCTTCCCGGCGGCGCGGTGTGAACAGCACCACCGGGAACACGCTGTTTCCCCTTCCCTCTCCCACTTACCTTGTCGCTGTCGTCGCCCTACTGGCCTCCTAAGTCCCTCCCTCGCTGTCCTCCGACCCCTGGAGGTCGGAGGGCAGCGTGGGCGGGGCTTAGGAGGCCAGCAGGGCGACGACAGCGACAAGGTAAGTGGGAGAGGGAAGTGGGAGAGGGAAGGAATATATTACAGCGCCTCCACCCCCACGCTGGCAGAATTCTTGCCAGCGTGGGGGCGCATAGAGGCCCATGCGGAAAGGGCCTTAGTTAGCTCCTTTGCTGGTGGGCAGCAATTTGGATCTAGGTCACCTTTTGGGTTCATTGAGGCTTCTCGATGGTAGGGAGACTTTTGAGATTTATGAGCCTCCCCACACCACTTGGAAGCCTCTATAGGAGTGGCAGGATGGTGCCACATTGGCACTGTGGCCCACTGCCTTCCATTTGGATGGGGCTGCCGATTTAGCCCATTATACACATGAAGACTTCTAAAATGTATCAATGTAATAGCTGTAGTCTTGTTTCTATTTATATAAAACATCAACCCAAATTTTAGAAAAATATTTCTTGGCCAAAATTGGCCCTGGATACATGAGCTGGCCTACATAAAAAGACAATACTAGTAGTATTATTGTTTTACTTATATATCTCACAATTTTTGAAATGACTAACCTTAAGACTCAGTGGGATTTGTGTTTCTCATTTCGTAATGCTACATGACAGACCACTTTTGAAAAAATAGAATAGTTTCAAAAGCAGATTATGAGGTAGCAGGTTTTGGGGTTTTTTCCTTGTTCAAATAAGCAAATCTGTAAAATAACCCATACTACTATATTATTGCTATCATGTAATGTGGTATCCTTTATTCAGATAGTCATGTCGTACAGAAAAATCTGTTCAAACTATTCAGCTGATAATTTCACTTCTTTCTTGTATGGAACATGGGGAAAACATGAGGAGTAGCATTTTTTGTGATCTTATTTTCATCCTTTATCATGTTCCTTTCCATCCTTATTCTTTAGCCTGTTATTTAATGAAAGGAAATGGCCACTGGTGGTGGTACTACTGATAAAGATGTGACTTCATGCAAGCTTCGCACTAAGCCAGCATTCTTCCCTCCCACCCTAAAGTACAATATAGCTTTACAGATGTAGGTATTCCATATTGCTTTTGTATACTAAAGTGTTTAACTTATGGTTTGTAGCATTACTCATGATTCTGGCAACTTGGGAGACTCTGTAAGCAGAGTTTTTCATGTACTTTTTTTTTAAAGACAGTTCAGCCGTATCTGTAAAAAATCATTCTTTATGGAATCTGTTACTATAGATGTACTTAAAAACTGAATTTTTTCTCATGTGACCTATTAAATAAAAGCCTTTTAAAATGAAGGCAAAATAAGTAAAGCATGTTTCCAAGACAGGTAGAAAGACTCACACTTCAGAACTTATTAGAATAAGCCAAAAATGTTATTCAAATTCTATTAAGTTTTCAAGTTTTCTGAACAGTTCTAATCCTCTATCAACTGACAAGTTGCTTACAAATGGGCTGTGTTCTTTTTAAATTCTGTATACTCACAATAATGTCCCTTTGTGATTCTGTTCCTCTATCTCTCTTTTTCCACTCCTTGGCAGGGAAGATAATGTTCCACACCAGTTCTGTTGTCCACCTTCTGGGTCTATTAGTCCATCTTCAAGATAACAGAGAAGTTTTGAGTCGCTATTCTGTGCAGTCAGAGTACTACATCTGTACATTCCACTTCCTCTTCTTTCTCTGACTGGTGTGTATGGAACTGACACTAATTTGCATGGATACAGTAAAGGTTCTGGTTTATGTCAAATTCAAAACTACTCAGAATGTTATATAACTGACTGGTAATTTCCACTCTGCATTTTCTACTTCATGTTTGCACAACTCTCCTGTTCTCGCTCTGTCTCTCTTTTCTTGTGTGATCTTAACAAATATGAAATGTAAACTTGACATGTAAAATTCACATATTTTGAACTAAAATAAAAAGTGTTACCAACCTGCATTCTGTACAGTTTCATTACATAAAGACCTGAGGGCATTAACATGTATCTGAAGTATTATTAGTAACTCTGAAATTTTCATGACCTTTCTCTCTGTCTTTCAAGACATTGTCCTAAGACCTTTCAATGTCATACAACTACATTTTAACATAAGGATACAAAATTTGCAGCTGGGCCTGAATTTTTCTAGTCTTTGGAACCTGAAGGTTTGATCTATCTCCTTTCACATTTTCATTCTACTACAATATATTTTAAATTTGTCTATCAGATTAATATTTCCTCAGTTTCCAAAAGAGTTTACTTGTCAGTTAGTTACATACCAATTAAATGTATGGCAAAGCAATGACTCATGGCATTTGAGTGAGAAGATCAAACTTAGCTTCAGTGGACTAAAATAATTTCATTTTCAAGTTGTGTGAAAGTTCACATCTGCCCTTGATGAAGATGGAAAGTATTTTGAAGGTAAATGTAACTAAGGTTCTCTTGTGTAAAGTTGGACATGAAATTTCCTAATGAGTAAATAAGGCCATGCAACCATGACATCTGGTGGGTTGCATTTTAAAATGCTGAGTGATTTGCTGAACTATTCAAGTATAACATTTTTGGCTGTTTCTTTTATCTATTAAAACGCTGCACTTAATTTTTTAGTACTGTTTCTTAACTTCTTGGTAGTATTCTTTTTGTTGGCTGTCAAGTCAGATCTGACTTATGGAGATCCTGTTGAGTTTTCAAAGCAAAAGACATTCAGAGGTAGTTTGCCATTGTCTATCTCCATGTCACTATCCTGGTATTTTTTTCAGAATACCAAATACTTGCCAGAGTCTGTCCTGCTTAGCTTCTGAGATCTGACAAGATGCTAGTCTAGGCTATCCAGTCAGGTCATTATTACAAATAGTTTATTTCAGTAAAGAAATAATTTCTAGATCAAGGAAGAGATTTTTAAAAGCACAATGTGGCATTTAAAGGGTTTACTCATACCTAAGAAAGCTATGCTGAAATCCAAACAGTCATGAAGCTCAACAGAGACCTTGGGCCAGCTGCATTCTGTAAGCCTAATTTACCTAATAAGACTATTAGGAAAACATAGAAGAGAGTTACGTTTGCCATCCTAAATTGAATGGAGGCTGGATAAAACGAACATATAAAAATATTCACACAAAGCTTTTAGACTTGCTGTGAACATGCACAGAAGTCAATTAAGAGTATTGTACTTTCCAATAATCAATTTAGAGAACAAATCCTAACCAGGTCTATTCTCTAGGACTTAATCTTAGGCTCATTCTGCACAAGCAGAATAATGCACTTTCAAACTGCTTTCAGTGCTCTTTGAAGCTGTGCGGAATGGCAAAATCCACTTGCAAACAGTTGTGAAAGTGGTTTAAAAACACATTATTTTGCGTGTGCGGAAGGGGCCTTTGAGATGTTAGGACTGCAGTGTTAGTGATCTTGTGACCTAGTAGAGAACAGTAAAACCAGACAAGCTACAGAAATAGAGGAGGTTGCCAGCCACTAGATGGGGCCTGGAAATCTCTCAGATTACAAGTGATCTCCAGATATGTTCTCCTGCAGAAAATAGCTGCTTTGAGGGATAAGCTCTATGGCATTATACCAGTTGACGTTCCTCCCCTCCCCCAAACCCCACCTTCCATGTCTTATTAATGCCAGCAACTTCAGGTATTGGTATGACAAACTATTAATTGAACTTCAATAGCACAAAATGAAAAGAACAAACAGTTCCTTCTCAGGCTTTGCTTATGCAGCCGCACCTTAGCTCTCCCAGTCTTTTTCTCTACTAGCTTCCTGTTTCCTATTGCTGCTCCTCCCTGTTCCAACCCCTTAACTAAGGTTACATTTCACAACACTCCCATATTCTACCCCCAGTTCTCTAGGAATTTCCCAGCTCAGAGTATGACAAGACTGTAGATTTTTACTTGGCAGAATAAAATTACGTTGAAAAGTAAAAAAGAAAATAATTAAAAACATCCTAATAAGAGCTGGATGTTCTTTGTGCCTATCAGTTGAAAAGTGACGACAGGAAATAGCAAATATGCTTTTTCAGTCCTCTTACAGATTATATGTCTTGGGATGAAAGAATTAGGGCCTGGGAATGAGCATTGTGGGGTAGGTAATTCTGCCCTAACCTCCATCTCATCCCTCTTTCATTCAAGTTGCTATAGTTTTTTCCCCAAGGGGTCTAACCAATTTGAGGCTAGAAATTGCTTGGAAATATGTGTTGTTGAAGGCTTTCACAGCCGGAATTACTAGGATGTTGTGGTTTTCCGGGTTGTATGGCCATGTTCCAGTAGCATTTTCTCCTGACATTTTGCCTGCATCTGTGGCTGGCATCTTAAGAAACAACCCAGAAAACCCACAACATCCTGCTTGGAAATAATTTACTGGACTGAGAGAAGCAACCAAAGGAAAGGAGCTGTCCAGTTGAGAGAAAGGGGTAGGCAGCAGTTGATGGGAGCTTGAAAACATGTGGGATTGAATCCAAGGAGGCTGTACTTAAGAAAGTTGCAGAGAATGGGGAGCAAGGAAAGTTTGCAGGCTTGCAGAAGGGCCTAGAGAGGGAAAGAGGCTGTGGCTGTTGAGGTGAGATAAAAGGAGGGAAAGGGTGAAGCTGGACCAAGATGATGCAATGGGATAGTATTTGCACAGGACTGGTAGGAGACTCCTGGGAGGGAGCACACAGGGAAAGAGAGAGCAATAGATTAAATCATACTTTTCCTGACCTGTTGTTGTGCTGCAGCAGTGGTAGAGGTCAAATCTGGAAGATGTGCAGAGATCCCCCTCCCCACTACACAATAATCGCAGGAACCACACACATCTACCTACCTAGTGTAATGATTCACAAGTTAATAAAATAATAATTAAATGTTTTCTCCTCGTTACTAAGTTTTTTCAACACTTTTGCATCTTACTACTACCAGTGTCTTAAGCTTTGCAAAATCTCTTGAGACAAATATCTCTAAACAGGTTAAATCAATGAAGGGCCCAGAAGCAAATCACATTTTCATTTGATAGGTGATAGCATGCCATGTTACAGGTATATGGTTGCTTCTGTCTATCCATGTGAGAACTAGGCATACATAAATTACAGATGCAAGAATTTATTACTCATAGCTGCACTACACTTTACACTTAGCACATTTTTAAAAATGTTGGTTAACAACTCATTTCTTCAAAGCTCCACAACTGAAGAAGAGAAGAAGAGGAGTTTGGATTTATACCCATTTTTTTCAACCATAAAGGGTTCAAACCAGCTTGCAAACTCCTTTCTAAGGCTTAGAAAGTTCTGAGAGAATTTTGGCTAGCCCAAAGTCAACTCCAAGGTCATCCAACTGTGAATATATATCCTCATAAATACCATGCAGTATAGGTCACTACTAATATGGCTATGGCTATGATATCACCAGGTACCAGCCCATTGATGGGCATGATGAGAACCTTGCTGGACAATGAGGCAGATTGTTTAGATACCATCCAGTCTGGTTTCAGACCTGATTATGGGACTCAAACAGGCTTGGTCGCTCTAGTGGATGACTCGTATCAAGAGATTGAATGCGACTCCATTGATTCTTCTGGACTTTTCAGCTGTTTTCAGTACCATCAATCATGGTTTTCTTCTGAAATTCCTATCTGGACTGGGCTTTGGAATCACTTCTTTGGTGGATCTGGTCTTTCCTGGAGGATAGATTTCAGAAGGGGGGGCTTGAGGGACTGCTGTTCAACCCTTTGGTCTTTGACTGATGGGATAGCACAAGGTCCTGTCTTGTCCCCTATACTTTTTATACATAAACCACTGGATGAAATCAACTGGGAATTTGGGCTGCGTTATCATGAATATGCACATGACTCTCAGCTCTATCTTGCATTTCCAGTTGATCCCGAGGCAGTAGAAACTGGTCGATCACGATCTTTTGACCCACCGCCTGGCCGCTTCCGGGGTGCGGGGCACTGTCCTTCAATGGATTGCCTCGTTTCTCCGGGACCGGAGTCAGCAAGTGTGGTGCGGGGACAAGGCCTCCCAAGGGTGCCCGCTTCATTGTGGTGTACCTCAGGGAGCTCTGTTGTCCCCGCTGCTATTTAACATCTATATGCAACCCCTTGCTCAGCTAGTACGGAGCTTTGGGCTGGTCTGTCACCAGTATGCTGATGACACCCAGCTCATTCTGTCGATGGAGGGGGGAGCCGTCACTGCCCCTGCAGCTCTGCAGCATTGTTTGGAGGCGGTTGCTGGTTGGTTGAAGCAGAGCCTTGCGCGGCCTGGGACCCTCGTATCTATGAGACCGTCTGGCCCCATATGTCCCACGTTGGTCCCTGCGTTCTGCGGAGGCCAATTTGCTGGTGATCCCCGCCCCCTCTATGATGCGGCTGGCCTCCACCAGGGCCAGGGCTTTTACGGCCCTGGCCCCTGCCTGGTGGAATGCTCTCCCTCCAACTGTCCGGGCCCTACGGGACCTCAATGAGTTCTGCAGGGCCTGTAAGACTGAGCTTTTCCACCGGGCCTTCGGGGAGACCAGCTGCTGATGTGGGTGCCCATAACAAACAAACACGCTGTGTAACATTCTAGACCCACTGTCCCACTCTTAAGAGGAGTTTAATAGTCGGAGGCCATCTCTTTTTAAACTTAAATTTAAATCGGGTTCGATAGCTGAACGCTGCTGCATTTTAAGTCTTAATTATTTTATTTGTTTTATTGTCTGTCTGTTAGTGTTGTACACCGCCCTGAGCCCTCCGGGGGAGGGCGGTATAAAAATGTAATTAATAAATAAATAAATAAATAAATAAATAAATAAATAAATAAATAAAACTCTGAACCAGTGCCTGGATGCAGCTGTGGAGTGGATAGGGGCTAATACATTGACAAGACAGAAGTGCTACTGATAGGCAGAATGTCTGACCTGGAATAGTCAACCAATTTAAATGGGGTTGCACTAATGTTGAAGCAACAACTCCATAGTCTGGGGGTGTTCTTAGACCCAGGCCTACTGCTGGATAAGCAACTGGCAGCTGTGGCCAAGAGTGCTTTTTGCTAGCTTTGACTGATTAACCAGCTGTAGCCTTTTCAGGATAGAAAGGATCTGGCAATTGTTGTTGGTTACACCTAGACTAGACTACTGCAATGCACGTTACAGGGGCTGCCCTTGAAAGCTGTTTGGAAACTTCAGTTGATAAAAAACAGTACAGCCAGGCTGTTGACTGGAACCATAACACCCTAGTTTTTGCCCACCTACACTGGCTTTCAGTTTGTTTGTGGGCATAACTCAAGATGCTGGTCTTGACCTTTAAAGCTCTCTATGGTTTGGGACCAGTTTACCTGAAAGACCACCTAATATTTATGAAACTGCTCAGCAGTTGCTGTTATCTTTGGAGGCCCTGCTTTAGGTACCTCCACTTTCTGACATTAGGTAGCAACTTGGGAGAGGGCCTTCTCAGTGATGGTACCAAACTTCTAGAACTTTGTCCTTGCGGAGATTTGTTGTCCCCTTCTCTTTCTGTCTTCTTCTAGCAGGTGAAAACTTTTTTGTTTCATTCAGTACCTCAATGATTCCTCCTTCCTAACCCACATTTTATGTTTTGTGTGTATTTTGTTTGTTTTATATGTATTTTAGCTGTGTTTTAAAATTATTTTTATAGTTGTTTTAATGATGTTTGTGACAGGTCTCTTCATCCTCCTTACTTCTAGATTAAACACACTCTGACTGAGCTACTCAGACATTCTTCCTTAATGACTGAGCTGCTTGGGTTGGCATGAAGTGATTTATAATGCTATTGTTCAGCCCTATAACCCCACAAAAGGTGAAAGAAACCTGTTATTATGGCAAATTCCATCATCAAGGCACCAAAAAATAATGAGGCAGGTTCAATGAACAGAAATAAAATTTGTTAAACAGATGAGATGGGATAGCAGAAAACCTAAATGGATCCAAAGCAGGCAAGAGATAAATGCATACAACTTCAGTTTAGATTTCAGTTTTCAGGCACTGGCATAGATCTTACTTAGACCTTATAAGTTTCAGTTGCTCAGATGTTCTAGAGCAGGGGTATCCAACCTATGGCCCTCCAGATGTTCATGGACTATGATTTCCATCAGTCCCTCCCAGCATTCTGTAATTAACCCTGCCATAAAAGTTCTAGCCATAGGCCTGCATTTAGCTTTGGAGTTCTGTAGTCACCAACTAATCCCAGTCCATTACCATGATTCCTTGCAATAATCAGCTAGGCTTACAGTATTCTCTTTATTTCTATTTGTCTACTTATATTCCACTCTTTTTCTCAGTGTGGACCTACCAGAGTGGCAATTTTAACCTGGGTTTCCCTGATTGCTATCCATTACTCTAGCCACTGCTTCAGGATTAGAGTGAGTGAGTGAGTGAGTGTGTGTGTGTGTGTGTGTGTGTGTGAGAGAGAGAGAGAGAGAGAGAGAGAGAGAGAGAGAGAGAGAGAGAACACATTTTAAAATGGGTGGGTCCGCCTGGCATTTATTTAACCAGTTACCGGTACTTTATTTAGGAAGCCCTAAATAAAGATAGTGTAAGGACTTATTTTGTTGTGACATACTTGTCTTTTTCACAGGCATAAACAATAATTACCTCCGCCCTCAGCACTGTAAAATAAAATGCTGTAATTACTCCTTTTCACATGCTGAAATTTTGGGGTCTTTTGATCTAATTAACAATGTGTTTGTGTGAAGACCAAGGTGAAAGTGCCTCAAGGGTCAAATATTTCATTCTGATGCCAGTTTGTAAGGGGGTATGTGTTTTAAAAAAGAAATGCTGATTAGTGTCACCATAGTTACCGTTAATTGTTCCATTTGTTTAAAAAAAGAAAAGCAGTGCAAATTGGATCTTTACTAGTTGTTGCATGGAGTGTCATTGCTTGGTTTTGATTCTTTTTAATTATTAAGTTCCAAGTCAACAGATATTCTTTGCATGTGAAATTCTTTGCTTTAGTCATCATAATGTCTTTAAACAGCGTGTGTATGGTAAAAAAGTGAACCTTCAGTGGAAGCTGGCTGTGTAAAAGTGTCCCTTTATCCATTTTAAATGGAACATGCCTGTATGTCTTGGTCATCACTATTGAAACTGGCAGAATAGTTTGCTCATTAGCTTGTCTTAGTTTTAAGGAAGCAAATTAATTGCTTCATAAAATGGAAAAGAAAAGCTCCATTAGTATTGGGAAGAAGGATTGTCCTTCCTTCTGATTTCTTTCCATATCTGGCAGTACAGCTTGTGCCTTCAGTGCTGCCTGAATAGATCTTTCAATTTGTAAAATCCTACCATACACCTTTTTAAAAACAGAAAGCTTTTGGGTGGCATTCTTATTTCTATTAGTATCCTGTTCGCTTCACTGATATGAAGAAACCCATTTTCTTCATGTACAAAACAAGTTTAATATGATGCCACAATAATGTCTTGCAGGAAAAAACAAACAAACAAATTTGGTATTCTGTCCATGGCCCTGTGTCAGGATCAGACAATCTCCCTGAAATAATCATACTCTTGGATTCAGAAATCAGTTTATTGAACAGGGATACTGTGAACAAGAAACAAGCAAACAAAATCTGAACACTCAATAATTATATGCTAGTTATAAGTTTAATAGCATGATTGTCTCATACTTTGCTTCTTTTATGGCAAAGAAGAAGATCATCCCAGGGATCTTTTTAAGGAGCAATTGCAGCCACTGCTGTGCTGTGCTGTGAGACTCTGTGCAGTGAGACTCTGTGCAGATCTTGATTTATGAATTGGTGTTCTCTTCTGTATTTTCATATTGCTTAATAGGGAGCCTTGAAAGGAATGGCAAGGTAAGTCTGCCTTGGGTGCACGCTGGTGTGTGAGCAGACTCCTGGGGGGAAGAAGGGGGGAGTAGAGCCTCTTCTGGTGTCCCCCCTTTCTAGAGCCTATTTTATTTAAGGTTAAAATGGGCTTTGGGGCTAGTTGAATTTATAACTCAAAGATGTTACTCCTCAGGGCAGTCTTTCCAAACCTAAGAACCAAAGCAGAGAATGTTCAAGAATGAACAGCTGCTGATGTTTACCCATTTGCAGTATAACCTTCAGTTGCCTTTGCTCAAATGGGTGTAGCTGTCACTGTGTGGTGTATCAGGAGAGGCTGTCCTTTAGATATATGGATCTAAGGCCATGAAGAGGTTTATTTTGTTCCTTGGTTTGTTTGTTGTTTTTGATATTGAGACACAGCTGATTTATAGCAACCCTGTGCAGCTTTCAAGGCAAGAGACATTCAGGAGTTAGCCATTTCTTGCCTCTATATAGTGACTGTGGTATTCCTTGGAGGACTCCCATCCAGATGCTAGCCAGGGCCAACTTTGCTTAGCTTCCAAGATCTGACAAGATCAGGCTACTGTAGGCTATCCAGGTAGTGGCATGAAGAGCTTGTGGAGGGGGTTAAATTCAAGGTAATAAGTGTCACATATGAAGAGCTTTGTGGGTGATACTTATTACCTTCAATTGCACCTAAAAACTAATCAGTACTGGATGAACCAATTTAAGAATAGGTGTAATATGTGTATTCATTCTACTTTCTGATAATAATCAAAGTTCTGCACCAGCTGGAGTTTTTGTTGTCTTTGAGGGCAGACTCAAAGTAATCAAAATTGTAAAAATTTTGATTTAGCTTACAGCATAGCTAGAATTGGTACTGATGTGACACTATACAACGTTGGCAAAGGAAGGGAAATGTTTTGAGGGTACTGGGAGAGGAAGTGCACAAATTTTGGAGCAAAGATCTGCTACATATGTCTGCATAGTCACTATTTCATGTTTCTGTAAAGAAAAAAAAGAATGGTGCTGAAATACTAAGAAAAACATGGGGGCATGTATGCTAACTGAACAAAGTCAAAGACTGTAGAAAATGTCCATTGATTACAGAACTTGGAATTCAAGTGGGGAACTGTAACTTATAATGGCCATGTTTGGAACAGTTGAATTTGTAAAGTTCTTGCTGAAAGTTGTTGGTTTATTTTTAATCTTTGAAATTTATCTCTTAATTTCACAAGGTTACTTCTGTAGGTAGAGTCAATTGTTGATAATAGCAGCTTAAGCCTGAGCCAGAATGTAAACTGTTTCACATTTTGTTTTATTCAGATAAAAATTATAGTGCTTCCTACTCACTGAACATGATTAATGCATAATGAGTCATAATAAAATCTGGCTTTTAATAGCAACATTATGGAGCAATTCAGTCTTGTCAAAACTGAAAAATGCAACAGTATGAGTAATAAAATGCTTTTGAGTCTGCAGTTGGATTTGAAAAGGGTATGACTAGACTAATCAAATCATTACATTCTGAATATATGGCAAATTGCATTTGATAAGGATACCTGCGTATTGAAGCTAGAGGGTGCTCTGATGCAGCAAGTTTCATTCATCGTGTTGTTCTCATTCATCATGTTTGCTCTATCTTGGATTGTTCATTGTTTAGTTTTATCCGTAACTCTTTAAAATGGAAAAGAAAACAGTTTCAATTAGCCATTAAGGGCCTCAACTATTGTGTGTGTCAAGATAGCTGCAAGAACACAGTATGTAGGTAAAACATAATAACTTTATTATCTCTCCTGTATCATGTCAGTGCTTTTGATAGACACACCATTTCTTGGAACAGATGTGACAGTCTTAATCATACTCATAAGGTTTCTTTTCTTTTTTTACACTGAACTACAATATTAATCTTACTTTTGAATTTTCTCTGAAGAGTAGGAAGCAGATGCCAATTTCCTGTATTTTATAACTTTTTGCTATGCAAATAGGTAGAGATTATGCACATTAAATTAACAGAAAGCTTTCTGAAGTCATGTATGGATTTCTCTATTGCATAAAATAATACAGAGCTAGAGAAAATATAGAATTATTTAACACAGTAAAATGCTTTCTTTGTTGTTGGTAGAGCCTCTATCTTTCTACGTTGGTAACACTAGAAATATTGACGTTCATATCATGGCCTTGGAAGAAAATACATCAATTCTGTCCTGTACTCGATTCTGAAAAGTTTTATAATCTAGGTGGAATTTTTTTGTACATTTTAATATGTATACCCAACTTCTCTTACCAATAAATACCCAAATCACAGATTATGTCATTTTCTCTTGTTATTTTGTCTGTAATGGAACAACCCTGTGAGGTAAGATAACTGAAAGTGGCTGGGCCAAGGTCAGCCCATGAGCCTCCAGTGGCGTATATTGGGGGTCAGTGGGGACAACCTCAGTGGCGTATATTGGGGGTCAGCAGGGACATTTGACCCAGGCACCATTTGCTTCAGTAATGTGGGGGGCACCCACCCTGCCCCCTCCCTTCCTCTCCCTCACATGCCAGGAAGGCCCTTGTGCCGCCACTACCATCCGCCTGCCCTCTGCTTGGTGAATCCATCACACCATGTAGGTGATCAGCAGTGGGCCCAGGCAGCAGGCACACATCCTTCCCAAAGATCAGGCTGCCCACTTCCTGCCCGCTGCTTGGCTGCTGCCTGCTCCCCTGCTACCCACCTGCCATACAGGTGATCAGTGGTGGACACAAGCAGCAGGTTACCTCCCCCCTCAAGTCAGGCAACCTACTGCTCAGCTGCTGCCTGCTCTCTTATCTGCTATCAACCTGCCTGCTGCCCACCAGACTGTCCACCTGTCAGCTCGCTTCTTGCCCACTGGAGACTCAGAGAGGTAGGCAAAGGCACCCTTTCAGTCTGTCCCAACTCTGGGGACACCATTTTGGGGTAAGGATGCAATTTGGGGGAGGACACAATTTGGGGGGATGGCACCTGGATGCAATTTCAGAACTTGCCCTGGGCACCATTTTTTTTAGGTATGCCACTGGCAAACTGAGATTCAAAATGGGGTATCCCAGATGTGACATTGACATTCAAACCAAAGATAAGCTCCTAGTTTTGTGATCTTGAGGCTAGGTGGTACTGCAGTTGTGTGTGTGTAAAGATGTGTGACAATGTGCACTGGTAATCTGGGAACATTTCAAAAGCAATTTGTAATGTAGACTACAGATCTGAGGATCTATTAAAATATTTAGAAATGCCTCTGGATATCAGAGAGCCCTTGGGCATGCAATAAATATTTCCTTTCATGCTGGCATTTTTTCTAATTAATAGAAACATTCTGATGAGATAAAGTGACACTTGTCAAGAAATATGAATGTGCAAAAATATGAATTATAACCATTTGTACAATACTATAAAAGTGAAATTTTTGCTGCATGTTTATTTTCTATCAAATAAGGATATTTTAAAATTGGTTTATACACATACTATTTGCACACATACATGTCATCTTCCCCACAGAAATTCATTTTAAACTATCTAGCAACATATTTTGAAAAGTTGCTCTAGTCCAAGAGAAAAATCTGTGTGGTGTTGGACAAGAATGTTGATTCAGACTTCATAGACACATAAGTGATGGAAGCAGTGGAGAACGCAAGAATTATTTGAATTCATTATAGTATGTTTACTGTTAAAGGTTGAAGAAACAGTTTACATTGGCCTTTTCTGCACAAATCCCCCCAAAGTTTGTAAAATACTTTCAATCCCCTTGCCCTTTACTGTGATGTATGTCTGCACTCACCCCCTGAAAATGATTTCTGGCCACCTATTTTGTGATTTATCCCTTTTTGTTTGAGAACTGAGCAAAGTTCTGAGCAAAGTGCCAAGGGTAGCTGGAGACTGTAATATTCGTGATGTATATGGTGGTCCATAGTAGTCTATGGTGATACATAGAGCACAAGTTAACAGCAATTCGAATCAGACAAAGACTGAAAGAAATAAAAGGAAGCAAGACACAGTGGAAACGACACAGTCTACAGCTTCAAACCTGCTGAGAAAAGTAAGTACTTTGATTTAGACAGACCCAAGGGAGGAGTTAGGGTCGTAATTCTCCTAAGTAATAAACCTATTGTTAGAACTGTTGAACCTGGCTTGGGTCTCCTCCACTCCGTCCTAGCCAAGTACAGGACATCAAAAACAGATTCACTTGGGGGGCAGAACATGGCCCAAGATCATCCAGCAGGATTCATGCGCAGGAGTGGGAATCAAACCCAGTTCTCCAGATTAGAGTCCACCACTCTTAACCACAACACCACGAGAAGGTGGAAGAAAAGTAGAACAGTGTATCAAAACTATCAAACTATCACAGCAGAGAGCCAGAATTCTCTGCACCTTTTGCAGTCCATCCTTCAATGATCAGCCCCTCTTCTATAAAGAAACCTGCAAGATAAATAGATGATGGGGAAGGAGTGAGCTGAGAAAATGGTGCTGATGAGGACGTGCAGAGAGAGGGAAGGCAGAGAGAGAAGGCAGAGAGGCTTGGGAAATGTCTTAAAGGAAACACGCATTTTGAAAACATTTCATCTACCGGTACTAAAGAATCGATTTAAAAGGGCATACATTTAAAACATTTTGAGGCTGCAAATAAAATATTTCAGAGTGAAGACAATGCAGAACATTTTATTTCCTGTCTCACAACATATTAAAGTGTCTGTATGTAAAGGGCCATTAACACACATCCCATTTTTAATTTAAAAAAACATAAATAGGTTTTTCTTTCTTACGTCAGTCCCCCCCCCCCGCTTTTTAAGTAAGAAACAGTGTAATATTCTTATGAACTTTACTTTGCTGTCCAACTGTTTCCCTTATTTATTTATTTGTTTGTTTGTTTGTTTATTATTTGATTTTAGGCTACCCTTTCCCATATGGGCTCAGGGCGACTTCCAACAATAAAGCAACCAATACAATCAATAAATTTAGAAAATGATATTTTATGACAATATTGTGTGCTAGTCAGCCATTGGAAAGCGTGCTGATTTTGTGTCTAAGCCAAATGAAACCCTCAGTTATACTATAATATCCTCTAGCTTCCTGACTTGTCAAAAATGTTTGCATTCTGCTACTAAAATATTCCTTTACCTGTGTGATGTAAATGTTACAATCTGTATTAATATAAGGTGTCTTTATTTTTAATTTTTTTAACGGGGGTTATATACTACAAAGGACTTTGTCTAAATGTGACAGATGTTGCAGACAAGTCAGCTAGGCATGAAGAGTCTGATTAAAGCAATTTGCTCTTCTTTGCTCTTAGTTAATCAGTGAACTGTCAGCTGAACCCTATTAATTCCACCAGCCCATATAACTGAGAAGCTTCCTCCTTTGCATCCCCTCATGATGAAATGGCATGCACCTGGGGACATGGGATATCCCATGTCTCCATTAGCGGTACGCCACTGCCTCTTCTCCAATGGAAGGCCTTTCTGTTAGCAAAAATATCTTGGGATCCAATCTATTGCAAGAGGATGATTTAGCAAGCAGCCGTACAGAGTCATCTACTCAGAATCCGACTCAAGTCTACTCAGTGGGACTCAGAAATCTATTCTTAGGATTGGACTGATAGTGTGTCTTATCCTTCCTTCCATGCGGAGTTCCGTTGTGCATAAGATACGTTAGTGCTTTACTTTATTATATTAAAATGGCTGTTATTTCTGCACAAAAATGTAGTATGTATTGTTCAAAATTATTGTTCTTACCAGAGTGCCCAGAAAAAAAATGCTACCCCAAAGAATGAATCAAGGGATGACTTAAAGCAAAAACTCTGGAGAGCAGGATGCTGTGCTTTATGTATTTATTTATATTTTGTTTTTCCTTTTGGCTGAAGGTACCTTACAAGTCACTGCTAAAACTTCAATTTAAAACCAATAGAACAAAACCCCATATACCCCCTCCTTCCTAAATATCAAAGGCATAGCAGGGAAAAATGGTGCCCAGGGCAAAATGGCACTCCCTCCACACCTCCTGTGCCCCCCCATGCCCCATGGTAGCCCCCTGTGCCCCACTTACCTGAGCCAGCCAGCGGCGGTCCTGGGCAGCCTGGCAGGGCGGGGCTGAGGAGCAGCCTGGTGGGGCCAGGCCAGCCGAGGGGGGAGAGGGGTGTGGGGGTGATTTTGCACTCCCCAGGGGCCCCATCACCTCCTCCCCATGCTGACTCGGACAAGCTGAGTCGGCACGGGGGAGGTGTGGGGGTGCAAAATCACCCCCACATGGCCCGCCCCTCCTCCCCTGTGCCACCCTGGGAGCTGAGTCGACATGGGGAAGGAGAGGTTTGGCAGGATGGTTCCACATGTCCTCATGGGCGCTCTGCCCCTGCTAAATATGTCTGCAGTTTTTACCCCATTAAAAGCTCTGGCAAATAATGGCCTTTCAGTCTCCTGAAAATCTCTAATAATGGCAACTTCTCAGGAAGCCAGTACCACAGAGTGATAGCTGCAAGAGAAAAGGAATGGTCTCTGGTTGATGCCAGATGGGTACCTTAAGTGGGGTAGCAGCCAGTAGTCACAGCCTGAAGAGCATAGTTCGAATACAAAGACAAACAGGAGGAGACAGTCCCTTGGAAGCGTTGGTCATAGGCTATGAAGAGTGCCAAAAGCAGTAACCAGCACCTTACATTGGACATGGAAACACCATCAGCAAATATAGCTATTTTAAGTTGAGTAATATATGTTGCTTTTGGTTAGCCCCTGACAATAATTGTGCTGCCATATTCTGAACTAGCAGCACTTTCTGGAGTGTCTCCAAGGACAGCCAAATGTAGAGCACATTACAGTTATGCAGCTACAAGTTACAAAAGCAAGGATTAGTGTGGCATGGCCAGATTGTCTGAGTCTAATAGAAAGGGCAGAGTTGGCAAACCAGATGAAACTGATAGAAGGCACTTTGTTTAGACTTTGCAAAAGAGCCAGTCTAGTTTAAGCCAGCCTATCTATTCTCCTCTTTCATGTTTCATTACTTGCATGGATGTCACTCTAATTGTTCAAAATTGCTGTGTGGATGTTTGTGTGGAATACATATGCTAGTCTGTTTGGTGGACTGATTAATAATTCCATGATACAAATATTTTATGTTGAGAAGATTTTCTCTTTAGTATATTACAAAGGTACGCAAACAATTCTACTCAAACAATTCTACAATCTACAATTTAAGCTTACTCAAACCCGGGAAACGATAGATGTGTGATGCCTAGTGTCTTTCAAAATATTAAATTGGGAAAGCCAGCTGATTCACATGTAGCACCCCTCCTCCTCCCCCCCCCCCACCGCCGCTGTTGTTATGGTACTGAGGTTTTCAAATAGCAAAGATTTAAAAGCATCATTGAAGAAGCAAATCATGTGCTGTCTAGGTTGGTTGCAGATATTCTGGCTTCATTTCTTGTATTTGAAGATAAGCTTATTTCAGAGTAATTTAACTTTTTATATATAATTATCATCTTCCTATTTTTCAGTTTTGTAATAGAAGTCAAAGAAAAATAGCTTCCTTGTTGTAAACGAGTTCCAAAACATATGAGTTGTCAGCTGAAGGGCGTCTTTGACCTTGTCTGTTAAACAACTTCATGTCTCATATTCTTGTGGTTTTCCTTAGTCAGCAATGCCCTGTAGTTTCTTTTTAAAACTTTTCCTACTTATAGCATAATGCTTGTATTGGCAAATTGTAATATGACACTTTTGTCATTTTGGGTAAACAAAACAGTAATATATTGTGCAGTTATTTTTCAGATCTTCTATTTGATCAATATTGGTGATCCGATCAGTTAGATAGCTTTGAAAATCTCAGGTGCTGCATTATCATTATTTTTTCACTATTATTTGCTTTAAAATAAAAGCTGCCCTTTTGAACAGTTTGGCATTTCTGGTATTTTCAAATGCTGTTTTCCTTTCGATCATAAAGATATGGATCAAAATGGTCCTTATTTTAACCAGATTGTGCTATCTAGTTTTCAGTTTCAGTTATGGCTATTTAAAACCTTTTATGCCACAAGACTTTTGTGTTTGCTGTTTGTGTTATGTGTCAGTTGTGTTCCGTTTGGAATAGTATTGAAGCAGCATGGCCTGGTAGTTCTTATTCCTGCAGCTGGCTCCCAAATGATTTAAACATTTAAAGAAATAACGCAAAAGCTTTGTCTATACCAGGGGTCTGCAACCTGCGTCTCTCCAGATGTTCATGGGCTACAATTTCAGCTGATGGGATTTGTAGTCCATGAACATCTGGAGAGCCGCAGGTTGCAGACCCCTGGTCTATACCAAGGCATGATGGTTGGTCTATTCCTCTGAATTTTGATGCGGTATGGGCTTTTAATTATCAAAAGTTAATGATCCCTGCCTTAAACCCTTGAACAAACTATGCCCACAACTGAGGCACAGTTAAGTGGAAAACAGGGTCTCACAGTACATATGGGTAGGTATTATTTAGAAAGCCCCCTTTTCTAGCTTTCTGAATTCAAAAGGAATGTATGCTAATTTTAATAATGTATACAAACTGTTTTGTGGCTGTGCGCTAAATCCCTGAGGTCATAAACATGCTTAGTGTCTTTCTGTACAATCAGGGGTCTACAGGCTATCAGCTAATCAGTGTCTCATTATCATGTTTCAGTATGCACAACACATGGTCACTCCATAAAGAGGCTGGGAGAGAGTTTAAATATTACAGGAACAAGATGGAACCCTCTTGATACAGTTTTTAAAATATTCTGTTGAAGTCAAAACACTACTGTATTCAGAGACTAGATGACTCTTCCAGATGAAGTCTGTGTTAAATGGAACTTAATTTAAGTAAATTAAGTTCATCCTTTACAATTGTCAAGTTAACAAAGAGCCTCTGGAAGACATATGTAAGACACCTCCTCAAAATTCATCACTATTCACAACTTCTAAACGCTGCTGACCACAAACAAAGGGATGGGAAAGCATTTGAAAGCTGATTTATAATTATGGGGACAAAGTGACTGTTTTGCTTTTTTGTAAATCCTGCACATGAAATTAAACATTTTATAAGAGAATTAAAAATTATATGAGAATTTAAGATCAGAAATTCAGTTCATTATTGTGTATTCTATTACTCCATGCATCAAATATGGAGTTTTCCTACATTCTTCTGTGTCTGCTGCTCCTTCTAATACCCTGGAAAAATCATTCCCAGGGTTGTGGGACCTGTGCTGGGGAATAAATGCATGGGTTTCGGGAGCTGGAGACTTTTTCACTAAGGAAAGGGAATCATGTTCTTACCCTTCTTAACTCCCACTGATCTGTATGGCTGTTCTTCCATTAGATCTCACAATCCCTAGAATGATCTTTGTGAGGGTCACAAGGGGTTGCAGAAATGGAGAGGAACATGGGAAAATTCAGTGTGCCTTCTATGCATGGATGGACAGATGGATACCTAGCTTTTCAAAATCAGACATTTTCTTTTGAAATTATTTCTAGATGCAGCAATTATAATTAGAGGTGTGCACTAGTTATCACCAGCCCTAAAAGTAATCCAGCATCAAGTTAGGTAGGCTTATACTGAGGCTGTCACAGGCTTTCTCAAATAGCTCCTGGATCACATAACATTGTGAACTGTCTGTAGAAAAAAAATTCCTCCCATTTCCTGGAAAACCGCATTTCTCTGCATCGGTCTTAGTCATTCGACTGATTGAGTGAGCTTCCATGTCAAAATACACAGTCTTTCTTGGATGGGAAGGAAATTTTAAACTGCTGAGTCCTCCATTACATTGGCCATTTGGCACCATGTGCCCAATGCATGTGTGTGTTGTGCTCACTGCTTCTTGTATCTTGGAAAAGACAGCTTGCTTGGATGATTCTGCACCCCCGTCTGGACAGATCCTGCCCAGATGGCACTTCTAGACAGACAAGTCAGATTAATTTGTTATTAGCCTTTCCTCCATCCTTGTATGTTGTTAACCTTTCCTCCATCCTTGTATCCCCTTGAAAATGTGATTGCCAGGGCACTGTTTCTGGTTGAATATGATTGGAAATTTTCTGCACTATATAGAAACGAACTTTTCCATCCCTTATGTGGAATGTCTCCGATGTAATTCTTCCTTCAAATACATTGCTTTACTAATATATGAACTGGATTTCAGGTGTGTCAAAAGCTGAGTTTCTAAAAGGGTGATAAAATTCATTAATTGCTTCAAAACTCATTGTTGCAAAGCTGTGCAAAAAAGATATTCCAGTATAAATGTTTACCATCAGAATGTAAATATGGTTAGTAAAGAAAAAGCAATCCACATTCTTGGTAATTTTAATTTTAACTTTACCTTTAACTTTTATTCTTTAAAGCATTTTATTGAAATATTTGTTCATGACATTTTAGCCTCCTTTTCTCAAAAAAAAAAGACTCAAGGCAGATTGTAATGCTGATTGAAAGCGCAGTAAAATAGGCAAAATCATAATGATATCACTGTTATAAAATATCAGAGTCCCCACATTCACATATCCGTTTAAATGTTTGAATGTGATACCAGTATCTAGCAGAATAGTCAGAATGACAGATTTCCTGTATAAGTAAGGAATAAGCTTGAAGCATTACAATGTGAAAGTAAATATGTTGCCTGATTCATAAGAGCTCTTTGAAGAAAAATGAGAACTATAGTGTCCAAGCCTTGCCTGCAAGCAAGATTTTCCTCTTGTATCATTCCATTTCTTTTTCTCTGGATACATTTGCAGCTTCCTAAACATTAAGCTTAAAGGAATTGGCCTGATTCCCTATTCTGTATAGAGGTTCTTATCCATATTGAGTATATTAAAGATGAAAGAGGCAATTTACCCATCTGTGCGTGTGTTTGTATGTAAATCACAGTGATCCCAGTTAACATTTTCTTTGATATGATCAATTAATTCACATTGTGCTTCTGTCTCTGGTCCCCCTGTGCTTTTAGAGCCAGTTTTGATGCCTGCAGGGGATCTTTCCATGTGGAACACGTAACAGAATTGAGACAGTATTAATGAGAACTGCACATGTGGCCAGCCCATGCCCTTTTTATTTTCATTTTGGGGTTTTTTCTAGACAGTTCTTCTATGTCAGCATTCTTTTCCCACACTTATCTCATATGTCTGTGCTCATTTCAGGTGTGTCTAATGTGCCATGACTGTAACTGTTTGACTTCTTTTTGAGAAAAGTTCTGGTGTTTGAAGTGCTGTCAAGTCACAGCCAGTTTATGGACATCCCAGAGGGTTTTCAAGGGAAGAAACAAATAGAGGTTTGTCATTGCCTGGCTTTGTGCAGCAACCCTGGACTTTCTTGGTGGACTCCCATCTAAGTACTAACCAGGGTCGATAGTGGTTAGCTTCTGAGTTCTGATAAGATTAGGCTACCCTGTGCTATCCAGGTCAGGGGTCTAAGACTAGCAAGCTATTGGAAATGTCTACAGAACCTTGCATTTTCACTGTTGCTGCAAGAGATGCCAGGTATAAAAGCCAGTGTAAAGGAGCTACTTTAATTGTGTTTTCTTGCTCCCCCAGTGATGGGATTCTATTGGCTGAACAGACTTGGATCACTTGGGTGCTGTGTGGTTTCCGGGCTGTATGGCCATGTTCTAGCTAGAACACGGCCATATAGCCCAGAAACCACACAGCACCCGATTCCGGCCGTGATGCCTTCGACAATACAGCCTTGGATCCTCCTACACCAGCAGGGAGAGATTTTCACTCTTCCCATCTGGTGCTCCTAGCCTTCCCGCTCAGTTCATGATATTTTCAACCATATGCCCCCTTTAAACTATGGAGCACTTAACATAATTTTCCATTCCTCATTAGCATAAATGTATTATAGCAAATGCCATGATTCAAAAACATTTGAAGGTGCTGTGGCATAACAGTCTAGAAAGAGCAAAGCATTAAGGGCCCCTCTCATCTGGGAGTAAGCCCTCAAAAATTCTGTAAGCCAAAGGCCATACTGAACAGCCACTTCAAAGAACCTTTGATGTTTGTCTTTGTGCAGTGTCACAAAGAGAACAGATTATCTGGTTTTCATTTCTTGTAATTTTACTGACCTGCAATGTTGGGTTCACTTTAAACTGGTTTGAATCATAGTGTTTCCCATAAACTTTTTTGCCATCAAGTCACATCTGCCTTATGGCAACCCTTATGGCAACCTTGGAGGGGTTTTCAAGGCAAGAGACATTTAGAGGTGGTTTGCAGTTCTATGCCTTGGTCACAGTGCTGGTGTTCCTTGGACGTTTCCCATTCAAATGCTTGCCAAGGTTGACCATGCTTAGCTTCTGAAATTGGATGAGATCAAGCTAGCCTGGGCTAGCAGGTCAGGACAATTTTAAAGCTACAAAGATTTTATTCCCGCATAAATTGTTGCAAGTCTTAAACTAGACTCCTGTTTAATATTGCTGCAAGAGATTAATTTGACTGCAAGAAATTAATTGATTGTTGCAAGAAATTAATTTCCTCTGAAAATATTTTACGTGATATTTTTACACAAGCATTTGATTGGAGGGATGGAGGAGATGTTAAGGATGTTCTTGCAAAGTTGTTCAAAGGTAAGCATTTATTATATGAGAAGCAATGTCCTGGATACCTACTCAGACACAGGAACGTGTGTATTTCAATTAGAGTTGGTTGTTCCTTAAGAATGAAGTAACTGAAAAATAATGATATCCTGGAGAAACAAGGAATTCACAAGTTGTTCTTTTTATCAGTCACCAGTTATAAAAGAAGGTTCTACATTATTCTGTATCAAATAGTTCAAGAGCCTGTGTTGCAAATATCTGCCCACAATGAGTGGTGGACCTCCCATAAAACTTCAGATAACCAAAGCATCAAAATTGTGACTCCTGTAATGCCACTCTAACAAACATACACTCTTTCACACACTCTCACTCACACTCTGGGACTAGGCAGCCAGTTGAGATGCAGTGTACAGATGGCAGCCATACTTTATGGCATATGTATTCCAACAAGCTTTTATGGATATTTGCAGGGCAGCTGTCAGTGTTGTCATGAGCCCCAGCCGCTGCCCCACGAATATCCCAATCCAGCCCCCTGCACATTGAGCATGTATGGGTCTGGGAGCACATCTGGGACAGGAAGTACCCTGCCACCCAGAGTGCCATTTGGGGTCCTGCACTCTCAGACCCCCTTTGGGATGGATGAAACACCAGCCTCTGGAAGAGCAGTGGCCCCTAGTTTGACACTCTGGTCATTCGGGAACAGACCCACCATCCTACACACCACTTACCCCACTTCCCATGCCCGGCCCTGTACTGCTCCCAGGACAATTGGCAAGGGACTCCATTTTCAAGGAGAGTTTCTTTGTACACATGCCCCCATCCATGTCTTCTCCATTTGGCATACACAGAATCTGGGAGCGGAAAGAAATTGTGAACCATGTCACTAAATCCTGCAGTCACATGCTGATAAGCAGGCATATGTTACCCTGAGCTATGCAAGCCATTGAGACCCCAGAAGGCAGAGAGTGTTATGTTCTTCCTTTACTTTTGTTTTGTTCCCCTGAAAAAGGAAAGGGGCAACAGTGACTTCAGAGCTAGGATTGTCCACATCCTGTAATCAGCAAATATTCTGCTTCATGAAGATATGGATTTGTTTATGCTGGTTAAAGACTCCAGAACCAGATTTTTTCCTGAATGTCCAGCCACATTGCGATGTGGAGGGAGCCGCATATCTGTATGGATGGCTGATCCCTCTATGGTGCACTCCCATTCATCTACCCAGCTCCTAGCTCGTTTTGCAAAAGGCCCTCTACAGAGCCCATCGAGCCCGTTTCCAGTGTCCCCACAATCAACTGGAAATGTTGGCCAAACCTGACTACTGACTCATCCTTCTGTGCTGCTACTCTGGCCCCAATATCTTGGATATTTTCAACTAGTTATACTCCAGTCATTATTAGAGCTTTCAGCTGAGTGTCCACAGTTCAGGAGCAGAGGAAAATAGCATTGCTAGGCATGTTCATGCAGATATGTCACCATCAATAACAGGATGAGCTCCATGGGCAGATTTCCTCATCTGCAATGAAAATAAGCTCCCCTCTAATAACCCCAAAGTCATGCAGACGAAGACACAGCTGTGGCCAATAAAGACACTTTATTGAGAGCTTTAGGGTCAGCAGGGCTAAGAGAATCAAACTCCACCTCATTGCCACCTGTGGGGAAATGGGTGTAACTCCCTTGGAGCTGGAGTTTGCCCCAAATGTCACTACCCTCCCCTCTTGCCAAAAAAAAACTACAGCATCCAAAGCACTCTTCCCCTGTTTGGAGCTCATATCCACACCAACAGCATGTGAGGTGACCTCTTTGGCATCTTGTCCAAGGGACACTACTCATGCCAGGGGGTGAGTCCAGACTATCCACTACACTAAGCATGTTCAGGCTCCACCCTCTCACCCCTTGTCCAAGGGGGAGCATGACAACTGCCTGAACTATCATTCCAGTTCTGAATCAACAGCTCGGGACCTCCCCACAACAGTTGTTTCAGCCCAACCCCCATGAACCACACCCACATGGGCAGGATGCTGGTAGGGGGTCTAGGGCAGGGGAAGGGAACCTGCAGCTCTCCAGATGTTCAGGAACTACAATTCCCATCAGCCTCTGTCAGCATGCCCCCTTGGCCATGCTGGTAGGGGCTGATGGGAATTGTAGTTCTTGAACATCTGGAGAGCCGCAGGTTCCCTACCCCTGTTCTAGGGTTTCTGCTGGGCTCAGATGTGGGAGGTGGTATTGCCAGGGCAACTACCAGCCACAACCAAAAAGAAAGGGAGGAAGAGATTTGGGGGGGACTGTAGTCTTTGTTTTCCCTGTTGCATGTTTGTGCTAAGTACCTGCCCAGTAGTGCTAGGTTCCACCAAGGAGGCTTGCCACTCTCTCTAAGGTTGCATGGTAGGGAACTGTCAAACAACATCCTGTGCCACATTCTCTACCAACCAAGTTGTGGGGCATCATGGCCAGAGTTTTTATAAGGTTGTGAGGTGCGATTTGGTATTGGGGATGGCCAGCACAAGAAAGGGAGCGAGAGCATCCTGCCCTGGTCAGGACCTTGTGTGTGTGGCTGCAGCAATGTGGGGGAACTTGATGTTATACTTTAATGACTACCTGTGGGGCATACCACCATTTTCCTCAGCATAACTTTGATCCTGTCTCAGGGGGCATTTCCAGGCTTTAAGGGGTCAGGGAGACACCAACACCTGTTATGTCCCCTGATCTGCTCACAACCACGTCATCTTAGACCCCTGTTCCTGAGTTGTCTTGGTGCACAGTTGGTGCCAAGCTGTACCAGTTCCCAAGAGCATTGGGCCTGTGCCTGCATAACTGGCTCTTATATCAGTCTCTCTTTAATATACGCCAGTGTAAGGGTCAGGCTTCTTCCTGTGCCCATAATCCGCTGCTTAGGATAGCACTGTAATAATTTTAAATGCTGGAATATTTCTAGGTCAACTAATGTTCTTAACATTTTCAAACTGCAGTTTGATTAGATTTATAAGTTAAACCATGCAGAGTAGGTTCCCCACCCCTTACTTACTAGAATACAATAGTTAGTGGCTCTCTTCAATGCTTTATTGGCAATAATAAGGAAAAATGCTTTAAAACCCCTATTTAATTAATACATGCAAATGTTTTGTTCATTTCTAAATCATATTGTATAAAAGAAGACACAGTGAGCACAACTAATGTTTATTTGTATAAAGGCTTACAATTGGTGTTTTATGGCTAAATTAAGAATTTAAATAAAATAAAAATGATTTTAAGAAATAATTTAAATGATGGCTTTATAGCAATATATTTAATACTACAACTGTTTTCTCTAATTAAAGCACTATTTTGGCATGTATAATGTTTCCTTGTATATGATTCATGTATAAATAACTTTTAAAAAATGAACCTGCAGATCAGATTTTAAACTATATAATTTATAAGCATATCATTCCCCCCAAATAACTTCTAAAACATCTTAATTACTTACCAGAGTCTTGATATGGTAAGCTTTTGTAAGCTTGTCAAATGTTGTATGTTAATATTGTTAATTTTATTCTTTTGCAACTATCTCAGGACCTCCTTGGAAACAAGAAGCAGTCTTTCAACTGATCCATTCAGGTATGCTACATATTTTTTTAAGCATATCAAATACCACATATGAATCTCACAACAACTTATCTTTCGACCTATATTTCTCCTTGAAATAACTGTGCTACAGAGATCTTTCTATCCCACCTGACTGGGTGGTTCTGCTTTGCGACATCTTCATGCAAATAACCATGAATATTCTCAATTAGACATTTCTTTCTCTGAACAGCTGTATCCTAATACAGAAGTGCAACGTACAGATGAGTGAATCAGGCCATACCCATCAACCATATGAGGACATGTAGCAGAGCTCATACTACAGAGATTACAAAATATTATCTGAGGGAAATATATAGTTTAAGAATTGTATTGATCCTGAGACAACATTAGCTTTTATGACTGTCTGAAGTAAGTCATTCTGTGTAAATTTTCCATACTAGAACACATGATGCCCTGAACTAAAATAGCAAACAACTGTTGTGGGAAGTATGACACAATTTCTGAATAACTGTACAATCTGGAAAGTTTTGTCTGTCTAAAGCCACAAAGATTTGAATAGAAACAGAAACAGAGATTTATTTAAATTTGCTTGTGGCACCTTAGTACTGATAATTTTGGTAGAGTGATGCAAGTCGAAAATGTGTGTATATTTGAGGGAGGATATTTTCACTTTCATCAAGGTCTTATAGTGTTGTTGGATTCCTTTGATAGATGTTGAGAAGAGGCACCATCTACTGGGCCAACACTACCTTACCCCAATGTGATTAGTTGGAGATAGAATGTTCATCCAAATGCAATCTGATCAAAAGCAACAGGGTGCAGATGAATAACTTTCATATTAAGATGGGTGTTTTTCCATACTATGAAGTGGTTGAACAAGACTATGTATAAATACAGCTGGACTGAAGTGAAAGTCTTCTGTGAAATCCTGGAAACATAGCACAGGAGGGATTACCAGCCAGCCCAGTTTGCTATCATGGAAGAATTTTTTATTTACACCATCTGTAGTCCACCTTTCTCACTGAGACTCAAGGAGGATTGCACAAATCAAATGCAATCATCAGGATGGGATGTTCAATAAGCAATGTAATAAGATTATAATTGAGGAAATGTGAAACCAAGCAGAAATGTAAAACAAAGCATGAAGTATCAACATGACAACAATTCAGAAATTTCAAAGTAGGAAAATATAAACAGTAATAGATAGTAACTATGCACAGTAGTATATTACACACACCCCTTCCCTTTATTAAAGCATCTTTCAGACAGTTCTATTACAGTAAAGCCCCATTTCCTGTGGGGGAGGGAAGGCAGCATGCTATAGCTCAATCTTGTCAGATCTTGGAAACTAAGCAGAAGGAAAGACCTCCAAGTAAGAATCTGCAGATGGAAATCACCTCTGCTTAATCGCTTGCCTTGAAAGCCCCTTTTTGGGGATGCCCTGTCATCTGTGACTGAACCGCACTTTACATACATACATTACCTTTGTAAAAATGCTCCCTTAAACAATTCATTTGTTCATAATTTGCCCCGTGCCAAGAGAATGTGACTTTATGACTTCCTGACTTTATCAAACAGGAGTCTAAAAAAGGGCTTTTGAATAATTTCTGGTTTATGGGCAAGTTCAAAGATCATATGGAATTAGTCAGGCCTTCAAAATACCCTGGACTCCAACCACCTAGAAATGTATAGTTCTGAAACTTGTTTTGTTCCATTGTGTCTTGAGCCAGTGAATATCTTGCAGAATATTAAGAGATAATTTTATGGTGGTATCTTCTTGCCAGTAAAGTTGCCATAACATGTTGGCTTGTGTTTAGTTGCTTCAGTCTTCATGTGCAAAGGTTTTTGTGTTTGTCCCAGCCTTACAGTGTTTGTCCCAGCCTTCCATATTACAGTTATATGGCATGGATAACCATAACAAGGTCAAAGCTACTGGTGTAATCAACCTGAGCTTTGCATAAGTGGAAAGGTCAATGCCTCTTAAGGTCCACTATAGTGTTAACAAGCCTTAAACCTCAGATATCCTTTAAGAATATCTGTGCAGTCTGGCATGTTAATCAAGTACTTGGGTAATTTACAGGCCCTAATTTTACACTGAATTTACAATCTAACAATTTCTAGAAGATTGTGTGAGGAAAGTAAATGCTCCAACACTTTCATCTTTCCCCCTCCCACCACCACCACTTTCTGTATTCTGTCCTTGCTCCTGTGCCCTTCAGTATTGGAACTACCACTGTTCTAGCAATGATTATCAGAGTAGTTAGGAAATTCCCCAAATGTCAGTGAGATCCTGTGATGTTACATAGTAAGAACTATTCTTTTTTGGAAGTTATCAGCTTGTGCAAGTACAGATGTTGCTTAAGCAGTTTGGGAGTGGGTCAAAAA
Source organism: Sphaerodactylus townsendi (assembly GCF_021028975.2). Taxonomy (NCBI): domain Eukaryota; kingdom Metazoa; phylum Chordata; class Lepidosauria; order Squamata; family Sphaerodactylidae; genus Sphaerodactylus; species Sphaerodactylus townsendi. The sequence goes on from NC_059427.1 coordinate 59,699,780, forward strand.
ATCACTATTTTGTCCTTGGGTTTTTCTGTAAACCATGAAATTTACCTTTCTTACCTTTCTGTAAACCATGAAATCTCCCCTTTTCTTGGCCACCTATTATGAATCTGCACCAGGGAGGATATTTAGATATATAGAATGCCTAGGATATTGAGTATTTTAAGCTTCCTTTCTTCCAAACATTGGGATCGATGGAGGGTAAAACAGTGACAGCAAAACATTTGAGACCTAATCCAAGAAGATAAAATAACAACAATCCAGCAATAAAAACTCTGTCAATTTAAATAACCAAAGACTTCATGTAAAAACCTAATAGTTTCTTCTACCTAACGAAATATATATGTATTCATTGTATCTGTAGACAAAAATTAACATTATTTCATTGTACAATGAAAACAATAGTTACAGATAATTACACTTATTTTAAATATAGTTAATGCTTCATAACATTAAACAACCTTGCAAAATTGACTGAGTTGCATTGTGAATAGTATGCCTCAGTGGAAGTCATTCAACAACAAATAATATTTTTCTGTAGAAATTCATTGAAATGGTTTGTCATTTATGATAAATAAACCCCTTGGGGTTTACTTTCCCAAAACGAATGGCGGCAGAGGAAGTAGATGCTCAGATAATCTATAGATGAAGATGCTGTACACTCATTGTAATACATTGACCTATGAAATATGATATATTAATGGTTTTTGCTCATGGAGGTGGGTTATCAAACAAAGCCAAGCTGTATTTAGTTTTTTGTTTTGTTTCTATTTTTGGTGCTCTGTTTCTTCATCTCATTTCTGTTTTAAATTTATGAATTTAAAGGAGAAAATGAGGAGGCCCAGTTCACACAGCCATGCAAGGATAATCTTATTATACATCTGTTCATATGTCTTGAGGCTTTAATTCTAATAAATTAAAACTTTTTTGCTTTGTGTATGAAGTTGCTTTCCTAACTTTTAAATTGCTTGATCTGTATTTCACATTTCTTGCAATTATGGGCTATAGAAAAAGACTTGTAATTCATTAATTGTTCTCCCTTCAGTCACAGTGGTTATTCATTATGTTTAAAAAACTACCATTTTCCTAGCGAATTCTGTGACAATACAATGAAAAAATTCTAAACAAGTTCTTTGCTCAGAATCATCACTTTGTGGCAATTTTAAAAAATGTGAATCTGACTTTAAATTTTTCTTTATATAAATGTAAGGGAGGCAACCTGGCCTGCTTTATTAAATGTATTGTTTTTGAAGTGCATTTCATCAGCATGCAGCCCAGAGTTGGCCAACTCTAAGCTTATACCATATTTACAAACTCTCTCACCAGCATCTTACTGAAGCCTTTTTTCTGCATCACTGATTGCCAAGGCAACCAGTCTTTAAGAGGAGCTGCACTATACTTTCTCAGCTTATTCAATATAGCTTTTTCTTAATGTCTGCTTAGAGCACTGTGCTCTCGTTTGCTGCCAGCCACTGAATCACATAAATGAATATACAACAACAGCTGAACGCAGCTCACTGAGCATCACAATGCGGAAGCTACACCACATCCAAAAGTTACTATGCTGTTTAAGCCTGTGAATTCAACAACAAAGAACAGACCAGGAAAATGGCCTTTCAAAGAACCAGCTTTATATTCAGGCCGAGCGTGACATGAAATTTAATGTGTTTTACTGCTGGTTTTCCAAGGGAAAAAATGAAGAGCATGTACGTTGAGACTGTTGTGCTTTTCATTCACAAAAGTCCCTATTAGCATTTCTTTACAACACAGTACAGTATCATCAGAATTAGAGTCTGTCAAAATGTCTTGATGAGTACCTTTATAACCACTTAGAAGCCACACTTAAAACACAGAGATTGGCAAATAACTTCCATTTATTTCTTGCTGGCAGAGGAGGAAAATGTCTTTGAACAAATCTGAACCTTGTGTCACTTTAGGAATGAATGATTTTATAATGTTCTAGTGAAAAAAGGAATAAAGAATAATTAAGAATAATGTTCTAGTGAAAAAAGGAATAAAGAGTAATTAAGAATTTACTCAAGCCCTTCACATCAGTTTCTTGCTCTTTATCATTTTTATATTTATACATATTTGTGTTTGTATGTGTCCCTACCCAAATAATGGATGTGATAGAAGTGAAAGGGATACTATTCTGATTCTGTTTTTGTAGTAAGTTTGTTTTGTTTAACTACAATTACCAACTGCTTTTGTGAGATGTGTTTTCACAGGGGAGAGATATTGAACTTGGTCAAATATTGGTTTTAGTGGGGAAGGAAGTGCAGTTTTAAGTTTTCAGTCAAAGCTCTGAGTTTAATGGTTCGTGTTTAAAACAACAATAACTGACATTTTTAGTCATCTATCACCCCCTCTTGAGCAAGGCTGATGGAAGCTGCAATTGGAAGCTGGAAAAAAGGAAGAATGAGTCTTAGGGCTAAGGCAGCATCGGCACTCCTGGAGGGCAAGGATGAAGGAGTGGGAAGCACCCCCCACCTCCCATCCCCCACACAGCTGCAAAGATAAGAATATTGGGAGCCAGTTAATGGTTGGCCCAGTAAATTAGGTGGACAAGGAAATACGAGTGTGTATGAGATGGGAGGCATTGGGGAATGTGTGTGTGTGTGTGTGTGTGTGTGTGTGTGTGTGTGTGTGTGTGTGTGTGTGAGAGAGAGAGAGAGAGAGAGAGAGAGAGAGAGAGAGAGAGAGACTCCACCCAGACACAGGGTTTGCATTCACTAAGACTATTGCTGCTGTAGGGAATGCAAATGCGAATCACTCCTTGGACTGAAAACCCCCACCCACATTACAATACAGTCAACCACATCTTTGCATAGCAAGTTCTACCCAAACACTTACTGATTGGTTACCCAGCCTGACACATGGACAATATATACCCCACTAAACATTCCCTTCTCACTGGACACAGTGTGTAACAGTTCTCTCTGTGATACACCTCTAAAGATGCCAGCCACAGATGCAGGCGAAATGTTAGGAACAAGATCTACCACATCACAGCCACACAGCCTGGAAAACCCACAAGTTGAATCCAGCCGTGAAAGCTTTTGACAATACATTGGTTTTATAACTCGATCACTAGCTAATTCATCTTAGTGTTTTTTTATGGGCCAACTTTACCAATAATTTTCAAACTCTCCAGTAACACTTCAAGTTTCAAACTTTAGTCCAATCCCATCCCTGCCAGAGAAAATTGACACTGACATGAATTCCATGGGACAATTGCCATTTCAATGTTTTTCCTTTGAGCGGCATACAGGTTAAGGATCTCCCTTCTCCCCATGAGATCCCATTCACTTCAGGGGGCGGCTCCTTGCATCCAGATTTAAAATACATATTTAAAATAATATTCTTTAAATACATATTTAAAATAAAATATATATTTAAAATAATATTCTTTTGGAATGAAAATCAGTGAAGGACAAAAAGGATGTTTTTATAGGAATGAGGGAGGGTAAAGGCTGTTATTTAGGCTCTGCACATTATGTGTCCAGATGATATATAAGACTACATACCTTACAAAAGAAATTAGGGGAGAAATTTAGGAGATTAGGTTTGCTGGCTATGAGGTAAGTGTAGAAGGGATGATGAAAAGGCTGTGTTGGTGCCACATGTAAACAGGTACAGTACAGGCTGCTGGGCTCCTTCACTTGGTCAATGTGTCTGCTACTTTGGTGGGCTCAGAGAGGGTATCCTGTTTAATTCCCAGAGCAGTGTCATCACTTGGCTCCATTGCTGAGCAAAAATTGCATTGCTGCTGCCTATATCATCAAAGTGCTACAATGGAGAAACTTTGGAGGTGGAGAAAAATAAGTAGAGGATGGGAAACAGCAAAGTCCTGGACTCAAAGCTGGAACTGGTGAACATCTGTAGATGTGGTTTGGGAAAAACTATTAGGAACATGCACCTGTAAATGGGAATAAGAAATGGATTTCCTGGTCTCTGTATATTTCAATACAATCTATGTCTGTTTCAGTGCCACCGTCACTGTGAACAGGGAATTATTATTATTATTATTATTATTATTATTATTATTATTATTATTATTATTATTATTATTATTATTCAAAAACAGTTATACACAGCAAACAAGATCGATATGCTGGATTTTGTATTACATCACACTGCGTCCGGACACTTGAGAAGCATCTAGGACTGTGCTGATGTATACATTGAATAATCGTGCAGAGCCAGGTAAAGATTATTTTGCAGCTGACATATATGGTGATTTTGTCAGAAGCATGAGTATTTTTTTTTTCACCAAGTGCCGTTCAAGATCTTTAGGCACTGCACCCAGTCATGCCGATCACCCATAGGACCACCTTTACTGGATTTGTATGCAGAGTCTTTTATGGATTCAATCCTTAAATCCCCTCATTATGCATTATAGAAGTTTTTCAGATTTACTTTCTCATCAATCCTGCTGCAACATCAACTATTATTATTATTATTATTATTATTATTATTATTATTATTATTATTATTATTATTATTAGGAATTTATATACCACCCACACCCAAATGTCTCCTTCCTCTCTTAAAGTGCCTTCCAAGACAATTTGCTTTTGTCTACTCATGCTCCAGCAGTTCTTCTCCCCCTTTATATGCTCACTCTCTTTGTAGTTGCAAAGAATTGTGATAGGGGGGGGGGGGTCTATTGTTCTACGGGAAGGAAGAGGGTGTGGAAATTGGTGACTAATGCTAGGCTGCAGTTTCAGCCTTTGCTCTTTCCCTATCACTGCTTCCAACATCCAAGTTAAAAACATAGTTGCCACTGCTAACCATACATATAGAACTTTCTTTTAGGAATTTCCACTGAGAGCTAGCATGGTGTAGTAGTTAAGAGCAGATGGACTCTAATCTGAAGAACTGGGTTTGATTCCCCATTCCCCCATGTTAGCGGCAGACTCTTATCTGGTGAACTGCATTTGTTTTCCTGCTCCTACAAATAAGTTTTTCAAAACTCTCTCATCTCTATTTACCTCACAAAGTGTCTGTTGTGGGAAGAGGTAGAGAAAGGAGTTTGTAAGCCACTTTGAGTCCCCTTACAGGAGAGAAAGGTGGGTTATAAATCCAAAATCATTATCATCTTTTTGAGTTAAATTAACATTGTGGTAATATGACCTTGCACAACTGCTATTATTAAAAATAGTGGCATAACCAACTAACAAGATATAATCAGTTCTGCTAAAACAGTGATGGCGAACCTTTTCGAGACCGAGTGCTAGAGCTGCATTAAAACCCTTATTATTTATCACAAAGTGCCAACGCTTGGCGAGATTTAACCTGTATACTAAAGGGTTTTAGTTTAGAAAAAACGGACAGAAATTCACGAAGTGATATTATTTACTCAGGAGTAAGCTTGGTGGTAGTTGGTGGCTTTGCTTTGAAGCAACCGTGCAACTCTTCCAATGGATGAATCACGACCCTAGGAGGGTTTACTCAGAGAAACAAGGCTACATTGGCAGCAACTGGGCTTACTCCCAGGAGTAAAAGGATGCGTGCTTTGGACCTTTACATAAGAAATCTGAGTGGGGTTTAACTTGAGGTGGCTTAACAGGGTTACCTGCACTGCTACCACAAAACTAGGTCGCAAAAGTTTTATGCTAATAATCGAGGCAATTGTAATGCAAGATTTAAATACTACATGTGTGGGGGGGCACTCTGTTTGCTTAGCGATGCCTGGAGAGGAGCTCTGAGTGTACCTCTGGCACGCCCATTTTATAGAGTTCGCCATACACTGTGCTAAAATGTTAAATATTATATATATTGGTATTTTGCCTATTGTACAAGAAGCAATTCTGAAGTCAGACGAAACACAAACCTTAAAATTGCAGATGTATCCAAATCTATCTTAAAAGGCTGGAAAGATAAATTGATGAAAAGTTTGAAATCTGTATTTCCATACAGAACTAAAATCATAAAGTCATAAGGCTGCCTTATGGAACAGTGGGATGACACATATAAAATCAATGGTCAAAAATCTGAGAAACTGTTTGTGGAACAGTGCAGTGCATAGTTAATCTAAATAGACTATCCTGGATATATTAAGCAGATTGAACAGTGTTCAGGCTATTAGTAAATGGAAAACATACCTTATTGGGCATGACAAAGAATAACCGGGGGGGGGGGGGGGGGGGGGCAGTGTTCCCAGGCCTATTGGAGAAGTCTAAGCTTTTCCTTGATGGAAGGAAAAGTCTGCTTGTGAAACATTCTGTAAGTATGATTCATCCCACCCAAACATACGTTCATTCACTATTACTTTGATATTTATTCTCTGAATGTTCTAATTCTAACCAGCAGGGATTTGGTGAGCTGCACAACTTACATAAGATAATTAATTTTAAAAATGTAGAGCAATTGCACCCTTTAAGTATCTCTGAAGATATGAGACACAAATGTGACCTTTGGGTTTCAAAAGGATAGCAAATAGAAAGCAACTGTCGCATCCTCTGTTCCAAAGAAAAGGATTTTAGAAATTGAAAATGCTGCCTGGTTTCTCCAAATTTAGTTTTTCCCCTCCATTGCATCCTTGCCCCAATTTCGCTTACCCTTTGTTTCCCTTAAGAATAAAAAGGTTTGGCTTTGCACTGTAACTAAATGAGGACTAGCTGCTGCCTTTTTTTTCTGCTGTTAATTAGCTGGGCTCCAAATTCATTCTCCACTGATGAGATTGCTATGAGTGCCTGAGCATTCCTTGTTACAGATGCATTATATCCCTGTAAACCAATGAAAAACTGTCATCAGGCTTCCATTTTAGACGTTATCAATGTGTTCTTGTTGCCATAACAACCAGAATCAACCTATCTCGAGGAGTCTTTATCTTGCTGGCTTTTAAAAAGCTAGGAATTTTACTCTTTGCACCATGTGGATTCCAGATGAATTGGATTTTTTCTTGCATACAGACCCTAACTAGCCAAAGTATTATTTGGGATTAAGATAACCATAATTTATTTTGTGAGTGGGAAGGACCTGCACGTAGCCTGTCACTTGCCACCTCCCTTCCACTCCCAGGAAATCAACATTTTTCATAGGTGCTGGCAGACAATGGAGCAGATGTGATTCACACCAGAGGAACTGATTTTTTTTTAAAGTTCTGTGCAGCTTAGTTACAGAACTGGGGAGTTTCCATATGATGTGATCTTAAGTCTGCCAGGATCACAGCGCATTTGTTGTGCTCAGCTGACAGGAATGTTTGCTTGTGAGCTCTAGGGATGCTTTCTGAGGGGCCTTTAATTTCTGACTGAAATATATACTGATTATTTATCAATCAGTTTTGGATTGGCTGGAAATAGGCAAATAGGGGTTTTGTGCGTGTAATGGTAATGTTGGTTACATTGAAAAAGTCTGAAAAGATTAGCCAAAATTAAGGGAAAGAAGCAGAGTAAATTAATGTTTAGCCTTTGTGCTATAGCCTCTTTGTATCAAAGTAGTACACTGTAGCTATGCAGGTGCAGGACCATGTGGACGAAGGGCTACATACAGTGGAAATACTTGCATTGCTGCCTCCTTAGAAAAGACGAGGGTGTTTTATGTAATATCAGTTTTTTCCCTTAAAAAGTGGGATATTCTTTTATTAAATACTGCAAACGAGATTTCACTTGCTGCAGTTGGATTGTTTTAAAATGCTGAAGTTAAAGGCCTTTTGCTTGGACTATTGGCAGTTTCTGTGTCTCCAACCTCTCCATGGTTTCTATAAAAGGTAAGAAATATTACATGATTTTAAGACTGGGTGACTGAAAGCTGCTGCATCCACTTTCTGTGAGATATATTTGCATGGAGAGGAAGGGGGTGGGGTGGGAAAATTAATGCAGATTTATTGCGACAAAGGTTAAATGTTTATTGTTTCTTTAAATATAGTGACATTGCTGTTTCCATGTTTCTGTACTGAAGTGATGTGGTATTAATATTCATATTTTAAATGAAACAGTAACTTTTTTCTTGAAATGTGGTTTTCATTCCCTTTGATTTTATCTCTCCCTTAAGCAGAATAACTCATTAGATCTACACAACATAAATAGTGCTTAGATATTATTTGGAATATCATGGATAATTATGTGATGCATATTAATATTCCAACAAGGAAAAAGTTTTAAAAGAGCAGTGTGTGTTTCACATGAACAAGCAATTGCACATCAAAGCAGCTGTGACAGAAAGCTGAAATGATAGATGGTGAGTCATGGCCAGGCCAACACTAATGGGACTGAGTGTTGGATGCATTGTTCTTGCGAAAGTAATGGAACAGCAAAATAAGCAATTTAATTTGACATCTATGCCACACTTACCCTGATGTTTTAATCTTATCTTTGGAGGTCTCACTATTCAGAACAACTTCTCAGTGAAGAAATCATGTACAGATTATTCAGTTAGCATTCCTCCAAGGTTGCTTTTAATTTTTTCACAACATTTTGCAATCTTCTATAGAAGGACTACACTTATGTCTTAGAGAAAATACTTGGAAGGAATGCTAATTACAGCTTTATTTATCACACAGCAGTTGCAAATCTTCCATATGTATACAAGGAATATATGCTCTTTTTAACTGTCATTTTGTTGCAAATTTCTTTTTAAAGAAAGTCTGGCAACACAATGATGCAGAAAATTTTGTGTAGCTTTAAAATTAATTAGAATATGGAAATCAGATTTGTGCCTTTTCTGTGTTTATTTAAATGCCTTCCTTTTTCTCTAGGAGTAATTATCAAAGAAGTGCGGTACCTTAATGCTTTTCACTACCTATTTCCCTATATAATAAGATTGCATTTTAAAAGGTATGACAAACTTAATTTGCATGGATTATTTTAATCAGAATGTGAAAAAAACAGTAATTACTTACATTAAACATCATTATTTCATCAGAGTATTTTTAGTGTTTACACTACATAAGCTGGAGTCACTTACCTGAGATAAAATATTGCTAAAGAACTGATAACATAAACCTTTATCTTTTAAAGTACAGGATGCTTAAGAATCTCAGAAAGTATTTGAAATTAACCTTTTTGTTCCTTGTATGTGAAAATAAAACATAAACGTGTTAATGAATATGATTCTCAGTCTTTAAAAGTTCTAGTTATGCTTCATTATAATTTTTGAAGTTAATCAGAATTCTTCACAAAATGCCTACAGGCCCACAAGAAGAAAGAGAGTGATAAAAAGGAGAGGGGAGGCAAAGTGTATGAAAAATAAATTGTGTTACCAGATCCAAACTTTAAATCTGATTAATTCATCCATGGCTTAATATGATGTCTGGCAGTGATGTTGAGGCTTTCTCTATCTTTTACCACTGAAGGTCCATAAAAGGAAACAAGTTTGGCAAATTTAACAGAAAAAAATATAATCTCTGCAGTTGAGTTGATCAGCAAGCTAAAACTGAATTACAGCTTATTAACTTATTAAAAAATAATAGAAGATACCTTGAATTCAGCAACATGCGTTCAGACCTTTCAACAAATTCTAGTTGGGACAGTTTTGATGCAAGTGATAAAATAATAGATTATTTACTGCTGCAGTTAAGATCATGCTTCAATTTTGTAATTGATATTACTAACCTACACTTTTAGATCTAGAACTATGACACTTGTTTTGTGTGTGCTGCTGCTGATACTGTTCCAATGTGAAATCTATTTGTTTATTAAGCTTATGGCTTTCATAGAACATGATAGAAAGACACAAAATGGTCTTCTTTGAAGTGCAGTTTTGCTCAGTAGAAGCACTCAATTTTTTAAAGTGGAGTAGGCAGCAGTTTTTCTATATATAAATTAATGTCACTTTTTTTACACAAGGAATTCCTACAACTGCAATTTTGATTTTGGCTTTTCATAATCATACAACCTGAGATAATCTTTCATTTGCTGGTGTATTCAAAGACTAAGCCAGAGTTTGCAAGAATGAAGTCAAAAGATTGTTGAGACAGGGAACTTTTGACTCATTTCTTGCTTGTCTGTCATCCCAAGGCAAGTGATATCCTGCCATTTCAGAAGAGGGGGAAGTGATTCTGTTCATTGCCCATTTCAATTGAAGACATGTTGCTTCACTGACTTCTAGAATAAGGTGACCAGATTTTTACTATTGAAAAGCAGGGCGCGCACACCCGCATGAGCACACTGCTTTTTGCGGCGGTGCTCCCCGGTCAGGAAACAGGGAAGCGCCCCAGAAGGCACTGTAATGGCAGCACGCGGAGTGCGCAAAACTTCCTATTTGTTTCGAAGCGCTTCCTGACTTCAACCGAAGTCGTCACAATAAAGCGCCCGCTACAAAAACGGTGTGTGCTCATCGCGGCCCCTCTTCTGTAGCTGACGCATAAGGCCACATTTGTTTAATCGGGACAATGTCAAAGCCTGGCGGGGATCGCGGGACACGATTCGCATAAAAGCGTGAAGTGTCCCATTTAATCCCAGACGGACTGAGATCACCCTATTCTAGAACAATATTTGGGAGGGGCTTGTGCTGCTGGCCGGGGGTTTGGAATCAGTTAAAATCAATCTCCCATCACTTTCCAACAGAAAATAGCTTTGGTAGCTAGGGCTATGTGTATGCAAATTATTTTCCAGTTTCAATGATGTTGAGGTTTTCCTGTTTTCAATAGGGGTTTTCCGATTTCCCCATATACCATAGTGTATGCATGTACCTTTGGGGGTCTGTCCAGTTTTTCTCTGATTTATTCCTAACCTTATTTTCCGTAAATTTTTGAAAAAAGTTCATAGCAAATTCTATATATATGAGGTATGGGTAGGAAAGTTTGGGTTTTCTCAGTCTTGCCCTGATGGCAGCCATTTTTCCTGCCCCATCTTTGCAGTGGCCATTTCCCTGTCCTACCATCAGGCAGCTTTAAAAAAAATCTCTGCAATTGGATATTGCTCTGTCATTATAATGGCAGCAAAATTTCCAAATTGTGGAGATATAAGGGGGAAGGCATTACCCCTTATGTCCCAAACAGGCCGCTGTGTTCGGCAGCGGCAGAGCTGCTGGAGATCCCTGGTCCTGTGATGGTGCGGCTGGCCTCGACCTGGCCAAGGGCCTTCTACAGCTTCTGGCCCCTGCTACCAGTGGAATGCTCTACCTCCAGCTGTCAGACCCTCGCGGGACAGCAAGTGAGTTCCGCCAGGGCCTGTAACTTGCTAGGCTATTCCACCGGGCCTTTGGGGGGGGGCTGGCCGCGGTTTTATCACCCCCCACTGAAGCTGCCACTTTCCAACTGGCCGGGCCCCGGGTTCCATCCTGGGTCCTACCTATCCCTCCCTCTCGGCTGGCCTTTTAGATGCGGGTGCTTGTTGTTTTAAGCGGTATGTAATTGTAACTGTTATTTAAGTTTTAATTTTAAAGTTTAAAGTTTTAAGTTTTAATGAAATAAGCTGCACTCTTGTATTTGAAATGTTTTGCTGTAGTTGTTTAATGTGCAGCCATTCTGTGAGCCGCCTCGAGCCCTTTGGGGGTGAGGTGGCTTATAAATAAATAAATGAATGAATGAATGAATGAATGAATGAATGAATGAATGAATGAATGAATGAATGAATGAATGAATGAATGAATGAATGAATGAATGAATGTTATTCTAATGATTCAATTATATTCAACTAATACTTTTTTTAAAAAAAACCCTGGAAAGGCCCTGGTGGTTTGGGGGGAATATGGCTGCTGCAGGGAATCCACAGGAAAATGCTACATGAAAGCCTTGTTGCCACTACTTGTTGTATTGGCAGCCACAGTAGCAATGGGAAAAATTCTGTCTCTGTGTGGAAATCTTGTGCGTTTCTTTATCGCTGAGCAATGCTAATCTTAGTCATGTGATACTTTTAGCCACCAGGGATGTTTCTTCTCATAAATCCTGGCCAGTTTAACATGTGCATCAGGAGCTCATAGATACCAGATTCAGAAAATGCAGTTGCTGAAAGTTTTTCAAAAGCAGATAGTAATTATGGGAAGCCAGTGGATGATAGTTCGTAATAACTGACCACTCTTATAAACTAAGACTATATCCTGAAGATAGGCAATTGTTGCTGGTTGTGATCCCTCTGGGGGCATCGAAAGGTACTCTACATGAAAGAGCCCTTTATTTTAATTGGTGCTATCTCCTTCACATTGACAAAGCCTTAAAGTGGCCATTACTTGCATCCTTGACACTGCCATATATAGGTTTATCTGTCCTTGAGTTTTCGTGGCAGCATTTTTCTGAAACATGTCAAGATTCTAGCCCAAGGTTAGCATTTAGGATGCATGTCTTTCTATGCCAATCTGTATCATATAAGTGAAAAGTCTTCCTACTATCTACCTGTGTCTCTATGTTAATACACACAGGTGCTTCATCTCTTAATAATCTGAGTATGTGTATCTTGGTTCAAGTATCTAGTTCATGCATCATTCTCCCCAAATAATCATGTACTATTTAGAACTCATATATCCAAGTAAATGCCTCAATTGTCCAACTAGTGAAAACAAGAAACAAATTAATTTTAGAGCTGTGGAGTTTTATAATTTACACATTAAATGCTAACTTCTGAACAGTAGAGTTCTCTCTGTAGTTGTCGAGAAGGCTTTCAAGGAATCGACCTTGGAGTGCTTCATGTGGTGTTCTGGAGTTGTATGACAGCGTGTTCTGGCAGCATTCTCTCCTGGCGTTTTGCGCGACCATCTGTGGCTGCAAAGCATCTTCGGAGGATCTGATCCTCTGGAAGATGCCAGCCACAAATACAGGCTAAACATCAGCGAGAGAGAAAGCCTGCTGCTAGAACACCGGCCATACAGCCCAGAAATACTACTACACATGGCAAACCCACAACATAATGGTTCTCTTCTTCCTTCCATCCCAGTTCCTTCACTTGGAATGGTAATTAGAATCAGCCACCAGTCCCTAGCTAGGCCCTCAATAATTATGTGTTCCCAGTACCAGCTGCTGAAGTATATCCAGGACTTTATCTCAGCTTTCTCTTGGTGTTGGGCTGTTATGGATGGTTTGCTTTCTCTGAACATTCCTAGTTCTTATACTACCACTGGCAATAAGGGGAGTTCATCCACAGGCCAGCGCCCAGATGGCTCCCACTATCTTGCTGCTCCAGGCATTGGTGTTTTCCCCATGCATTGGGCTGGGAGAAAGTTATTTCTGGGAGACAGCAGACCTGCTGCCCAGTTCCGGATCCATTCCCTATGCTGTGCCTCTGCATCCTTTTGCCAGCACACCAATAAAATGACTGTGGCCAAATTTTACCTACACAATTGGGTTTCTTTGTCTCCTTCCACACCCCTCGGGCCACTCCCTCCCCTCCACAGGTGGCAATGCTAGATCTGTTCCACATTACAAGGTCTGATAGCAGCATCCCCTTCCTCAGATGTCCCAGATAGGGGTGAGCCAAGAAAAAAAAATTATCAGTATTTTTCAGGGTTGGTTTTTCTTGATGATACCACCCAAGTTAGGTGAGGTTTGGTTCAGGGGGTCCAAGGTTATGGACTCTCAAACGTGTAGCCTCCGTCAAACGTGTAGCCCCCATCCCCTTTGGGAGTCCATAACTTTTGACCCCCTGAACCAAACCTCACCTAACTTGGGTGGTATCATCAGGAGAGACCCCCCAAAACTCCCTGAAATGTTGGTGCTGCTAGCCTAAAAACTGCGCCCCCTGCAGGGCAAAAACTGAAAAACACTAAAAACACTAAATCACTAAAAATACAAAAAACAAACCTGAAAGTTTTGCTGCCCTCGAAGCGTGTGCCCGATTGCAAACGACGCGCACCCATACTTGGTAGCTCTCCTCCTCTGACACTGGGCTTGCCGTGACCTGGCCCAACTTTGTACTGCAGGCTTTGGAGGTAGAGCCCACAGTTTAAAGCTGGGCTAGGCTGAGCTCAGGATTGAACTGCAGGCTTCCCCTCTAAAGATCACTTGGACTTTGCAGGCAGTGTGTGCGGTTCAATAGTGGACCCAGCTAGGCTGTAGGTAAGTAAAGGGGGACTTTTTTTAAGACGGTGGACTAAATGAGCCTGAAAATGCTAAAGAAATTTTACATTTCTGGGATCAGAAATGTCACCTTTTTTGGGGTGACCAAAACACCCACCTCTAATCCCTAACCTTCCCCCACAGAAATTTCACAGTATTCTTCTTACTATTTCTCAGTGCCCACCTCTTCTTCCATAACTAAAATTTCTTCTATTATTTAAATTAATCTCAGTTTTTGAAAATTACACTGTTCCAGAAAACCTGAATTGTCAAGTAATAGCAAGTAGTCACAGCCACAAAACAACTCCAAGCAGAAGCAGCTTAATGCCACATGTCATTATCTTTTGGGAAAACATGGTGTGAATCCTTTAATAAATGCTAGTTGAAAAACCCTGCATATAATATTCTTATTATCTGAAATCACAGCTTCCAGATCTTCAGCTGATGTTGCTTTTCATATGTATCAGCTTCTTCCCAAGAATCTAGAATGCTGTAATTTGTCAGCATAGTATATATGCATATCCAAGCAGTATGGAATTTTGTAATTGATAGATGGATATTTTATCAATATGAAGATGGTTCAAGTGCCATCCAAGGTTTTTTGGTATGACACTCAGTGTGCCAATAATCACTGAGACCACAATAATTAATGACTTTGTTCTTACGCTACCCTTCTCAATGGGGACCTAAAGTAGCTTATATCATTCTCTTCTCTTCTATTTTATCCTCACAGCAACAACTCTGTGATATTGGTCAGGATGAGAGTGTTTGACTGGCCCAAGGTCACCTGGCGAGCTTCCATGGCATGGTGGGGATTCGAATCTGCATCTCCAAGCGTCTAATCCAATATTCTAACCACTATACCACACTGGGTTCCACCGGTGCCCATCCTATTAGTGTCGGGCAAAATGGCATGGATGGCAGCACACAGGAACTTACCTCGGCAGCTGGCTGGCCACCGTGGCACCCAAACCTGCAGCCATGAGTCTCCTTTGCAATAGCCTCTGCCAGCATGGACAGGGCACTACAGGGGGCAGATATTCAAATTGGACTTGCCCAATTTGAAAGTCCCAAAGGACTTTTGGCCCGGGAAAGCCCCCATACGCCAGCAGCCAACTGACACCACTGAAAAGGATTCCACAGATATATATTGCGTTGGTCATTTGAGCACTTAACTGTTGGGCCTCCTCTGTATGTTGTTCCATGACAAGTGAAAATAAAAAGTACTCCCAGATATCAAAGTTATTTAACTTTCTCTAACTTTTGTCCATTGATTACCCAGTTATAAATTGAATGACAGTGTTGCTTAATGAAAATTATAACCTTAAATTTGTCATAACTAATATTCAATTTCCCCCAAAATAATACTGAGAAAAAGATTTAAACAAATGCTGAAGGCCAACAGGAGAACAAGAGTGAAGAAGAGTCTGCATTTAGCAATACAGGAATTTTGATGTTAGCTAAAGAAGGAAAGTGATGGTTGGGTAATTTCAACTTGCTGTTAAAAGTTTATTAAAAATAAAGATCAAGAAAATCTGTTCCTGGAAATGGAAGTCGCTGTATCTTTGACATCTTGTCGAGGTCCGCGCTGTAGTCTTTCCAAGCTTGATAAGGTGAAAATATGGAGAAGACTTATTAGCCGTTGCTGAAAGTGACCCCTCTACTCCTGAGGCGTAGCACCAATGGGGCGGGGTGGAGTGCAACACCCCGGCTGGAGCTGTGGCGGAGGCATGGCCAGGCCGTAGAGGGGTGGGGGCAGGGCGGCTGCAGTGGGGGGGCACATGCGCCCCCCAAGCAGAGTTTCCCCTTGTTCCACCTCTGGTTTATTCCCAGTCATCGCCATCCCTATGGATGCAGGAATAGATTCAGAATGTCATGGCATCTTTCACTTTGTCAGGTATTGTACGCAATATGATTAGGACACTGATGACTTGTGATGAGGAGGCCGTTTTCTGCAGAGTCTCTAGGTAATACATTCTGTTCATTGTATGTGCTCCCTCCCTTGCAGAGGCTAACATTTACTTCATTGTATTGTGTTGAGATTGTGCAAAACTCCTTGCACAAACATTTAATACAGTAAAGACAGATAGCAGCTTAGAAAATAGTTGCTTCTCTGAGTATGTTGTTTCACAGTATTACTTTACTGTCTACCGCCATCAGGTTTACACTGTATCTGCACAATGGGAGGCACTGTGGGAGTCATTAGCCTTAATTTGGATACAGTTTGAAAGAAATGCACAGATGCTGTGGATCATGTATGTCATTATCATCTGGTCTTGCTTTTATTTAGTCACATATTTTATTGCATCAGGGGCTGTTAATTATGCCATGAGATTCACCAGCTTTAACTAGGGCACATTGTCGGGACTTCTTTGCCAGGATGATAGCCAGTAGGCTGTGATAATTTTTAAAGCTGTTGTTCTTTATTGTTTGTTAAAGAGTTTTCTTGTTGTTCTACTTTTTAATAGTTTTCCTTTGGTTAGGTTAAAAAGTATATTAATCAACTGGAAATAATTATTCCATTTCTTAGAGGCAGGGCTGAGAGAATTACAGGGACAACTGTATGCAGGTTGGGGCCATTTTTCCTACATTTATTCTGAGGTGTTCAACCTCCTCCTTCTTGCAGTCTGCTTCTATGCATCATATGAACACAAATTCCACTGAGTTCCTATCTTTAAATATCTTTGCTGTATGGCACCCCAGTGAAGCCAATGCTGAATAAACTTGCCGCATCTGTAGAACTGTAGTGCTTATGTGCCTTCTTTTCTCTCCCCTATAGCATATGCCACCATTCCCTATGATTTTATAGCATCTGCTCGCCATTCTACAGGGAGTCTGCTTCATAATAAAATCATGGGAGACAGCCAACTGAAACAAAATTCCTAGTAGCACACGCAGAGCAACTGCATAAATAATGTAAAAGCTTTCAGCATCTTTCCATGCCAAACAGTACATGCAGTCCTTGCTATCAGTGACCCTGTACTTAGTTCTTGGGTTATGAAAGTGGCCAGTCTGTTTATCTGCTGAAAATGTACAGTAGTAGCTGAAATCTAACAATGCCATAAGTCTGAAACAACTGTCAACATGAGATTCTACCTCCAGTCCAAGCAGAATAGTTTTGTTTCTTGACATATTTCAGTGCTTTGTATAGGGTTGCCAACTCAGGGTTGAGAAATTTCTGGAAATTTGGGGGTGGACCCTGGGGAAGGCAAAGTCTGAGGATGAAAGGAACCTCAGTGGAGTAGAATTTGCCCTTCAAAGCAGCCACTTTCTCCATAAGAACTGATATCTGGCATCTTGAGATCAGTTAGAATTCTGGGATAACTCCAAGCCCCACCTGGAGATTGGCAACCCTAACATTGTAGAATAGGAATGTGGGTCCGCTGATGTAAGTTTATGTACAGTGATCAGTGTCAAAGAAATAACATGTAAGGGTTTTTAGTGTTTCTGTGATTAGGACATGCCTTCCTTTAATGGAGGGTTGCTTAACACTTGTACAATGTAGAAATCATCTTCAGGATTCAAGTTCTGGGTTATTTCTTCTGTAATGCTTACTGATAACCTATCATTGAAAAAACTCATAGAATATCCATAAACATATAGCCAGAAATGAGGCCTTCACTTATATAGCAATGTTGAGGAATATTATGCATTCCTCTGATACAGGAAATTGTTATTTTTATGTGATATAGGTGTATTGAAATCTACAGTTTTCCTTTCTTCAGTGATCCTTTGTCATTAGACTTGTTCGGGAGTTGAAGTGAGCTAAAATGAGAATCATATATCATTGTGCACGATCGTCGTGAACATAAGAGCAATTGTTCTGGAACAGATCAAAAACCTATTTGTTTTTATTTCTGTGTTCACTTGCAGTCAACTAGTTGCCTTTGGTTCATGAAGGCAGCAGATGCCCTCCCTGTTTTGTGTCTCTAGCATTTGATACTGCCTCTGAACATGAATGTCTCGTTGAACTATCATGGCTGCTTGTCATCAATAGATCTGTGTTGCAAAAGATCTAACTTTCCTGAGATTTCCCACTATTGTCCTTGTCTACTAATCTAGGCAGCATGTGAGTTTGCTCATGCATAGCTACTGCTTACAAAAATTTGCTAACGTCTGAAGGAAAAGACCATATGAACAAGCAAATTGGCTGTTTCTTATACCAGAATTTCTAGCCCAGTAGAGCAACCTGATATTTGAAGTAGGTGTGTTATCTTCCCAGTAGCATTATTTCTCTTCCAGTGTTTCTTGAATAGTTTGGGGAAGCAGCTCTACTGCAGTGGCTGCCATACTATTTCAGTGATATTTGAATTTGCCTACTCAAATTACTCTATTTACTGTAAACTAAAATACAAGTTTATGGTTCTCAGGTGTTTCATAAACTTTTCCAGTCTACAGTATGTTCAGCTTCTTCTAAACTTTTTAATATTTGTAACTGAACAACTTATAGAACATTGGCCCTGTACTCTGGGTGCATCATAATTGTTTAGCACAAACCCTTTGGAACATTAGTAATCTTTACAAATAAATAACCCAACCAGTTCCCCCTCCCCCCACCCCCAAAAAGCAAGATTAGTGTTCTTACTGGCTTAACTGATGTTTAAGTCTTTAACTTGATGAACTATTCTTGTGTAATTATTGATTGATTTGGTAGAGGCAGAGATTAACATAGTTCATTCTAACAGCAATTCATGTCAGAGCATTTCCAAGGAAGAGAGTGGCAGATACAACATGTGCGGAGAAATTACTTCTATCTCAATATTGTAGAAAACAGCTGGGAACTGTGATCTGAAACAAGTGCATCTGTCTGGTTTCTAATGACTGCTAAAGAAAATATTAACTGAATTGTGTTGTACCTAAAAAAAGATATTTATGATTTGTTCTGTAATTGTTTTGAAGAATACTATCCTTCAAAGACTGGAGGTCGTGCCCATTTCTTTCCCCAATGGTTTCCCAAGAAAGCCAGAGGGGAAATGGTCATTTCTGTGTACAGTTTCTACACGCTTAGGATGTTGTGCCCACATTTAAGTAAATGTACTTCAGAGGTGGCATCTCAGCAAGGCAAGGCCACCCTCTGTGTGTGTGTTTGTGTGTGTGTGTGTGTGTGTGTGTGTGTGTGTGTGTGTGTGTGTGTGTGTGTGTGTGAAGTGCCATTAAGTTGCTTCCAACTTACGTTGGCCCTATGACTTGATGACCTCCAGAACGCCCTATTGTTAACAGCTTTGTTCAGGTCCTAAAAACTAAGGGTCACGGCTTCTTGTATTGAGTCAATCTAGTTCATGTTTGATCTTCCTCATGGCTCATGTCGGGTCAGCATACATTGTTCTGTTCCCCACTCCCTCAAGTATGCCAGTGGGTCATGTAATCAGGAAAGAGCCCACTTATATCTGGACCAATTTTGGGGAGAATGTATATATAGACAGATGGCGAGGTAATATACTCAATTGTGAGTAGCATACATCCACACCTGCTCTCCCTCTAAGCACTGGAAGTAATTTTGCTTAGGTCCACCCACATCTACAGCTAGCTCTAAAAATGATTGTTTTATTATGAATACAAGTTGAGATAACATTTCTCTTCATGTGACTGATAATTTAACATATAAAATGAGTTTTGTGCTGTGTAATTCTATTGAGCTTTGTTTAGCAGATAACAAAAAGGATCAAAGCATAAAAGCATCCTTGTTCTGTGAGTGGTATTAATGTGACTCTTTGTCATTTGCAGTATTAACAGTGCCTAGCTTATACCCTTTCATCTATTAGAATCTGACTGTGTTTTTCACTTTGTATCTCATGATCCCTGATACAAGGCAAGAAGAGAGGGATATCTGTCCAATAAAATTCCTGACACTGCCTGGTATCAGTTTTGGCAAAAGGATCCATGAAAGAGTGATGCTCATCTGCAAGGCAATGCAAAGATTATTGTTGTTAAATTTATTGTTGGTGTTTGGTGAGAAAAAGATAATAGTTAATATATTTTTATCATTATTAAATATACATATATATGTGTGTGTGTGTGTGTGTGACTCAGATACATCAAGGTTAGCTTCTTCTCTCAGTCGAGCATTTCCATTTCAGATGCTGTGGTATAGTTGATTGATATATTATTTGAATAGGAGATATTCTTTGCTGCTGTGTATGTTCATGTTTAACATTGGAAAATGACTCAGTTCTTTTGGCATTCAAATGTTTATTCCAGTGGGCAAGAATTTGCCTTTAAAAATCTGCACTGCTGGGAGTTTACACAGTTTCAGCTGTGTGATTTAAATGTAATTGGTAATCACTTGCAGTTCTAGTAAATGATATTCTGGAACTTTGCAGGCAGATTCTGAAAGAAAAAGGGATTTTTCCCTGAAGTTCAACCTATTCTGTACCTGCCTAATTTAATAATCTGAAACTGTGATAAGTTACCTTCTGAACAGCCTTGAAAAATATTTCCCAGTTAGTGAATAATGTAAACAATTCTAGTAAATTGTGAAGAAACCTCAGATGGGAAAGCTGGCTTCTTTTTCCAAGTTACAGAGTTAAAGTCAGTGGAGATTGGAGGAATTGTTGGAGATCATGAATCAGAGTGTGGCTGCGTCCGGAATCTTGGCTAGCTTTTGCTTGGTGTTTGCTCAGTGTACTTCTTGACTGGATTATTTGGAATAAGTTTTGCCTTTTGTAATATTGCTGAGGAGGTCATGAAGGGAGATGGCAGTGCAATGTGGAATCTGATGTGGAAATACTGCATTTCAGTCAGAACAATCAGGTACAGTTGTTTGAAACTTGTATACTTTCCCTGTAGGCTCAGACTGTTTACATTTTGTATGGCTGTGTTCTACTTCAATGGCTTCACACTGTTGTATGTGATGATGGAAATCCCTCTAGAGATGTATGTTGTGTGCAGTTAAATATAGAGAACTAACATCAGCTTTTCATCATCAATTTTTTCCTGGATTTCAGACATTACAAGTGGACTTGATATGAGCGTAGGAGGTTAGTTAAAGTATGAAACAAATAGCTTTTTCATATGCCACTCTGTTGTATTACCTAGGGGTCTTACCAATATATTCTATGTCTTTAAAATGCCACGTATTCTACTATTTTGATTGCATGTGTCTGCTCTTCAGCAGATTAGTCACTATACATTGGGCTTTTGCATGTATTTTGCATGTTGAATATATTTTTCACCAGTGCTGTCTGTTTCAGTGAAGCATATTTGGTAAGGACAGTATTAAGAAAGTTAATTGTGTGCACTTACAGTGACTTAGAGAGCTACTTCATTATTCTTTTCATCCTATGACTTCTTTATGCAGTAGGGTTGTGTGTTTTTAAGGCTATGTTTTGTATGCAAACCTCCCTCGAGGAAATGCATAATCTAAATAATTACTGCACTTCACAGTATATAATTATTCACTGTTCCAACAAAACCGTCTGGCCTGGATTTCTGCATGAATCTTTACAGCCAGTAAGAAAAGTAAAAATATATGCCGGGGAGACTTTTTCAGTAATTTTTTTTTTTTGTTGAGACAGTGAATCCCTGGTGGCCATATGATAAACAGATGTTAATTAGATAAAGGAGGATTGAGGACTGAAGAACTTTTATTCAAAATGCTTTCAAGAGGTTTGGAAGTGGGGGTCTGATTCAAGGGCCTGAGTGAAGTGACATCCTGATATTTAATTCATGTTTAAACATAATTGCCATCTTATTTTCAAGAATATTCATCTTGCTTTTAATATTACTTGAAAGAAATAATTTGAATACATGAACATTGTATATGATCAACAATGTGCCAAGAGAGAGACTGAGAGAATGTCACAAACTTTAAAGGTCTGGAAATTCTGGGGAATCTCCAATGGGTCTTCTCTTTTTGCTTAATTCATAGATATCCAAAGTAAGTTATTTTGACCATGTGGATTGAACTTTAGATTTATTGCTTTAAGGTATAAGAACATAAGAACGAGCCTGCTGGATCAGACCAGAGTCCGTCTAGCACTCTGC
This sequence comes from Sphaerodactylus townsendi, assembly GCF_021028975.2. Taxonomy (NCBI): domain Eukaryota; kingdom Metazoa; phylum Chordata; class Lepidosauria; order Squamata; family Sphaerodactylidae; genus Sphaerodactylus; species Sphaerodactylus townsendi. Next base: position 59,721,690 of record NC_059427.1, read on the forward strand.
TACTCGCAGTGGCCCACCAGTATAATATTTTAGTATTAGCTGTCACAAGAAGTGCAATCCAAAACTATTTCTCTTTTGGTAAGAATGCCATGGGTGTGCATTTGGCAAAAGTCAAACTGAACACCACGCCCCCGAAAAATGGCTTATCAGTACTTGGGGAAGGGAGTGTTTACCTGAAAAAAAAAAGGCAATTTAAAGGAATCTGAAAAACAGATCCTGAATCATGCTGATGTTTTTCATCATGATATGAGCTGCTTTGGACCTGTTACTAACTATGCTGCTTGGAGGTAGCAGGAATTTTTTCGGCTTCAGGTTTGATAGATCCATTTAAAGACCTGAAAAGCCAATATGGGAATTAGGCTGCCGAGGGGGCGGGGGGTGGGGGTTTCAAACATTTGTGGGAATATTAAACCCAAACCTGAAAAATAACTAAGGAAAAATGTGGCGCACACCCCTAATGAATAGCTGTGATTAGATAGCTGTGTGAAGAACTGTCTGAAAATCACAAAGCCTCTGGGTTCCACTACCAAAATTGAAACTTTTTCTTATACACATTTATGACAGTTCACTCCTATGAGAATGGCCACACCTGAAGGCTGATCATTACTAAAATTTGCCTTAGGCAACAGCCTTGGACTTATAGTTGCAGGACTGCCTCTCCTATGTCATACCTATGCTGCTATGACAACATCATTAATCTGAACAGGCCTTCTACAAGTATTGCTTTACAAATAAGCAAGATTCATAACTGCTTGGACATCTGCATTCTTTGTCGTGGCCTCCACCTTATGGAATAGTCTGTCTGAAGAGTACAGAAAAGCTCCCATACAGGGGCATATCTACAGAAATTGGCACCTGAAGCAAGTTCTCAAACTGCATCCCTCCAACAACTGACACCCATCCTTTAGATGTACCTCAACCATCATCTTCAGCTCACAATGGACCATTGCAGGGGTTAGAAACTAAGGGCTCATTTAGCTCTTTCTGTGCCTGGTGGGTGGGGGAGTGGGGGAGTTTATTTTTAAGCATTCTTGAGAGGCAAGAATGTACACAATCCAATTTACAGCCCAATTAAACATGAGGAGTCTAAATTTGCAAGTCAGTCCCATTGGTCTCCACAAGACTAGCTTCTTCCACCTGCTGTAACTGGATTTAAGCCCAGGGTGTCCACATTCAAAGTACTAAATGCACCCACAGGAAAAGGGCCACCTAGTTGCTGAAGGTAAGGGGATCTGAAACTCAAGAAGGGAGAAAGGAGGCTGCAGAGACCCCTGAACCAGTAATTGATCTGCAGCCCAATCATTTGCATCAGGAGTATCACCTAGTATTTCCAAACAAAGCATGCACGGGGATTAGTCCTGCTACAGACAAAACATCTTCACATATGTGCAGTGGAGGCACAAACCTATAGATTCTATTAAGATGATGTTGTGCATGGATCTGGACCTACGTCTGGTGCTAGGTATATCTTCCAATATCAGCATTCTAACAGACAACATTAAAAAAAACTTGGGGTGCACATGGGGTTGGGGGGGGAGCAAAATCTCCCAAGTAATTCCAACGGGCAACCAAACAGAAAACCAAACAGCTTTGTGTATGTCTTTCCCTCTTCCCCCTCCCCTCTTCTCCAAGGACCACTAAAAGCAAAACAGGAAACTGATCAATCTGGAGAACTTTGTGACTCCCTCATGTCCTTCCTTGCTCCCTTTCTGCATATTTGCAAAGACTGCAGCTTGCATTACCCACCCACCCATAATGAGAAGGAGGAGAGCAGTATGTGTGTGCACGCCATTGCATTGCTCCCTCCTGGCCCCTTCTCAGGATGAAGAGTCTCCAAGTTATGCTCTGGGGAATCTGCAACTCCTTGCTCCAGGGCAGCAGAGAGAGGACAGTGCTGGAGATTTGGGAGAGAGCTGTTCTCCCTACCCCTTACCTGCTGCCAAGTGGATCGTTGATTTCCTCCTCTGCAGGGGCATGTTCAGTACCTGTTCAAGACTGCTGTGATTGGGCATGCTGCGAACTCAGGGCCAAGGTGCCAGGGCACCCAGCAAAGTCCATAGCCAGGTTGGGAGGCAGGAGCCATGCCGCCTGCTTGCCTCTTCACTTGGAGGTTTTACTGGCTGGAGGCTGGATGCAAAGGTGAGGGTAGGGTGCAACAGTGAGCTTGGCTTAACTGGGCGGGAGTTTGAGGTTCCTCTGAGGTCACGGAAGAGGTGGGTTGGTGGTTGTTCAGCAGTGGCAGAAGCAGGCAACCTGGGCGGCAGCAGCCCATTGTGGTGGGCAGGGGAGGCTCAGGCTGGTAGGTGGGGGCATAGGAGGAGGAGGCAGCACAGCAGGCAGCCCAATGCAGCTGCTTGCTCCTTGAGGGGAGAGCAGGGGGAAGGTAATGACTTAATGTCCCCCTCATGTGACACTTGCAAGTGGTGCCTGGGGCAGCGGCTCCCTCTTTCCCCCATCCAAATTCACCATTGCTCCTATTTACTTGCTCCTAGATTACTTTCCATATTCTATACAAAGCAGAACTGTTCTGAAGGACATTTTACAAAGGTATTTTATTCCTCTGCCTAGTTCTGGTCTGGTCTGACAGAGCCTTTTCAAAATATGGTTGCTTTGTGTCTTTTTGTATCTTGTAAGGCCTTATTACAGATTTCTTTCAGCTATATCAGAGTTCATGGTAACTTTCTCAAATTTGCACCATTTACCTTTGATAGGAAGCATCTGTCTGACTAACCTATACAGTTCTTACCCTTTAGCCTCTGATTAGTATCCTGCCTAATGTTTTTCCTTTGTTCTCTCTCTTACCATTAACCAAACCAATTGGTTGTAATGTAGAAATGCCAGCTCCCTTTTGGGGGCAAGGGATCCCCCAGTCCTGTTGCCATAAAGATCTGTACTGTATGGTTTTATTATGGACTTTCTGGTAATTTTTAGAGCTACCAATGTCGCTTTTTTTGTTGGAAGTGACATGTCATTGCAGCCTGTGAACCCCTCAACCACCCACGCACGCACGCACACGCACCCCATATCTCCACTCAGAATCCTTCTCCTGGTTGCCAGACACTGCCTGAGAACCAAGGTGAAAATAGAATGTCTCCTTCATCTGCTGCTATAACAAAGTGGTACCCATTAAGTACATTTCAATGGAGCTGTTTTTGTTCTTGTAATTATATAAATACTTTTACAAAGTAATTTAGCTAGAGTAGCTAGTGGAAGTGTCTGTCAGGACTCCAAATATGTCTCCCTAATGCCCATTTGTTGCATTTTTCTGACTTGGCTGAGTGCCATGATGCAAATCTGTTTAATGCGTTCTAGGGCCACAATGCATCAAGTTTTTTCTATACATTCAGTAATGAAGTCTCCTCATTTCATCAGTGACAAAAAGTTCCTTGTGTTGGGTTGGCAATTTTCTTTAAAATGCCCTTATGATTCAAGAGTAGTTTTCCAGGAATCACTGGATCTTTAAAACAGATGTTAAAGAAATAGCTGGACATGCAGATTTAGTCACAAGGTTATTTGAATTTTGTCTGCAAAATTGGTGAACAGACACAGGACTGTGACTGTTGTAGTTTCCAATCAACACAAAATGACTAATTCACTGTACCAATGATGATCATGATTGTTCAAATACTGACATAGATTTTTTAAAATGCCAAACTTTAATCAAAGACAGTTTGTGCATTGATGGGTTCATTTCACAGTGTGTCTGTCCCACTTTCCTCCTGTGCTGTTAATTCCATGACTGAATATCCTCACAAGTATAAATAATATACACTGTTGTTGGTGGGGGAAAGTCAATTAGCTATTGATTTACCAATGTTTTTTAATAGCATGTCCCAACAAAGTTTATTCCCATGGTTTGGTTTGGTTTAGTGGTTTGAAAGCAAACTGAGCTTCCTTAGTCAGCAAATCCACAAGCCACAGGGAATAAATTGCAGGGTTTACAACATAGTAATACATAGCTTTATGCTTGCATCTTAAGTTCCATTTGTGGGGAATGGAAGAAACGAGTCAATGGTTTGCTTTCCACACTTCGCACATCTGGAAAGAGTAAAATATTTGTTCCTTCAGTTAGAGAGTTGTCATGGTTCTTTCTCCATCTACAAGGTTTTTCCATCTTGCTTCAGTCCTCTTCATTATTAGCTGTGCTGTACAAAATCATTTCACTGGTGGAAAAAAACAGTCTAGCATATTCTTTGGTAGCAATGGATACAAGTTTTGTTGGCTAAGTGTAAGAAAAGGACAAGCATGTGGTGGTCTTTTTTTTTTAAAGGAAGAGCTTCTGGTAACTAGGTATGCTTGAACCTGCCTGACCTCTCTATGGATTTTGATGGAGAGTAGAACGAAATCAAAAGCCTAGCATAACAGACCTATTTCTCTGTGTGACATGCTGTTAGACACAGAAAAAGCAATATGTTTATTAATGACCAAATCATTTAATCCAAGAGCAGGGTTGACTTTTGGGTTTGTTTGGGCACTGCATTTCAGTGCAAAATATCTGAGGCAGCAAGAGGTGAATGAACTACTGACCTCAAGTTATTAGGATAATAGAAACTCTAGCTTATTAGCATATGCAAAGTCACAGGGCTAGGGAAGGAAAAGCAAAAAAAAACACCACTTCCCTTTCCCTGAACTGATGATCACATTTATTTCCAAGGTGGTCTTGAAACAACTCAAGGCACTTCGCATTACACTTGTTACAGAACTCTTTTTGCCTGCAGCAGAAACTGTGGTTCTGAATGTTGATGTCTGGCTCAGTCTTGCTGACAATATGTAAAATTTACTATATCAATAAAATAGAAAATATTTAGCATTAAGGTATAAAAACAGTTAGAACCTAGTGCTAGTTAAATGTTGCCTCCATTAGGCACAGATGTACCCATTACTTCTCAATGGGATAGTGCTCTTATAGGCCTTTACCATCTTAACCCACCTGAGGTTCCCAACTTGGGATGAAAAGTTGGCATCTCTACCATTAACAAAACCATATATATCCAAGGAATGAACTTGCACGACAATTATAACATATTGCGGCACTGAGGAAAATACTGATACCTTGTTTCAATTTTAAAAAGTTCCCAAAAATATACAACACCCATGCAGGAAACTGAATTCTGGAATCTCCTGTGATCCAGTTTTTACAATAAGCTTCTGGATATTTGTCTTGAACCCCCATGGCAACCTTCAGTCATCCAACAATTTTTCTTGTCTGTTCCTTCCACAAGACTGATTAATATTCCAATCCAGAGCCTTAGGGTGGCCAGGGTGCCCTACAACCTTCAGAAGGCTTTTCAGTGGTGCAGGGAGGAAAAAAAACAAAAAATACTCCCCACTTCTGAAAAGCCCTCCTTTGAGCTCAATGGGCTTATGCCTCCCAGATAGTTGGCTCCACCCTGGCCATGCCACTGAAATGCCCCTGCTACACCAGCAGAACCAGTGGTGGCATAGAAGCCACATCTTGCCATGGTTGAGGGCTGCAGTGGCCAATTGCTACCAGATTTGCCCCTCTGCAGAGTAAGTGCCGTGGGAAAGGCAAATCTGATGACTTGAGTTCCCACCACCTCCGCAACTCCCTTTGCCCTCCCCCCATATGGGGCTGCCGCTCTTTTGTTGCTTGATAGAAGGTCTTTTTGTCTGTGGCCCCAGTTCTCTGCAAAAGCTTACCTGACCTATTGGTTTTTATGAAGCTAGTGGAGGAATTCACCTTATTCATTGTTTGAAAGGGTAAATCAATCCTTTTTTAGAGGTAATACCTCAGCACTCACCAAATGCAAATATTCCATCTTCTTGGAAATAAATAGCAGAGACTGTGAATTAATCCAGCATGGAGAAATTTCTGTACAACACACATATTCAAGAAAGCTGTGTTTAATAACTATTTACAAAGCAATTGAAAACAACATTTTGGTTAAAGCTTCAACAACTTTATCTTTGTGTAACAAAACAGTAAAAATGAAAGAGTGAAAAAGGCAGTATTAGTTAGCTGCATGAATAACTGTGAGGAAGAGAGAAGGGAGGGCTGACTCCAGAGGAAAGAAAGAACCAGTACAGTTTATCAGATCCAGTGATGGGATTCAGCCGGTTTGCACCAGTTCAAGCGAACCGGTTGCTAAAAGCGGCCGGCTGCTCTGAGGTGTGAAAAGCCCCTTCCTTCCCTCTCCCAGGGGAGGGGAGCAAGGGGGTTTCAGAGCCTCTATTGGAGGCTCTGATGGAGGTGCGGGGGGAGGGGCTGGGCCGGCAGCAGCCTGCCATGAGCACGCTAGGCACTCCTCAACTTGAGGGGCACCCGACGGGCCTGCAGTAGGCAGTTGTATCCCTGCACCTCTATTGGAGGCCGCAGTGGAGGTAGAGGGGCTGGCCCGATGCTGCTGTGGGCCCACTGGGCGCTCCTCACCATGGCCAGCTAGTGAAAGAAGCCCAGCCCATTCAGTAGCCGGGTGGGTGTCATGCGGGTGAAGCTGCAGTCGCTACCTTCCCTTGCCTCCCCCAACATCAAAAAGGGGGGGTGCAGCAGCCAGGTAAGTGGTGGGGGGGGGGGCGGCAGGGTGCACTTGGAGGGAGGAGAACTAGTAGTTAAATAATTAGAATCCCACCACTGATCAAACCCTCTCTTTCCTGAAACCGTAGAGGTTTCATTAAGATTAGGTCCCAGAGACCTTCTAGTATTCACTCCATTCAGCCACTAGCACTAGACTCCCACTGTGAGTTCGAATATGGCTGCAAAAGGAAAGGTGCCCGAGGGTGACTCATCAAGCTCCAAACTTATTTATTTTATTTATTTATCATATGGCTTTTGCTTCTCATTTGGAGATGTTTAAAAAGCATTTATATAATAAAAGAAGCGATTCCTGAAAACCATTACACAATGTTTTTTGGACAGATTAAATAAAATAAAATAATGAAATACATTACATAGATAACATTGTAGGCTGTGTTCTCCACCCTCCAACAGATGTCATCCAGGCCACACATTCAACTTCCTCTGCAATGGGGCTGGTTGCAAAAGGGTCTGATATCCCATCCATACCTGGACAAACTGAAACTGATCACATAGAGATTGAGTGGAGTGTCCTTCTGAAGGCTGGATTCAATTAGGAGGTGATCAGGACCATGCTAGCATCTTGTAGACAGTTCATGTACCACATATACAGTACAATGTGAAAAACGTTATTCCAAAGGAATAGGAGAAAGCAGCTGAATTCACTTCATCCTAAGATCACATCCCTCCTATTTTTCCAGTGAGGTGGCTTGACATCTCGTCTAAGATCTGCCCTGCTTAAAAGACAGATAACTGCTCTTTCTGCAGTTATCCCACAGCTGGGAGCATGGCCAACATCCAAGCACCCTCAGATTTCTCAAAGGCACAGCATCTGGGGACAAACAGACAATGCACTGGTTTCCTACTGGGAAACTTAACATCATACTGAATGCCTTAACTGGGCCCCCATTTGAACCTCTTAGTAGGGTACCCTTGAAATACCTCAGATTGAAGACCGTCTTCCTAGTGGTCATAACATCTGTTTGCAAGGTCTCAGAACTGTTGGTACTTTCAATAAACCCAAGCCTGTGCACTTTTGACATGGTCATCTGACCTGATCCATCCTTTCACCTCAAAGTGAACTCTAGATTACACCACCAGCTGGACATCCACCTTCCTTCATTTTCACCTCACCCAAAGCACACTAAATAAATATGCTGGTAAACCCTAGATGTTAGAAGAGAATAAATGTACATTGTTATAATATAATTTATAAGGAAATCTGAGTCCATGTTCATCAGCAGATGTCTCAAATCCTTCATCACTGAGGCTTACCAGTCCATGATGGTCAATCTACCATTAGGTACAACAGCACATTCTATGAGGGGAGCTGCAACTAATGCAACATTTGCATCAGTGGAAGAGATCTGCGAAGCAGCCACCTGGTCATCCATCTCGACATTCATTTGATATTATAAGATAGATACATATAGTTTGGCAGATGCAGCATTGGGCTGAAGAATGCTACAACATGTTGAAAAGTTTTAGGATTATGATCCACCCACTGCTCTGGGACATCCCACAAGGTGTCCTCCAGCTCAGAGGGAGGACGGCCACTGGTACTTACCTGTGAAGGGTCCTTCTCTGAGCACAAGAAGGACATCTTGCCCTCCCACATAATCGTCTTTTCCTCTTTGGGCAAGCTTGATCTAACTTCTTAGCTTATTATTATTATACCTTGTTTCTTCCTTCCTACTCTAAGTTATATGTTAAAACTACTGTTTTTCCCCTCTTTCAGTATATGTTGTGGAAATAGTGTTAGTTTCAGAATTAGTTGATTAGATTACTGCTGTCTGAAATGCCAGAAGTGAAGAGGAGGGAGGTGCTCCCACACCTACAGGAAGGAGAAAAATAATAATTTCCTGCCTCCCCGATTGGATGATAGGAAACAACCATAAGATGTCCTCCTTGTGCTCAGAGAATAAGAACTCTTCATGGGTAAGTACCAGTGACTATTTCTTCACAGAGTTTTCTAAATCTACAATACACAGAAAGATTTTTGAAGGAGTTTAAACTCTTGAGATTTCTTGGAGTTCTATTTTTATTGGAATGTTTCCCTTGGCTTTACAAAGAGTTTTTCTATGTGTTCATGCTGTTTAAGCATCCTTGAACTCACTATAAAGGGGTACAGTAGTCTACAGGTATTCTAATAAATGTAAATTAATGAACCCAGATAAACCCAAGAATCTTCTGAAGTGGACTTCTGAAAGATACAGGTGAGTTTTGTCCATAATATCTGAAATCTGGGCAGAGTTGGTTTGGTTGTGGTGGGTTTTCTGGGCTGTGTGCCGTGGTTTGAAAACCCACCACAACCAGTTGAATCCAGCCGTGAAAGCCTTCAACAATACAGGGTTGGTTTGTTTTAAAAAATTGCTCTACATTGCATAGATGAAATCATTCATGGAATTCAAAGATGAAAACATGGATATATTCATGCGCTGCAGGACAAGGAAATCTTTCAAGTGGCACGGACCCTCAAAAAGTAGCCATATAAGCTGAGAAATCTTCATCAAATTCTAGTATTGCTCTTGGCAGCGACTGACTAATTCTGTCCTATCGTAAAAGTTTACTGACAAAAATGCTACCAACTTAGAGTGACATATGTATATGTCAACAGAATAGGTTTAACAAAATCAGCTTCCCATGGCCAGTGTACCTAAAATAAGTATACCATGTCATTTAAGTAATGAATGGCACAATCCAGCCAAACTAAGCACTTTATGTTCCATTAAATTTATCTTTAAGTGCATGTTCATGTACTCCCATTGAAATAAATGCCTAAAAATGTTAGCTCTCACTCAAACTGGACTGAAATGTGATTGTAGAAGCTCTTATAATTTTAAAAAATATGCACACATGCTTGCACATCATTACAATGGCATGAATTGATGTTTTGGGGATCTTTCTCAGCTGAAGTTATCTGTGTATGCCACTAGTCTTTGGGTTAAATTATTCTGAAGATCTGTACTTTTGTGAAACAGAGCTGGCAGTATGCAGTGAAACACTAGACTTTAGAAACCCAATCTGATTTGCCTGGGGAAGTTAACAGAAACAGTTCCATTATTTATTTACACAACTTCTTTTTGAAGAGCTTCTTGATGCAGCAGCACAACTGTTGCAGGACTGGTGAATGTGTTTACTTAAAACAGGAGAGTTATTCTTATATTTGGCCTGTTAATGCTCTTTCAGTCTATTTACAATACCAAATTTCTGAGCTAGGTCTGCTGCATGGGAGCTGTACAAGGAACACAAGTACTGGTAGTGACCATGTCGCTTTTTTGTTTCAATACTTTATGAGTTCTTCAGCTCTTCTAGAACACATGCTTCAGGACTCTTAAAATTACGACCAACTTTGTACTGCTCTCATTTTGTGCTGCTAAATTTTGGGACATTTATCATGTATAAAAATGATAGTTGTTATTGAGCTCCATGACATCTGAAAGTGGTAAGATATGCACATAAATTTTCAACTAAATAGTTTTGTTTGAGTCAATGAAATACAGGACAATTTATTAAAAAAAATTATTTTAATTGCAAATGCATATGTTTAACATTTTGAATCCAGCAATGTCCTTAAAGAATCCAGCTTGTTAGCAGCCAGTGAGTAATGATGCCTGTTTAAAGGCAGCAGATATTTAATTAGAAGAGATTATGAGCCATATGCTGTTTAGGGATCAGCTGTATTCCTAAACTGTTTATTCAGTACCCATGGTTGGTCTCAGTGTATAATTTCTTACATTTGATATTGTTGGGGTCCCTGCGTATTGAAAAAGGATTTCCTGCAATAGCCGCTTACATTTAATAGAGAGCAGGATGCAAAGTAGATTTTATAAGGCTTATGGTCTGCACTACTAAATTTTTTAACTTAGTTCTGTTTAGGGATTGTTGGGAAAGAATCTGACATCTGCTTTTAAAAAATATGCTTGCATGATGCAAATAATTTTATATTGTTTAATATTGTCTATAATGTTTTCAGCTCTTCAGAGTTGCTTACTTTTAAACATCTGAATAGATTCTGAAAATGACAATAATGCATTAATAGGTTCTTTCTTTCTTTCTTTCTTTCTTTCTTTCTTTCTTTCTTTCTTTCTTTCTTTCTTTCTTTCTTTCTTTCTTTCTTTTGAATATCATGTATACCACACATCTCAATATTAAGCATGACACAGACTTCATGCAGCCCTGAATAGGCATATTTTTTTTCTAAGCTGTCCAATGTTATCATGATTCAACTGGACTTTGTGTCATAATCATTTTCTTCTTCTTCTTCTTCTTCTTCTTCTTCTTCTTCTTCTTCTTCTTCTTCTTCTTCTTCTTCTTCTTCTTCTTCTTCTTCTTCTTCTTCTTCTTCTTCTTCTCCTCCTCCTCCTCCTCCTCCTCCTCCTCCTCCTCCTCCTCCTCCTCTTCCTCCTCCTCCTCCTCTTTGCAAATTCTAAGCCTCTTCATTGTTAATAGACTCTGGTTTTACAGAAATATTACGACTTGTTCCCTACTTATTGTAGTTAAAATTGTGTTTAGCTCTAAAATTAAGTGTTTGGAAGTAATCATTCACCCAACATACTCTACCCTACTTGAAAAAATGATTCTCTGATTATGTCAGTTATAGGACTTTAGGGGTCATATGTGAACAAAACAATATACTGAGCCACCAATTCCTTCCAGACATGAAATCCTATTAATAGTTCTTAGCTCATATTGACAGTTTGCCTGAATATAATTAATAAAATAAAGCAATAAGAGCTTTGAACCTAAGCCATCAAATCGATGTTCCTACTTTTATTAAATGACATACTATGCAATTTTACACAAAAATAGTGTCAACTTTTTTAAAATTGTTGACAATTTTTTAAATAGTAACAGATTCTTCAAAGCAACCCTCTTGGTATTAGAATGAACAAATATTTGCTCAATATACTTCTGTCCATATCAGGGAAATTTGCTGATGTGTTCCAAACCACTGCATACCAGTTCCTTGGAAATGCTTGACACAGTCACCTGGATGCAGTTCATTTCTATAACTTTCTATTTTGCTTATTTAGCTCCTGAAAAGAATAAAATACATAGCAAGGTCTCAAGTTAGAGCTTGTGGGGATGGTTATGTTTACTTCTTCTTTGAAGCGTAGATATTCCTAATTAAACAATTAGGACAACAAACACTGTCCAGGCATGGGTCAGGTAGAAAGTTCAAATCCCAGATGGTCCCTCTCTACACACGACCCATCTACCAGATGGGACCCCATCATGGTTTTTTTTCAGGGTTAAGCCAATTTGTTATAGTCTTAATCAAATATTTATGAGTCTTGGAGTATTCACTAGGAAAGGTACAGCTTGTGCTTTGTTGACAGACCTCATTCTCTGCATCATGCATGTGTGAAAAATGAATGAGGGTTTATAAGCAAAAAAGTGATGGAAGAGAAAGAACCATGGCACTCTGGGAGTACTCAGTTCAGCAGTTCTCTGAACCATAGCATTAAAGCACAAAGCCTCAGTCTATATTACAACTGTAAACACCTTTGAAAACCAGATATACTAAATCTAACAGTGCAATCCTGAATGGGGAGGAGGTGAAAGGGCTTTGGAACCAATGTGACCCCACTGCTGGTGCAAATGCCAGTCCACACAATGTAGTCCATACTATTTTGGTGCCGAGGCAGTGACGCTGGCACCAAGGACTGATGTGGCTACTTAATGCTCACATACGAATGCTGCCATTGTAAGTTTCCTGAGGACTTTCAGCCTGGGAACACTCCCTTTTGGAGTGGATTTGGTGTGGATTTATGCCAGGTAAAAGGATAGCTCAGCCCATCTGGCTGCATAGGGGCTTTTCACTGTCATTTATGATTTTACTATCTTTTTGTTTTATTGCCTCAGTGCTGCAAACCTCTTTGGAGGTAGCAGGGCTGCACTGTGCTTGGCTGCCACTCATCTACACCCCACCCCTAGGAACTGTCTGTTCATTTTTTCATTGTATTTAGTGTGACGTGGTATTATATAGGTAAAAATAAATCTATAGACCATCTAGTATGATCTGCTACTTGAAGCTTAACATCTAACTGTACAGCAGTTCCTGCTTCAGCATTTTCTTCAGAGGAGGGTAATATCCCATTATACAGTCAGTAGTCATTGGATCTAGTGTAGTGGAAAGAAGTAATTGGATCTAACTCCCAGACTTTATCCTATATCTATAGTTATGTGATATTTATGGATGTAAAGTGATCAAATGGTGAGTTTTTTGGGGGTGCTGGTCTAAGATCTGGAAGATCAGATCCAAATATCCACTTACCCATGAAGATTACTGGTTGATCTCAGATCGGTCACAGTGTCTCATCCTGACTTCCCTTAGTGTTTTGCTGTAAGGATAGAAGTAAAGAGCCACGCACATCCTCCTGAATTCTTTGGAGGAATGGTGAGATAAAAGAAAGAAAAAATAGACTTTTATTATAGATATTATACATGTTTGACTGAGAAAATGTAATAATTGTGACACACAATTTATAAACTTATTTTTGTAGTGTTTAGGGAAAAAGGTATAAGTTCCACATCATTGAGATATTATAGCCCTATTCAAATGTTATGACCATTTAATCGGGGATTGCGGGCTTAAGGGCAATGCAGGAAGCAAGTTTGGGGGATGGACCACACATATACCAGGTTGGGGAAAAATAGGCCACAGTTTAATCGAATACAGCTGCCAGGAACTTTGGTCCAGCATGGGGATGAATCCAGCATTGAGTGACCTGCCTATATCCCCTTCTCCCCCTGGTGGTCTGTTTCAGGGGGACCATGGAGTGGCAAGCCCTGGACCCCCCATGGGTAAAAGTCACTGTGTGGTTCCCCTGCCACTTGGTGGTCAGCCCCTGAGCTGAGCATGCCGCTGGATGGCTCCACATTCCTTAAGGAAGTCCCCAAAATGGGAGAGTTGGGCTCACAGGCACTGTTTCCTTCCCTAATGGATTCATCCCAATGCCCAAACCATCAACTAAACTGTGACAAAGATGTAGAATATGGAAACATAGAATAAATGGAATAGTAGGGACCTCAAGGGTTGTCTAGGGTTCAACCACTTGCACAATGCAGGAAATTTACAATCACCTCCCCTTTACTCGCCAGTGTCCCCCACTCAATGCCCAGGATTCTTGGCCAATCTTGTCTGGAGGAAAATTCCTTCCTGACCCCAAAGCAGCAATTTACACTATCCTAGCCAAGTAAACAAGGACCACAGAAGTCAAGCCCTGGCTTACCCCTTTCTACCCTCCTTCTAATGATCTGAGTAAGATCAGTAAAGGATAATCCAGAATGCCACCTGTTACAACCTAAACACAAATGGTGAGCCAAAGGAAGTGCTCAAGCCCAGAGAAGGCAAGATACGCATGGCTGCCCGACACTCTCCCCACCCCCACCTCCATCATGTCCCCAGAAGAGCAAGGAGCCATGCTGCCTGTGCAGAGCTGGTCCATGCTCCTACTCCTGGGTCGCAAATGTGGCCCTAGGTAAACTTGGGGCCATTGCTTTCAGCAACCACATGTATAAGTGTATCCCCTAACTGTTTAATATGAATTGGAAACAGATGGATTTTCAATGCCCATTCAGCTTTCGTAATGTGAACAATTCATACATTTCTCAGTTCACATAAAATGGTGATTGCATGTGCTTGATGTGTGTCACAGGGTCCACATGTCCCAGATACACACAGTTGGTGGGTTCCCAGTTCACTTTGGCTGTTTCTGCACAGCCCAATAACAGTGTCCTATGGATGGTAAAAACACTGTCACTGGGGCGCTGTTTGCACAGCAGGTGCTGCTGCATCACATCAGTGCCATGCTTGTGCCACCCTAGTGGCGCAAAAATGCTGCTTTTGAACCTCACTTGGGGAGCAAGGTTTTTCAAAAGTGGCATCTTCCACCCTCTGCTGTGTGAATGGCAGTGGAAGGCGGCATTTTCCTCGTGCCGGTCCCAAATGACTCCTTGCCTCCTCCTGGCTTCCATCACTCTGTGGCGGCCAGGGGACACGCCTCCTGGCCTCTGTTCCTGCAGCCTTCCCTCTGGCCATGTGGGCATGTCCTCTGGCCTTCACAGAGCGACAGAAGCCAGGAGGAGGTCAGGAGCCATTTGTGGGACTGTGCGGCCATGCAGAGCCTGCTCCGCCAGCTGCGCAGCAAGCGGGGCCGTTCGTGTGAACGACCCTGGGGCTTTCATTGGCATGAGCCATGCCGATGTAGCCCCATTTCTCTGGCTGTGTGAAAGCAGCCATAAATATCTGAAGGGGCCTTATGTCATGGTAATTCTTGTAAAGATTCAGTTGTCACCATATTGTTGAATATTCATTTTTACCTAGGATCTGAACTATTTAGAAATGATGTTGGCACTCCTAAATATTTTTCAACGTAGCACCCATTGCAGTGAAAAGATGAGGTGAGTTAGGATTTAGGTGAACTAGAAAGCAAGTCTGCTGTAACAATGTCCTATTGCTCCGCTAGGCAATTTGTTTTGTAATACTCATCTTGCAGTTTCTGGTTACAGGGTTTCCATTACACAAGTATGTAAGATATATTCAGTCTAAGGGTAGGGCTATTTTCTGCTAGCTTTATTTATATTGTTAATCTTGCTGAAGTGAAAAGCATAAGTTGAGCAAGCCCTAACAAGCTATTTTTCTAGTGTTTAATTTCCTCTTGGTTATTTTATACAATTTTATTACATTCCATTGTTGGTTTCCAGGGAGGTTGTAGAATTCCCAAAGCTGCTAAGCTTTGGCAGCTAATTAAATATAAGCTTCTGGATTAATTTAAGAGGTTATATTAAAGTATATTAAATTAAAAAGAAAAACAAATGTCTGTTAGAAAATATTACTGTTAATCTTTGGCCTTCTGAACTCTAAGGACTGAATAGGATTTTAGTGTTCATTGTACATATTTTCTTCATTCCTAAATATGTAATCCAGTAGCACATATTTATGAAAGCCTTTGGTATTACATAATTCTTCAGGATCGGGGGGGGGGGGTATGCTAAGAAATTCCTATAATAGTCCTAACTAATGAAGTACAGGCGAAAATCTCTGATGTGATGCAGGATTCAAAGGGACTCATAATTGTGCAACACATTCAGGCCACAAGAGATTTGTTTCAAGGAAAATATATTTGGGGCAAATAGATGTATGTAGGCTGATGGACAGGAAGGAGAAAAGGAAGCAGGAAAATGGGACAGGGTATGAGGCTTTCAGGGAAGGGAAATAAGGCTAATTCCCCATGGTCAGTTAATCGCATGATACTCATGCGAAATATCAAGGATTCAGGAAGAACTCCCCGCTGCCTGATTGACAAACAAGGATTCATCCCGGTTCTGGCGCTCATTCTCCCCCTAATCCTGCGTCTTTGCCGAACCTTCTTGGAAGTACTACTTTTAAAAAACACGTCTTTGATCCAGTTTGGAGGGGAGGATCGGGGTCTAATCCTGGTTCAAATTTCCCACCGTGGAGCATGACGCAAATGCCTTACAACCAATCAGTGCGCGGAGTACTGTTCTTGCGAGAGCACGAGAGAATGATAACCAATCAGAAATTTGGGCAGGGGAGAAGTGATAACATGAGCACATTTTTGCAGGAGAAAAAAAAAGGTCCCACCCCAACCCGGCATGACAGCCAATGGGAGAGACCCGCCAAGCCGATCGCATGGTAATGGGGATTGTTACATTTCTTGAACCCGAGATAGGCCTAGATGTCTTCACTGGAAACATGCTGTGGTGAAGAGGTTGAAACCTCAATGAAACGGTGCAGTTTATTTTCAAACTTGGTTTGATCTAGATTGAATTTCCCGGTGGGGATTCGGCCTAAGTGAAAAGGAAAATTAGATGCCCCTTGCAAGGATCCCAAACACATAGGTGAGGCTTCAGTGAGACTGTGAAACATGAATTCCTTAAAGCTATTAACAAGATTGCCAGTCTATGATCACTCCTACCTCTGGGGTATAAATCAGCCTCCTGGTTAACTGCAGAATGAGGTCACCTGAGGAGGGCTGGGAGATGTCTAGAACATGGGTCTGCAACCTGCAGCTCTCCAGATGTTCAGGAACTACAATTCCCATCAGCCCCTGCCAGCATGGCCAATTGCTGAACATCAGGCCAATTGCTGAACAATTCCTGAACATCTGGAGAGCCGCAGGTTGCAGACCCCTGGTCTAGAATAATACTGGCAATGAACCTATACCCAGTCTGATCGATTATGATGTAGGAAGACCTATGAAGTGGAGGTGATAGCGGCGAAGAAATGTTACCATTTAGCTGCTATAGCATCAGCTTCCCTCCAACCTTCCGGCGCATTGTCCAGGCCTGGGGACATGCCCCCCCTGCCCTGCGACTCCAGAGCTGTCGTGCAGGGCAGGGGGGGGGTGTTCCCTGGCCTGGGCGACGCACTGGAAGGTCGGAGGGGAAGGTAAGGCGTTCGGGTGACAGCGCAGCCCTGTGCTGTCTTCCCCGCCCCTACCGGGACCATTCGTGCAAATGGTCCCAGGGTGTGTGTGCCGGTGTCGTATACGCCAACGCACCCCTGAGCATGGCCATGCGGAAACGGCCTAAGATTCTTTAGCGGGACTTTACAGCGCAATCCTAAATCGAATTAAACCCTCAAAAACTCATTCATTTCAATGGATTTAGAAGGATTCAACTTGATTTAGAATTAACCGAAGACCAAAAATCTGCCAAAATTCTACTTTAAATATATCAAGAATTTTGGTCCTAATTGTACTAGGTCAGGGGTAGGGAACCTGCGGCTCTCCAGATGTTCAGGAACTACAATTGGCCATGCTGACAGAGGCTGATGGGAATTGTAGTTCCTGAACATCTGGAGAGCCGCAGGTTCCCTACCCCTGTACTAGGTGATAGCAGAAAATTTTACAGCTAAGTTTTTAAATAGGTACATAGACTATTTGGATACAGAAATAATTTTTGGACAAACCGCCAATAGCATAAAATAGATGTTTAATGTGTTCTATGTGAAACTAGTTTGTTGAACAAGTTTTTTTAAAAAAAAACACAGATAGAACAGATAAATATATATATTAAATTTGTCCTAACAAACATTAACTGAGCCATATACTCTAGTGCCGTGGGGGCGAACTTTTGGCACTCCAGATGTTATGGACTACAATTCCCATCAGCCCCTGCCAGCATGCATTGTAGTCAATAACATCTGGAGTGCCAAAGGTTCACCACCACTGCTCTATTGCAACTTGTACTTCAACAAAATGTTTGTTACTGTGCAAGTCCACAGGTGATGATATATATAATTAAATCCAATACTTTCAATTGGGGTATCATGGTTATTGGCTATCCTAGTGATTTACTGCCAATCATTAACTTACTTTCTAGCAATCCCATCTTTACCATTCAAGCTGTTTCCTATTAGCACAAAATACATGTTAAAGAAAAAGCATAAAAGAAAAAATACAAATGGGATTTAAAGGTGTGCAATAAGAAAATTACAACCTTAGTGGTCCCAGTGGTTATTAAGGATTTTTTAGACAGATGAACTAGCAAAGAAATTGTTTATTCACCTTTAGCAACTTTATTCATTGAGTGGGTTGTTACTTAATTAGATGCATTCCTGCCAGTGGACTCTATTAGCAGGTGAAAAAAACTGTTTTGTTGGTTCAGTTACTATAAGTTAATATCTCTTCTGAAACTGCTGTTGTTACTGAATATTGGTTAAATTTTCCTTGCAAATTAAGTGTTTTTCAGAAATGATGTAAAAACAAAACCCCAGACTTTTATGAAACTTTGATCCCCTATCTGTACAGCCAGGGGTAACTGTCAAACTCAGTGGGCAGCTGGTAGGTTCATTCATTTGTAAAGACTAGACCGTCAGTGGTACCTATACAACAAATACTGCTTTTGGTTTTAGCATATAATTAGCAGCATAGCAAGACAGTTCAAAAGGTATGGAGAACAAAGCACAGTGAATGACAGAACACTGTATGCAGCCTATAATTTTGTGTTCTATGATTCACAAGGAAACAATAACTTTTTAAATAAAATCCTCTGGTTACAAAAGAAAAATATTCTGATGAGATTAATCATGCCTGAGTAATAACTTGCATAGACATTGCGAGCCACCTAGGCCTGTTTAAATTCCTTACTCTTGGGTCTTGGAGTATTTCAGGCGTTCTAAATATCCATTAGATACGTTTTAACAATCTGGGAACCTAAAGCCCAAGCTCTGGATTTAATAAAGTGGCAAATATTGGTGGATTCCACATAGCACAAATATAACGTCTTTTGGACATTATGAAAAGTGTTTTGGGGAAGAAGTTCACACAACTATCTTCTTCAAAACGAATTCAGCCCGTTATATTTTTCTCAACCCGCATTTTTCAAAAATTGCTAAACTAGCAATCTTTCCCCCGCAACCCGGATTAAAGATTATTCCTGCTTGCTGAGCAGCACCGTCAAGCAGGAAACACTTTATTTCTCTCACCCAAACCTCTTACTCTCATTTCTGCCATTTGCACCCACCATTTTGTCTGCTCCAGCAGATTCCCTTTGGAGATTCCCCATGGAGGTTTCCTCTTCTGGCAGCAAATCCATTTGCTGTTTCACTGTAAAAAGTAGCTGGATAAAGGTTGTTTAACGATCCCATGCACGTATTGTTATCCTTTTTTTTTGAGGGAGATATTTGTGAAGCTATGAAGACATGATTAGAGAAGCTGCAATATGTGAAAGTTCGTGTTGTGGGGAATCTCCATGGAGAATCTGCTACAGCTCACAAAATGCCACTGTTAAACTGACAAGAGCTCCATGCAGCAGGCAGGAAAAAAGAACCATTTTGGCTGGCAACACTTGTGTTCTCCCACACTGTGGGAACGCAAAATGTCAAAAAAGATCTTTTTATAACGCCCTAAAGACATTATATTTATGCTGTACAGAATCCATCACTGAATGACCTGGGTTTGTTTTCTGAGAATTCAATTATGGACTACAATGAAACTGCCCCAGCCTAGAAGAAAACATGGTTGATGGAGAGGTTTGGAAGACTGAACGTACCAAGTCAGCACTCACATACATACATAAATGATGGTGCCATTTAGCTTTTAAAGGCAATTATTTAAACAGCTATGTATATGTGTAAAACATTCATTCTAGAAACAAAAACAATAATACTGAAGCACAAAGTCTGGAGTTTAATATAATTTATTTTGCTTTTGGCATCCCCTACACCTGGCACCACGTTCAAAATTTACATAGGCTTTTTACTAAGGGGTTTTATCTTTTAAATGTTTTATGGCCTGATTCTGGTGCAAGGATTATTTCATTTACACAGTTTTAGGCTGCTTGGTATGCATTTTAGAATGCTGTTAAATCCAG
Source organism: Sphaerodactylus townsendi (assembly GCF_021028975.2). Classification (NCBI taxonomy): domain Eukaryota; kingdom Metazoa; phylum Chordata; class Lepidosauria; order Squamata; family Sphaerodactylidae; genus Sphaerodactylus; species Sphaerodactylus townsendi. Next base: position 59,741,572 of record NC_059427.1, read on the forward strand.
GTTTGGTTTAATAGCATTGGTCATATTTAACAGTTAAGTTTTAATGGCTTGTCTTAGAGTATGCTGCCTTGAGCAGGTCTTTGAAGAAGTGGCACATACATTTTCCATATAAAGAATATTTTAAGACTAGTGAAGATTGTGTGAAAACTCTAGCAATACAGCGAGGCTCTGACACTGCATTGTGAAATGAAGCTGCTGTATGTTAATACCGGTAGGTCTAATTGCTTAGAAAAATAATGAAATAGAATGTGTGAAAACTAACTTCTCGTTAGAAAGCAGATAGCATTCTTCAGAGTCTAGAGCTTACACTGCTTGCCTATTGGGTTTTTTCCAGTTTTTAATTCACAGGCAGTTGAAATGGATAGATGGACCAAAATTTGATCTATGTTCAGGCTTCAGTGGTTTGAATTGAATGTTGTCTTGATGGACAGCAGGAGAGATAAAAAGGGGCTGTAGTCTGGCACTTCACAGTCATTTAAATATTTTTAAATAAACACATCATTATGTAGCCCCTAATGTGTCAGTATTGGGGGGGTAATCAAGTCACAGCTGACGTGGTGACCCTGTAGACTTTTCAAGGCAAGAGACATTCAAGGTGGTTTGCCTGTCTTGGAATATATTAATTCATAACTTGATTGTAGTAAATGAGAATGCATATTAATTTAATGAACATTTGATTACAAGAAAATTAAATAAAACTATCCCCATCCCACCAATACCTCCACATATTCTCCAATGTCTGACTAATCAAATTTAGGAAAAATGTAACCTATTTCAACAGTAATGACGATTGCCTTAACTTCACCTCTCCCCTTCCACCAATACGCCATTTTATATAGAAGGGTTTTATTGCCCTTCCATAAAGAGTTCATTATTCTGAAATAGCCTTTTCTGCACTGGCTGTGGAAGCAAAGAATGTTAATAAACTAAACATACATTTCCTTTAAAAAGCAAACTACCCAAACTTAAAAATATTTGTTTTCACATTGTGTGTATTATGAAACACCTGCAGCTCACACATTCAACAACATTTACCATATGGAGGAGAAATGGATGAGAAATGTTGGTCTGTTTACAAAATTTATATCCTGCTTTTCTGTCCTTAAAAAGGCCACCAAGGCAGCTAATAATTTAAAACACAGTACTTGGATGATTTGTTTATTAGCATGGTCAATGAAGCATTTATCTCTCAATCAGATGTTTGTATTCTTGACCCCTCTAAGAAGGCTAAAACCTGAAGTACTCTAGTGTACTGCTATGTACACTCCGAAAACTTGAAGAGGAAAGCTAACTTCTCCCCAAAAGGACAAATTAGGAATAGTAATTTGCCAAGCATTATAATCAGGAAATATGGACTGCCCCAATAAACACATGCAGGCAATAACCTCAAAAGAGTGCTTGATGGATTACTATTATAGCCCAGAATCCTGTTTTGTTGTGGTCAGCCAGGTTCCCCTGGAAAGCATATAAGCAGGCTTTGAAGTCAACAGCCTGTTGTTACTGCTGACCTCAGAAACTGAGCAGAGATTTCATTTAGGCAACCTTGAAAATAACCATTAATAAACATACCTCCAAGAAGTAATGACTTTTATTTTTGTGATTCATATGTTGCAGGAAAAAATACTTAACTCCCCTTTTCTACATATATGGTTAACAATTAATGTGTTTACCAGACTGTGAAGTTCTGAATGACACTTGTCAGATTACAGCTAAATTAGGACCTTGCAGATATTTGTGTGTACTTTCCATCAAACACCAAGTTGCCTGTTCATAGAAAACATATTGGCAGGCTAAAAATGAGTAATTTCCAGTAAATCTGTGAATGTGTTACAAAACCTTTGGACTGATGCTGAAGATTTTTTAGGAGAGAGAAATGAAAGCCAATAATTTGAGAAGGAAGCTAATTTGCCTAGAAATCACTGTTATAAAAGTAGTGTTCAATCTTCTGTTAAAAGCTGATGGTCGATAGTAAGTGGCAAATCTGCTCTTCAGGGTCTGGAGGGATCTTTCCTTTTTCAGGAACCACTGTATATGAAAACAATACAACATACATAAATGTAAGTCTGGGAAGACTGAAGGTGGTGCTATTTACCCAGGTTCCTGACATTTCTGTGGCTATTAATTCACTGGGGGGGTGGGGAACTGACAAATGACATTAGCCTGAATTTGACCATAGCTGTCATGTAGTTCAAATCCAGTGAATTCTGAATGCTTAACATATTTAAATAACTATATGATTATGCTGATAGCTCAGCACCCATAGAGTTCCTTAGTGAATTTGGATTTTCGAAGTTGGAAAAGGAGGTTAAGATATCAGCACATATGTGTTCCACATAGAGCCTCTGCTAACTTGCAAGGGTTTTTTTAAATGTGCTTAATCAAACTTTCTATGTTTCTCCTGAATTTTAAGCTACGCTTATTTATGGCTGAGTCCCTGTAGTTGTAATTTGAATAATTATGGAAACCCAAGTATAATCGCAGGTTTTAATTTGTTTGTTGGCCATCTGTTACCTAAAGATACGGAAAAATATGGCCTGGAGTCATTGCTATAGCTTTGATCACTTAAGATTATGCAGTGTTACTTAATATTCAAGAATCCCTTCAATAATTAAGCAGACGACAAAAAAGTAGCCATTTTATTATACAATCAAGCTGAAAACTGCTTTGATTCTAGCTTAAGAGACCCGTTTTAAAAGCCCTCTCCCCACAACTCCATTACTGTCCACAAAGTCATGCCATAGACAGTTAGTATAGTCAGTCAAGCTTAATGTTAGTGAAGCGGCTCCTTAGTAAAGTTGCCAACCTCCAGATGGGACCTGGAGTTCTCCTGGAATTATAACTGATTTCCAGTCTAGAGATCAGTTCCTCTGGAGGAAATGGCATCTTCAGAGGATGGACTCTATGGTATTACAAATCACACCCACCTTCTCCATTTCATACAAGTTACCAGCCAGTGACCCAAATCCCTAGGAATTTACCAAACCAAGGTTGGCAACCATAGCCCAGAAGCTTCCACTGGCCAGGTGAAAAGGTGAATTCTGGATGTAGTTGTAACTCTTGTGGTACCTTCAAAGAATGTAGAATGCAAACTTCTACTCATCTAACACTTATACTTTTCTCACCTTGCACTAACCAATCATATTTAGAAGAAAGAATTAACTTTTGGGCTTGAGAGTAGAATTACCCTTTCGGAATTAGTTTACCATTTGCCAAGAACTTGGTCCTTATCAGTTAATTGAAGTCAGGATGCTATCCTAGACAGCTTCTTATTTCAGGTAATTGATTTGTTGCAACACCTGGAATAATTGTACCATTATGAGAAAAATCAATCACTTATATACTCATTTTGCTTTGCTATGGCTGTAGCTTGATCTTATGTTCTTCCCAGAAAACTGATAATGGGGCAATAGTTGACCCTAATAAAGGTAATACTTTGCAGGTCTTGTGAATTTAGCTGTGCTTGGTTTGACCTGAGGAGCAGAAATAAGTTGCATTCATCTTCCTTGCTCTGTCACCAATGCTGGAGAGTCATAAGGCATTTCATTGCCTTTCTAATCAAGTAGAAGCAGCAAGGTACAGCCTATTCCTTCAGATACAATCTGCTTTTCCTTCTGTGTATTTGAGACACAGCAGAATAGAACAGATATATCACAGAGGTCCTGTTTTTCCATTACAGGTACTTGGCTATTTTGTTTCTGTAAGTTTAGATTAGAATCGTATTGCATAGTGGGGATTCTTTTTGCTAGTTTCCAAAATGTCTTTAGAAATAAAGGCCAATTCTAGCAAGGCTGGAAACACACTAATAGTATTTTAAACTATAAATGTGTGCTTTCTTGAAAACAGTTTTGTGATCATCCGTCAAGTGCTGGATCTACTACCAATAATGAACTCAGTGATTTCAGTCAAAGGTCTTTATTGACAGACAACAACATGGCCATAGAAGAAGCCAGGTCTGAGAACTGACTTCCAGTAACACCAGAAGAAAGAACAGCACATATTCCAGAAACAAAAGGAGAGATAATAGTAGAACTCCTAGATGAAAACAACAGTACAGGGCAGGAAATAATAGTACAACCACCAGTGGAAGTCCCAATGGAAAAAACTGTTAGACTGACAGAAAGACAAAAAGAACTAAAGTCAAGAAGAACAAAAAGATCATCCAGTATGGACAGTCAAATGAGAAAAGACAATGGCTGCCAGCATTGCCAGCAACGGCTAGACACTAGAACAATTGAAGAAGCACTGGAGCTCGCCAAACCACAAACAGCCACAGCGAGAAAAACTGAAAGATATGAAGCAAGAAACATCCAGTACAGACAAAATCAACAATTTCGATCAGACCAAAGGCATTTCTACCAAAGCCTCAACACAAAGATCAATGTTGAAAGCAAAAAATCAGAGAAAAATGCAACACTTCAGTTTTTTAAAGATCTGTGGGAAGAGAAGGATTACAAAAGGAAGGTGCAATGAATAAAAGATTTTGAGAAAGATGTTGGCCAAAAACAAATGCAAGAGCTGGAAATAACAACTGATATGATAACAAATCGAAGCAAGAAAGTGAAAAATTGGACGGCACCAGGACATGATCAATTGCATGGCTTCTGGCTCAAATACCTAACCAGTTTGCACCCGACAATGGCCAAGCAGTTCAATGAAGCCATGAAAAATGGTAAAATGGATGAATGGCTAACCACTGGGAAGACATACTTGATTCAGAAAGATCCAGCCAAAGGAACAACACCTGGAAGCTACAGGCCAATTGTTTCCCCACAATTTACCCAAGATGCTCAAACTGCTCACCGGCATAATAGCAGATAACATCATGGACTACTTGGAAGCAAATAGCCAGAGGAGCAAAAAGGGAACAAGAAGCAGATAGCCAGAGGAGCAAAAAGGGAACAAAAGAAGGAGCAGGGTTACAAAAGATCAACTCCTGACAGACAAAATAATAGTGGAGAATTGCAAGAATTGAAGAGCAAATTTGCATATGGTCTGGATCGATTACAAGAAGGCATTTGACTCACTGCCTCATAGTGTAAGGAACTCGAAGGACTCGAAACAAACGACTTAGGACAGCTCGTTTATTCCATAAACTTCAATGAACACAATACATGCCATGCGAGAACTGGCCCCCCTCGGCTAGAATCGTCGTTTTTACAGATGAGAGCACTGCCCCTCCCCCTGGTATAGTTCCCAAGCATAGTTTCACACAGGAAAAGCGAAAGTAAGTTTCAAACAGATATGATAAGCATGAGCATAGCAAGGTCAGTACTCCGGGCAGCAAGCCCAGCACAAGGAATGTGCCAAGGACGAGTCGGGCGGGGGATCGCACTAACCCCCACCCTTACATTCCGCCTCCCCTAAAAAAAACCCTTCCCCCCCAGGCTTGCCGGGGAAAGCTTTATGGAAAGCCGAAATCAAGGGAGGGGCATCAATATTTTCCACATAAATCCATTGATTATGACCAGAGGGATATCCCACCCAAGAGACCAAATATTGCAGTCGATTCCGAACATAACGAGAGTCCAGAATAGCGTCGATCTCATAATGCTTGTGGCCATCAACGATCACCGGCGGGGGAGCCTCCGTTGGGTCGTGCCAGGCATCTGAAGCGGGAGCCTGCTTGAGTAGACTAGAGTGAAAAACAGGATGAATGTTACTTAGCGAGTTAGGCAGTTCCAAACGTGCGGTCACCCCGTTAATTACTTGGGAGATTCTGAATGGCCCTATGAATTTCTTGCCTAGCTTGGAATATTTGTGCACATCTCTCAGGTTTCTGGTAGAAAGATAAACCCAGGCACCCACGTGCAGAGGAAAATCAACTCTATGTTTGTCTGCTTGGAACTTTTGAGCCTCTTGCGCTTGAGAGAGGGAGGTAGAAACAGATTTCCAACCTTCTGCTAAGGACTTAATCCAATCTCCAAATTCTGGGGGCTGCAACGCAGAGTCGGGAAGTTCAGGTAGAGGGGGGAACGAGCGACCAGACACTATTTCGAAAGGCGTTTTATTGGTGCTACTATGCACCGCGACATGTGTAAGCCTATTCAGCGAAAGGGAGTAGCTCGACCCAGCTGTCTGAAAGGTAAATGGTGTAACGACGTCGATATTGTTCCAGTGGTCTGTTGGTCCGTTCGGTCTGGCCGTCACTTTGAACGTGGTAGGGGGCGGCGACCGCCAAGGTGGTTCCTAGAATGTCCAGAAACGCCTTCCAAAATTTTGAGATGAATTGGGGGCCCCTATCCAAAATTACTCTCTCCGGAGCTGAGTGCAAACGATACACATTTTGAATAAACAACTTGGCTAGCTTAGGCGCTGACGGGATGGTGGGGCAAGGAACGAAGTGAGCTTGCTTGGAAAAAAGGTCTACCACTACCCAAAGCGCCGTGTTTCCATGACTCTCAGGCAGATCTGTTATAAAGTCCATGGATATGACCTGCCAAGGTCTGGCAGCTGGAGGGATGGGATGCAACAGTCCATGGGGCTTTCCAGGGATTCCCTTGGCTTCCGCACACGTAGGACACCCCTTAATGTAAGACTCAATATCCTTGTGCATAGAGCGCCACCAAAATTGCCGCCTAAGTAGGTGTAGAGTTTTCAAAAATCCAAAGTGCCCTGCTTGGCGAGCATCATGCCCCGCCTGCAGAACCCGCTTGCGTAGGGACGGCGGCATGTACCAGCAGTCACCCCGCCTCCAAACTCCGCCTCGTAATTGCAAAAGAGGATCCGACTCCTCTTTCGGAATGTCCCGTTGTCCCGCCTCCTCTAACTGACGGAGGAAAGGCGAAACCACGTCTGGAATACCTGATGGTAGTGAAGGCGGGGGGGCAGTCGTTTGGGATTGAGTGACCGCCAGCCCCAATTGGGAGGGGGAAAGGATAGTCCGAGGGGTATTACGCAAGGAGGTGTCCACCCCCTTCGGCTGGCGGGACAAAGCATCGGCCAACTTATTGCTGTTGCCTGGGAAGAAATGGACTGTAAATGCAAACCTGGAGAAGAAATCGGCCCACCGCAGCTGTTTAGCCGACATTTTGAGGGGGGTGGACAAGGCAACTAGGTTCTTATGGTCGGACCACACCTGGAACGGGTTGGCAGCCCCCTCCAGCCAGTGCCGCCAAGTGGAAAGAGCTTCTTTAATGGCGGCTGTCTCCTTGTCCCCCACAGTCCAGTTCAGTTCAGGGCCAGAAAGCTTTTTTGACAAGTAAGCACACGGGACAAGTTTATTATCTTTATTTCTCTGCAGGAGGGCAGCCCCCAAAGCTTTATCCGAAGCATTGACATGTACTATGAAAGGCAAGTTGGGATCCGGGTGTTTTAGAATAGGCTCAGTGGTGAACGCAACCTTAAGGGACTGGAATGCAGTTTGACAATCCTCAGACCAGGGAAGAGGAGCTCCTGGTTTAGATGCCTGAGGACCTTTTCCTTTGGTGCGTAGCAGATCCGTCAATGGCAGGGCTAGCTGAGCAAACTGGGGAATAAAGTCTCGATAGAAATTGGCAAAACCCAGAAAAGATTGGAGTTCCTTACGAGTGGTGGGAATGGGCCAGTCAACGACCGCTGCTACCTTAGCAGGGTCCATTTCTAGTCCCTCGGGCGAGATCCGATAGCCCAAATAGTCCAGGGATGTTTGGTGAAATGCACATTTCGATAGCTTGACAAATAGAGAATTGTCAAGAAGACGTTGCAACACCGCCCTGACCAACTTTTCATGCTCTTCCACTGTTTGCGAGTATATCAGAACATCATCTAAATATACCACTACTCCCTTGAATAAAAAGTCCTGTAAAACATCATTGATTAAACACATGAAAGCCCCTGGGGCTCCGGCTAATCCGAATGGCATTACACAATATTCATATTGTCCGAATTTGGTGTTAAACGCTGTTAAATGTTCATAACCTTCAGCAATTCTTAACACGATAGTAAGCCTCTCGTAAGTCCAATTTGGTGAAAATGCATCCCGTACCCAAAGCGTCGAGCAAATCTTTAATTAAAGGCAAGGGATATTTGTTGGAGAGTGAGACTGCGTTCAAACCTCGATAGTCGGTGCAAAGACGTAGGGAACCATCTTTCTTCTTCACAAACAATACCGGGGCAGCGTGGGTGCTTTTGGTTTCCCGCCGGATGAAACCCCTAGCAAGATTTTTATCAAGAAAAGCCCTGAGCTCCTTTTGTTCGGCGGGACTCATTCGATATATTCTTCCTTTTGGCAGTTGTGCACCCGGGACTAAGAGGATCTTGCAATCTGTATCTCTATGGGGGGGAAGCTGATCGCATTCCCGCTCTTCAAACACTTTAGCCAGATCCCAGTACTGCTCTGGGATCCCAGTCAGTTCAGGGCTCGGGGCAACTTTAAGGGTCAGCGAATTTTGTGAGAGTGGGGTTTCTAGGGGTTCGTCAGGTGGTTCTCCCTCATGCATATGGCCTCCACAAGGTGGATCCGTGAATTTAACGATGCGTTGCCCCCAGAGAATGGTGGGTTCATGGGACAGAAGCCAAGGCATTCCCAACACGATGGGGTGTTTGGCGACTGGAGCCAAAATGAAGCTGCGCCTCTCCCAATGCTCGGCGCAACGTAGAAGCACTGGTTGGGTTTTGAACCGAGCCGGGCCCTCGGATCCCAAGGGGCTGCCATCCATCTGAGTAAAGGGAATGGGCTTGGCTAGCGCTATCCGTTCGAGACCTAGCTGTTCTGCTACCTGAGGTCTCATTAAACAATGAGAGCAGCCTGAGTACACTAAAGCCCGCGCTAAGATATGGGTGCGTTTCGCTGAATTAGTTAAAGTGGCCATAATGGTTATGGCCCCCCCCCCTTCACTCACCGCATCGGGCGCCGTCTGTTCGTCCGCTGGGCCTGATGATAGACTTACTCCACCAAAGTCGGTCTCTTCGCTGTCATCCTGGTCGTCCTCCTCCAGGCTGCGGGCAGCTCCCTGAGGCTCTTTCGGACCCGGTTTACGGGGGGTCCTAGCTGTGGATCTTCGTGGCGCGGGGACAGGAGCCTTAGGTTTTTTCGGGCAGTTGGCTGTGAAGTGGCCCTGGCCCCCACAATACAAGCATAAGCCAAGACGACGGCGACGTTCAGATGTGGCTTCGGTGGTGGGGGGTCCCTTTATGGTCTTCTTTGGCTGAGCGGCGGCTGATGCGGGTTTTTCCGTTGACTTGGTTGGGGGGGCTTTTCCCGTCTTAGACCGGTTAAGTCGGGATGCAATGAAGTTACCAGTTGTAATCCATTCAGCGATGGTCTGGGGCTGGCGTATCATGTCTGCCCAGGTGCGGATCTCAGGATCGATGGCATCGTGAAAATACTCGCATTTCATGCGTTCAGGCCAGTCTGGAAGTTTATTTGCCGCTAATCGGAATTCTCGGGCGAAGTCGGCAAAAGGTCTGTTCCCTTGTTTGATGGTTTTAATGGTTCTGCTGGCCTTGTTTACTTCTTCGGGATCTTGAAAACGCATTCTGAGGCTTTGGAGTAAGGCGGTTACAGTTTGCAGTTCAGGAGCTCCCTCCATTTCATGAATTTCCACAAACCATTCAGCCGCGTCACCATCCAATACCGACCCGATGTCCCGCACCTTTTCCGCCTCGGAGCGGTAAAGATCATCAAATTCGAGCATGTGCGCGTCCAATTGCAGTATAAAGTAGGGCAATCGGGAAGCGGTGCCATCAAAACGTGCGGGAATGGGGGGCCTAGGATGGCCTCTACCAGCAACTGGGGCTGCTTGGGGCGCAGGAACTGGGGCAGGTGCGGGAGGCAGTTGAGCTGCGAATACGGGTGGCGGGGGTTGTGGCGGGGGAAGGATCCTTTGCTGTGGCACGGGAGCTCCCCTTTGGGGCCCAACCGCTGGGCGAGGAAGGGGTGAACGTGGGCGAGCAGCTCCGTCAGTCCCGGTGACGGTTGCCGGCGGTGCTCTAGCTTCACGTCGAGTAGCGTCTTCCCTATCCGCCAAATCTCTCTCTCGGCGCGCAAGTGCTTCCCGTTCTTGTCGGAGCCTCTTGCGTTCCTGCCGTTGCAAGGTCGCGTCGACTTCTCCCTGGGTCTTAAGAGCCTTCACGCATTCGCGTTGGCGCTCAAGATCTTGTTTGGTGTGGTCCAAAACCATGCGTGAGCGTTCGAGGTCTTTCAGGAATTGTTCTCGGAGCATTTCCTTCTCCTGGGCTATTTCCGCATCACGTTCGCGGCAAAACTGTTCCCGTTCTAATTCCAGAGCCTCACGCTCTCTCTCGAGGGCCTTGCGTTCCAGCTCCCAGTCCTGTTTGGCTCTGGCTAAAGCTGCACGCTGTTCTTCCCAATCGTCCAGATCTAACTCCGAACCCCGCTGCGAATCCTCGGTGGCCCCTGCAGTTGCCCCTAGAAGTCCACGGAGGTCGGGGGGTCGTGGGCACGGCCATCATCCGCAAAAGTTAGTCTGCGTTGGGACCCTCCGGGTAGATCCAAGACACTTTCTATGGACTGTCAAGACCCAGACGTGGTTTTCGGGCGCGCACCCGTGCTTTGCCAGTGGTGCGTGGGTGGGGGGTCCTCGAAGTATTGGTCCATATATTTCGCCAACGATTCTTGGGTATCTCCGTGGATGGCTGATACCCCGATTTCCTCTCGAACAGTACGCATCACCGGTTTGTAATCCACATGGTGGCGGGTGGTGATGTGTTTCTCTATGGGAGCACGATCCATTGATATTCCTCCACCAGGATCGAAGAATTCCTGACGCACCTCGAGACGTCCGGCCGAAACCATGCGTCGAGCTACCAGTGGGGCTTCCTCCATCTGCTCTTGTAGTTGGAGAAAGGCCACGCTTCGGCTGAGCCGAGGCCTGGAGAGGGTCACCAGGGAAGCTGGTTCCGTTGGCTCCTCGACAGGGACCGTCGAATGGGTGGTAGAGAGGGAGCCCTCTATGGGGGCTACCGCAGTCTCCTCGTACTCATTGTTCAACGGACCCTTGAATGACAATCTCTGCATGTTGAAGAACACCAAAGATTCACAGAGTGGTTGAGTGTAGAGGCTCAAACTCATACCAAACTTGGGGGTTGATTTGTGAGTTCTCGCATAATGTAAGGAACTCGAAGGACTCGAAACAAACGACTTAGGACAGCTCGTTTATTCCATAAACTTCAATGAACACAATACACGCCATGCGAGAACTGGCCCCCCTCGGCTAGAATCATCGTTTTTACAGACGAGAGCACTGCCCCTCCCCCTGGTATAGTTCCCAAGCATAGTTTCACACAGGAAAAGCGAAAGTAAGTTTCAAACAGATATGATAAGCATGAGCATAGCAAGGTCAGTACTCCGGGCAGCAAGCCCAGCACAAGGAATGTGCCAAGGACGAGTCGGGCGGGGGATCGCACTAACCCCCACCCTTACACATAGTTGGATTGCCATGATCCCACTAACAGTAATTTTAAAGAAAACAAAGTTGGAATATCAAATGTCCAAAGACTCGGAAAAAAATTCACATTTGCTGTACATGGATGATTTGAAGCTATACAGGAAATCAGACACAGAAATCCAGTTGCTAGTGAACACAGTCCGAATATTCAGCACAGATATCGATGGAGTTTGGCCTGGAAAAATGTGCTACTGTGGCAATAAAGAGGAGCAAGTTCACCAAGAGTGATGGGATTGAAATGCCTGATGAACAACTCATCAAGTGCAACTAGGAGGCAGCTTATACATAAATTTACAGATGGATAACATCAAGCACGGGCAAGTGAAGCCTATAGTCAGCAGAGAATACACCCAGAGGGTCAGGAAAATTTTGAAATCTAAATTAAACGGCGGGAATACTATCAAAACCATCAACACCTGGGTCATACCCATCATCAGATACACTTCAGGAATCATGAACTGGACATAGGCTGAGTTGGATGCATTGGATAGAAAAACTCGGAAGTTTATAACAATGCACCATGCCTTACACCCACGCAGTGATACTGATAGATTATACCTTTCCCGGAGATCTGGTGGACGAGGCTTACTGCAAGTATAGCAAACAGCGGAAGAGGAGAAACATTGGCTGAATAAAAGTCAAGAACAGGCATTGATTGAGGTGAAGAACAGACACTTGCTGCAAACCCAGAAAACCAAACAAAAATACAGAAAAAATGTGATTAAAATGAGGACCGAAAGCTGGCACAACAAAGTTCTGCATGGCCAATTTCTGGAGAATATCAAGGACAAGGTAGACAATGAAAAGACCTGGCTGTGGTTAACAACTGGAACTCTGAAAACTAAATCCCTGATTTTAGCCGCTCAAGAGCAAGCCATTAGAACAAATTCGATCAAGGCCAGAATCGAAAAATCCTTGGATGATGCAAAGTGCAGATTATGCAAAGAAACTGACGAAACTGTAGATCATGTCCTCAGCTGCTGCAAAAAGATTGCCCAGACTGAGTACAAACAGAGACACAACTCAGTGGCCAAGATGATCCACTGGAATTTATGCAAGAATTACAACATAAAATCAGCTAAGAACTGGGGGGAACATTGTCCAGAGAAAGTAACGGAAATTGAGAAGGTCAATATCCTGTGGGACTTTCGAATCCAAACGGACAAAGTGTTGAAACACAATACACCAGACATCATCGTGACTGAGGACAAGAAAATGACCATCATCAACATAGCAGTCCCAGATGACAGCAGGGTCATTGAAAAAGAACATGAGAAGGTCACTAGATTCCACAATTTGAAAATCGAGCTTCAGTATCTATGGCACAAACCAGCTGAGGTCGTCCCAGTGGTAATTGGCACACTGGGCACCATTCCGAAAACATGAAGGCAGCACTTGAAACATCTTCAAATCTGTCAAATTCAGAAGGCAGTCCTTCTGGGATCTGCATGAATACTATGCTGATACATTACAACTTCCTAGGCCTCTGGGTGAGGCTCGAATTATAATGAAAAACCAACAACCAGCTAAATATCTGGCAGCTGTGAAATCTTCAACAACAGCAACAACAACAACAACAACTACTACTACTACTACTACTAGTTTCTTTTGCAGGAAGGAAAGTTTCTTTTGCAGGAGGAAATTGATAAGAGACTGCTGCAGTAATGATCATATGTTACTGCAGTTCTAATTTGGCCAAAAATGTGATTCTATATGTTTCTGTTCCTTTGGTAATGGTGCCTGCTCTAGTGAGGGAGTGCTTCCATTTTGTGCAAACACTTGGCCCTAGTCCATGTCCTGTGTAATAGCCGAACAGTCCCTTCAGTCGGTTTTTCCCCTCCCTCCTCTTCCATTTTCAAAAGAATGTTTAAAATTCTTTTTGTCATATCAAACCAGCAATGTAACATTAGGCAGAGATAAAAGTAGAATGATACAAGTATAACGGTATATTAATGTGCCACATACTAGAGCTTTTTTGTGATAGGTGGCTCTTTTTGAATCCTATTGCCTACTTAGTTCCGTCCCACCCCTTCCATTTCAATCAAAAATAAAAACAAAAGAACACACCCTGACAATTTTGTTGGTGATTGAGGAATAGCCCAGGGAGAGGCACATAAAATTACATATAGAGCCTCTTCGGCAGTTGGGGCTGACCTCTTCTGCCAAAGCAGTTCAGGAGCATCAGGAGTTCCATGTGAGCCCACACATTCACGCACACACATTCACACACACACACACACACACACACACACACACACACACACACACACACACACACACACACACAAAGACCAGGAAAGAGAAAGAGAGAACAGAGAAGAATGGCAAAGGACAAAAAGGAGGCTTCCCTCCCTCTCAGCCACAGGCGCAAACAGCAAGACAATCACCGGTTCCCTGCGCAGCTAGGGAGAGGGCAGGGAAGATATGATCGACAGAAGTATGGGAGAAGTCAGGCATGGGAACAGATGATGCAGTTTGCATCAGGCAAGTATTGCTGATAGTCATTCAACGCACTATAAATGCTCTTGTATCAAAGTACTGTGTTTAATAATGCACAGAATAATGAGTTTGACAAAGGCAGCACTTAAAAATTATTGTTAATTTTCATATTCATTTGGGACTATTTTCAAATATGGAAGCATGCTACTTTCTCTTATGCCGCACCACAACTGACTTCACTTTACTCTTTCACTGGTGCAGATTATAGCATGGTCAACTGGATCAGCTTTATCAATTTCACATACAAATTGCAACTGTAACATTTACACAGAGATACAAATTAGCATGGTTCATTTCTCAAAGATGAGGGGGATAGTGAGCAGGAAGCTGAAAGGGAAAATCAAGAGAGTCAAAACTGTCCAGGATGCTTGGACGTTATTTAAAAACACAGTAATAAAAGCTCAGCTGGAATGTGTTCCACAGGTTAGAAAAGGCAGCACCCAGTCCAAAAGAAAGCCACCATGGTTAACAAGAGAGGTTGAGGAAATTATCAGAAAAAAGAAAATGTCTTTTAGAAAATGGAAGTCCAATTTGACTGATGAAGAATATGAGAGGGAACACAAATGGTGGCAAAAGAGAAGCAAGTTAGCTGTAAGGGAGGCAAAAAAGGATTATGAGGAACGCATGGCTGCGAACATCAAGACCAGCAACAAACAGTTCTTCAAGTACATCAAAAGCAGGAAGCCAGCAAGGGAAGCAGTAGGCCCGTTAGATGACAAAGGAACAAAGGGTGTGCTAAAAGATGGCAGGGAGATTGCAGAGAAGCGGAATGAATTCTTTGCATCTGTCTTCACCCAAGAGGAGGTGAGGAACATTCCTGCACCTGAACCAAGCTTCTTAGGAGGCGAATCCGAGGAACTAGCGAAGATAGTGGTAGACAAGGAAGAAGTTCTGGCAGCCATTGATAAACTAAATGCTACCAAATCCCCTGGCCCAGATTGCATTCACCCAAGAGTTCTTAAAGAGCTCAAGCATGAAATTGCTGATCTTCTCACTTTAATATGCAACTTATCCCTGAACTCAGGCTCCATCCCTGAAGACTGGAAGATGGCCAATGTCACACCAATTTTTAAGAAAGGATCTAGGGGGGACCCGGGAAATTACAGACCAGTCAGTTTGACATCTGTTGCTGGTAAATTAGTAGAATCTATCATTAAAGATAAAATTATAAAACATGTAGAAAAGCAAGACCTGCTGAGAAAGAGTCAGCATGGCTTTTGCAGAAGTAAATCCTGTCTTACAAACTTACTAGAGTTCTTTGAGGGTGTAAACAGGCATGTGGACAGGGGTGAACCGGTGGACATTGTCTACTTGGATTTCCAAAAGGCTTTTGACAAAGTTCCTCACCAGAGACTGTTGAGAAAACTCAGCAATGAAGGAATAAGAGGGGAAGTCCTCCTATGGATTAAAAACTGGTTGAGAAACAGGAAACAAAGAGTGGGTATAAATGGGAAGTTCTCACAATGGAGAGATGTCGGGAGTGGTGTCCCCCAAGGACCCGTTTTGGGTCTTTAACCTATTCATAAATGACCTGGAAGTAGGGGTGGGTAGCATGGTGGCCAAGTTTGCAGATGATACCAAATTATGTAGGGTGGTGAGAACCACAAAGGATTGCAAAGAGCTCCAAGCGGACCTTGATAAATTAGGTGAGTGGGCTAAGAAATGGCAAATGCAGTTCAATGTAGCAAAATGTAAAGTGATGCACATAGGGGCAAAAAATCCAAACTTCACATACACGCTACAGGGGTCAGTGCTATCAGTCACAGACCAGGAAAGGGATTTAGGCGTCTTAGTTGATAGTTCCATGGGAACGTCAACTCAATGCATGGCAGCTGTAAAAAAGGCAAACTCTATGCTGGGGATCATTAGAAAAGGAATTGATAATAAAACTGCAAGGATTGTCATGCCCTTATATAAAGCAGTGGTGCGACCGCACTTGGAGTACTGTGTCCAGTTCTGGTCGCCGCATCTCAAAAAGGATATTGAGGAGATAGAAAAAGTGCAGGGAAGGGCAACGAGGATGATTGAGGGACTGGAGCACCTTCCCTATGAGGAGAGGCTGCAGCGTTTGGGACTCTTTAGTTTGGAGAGGAGGCGGCTGAGGGGAGATATGATTGAAGTCTACAAAATTATGCATGGGGTAGAAAATGTTGACAGAGAGAAATTTTTCTCTCTTTCTCACAATACTAGAACCAGGGGGCATACATTGAAAATGCTGGGGGGAAGAATTAGGACTAATAAAAGGAAACACTTCTTCACGCAACGTGTGATTGGTGTTTGGAATATGCTGCCACAGGAGGTGGTGATGGCCACTAACCTGGATAGCTTTAAAAGGGGCTTGGACAGATTTATGGAGGAGAAGTCGATTTATGGCTACCAATCTTGATCCTCCTTGATCTGAGATTGCAAATGCCTTAACAGACCAGGTGATTGGGAGCAACAGCCGCAGAAGGCCATTGCGTTCACATCCTACATGTGAGCTCCCAAAGGCACCTGGTGGGCCACTGCGAGTAGCAGAGAGCTAGACTAGATGGACTTTGGTCTGATCCAGCTGGCTTGTTCTTATGTTCTTATGTTTTTCTTATGTTCTTATTGGATCAGCTTTGTCAATTTAATATTGAACTGCTGATATATCATTAGGGCAGAGAGTGATTTTGAAGCTATGGGTGACTGAAAAGAGTACTAGGAATAGTTGCTGCATGTAGCTGAGGACTGTTTCAGTAACAGTTGTGTATTATTGCAGATCAAATTGGCAAAAAAAATATAATTCTTTGTGAGAGGCTGGGCTCTGAGTTTTTATTCATTCAGGTAATGGTGCCTGCTCCAGGAGTTGTTTTTGGCTTCCTTTTTGGGTTAGTAGTTCTAAATAGTAGAAATGGAGGCTGAGGTGTGTTTTTTTTAATTGTTGCTTCAAAATGTATTTGTGCAGTAATTCCAGAGCACCTGTACAAAAGAAAAAAAAAGGGAAGGGTTGTTCTTTTGCATCAGAGATGTCATCTCACCACCATCAGGAATAGTATATTTTCAGCATTAGCATGTAGAATAAATGCAGCTGAAGAGATTGGGGAAAGGGGGTAAACGCCAAAAAGGCAAGGGTATGCAAAAAGGTGGTATGCAATGATTTCACAGAAAACATTTCCAAACCACAAGGTTTTCCCAGTGGTCAAATCTGTAGTAAACTGTGCATGTGGAACAGGCCTTAGTCTGTTCCTCGAACCGCACAATTATTCTCAGTGTCATATTGTTCATTCTTGCTATTGCCAGGCAGCATCTATTCCCAGGTAGCCATTTCTCTCAAAGCTATCTGTACTGCAAATGAAGGTAGAGGAAGAGACCTGTTGGATGAGATTAAGGATCTATCTGGTACAATATCCTATTTTGCATTGACTGTCTGCCTAGATGTCCTTGGGAAGTCCACAAGCAGAGCATGAAACAATAGTTTTCTGCCACTACTCGCCCCAGCAAATAGCAGTCAAAGGCACATTGACTCTGAACTTGGAAGCTTTATTTAGACACCATGACTAATAGTTGTTGATATCCTTCAGCCAGACAGGAATGCATAGACAGAAGCCTTGAGCTAACCCTAACAGAATGAGGGTGACTGTTTCTAAACAAATCAGTCCCATGAATCTATTCCAAAAATGTATGTACTTTATTTACCAGAGAAGTGAACTACATTTCAAAAACTTCTGGGGTTCAACACTATAGTTTAACAATGAACAAACCCTTAAACCACAGTAATTTAAAAATAATGTCAAGTATGCATTTGTGAGAGTATAAAACAAGTATACAACAAGTAGGGATAAAAGTTGTCATTAATCCAGATTAAAATGGTTTTTATCTATTTAAAAGCCCTAGAAAATGTCCAGTATGCAGTGTGTGTGTGTGTATGCTGTCAAATTGGAACTGACTTGGCAACTCTGTAGGGTTTTCAATGCAAGAGTCATCCAGAAGTGGTTTGCCATTGCCTGCCTTGCATGGGCTGAGGGAGTTCTGAGAGAAATGTCACTGACCCAAGGTCACTCAGCAGCCTTCTTGTGGAGAAATGGGGAATCAAAACTGATTCTCCAGGTTAGAGTTCACTGCTGTTAATCACTATGCCACGCTGGCAGTCTTCAGAGGTGGAGCCACATAAAGTATTTTAGCACTGTAGGACAATAACAGAGAAAGGCCTGCTATATATAGAGGCAAGTCTGGTCTCCTTGTAGGATGGCATTTTAAGCCAGGGATCCCCAAACAGTTTGAGCCTGTGGGCACTTTGGGGATTGTGACATGGGGTGGTGAGCACAAGCATGAAATGACTGCCAGAAGAGTCAGGGCCAACCACAAAATGGCTGCCAGAAAAGGCAGAGCAAACCATAAAACCACTTGCTTGCTTTTATTTAACATTTTATTTCAAATCTTAACATTGTATCTTCTCTCTTACCATGACACACTTTCGAAGATGTCAGTTGCGTGCAGATGTACGGACTTTGCTTTGCCCAGTAATGACAAGATAACCCTTATTTGTTGGAATGGAAATGGCCGCAGCCCGGTTTATTAACAATAACAATAACTGTAGGAAGCTGGACGAGCATAAATGGGACACATCCTGGCCACCAGGCAGTGTAGCGCTGAACCTGGTCTCGGTCAGCCCCACGGCTGACCCCTGGCCCTTCGGGCAGTGAACCGCTGAACCCGGCACCGTCCCCCATGGGCATTGGGACAGAAGGTTACTAGGTGCCACTTGGGTGCATACCCATTTTGTGACACCCCTTCCTGCCGGGGGTAGCGAGCTCGAAACAGGACCTCTAGGCCTGCACCGACAAGCCCTCCACTACCCCCAGACCTCTTATTGAGGCCCTCACTGTGGGAAGGTCTAGCATGCAAGCCTGCCTACCCGATAAGGGTGTGCCCCTATGCCCAAAAAACCACCCAGGCTGCGACAAAAAGCATAACATTAAATAGCATACATAACACTGCCACATCACTTAGGGAGGGAGGGTGGGTCTGCTTGCTCGCAGCCTCGTGAAGAGGTTGAGCTGAGCCGGGCACCAGCTTATATAGCCTGCCCGGTTCCCTTGTCACATGACGGTTCGAACCGTCACATGACCACCCTCTGAGACATAAGGGGAAGGTGAGCAGCTGCTCAATCCTCCCCTGCTGCAACGGTGCCCCGGGTGAGTCCAGGTGCACTTTTTATAGATGCGGGCGAAATGCAAAAACTACCAGACCACAGCCATGCAGCCTGGTAAAGGCACAACAACAAGTATTTTGGGTCATATTGAAGCATCATCTGCAAAATGTAGGAATGAATAATAGTGTCCTGTTCGTTTGGGAAGAAAATTTCAGAAACCTAGAAGAAAACTAAATTATACATTTTAAATGTTGGATAATAGTTTCCTGACTCTGACCTGATTCTGGTTCTCTTCAATCATGCGACAGCTGCTGGAAACTAAGTTTTCCGGAACCATTTGGCTCAGGACCAGACCACGTTGAGGGAAACGGCTTTAGCCCTTCACCCACCCACACACCACCACCACCACCACCACCACAAACCACCACAAACCACCACCACCACTGTTTGCTTGACTCAGAATGGTTCAAAGGCTGCTATTCGCCCTATTGGGGGTGCTTCAGTGCACTTTTGATTGCATATCTAAGAAATATTAACTTTTCATCCTGATTTTGATTAGATGTGCAGCCTAATTGGAATAGGTTCATTCCACACAACCTAAATAAGACATCAGCTGCACACAAAATGTCGGGCACAAGCTGAGGATGAAGCTGACCAGAGAGCATAATGGTTGGGCTTAGGAAACAGCCTCCGTTCTCCTCTGACTCCTTTGTTGTCTGGAAAGCACATCAGAAGCCACCTCTTTAAAAGATGTCTCCTGATGTCTCATTGTGACTATATGGAGTGAAAAGAGGCAGTCGCCTCTTTTTAAAACATCTCACAGATGTCTTTTTTTGTGTTGTGTGGAACAGACCATAGATATTTAGTAATATTATTAATGTTATCCAGTGTGGTGTATTGGTTAAGAGTAGCGTACTCCTATCTGGAGAATCAGGTTCAGTTCCTTATTCCTCCACATAAAGCCTGCTGGGTGACCTTGGGCCAGTCAGTCTCAGAACTTTCTTAGCCCACATGGAGGCAGACAATAGCAAACCAGGTCCCAAGTGTCTTGTTCTGAAAACCCTTTGGGGTTGCCACAGTTGGCTGTGACATGACAACATTTTCCACCACCACCAATATTATTGATAATTTTACATACAGTATCAGCTAACTTCCATGGACCTTAAAAGAGTCTCCGAGTGAGTCATCCCTATTCAGCAAAGTATATATTATAACAATAGGCACATGCATTTGTTTAAGAAATTTGCTGAGTCAGAACATTCATGCATAATAGAAAATCTGTTACAGATAATTCCAGGAAGACAAGTAAAATAAAATGGCTGCAATCCAGAAAAGTTATATTCATATGTAAGGAAGAACTGTGTGCAGCCGTACGTTCCTTTGACATTTCCATCACAGTAGCTCTACTGCTGAGCATATGAAGCTGTCTTACTGAATCAAACAATTGGCCTATCTATTCTTGTATTGGTTCTCTGATCTATCTCTGATAATGGTTCTCTGTAGTCTTGAATTGAGCCCCGGCCAGCCATACTATCTGAAATACTTTCAACTGGAATGCCAGAAACTAAACTTTGGGCTTTCTTCATGTTAAGTCTGTATACATTTCAGACTTAAAAAGTGACTTCAGCATGACCAACATCTACAGCATCATAAAATCTGCTGCAAATATACATATACAAGGGGGAGATCTGTAACAACTTGCAAGGGGTATCTCATTTTCCTATTCCCCACTATTACCTGTTTCCCTTCTTTGAAAGCCCTTGTAGTATTTTCCCTTTTCCTGCTTCCTCCTTTCCTTCCAAACCACCTGCCAACCTAACCTCTTTATCTGTCCCCCCATCTTAAATTTTTCTTCCTTCCCCCAGCAGATGGAGTAGCACTAATTGAGTTGCATGATAATGGCTGCCAAACCCAGTCCCAGTGGGTTACCTGGACATAGGAGAGACACTTTACTTTCCCCTATGTCCCCTCTCCTACACTATTCTCTTCATTTCCTCCTGGGATTCCCCATAAATTGTCTCCTTTCCATGTTTTCTTCTGTCCTTCCCACCAACCAACGAATCTACCTACCCTTTTTCCGCCCCCCTTCAATCTTCAGCTAACATTATTATTTATTTCATTTATACCCTGCCTTTGTCCACAATGCGGACCCAGAGCATCTTACATCATTATTTTCTCCATGTTATCATCACAACAACCTTGTGAGCTAGGTTAGACTAAGAACATGTGATTGACCCAAAGTCACCCAGTAAGTTTCCTTAGCAGAGTGAGAATTTGAACCTGAGTCTTCCAGTTGAAAGCAGTACTGTTGTGGTCACCTAGCAATAGCAACAGAGGGTGTTTATTTCTTAAAACCACAGGAACTGCTTCTATAATTGGGAGGGGGGAGAGTTTAACTTCCCAATGTTTGTTCTTGTTTTTTACATTTCAGATTTTTCTCTTTGTTCATAATTTCAGTCTATAGCTTCAAACAAGTATCCACTTGATTTATTGATTTATTTTGTACCCATTTCTGAGAATAAATTGCTTATCACTGAGCATTAGTTTGTATCTTTGGAAACAATGATTTGAGGGAGGACAAAATTATAGTAAATGTAATTTTGTTAATCAACAGTAATATTTTGAGAATCACTGATATTATATTATATTTTAAAATGTAAGGATCATCTTGTCTCTCCTCCCCACCCCCAATCAGAAGTTCCTATTATCTCTTACTGCTTGCAGATATTGTTAATGAGATCCCTAGAGATGGTAAAGAATGGCACTGTGGTATTGCATTTGTTTTGTCAATTAGAACATAATGAGAGACTGTCAGTAGTTGTCTCAGAGTCCAGATGTGGTGCCACTTATCAGTTCCTCTTTGACTTTTAATGATTACATATTGTATGAAGGGTGTCTATTGAGAATCAGCTTGTTACTTCCCCTGTCATTTTAGATAACAGAGAGCCTACATAAAGCAGTTTCAAAGGCCAACTAGGTTTGGAACAAGCACATAGTCTAGAAAACTGTATTAAAATGGAAAGCGGAGCAATACTCACCCTTTAGCATAGGATGAATTTCAACTGCCCTTGGCAATGGAGGTAGTTATGTTTTTGCATCTTGAAGGTAAGAATTTCCTATTTTGTAAGGCTACATGGAGAGAAAGGTTGTTTTTAGGGAGGTTGTTTCAATAATGCCAATGGAAAAAAATTCTGGAAACGAAGCATACGTGTAAGGCCAAAGGTTCACTTGCCTATTACTGTAGGCTGTACTACAACATGCCCAACATATTGTATTCATAATCTTTTCTTTTTTCAAAGAATCACATGTATATAGATTTAGCTTCACAACAGTCCTGTGAGATAGTTTGGTATGAGTGACAAAAGAGGGAGGAGAGGGAAATTTCACTCCTTCCCCCGTCCATTGCAGTCTCCCAGACAACATGGGTGTTACTCCCTGTGGGTTCTGAGTCATCCAAAAATATTGGCAATAGGGGAAAGGAAATATTGGCAATGGGGGAAAGGAAAGGTCCAGATTCTTCAGCACTCTGGCCCCTTCTGCGCAGCACAGACAGAGTGGGTTGCTGGCAGGATAAAGTAACCCACTCTCCTGTTTTCGCATTCTCATGCCTCCATGCAGGCAGCGGAGCCGACGGAAGCAAAGTTGGTTGCCTTCGCACAGAGGTGCGGGTTTTTCCCCACTCACCTCCATCCACTGCGTAGCTATGTGGGCAGGCAGGCAAGCATGGACCTCCACAGCCATGCTGACGTTCCTGTGCCCCTGCGTGGCTATGCAGCTGAGAGGTGGGGACTTTAAAAAGCGAAATGTGGCCAAGTAAAGCGCTTCCCAGGTGGCTGTTCAAGCGAGAGCAACTGCAACCCGCATTAAAACCAAAGAATATCAGATAACGCAATTCTCAAATAACCCATTTCAGGGGAGATAGCACGGGGCAGCCTTGCTTTAGGGGCAGGAGCCATGCTAAGCCCCCCCCCCTCCCGGGAATGGTTTTTTCCCCCATCACCAGCCTGGCTTTATTAGCCAGTGTGGAAGGGCCTCTGTCTTGACAGATCACAGAATCCAACCCAATACATTCATTACTGCTATAAAATTGCTGCGAATCTTGTAATCTCTTAATTTCCTTATTTTGTTCACTTTGGAGGAACCTTAAATCTGACTGACAGTATTACTTTGTTTTTAGTTGTTGTTCCCAGAACAGTAACTTAATGATGATTGTAAGTACTTTTATGAAATACCTGAAGTCCAACAATTAGCAAAACATTTTGTAAATTAATTAGTTGTAGCAGTAAAACATGGAGGGAAGAGTAGAATATGAAAG
This sequence comes from Sphaerodactylus townsendi, assembly GCF_021028975.2. Lineage (NCBI taxonomy): Eukaryota > Metazoa > Chordata > Lepidosauria > Squamata > Sphaerodactylidae > Sphaerodactylus > Sphaerodactylus townsendi. The sequence continues at coordinate 59,764,889 of NC_059427.1, forward strand.
CTCCACATGAGGTTAACAGCAAGTAAACTAAATGAGATGGAATTGGTCCTAGGAGATACTATTCATTGAATGTTTTCTAATGTTAACATTGAATACTTTCAGGGGAAGAGGATATTTTATTAACAAGTACTTAAGGGATCCTGTATCAAAAACATTTCTGCAACATTGCAAGATGTGCATCATGGGGCAAAATTATTAACCCCAAGTTTCAAATGAGAACAAGATATCGACTTGAGTTTAAACTAGCATCGAATTTTATTACATATTCAAAAACATAATAAAATCAATATAAAATAGCATAATTTTGAATGGATGAGGGGGGACTGGTCTCATTTTCCATTACTGCTAGTTCTATGCCAAAAATGCAACTGGACTTGTTCCCGTCTACTAACAGCTAGAGATTCAGAGAGCCAGTGTGGTATAGTGGTTAGAGTTGGACTAGGATTTGGGACATCAAGTTTAAACCCCTGTTTAGCCATGGAATCTTGTTCTCATTCTAACCTAATCACAGGGGTGCAGTGAGGATGAAATGGAAGAGAGGAGAATGCTGCAAGCCACTTTAGGTTCCCAGTATGGAGGAACATGGGGTTATAAATGAAGTAAATAAAATAAATTCTAAAAGCCTGCTTCCCTAAGCTCCAAGCTCAATAGCTTCACAGTTTGCTGAAACCTACACAAACCACCCCTGCCAAGTGACTTGAGCTTAATGGAGCAGCACTGAGGGAATCCCTCACCACCAGCAGAAATGCCTCACTGGGTACCGTATATACTCGTGTATAAGTCGAGTTTTTCAGCACTTTTTTTGTGCTGAAAAAGCTCCCCTCGACTTATACACAAGTCAGCTGTATTTTTAAAAATATTTTAGGGTTTTTACTTTGTCGGCCGCCAGGGGGTGCAGTTTTTAGGCTAGCAGCACCAAAATTTCAGGATATCATCAGGTGACCCTCCTGATGATACCACCCAAGTTTGGTAAAGATTGGTACAAGGGGTCCAAAGTTATGGACCTCCAAAGAGGGTGCCCCATCCCCCATTGTTTCCAATGGGAGCTAATAGTAGATGGGGCTACATTTTGAGGGTCCATAACTTTGGACCCCTTGAACCAAACTTCACCAAACCTGGGTGGTATTATCAGGATAATCTGTTGCTGATACCAGACAGGTTTGGTGATGTTTGGTTTAGGGGGTCCAAAGTTATGGATCCCCAAAGTGTGTGCCCCATCCCCCATTGTTTCCAATGGGAGCTAATAGTAGATGGGACTACATTTTGAGGGTCCATAACTTTGGACCCCCTGAACCAAACTTCACCAAACCTGGGTGGTATCATCAGGAAGGTCTCCTAAAGATACTCTGAAATGTTGGTACTGCTAACATAAACATTCCTCCCCTGACCAAAAAACCAGTTTTGAAGGATTTTAACTCTTGTGTTGTAGCGTGGTTGCTGGTTGAGCTAAGGTTTTTGTACTTTTAAAGGTATAGTTGAGACCATATTGTTTTTGTTGACTCCCTTTTCCACTTACAGAGCTAGTTTACTGTTTTTCTTTGAAATATTCAAAAACATTTAACCTACTGATGCCTCAATTAATGTAATTGTATTGATATCTATTTTTATTTTTGAAATTTACCAGTAGCTGCTGCATTTCCCACCCTCGACTTATACGCGAGTCAATAAGTTTTCCCAGTTTTTTTGGGTAAAATTAGGTGCCTCGACTTATATGCGGGTCGACTTACAATACAACAACCTTTATTAGGCATATTAAAATAGGCTCCAGAGCATTACAGACATTTCTGAGGTACAAATCAAAAGTACATTCAAAACACAGACAGATAAACTGTATCTAATGCGGGTCGACTTATAAACGAGTATATACGGTAAGTCCTGTTCTTGTCCCCTTCCTGCATGAAGGTGCCCCTAAATTGTAGTTAGTTAATCTAATAGTATATCAGGCCTTTCAGAAATTAAAGAAAATTTCCTGTTCTGTCCCACTGTGAGTGACTAGTATCTGCTCATACTCCCATATTAGGGTGAGGAGACAGCTTGCATGAGTTGCTGTTATATTTGTCAGCTGAACTCTCTTTTACAGCAAATGCTTAACCAAAGAATTGGTGTGTCCTGTAGGAAAAGAGATCACTGATAATTGAAAGAGCAGACTGAAGCCACTGAAAAAGAAGCTGTTCCATGGCCCATCTAGATATAATGCAGAAAATCCATGATTGTGATCTCTTGCTTTAAAGCATCTGCTGGAGTCAGATAGAATCAGGAGCATGCTGTGGCACTGGGAGGAGTGCAAATTTCCCATTTCCCCCGTGTCATTTTCTTAATCTGAAAGCCCCCCTCATACACAAACTTGTGCCAAAATGTATTTTTGCCATAAGGAAAAAACCATAAACAGTCTATATTGTGTCTCTTGGTTTTCTACCTCCTGATAAAATAATATCTTCAGTTGCTTTGAATTTCTAAATCCTACTAGAGTTTTTATTATAATTCTATCAAGCGCAGTTTGGTCCTTTGTAGGTAGCATTTTGAGGGAAGTGTGGGGCTCTTAATTCTTTGTTCCTGCTAGTTGTCTTTGAGGCCTTGGGAAGTAATTTGAAAAACTATATTCTTTAAGGAAGCTGTGATTATCCGAAGTGCCAGTTTGTAGTGCTGGAAGGTAAAGAGTTATTTATCATACCTAGGTGGTTTGAATCTTTTAGAGTAGAACATGAACGAGAAATTATTGGTATTGTAATATAGTTTCACTAGCAATAAAGTCCTCTGTGCAAAACGATATAATGGGCTCTAGAAAACTATTGGTAGTGAGCATAGCAGGGAGTAAGGATTTCTCCAAATCAGTCATCAATGTTGAAAGATTTCTATGTATACAATGTTTTCTGTAAAGATTTTGTCAGAATTGGAAAATAATTTGCCTTGCTCTTGTCTTTTGACAATTTGAACCGTTATCTGCAGACAAGAGAAACCAGTGTTGGTTTGTCCCCAGGTCTCTCCCACTCCCCTCAAGTAGAGGGGTCTCCAGCTGACCCCACCTGGCTTTGCCAACCCCATTCACTTTTCAGGCATTCAGCGATGTTCTGGAACAATGTAGCCTATAATAATAGCATCACTTTTGGGGAGAAAAGGCACATGATTCAGTCAGGTTGTGGACAGCAATACTGTAAATCTGTTGGCAACGGCACCCTCTCCTGTTTTTAAACAAACTGCCAGAATCAGCAGCCTCAGTTATTCAAGTGCAGGGCCTGATGGGATTTGTACTGCCCTACCTATGCCTCCTGGAGGGTAATGCAGTACAATTTCCAGCAGCCCTTGTGACTTGAAGAACTGAGTGTTGCAAGTGCAACATCCTCAATTGTATCTCCCAAAGTGGTGGCTGGTGGAAATGTAGTCCATAAATACTCAGGAGGCACAGGGGCCTGGTCCTCCTTGATGCTCATGGACAATACTTCCCATCAGCGCCCCCCCCCCTTTAAAAAGTGAGTAATCTGAAACTTGCTGGGCTTTTATATAGTAGGATAGCCACCTCCTACAGACTATTGTTTCCTATAGAGACTCATAGGAGCTTTATGTGAGGGTGAGTATTAATTCACATAACATTAAAAGCTTGAAAGGAAGCTAACTTCTACATCTCAAAACAATGACAAAATGAAAGAGTTTTCTTTCAGCAGTTAGGAATGTGGTTGGAGCTATCACTTCACTAGAAGCCAAATGATAGTAACCAAAGAAACATATTCTTTATCCATATTTAACTTAAAAGGTGAGAGAAAAGCCTGTTTCCTGCTGCAAAAAAGTAACTGAAAATTCATGTCACAAAGGCACTATATATTATATTTGTATACCAACTTTCCTCCAAGGAGTTCAGAGTGGCAGAAATGTGTCTTCTCTATCCTTGCAAGCACACTGTGAGATAGATTAGGCTGAGAGAGCAATTGCTCACCCAGTGAGCTTCATGGGTGTATGGAGATATGACCTTGGGTTACACGACTAGACTAAGTTTACTCAAAAATATCAATTTCTTTAATTTCTTTTGTGTGATATGGTTCCTCAGGCTTAGAGATTTGCCAGATTACCCACAGGCATATAAATACATCTCCATAGTTCCCTCCTTCCCATCTTTGATAAATATATTATTTTAAAGCCTTTTTAAGGGTATGACATTGAGATTTGAAATTATTCACTAAGGTATATGTAAAACTGTGGCTAAGATTTAACAGAGTAAAGCAATAAAATTCAACACTTTGCAACATTATTGGGTCTTTTCTTCTGAACTTTGTAAAGGTATGGTATTTTTTTCCAGTGAAGGATAATAAAACATATAAATTTACTGATGTAAAAGACTACCATCTCATTTTATCTTTTTCTGAATCATAAAAGGTTGCAGGGAATTTTCATTTTTATGGGAAAAGAATATAGAGGCTGGTTTCCAATACATTTTTTCCTAGATAAAAATGCTATATCTGCATACATTTTCTGAAAGGTTATATTTTTGGTGTCTATTAGAACAAATACATTTGGAATGTATATTTTATTTTTATTTACATCATTTATAGTCTGCTTTCTCAGACTCAAGGAGAATTACACAGTGAGTCAATACAGTTGACAGGATGGGGTATATATGAAAGACAAAGTTTACACAAACAAAACTGATGAAAGAGATTGCTGTAGAGCTGATGGCATAAAGTGAAGGCACGCTAACTGGGTAATATTAGTCAGGTAGTTGTTAAATTTGCATATTGTTAGTTGTGCAATTACCTCTCACCCTGTATGCGTTGGTTAGAATTAACTATTGAGTAACTGTACAAGACTACAAAGTCCAAGGGGTAATCTTAGGTAAGTCATATATATCCTGTGCTAATATATTGCCATCCCTGAACTAGATACAGAATTCATATCAACCATGAGAATGAACCTGGACTTGTATCATCAATATATCTAATTCTCAATATGGCCCCATCTCTGCATGTTTAAATCTGGAGACTGGGGACATGAATAGACAAACCAGATCTTTCTACAAACCTAAAAAGAGTCCCAGCTTCAAAGAAAATTCTGAATTATAAAAATACTTTGGAAGGGTTAAAAATTTCCAAAATGATAGAAGCATTAGAGAAATGAATATCCTGTGCAAACAAACCAAACCAATCCAAATTATTTTCTGGACCTTCAGAATGCTACAAAAGGCCCCACTGTGAACAAAATTCATGAAAATGTTTGCACGACTTTATAATTGTGCTGTGCAGAAAAGACCTTAATGATCTTGGTCATATCCAACAAGGCAATTCTTTTAGTATATCAACAAATATATTCAGATATATAACGACACAAGAATATTTTGTCTGCATTACCATTCTGCAATTATATATTGCCCGTCACTTATTAGGATGGCTATAAAGCTAATTTAAACTTATGTTGTAATAGAACAAAAGTCTCCTGCTTTTAAAAGAAACATATTGCAGCTTTGACAAGATGGTACAATATGGCAAAACAGACTCCAAGATGATCAGTGAATCATTGTATTCCAAGATTATATTTTCTATAATTTATCACATTTTAGTCAATATGTTTCTTCTTTGGTTTTTGTTGTTTTTGTTGTTAGGGAGCAATAGCATTTGGTGCCTCAAGAAAAGTAAGATGGAGTTAATTACTGTAATTGTATTTTAATTATCTCCACAGATTCATGGCTAGTCAACATAAAAATGGTTATGCTATACAGTCGCTGTTCTGGTGATTTGGTAACCTGAATAATCAGATAGATTGTTATTCATAAAACATCTAGGAATATTAATATAGAAATAATAATAAAAACATTAATAAAACAATTTAGGCACATTAAACAGAAAAAAGCAAGCAACTTTGAGAGGAATAAAATATGTCAAACTGTTAAATTATAAATGGAGAAACAAAAAATGAAAGGAAAAATAAGAGTGCAAATCAACAGCAATAAGTCTGCTAGTATTGTAATGTAAATCATCTGTAGTGAGTAAACAAAAAGACCAGGAGACCAATTTGGCAGATGTGAAAGGTGTATCTGGAGAGCTACAGTACAAGGCAAATTGTTGATGTACTGCAGTGCCTATGTAATAAAGAGCGCAGATAATCAGGATGAAAGATATCAGAAATCCAAAAAGTCAACGTTTAATCAATTATGTGAGCGTTTTTAATGAATACATGTTTAATTCTAAAAGCTGTTGTGGATTCTAAATTCTGTTAAGAAAGCACTAACATATGCAAATAGTGGCAGTGAAACCTTAAAGAAGGTGATATTCAGCAGAAGCAAGCTAACTTTTTAGGAGTATTATTGTTTTTCTCTATTTTATTCTCTTTGAGTTGTTTGCTCTAAACTTTGGGAAATAATGATTCATTGTCATGTTCTCAGTGCAGTCCCAGTCAGCTGTGGAGAACTGATAAGAAGGCTTCCAGAAACTTCAGAGTGCCTAAAGCACTTTCCCTCCTCCCATTCGAAGCTAAGAGTTGCTGGCTTCCTGCCCAAACAGTCACATGACAGAGGCAGGGAGAGCACTCCTCCCTCAAGTCTCTCTTCATCACCATGTAGAGAGGACAGGCTTTAGCTGGGTGCTTCAGTTTTTTCCCCTCAAGATTCTTCTTCATTGAAATGGCAGTGTTCAATTCCCCCCCCCCTTCCATGCAGAATGAAGATAGTTCAGAACAATGAGCACAAGGGTTGTCTTTTTTATGTGTGTGTCTCAGTGAGATCCATGTCTGGCCTTTTTACTCTCACCCTCATCTATGACTGGCATCTTCAGAGGCGTGACAAGTTAAGATGTGTTTCTCTCTGTGGCACAGATCACTCAAGATTGCTGGGTCCTTTCCATAATAAAGTTTGGTTATCGTTTATACTTTAAATCTATCCCAGTTTCTCTCCACCATCTCTTTCCAAGATCTCTTTACATCTACTTGCAGCCATAACTTTGATGCAGCTACAGAAGAGTGCCAGCAGTCAACTCACTCCACCTTTTTTTGAAAAGGGATTTTCAAAAGGCCATCTGCATCCAAAATCCTGGCATTCATGGCTTCCACTACGTCTAAAGTTCCCCTGACCAGATTAAATGTGAGATGCTTATAAACTGGTCCCTTGGGAAGTTCAATCTAATGTGAATTCCCAGAGTTGTAAACTGTTCGTACCCAAAGGAATTCTCAGGTCTGTTCATTGGTGGGTGTTTTTAAAACATTTATTTAAAGGTGTTGACCTAGGCATGTTCCCTCATTGATCACAGACTGAGTCTAACTTGCATATACATCTTTTAGAAATCATACCAGTCAGGTACGCTTTTGCATCTCTTTCAACCACAGTCATGGGAAAACGTCTGCACATTGATACGGTCTGTACAGGTGCGAAGTTTTACATCAACAAGCAAGGAGTATAGAGCCTGGGATGCTAACACAGATCCTAACTCTGACTTCCCTTCCAGGTCAGGCACTCACATGCCTCAAAGGTTGCCCACCTAACCAGTGCATTTGTCAAATGCGCCATTGGGTGGCCATGCAGGCATGAGATTGTGCAAGCTGCATTGAGCCCCCCCCCCCCCCCCCCCGCCCCGCCGTTTTGGATGGGACTGAGATTGAGAAAGTCATAAGAGTCTTTTTGCCCGCGGAGACAATGGAAATTTCTGTATTCTCATTTTCCTCATATGTCTGTTGCTGTTGCATGGAGGGCGGGTTATTCCACATGTGTTTTACTTCCTGTTCTGGTTGATTTGATATCACATAGGTTTATGTACACCATATCTCCTTGCAGATTACTGCAGATTTTTATGCTGGACATAAACTGCTTCAATATTGAATCAACCACTGGAAAGAACAAAAAACATGAGTAGAATTTTTTTAAAAAAATGAATCAACATGAACACACAAGTGAGGAGAATGAAAATGCAGAAAAACACATGTCATCTAGGCTGAATTTTAAAAAAGAGGTATAACTTGAAGGTGCTCTCTGGGAAGAGATGTAACTTGACGGTGCTACCTTGAAAGACTTTGCCATCTAGGTTGAACTATTCCCAGCTGCCTACCTGTTAATAAACAAACTTGAAAGGTACCAATGATTTACAAGAAGATTGATAAGAAATTTCCCATATTTCTACTTATTAGTCAAATTTAAATTACCTTTAATGGCATTCTATCAATTTTACATAAAAATTTGAGTAAAAAGGGCATATGTTAAGAAAAAGAACAATAAAACCAGCATGTTCCTATTGCAATTAATGGCAAATAGGACATATGGATAAACAGTACATATGCTAAGAAAAAAAAGCAATGAAGGTCATTTCTACACTGTAGAATTATACCTGTGTAGCACCGTTTCCTTATGATCCCAGTCTGTTTAATCCTGGTTTGTCTGTTCGCATGGCTTCCTGTTTTGTGAAGGAATCCAGTGAAGTCCGGTAGGAAATACTCCAATTTCTTTTGCATGAGCCCGGGACTTCTGTATTTACTACAAGCATCTCTGAGCATGCCTGGTGTCCCGTATTCTGATTGGCTGTTGTTTTTGAGTGGCAGCTTGAATGAACATCAGGCAGGGAGATCAGGCAGCTGGGCAGGAAAAATAAACTGATTCTGCTCCTGCTCCTGTTCGCACAGTTTCAGGCTCTAGCAGGCTTACCCTGGGATTTTTTTAAAAGGACCACCAATTGGGATGAGGGAAATATCATGGGCAAACCCATTTTAGGACCAGGAACCATGCAAACATCTCGACTACAGGGATATTTTTCTTGCTCAACCCAGGATATTTTGACCCTGTGGAAATGACCAAAGTCAGCATATTCAAGTTTCAGTTGATCCTCAGTCTTAAAATTTTAGCCAAGAGAGTTGCTACTGCCATAATAACGTGAGGGTCTTGGTTTCTTAGAAGAAGTTGAGTCAGCATGGGGTTACTCAAATGATTCTTCCCCTTGATGTTTAATAAATGAAGAAGAGGTTTATGCAGATGATTGAAAAGAGCATTCCAAAATAGTATGAGAAATTGAGTCAGGGGTGTTTGCTCCACAAGAACAAAGTCGCTCATACATGGGAATGCCTGCAAATCTTCCTAATAAAACATTGGAGGGGAAGATATTTAATCTCACCAGCATAAATTTTCTTCTGAGTGATGGAGAGTTGAACATATACAGATAAGTAGCAGCTTATATATAAAGTGTATGGATGCTAAACGTTTGTGGTAAGCAGACTCTAGGTCTAGATTGTAAAAGGGCTTGTCTCTCAACATCTTTCAGTTCGGTTTAAATTACTTGGAAGATGTACCTCTCACTGCACATTTTTATTTTATATTCACATTTATACCCCGCCCTTCCAAACTGGGCTCAAGAGAGAGTCAGGCCTAGTTACCTAAGTTTATGAGAGATTTCCTGCAGCAGCAGGTATTCCCCAGCAGATGTAGTATTAGGCTACCGTCCCCAGCTCTGAAGTGAATTTTCAACCAGTATTAGAAAGATGAAAGTCATGCTTTGGTTTCTAGACTTTGGGTGCCAAGTTCTTTGTAAATTGCTGATTGGCTGACACATAGTTGTATGCCTAGCAGTTCTCTAAAGGTAGAAGATTGCAGTCTTTCTACACAGTGTTAAAGGCTTTTATCCAAATTGGTATACCTTATAAAATTTGGGCACTTATCTTGGCTTGATAGATCCGAAGCATGGCAGGAATTGACTGATTGCCTTTTAAAAAGAAAAGGTGTTTTAATTGTGCAAGTAAGTATTTAGAAGTGGTAATTATCCTGGTTTGGTGAGCTGTCCATTTAGTAATGAAGTTAAAGGTAAGTTATTTAAACTGTTTAACTTGATTAATGGGGTGGTTTCCAATCTTCCTGCTGTATTTGTGCCAAGTTTTGACAAAAACCATAATTTTTGATTTCTCATTATTGATACAATAAAAATGAAAGCTTTGGAGAATAAGTCAGAGGCCGATGTGGGTGCAGGATAGTATGACAGTATCGTCCACATATAGTAGTAATGGGGTCGGAAGCATGCCCAGTTTAGGAAGGTGGCCCTCTATTTGGGAGAGATAATGAGCCATATAGCTGATAAATAAATTAAATAAGTGTGGGGCAAGAATGCAGCCCTGTTTTACTCCCTTGCTAAAGGCTATGTTTGAGGTTAAGTGACCTTGGAATGTAAATTTGACCTGGCAGGAGTTAAGGCTGTACAGTCGTTGGATTAAGAATAAAAGATGTGGATCCATGCAAAGTTTGGGTAGTTTAGTCTAGAGAAAAGTGTGGGAAATAGAGTCAAAGGCAGCTGATCAGTCAATGAATGCAACATAGAGTGTCTTCCTCTCTATTGTGGTCTATTTTTGGCCAAAGATGACAAACTGGCACAGTGGTTGGTGGTACACATGCCTTTGCAAAATCCCACTTGTTCTAGGCCTAAAATATGTTCTATTTTATATGTTCTACTGGACATCCAGTCAGGCAGTTTTGTCTCAGAGTGCTTAGCATAGAACTTGCCAGTTATAGAAAGCAAGATTATAGGATGATAGTTGGAAGGTAAGTTCGGGTTACCTTTTTAATAAATCGGGACTATGATTGAGTTTATCTGGGAAGTGAGTATAACACCAGTGTTGTCAATATAGATTAAAAAGGTTCTTTAAGGGTTAAGTCATCATTCAGGGAATTTTTTTTATTATTTAAGCTGGGACTCCATCCAGACCCAGGGATATCCCTGATTTGAGGCCCTTCATTAGCTGCAAAGTTTCATCCAATCCAAGGTAGCATTCCAATTGAATTCCCATTGGAACCAATTGAAAAGTTGACACTATATGCAGTTGCACAAATTAAAAAAAGCAAGAGATTACCTCTTCTCTTCCTTGTTAATCTTAGCTTTTATTTTCCTCATTCACTAAATCAGTCAAAGACAAGAGAGTTCTTGTTCATTACAAATTTATCAGACAAAATTGTTTTGTTGCTCATTCTGCCTCACATCTACAAAGGTGATATACTGGCTTCAAAAAAATTAAAGCTGAAAATCAAAAGCAGCTAATTGTCCAAGAGACAGGTGGCATACCCAGATATTGTACAAACTTGGGCAACTGAACCATATGGCAACACCACTTTTTTGTTTTCAATAGTCCAGGAAAAGATTGAGCAGACAGATTTGTTTCAGTCAGTTTGGAGGATCAATATGCTAATCACTGGAAGGAAAGAAGGCCTAAATAGTTGAGTACACAACAAAAACAAAAAAAAGTGAAATGCCCTAGTTGTAAAGGGTCTATGTTATGCCCAATTTAAATTTATCATAAATTATTTTCTGGGAGAAGAGCTTAAACTGTTTCAGTAATTTGAGTTTAAAGTTAAGGGGAAGAGAGCACTTTGCTATAATGTACATCACCTTTATCCAGTTGTCACATAGTGTGGGACCTGCTGCTATTGTACAACTAATTGGAAAGAGAATTTATGCTATAAATTTAAGTAACAAAACTGCTATCACCATTTAACCTGAGGTTCTATTTGTACTACTTTTAAAAGCTCTTGCTACAGGGCTGCTATTAAGTACTTAAGTTCCCCTGTGGCTATGCTGGTTTTCTCATGCATTTACATCTGTCTAATCTCAAATGTCTGCATGCTACAGTGCAAAATCAGTATGGAAATTCTTATGCCTGAAGGTCAAAATCCTCTTTGTGACATCACAGATGACAGATGTGAGGCTGACTAATGTCACAGGGAGAGCAATTTCAGAAGGTTTAGGTGGAGCAATAAACAGCAGGAGCAAATGAACATTTATGAAATAATAATGTTTTATGAAAATATGATCAGCAATTAAGGTGAAAACCTCCAGGATATCTGTAATAGATGAATAAGGTCCATTTTTAAGGTTGTAAAAAATTGCCAGCCCTTTATTGTAATGGTATCACATATGTGAAAGATACCACTGTTGAATGTTGTAAAGCAAATTGTATGCAAACAGATACTCTAACTAGTTCTATCCGTAATGAAGCGAAATTCTTCTATGATTTTATTGAATGCTTCTTGTGGAAAGGAAGCTGTGGTGAGATCTCTAACAAAGGCTTAGTCTACACCCTGCTGATCTTGAACACTGTCCTGTCTCCAATCTTTCATACTTGATCAGAGTGCAGAAGGGATGTTATAAAGCAGTGATTCTCAACCTGGGGGTCGAACGACCCTTTCACAGGGGTCGCCTAAGACTCTCTGCATCAGTATTCTCCATCTCTAAAATGGATAAATGTTAGGGTTGGAGGTCACCACAACATGAGGAACTGTATTAGGAAGGTTGAGAACCACTGTTATAGATGCTCAGTTCCAGTGTCTCTTTGTTTTCGAATATTATCCTGATAGTTTTAGTACTGAGACAACCTTAGTCACTTTAGTAAATGACCTACACTAGGCAATGGAGGGAGGGGTTTATGAGAACTTATTTTGACAAATGGTGACAGTGACAACTTCCTAACTTATACCACTATGGACTGTAATTCTCCAAAGTGCCAAAAGCGATATGTCACCCACATTTCTAGAGTGCAACACATCTTTGGACCTCCTGCCTTTTGTGGATAAGAATAAAAATGCCTGATACGGATTCTACTTTCATTGCTAGTATTTTGACATGTTCCTGACACTGCCCAGTGCCAGCACTCCCTTGGCAAATAATAGGAGACATGGGGGAGGAGCTTGAGGAGGATGGAGTTTGTAGAGGATGTGATGTCACTGTACCAGTTGTGTGGCTGTCATGCAGGGCTAAAGCAGAAAGCCAGCTCAAAGTGAAAAGGTCACACATTGTGTTGATGGGTCATCAGGAAAGAGACCAAGATATATCCAATCAGTGACTCTCAGGCCCTTTCCTCACGGGCAAAATACAGCACCTTGGGGACAGCAAAAATGCCGTCTCCAGGGAGCTGTTAGCATGGGGGGCGCAGCTGCTTCGAAGCTGCCATTTCCCCACCTCGCTCCCCGAGCAAGGTTTTTGAAAAATGGTGGCTTCCAGCCGCTGCCGTGCGAACGGTTCCAGTGTCTCTTTGCCCGATCGACCTACCTTCTCTGCGACCGTCCGGCATGTCACCGAGGCCTGGGGACACGCCCCCCCCTGCCCTGCGACTCTGGAGCGGTTACGCAGGGCAGGGGGGCATGTCCCCTGGCCCCGGTGACTCGCCGGACGGTCGCAGAGAAGGTAGGTTGATCGGGTGACGGCGCTCCAGGTGCCGTCTTCCCTTTCGTTACCGGGACCGTCCGTGCGCCGACCCAACCCCCACCGTGGCCGTGCAGAAATGGCCTCAGAGACTCTCCAAGATCTCAGAGCAATGGGAGAGTTCAGTTTATATTTCCTTCTAATGCTATGTCCTCTCATCTGCCTCATGGTTGGCACAGAAATCTCTGAATAATGTCAACACTTAGAGGATTCCCCTTCTTCAGTAGTAGCACAATATATATGAGGATAAATGCTGCTGTACTGTTGGGCTTTATTAGGGCAGAGAGAACCTTCAGTGTAATGTCAGGTCCTTCAAGCAGAACTTGGAGAAGGTTACCTGAAGAACTGCCTATTTCCATATAAACCTGCCCTGTTACTAGGATCATCCAGAGAAGGCTGGCTATGTGTTGCCGTGGTCTAATTCTCAGAGCCTTCTTTCTTGTTGAAGTTGTCTTGGTGTTTGTGAATTTCTATCGCCTCCCTGTGCAGTCTGACATAGTAACCTTCTGAATTTTCCAGAATTTCAGTGTTTTCAAATAAAATGTTATGTCCAGTTTTGTTTAAGACATGTTCTGCTACTTCAGAATTTTCAGGATGGTAAAGCCGACAGTGCCTTTCATGCTCCTTAATATGAGTCTGAATGCTGCATTTTGTGGTTCCTGTGTAGTCCTTTCCACAACTGCAGGGTATGTGATAGACTCCTACAGAAATGAGGGGGTCTCTCTTGTCCTTTGCTGACCATAGCATCTGCTGTATTTTCCTGGTAAGTGTGAAGATGGTTTGTAGGTTATGTTTTTTCATCAGTTTCCCTATTTGATCTGTTATTTCCTTGAGGTATGGTAGAAATATTTTTCCTGTGGGGGGCTGTTTCTCCTCAGTCCTCTGGGTTTCTCTTGGTCTTAAAGCTCTTCTGATTTCCTTTGATTTCTTACTGATTGGTTCCACACCCTGGGTCATGGACAATATTTACCCCACTAAAACATTCCTTCTCACTGGACACAGTGTGTAACAGACTTCCCTCTGTGATACGCCTCTGAAGTGCCAGCCACAGATGCAGGCAAAACATTAGGAGCAAGATCTACCAGACTACGGCCACACAGCCCGGAAAACACACCACAACCAGTTGAATCTGGCCATGAAAGCCTTTGACAATCAATGGAAAACTTTCACCAAATGGCAGAGGCAAGAGAATCTCTGCAGCAGCACACAAAATGGTGGGCATAATTCTGAAATTGACCAGAACTCTATCAGCCAGCAGGTGGGGGGAAAGTCGTCTTGGCTGGCAATACTTGTGTTCTCTGTGCTGTGGGAAAACAAAAAGTCAAAATGGATCTTTTAAAAATGTCTGCAGGATGTTTTATTTCTATTGTGTGGAGAGGGCCAATGAAAAAGACTGACTAGAAATAAAATTTGATAAATGCTCTATCAGCTACTGCATAATCACATTATCAGCAGTTCTTTTCAAACTCCAACCTATTTTGTACAAAGACCAGATCAGTGGTAAACCTGTATCTGGATCGTAGAACTTCAGGTAAGATCTCACAATATGCCAGAACTGAAAGTTTCTTCATACCAAAAAATCTCTACACATGAAATGCTATCATGTTAGGAAACAAGGCTAGGGCAGAATTTCTAGCATTCAGTTTTCTGTGTGTAGTTCTGCCAAACTCTGGATGAAACCTGGAGATCTCCTTGGATAATAATTTGTTTCCAGACTACAGAGATCAATTCTCCTTGAGAAAATAGCTGCTTTGGAGAGTGGGGTCTATGGCATTATATCCCATTGAGATTCCTACCCTCCCCAAAATCTGTTCTTCCCAGGCTTCACCCCCCACCCCACCCCCAAATCTCCAGAAATCTCCCTACCCAGAGTTGACAGCCTTACTTCAGTGTCCAGGAATACACATTACATTGTTTTTGTATGGAGAAGTAAGAATTGAGTCTGTGAATGTTACAGCCCAGAAACAGTTTGAACAAGATCTTACCACATGCAAAACTGCCATGTGGAGAAGTTCTTTGCTCTCCAGCCTTACGTTTAAATCAGACATCCTTTGCTGTTCCTGAGTACTAAGTCTCAGAAAGAGATGCTTCCTATCAATATTGTCTGAGCACCCTTTCAATAAAATACTGAATATAGGATCTCACAGGAATTGATCAGAATAAAAAGTCTAAATAAACAATGGGATGTATGAAAATAGTTGGATGATAAAAACCCTGGGTATTTTTGCATCTGTAATATAAATGTAGAAGCTACATGTGGTAGAATATACAATTGCTTATCTCTCACACACATTTCAAAATTGGCACTGAGTGTGAGATGCTCAAGTATACTTTGTAGTGCCACATATGAAAACAGCCTTTTTCTTATTAGGGTTTTGCTGCATCCTGGTTCATTGTTCACTGTCCACTGATGGCAGAAGGAGCTGGAGGATGAGAGAAAACTAATGAGTAAAATCAAAAATAGTGTGTTGGACACTTCACTATTTTCCTAGGCTCTTTAAATTTATTTGGCTGTATTATATTTTTAAAAGATGTGTATAATTAGATATGCCATTATTAGTCTCTAATAAGCATGATCGTGCTGCCAGTGTGTTATTAGGCATTGTGCATATATTTTCTTTATGTGTCTGCAGCATGCTCACTCAAACACAATGTCCCTTTTTTATAAGCTGGAAAAGGCCACTGACCTTCCAATGAGATTGTTTGACAGTTAGAAGCGCCATAGAGATTAGGCATTGCTGGGGTTACAGTGGCTTTGGAAGCTGCTGAGTAGAGATCCAAGAGGTCTAGCACATGATAACACTGGTAGGTAAATTTGCTGATCAGTACAGAGCATCTATCAGCCCAGAACCCTGCTCTCTGCTCTACGATGAGGCACTGACCCAGCTTCATCCTTTTGTAGGACCCTAGGAGCTTTCTTCTTTCACTCTAGTATTGCTGTTTCACATCCCCTGCGAAAGGAAACTGTGACAGAGCTCCACCTGGATGTTTGATTTTTTTTTTTCATGGCCTATGGAACAATGAAGTCAGAGGTATGTGAATGATGCAGTGCAGGAAGTTACTGCAGCACTAGCATTTGCTTGGGTTATTTTAATGGACTAGCATAGCAGTAAACGTTATTGAATTCTGTTTGTTCTGCATTTGGTAAGACAGGAATAGAATGTTGGTTTCTATATTTTCCTTGTTTTATTACTTTCTATTGTGCTCCAGTGTAGCATTGGGGAAAATAGGTGGGGATGGGGGGGGGGGGGGGGGATATATGTTTTTGAAAGAGAGAGAGCTGTACAACAGCTTAACAGGATATTACAGATCAGGGGTTTTTTTTGGTTGTAATAAGCTCCCTTCTAAAAATAAACATGCTTATGTTTCAGTTGATGTTCTCTTTATATAGATTGTTCTCATTGATTCTGTACTCTTACGACCAAGCTCCTTATTTGCATTTCGTCAGTTAAGTGTATATGCTCATTCTGAGTCACTTCTGGTGAGTTTCTTTTTTGCTGATTGATGAAAAGGTGTGGAATTATTTGTTTGTTTTTCTTTGGCTTAAGCAGAAATGATATCAAACAGTCTTCCTATATGTCAGTAAAGTCAATAGCCAGAAGATATGAAAAAGAAAATGGTTTTATTTTACAAAATCTCTTGTTACCTCTCCCTGCTTTACAAGAGGATCGGCTTTTCTGGGTCACAAGCCTGCTCTTTTTGAGGAAGAACTGTCATTATGACTAAGTTGTTTTGATAGACAAAAGGAGGAAGTATAAAAGAAACAAGCTTGTGAATAGGTTAATATTATTTTCAAAATGTACTTATTAGTAGCTAAACTGTGAAGGTGTCTTGTAGGTATGTAATAGATTAGATGTCATATGTGCGCCTGAGGGGGAAATTGTTCATGATTCCTATAATATATGTATATAAAAACAGAGAGAATTATGTATTTATTTAAATTTGTTATCTGATTTCATTGGTAGGTTTTTGTGTATCCATACTTGCATAAAGTTGGAAACAATCCCCTCAGTGCTGTTTTTCTAAGTATTATAAAAGAAATGCAGACAGAATATCACAGAAGTTATATTTATAGGACAGTCATCAAAATAATGTTTGAAAATTACCAGGAAAATGCCACAATGATGCTTCATTTCACAGAGAATTTTAATTTTTTTAAATACATAAACTTGAAGCACATAAATGAGAAAAATCTGCATAAACCATCAGTCAATAGCTCTGACATACCTTAGTTAAAATTCATGACCAGGTAAAAATTGTATGAGAAAATCTGTAAACAGGATGAGATATGGCTTGTATTGTCATAGACTCTACAATATAAATGTCAAAAATATTT
This sequence comes from Sphaerodactylus townsendi, assembly GCF_021028975.2. NCBI lineage: Eukaryota > Metazoa > Chordata > Lepidosauria > Squamata > Sphaerodactylidae > Sphaerodactylus > Sphaerodactylus townsendi. The sequence goes on from NC_059427.1 coordinate 59,782,355, forward strand.
ATTAGCTATCACATGACTGGATGGCTTAATTGGAAAATGTGGAACCAGACTTAAACAATTTGGAAATTCAAGCATGCTGTAGTTTGGAGTTCTATCTGAGAGTTTTTCCCTATATTTTAACAAATGCATTACTTTACCATGTGCTTTACAGACACTGCTTCCCTCTAAATTTTATACTTTAATAAAGAGCAGTTGAAAGTTCTCTCTGGCATTTCTATCTTTGTCATTTATTTCAACATATTACATGTTGCCCATGAGTGAACAGGTTGGCCTTATGAATAATTTAACACTGGTTTATCTCAGCAAGCCAATAATCCATGTTCATGGGGTTGGCAAGCAATTAAACCTCTTGGTAAAACTGCCCTTATTTATGAGAGAAAAAGTGTATTGTAAATAATGAAGTATGCACTGTTGTCATATTGAACTGCTAGGTATAAAAAATGGCACAGCGATAATCCTTGGAAAAAAAGAACGGTTTTATTTTTTTTAATGCTACCACTTGACCATAAATTCAGTGTATGACCCTTCTTTGATACACATAGTGTCGTATTTGTAAACAGTATTATATTCTAACTTCAGCTATTTCAGTTATCGTAAGTTGGGGGCTTTGTGAAGCTGCCTTTACATCCCTGTTTCCTCGGGAAGCTTTACAGTTTTGTTCTCTAGGATCAAACTAAGAAAGGAAAACTTGGTCTTGTCTGAGAAAGCAATACTTGCAAAACCAAATCCTTCCCCATGCAGAAAAAGAAAATAACAGTCTAATAAAATCTTCAATATTCACATGTCCCTTTTTAAAATTAGATTGAAGTGAACAAAACAGAAAAAAGAAACTGGAATCAAACTGTAGTTACAGTTAGTCCAGGAGATTAAACTAAACCATATTTATACATATAATATTATATAAAAATAAAAAACAATTATCAATGATGACTGTTCTTAATGTAAAGATTCTAATAATCCAGAAGAACATTGATAAATTACTTCTATTATAATTTTCTAAACATTTTCTCATAAAATAAAAATTGTATTGATATATCATTTTTCATAATGTGGTTACTAATTTGTCTGTTTCCCATTAAACCCATTATCAATCTTATATTATCAAGGTTAGTGATTATTTATATGCATCATTTCAATAACATCCTTCACTTTTCAGCATTATTCTTTTTAAATCATGTAAGTAATATGCTTTCCATTTATCTTAAAACAAATTTGATTTCTCCATTCTTCACAAAGTTTGTAATTTGCCATTGTTGCATATTCCACTAGTCTATTTTTCTAATTCTCCTGGCTTGGATATTCTTCTGCCTTTCCTTTTGTCATATTATTTTGGCACCCATTATCAAATATTTAAACAGTTCTGAATGTTTTGGAAACTTTTTGGCAATATGCCTACGAACATCATATTATCATCCATTGCAAATTTGATTTTAAGATTTTCTGAATTTCTGCAAGAATTTTGTAACTTTTCTACACATCCATCACATATGTCCAGTTTTGGATTTGTATTCGTCAAGATTAAATACCATCACAGATACATTATTTGGTGTGTGCATAAAAATGGGCAAAATCAGAATCTCTTGAAATTCAGTGAAAATCCAGCACAAAATGTCCACTTGCTCGGAAATTCTGGCACAAATGGAAACCCAATTAAAAAAAAACCTGTGGTAGCCACTAGTACTAAGTCAAACACGTTAAATCTCCACTTGCATTTCTACTGTGCAACATCTTATACAACCACTTTTTGGGTACTACCTATCTATATATAAAAATCTATGAGTTCGTTTTTCTGCTGACAGGTAATCTCCCAAACTACTGGACCAATTGCTTTGAAATTTTCATACAATGTCGCATTCACGTGCGGCCAGGTTTTCATACTGTTTCCACACCTCCTGTTGTGTACATGTCACAACTGTGCCAGTTATTGTGTACATGCTACACCTGTGACAGTTGGAACCACAGTTCTGTTCCGCAACAGCGCCATCTGCTGGCCGTCAAAGCAACACCCTCTGATACAAGGGAACCAACCATGCCTTCCTTGAAAACCACTGCCTTATGGAGTGAAAGGGATGGGGCAGGCTATCTGCACATGGAAGGGGAAGGTGAGGGAGGGTCCAGGGGTTTGCTGGACCAAACGCTCTGAAATTTGAACACAACGTATCTCATGCCTCCCAGAGTGTTTTACGCTAGATAATTCGCCTGCAAGGGAAGGGAGTGAAAGGGACAGGACCAGCCCACCTGGACATGGCCCACCCACCCTAGCAGAGGAAGGGGAGAATCATTAGGAGAGGGACTCTGCAGGGTTAAGCACATGCAAGGGAACGGGAGAGAGGGAGGGGAGCAAGGGGCCCCTTTCCTCTCCCCTCCCTTGCAATCATTGTGCAATGACACATGTTTGCACCGTTCACTTCCCCTTTTCTTCCTTTTCCACTTCTCCTGACTCAGCCACAGCAAAGCATGGTCAGGGCAGCTAAGGTACCTCGTATATAAGGAGGAAAAAGAGTCCCTAGGTGGTTGTATCGCACAAGACCTTGAACAATTGGAACTGAGCTAAGTCCATTTGTACTTTGCTTGTACATTGCCTCCAATTCCAATTGATGGGGCATAGTAATGAGTTCCCCAGGATCGCCAGAACATGCAGAGACTCTCAGACAGCATCAATGGAGAGAGATGCAGGTTAAAAGTCACAGTGCTCAGTTGCTTGCACATCGCAGGCATCTGCTGGAGCAGGAGTAGAGTGAGCCCTCGCAGGATGAGGTCTGATCTCCTGTGAGGACCTACAAAAGGGTTATTGGAAGGCATACATTCACTGCAATTATGCAAATTGACTGCTATGTAGCTGATACTTACCTCAGTTCCTCCTCTGGACTCTGATCCTTGTATTTTGCATCATGGACTATTGACTTCCTATACTGGTAGTTCTGACTTTGTCCTGATTTGGCTTCTAAATCCTCTGCTGTAACCTGATATCTCCAGCTGGCTGCGTAGACCAGCACAGTAGGTTACATGTGGCTAAGTTAAAAATACATGTTTAGCATACAGTATATAGTTTCTCACCTGGCTAGAGTTGCCCTTGGCCATCAGCAGGGGAAAGGGTGGATCTTACCAAGATTAAACCAAGGTCTAGGCCTTGACATTTTCTGCATGTTACCATCACTTTTGGAAGTTATGTCTTCACACAGGCGACAGTAGGGGACATGTTCCAGTTTTTGAGCAAAATTCTATGGTAGAAGCTGTTTTTACCACTTCCAGAAGTGATGTCATCACACCAGTGACATTGAGGCCTAGACTTCATTTTAAGCCTGGTAAGATCCCTGTCAGCCATCTGGATGGCACCAGAAGAAGGAGGACAAAACAGTGAATCCCTGCCCCAGTTGCTTGCATTTCTGATACGTTACTAACAAAGTTCAAAAACAAGTTGTAGTTTTATAGAACCACCAGTAAGTATTGCAGATTCTGTCAAACTAGTAGATATTTTTTTTGTATATTGTGAAATGAAATAACATGTTATTGGTTAAATCTCTTAGAGAACTCAGAATACTAAGGCACAAATTGCTAGCATTTATATTGTGTTTGAGAGGCTTGTAATTTCTTTAAAAATCTGAAAAAGAGTAATCAGTCTTAAAGTATCTTTCTGATTTTTTCATACTGTATCAATTACTGATCCTACTGTACAAGTAAAAAAAGACATTAGACAATAGCATGGTCTTGCAGTATACAATAAGCCAATTCGTTATAGATCGAAGTGTTAGAGATGATGACCTGAATTGTTTCCAAGTTGGGTGCTTAATATTGATGTTGCATATACCAGCTGCATTTTCCTGCAATTTAAGCTCTAAATAGCTTACTTTATACAGTCCTCAAGGCAGCAATCAGCAGAAAAGAACACAAGGATCAAAGAGATCCGTTTGGGAAATAGCCCATCATGACATGATGGTTTCATTGTGTTATTCAGAGAATGTAATAGAGGTTGTTAGTTCAGCTGCAAGCTCCAGCCATGTTCTGATTCATCTACAGAATCTTAGGAGGGAACTCTGTTAGACAAGGAAAAGATAACATTGCCTTTGAGATGTTACTTGCTGTCTCCCTTTTTTGGCATCCGTTCCCAGATTGAGTTGGCTCCTCATCAGTACCAGAAACTGGAAACATATAGTTGCAAACTAGTATTATTGCTATCACTAAAGTAAGTTGGAGGCATTAATGTGGTGTAGAAACTTCCATGTGAATACACATGAAGCTACCCCGTACTGAATTGTACCCCCAATCTATTGGGGCAGTTTTGTCTATGGCTAGCAGTAATTCTCTAGTGTTTCAGATGGAGGTCTTCTGCATCACTCAATTCTTTTTCCTGAAGATGACATTCCTGAATCCGGGACTTTTTTCATACAGACCAGCTGCTCCGCCACTGCCCCTCCCTTGAGTAATTTGATTTACTGTAGGAGAGTAATTTAAGCATGGTCTTTAGTAACTTTTGTTTAGCATAATTAGAAAAATTATGTGATAAAGACAGTACTTTTAATTAGGACTAACAAAATATAGAGTACAAGTTTTCAAGTTGTACAGGATACTTCCTTTAAAGAAATTAAAATAGCAATGTGGATATACTTGGAGAGTAAAGGAAAATATTTCACAGAGAGGCATAATGTTTAACATGGTTTATGTCTGGCTGTAGACTTTTTTGGTACAAGTTATAAGTACAAACTTAATTTGGCTAAGGCTATAAACTGTAGGATTTCAAGAAGGGTGGCCAACCTCTAGTTGGGGTCTGGAGATCGCCTGGAATTACACATGATCTTCAGATGACAGAGAAGAAAATGGCTACTTTGGAGAATGGACTCTGTGGCATCATGCCCTGCTGAGGTTCTTTCCCTCCTCAGACTCCACTTTTCCCAGGCTCTGTCCCCAGATTTCCAGGAATTTCCCCACCTGGAGCTGGCAACTCTAGTTCTAAATTACCCAAAAGCCTTTGGGGGGAAAACAGAAATTAAGTTTCTGCCCCTTCTGGAAATATAAGTAGTATAGTAATATTCATCAAGCCTGTCTCTTACTGTAACTAAATGTGCCTTTTTAACCCCATGTTCTACGTAATATACCTAGATACCAGACCAGAATTTGCAGAGCTTTTAGATTAGTCCACAGCACTCAAGTATTTATGGCAACTCTGCTGTGGTTTCAGAGTTACAACTACTGATTCCCTGCAAGCAAAGACAGATTGGGAGAAGAAGGCCAATAAACTTATTAGTGTCCTATTAATGGCCTGACTACTAAGCTGTCTGTTCCATTTACCCATTCAGCATTGTGCTTCAGCTACAGATTGTTATTTAGTCTGGTGATGCACATAATGTTTTTGCATATTCCATTTTAAATTCTTCCCTTCTCATCCCACCATGGTACTCTGTTCTGACCTGAAATGTTCAGCATTATCTTTTACTCACTATGTACTAACAATAAATGTAATAATCTGCAATGCAAGATGGGTAATATTTTGTCAAGGATACTTTGCATATTGTGTTGTTAGACATGCATATTGCCTCAACTTTGGAAGGAGTTTCATTTCAGAGACTACATTCAAAAGTTTGCCACTTAGACCAGAGTACACAGTTGGTCTGTTCTAGAATGATGGAATTGTGAGAACAGAAAAATTATTTAGCCTGCTCTCTGCCCATTCCATGCCAAACAAATGGCAAAAGTTGGAACATGGTTACCAGACCTTACCTCCTGCCAGATGTAGCAACTTGCATAAAGTACATTTACTTACCTAAAAATTGCCCTGTGCTCCATTGTGTTTTAGAGCACTGACAGGAAGAGGGGCTTCTAAGTTCCCTACTGCACTATTTCTGTCGGTTGAAAGGGCCAAGGGGAGGTCTCTTGGCCCCTTTCTCTGGTTCCACCAGTTTTCCTATCACTATTGAAAATGGCACATTATGGAAACTGGAACACCTGCTCCCTTTCTCACAGTGCTTTGGATTCCGAAGTAGAATTCACTTTATGAGTTGATACGTGTGGTGGCAACCATGTCTTGACTTGTGTCACTCATACCCCATCAACCAGCCCAAGTCTAAACTTAAAGTTGAAAGCAGATTCAGAATGCTTGATTGGGGTTTTATTTAAGTTTGGGAACAATTCTTAGTGTAATTGCTAGTGTTGAGATCACTCAGATGAAAAATTAGCTCATCTTAATTAAATTTATTAAAGATACATGTTGTCTATGGTAAATTTATCTATCCACTCAGGAAGCATGCCTGTCGACCAGAGCATGCAACTGTGGAGTGGAAAAATAAGACATTCCCTGAAAATAAGACATAGCGCATCTTTGGGAGCAAAATTAATATAAGACACTGTCTTATTTTCAGGGAAACGGGGTACCTATATGCTTTACAGTTCCCCAAATACTACAGAACTTTTTCCGTAGCCCATTTTAATTGTCTGCCCTCAGTGCTAGAAGGGAGATACTTGCTTAACCCTCAATGTTTGTCTTCCTGCCAGTCAAAAGCAGTCAAAACAGTGGAACAGGGGTTATTATACTGTCAATTTTATAAGAGCATCCCTACACTAAGTTTTCAGGAAGATCTGGAAAATTTCCTTGCAGACCACTTCAATGAGACCACCTCTAAAGTGGTGAAATTCTGTGTCCTTATGGATTTTGTCCATAGGAAAGACGATGCTCCAAATGTTTTAATAACTTTTATATATAATAAATTACAGTACAATGGGTTTATGAGTTTTGATCTGTATATTTTGTATTTGTGTGTAAATTATGCTAAACTAATGTTGACAGAAATTGATCATAATAAATGTTGCTTGATTGATTGCTCTTATAATAGATCATGTACATGAATCTACCTTATGCATAAAGATGTTGTTTTAAATGGTGGAAAAGACTAATATGATGGGTAGCAAATATAAGGAGTAATGTGGACTATAATGCCACATTGGTGAATTTCATTGCAATTTCATTCTGTACTATGAAAACTGCAAATCAAGCAAAGAAGCAGTGTTAAGTGGAATACCTTTTTCCTTTGCAGTCTAGCTATCAGTATTTTTCAATTTCCCTAAAAACAGAGAGAGAGATTGAGATTGATTGATGGGCAGGGAGGCAGACAATGCGGTGTTTCAAATCTGGACAGTTGATGAAATTGAAAACAAATTAAGTCTGCAAAACCTTCCTCATCATTAGCATGAGCCATTTTTAATATAAAAGTATGCATGTTAGATCATGAAGTGTTATATTATAAAATGGAAAAAAAATAATCTTGACAACTTGAACTCAGCCATGTTGGATACTTTGTATGCATGAAACTGTGGAGCACTCATTGTCAGTAACTGTATCAAAATTATTTTTCTGTTTTCTCCTGGGATTTTATCTAGGGAAGATTAGGAATGCGCCTTACAACCTGTTTCCTTCTGCACTTTTCTCACTGCTGGAAAATGCACGAGTGAATTAGAGAGAAACCTCATTTCTGTGAACAACAGGGCATCCAAGGGTAGTAAGGCCACATTCCAGGGCAGGAACAATCGTAACATATCCTGCAAGGTTCTAAGACAATGTTGTTTACTCAGTTCAAAAAAGTGTCATGCAGTGCAGAGCTGCAAATACAATGAAAGGGGTCTGTGAAGATCAGTTGAATGAATTGTTTATCCTAGACACACACAAAAAGGGAGGAAAACTGAAGGAAAAGGAAGATGCTAAACCACTATAAAATTATTGACAGAATTTCAAACTACTCAACTAGCAATTACAGTAAAGAGTAGTTTGTATTAAATTCTGAGCAGGATCTGTGTAGATCAGTACAAATGTGGAATACTCACAGGGTTCCTACCCTGTGCCAGCTAATGCCAGGAGATTTATCGGGCAGTTCTGGGGAGTGTAGGGCTTCAGGAGGATGTGACATCATTTCTGCGTGATACTCTAGGAATTTCCCCTAATCTCTGTGGTAAAAACCATTCCCCTTCCACTTTTTCTCTAGGTCTTCAAATTATCAAGGTTTTGGAATTGAGGATTGGAATTGTCCACTTGATGGCAAATATGAAACAGTAAATTTTTTGTAATCTTATTAGGAATCATTTTTACGTGTGAAATACACCATATGAGGGGAAAGATACGCATATAGGGCAACTCTCAAAAATGCTTCCTAATGCAAAGATAACAAAATGGGCTAGCCTTCTCAAAAGGAGAAATATACACCTCCAAAATTGACACAGTTCACTTCAAGGATACACGTCCTCTTCCTTTATGCTCCAGAAGTAAGGGGATGCATATCTCATTCCTACTCCCTTTTCAGTATCAATGCAAACTATTAGTAGACTCTATTCTAAATCCTCCCTTATATTTTCTTTGTACAAATGGTGTCCTCACTATTTACAAAGCAGCACAGCTTTAATTGGATTTTATAGCTGCATCTTTTTCTTGCGGGAAAGGCAAACATTTACTGAAAGAGTGATCCTAGCTATAATTTTTTCCCAAAAATTAAATAAAAAAGAGACCTATTAACTAAATAATATTAATTTTGAATTTGCTAACATTGATTGTTCAATTTAAATTAGCAAGAATTCTTTGCATAATGAAAATTTACCCCCCCAAATTATAAAAATTTCTCAAAGACTTTTTCAGCTAGGCTTCATACAAGATTTTTCATTCATAGTTTCTCATCAAAATCCATACTTGGTATGGATTTCCACAACAACATAAAACAAAATGCCCTGCTTTTGTGGTTCTGTTAAGGCAGGCAGCAGACAAGCAATCAGCATCCAGAATGCAGAGAAATATGTGTACTCAGAAAGTTTACATATCTGGCTGACTTTTGGCACCACATCTTTCCTCTTGGCAAATTTGAGGAATGTCTACCACATGCTGAAGTCTGGCACAGATTTAGCTCAAAGTGTCCAACAGAAGAAGGCTGATCTTCAGAAGGAAACTGAATGAACTATTTATGGAACTGTCTGTTGCATAATAAGTTCAGACTTTCCTGGATTAAATATTCCTTTCAAGATACCTTTCAAAAGCTGCCTTTCTGACAAGCTGCCGAGAACCTTGAACATCCCTTCCAACTGTTTAAAATGAAATGGTTGAGAAAAGGCTAAAACATTGCTTAACATTAATATGCAACCATGGCGTAAACTCTCTGTTGATTTAGATTTTACTTTCTGTATACAGCTCTGATAAAACCTTTCTTTTCTTTCTTTTTAAATTTTTGCAATGAAGGACTTTGCAGCTGATTTTTTTGGATTGCTGATATAAGTACATAAATGCCGTCAAGTTGCAACCAATTTATGGCAGTCCCAGTGGGGGACTTTTAAGGAAGTGAGACGCAGAAGTGGTTTTCCATTGCCCTCCTCTGTGTGGTCTCCCTTCCAAACACCGACCCCGCTTAGCTTCCATCTGATGCAGAGGCGTGGGGGGAATAGTGCCCGGGGCAACACGTGACCAGCTGGTGTGCGCCCAGGGACATGTGACCCCACATGTCCCCATGAGCTCTCTGCCTCTGATCTGATGGAATGGAGCTGTATCATGCCATCTTTCCTCCAGTTGCTGATATATTCTGAAACAGCATCTGCTAGACACTCTAGCAATATAGTTATAATGAAAGCTCCTGCTTAACAATGAACTGGATGGACATTTGTATAAATACTGGGAGTTCATGGCCATATCAATTTCCCTTCTGTCTTGGCTATAACTATTTCCCTGATTGTCTACCAGTTTCAAGTTACCTCCCTAGTCTGTTACATATCAAATAAAAACCATTCTAATTTCTGTCACAATAATGAAAAATGATGGGAACACACCCAATAATACATACCAAAGGTACTTATAAAAGTCTGCTATATTTACAAAATATACTTCAGCTGCAGGGTTATCTTTCCAAAGCTAAAGAAAGTGTTCTCTGTGCATGTGCCGCAACCTTTGGGGGCGGGGTTGGTGCCTCAGCTGGCAAGTCCACTGTGGGATCAGAGCCAAGATTGGGACTGGAGGAGGTTACTTCCTTGACTGGTGAGCCCACAGCTTGATCGCCAGGCAAGATCAGGATGAGGGGTTGCCTCAGCCAGCAAGCCTGTAGCATGCTCACCTGCCAAGATTGGGATGGGGAGTTACTACTTTCACTGGTGAGATCACTACAAGCTCCCCAGCAGAAGACAGGATTGGGTGGATAGCCTTAGCAGACTCAGCAATGGGAGGAGGGATTCCCCTGCAAGTATATGAGCCCCCACATACAATTCAGAATTTGATTAAGTGTATAAGTTGACTGTGCTTGGTTCAAATGATCAGCTGAATCAATACTGTGTAGCAACTCAGCATCCTTAAGTGTACTTTCTCCAAACTGTGGTGCTGTATTGATGCTTCCTAACATTTCCCAGATACAAATGGATTCTGATATACTCTAGTGTCCAACAACACCTGCTTCTCCCCCTAACCCCCAGTGCTGGGGGCAAGCTAAGCCTCCTCTTCTCCACCTGCCTGAAACTTGACTGGGACAATGGCAGCCTGGCAGTATGTGATAATCTCTCTTCCTTTCCTGCCGTCCTCCTCATACACCTGTCAGCATTCTTTGTGTTTGCATAGTCAACTCTTTTTTGTTTTTGTAAACTCTTAGATTTTTTCTGTAATCCTAAGGTTTTCCTCAAGTTTGGAGAAAGTTCTCCATTTTGTTAGTGTAGCCCCCATCTGTGTATTCAGATGTCCACAGATTGGACTACACTTGATTATCCTGCTACATAAAAGGCAAGCCACATTGCCAATGACTCACTTCTTAAAGCGAAGGAATCTGGGAAATTTAGTCCAGAGGGTACTATTTCCTGAGCACAGAGGGGTCAGTGGGACTACAACTCCCAAACTTCTTCACTTTGAGAACTGAATTTTTGACAGTACATCTTGCCTCCCTGTTTCTTAAGAAATGACTTCCTGGCTGGGAGACAACCTTACCTGTGGGGCTGGGAACAGGAGAGGGTCAAGCAGTGATGCTGTATTTGCTGCCATGGTTGGCCGGCACAGAAAGCTTGGGCAACCCCTGCTGCCAAAGCAGAAGGTGGGAGGGTTGGTGGAGATGGCAGCCAGCAGAGGCAGGAACTGACCCAGGCCTTGAACTGCAGGTCAGCTGAGCAGTGGCATACCTAGGCAAACTGGAGCCCTGGGCAAAACCTGAGTTTGATGCCCTCCCCAATGGGCAGCCCCCCTCTCCCACCGTGACCAAAAATTTATTTTTTTCCACCAGGTTGTTTCCAAGTCACCATCACAATATAGAACATGCCTCAACTCACAAATCTGAACACAGTAATGGGCCATGCCACACAGCAGAAATATTTTTGAAAACATTTTCAAAATGCTTTCAAAATGTTTTATTACTGCTATGAAAACATTTTATGGTGTTGTATCCAGTCCCCACAATTGGGGGAATCAGCATCACTTTCAATGTTATTTAAACTGCAATCCACCTCCAAACAGCATTATTTTCAGTGGTGTTTAAACTAGGGAGCCCAGATTCTCCTTTTAAATTCACCTTAAAGGGAGAATCTGGGGTCCCCAGTTTAAACAACATTGAAAGTGATGCTGTTTTGGGGTGGATTATCCCCCACCCTGAAACAGCATCATTTTCAATGTTTAAACTGGGGACCTCAGATTCTCCCTTTAAATCCATGCCAAAGGGGGTGGATATAATAATAATAATACTCTTTATAAGGCATTGAGAGAATAAAAGAAAGAAAGAAAACAAGCATTGGCAGGAAGGGGGTGGATTTAAAAGGAAATTCTGGGGAAATTTAAGGGTTGCCTGCTGTCAGGGGTACAATCATTAAGATAGCAACACCAAAATTTCAGAATATCTTCGTGAGACCCTACTGATGATACCACCCAGGTTTGGTGAAGTTTAGTTCAGGGGGTCCAAAGTTATGGAACTTCAAAGGTGTAGCCCCCATCTCCTATTAGCTCCCATTGAAAACAATGGGGGATGGGGACACTCCCTTTGGGAGTCCATAACTTTGGACTCCCTAAACCAAACTTTACCAAACCTGGGTGATATTATCAGGGGAGTCTCCCAAAAAATCCCTGAAATGTTGGGGCTGCTAGCCTAAAAACTGCATTCTCTGCAGGCCAAAAACAGAAAAACACTGAAAATACAAAAAAAGAAATCCCACAAACGAACCTGCAGTTTTTTGCGCCCTGGGCAACTGGCCATTTTGCCCAATGGGAGGAACGCCTCTGCAGCTGAGGCAACAAGGGGGCTGGGAATAACAGGCCACAGCCCATCCAGCAGCATCTGTCTGAGAGAAGGAGGCAAAACAGACCCTACTGCCAGAACAGATGGCAGGAGAGTGCCCGGGAGTTGAGGCACTGCGAAGAGCCAATGGAGGCAGCAGTCGGCCAGGGCAGAGGACTGAAAGACAGGTGAGGCAGACCAAGAGCTGCAGAGGCAATGAGGAGAGAGGACTAGAGTGACAGCAGCAATTCAGTATGTAGTCTTTTTTGTGCTTGAGCACATCACCCAGCATGTACTGAAACCATTTAAGACCACCTGAATTTTAGTGATTGCTAGATGAGGCAGAGTTGGGACACGAAAAGAGTATAATGCTAGGCAGGAAGGAGATTTCTGCAGCACAGCCTCAATGTCACTGGAACTTAGACATAAAGAAAGGACCAAACGGATTCTCTGTCCTTGAGGATCCTCAAGAATTAGGATAGGTGGAGAGAGAAAGAGACAGTTGGGATGGGGCAGAAAGAGAATGAGTGCTGAGGAGGCCCAGAAAGAGAAAAAGAGAATTAGGATAGGTGGGCAGAAAAAGAGAATGACAGCTGGGGTGGGGTGCCAGAAGGATGAAGAGAGTGTTGAAATAGGGAGAAAGAAAGAACTGGAATTAGTGGGCAAAAAGAGAGAGCTGGTGGGATTCAGTGGTGGGATTCAGCAGGTTCGAACCACTTCGGCAGAACCGGCTGTTAAAATGGTGCTTGTAAACAACCAGTTATTAAATTATTTGAATCCCACCACTGGAGAGCTGGACTAGGGAACCAGAAAGAGAGTTGGGGTAGTGAGGCTGAAAGAGACAGAGAAAAGAGCTGGAGTAACAGGAAGAGAAGACTAAGAGAACAGGTGGAAGGTACGAGGCAGAGAGGAAGGGGGAACAGAAGAAAAAAGGTGGGCCGTTTCCGCACGGCCTCCAGTTGCCCCCACGCCGCCAAGAGTTCTGGCGGCATGGGGGCGCAAGCCCGTTCACACACAAGCGTGCGAGCAGGCGAAGCGAAGGCCGGCAGACGGCAGACGGCTCCGCACGGAGCCGCCTCTTCCCCCTTCCCCGCCCCACTCACGGTGTCCTCATCGTCGCCTGCTGGGCGTCGCAGCCCCGCCCACGCTGCCCTCCGACCCCTGGAGGTCGGAGGACAGTGTCAAGCAGGTGACGACGAGGACACCGTGAAATGGGGCGGAGATTAGCGCCTTCCCGGGCGCATGATTCGCGACCGCCGAAGACGCTTCCTCAACAACAACCCTTTAAAGGGTTGTTGTTTAGAGTGGCCTGGACATCGCCCTGGGGAAGTGGAGTCAGGTCGCCGCTGCTGCGTTGCAGCAGCGGCGCCTGTGTGAACGGCGGCCTGGGGGCGGCGTTTTTACCGCCCCCAGGCCGTCGTTAATGGGCCGTGCGGAAACGGCCGTGGTGATAATGTTTTTTCTCTTCAATTTTCTTTTGAGTTCTCACTTGCTAGAACCTGTAATAGTTCTTCACACAACAGACTTTACTGCTAGTTAGAATAGAAGATTGTTGGGCCAGTCACTTTCTTTCAACATAACTTGCTTTATAGGGTTGTTGTGAAGTTAAGATGAAGGATCAAATATGCTGTCAAAAGCTCTTTGAAGGAAAGGCAACATAAAAGTGGGATTGTTGGAAAGAGAATGTGACTGAAAAGGAACAGTGAGACTCTGTGAGTCATGTGGCTCTCAGACAAGTTGGAAAAGCATCTACTTGAATGTTGCCTGAAGAAAAGTGTGTCTTTGCTTTATCTCTGTTAATATGGAAAAATAACATTCTAACTTTTTTTTTAGTCAGCCTAAGAATTTTCTCAAAAGTCATTAGATAAAGGATGTTCCCATTTACTTCCATAGCAGGGCCTGAAGAAAGCAGTAATAGTCAATTAAGAACACCTATTTTACAGTTTAGGGAAAACTAAAGTTGACAAAAATTATTAGCCCATGGTAAATATCATATTTCATTTTTCTGCATTTTGAGCTTCAAACCTTGAAACCTCATTCATTCTTTAGCTTGTTGTGCTAGGAAACCTGTGAACTAATAAATTTTGAATTCATTATGACAAGTGTAATTATAACAGTCAATTATGCTGTTCTTTCATCCTGGCAATGTGCCAAAAACCATAGAGTTTTAAAATGACAGTTTTATTACATAAAGAAGTATATTTTCTTCTTGCTTCGTATTCAGTTTTGGTGAACACCGCTCAGTGTCACAGAAGGTTTGACTTTTTAAAGCTGATTTGCACTTCCCTTATCTTCTAGCTGATATTAATAGGTATTAAGAAAACTTTTCTCCATAGGTGGGAAAAAATAAAGGACCAGAAATCTTCCAGCAAGTGTACAGCTAGTATTAAAGATTTGTGTCCTTTCAGGAAATAGTCTGACATTTACTGTCTGAATTCCCTTTCCAGTGTGTTCTGTGTAACACCAGGGTGAACGTACGCTATGAACCTCGATGGCTTATATGTCACATGTTATTGATGAAAGAATGTTTTTCACAATCTCCTTGAAATGTTCTAGCTTTTAGGTGATCTCCAGACAGTTTACCATACCTGTGCTGCCTTTGAGACTACTCTTCAAGTATGTGTCAAGGAAATCATTTGGGTGTTTTTAAATATGTGACCACTGCATTTGAATGAAGCATGGAATAAGAATCCTTTTCCTAAGAACTAGTATTTTTGATATTTCAAAGAAATAAAATAATTTGGAAAATACCTTCTGGCTTGGAGTTCAGCGCTTATTTGCAAAAATTACGTGATTGCATATAATTACAATATTAAAAACCTATGTCTACTAGCCAAATCACAGAATATTATGCTATTGTTTTAAGCCTGATTATTTATAATTGTGTTTATGTATATTTGCTCATTCTCAAGAGTATTTCAAAGGAGGCAGGCCCTTTAGAACAAAATGTGCCCAAAGGATGGCAGCCTTAGTTTAGTCATTTTAGCTTTTAGGGAAACTGCAGGCTTGATTTGATATAGAATCTACTTGGTTCATCATTTTGGCAGTCCACGGTATCCATAAAACTGTACATATCAAAGGAATCTATTTTCTTAGTTGTCCAACTTTCACACCCATACATAGTAAGAGGGAATACTATGGCATGAATTAACTTGATCTTCGTTGCCTGTGACACATCCTTTTGCTGAAGTATTTTTTCTAGCTTCTTTATGGCTACCCTTCCAAGTCTCAATATCCTACTTGTTTTTGGTTGCAATCTCTCTTTTGGTTGACAGTGGAGCCAAGGAATAGAAAGTCTTGAACAATTTCAGTTTCCTCATTGTCGACCTTCAAGTTGAGTAATTCCCCAGTAGTTATTACTTTAGTTTTCTTGATATTCAGGTGTAATCCTGTTTTGGTCCTTTCTGCATTCACCTTCACCAATAGTTGTTTCAAGTCTCTGTTATTTTCTGCCAGTAATATGGTATAATTGATGGCAATAATCACAAATTGTTACTGTTCCATCTTTACCCCCCTCCCAATTTTCACTTCACCTTCATCTAAATGTAATCCAGCTTTCCTTATGATAAGTTCTTCATATAGATTGAAGAGATAGGAAGATAAAACACATCCTTGTCTAAATCCTTTGCCAGTTAAAAACTATTCTGTTTCTTCATATTCTGTCATAACAGTAGTCCATAGTACAGGTTGTACATCAAAAAATACTGGATGTTGGGGCATGCCCATTTTTCTTTAAAAACAGCTGAAACTTTTCATGAGCCACACAGTCAAGACCTTTGCTATAATCTGTAGAACACAACTGATTTTCTTCTGAAATTCTCTCGTATGCTTCAGTAACCAAAGTAAATTTGTGATGTGATCTCTAGTGCCTTTTCTAAATCCAGCTGGAACATTTCTCATTTCATTTATGGTAACAGTCTGTGTTGCATCACTTTACTTGTGTGAGAAATTAATGGGATGGTGTGATAGTTGATGAAGTCTTTGACATCTCCTTTTTTCACTATTGGAAAGTAAATTGCGTATTTCAAGTATTTGAGCCTTTTTCCATATTTGTTGACGTACTCTTCTTAAGATTTTAATGGAGTGGGTTTTTGTGGCTGTATTGCTATCCAATCTGCTCCTAGTGATTGGTATCTCCCAATTGCTTTTAGTGCATCATTCACTTAACTTGCTAAAACTATAGGTTCCTCTTCAACCACTTCTTCTTGAAAGGAATCTGCCATCCTTTCATCTCTTCTGTATAGCTTTTGAATTTATTGTCCTCTTCAGTTAATGTATTTTATGTTGATCTTTCAGCATGCATAACTCTTTAAATTTTCCTAAAGATACCTGTTGCCACTGGAAGACATGACTAAAGCTTGTTTTAAATATGATTCTGGTGAGGTTACTTTGCACAGCTGTGTTGAGACCATTCACTGTAGCTGCATAGATTTAGTTGACTCATCATGGCCCTGCATTGGTCAGCTGAACTCCTGCCCCTTTCCTCACTTGCCCATGCTCCATCTGTTAAGCAGCAGGAGAAAAATGGGATGGTGACATTGCAGATGCTATGACATTACTTGCCGGCAATCACCTGGAAGTAATATCAGAACCTTCTTCCCCAGATACTCTAGGATTAATCCTCTGTGAGGACTATGGAATTTCCCAAGAGTTGTGGGTCTGTGAATCACTTTATGGTGATTATCAAGAAGTGATGTCACAGCATTTACAATGTTTTCCTTTCCCAAAGCTCTGCCCCCATAGCTCCTAGGATTCATTGTCTAGCACAATAGTCACTGTGGCTGTGTGTCTCTGACATGTAATCTAAACCTACATAGCTGCTTTGCAAGGGTTGTAGCACAATTTAAGAGTGACACTACATCTGTGCAAGGTTGCATGGGAAAGTTCTGTGCCATGCCAGCATCACATTTAAATTAGGGCTGAGATGATCAGACCACATAGTACATAAGTAAGGGGTTGGAGTTTTAGACAAAAGTTTGAACTTTCAGTCAGCCATGTAGCTCACTGAGTCATCTTTCATCAGTCTTTCTCATTGTGCTAAACTTAATCCACAGAGATTATATGAAATTAAATAAATGTTGTGTATGCTAGGAGGGGTAGGATACAAATGATAGAAAAGCACAGAAGTTTCCACCTAAAGAGGTAGTTAAAATCTGTATTGTAGATTGCAGCCTGTGGGTGGCCGCAAATCAGCTCTGGCTCCTTGCTGTTATCATCCTAGAAAGAAGTGTGCTATTGCAGGCTCGAGTAAACAGAAGTCATGTAAGAAGCGATCCTCCCTTCCTCCTGCTGATGTGTTCCCTCCATTACTTTTTTGCCCAGTGCCCTCTTCCTTTCCTTCCCATAAGTCTCTAGAGGAAGATAAAGGACTTAAAATCTAGCCCATAAAGGACTTGCCTCCAATCCCTGCCATGTCCAAACTCATTTTTTTCTTTGTTTTTCCAAATTTATTTAATTTCGATGCCAATAAGGTAACGTTTTATCTCAGAACTGGAATGTGTTTATTTTTTGTGTTCTCTCTATCTCATTCTTATACTGTGACTATTTGTTTTAATTGCCAGGTATCTGAAATGTTATTCCCACAAAGTTGTGTTGTAGTCTGTTATGTTTCAGTTTTTCCCTTCATTTGTTAGCTTACAGCAACCAGTGCCTTTATAAATATTGGCGGGGTGGGATGGGGGGAACCAGATGGGAAGCTATGCTTTATCTCTGCCTCCTCTTTCCACACATCAATGAATCACTGAGCATCACAGCTGATTTTAAATTCTCTCTGAAGTGGAAAATAGCAGTTTAATCAAATGAAGAGCAGGAGGAGGAACTGCAAAGGACATATGAAGTGCCAAAGTATTAATGCCAGAAAAGCTCTGAGCAATTATTCCTTTGACTCCATGGGCAGAAAGGGCCATGTAGTCCTTAACAGTATCAGATAAAATAGTATTTAGTCTATTCTAGTCTAAATGTTGATCTTTAAAAGATTTTTCAAGAATATAAAAAGTGAGAGAAGAAAAATGAAAACAGTTCTGGAAGGCAAGTTTGCTTTACCTTAAATCAAGAAAAGCTTGTACAGCAACAGCATTAGCACTGAGGTGAAGCTGAGGCCGTTTCTGCACGGCCACGCTTGGGGGGTGCGTCGCTGTATATGATGCCAACGCAACCCCCCCGGGACCGTTCACACAAACGGTCCCGGCAGGGGCGGGGATGGCGGCTCAGCCTGCGCGGAGGCTGCGCCATTGCCCGAACGCCTTACTGTCCCTCCGACCTTCCGGCGTGTCGCCCAGGCCAGGGGACACGCCCCCCCTGCCCTGCGTGACAGCTCTGGAGTCACAGGGCAGGGGGGCATGTCCCCTGGCCTGGGCGACGCACCAGAAGGTCGGAGGGACGGTAAGGCATTCAGGAAAGGGGGGAACGGTGCCTTCCAGCCGCTGCTGTTCGCACGGCGGTGTTTGGAAGCTGCTGTTTCCGAAAAACCTCGCCCAGGGAGTGAGGTTCGGAAACAGCGGCTTCGCGCCGCTCAGGGCTCGCGAGGCCACTGCTGCTGCATCACAGTGGCAGCGGCCATGCAAACCCCTCCCCAGGGATGCTGTTTTTAGCTTGTACTGGGATGCTGTATCCCGCCCGTGCTGTATCCCGCCTGGGATGCTGTATCCCGCCCGTGCGGAAACAGCCTGAGTGAGAACTGAAATGGCTATAAAAATTATATTTTGTTAAGGACAATTCTTCTATGACCTGCTTCTGTAAAATGGACATATTCTATTTCCAGGGACACAAGCTTATTTTTAATTGCTGCTTTTAATGGACAGGTCAAATTGTTTTCTGAAGCAGTGTGTCAGTCACAAATGCAGCTGCATTTTTCAGAGCTTACTTTATGTTTTTAAGTATTTATTGCATTTTCCTGAATGTTTTTCACCTCTTTTTGACTGCAAAAAAAGTGTTTTTGGCGTTTAGGCAGTAATATACCAATTTAAATTGGGAGAAGGGGTGTAAGTGATGTGAGTTGACAGGCGCTGTCACTAGTTGAGTGCATGATTAATTCAGATACACCAATCTGTTGTATTGGCATGTGCTACTACAGCAAAAGGAATCCCCCCACAAATACACACATCCCCTCCCCAATTTGCATTGTGAATGATAAAACAATCTTTATTACTTGGCGTCATCAAAGAACTGTAAATTGTTGTGTGTCTGCAAATCAAAGTTTCAGAATGATGGCAGTATCACACAACATTGACATATATAGGTTTCCCTGGTGATCCTGTTCACAAAGGCCAACACTAGTAAACATTAAAGGAGAAACATGACAGTCATTTGAAACAGCAACCACATCTTTCCCCTTTTCCATCAAAGGGAACATGTGCTAAGGTCTGGTTCTGACATTATAGTGTACTCACACAATGCTGTCATTCTCAGTTTACTACATATTTCTTTACCTAAGTTGAGATCAAAGAATCTGTATAACCTTGCTGATTTGTGAGTCTAGGTTTCCACATTTTGTATTGGTTCGTTGTTATCAGACTGCTTGGACTTTTAACCTCTGGATTAGCTACCAACCCAGGCAGGAAAATCTAGAACTAGAATCCTTGCTGATCTACTATGAGGCAGGAAAAGACAACAAGGATTAATTTTCTCCATATTTCTCTTGCATTTTTAAGAAGACATTGAAGGCAGAGATAAATTCTAATAAATGCAGGTGTTAACCTTTGCATTGCAAACAGATTTAAACACACCTATCTAACCAGTGTGTTTATTATATTACTATTTATTAAAAATATGCAGATTCTTGTCTTTGTTCCCTAACTGGTAAGCAGCGTGACAATGTTTCTCTTGAGAGCTGAGTCATTCTGATGCACAGTTGAACTGTGTTTTATCATTCCTTTTGAGTTACTCTAATCTAGAAAATAGTACCATTATCAGTACATTTGTCATTTACAGTTACAGAAGAAAAATATAACATGAATAAAGATGTGCAGATACATCATGAAATATTGAAGCATTTATTTTTCAGCTACATGTAATTCACCATTTAAACAAAAGATGGCATGATATTCAAACCTGACCAAGCAGGGTGATAGTCTTCTGACCTTTTTGCTGCCCATATAATTTCCTTCAAAGGATAGAGGCTGTATCTTGTGTAAGCAAAGAATGAGGTAAGAATGAGGCATGTGGGTTTGGTTGGGAAGTTTGCCAGCTTTTCATGAAATAATTCCTTTGAGCCTCAGATTTTTCTTTTCTTTTTGGAATACAGATAAGCACAAATGCTAGCCATTGATAAGAGGGTGAAAGTTTTGTTAGTGGTAAGAAAAAGCTCATGATTATTAAATTCTGAGCTATTTGAAACGCACTGTAACTTTATCAAATTCTGAGAGACGTTCACTTTTTCCTTGTCTTTCCAGTTTCTTGTAGAACTTCCTAAGCAATGTGCAGTGAAGATTAAGCAAAAATAGGTGATTTAGAATAGATCAAAATAAAATGTTGAGGTTGGATATGCACAAGAGAAGAGGGTACTGGAGAAGTGGGCACACAATGGTAAACTCTGTTGCCTGAATAATCCCCTGGGTTGGGGCATATCATGACATCAATCCTGTGAAGGTTTTCTTGGCAGTAAGCCAAACCACCTCTGGATTTCTCTTGCCTTGAAACTCCTGTGGGGTCTCTGTTAAGTCAACTGTGACGATGGCACTTTCTGCCACCAGCAAGCCCTAGTGATCTCAGTAGGATTTACTTCTAAGCAGACCTTTTTATGATTGCTCCAAGTATCTAGTGTTGCCTTGATGGGTAGAAAGTTTGACTGTGCACATGCCCATTTAGTATTTATCAGAAGATATTGGAGTTGAACTAGTGCCTCTCTGATTTTTATATCTACCTCCCTAGATATGATAGAGGGAGCTTTAACTCTTGAAAGATTATGCCCTGACACTTTAAGGTCCTGTTAGACTTGAATCTTGCTCTTCTCAGCAGCCAATTATGAATACTAATATTCTTAGCAAACCAGTTTCCAAGACTGGTCCATCAGGTGGATGCATGGCATGGTTTAGAAGTCCTTCTCTGTATTTACTACATGTCATACCACTGTGCTTTCGTAGCCTTTGCTATTTCAGTGTTATCCACACTGCAGAATTATAACAAATACAACAGGCATTCCCTTGTTTTATGGAACTATAAGATGTG
Organism: Sphaerodactylus townsendi; assembly: GCF_021028975.2. NCBI lineage: Eukaryota > Metazoa > Chordata > Lepidosauria > Squamata > Sphaerodactylidae > Sphaerodactylus > Sphaerodactylus townsendi. The sequence continues at coordinate 59,803,708 of NC_059427.1, forward strand.
TAATTTGTTGAGGGGGATTCTTGCATCACCAACAAACTATGATTTGCAGGAGTCTTATCAACAGACAGTAACTGTTAATGTATTTATACCAGTTTAATAGGGTAGCTGTATTCTTAATGCTGGATTTTAAAGCAGCAAAATCCAACAAAGAAGCTTCTCCGTCTGCTACAATTCCTTACTTTTGTTTTAATATATTGAAATGTATCTATTTCTTTGAAAGCTGTTGTAATCTATTCCTCAGTAATTCAGCAAGCTTGTGCATATGAGCCATTTGCCTCATAAAATGGCTAATATTTGTCTTTGTTGTTGGTGTAAATGGGAGGGCAGGCGGCATGGTGTAACTCAATCTCATCAGATCTTGAAAACTAGGCAGGGCCAGCAGTACTTAGAAAGAAGACTACCATGGAAGGTTCCACTAAGGGATGCAATGGCAAACCACCTCTGCTTCTTTTTTGCCTTGGAAGCACCTTGCTGGGGTTACAAGAAGTTGATGGTGACTTGATAGCCCTACACACGTACATTGATGTAGGTCAGAGGTCCCCAATGCTTTTGAGCCTGCCAGCTTCTTTGGAATTCTGGCACTGCGTGTTGGGGGCAGTGAGCATTCAGAGCTCACCTTAAGTCACAGGGTGGAGATCCTTGTACTGTGGTGGCAGGTACTCTCGAAGAAATGTTTTTAAAAATCTGCACAGCCAGTCAAATCTCCAGTGGTCAATCAAAAGCCCTGGGAAGCAGAAACTCCGTCCTGCCACTCACTTTCTAAAAATACTTGTCTGGCATCTCAAAAGGTATCCATGGGGACTTTTGGTGTAGTTGCAAGATACCCTATAGTCAGCAAACCTGCAGTAATAGACAGCACCATTACAACCAGTTTGGATCAGTAAGTTCAGATCGGTTATAATAACAATCTTGGCAGTTATTGCAGAGGGATTTGCTACATCTTCATTGCCTATACTACTAGTCATAGGTGGGGATTATTGTTTCTTAGTACTACAAAACACCAATTAAGTTTGCTGATCATATCCTACATGCAAGTGCACCAGTGTATTTATATATTTGCTTTGCTTACTGTGGTTCTGTATCATCTTGCTCTAAGAATGATCCAGGCAAAATACAGCAAAAAAAACCCCTATGGAATAGTATTGCAATGACAATAAAAATAGCTTTAAAAAATAAATACAACACATAAGACAAATGAAAAGCTTCAGCTAATGTTGCCGTTAATTAAAAGCCGTGACAGATTAAGTAATACTGATTCAATTAAATGGGAAATGCTTTTAAAAACAGAAAAGCCTTCTACCCTCAATACATCTGGCAGTTAAGAGCAGCACTGTGATACTTTGTTTTATTTTGAAATCCCTTTTATTTAGCATGATATTTTCTAAGGTAGTTGAGTAATTAATTGACCAATTAATAATTGGTCAAATCTTATTTCACGTTACTAGGTATTGCTTTGCTGACAAAAGTAAAAGCTTTGTGAGGCACTCATTTAGTTTTCTGTTTTGTAGATGAACAAATGAATGGAATGAGGTTCAATCTTTACTGTATCAACCTTAAAAGACACAAAATGAGAAAGAGATGTGCTTTTTAATCATCTCAGTTAGCTATGAGCCATATTACTGATAGGAATTAATGCAGCTGTAGGTAAGGGCCAGACTGCACATTCAGGTTTTCTAAGTTGGACCTGGATCACCCAGACCTAACTTGGGTTCCCCACAGCTTCACAGCAGCTGTTGGAAATGGTTTTTCATAAACAAGGAAATAAATGAGGATTGTTGTTTATTATAAGTATTCCTGAGAGAACAGCAGTTTTGCTTTCAATTATTTCATTAGCTGCAATTCACTTTAATCACATAGGACAATAGCAAATATCCTTCACATGGATGGGGAAGGACCAGTGCACTCATGATGCTTTACTTAAACCACCTGTGCTTCTCATTTCCCTTGGAAGCACCTTGCTGGGTTCGCCAGAGGCTGATGATGACTTGATAGAACTACTCACAGATATTGGTGTAGATTAGAGGTCCTCTTTATGGGTTTAGACACATGGCAAAGACCTTTCCTTTCACCCAGGCATTTGGCTAGCCTCCCTGAAAGCCCCCTCTACAGCTGCTGGTCAGGGAGGTGCTGGTGGGAGAATGGGGGTTGGGGTTATTTTAATGCTATTTTGTTGTTATTTTAATTGCTATGTTTTATTCATGATATTTTTACTGTGCTTTTTATTGTTTTTAACTTTTGTAAGGTGTTTAGAAATGCTAGTATGAGACAGGGTATAAATACCAATAAAGAAAGAAAGAACGAAAGCCTGACTATCCTGAGGTATGCATCTTCAGAACATGCTAATTGTACAGTTCCACAAACATCCAAAATCAGTTCTGCTCCAGCACTTTCCAAATAATATTAAAACAGTCTGTAGAAACTTTGGCAAAATCTAAGAAACATAATTTCTGATACCCTATTTTTAAATTTTTGTTCTGGCCTGCTGGGCGTACAGAGAGTCAGGTTAAAGCTGATAGCAGGCACAGATGGGAGAGAGGGAGAAAGCAGCCTTACGTTGAGTCCAGAGGAACAGGTCTGAGAAGAGTCAGGTCTAAGTCTGAGTTTTGTCTGCAAGCAGGTTTGGCAGAAGGCTGTTAGACTTTCAACAAGGCTGCTCCTGCAATTTTCACTTCCCAGAACTATTTCTTATATGTCTGGGCTGTGACTCAGTCTTGATCCTAAGCTGACTCACAGCATTCTCTGTGTTGCCTTAGGGCAGTGATGGTGAACCTTTTCGAGACCGAGTGCCCAAATTGCAACCCAAAACCCACTTATTTATCGCAGTGCCAACACGGCAATTTAACCTGAATACTGAGGTTTTCGTTTAGAAAAAACAGTTGGCTCAGAGGCGCGCAGGAGTAAGCTTAGTGAAGCAACCGTGCAATACTTTGAATGGGTGAATCACGCCCCTAGGAGGGTATACTCAGAAGCAAGCCCCATTACCAGCAACCAAGTTTACTCCCAGGTAAAGGATCATGCTCAGGCCAGCCTAGAGAGATGTGTGTGTGTGTGGGGGGGGAATTTCCCCCCATGATGAACTCTGTGCACATGTGCCCACAGAAAGGGCTCTGAGTGCCACCTCTGGCACCCGTGCCATAGGTTCGCCACCACTGCCTTAGGGCTTCCAAGCATGCACTGTGCCTCTTAGAATACAGTTCCTGCTGGGTATGACTTTTCAACTGACTCACAGACACAGGTGAGCTTGGTGGGCTGCTAGGTTGGGCCTCAGTGGCTGGAGGTGCTTCTGCAAGCACTCTGACCTCCAACTCTTGACTTAGGCTAGCTCTGTCTGTGTCCTGTGAGGCTTCCAGTTGTGCTTGAGGCCTGGTTGACTGGGGCTGCAGCACTGTGGGGGCAGCCTGCCAGTCCTTCTCATCAGCGGACTCCTGACTGACTGACTGACTGACTGACTGACTGACTGAATCTGAGCCCACAACAATTTCACTCTTTGGAGATTGTTTAGGATTCACTTTCTAGAAGAAGCTAAAAGTATATCTTCATGGTTCCTGATGATTAAGGCTCTAATCTTATGCATATTTACTTAGAAATAAGTCCCATTGAGCCTACTGGGATTGGGTACTACCTCTATTATTTTATTAATTAACATAATGACTTTCTGCTTTATTTATCTTGCATTTTCAGTGGACATGATTTAATGAGCTTATTCGGTGAAGTCAGCTGCATCCTAGCAGATTGTCAAACAATTAATTTCAGTAAAGTTAATAGAATGTGATTATAGGTTTATATTTGAAAGTCAAATATATTTTGTGTAAAACATAGTTCCATCCATAACAGTTGAAAGCAGACTTACAAACTTACCACTAGAAATATCTCCCGCTGTCTGATGAAGCATAGTTATGCTGATCACAGGCCTCTTTATTTGATTTTACATTTATAAAGCAGGAAATAAGTAGCATGCCAGAGAGTGTGCCAAGTCTTTGAAATAAGATTTTTAGAGGATATCACTGTTAATATTTTGCTTATTAATGTTATGAAATCTTATGTTCTTTAGTTCAGTGCCCAACTATGGTTAAATACATTTCAGATTCTGGTGGGGATGGAATGATGGCCCCTTCCGCACACGCAAAATAATGTGTTTTCAAACCACTTTCACAACTGTTTGCAAGTGGATTTTGCCATTCCGCACAGCTTCAAAGAGAACTGAAAGCAGTTTGAAAGTGCATTATTCTGCATGTGCGGAATGAGCCGATTTTGTTGGTTGTGCTTGTGTAGCTATGCAGCCACACAAAGAAGAGGCAACACGGGCATCATGATTTTTGACCAGTCGCCTCATCTCTGCAGCTACCCTCTTGAACACATCCAGGTTGCAGAGACTCCTGGCCAGCGCCTGCTGAATGGCAGGTTCCCTCCAGATTCCTAAGAGGTCTTATGTCTCTGCCGTCTCCAGGAGGCCCCTCTTCCTGACCCTCTCCCACCACTGCTGCTCATACTGGCCGGGTATGGGAGCAGGCCACCACAACACGAGGCAACCTAACACACAGAACAGACTCTCAGTACTGCACAAGCACCTTTCCACACGATCATCTCCTAGAAAATGAGAGCTCATATGAAAGAAAACATAACAAAATGACGTAGGAGTATCCTTAAGAATTTCTGTTAATGTGTACACAGGACACATTGCTTGGGATAATCTTTAATTTCAGTTTATTTAACAGAAAGGCAAATAGTGGTTTCTTGACCAAAAGAAACCATATGTATTGAACAATAACTCATGCATCTCTATTTTAGTATGGTTCTGACATAGTTATAAGGAGAAGAAGATAATTGGGGTAGAAAATCGGGTTCCTTTGTTCTCATTTTAGAGCAGCCAACCGCCTAATAGGGCCTAGAGATCTCCTGGAATTTCCAGACCAAAGAGATCTGTTCCCTTGGAGAAAATGGCCATTTTGGAGGATGAACTCTGTGGCATCACATCAGTGCTGGGGTTTTAACAACTGGTTCCCCCCCCCAGCCGCGCCCCCTCTCACTGCTGATGACTTACCTGGCTGCTGCACGCCCCCCTTTTCCAAGTTGGGCTGGGAGAAGGCGAGGGAAGGCAGTGGCTGCAGCTTGGCCCAAAGGACCTGGGCTGGAGGCTGCAGCCCTGTTGGAGGTTGCCAAACTTCAAATTTACAACTTTTTTTTTGTATTTGATAAATTTCACAATTGCCTTGAAAAATGTTCTTTTAACTTAAGGTAAGTTTCAAACACACATTGTGTTCTTATGTGTACACAAACAACTACATTGAGCCTAAAATTCTCTTTGCATCCTGGCCAAAATTGCCTGTTTTATGCTTTTTTTCAGGGAACACATGGACATTGTGGTATATTTTGTTCTATGAACTCAGTTTATATTCCATTCAATGCCCTGCACTTTTGTTTGCACATCATATGCAGAGTGATGGCAGAACCACTGACCAAACAACTTTCTGATAACCCTTTTCTGTCTCAAAAGTAACCAATTTATTCAAGTTTTCAGATGTATATTCTAATAAATATTTTGACCAGAGCATGCCTCCAAGGTAGTGGGCCATAAAATCTAGGGAAAATTGATTATAGTAAAAACAGGGCAAGTTAAATGGAGGGTGGGTGAGACATAGCAATTGATTGTGAATAGTTGTCGCATCATAACTTCAATCCTGCCCAAAAGCTTGGGTTACGTTTATTAAATTGTTTGCAATTACATGTAGAAGATAACATAGAACCTTGATGGATATGCTTGTGGGAGGATGCTTCAAACTTTCCATGCCACCAACAGAAACAGCCTTGTGCCTGATGGTTGTCTGCCTTGTCTAAGGAGGAGGCACCCAGAGGACAATCTAAAAAGAGTAATTTAACATAGAGAAAATGGGATGGGGTTACTCTACACCTTCTCTCTAATTCAGCTTTTTTTTGTTAAAAATGGTTGTTCTATTGCTATTATTCTTTTAAAAAAGTCACTTATTTAAAGAGTTCTGCATGGTTTGCTCCACCCCATTCCATTGGCTAAAATGCATCACCTTTCTTCCTTTTCTGTATTAAAAACAAATAATATATTTGAGGAAATATGTTTGGATTATTTCTGCATGAAGGGTAAATAACATATTTGAGGAAATATTAGTGTCATATTTTTGCTGTGTACATAAAATCCAACTGTGTTCTAAATAGCTGTTTGGAACCTCTACAGTGTTATTTTTAGTGCTGGTATTCTAGCCAAATTGTAATTGTAAAACCACATGCTTGGAACAAATGTGTGGAGAATGAGGGTGTTTTTTTTAATCAGCCATTGCACAGTAGTTGACACAGATGGAATTGTGAGAAGAGGTGGGTTTTTTGGAAGGGGGTTGTGATGATGGGACAGTTACAAATTCTGAGCTTTTGTATAATGGATTTATCTGCTTAGGTGATTCTCATTTAAGATTAGACATTTTTAAAGGCTACGTAGTCTCTCCATTTTTTTAAAAAAAGAATACTTTACGGGAGTTTTTTGTATATTACTGAGCAGTCCACTGAGATGGGGAGGGTGAAGGCACATTGAAAGTGGCAGAAGAGTTGCACTGGTGCCTATGCCACAGCCCTGTGCAAAGTGGCACAAATGGCAGCACCGATGGACTTACCTTGTGTCTTGGTAGATTTTACAGTAGTATTCCATCACACCTTGGCAGCCGGCCAAACCCAGAAGTTCAGTCCTACAGTGACAGCCATTTACCCCATGTCCCATGCCATTTACTCCAAACCCCCCATACTACTGGAGGGCTTTAAAAATCTGTAATTGTTAAGATAGCTATAGTGTATAATACTATAATGATTTAATGCCACAATATACTCATTACTTGGACTTCTCAATTCCATTTTAAAGGTTTAGTCCTTTCCCCTTATATAGTACAGCAAGTCCTTTCCCTTTCCTCCTTTCCTCTTATATGTCTACAACAAAAAGGGCTAGATACTTGATTTAAAAAAATAAAATCTAGGAATTCGAAGGAGCTCCTAAACAACAGCACTAGACGGCTATAACTTTATAATTGCAGTTTGGTTTTTTTTAAAAAAGCCTTTAAAAGCTCACGGTACAGTGGAGGTGGAGGGGAATGTAGAGAAAATGACAGAGGATAATGTAGGCAAAACTCTCTTGTGGATCCTCTACAGCCAATGGAAATGCCTCTGTATTCCTTGAAATGGTGTTAGAGAATTCTCAATGTGTGGATGCATCCAAATTATATGATAGGCATCAGATGGGAACTATTTCCACAAATGTTATTCCCATCAGGTCTGGCTCCATACTAATTGAGATTTTGTGTTTTTCTGCACATGTTTTGGTGTCCCTAGGAATAGGTTTGAAATTGTTAAAAATGTGGATTTTTCTTGTGTTTTCTTGATGCACATTTTGCCTGAACTTTCCTCCCACTAATCTAGATTTGCTTTATTGCTAATTCTCATCCTTTTTTGTTGTTGTCCATTTTTGAAACACACCTTTTTGTCACCCTATTAAGCTACTGAATAGACAATATCCATGGCCTATCATCCATAAAGCGAGAATGAGATCTGATAGTGTTTCTAGGGAGGATTTGTTTACTCCAAATACTTGCACAGCTAGAATTGTATCTTCTTTTGAGTTTACTGAATTTAGTTCAGGTATTAAAAATATTATTCTTAGATATTGGCCACTTCTCCAAGATCTCCCTGGTTGCTCTGTTTCCCCTTTGATAACTTTAGAAGAATCCAGAATTTGGAAGATATTCTGATCCACTCAGACTCTGGCAAGCAATTGAAAAAAACCTTATCAGTTCAAGGTCACTTTAAATGTGGCAACTGTGCTGCCTATCCTTTAGCAATTGAAATGAGGAGTGTGTCTTTCCCTGTGGCTAATTACATCAAAGATTTGGATAGTTTTTCCAACTGCAGTTCTGTGAATTCTGAATATTTTATAGTCTGCACTTGTACAAAATATTATATTGGTAAAACATTGAGAAAATTGAATTTGAACACTCTTTTCGTATCAGGAATGGAATTAAGGACACTCCACTTGTTGACCATTTTTTGTGTATGAATCATCCTTGGAATTCACTACACTTTGGAGTTTTAGCCCTTATCTCTGATGTGGAGGAGGATGTGGATTGCAAATTACGTCGCCTTGAGAGTTTCTTTATCTTTCGTTTGAATACACTCCACCCCTCCGGTTTGAATAATTCAATTTCCTTTTGACCATTTTTTTAATGAGGGAGTGATTGCACCTAGCTATTCTCTCTCTCCTCTTTGAGGGTTGTATAATTAGCCTTGAATTCTGGCTCCTTTAAGGACTTTACGAGAAGCAGGACTCAAGCTAGCATTGCGCAGTCCCTTTTGGTATCCTTTATATATTTTGTAATTTATTATTTTTGCTTATATTATGGGTTTTGCTTATATTATGGGTTTTGGTTATAAATTGATTGTATTTGTATATACTGTTTGTTTTTGCTAGATTATCCCATTTCATTGTAACAAGTTGTGTTTCTTAGTACCTTTCAGTTTGTAAGTATAAAAATTTTATATTTTGGATTGGGGGTCTTTGTGGACTTTTTTATTTATTTGCATTTTTGTTATTTTTACAGAATGAGCCTTGAAGTTTCATTATGAAGTCGACATTGAGTCTAGATTCCCAGCTAGCTTGTTCTTGTATAGATGGCCGGTTTGTTACATACTTGTAAAGTTGTATACATTTCCATTTAAGTTTGTAATGAAATATAAAAGTAAAATGTCTGTTGTTCTTGCACTCCAGTTGGAGGTTTTATTTTGTCAGCATTAAGCTGTAGCCTTGTGGTACAATTTTGTCCTTTACTACCTTGTGGTTGTGTACCACCCCCTTTTGCTCATTATGGTGGGATCATTTTTAAAACACACCTTTGGGGCACCCTGATTTCTCTCTTGTTCTCAGCCCTCCCCCATTCAGCCTCCCTTGATTGCCAGATGATTTTTTACATGTAAATGTGATAGTGGTACTTTGCTATTTTTTTAAAAAAATATTTCAACAGTGTTACAGCACTGAAATGCAGCATTGTGGGTGTCTCCATAAATTTGACCAATGATTGTGTTAATGGCAGTTGTTGATTTGAATGTTCTTCAAAGACATACAATATGCATGTTTTTGTGAAATGATTTATCTGTTATAATTCTCCCTCTTCCTCTGCAGACTGTTCATAATAAAGTGTTTAATTGACTGTATATAACTAGTGAAGTTTATTTTATTTGAATGTTTCATTTTGATAATGTGATGCTCCACCTCTCTGGCCCTGCCCGCTGAGGCCTCATCCTTCTCACCTTCCCTTATCCAGGTGTTGTCTGACCCGTTCGTGGCCTCAGGCTGCTGAGCTGGGGTTTGATTCAATTTATTTATATACTGTCATTTACCAGCAAGATACAAAAGGGTTACATTTACAAAAATACAGATTAAAACAAATAATAAAATACAGATAAAAGCATAAGAAAATTCAGGATATGAGCACACGATAATAGAGACAGTATGCATCTTATAATAATAAGGGGAAGTTATCTGGCACAACTGGTAGAGCTCTGTCGAACCTTCCTGATTTTGCTAGAGATCCAAGCAAACTTGGCAACAGAATACGTTAGGTGTTTATTTGTATCTGATAGCAATATTTTGATCTTTTCTTTCTTTGCCAAAGAGGAGTTTGCCTGGTCATAGGGAAGAAGCATCCTACGTATCTCATAATAATATGGACGTTCAAGTAGAATATGTTGTGTGTTTTCCATGCCTCCTGTTTGACAACTGCAAGTTCTGCCCTCAATTGATACTTTGTTATAAATCCCAGCAGTATAGGTAGGCGAAAGGGCATTATAGCGCAATAGGCTGAAGGCTCAGCAATGGTTAGCATTAGACAGAGAAGTGAAGTAAGGCATTATTGAGAGTTTATTGAGAGTTATTTTACTGAAAAAGGAAATTTTAAGTTTATTGAGGTCATGTTGCCTCTCGACATCTATAATTCTGAATTTAATAAGATCTCTAGCTCTATCGTAATTCATACTTCAGATTAGTTGTTGGGAGAGTCCATAGTATGCTAGTTTCTGTAATACTGTTCTAAGCCACGGGGAAATAAATGCATCAAACAAGACATATCTAGCAAGGCCCCTCTGGCAATAGCACAATCTATGCCAGTGTAATATAGAGAGCGTCCATAATTTTGCCTATACTGATATCAGTCCGGTCTCTAGATGCAGTGCAGCGTTCGAGATGTTTTGGGAGCTGTAGGGTAGACCTCAAAAATTTAGATTGGATACGTTCAAGATTACAAAGGCAGTCATTGATGGTTAATGGGGTACGATATGATAATTGTGCCAGTGATTTAGCCTGAAATAGTTTGATGGCAACCGGGATGTGATGACCGCCTTTATCCCAGTAGTAGTTTCTAATAGCGCCAGAACTTTTAGACGCATTTGCAATGACATATTTGATATGAGCAGTTCTAAGTCCTGACAACTGAAATACAGCACCTAGATATTTGTTGAATGAGACGTGCTCCAGACTTTTCCCGCTTAATTTCCATGTGTGGTTTTTAGGTCTAGTAATGCATACCATCACTTTGGTCTTGTCATACTTAATTTCTAATTGTTTTTTCTGGGAAAATGGGTTATTTTGTACATATTAAATTGGGTAACCAGGATTTGTATAAAGGAAGAACTCTTCCACTGGTAATGCACACTTTTAATATGTAGGCCCCTTATGCATGGAGCACTTCCTGTGATACTCCTAATCTACAGTTTCTTTGCAGTGCAGGTTCCTTGCATTTCCTTGTTTACACAAGAGAAGGTGCTGTATTGCCTGCTGTGCAGTTTGCCTGCCCCCCTTTCCAAGTTGCTTTGCTCAGTCCGCTGTCCAACACAAGATTGAAGATTTTTTTTGAGCCCTTTAAATGTAATTTCAATTTTCTTTATGTCCATATTGTGCAGGTTGTTATCATTGTTATGTTTTTTACGGAACTGCTGGCCGTCGATCCTGCCCCTAGCAGGGATTAACGTTTGGTATTTCCATTTTTAAAAAAACAAAGACAATGTGACATTACATTGAGAGGGCTCCAAAAAAAAGTCAGTAATCTTCAATCTTGGATGGATGGGGGGAGCAACCCAGAAGGAATGAAACCCCTAACAAGAAGAAAAATTGGGGTTTCTTTACTCTTGATAACCACGGGGCTTCTGGGATCTTTGGCACCATAAGTGGGATCACATCTGTACAGAAATATCTGCCCCCAAGGAGACTTATCCTTATTGTAGGGCAGAGCACCAGTGAATAGTTGGCCGGTGTGTGGCTGTAGCAGTGGAGACCACCATTGCTAAAGTACAGTGACTCCAAAGAAGGGTGCGTACTTCAATGATAAAACACATCAACACCTTCTGCTTTAGCTCTGTGTGTGGGGATTCTATCCCATAAATGCAAACTACAGTAATAGCAGAAAAATGTAATTTTGGTACTGAAATTTGGTACTGTGCCTAATTTTATGGAGTGCAGTGGGGATGGAGTGGCAACCATCCTTGCAGAAGCACAAAGAAGTGTGGATACTTTGATTTGTTTTGTTTGCTTGAGTTATGGTTGGTTGAGTTTCAAAGGAAAAAATCACTGTGTTCAGAAAGTACAGTTAGTAAAGTTTGGGTATTGCTGTTTGGGCGTGGAGGAAGAAATGGCTACAGCACACTTTCTCAGTAGTGGCTTCCTAGGTTGTTTCCATGTTCGGGGGAGAAAGCATGGGGGAAAGTCCCTTTTTCTTGTATGCTGTGGTCCCAAATCAAATTTGGCCGCTACTTACTGGGGATAAAATTCTGAACACAGACTCCTAGATACACATCTGATCAACAGCTCTTACAGTGGATGCAGATAGGATGCATGTGAGAAACATGTAACAGATAGCTTGCTGTGTCATATTTATGTAGCAAAGTGTTTATGCTGAACTCCTGTAGTTTTTGAGATATATACCCCAAATTATGACTGGGATGTGGGTTAAATGCTGAGCCCACAATCCAGCACCTAATACTGGTAATGCAAGAATGGTATACAGGATTGGCACTGATCTATCTACAAAGCAAAAAGATCCTCTGAAGATCCTCTGAAGATAGCAGATCCTCTGAAGATGCCAGCCACAGATGCAGACGAAATGTTAGGAGAGAATGCTGCTAGAACACGGCCATACAGCCCGGAAACCACACAGCACCCCAAAGCAAAAAGAACTTCTCCCTGAATCCTAATTTTGAAAAATGTAATGTTCTTTACTTAATTTATACCCTGGCTTTCTCCCCATTCCCCATTGAGGTCCCAAAGTGGTTTATATCCTTCCCCATCCTTCATTTTCTCAGCACAACAAAACTGTGAAATAGGTTAGGCTGAGTGTGTGTGACTGGCCCAAGATCACCCAAGAAGCTTCCATGTAGGGAGTCTGGTCACCGCTGCCTGCTGGCACACTGGGAGCCAACATAAGGAAATATCTTTGTAAATGACACCATGCTGGTTGGTACATCATTTCCATCAAATCAGTTCCATCACTAGTGTGACATTAATATTGATACTGTAGGATTTGGGCAAAACTCTGGAGTTAGGCCAAAATGGTAGAGCATCACATTGATGCATGCAGTTGACATGTCACTTCCAGTACTGACTGGAAGCAACATTGTGTTACACACATGTAACACATTCTCCCCCCCCCCCATTCCCCCACCCACTTTCACTAGTTGTCAGCCTGCTTCCATGACACAATGAGCCTGAGGATTCAAACCTGGAGTCTCAAATCCAATAGAAATATTTTGCTCTTCTATGCAGGCAGATTTAAAACCAATCTGAAACAAATCTGACTATGCTCCAGTTGTGGATTTTGCAGTTCATGGAGTTTTGAGATCTTTATCTCAAGATTTCAGTTTTAATTAACTTTGAACCCTATTACACTGAGAAAACGCCTTTCATAAAGATAAGAGACATGGCTTGGGGGGGGGGGGGTCACAGAAGGAGAAAATGTGGATTAAGAAAGAAACAGGGAGGGAGAGAACGAAAATAAGAGCAGAGCGAGTCTCTCCAGCAACTCCAAGCAATTCCAAAGCCAATGCAAACATTTGTTGCTCTCAATGCCAAGTGTGTGCCTGCCTGGGGAGGGAGCCACTTCCAGTGTCACCAAAGCCGCTGAATAGCAATGAAGTCTGCCTTTCCCAGTCTGAATGCAGCTATTAATAGTGCTGCCAGAGCCCCCGCTCTTTCCATCACGTGAAGGCAGGATGCGAGGAAAGTGTGTGAGCGGGAGGCGGCAGCGGCTGCTCCTGCATCCTCCTCCTTTTCACATTCCTGCAATGCCGACAGAGAGGCATATTCTCTTTAGCTCTCTCTTTCTCCAACCTCAGACTTTGCTCCCTTCCTGTGGCGGTAGTGGCCGCTACTGCTTCTCGCCCCCCTCCCTTCTCTTTGCGCTGGAAACCAGCTTCTGCTTAATAAGATCAATGCACCCCTCCCATCTTTGGCATTTGTATTCCCGGCTCACACTATTGGCGCGCTGCTAGCGGGATGGAAGTGTGGAAGAGTGTGAGTGGGGCGCGCGCGCACGCGCTGGGCTGAGGAGGGTGGACCTCCGAGGGCTCGTGCTTTTCCGGACCCCCAGCTCAGCCATTCTCGCTGGCTTGGAGAGAGCCCTGGGGCGCTCTCTGGTGTGGGTCCATCCTTGCCCCTGAGTTATTCTCTCTGCCGTCAGGGTGCGGGACCAAAGGAGAGCCCGAGGGCAGGATATGCGAGCAGCTTCGGGGCCCCTCCTTGTTACTTCTCTCCAGCCATGTGGTGCTTGCACTGTAACTCGGAGAGGACCCAGTCCCTGCTGGAGCTGGAGCTTGACAGCTGGTAAGCCATTTCCGTGTACTGGAAGACGCGTGGGTTTTCCTAAAGCATAAAGAGTCGTTTTTTGGGGGGATGGACTGTTTCCCCCCCTTGTGTTTCGATCTGAGAACAGCTTTGTTCCGTTAGGAACACTGGTTTGGTTTGTGTTTGAGAGAGACTGTGTGTGCGAGCAAGCAAGCAGGCAGGCGAAAAAATCAGCTGCACATACAATACTAATCTCGTGACACAAAGGCTTTTTTCAGTTTTCTTTGTCGCTGACTTTTTTGCAGTGTAAAAAAAACACAACGTCCTACGGAAATGTATTTTAGAAAATAGCCCTCATGCAATTACACTGTTTCAGTACACAGACCTACCCTTGATATAAAGGCAGAAATGTAAAAACACGTTTGGAAAAAAATAGTGCATAATCTCCTGATTTTTCTCTGTATCACCGTATGTTCATTCAGTGCACATATTCATAATGTAGTAAGTTCTGTTTCAGAATTTTAAATGGTTTGCAAATGTATCTTGATTACAGCCAACTGTAGCTTTGTTTTCAGAATATCTTGGTTTTCTGGGCTCTTTTATATTCTACAGCACATTTACTTGGTTTTCAAAAGCAAAACACTACATCAATGCCATCTGTCCTTCACAGAATTAAAATTAAAAGCTTAGTCATTTGAATATGGAATCAAAACTTGTTTAATTACTTAGCCATGCTATTACTTACTAACAGATGAAATATGAACTGCCAATCACCTTTAAAAATAGCAATTTGTTTCAAGAATCTGCAGTTTCTCATTGCCTTTTCCATTTTCTCTCACACAATATATTTTCATTACAATTTTTAAGAAACCAAAGGTTTCTTAATACCTATTCCATTGAAATCCATATGAAATCCCACTGAATCTGTAGGAGCTGTACGACATGACTGAAAGGTTGAAATACTCTGCAATTGGTTTCTGTATTTGCTACAGGTCATCTAGAAAAACTGCTTAATTTGTCAGTATCTGCAGTTATAGGTTCCATTACAATGCTGAGACCATTAACCAGAGTTTCCTAGATTCAAGTGGTGGTTTACTTCTGGTTAGAAGACAGAGAAAAAAATCATAATTTGTAACAAAATGACAAACTAGGGATAGCTGCAGAAGCATTTAATTTTTGAGCTGCATATGAGGAAGGAAAAGGCACAAGCCTGAGAATTTTCTGTTTGTTCTTGTAATGATAAACAGAATTTGTAATTATGATTCATGCCACTATCTTTAGATACCTGATACAAAAAGAATTGGAAATTTTTAATTCAAGTGTCAACCATCAATTGTTCTTCTTTCTAGGAAATCTGCTGTAAACAAGAAATTTAAAATACTTCAGTTATATCTGATGATTATTTCTTACCGAGTTTCAGTATAGTTGAGAGTATGTGTGTGTATCCTTGTGTAGTAATTGATGAAAGTGAATTAAATTTATTGACTCTGAACAGGTTTATCATTACATAAGAAGAGAACAAACTAGTGAACTTAACCCAGTGATTCTGGGTACTATGATGTCTGCCAGTGTGTTTTCTGGTACCCACTTTTTGCCCACAGTAAAGGACCAATCCTGACTTTCTCCTCTTCACTGGGTTAGGAGATGCTTCAGAAGAGCCCAGGAAGCATCACACTTGGGGACCATTCTCTTGAACATATAAGAACATAAGAACGAGCCTGCTGGATCAGACCAGAGTCCATCTAGTCCAGCACTCTGCTACTCGCAGTGGCCCACCAGGTGCCTTTGGGAGCTCACATGCAGGATGTGAAAGCAATGGCCTTCTGCTGCTCCTGAGCACCTGCTCTGCTAAGGCATTTGCAATCTGAGATCAAGAAGGATCAAGATTGGTAGCCATAGATTGACTTCTCCTCCATAAATCTGTCCAATCCCCTTTTAAAGCTATCCAGGTTAGTGGCCATCACCACCTCCTGTGGCAGCATATTCCAAACACCAATCACGCGTTGCGTGAAGAAACGTTTCCTTTTATTAGTCCTAATTCTTCCCCCCAGCATTTTCAATGTATTCCCCCTGGTTTTAGTATTGTGAGAAAGAGAGAAAAATTTATCTCTGTCAACATTGAAAACATGTCTTCATCTGTAGGAGGCTTCTTGGTCTTTAAAAAAAATCTCTATATTTTATCATTGGGCCCAGCCCCCAGAGCAGCCATTTTGTTGTGGCACTCAGTGCCTCCACCAGCTGAATTCCTAAAATTGAGAACCACAGACATAGTCTAGCAGATTCTGTGTGAGTAGCAAATGTGTAGACCTGTCCTCAGAATCACACTTTTTATTTCCTATAGTTGCAGCAATTCTGTAATAAAACTATGCTAACAACAGGCCCATTTCATATGTTAATATAAATAGTTCACTGATAGCTTTAAACTACATGTGGCATAGTGCATTTTGTGTCATTCCCATAAATATCCACATTAGAGGAGATTCTCATTTTTAAGAAGGATGAATCTGTTGCAGAGCTACAAGCTCTCTTCTGCTCCCTCAGCAGAATCCGCCATGCACCAGGCAACCTCCTTTCAAAGTGTGTGGCAAGCTTTCTATGCATGCTGGTGATGCTATCAGATTCACTTTCAATGTAAGCTTTAATAAAAGTTTTCATTCTCTAAACATATTTTACAAGGTCAGGCCTTGGAGGGTGACTGATTCTATCAGGCTGCAACTCAAAGGTTTTAACACAAGTGATGATCAATCTCACCCTTTGACTGGGTGGAATGTTTGTACTGAGACAGGAATAAACTTACTTATTATATAATAACTTTTAGGCTGAGTTCGGGTGGGAAGGTGCCTGGAAAACTTTTCAAAGCAGCTCATAGAAACAGTCAAGCACCACACAAAAGCCGTAGTTCAGTGTTCAATTGAAAACCACCATTGGCTGTAATTTTCTGTGGATGAAGGGAGCAGTCTCTCTCATTTTAAAATCCTGTTCCTTGAAACATGAAATGAAAAGCAGTGAAATTTTAAGCTGAAAGTAACTCTACAACTACCTCCACTGTGTCTTTTTGGACTAACTTGCTGCCACCTGGACTCACTGTCTTTCCGGATCATCTGAGACCACTATCCAGAAAAAAAATATTGACCCAGTAGTTTAGCACTAGGGACTTGGGATGAATGGCGCCAAGGAGAACAGAAAATCCCGACCCATATTCTTAGAAAACTGAGAGGGTTTCATTTTTGCATTTTCAGAATGGGATTACAAAGCACTTGTGAACACTCTGAAGTGCCCCAGATCCCAGGTTGAGTATGGCTGTCCTGGCTCAACTGTTCCTAAGATTGAGATGTGAGCTGTTGGAGTTAAGCCATTTTAACAGATAGGGTGTTAGAATTAAGCAGTTTTTCAAAGTGCTATCTATTTTGAGGGTGTGGTGTTTGATTTCTATATGTGTACTTCTGTATTGGGTCAGGATGTAATGTGCGTGGGAGTTGCGTAGGTCTATTACTTTGGAAATATACCTTTGACAAACAACCTAGTTGCTAATTGAGTTGTTGGAAAACATTTCCCTTTTCAAAGCTTATTTGCTTTCTTGGGTCATACCAGGATATATCTAAATTCCTGTAGCACAATTGGACCTTCTTATATTCTTTTTCACCATCAGAAACTTAGATAGCTGTTGCTGGTCTTGTTTTGGGGAATTGGTAGAAGCTCAAATAATTTTCATTTTTGTTTGTTTGAAATTAAGGAGTTTTAATTAGTGTGAAGTTTAAAAAACATCGAACTAAATGACATATGCTCTCAATGTATTTCTGATGTGAACACTTTCAAAACCAGAAGTAAACTGGTTCCAATCCAAAATGATTCCAGAAATTCACACCTGGCCTTTAAACAGGCCAAATAAAACCACATCTAAGAAGATCTGAACCATTTAGAAATGCCACATATGTATCTGGATCTGAGGTTTGAACATCTATGGAAGCTGACTTAAAGTGTGCTTTAAAGTATAGCCTAGAGCCATAATAGCTAGGCTGTGATGATGCTGCAAGATCACACAAGTTAAGCGGGTCATACTAGGTCACACCAAGTGCATAGTAGTACTCTAAGAGACAAAGCTGCTGTAAGCAGGATTCCTTTAGCATATAATGATTCATTTAGAGTGAGGGAGGAAGCAACTTTAGAGATTCTGTGCTGGCATTTGGATGCTTTCTTTCATTTTGTTCCTGATCATTTGTGCTGCTTGAGATCAAACAGATCTTTCTGTACAGGTAGGAACATAATATGAATTCCAGAAATAAGTTTAGGTTTCACCTTTGCTTTTTGTTGCTTTCTGGTGGAAGTGTTCTGTGTTTGTAGACAGCACTGACCCCAAATGTAGGGTATTAGTCCAGTATTGCACAGGAGAGTACTGGGTCTTGTTTAATGTATATGTGCAAGTATTTATTATTGCTATTGTACTCTGCCTAAGCTCTCCCTTAAGCATATCATTTAACCCTTTAAGCTAGTGTCTTCTTACTGGCAAGTGTTTTCACCCACTGTAGTGATACAGAGCACAGATTAACAGTTATATGCAACTTGAATAGGAAGCACTATAATTGTGAAACTGCGTGACTTCAGTTTGGGAGGATGTTATTTACAGTTCTGGCAGTAGTTCTTGCCAAGAAAGCACATTTGATTTATAATAATAGAAAAATTCACCAGAATGAAAAATTCACCAGAAAAATTCACCAGAATAGAAAAATTCACCAGAATGAAAAGACATTGTCATTTCCCCCCTGATAGTCTGTGATAAAATGGTATCTGCAGACAAGCCAGGAGAAAGAATAGAACACAGCTATATAAGGATCATCTTTCTATATTAAAATACATAACATAATTTATATTACAGCTGTTACTTTTCAATATTTGCCATTTCAGGTTGCCACAAAGAACTAAAATAAATCTTCAGAAGTATTTTAACCCAGTTTGGTTTTCTCAGACCCGACAAATAAAAATTAGCATTCAGGCATGAACAAAATGAATCCAAAGTGATTTTTACTAGCAACTCTCATAGTATAGACTAGCACATACTGTTTAGTATATTGAACCCTAAGGTACAAAAACTACCCAGATGAAGGAGTTGTTTTGGTTCTCAATGGCTGCTTCATTTAGTTTTATAATATAGAGGTAACAGGCTATAATCTGCTGCTCACACTGGGAGGCATATTTAGTTCTTACCTCGTTTAGTTCTTAAGTGCAGTTCTTCACTGTACTTCTGTTCCTGCTGTTTTATTTCTAAGGAAAGCAAATTAAGTACAGTGCTTCTAAGGGCAACATTCAGATGATGTGGTTTTGTAGGGAGACTACAAAGCCCAGAAGAACTACTACAGATGTACTATAAAACTACTGCAGGGTTCCTTGCAATATGCTTACATTATGCCATTCTTGCATTAAACTTTTTTGGGCGGAAAAAAATAAACAGACATTTAGTATGGTATACAGTGATGCAAAGCGGTGGCAAAAAAAATAGAATCTGCCTCTGAAATCTGCTGCTCCAAACAATTTATTTTGCATTATTTCATGGCAAATTTCATTTATTGGTTATACTGGAATCACAGTTCCATGTACTAACTTGTAAAGAGTTAATAGAAACTGGTTTTCTTGGCCAATAAAGACTAAACATCATATTGTGTACTAGGACATGTTCTAAGACCCTGATGACCATTTTTTGTTTTTTAAAAAAATCATTCTCTGAAGAAGGCAATTTGTTGTCCAGAAATAATGGGAGGAGAGCAGAGAGAACACGTCTTGTCATGTGATGTCACATATCCCTAGTTTATATGAAAGGTAGAAAAAAACTTGTAGTAGAAGACTGTGAATGTTCACAACATACAGATGTACATAGTGCATTCCAGAAGATCCCACAATACACAGATCCTCTGTCTCCATCATGATGATAGGCATTTCACTAGCATTTTGCATTAAAAAAACCCTATGAAATATTGATTAGAATAAAAATGAGTTTTCATTTATGTGCCTGTGAATTAAAAGACTACTCTGGCTTGATCCTTTGCCAGTGAATTACAAAGTAGGTATATCTTAAAGTCAGAACTATCTAAACTTCATTTAACTATAAAATATTGCCTGTTCCATTTAGATTGTGGTTAGATAGTGCTTTTGTCTGTAGTCTATACAGTGGGTTGTGAGGTAATTAATGTAAAGGACTTTTTGTAATGTATATTGTTCCATGTAGTCATCCTCCCACCTCCGAAGAACTAGTCTTCTTTAATGGCATAAACAAATGAATGCCATACTGTGAAATTCTAAAATGATATTCTCCAAACAATAGCCTGAATGTTCCTGAAGAGAAATGAATCTACAATCCTGTGCACAATCTTCTATGTATGTGAGATGAAGCCTCTGTGAATTCAGCTGAATTTTTTTTCCTTAGAGTAGGATTATACGTGTTGTATGGATTGTTTTTATAACATTTTATGATGCTGTCTGGCTTTATCCCTCATAAAGTAAACCTCTTGTTTCTGTTGCCTGGGGTTGCTGTTATGTTCTTAGGTCATTGATTTGTTATTTAGAGTTTCTTCAGCCTGTAAATGTTGGGGTACTTAAAGGGGGAAGGTAGTTCAGCCAAAATTCTTCCCAGCTGTTTGCATTGTACCTCGTTAGCATTCATTTCAGATAGCAGAGGACAACATATTTTCATCATGAATCAAGTTGCAGAATTCATCAACTTTTATTTGATTTATAGCCTGGTATAATTACATTGTCTGATGACACCTCAACACATGAAACATTAAATGGCATTTAATTAATACACTTAAAAATCAGTCCACAATATGCTATTTTATGTAGAAAAAGAACATTGACAGCAGGGTTGGAAGAGAGAAACAAGAGCAGGAAGCTTATCCTTAGCTTTCTGCAGTGCCTAAATGCCAACAAATTGAATGTTATATGGACAGAAATGTCATCCAGTGTTACCTCCCACTGTAACAAGCTCAATGCAGCAGCTGAATCCCAAATCTAATGGAAATACAGGGTTGGTTGGTATGAGAAAAGGATTATTGTGCTGTAGCAAATGCTGTTTCAGCTGTGAACATACATCATCAGCTGTTTTCAAATAAGCCTAATTCTCCTTAAATGTAGAGTGTGTAGGGTGTTTGCACGTGCATGAATGGCTATACACATTACAGAAACAAAAGACAGTAAAATAAAATAAAACAGAAGTCAGGTTGCATCTTAAAGAGTAATGTTTGTTTGGGACTGAAGTTTCCTGAGTTACAGCTATTACGCTGGAAAGTAAATTTTTGGAGATCTTTATTTGAAAATCACAAAAGGTGTGTGAATGAAAGAGTAGGAGTTGGATCAGAGTGGTCTTGGTGTTAAATCTTGACACAAGTCTTTCAGCTGTGGTTCCATGTATAAGAGACTAGAACACATTTGGTTATTACACATAATAGATGATGAGAGAGGGCAGATGTTCAGGCCTCTCACGGGTACAGGAACAAATAAAATGTAATTAAGCAGAGTCAGTGTGACGTACCAAGGAAGAAACAGTCTGAAACATAAGTGGCCCTTTCCATACAAGTCACATGCAACATTTCCAGAATGTTTTAATTCGCCCTTCCTTACCAAGATGTTGGTTCACATTCACCCCTTTCCAAGTGTTTTTTTTTACAAATTGGGGCTATTTGTAGTAACGGTGCCTCATTGATTCTCTGCTTGCATCATCTGTAGCTCCATTTAATTGATGCTTTGTAGATTCAACCAAAACAGTAACAAAAAATCAGAAATGCTGAAAATAAAGAGGTGAGGGGGAAAGAGAGAGATGAGGGATGTGAAAAATGGTGCCGAGGGGAAAGTTAGTCAACAGCACAGAGGTGTGGAAAATGGCGGCCAGGAAAAAGAAAACGTCGTAAATATGACCGCACAGCACAGGAAGACAACTTGGAAATGTTTCAGACGAAATAACTGTTGTATTTACTGTATGCAAACCATGTGTTCAACTATTGAGCCTTTTTTCCAATTTGCTTCAGGTTTAATTTTTGAAAATTCTGCGCTGTAAATGATCAACTTGAGTTAATAGGAAAACATTGTTTTAGACTCTGTCACAACTTCAGTATTTTACTTTCTAATGAGACTATGCCATATATGTTCAGGAATATTACTAGAAAGCAAATTCATTATTCAGTGTTCCAATTTCTTATTGCTTCATTTCTTGGAAAGCAGAATAGTCCATGCTGTATAGGATGGGTGACGTCTATAGAGCTAGAAAGCCAAGTTGTAGGGCAGTCGAAATCAAGCTATAGACCTAGAACAGAATATGATTTAAAATTACCTTAGTGCAAGTCAGTTTCTGTTTTGCCACTTGAATGCTTTCCCCCCAGTTTCAGTTACTTTTGAAAGCTTCTGAGTATAGTGGCTGCTTGCACATCTGCCATATTATTTGTTCTCAGCTTCTTTAAATGAGTATTACTGTTGCCCACTGACTCTATACTCTTTCCCTGAACTGAACCAGTTGAGAGGTCTTGTATCTATTTGTAAAGAAGTATTTAGAAACAGTTGGGTCTTTTGAGGATAATGCTGTTTTCTCCTGGGACTTGCCAAAACAAAGTGTTGCTGTGACATTGAACCATTGCTGGAGGCAAACAGACCATATAAAATGTTTGGTATGAATTTAACTAAGTGTTGTGACCTTCTGCAACCAGCAAGTATTGAAACAAAGTGTTGTCTAGTGACTTTGTTTTTTCTGTGCAGCTTGCTTTGTTTTACAAGGTATGCACAGTTATTCAGGAAAGATTGTTGGATTCCTTCCTGGCCATTTTCAGAAAACTTAGATTATATGAATTAGCTGGAGGATATTTAAAAAGTTAAGGTAACCAGGATTTGGGACAAAAAGAGAAGTCCTCTTTAGGATTCATTAACAATCAGTGGCTTATAGTAGAGGTTCATCTTTGATCTTCTGGGCAGTTCTACACTGGAACTACACAGGCTGGCCACAGAGAGAATTTTTGAGCCAGAATAGTAAAAGAGGGGCACCACTCCCCCCCCCCCCCTGAGCATTCAGAATGCTGTTTCCTGCCGAAACAGCCACATGCTCTGAGGGAGCAGCACTGCCTTTCTTCAGTTCCTTTTTGGCTGCTGCATGGAGAGTAGCACTTCTACCATTGTTCTGAGAGGGAAAAAAGAACAGAATTGATATTTATTAAATGGACAGAGAGACCATTTCTAAAAAGAAAATTATTTCTGTCTCTTTTACTCTCATTGGAGTAATGGCACCAAAGCCTCTATTTAGTCCCATTGTGGGACTAAAATGACCCTCACAGAAAACATTCACTATGTTTGCTGTGTTTGAGTGACTGCCACTCTGACTCAGCATGTAGATATTGTCAACAATTTACTCCAAAGGCCCAAGAGAAGGTATTGAAGTTGAAAGTGGCCTTATCCAACCCAAGTGCCTGAGAGCTGAACTGCTCACCTCGACCAATGTCAGCAGTGTCAGTCTGACCAGTTCCATGTTTTGAACCATCTAAACACACATCTAGGTCTCCAACTCCATTAAGAGCCCCTAGAAGCACGTTGGAACCACTGGCAAAAAGGGTCAAGTCAAAAATTAAATGTCATTAAAAGGTTTGATTGGTTTCAACCATTGAACAATGGATTGACCTACAAGAGTTCAGATCCATATTGGAGCCAGAGGAGCCCTACTTTCTCCTGCCTCAGACCCTGTCTATTCAGCCTCTCTCCCCAGCTCGATCTGTGTCTGAAGAAGTCTATTACAAATTACCTGCCCACCAGTTGCATCAGATCCAAGGTCTGCTCATACAGCATTCCCACATATCCTTTTAAAATTTCCCTCTTACAATCCTGAGTGGAGAGATTTTTATGGCCAGATGCCCTGGATGGAAACAGGCCGTGCTTTTCCATTGTAACATCAACAGTTACATAGATTGCCTTCACAATTTTTACAGGAAAATTCTGGCATTTTTTCAGAATTGGATGAGGAAGAAAAATGTATTGGTTTTGAATTACCGTCCAGTCCATCCTTGGATAATGCATCCAGCACCTGTCTTTCCTAATGAGGACCTCCAACTTTAATCAGAGCAGATGTTCCTTACAGCCCAGTTGTTAGAGATTGATGTTTCCATTTCAGATCTGAAGTCGAAAAACAAGATTTAAGCAGGCTTTAGTCAGACTCACGTAGGACAGTGGTTTTCCTGATGCATTAAGGCTTCCTAGACATAACCAAAGGAATTCAGAACAAACAGCACCATATCTAGACAGGTTGAAAACTTGTACTAGTCTTTAAAGAAGACTAATTTTTTTCAGTGATCTGAAAAAAT
Source organism: Sphaerodactylus townsendi (assembly GCF_021028975.2). Taxonomy (NCBI): domain Eukaryota; kingdom Metazoa; phylum Chordata; class Lepidosauria; order Squamata; family Sphaerodactylidae; genus Sphaerodactylus; species Sphaerodactylus townsendi. The sequence goes on from NC_059427.1 coordinate 59,827,855, forward strand.
CAACTTGTTTTTATTTATTATTAAACTTTATACCGCCCCATCCTCTAGGGGCTCTTTCAACTTCAGTGATCACTGAGGAGATTCAGAAGGCAGTTCCAAAGTTCCAGTTCTATCCCTGAGGACAAAGAGGGAAGGAAGCTATTGCTATGGAAGCTATGGAAAAAGTTGTATTTCTCCTCTATTTTAAATCTAAGAATCTCAGCTTATCAGGCAATAATGGAATAATACCAGCTATTTTTATAGGCGAAACTGAGAGTGCTCCCAGAAGGTGAGAAATCTCTCACTAAAGTAATTAAAATGGAAGGTTAACATGATGAGATGTGGCAGCTTCATCTGTGAGGTCTGTGGCTTCTTCTGTATTCTCTGCAGACATGTATAGTAATGGTCCACAGTATTGCCAAGCAGCACTTAATATAAGGTGGAAGATCTGCCTTTAAAAGAGACATTGTTATTCTCTTTTAAGACTTAAGAACAAACAGACAACTATACTGTTGAAAGCTTTCATGGCTGGTTTCAACTGGTTTTGGTGGGTTTTCCGGGCTATGTGGCCATGGTCTGGTAGATCTTGTTCCTAACGTTTCGCCTGCATCTGTGGCTGGCATCTTCAGAGGTCTATCACACAGAACAGTCTGTTAAAAGTGTAACGGACTTTTCTCTGTGATACACCTCTGAAGATGCCAGCCACAGATGCAGGCGATACATTACGATCAAGATCTACCAGACCATGGCCACACAGCTCGGAAAACCCACCAAAACCAGACAACTATACCTTTGGGAGTTACACCTGCTATGTCACAACATAAGTGGAGATACGTCCCAAGGCATTAATCACATCAGCAATACATAGTCAAAGGTATTACCAACCCGTCTCCCTCCACTTACAGACTCTTACATTTCCCAAAGTAGTTAATATGAAGCACACCTAGATGAGCTGAAGGAAGGACAGTTGGAGAACAATCACAGAATGAAGCCTATCCTAACTGCCTTCCCCCCTTCTATGGTTAAAAAGCAATTGTTCTTGGCTGTCTAAACTGGGAGATAAGAAATGAAAGCTTTGGGATGTTAATATGGATCATCAAGAATTTACAATATGTAGTTTAAAAGAGAGTTTCCCCAGATGCAGTTTTAAGTGTCTGGGGGATTAAATTCCTGGATGGAGCAATCTGTTAAGAAAGACACTGCATGAATGCTGTTTTTGAAATGGAAGGTCTGTTTGGTCATTTTTGGGAGCTCATGAAAAACAGGGTCACTTGTGTCTGGAGTGAGGACAAGTCTGAAGGGATGGAGAAATGACACAAAAACATTGGACTGGGAGAAAAATCAACTTCTTGATTATGGGCTCATCAGGTCTTGGCACAGCACAGACTGGGAACTGTGGGTGCAGCTGACAGTGAGACAGCCCCTACCCACCTGTCAACCGAGAAAAGAGAGCTAGTCTTAAGGCTGTACATGACAAAAACTGTTGTTCCTGCATGTTGCCAGCTTTGGGGGGGCATGGTCAACATGCTAGCCAAGCCATGAAGGTGGCTGTCATGCCTCTCACTTGCCAGAGCCCCTTTAAGGAAATTCCCCTTTTAAGGACATGTAGGGAGCCCATCTGTACATACCCTGTAATAAGTCCCCAGCCAATGATTAAATGTCACAGGAGCCAGATAGCTTAGTTGCAGGTAGACTGCTCCAAATGCCCCATCTGCCTATGGTGTTTTTCTATTAAACATGCATCATGGGCCAAATGGGAGCCTGATCATCAGGTCTGCTAGACCCACCTCCCTATGATATATAGCTGGTTGGATGGGGGTGGCCTTCAGAAAGAAGCTTAAAGACCCCCTGGATGAGCCAGGGTGGGGCACAATTGCCCAACGTTTCTTACTCCCTTCCCTTCTCTCTCAGTCACAGTAATTTCTTCAGATTAAGGTCTTCTGTGTACATTTAAAAAATAATAAAATATTGACATTGCCCTGCACGATGTTTTCTCAGTTAAGGGAAAAAAACCCTTCGTGTATGGAATCACCATAGATTCACAACTTGTATTACAGATTCCTCTGATACCCAGACCATTGAATTCTGCAGCTTTTAAAATACTTGTGATTTGTATAATATTAGAACTGGAAGAATGAAATAAGTCTGAAAAGTGTTCTAAGCAATGTTTTGGGTTCATGTTCCCAATGACAGACTGTGCGGGTACAGTAGTTTAGGGTAGATTTGAGGAGGGAGAATTTTGTAGATAAACTTCTTGGAACAAGCATTAGACCTTGTCACAAAAATATTTTAATACATTTTAATAAATTTTATTTTGGAATAAAAATAATTATTAACTTTTATTAATTGTAGTACTTGCTGTGAAATAAAGCTTCTTTAAAAATACTATAATTTTTAACTTCTAAAAATAGGTAAGGTTTCTGTAAAAGTGAACGCATACTCTGAAACACTAGGATTGACCTACAGATATAAAATATTTTTTAAGAGCAAAGCAAATGTGTAAGGGGTTCTCCTTATTTCCTGTTGTAAGCAGGATAGAGTCCTATGCAGTAAACTTTGCCACTGGTTTTATTTATTTAACCTTCACCACTGATATGTCTGCTTCTGTTCTGAAGATTCTTTTCAGTTACAGCAGATGACTAGGAGAAGCTTTGCTATATTGCAAGGTTTGCCTATGAATACTGAAATCCTACAGGGGACATGGAGCCCACAGTCCTCCTCTTGCTAATAAATGATAATACAATGAAAAAAAAACATGATAAACTGCTGCCAAATGGCACTCTTGTTTATACAGAATATTTTACTGTGGGGAAAGAATAGGCCATCTGTTGACAATATTGACTAGTCAATTGGTACATTGATGCATCTTCTTTGCTCTCTTGACAGATAAGAAAATATGGGTATTTTCAGTATATGTCAAGGGAGTAGTCGGCAATTATAGTTGGGCACATCTTCAGCTGCTTGAAGACAAGATGTTTACAACTGTTGTAGTTCAAAAAGCCCAGTTTTAGGGTGCTGCTTGAGCAACTGCACTGCAAGCAGAATAAAACAAAATCCCACTAGCCTGTTCAACTGTTACCTTGTTGGTGATTCTGATTGATGGTGCAACACTGAATTGGAATGACAAGCAACCCTTTTTTAGCAACCCTTTTGATGTTCTGCATTGAGCGTATTGGCACAGAGGCTAACAAAATCCCTTCACTTTACTTTTTCATTCTGTTAGGGGGGGTTTATTGTTTATTTTTGTGTTTGAAAAGCCATTAAATAAGATCAAAATGTCAGACAGGATCACGGCTTCATAGAACCCCTTTTTGGAAATATAGAGCCACTTTAAAAAAACAGGAAGAAAGGCCTTCTCTGTATACTTGAAAGCATTGTTTTGGCTTCCTTTTGCATTGTTGAACTATCACGTCATTCCAGTTTTAAGCTACTACCCTCCTATTTAGTGTTCAATTTTGCAGTCCAGTTTTATAGCAGGAGCAGTTTCAGAATAGGGTGATGATGCTACCTTTGGATCTACAGCTGCCTGGGTGTGGATCAGTTGACTCACTGAGGGAAACCTCAGAAGTTTGTTTTAAGTTATTAGATTCAACATTGTAGCTCTCTAGATATTGACTGAATTGGTCTTCAATTATTTGGTTTGAATTTAGTAGTATTAATGTGTTTTGCATATATCTATGGTGGATCTTATTCTATAAGATCAATTAGTGTTGCTCAGGGGTAGGGAACCTGCGGCTCTTCTGCCCTTGCAGTGCGGCTCCACGAGCCGAGCCGCTGGCCCCATCCTTGCCCACCCTGCAGGCAGCAGGGCGGGTGCACCAACTGCCCGTGGCCGGCTGGGCCACGCCACGGGCTTCCCCTCTCGCCTGCCCCGTTGGAGCGGGGCGGACGCTTTCCCGGTGGCCGGAGAGGCCGAGCTGCTGGCCCCATCCTTGCCCCCCTCAGGCAGCAGGGCGGACGCATCCATGCGCTTCTCAGAATGAGCGTAAAAGGTAAAAAACCCCAATATATACAGTGTTATATTTATTTTAAATGTCAACAATTATTTGCGGCTCCAAGTGTTTTCTTTTCCCATGGAAAACGGGTCCAAATGGCTCTTTGAGTGTTAAAAGTTCCCTACCCCTGGTGTTGCTGGACACGTATGTGTCCTCTTGCAGCTGTAGGTACTGAGATCTATAGGTAGCTGACCCTCGGGAAGAGTACAGGATGTAAAAAGTTAAAATCCAAAATGGATAGAAATCATTCCCTGTTGCAGAGTGGAAGGATACAAGCCTGTGTGTTCTAAGATCTGCATCTTGGAATGTCATCTCACAATTCAGAATACGTTTGTTTACAGAGGTACATTATGACATCATCCCTGATGATTCCCTGTTTCAGTCTGCATGGGGCAACATAGCTTTCAGTAAGCAAAAGGTATTAATCCAGTAGGTGCAAGGCACAAGATTCTAAGCATTTAGAAATGATTTGTACCAGCAGGATAGACATCTTAAGTGTGAAAGAAGCAAGTATTGCAGTTGGGATTTGCAGGAGCTTCACCACAGTCCTTCAAACTACCATCGTTTGGATCTCAAGAACTACTGGTAGAACTTGCAGAAGGGGTCTTTACTGTCATTGTCTTCCCCCCCTCCCAATCTACAGTCCTTTTGTCATCCTAAATCTTGCTCTGGATAATCAAGTGATCTTTCGGATTGTTCGGAACTGTATTTGGAGATAGGCATTTCATAGACCCCTTCGCTGTTTGAACTGAAATGCCTTCAGTTTCTGAAAGGAGGAATGACTCCAATCTGTACAGTGAAAAACTTCTTCAAAAGTATTAGATCTACATTGGGAAAGTTGTGCAACATCGGTTCACATTTCTGCTTGTTGAAACTGTGCTGGTACAACAAAAATTCAGTTCAATTCCCCTCCCAAGTTATTTTAAATATTTTTTGTGCCTCAAAGTTCTTTCATGTTAAAAATGCTACCAAAGTTTAATGAACTGCTGGGCAAGGGCAAAGGAGCATATTTTTTACTTCAAACTAGGAGTGACGTAAAATGGCAGAAATTCAGTTTGTTAGGAAATGTTTCCTACTGTATTGTGTTATTTCCTTATGTTCTTTGATCTGATGGACTGGCTTGCTATGTGTTCTTTCTTTTATGGTGGTATTTCATAAATGTTAGGGAGCAGGGCCTTTTCCAGTGTCCTACTGTATTATGCTTTTCCCTGTCAAATGAAATGCATATGTTCAAAAAGAGATTGAATGTTTCCTTCTTTGTTGCTGCTGTTGAATAGTCAACAAAATGTGTATGAGGCAAAAAACACCCCTAATTTCATATGTACGTTTATACACTATTGTCATGTAGTACTAAGTGATGGACTAAGGTCTGGAAGATTCAGGTTTGACTCTGCCACAAAAGTCTTCTGGGTGACCTTGGGGCAGTTACACATTCTCAGTCTAATCTACTTTACAAAGTTGTGAGAGTACATTGTATGTAAGTTGTTTTTGGCATCCTTTAGAGAGAAAGGTGCAGTACCTTTCCTCACAAGTCATGTATAAAAATGATCTTAAGGTTGTGGTGGAATGCATCAATTAAAATTTCAGCTCAGTGGTAGAAAAGGAAAACAGGTAAGGAATTGTAGATAAAACAACCATTATAATAGTGTATTTGCATACTCTGTGATGTGGACAGATTTGGAATAGCCCTGGTCATTCAGTCTCAAAAAGTATGTTGTAGGAAGCAGGGTGATGGGACTAGATCAGGGGTAGGGAACCTGCGGCTCTCCAGATGTTCAGGAACTACAATTCCCATCAGCCTCTGTCAGCATGGCCAATTGGCCATGCTGGTAGGGGCTGATGGGAATTGTAGTTCCTGAACATCTGGAGAGCTGCAGGTTCCCTACCCATGGACTAGATTAATCCTTTGATTTTGCACTTCTGTTCTCTGTCTCTGTTTCTTTGTTATAACTATTATGACTAAGAGCCCAATTCGGGGGGCGGGGCAGGCTTACCTCTGGAGCTGGCATAGCCTTGTGCTAGGATGGGTTCCTGCCCTGCCAGTACAAGGGGCAAATGCGCTGGCAGAAAGGCCAGATATGCAGGCACTCTGGAGCCTAACGGGTCCACCGTGCCTGAAGTGGCTCCCATTTCCCATCACAGGATGCTGTGCTGAAGTGGCTAGGGGCATTCCAGAGGCATGGCAAGGAGTAGAACTGATCTTAGTCAGCTTCTACCCTAGCTTTACTTTCCAGGATTCTGGTGCCCGGGACATGGAATTACACCATCCTTTTGAGGTGGCCCATGATGCATAGGGCTCTAGATTGGGCTGTAAATAAGTATGCTTGGGCAGGATGGCTATGATACATAAAAATTGATTAATTTTCTTTTCTTGACAAGGCTGTGTTCCTTAAATTGCTCTTAGACTGATTTGTGCTTGGTTAATGTTATTATTTATTTGTATATGTTGTTTTTTTCTTAAGGCTTTAAAAAAGATTTGGTTGTATTTCTATGTTTTTAAAACCGAACAATGTTTAGGCAGATTTTTACAAAGAGTGCAGCTGTCTAGTAAGTATAAAGGAGGCTCAAGTAGAAATGTTTAAGAGATCTCATCACCTGCTCCTCTGTATCTTAAAATAGCGTTTGGTGGAATGAGTATTCAGTGTCATTTTGAGTAAAGTAAGGAAAGTGTTAGCTTTGCTGAAGCTACACACTGAAACCCAGAACCCCATTTTAATTCAATTTTAAGCAGTGTTACATCCTTCTGAGTCCACACGTTGATAAGTTGTGCTGCTAATGTTGTGGGAAAGAAGTTCAAACTATGAACATGCCATCTATCTTGTTTTACAACTTAATGTAAACAAATAATCATCAAATTAAATAGTAAACCATTTTAAGAGGAAATAATTAAACCTCTTTATTTCTGTAAAACAGATAGCTGGATGTTTCTGTGATCTGGATATACAATGTGGGCAACTGGTGTCCAGTTATATGTGTAGTATTGTAAATCAAGGTGCTGTTTACATGTTGGTATTTTTTGTTTGATCAAAACAGAGCATTTACCTCTCTGTTTCTCTTTTGCTGTTGGATCGCAACATCCACCTTGAGTTTGCGGACTCCTATGTTACTGCCTCTTTGATGAGGCAAACAGATGATCTTGCTTGCACATATGGTGCTGCAGTTGGGCTATTTCAGTTTAAAAGGAAATTCTAGATTGGTATTTCTTGAAAAGGATGAACAGTTTAGGAAGGAAAGCCTTTTGAACTGATCTCTGTTTAAGAAAAAACTTGAAAAACATACTTTAAAGAATTTCTGCTTTTATCTACATACCAACATTTTTTGTAAAAAAAATAGTAGTTTGAGTTGCTTTTTAGCAAGAAACAGAAATGCTTTAAGTATTTTCACTCTTAAATAAGTGTATGAAACTTCTGTAGAATATGACCAGTCTACTACTTTTACTAGTTTTTTGGTTGAGGGCAGGGTTGCTGTCAAGTTGAAACTGACTTATGGTGACCCTTAGGATTTTCAAAGCAAGAGACATTCAGAGGTGCCTCTGTTTAGTGACCCTGGACTTCCTTGATGATCTCCCATCCAAGTCCTTAGTCACAGCCCTTACTTTAGACTAATTTGCTTCTCTCTGGTTCCTTCAGAAGGTGATGCTAAACACACTTATTTGAAAGTAAAAGCCAGTATAAACAGTAATGGTTTCCAGGTACATGTTTAGAATTAATTCATAGTGATGATCTTGAAGAATGAGCAAATGTTTCTGAATTGCCTCCTGGACTCTTGCTGTGCGGATTCTTGATATACAATGAACACATCCTTTATCAGCAATATACCCTGAAGGTGGCAATATGGAAAACAACAAAATTTTCAAGTCAGTAGGTGTGCTGCTGATAGGACTATCAAATTTCTAATCCCTGCTGGTTCAACTGAAGATTTTTCTTTTTTCTTGTAAATCAGAACTGTGAGGGTTTATGTTTGTGCAATTTTTTCTGTTTCTGCATTTTTCAGTGATACTTGTGTGTTAATTACATATCAGCATTGTAAAAAGAATGCATGCGCTGGGTGGAATAAAAAGGTTCCAACATCAGCATGAAAACAAATGGAGGAAAATGATTATTTGTACATCCATAGCTTCAGAGGACTTGATAGTTTAGGTTTGCCCAATCGTCTTCAGGTCTCAGAAGCTAAACAGGGCTGATCCTGGCTAGTATTTGGATGGGCGACCACCAAAGAAGTCTGGATCCCTGACACAGAAGCAGGCTATAGCACACCACTTCTGAATGTCTCTTGCCTTGAAAACCCTGCCGTGTCACCATGAGTCAATTGTAACTTGACAGCAAAAAAGATGAATATCATGGCTAGTATTGATCTCTTTGAGACTCATGAGCCAATTTAGAGTTTATATAGTCTTTTAAAAATCTTACTTCAAATCAGTAGCATTAGTTCATTTAGCATTCTCTTTGTACTACATTCTATACTGTAGCTGGGTGCTCTGTTATTCATCTCCACAGTTTTGGCAAAAAGTGCTTCCTTCTTTGGGTCTTAGCTGGAATGTGGGTTTTTTATTTATTACCCTACATAGAGAAAAGAAGCTGCAATAATTGCATGGTTACTGCAGGAGCAGACTATCCCTGCCATATAGCTGTTATATATAGAACTGTGAAAAATATGCTTTTGTGTTTTATGTGCTACACAAATCTCATTTATTAAAAATGACTGAATGAAATTTTTGAAAGGGGTTATGGTGTTTTTGTGTCCCTTTTTGTGAATATTCACCTTGAAATTAACAAGGTGGGGACAAAGATAAAATCCATACATGTTACACTCTCTCATATTATGCATGTTGAAAAAGATAATTAGTTCCTATAGATGTATTATCGGCTTTCATCAAGTCGGAATATTGGGTGCTGTGAGTTAATGGCGCATTTAGCATTTTCCTCGACGCTGCATCTGTGGCTGGCATCTTAAGAGGATCTACTGAATCTACTGATCCTCTGAAGATGCCAACCACAGATGCAGGCGAAACGTCAGGAGAGAATGCTGCTAGAACACGGCCATACAGCCCGGAAACCACACAGCACCCAAGTTCCTATAGATGTTTGATAGGTTAGGCTTGTGACGGCAAGGTGCTGCTTTATGAGCAAAGTGACAACAATCATACCAAAATGTTTCTTTCTGGCCGATTATGCACATCGATGTTCCTGCGACTTCAAAGAGAATTGGCTAGGGAGTCTTTGTTTCAGGGTATTATTACCCACAGCTCCATTTGAAGCGAGGCAGGCATAACCCATCAGCTGGCTTTTTGCTTGCATCTGATGGGGGCGATGTTTCATGGGTTCTCTATCATTCTTCCGTACTTTAATTTTTTATCTTTAATTTGTATTATAGATTTATCAATAGATCAAAAGAGAAATATCAATAGATTGATATATCAATCTATCAATAGATTGATATATAGATACACAAAAGGTGAATTATTAAAGAAAAGTCTGGAATACGGCATCTGTACAACTTGCCTGAACACTGATTGTCTTTTATGGCAGGAAGTGTGTGGGTGGGTGGCAGAGGAGTAATGGTGGAATTCAAATGTCAAAACGTCAAAAGGACAACCTGAACTGCCATTTGCTAAGCTCCCTAGGTTCACTATCATCCATTTCCCAATGTACTGTAAACCTGAGCATCAAGAGCAATGGGCTTTTCCTGATGTGGTCTGGAATCAGTGATTGCTTGTGTATAAAACCATGAGGCTGGAGACATCCCAATTTGTTGATCAAATGCAGGGACAAATCAGGTGTTTGTTGATTGACTAGTTTTATTCTTTTGTCAGTTTACAGCTACCTCTGATTAAAGGTTTCTGGTTAGATCTTAAATAACTTTTAATTTATGCCTAATAAAGGTTATTGTATTGTATTGACTAGCCTTATTATTTTTATTTTTTAAAAGTATTAGTATCAATTTATTGATCTATCAATATGGTTATTTAATTTTTTTAAAGTCTAAAGATATGCTGGAGCGGGGAGGCCATAGGCAATAGAAATGTTATGGCAGAACAAGAAACAGGAAGTAGTTGGCAACAAGAGGAGGGAAAGGGCGAAGCATGCAAAGCAGCATGAGGTAGTGGAGGGCAAGACTAGGCGGGTGGGCTGCTGGCAGAGGGAAGAGGTTTGCTAATGTATTGATGACATCAAAAGTTATAACTAAGATGTCTTATTAAAATGTCATTGTGATAATCATAATTATAAAAGTTGATTAGATGTTTTACAAGTAGGAGGATGGAGAAGTGGAAGAAATACATCACCACATAAGGAGTATATCAGAAGGATTCCTTTAGGTGTGCACAAGTCAGATCTAGACTATAAAGCAGTTAGTGTTTTTTTGTGGGAGTTAATGCATGGGTTTTCATTAGGCATTCGCACAACAGTCTGGCATATCAGCCATCCATTATAGATTTTACTTAGCAGAAAATACCTGACAGGTCAATAGGAGAGCTGCTAAAAGGATTGTTTTCCAGGAAAGATTACTGTTTAGAATAAATAGCTTCACAACTTCAAAACACTGGGAAATATAACCCTAAGGTCTAAACCAGGGGTAGGGAACCTGCGGCTCTCCAGATGTTCAGGAACTACAATTCCCATCAGCCTCTGTCAGCATGGCCAATTGGCCGTGCTGGTAGGGGCTGATGGGAATTGTAGTTCCTGAACATCTGGAGAGCCGCAGGTTCCCTACCCCTGGTCTAAACGCACCTGTACCGTTAACAGAGATGTTTTCAATTTCTTGTCAGTTTCCTTTTAAGTCAGAAGTTAGGTAAATGGTTTCTAATGTATGTGTAGAAATCATTCTTTGGCACCAGTGACATTTTGAGGGAATTGAAAATAGAAATAGGTTTGAATTATAATTGTCTGCAGTTGAATGAACTTGATTTTTTTTCACCTAGCGAAAATCTGGGGACTTTTGACAATATTTCTCTTGATCTGCCCTTGCAATGGAATCCACAGGAGAATGCCTTTCAGAAATAGTTTTGTACTCTGAACTCTTGAAGGACTGCTGCTGTGTTTGTCTAGCAGGGAGAAGGATTTTTCATTTCAGCAGCAGGGAGTCATTTATGCTCAGATACAATGTACGTGAATCATGAAAACAAATCTAGATGAGAAGGCCTAGATTCTTCCTTTTCTTCTTCTTCTTTGCTAAGGATCCCAGTATAGCTGAAGAGAAAAGGTAGGGAAACTGAGAACATGGCAAGCAATGTAGAAAATTACTGTAATGTGCCATGTGATATTTGCATTAGCAGGTTATTGGTCAAAATGAAATTTGGCATTTGAGTTGTGTTCGTGTATTTGAGGTATGTTTGAGTGTGTGTGTATCTATATATCTATCTCTAAACATGCAGCCACTGTCAGAATTCCATACATTAACAGTAGCACAGTGTAAGGGCTATGCTGTAATCTACCTAGTAAGCTTGTGTGCATCTGTTCCTTGTTAAATATGGTTATGTGCAAATGGATCATACATGTGTAGTTTTGCACAGCTGGATTGGATCAGTAGCCAGTGGCAGTTGATTCAGCTTTTCTGGAGAGAGAGACTGATGCCTGGATTTACTGTGCAATCCAAAGTGTGTGTGTGGGGGGGGGGGGGCTGCATTGAAAGAAGGGAAGGATTGTGCTGGTGTCTGTGCCACCAGTGTTTCTAATGTATGTGGTATGTGGCATGGAGGTTGACGCTGAGGAACTCAACTTGGTAATCGGCCATTGCAGTGCCCAAATGTGGTAGCTGGTCCCTGCGGCCGCCGACCCCCATTTCAAATGTCCACATTGGCATTCAGGGGGACATTCTCAAATGATTTTTGGCCAGGGAATGCTGTCCTTCAGCAGCTCAGACTTACAGCACCCCAAAAGATGGTGTAAGTCATTTTCTACTATGGACTTACATGGGGGAGAAAGGAGCTCATCCCTCGAGGTCTGCACTCCTGGCCACCACTCTGCTGCTTTGGATTGGGCTGCCCCTCTCCCATTGGATTGGATTGGGCTGTCAGTCCTATTTGGATTGGATTGGGCTGCCCCTCTCCCATTGCTTCTCTCCCCCCTCCACAGCTGATCTGAACTATCGCCAATTATATGACTGGTGTTAAGAGTGTACAAGCTGGTATTAGGACATTACTTTTAAATGAGCATTCCTATTTAAATCTCTGCCAGTCTGAAAACATAGTTTGGGTTGTTTTACTAGTTGACCAAAAGGTTAAACTATATAAAAGCTTGAATTTAATTTCTCAAGATGAGCCAAGAGCCATTGGTTGTACTTTGGTAAACTTTCTGTTTTTATTTAAAATAATGTTACACATTCCCTTTTGTAAAACTGTATTGATAATTTTACTCAAATTCATATGTAGAATTATATAAATCATTCGTGCTTCTGTTTAAGTCTGCCATATAAGTTTAAATAATGCTAGAAATCCTGATCCATTACTGTATTATGCTGCATAGATAGAAACACAGCTTCAACCAAAATATAATTAGGTCAGTATTGAATAATATTACGCAGTTGTAGATGTAAAAATAAATGATTACAAGGTAATATTTAAAAATAATAAATTCTGGATGCAATGGACCCATGGATTTTTACTGTTTGTGTATTGACTGTGTATAATACTGGGCTAATAATAAGCTGTGATCTTTCAATGTATAATTTATTGTTTCCCTTTTCCTTTTCCTGCTCTGTTTAGCGTTGAGGGTGAAGCTCCTGGAAGTGAAACTGGCACATCACTGGACAGCCCATCTGCTTATCATCAAGGAACTATAACTCACAGTTCAGCGCTAAGCCCAGACCATTACGATCATTCTCCATACGGGCTATATTCTATCTCTCCTGGGCAGCAAAGGCCCCGGAGACCCAAGCTTCAGCATTCAACATCCATTCTGAGAAAACAAGCAGAAGAAGAAGCTATTAAAAGGTCAAGGTCACTTTCAGAGAGCTATGAACTCTCTTCTGATTTGCAGGATAAGCAGGTATTTGAACTCTGCTGTTTTATTGTTGACCCATGCTAAATTTGCTGTTAAAAGAAATGCTCAACTTATACATAGAATATTTGTGAGATTCTAAGTTTTTCTCATAATGTGGCATATCCATATAGTGTTTAAATTTGTATGGTAACTCATGGTCGTTGACTTAGTTGAACAAACAGCTAATATTTACGCTGAGAGATTATTTATCTACTTCATTTATACCCCATTGTTCTCTGCAGCAAGGATCCAGAGTGGTTTACAATGTTCTTCAATCATCTGTGTTGCCCTCACAACAGCCCTGTAAGGTGGACTAGTTGAGAAAGTATGACTGGCCCAAGGTCACCATGTCTGAGTGAGGATTTGAAGCTGGATCTCCCAGATCTAGTCCAACAGCTTGAGAAGAGCCACATTCACAATTATCATCTAAAAGAACCACATTAACTCATCCTTAGCATGAGGTCTGCACCTTAGAGAGCTTTGTGGCTTACTTGTTGTTCTGGTGATTGCTTTCCGGATGAAATCCCCTGTCAAACACAAACCCCACTGGGCAAGGACCTTGTCCAGTTTTCAGAAGATGTCATGTTGGGGAGCAGTGTATAGAAGATGTGGTTCCTGAGTCACTGAGTGATTGTCAGTGCTCTAACCGCTATACTATGCTGGTTCTCTTCTGCATGTTTTTGAAATTGAAGAGGCATTATTTGTTGCTACATGAACACATTTTTAAGTAATTTCAGGCTTTCTTTCCTCAGCTGTTCTCCTCCCCCCACCCATTGCACATAACAAGGCAGTACATTCTTCTTTCACAATAAACCATAGTTTGCTAGTGTCTACCTGTCAACTAAAAAGTCCCCAAGATGATTTCTGTGTCCTTTATCAAGTTGCTTTCAACCTATAGTCAATCTATGCAAAATGTTCCATTAACAGCCTTGCTCTGCACAATAAAAACAACAAAAGGCCAGTTAAAGTCTGTTAAATTCAATAAAGAGCTAATAAAACTCAGTTTTCTAATATTGCCACTCCCCCTGCCACATTATTTATCATCGATACAAGCCAAAGTCACTCCAGAAAACACAACTTTTCCTATCTGGGTGGCCTTTAGTAAAGCAGTGATTCTCCACTTCTGAATAAGAGAGTACCAAGATCCGGCATCTGAAAAAGCCTTCCTCTACCAAGGTCTCTTTCCAAGGGCGAGTGCACGTGACATCTCACAGTGATCTCACAGTGATCTTGCATCTCGAGTTTTACACAGTTTTTTAGATCATGGAGGGTTCTGTTCCCCTAACCCCTGCGATGTGGAAGGGGCAACTGTAGATGAAGATGATTCTTCAGCTCCCTTAGACACAAGTTTGATGCTTTAAAGATTAAAAAAACAGCACCTTGTAGTGAGTCCAGTAACAGATTGGAAGTGTCAGTGATGTAATGTTGTTTTAATATGATCACACCATCCAATATCTGTAAGGAAACTAGTTGCTGTCATAGACTTCCATTACATTCAAATTGGCAGTTTTACTCTTTGTTCTAATTTTAGTACTACCTTTATATTATTGTTGTTAGCACTCTTTAAAGACTACTGCAGTAAGAAAATTAATTTGTATGATGAAAAGGGAATGAGAGTTGCCATAAGTTGGAAGTGACTTGATAGCATTACACACATGCACACACACACACAAAATGAACATAACCAAGATATGTACATAAAATTTTGATGAAGTTAATAGAAATAATACGAGTTGGTATGGCTGTATGAACACTTGCTAAACCTCCCTGGGGCATTTCTCAAAGACTCTTCACAGAATAAAAATCCGAAGTGGAAAGTTTGAATGGGAAGAATCTTCAACAAAATTGTTTTTAACTATTGAAAGGAAAATCTGAAAGGAAAAGGATTCAGTAAGATTTCAAAAGCACATTCATTGTTTGCTTTGTTAAAATGGATAATATCTGATATATATAATTGGAAAGGCTAGTTAAATGTCATTCAGACTAGGAAATCCAAGGTGTAAGAACTTCTTATAATTAGTTCAGTAAGTGTCAAAATGTTTTTAAGTAAAGCAGCCCATGCAACAATAGCCTTGGGCTGGAAAGAAAAGAAAAAATGGACACTTCAGAAATGGTTAGAATATATCTGGGAACAAGTGACACTTGATATTTTCAATATACTAACCAAAAATAAGACGTGGCAAGATAAACAGAGTGAAATTTTGAAGATATGAATAATATACGTGGACTGGATGAAAGAAGCTCGAGTCAATGAGGAAATATGGGAGAAGAGGCTACAGAGAATTAACTTACTGCTGTTTGTGTGACAAAATTATGAAGAAGTAATGGCGGGAGGGAAAAAAGGGGGGAAAGTATTGTTTGAAAATGTATGAAGAAGGAAATTACTATAAACTGTAAAATTCAAATGATACAATAAAAATGTTTTTAAGTGAATCTAAGAAACAATGTATTTGAAAAGGTTTCTACTGAGAAAATGTGTGTGTGTGTTGAAATATAATTTTACAGTACATCTAAAATGTTTTCAGTTACTATAGGTTCTTGTTATTAAATTTCAAAAATAATTAACATTTTAATGACCATGACTGAACTGCAATTTGTAGAAAATTCAAGAAAGGGTTTGTTTTACAACCCTTATTAGAATATTGATTAATCCCTCCTGATCTCATCAAAATCAAAAATCCTATTAGTTTCTTCAATATGGCTAATTAAATTGCTGCCCTTTATCTGGAAATGCTTTTCACAGAGTTGTGGGTCATACTCCTCTTCCCTTGTTAATTACATTTACATGTGGCAGTTGTAAAAGATCTCTCTGATGGATAACTTTATGTGCAATTGTACAGGTAATTTTCCATTGTGAAGAGGGATTCTGTACAAACTGAGTCTCTTTCTCTCCCTCTTCTTCTTCCCTCTCTTGTGAGAGAATCATGAAGTTATCTCTGTATTACAACTGTGTCATATAATATTTGTACAGCCTGACTATGATAAAATATTTATGTTTCCTTTTTAGGTTGAAATGCTAGAACGGAAATATGGAGGCCGTCTCATAACTAGACATGCTGCCCGTACTATACAGACTGCTTTTCGCCAGTATCAGATGAACAAAAACTTTGAGCGGCTTAGAAGTTCTATGTCTGAAAATCGTATGTCAAGACGCATCGTGCTGTCCAATATGAGAATGCAGTTTTCGTTTGAAGGACCTGAAAAAGTCCACAGTTCCTATTTTGAGGGGAAGCAAGTTTCTGTTACAAATGATGGGTCAAAGCTAGGGGCCCTTGTCCAATCTGAATGTAGCGACCTTGGTGAATCAGCTACAATGAAATCTCCAGCAGCATCTACTGACTTTGCTGATGCCATAACGGAACTAGAGGATGCTTTTTCAAGACAAGTGAAATCTCTTGCAGAGTCAATTGATGATGCCCTGAATTGTCGTAGCCTACACTCTGATGAGGTACAGATACCTGATCAGGTCAGAAGTCGTGAAATAGAGAGGGACAGTTGTCAAGTTAAACCAACAAGCCATAATGTTGATCATAGAAAACTTGATGAAATGACTGCATCATATAGTGATGTTACATTATACATTGATGAAGAAGAACTATCCCCACCATTGCCTCTTTCTCAACCTGTGGATAGACCATCTAGCACAGAATCTGATGTGAGGCTTCGGTCAATAAACCCATCGCAAGAGTACTGGTCTATGACTCATAAAGATCATAAGATAGACACTGACACAAGCTGCAGGAGTACCCCTTCACTAGAATCCCAGGAGCAAAGGATGAGAATGGATCATCTGCCTTTATTAACTATAGAACCTCCAAGTGACAGCTCAGTGGACTTAAGTGATCGTTCAGAGAGAGGATCATTGAAGAGACAGAATGCATATGATAGAGGAATTACTAGTCAGCAGGGTAGTCCAAAACACATCTCACATGGTATCCCAACCAAGATAATATCCCGAGAGGAACAGGAAACTAGACACAGGCCAAGGCCTATTGATAGCCACTTAGCTATTAATGGCACAGCAAATAGGCAGAGCAAATCTGAGTCTGATTACTCTGATGGTGACAATGACAGCATTAACAGCACTTCCAATTCCAATGACACAATAAACTGCAGCTCAGAATCTTCGTCTCGAGACAGCCTAAGGGAACAAACTTTGAGCAAGCAGACATACCACAAAGAGACTCGCAATAGCTGGGATTCCCCTGCTTTCAGTAATGACATCATCAGGAAGCGCCACTACAGAATTGGACTGAACCTTTTTAATAAGTGAGTACATGCTTTGGTCCTTCTCTCCCAAGAAGCAGTGGTTTTGTGTGTGTGTTTGGTGTGTGTTTGTTTGCATAGATAAATATTTTATTTCCAGTCATAGAATAATTGAATTGACAAGTCTGATGTGAAGATTAACAAATGCACAAACATTGTATACTAACAGCTGCCTATTTCTATCTAATTCTGGGTTTATTACCCCTACTTTCCCTCTTTAACTTCCCTCCCCCATTGTTATATTACTTTTACAACCTTGGGGTACTTCTTAGGCAAGTGGTCATTTGAAAGCCATCAAAGAAAAATGGAAAGAGATGGGGTGAGAAGTAAGGAATATTTAGGAAAATGGTAGAAACTGGCACCACTGAAAAGCATTTAGAAACAGAATAATAAGCACTGGAGTTTCCAATAGTCCTTTAAGAGACAAAAATTGTTAACTTTGGACCAAGAACATTTGTATTCTTTAAAAAATTGTGATATTCATAGAATCTTCTACTGATTCACTGCAAAAGCACTTTCTGATTCCTTTTGTTTTCTCTTCATATTGGGCATATTGATGTTGGCCTGTTTAGATGCCAATTTAGTTGCTTAACTTTCATTGAATCATATGGCAGCTTTGGGTTACCCTTAAACATACTTAGGGTTGTGCCTGATATCTACTAGATATGGTTCTGTTGACAAGCTTTGTCGAACCCTCACTGTAAAGTCATATTTAACCAGACTTGGGTACCTTTGGCTTCTCTTTGTGCCCATGTTGTTTGCTCTTTTGAAGTATGGTCAGGGTAAGGTAAGAAAATTAAACATGAGAAATTTCTGTGTAAGTATGAGAATGGGTATGGCAATACATGTATTTACAGGATTTAATATTAAGAGTGTTTTTACAACATCTGGAGTCCAGAGAATGCTACAAGAGCAGCATGGAAGAAAAATCTAAATCCAAACACTGCTTGTGGCTTTCCCCTTTTAAACACCCCATATGCATCAATACAATTCATAGGAAATACAATTGGTTGTATAAGTTGTCACATCCAGTAATATAGTGAAATGTTGGGTGTATTAAAAATGAGCATTTATATCAATTTTGTAAGGAGGTATGTAAACCTTCCCATATGTGAAATCTCTACTTCAACTGCAGTGCCCAGCATTAGCTGCTTGGAAATGTCCTCAGAAGCTAGAACAGAGTAGTTACATCATTCACAGTATTCAGTATTCCAAGCACACAATTGAAGCTGCATGCTAGAATTAATCAGGATTCTCTTGTCGCAAAACCCAGGGAGTTGATCAGGTTATAATCTCATTTTAAAGTGGCCTCTATAAAAGGAAGGAGTTGGTTTTCTGCCACAACCAAGCATCTCTATTGACTATAATTATGCAGGTCAGTATTTGGCATCTCATTTATTGTTCCTTGGAATTCAGGGTGGTTAGACTATCCAACTGAAAAGCAGAGACAGCTGCCCTTTTCAGCTGTTTAGAGAAAGAGAAGACAGTTTATTATACATAACCATAGCGAGAGGGAGGCAATACCTTGTAAAGAACAATATTAAGAAAAGGAGTATAGCCTCAGGAAAAATAAATGACTAGATACATCAAAAGTGAAATGTGTATGTAAAAGTGAACAACATGTTATCAAGCTAAACAGATCCATGAATATTTTACTGAATTGTTATTCAAAAGATTGAACATAAACATTGAAAGTTCCTTAAATATTTATTTGTTTGTTTCATATCCTGTCCCTTCCCTTGCAGACTTGGGGCAGCTACCAACTGTTAAAATTCCATTCCACAATAAAACAGACTAACAACTTTCCAAATAAATAATAACAAGTATGTTTTCCAATAAAATTCAGTTGGCAGTATACAACCAATTGCGAAGTGGTAATAGCATGTATAAGGTAGTAAATCAGGTAGCGGGGGTGGCCAGAATGGTAAACCGTTGCTGTCTCAACTGTATGCCTGGTGAAACAGCTCTATCTTATGGGCCCTGTGGAACTACATCAAATCCTCCAGGGCCATGGTCTCCCTAAACCAGTGGTGGCGAACCTTTGATGGGAATTGTAGTCCATAACATCTGGAGTGCCAAAGGTTCGCCACCACAGCCCTAAACAGAGCATTGCATCAGGTTGGGGGCAGAGCTGAGGGTAGCTGGACCTCTCTCGGGCCAGGGACCATGAGAAAATTTTCACTTGCTGAATGCAGCGACCTTTGGGGGCATATCAGGAGAAACTATCCTGCAGGTATGCTGGCCCCAGACTGTTTAGGGCTTTGTACATCAGTACCAACACCTTGAACCTGATCCGATGCTCCACCTGGAGCCATTGCAGCCGGCAGAGCACTAGGTGGATATGTGCCTACCACAAAGTTCCAGTCAAGACTCTTGCTGCTGCATTCTGGACCAGCTGGAGCTTCCAGAGCAGGCCCAAAGGTAGCCCTTCATAGAACGAGCTGCAGTAATCAAGTCTACAGGTGACAGTTGTGTGGATCACTGTGGCTCAATCAGTTTGGGTTTGATGAGGTTGCAAATTATTTTGCCTGGTGAAGTTGGTAGAATGCCATGCAAGTTGCATGCATCACCTGTTCCTCCATCATCAGGAAGGCATCAAGGTACACACCCAGACTCCTGACAGTGGGTGCCGCAATCAGCTGCATCCCATCAAGTGCTGGCAATTGGTGCTGTCCATCCACCCCCACAACTCAGCCACAGAACCTCTGTCTTAGCTGGATTTAGCTTCAGCCAGCTCTCTTTCATCCATTCCACCACAGCCCCCAGACAGCTGGCCAAAACACCTGGAACAATATCTGGTTTGACCACGCATCAGCAGAAACAACTGGGTCAGTATGCTGATGATAACCCAGTCCAAACCTCTGGATCAACCTGGGAATAGGACACATATACATATTACATAATATTGGCGAAACAATCACCCCTTGTGGGATTCCACATACCAACGTGTGGCGGGCAGAGGTTCTCTCACCAATTTCAACCCTATATCCCTAGCCCTGGAGAAATAAGAGCAGGTGTTCCATGAATCCCTGCACCGACGAGGCAGTTGGTCAAGATGTCATAATCAACCAAGTTCAATACTGCTAAGTCAAGTGATAACAACAGTGCTGACCCACCTTGGTCCAGGTGTCTCCGGAAGTCACCCCATTGCCAGTTCAGAAGGCAGATTTTTTAAAAATATACAAATATATATAAGAGAAGCCTCACCACAGCCTCTTTTAGACCCTCAGGAAAGATCCAAGTACTTAGGGATAGGTTAATATTCTCCAAAAGGGCCTGTACCACCTCCCCACTGGCTTTTACCAGTTAGGATGAGTATGGGTCCAGGAGGCATATGGTGTGCTTTATAGCTCTCAGTATTCTGTCCATATTGTCCTGAGATTCAGCTGAATTGGTCTGATGAAGGACCAGAAGACGGCCAAGGGGCCTCCAGTTTACTTCATCAACTTTGGCAAGATGGTCTTCGCGAAGTGACAAGATCATCTCCACAAAAAAGCTCACAAAATAGTCACAGCTAAGAACAAAATTGCTACTATTTTGGGACCTTTCCGATAAGGCCATTAATTGTCGTATTAACCTAAACAGTTGGACTGGACCCAAGCTTTCAGACGCAATACTAGGTGTGAAATAGTCCCTTTTCGCAACTTTCACCATCTCATAGACCAGTGGTGGCGAACCTTTGGCACTCCAGATATTATGGTCTGCAATTCCCATCAGCCCCTGCCAGCATGGCCAATTGCCATGCTGGCAGGGGCTGATGGGAATTGTAGTCCATAACATCTGGAGTGCCAAAGGTTCACCACCACGGTCATAGACCTTCATAAACGTCCTAAGATGTTCTTGCCACTTAATCATCAGTTTTCAGCCCAACTCACTCTCACTGTTTTAGCTCTCATTTCTTTCTCCTCAGCCCCATGTTATACCCCTTGCCCCAAACAAGGAGAGAGTACTTTCACTTTCCCCATCACCAATGGTCTCAGGTATCTTAGGAATGGATTTAGGGGGCACCCTGAGCTTCACAGAGAGTTCTCAGTTGAGCATGTTGGGGCTTTTTGTTGTTAATAATTAAATACAATGAGTATGAGAGCTTCTTCTATTGGGGTACTCTCTGGATGCTAATTCTTTTAGGTTGTAAACTCTTTGACAGATTGTGATGATCAAATGTTCAATGGAGTACCAGTTATATTTGTCGTTTCAAAAGTTTTCTTCATGAGTATGTGCATCAAATCAGAACATTTCTTTAACAATTTAATAGGTTGGTGTTGTAAGGGTTAAATTGGTCGATTTGGCAAAATATGACTTACAAAGCTGAACTTTTAGTGTTGATGGAAGGATCATTAGAGTAACCTTCACTCTGCAATCTATAGATGTGCAAGTAGTCTTTCCCCACTTGTCCATCCAGTGGCGTAACTAGGCAAACTGGAGCCCTGGGCAAAACCCTGAGTTTGATGCCCCCTCAGGCGCTTGCCCGCTGCAACGTGCACCCCCCACCCCCTTGTAGCTATGCCCAGTGGTGTATCTAGGCAAACTGGAGTTTGGCGCCCCCCCCCCCATGGGCAGCTGCCCTCCCCCACTGTGACCGAGCAATGATTTTTTACACCAGGTTGTTTCAAAGTCACCATCAGATTTATAGAACATGCCCCAACTCACAAATCTGAACACAGCAATAGGCCATGCCACACAGCAGAAATAATTTTTTAAAAAACATTTTCAAAATGCTTTCAAAATGTTTTATTACTGCTATGAAAACATTTTATGGTGTTGTATCTAGTTCCCGGAACCAGTAGTTAAATTATTTGAATCCCACCACTGCTGTGAAATATAGGGTTTTTTAATCCTTAATTTTTCATTCAAGGGCTAAAGCAGAAATAGAACATTAATGGACATAATTTAGTTTTTTCTTAAATATTTTTGATTGATAAGTTTAGCTCCTTGCACACTGTTAAGAATACTATGGTCAGTCCCAAAATTTAGAAGACTGGGATCTGTGGATGCAAATAAGTTGAACATCTTTGTGGGTTTTTTCCATCATAGGAACACAGGTCATTTGCATTTTTGTTGTTCAGGAACCAAGAAGCACAGGTGGAGATCAAGAATTTTGAATTGTAATTTAGATATTTTAACATAGCACCCTGAGCTCTTTCTATTTATGTAAATCAAGGAAATATTATCTTAGTTTGCCCTTGTGGAAGTAACAGTCTTTTATTTGTTTCCAGAGGATAATGCCCAGGCAGGCTGATTTTAAGACATGATAAGGGAGTTGGGAGAATATGCTATTTTGAGGGAAATTGTATATTTCTTTTACTTGCTGGGTATCAAATTTATACTAGTGTAGTGTAGCAGAGTAAGCATGTTGGACTATCTAGTAATGTTATTTTCAATAAATCTCAAGAGGGAAAAGATTGAGTTTACATGACTATCTATATAAAAATAGCAGGGTCAGCATATTCTTGGGAAATGATTTTTTCTTGTATGAACAAAAAACTGAGAATCCATTTGCTTTTATAGAAAATTTAGTATCTGTATTCTCCATTTTATTATAAAAACCTTTGTAATAGCAGTAGTCAGATACATAATTTATGGATACCATTGCTGTTACTTAAGAGTAACAGTAACAATTATCTTAATATAACATTCAGATTATAGAAAGTATGATATGTACAAGGGAGCCTGTGCCATTTTAATGCTGGAAAACTTACTGTTTCAGCATTTCTGTGACTTTCATTGGGGATTTAATGTTAGAATGCTTGCACATATGTAATGTGTAAAAAAATTTCCTCTAAATTGTTAGTATGCTATAAAAAGAAATATTAAGCCTGATTCATGCACCTGTATCGTGTGTACATGAACTATCTAATGCATGAGACCTTGGGTGATTTTTTTTTAATCCTCCTGGCAGATTGTTGTTAGAAAACAGCAGCATGCTCCCTTTGGCTCATGCATTATTTTTTTCTTCAAGCTGTGCTTATAGGGCGTCTCAACCTCAGGTGTTTTATTGTATATTAATCAGACAGATTTAATAAACAGCTAGAAAATTTCCCATCTAACTTATGTAGTTTGTAATTTCTTTAAATTGTATTTGCATCTCTTCGTGATACTGCTGAACTGGCCTGCATATAAACTGTACAGCATATGTTGCAATTTTTTTTTGAGTCTCCAGTTGTGGAAGAGACAAGGAACAGATTGTGACCAAGGAGGTGGAAGATTTTTCCAGGTAGAGGCATACAAGATAAGTAGGAAAATGTTCAAGAAAGATAGTACAAAAGGTCAAACTACAGCTGAATGAACAAATACGCCAGATTCCCAAAAGGAACACCAAACTGAGAGTCAGTGTGGTATATTTGGTAGACTGATGAACTAGGGATTGCTGGCCAGCCATGAAACTCATGGTGGGTAATATTTTCTCTCATCGTCTCTGGGTTATAAAGATGCACAGACTGAAGGGAGGGGTATATCTGATTGGATAAAACCAAAACTGATAAATAAAAGTTCTAGTGTTGGCACATTTTGCAGCAGGAAAATTGAACTCTCCAACTTCAAGAAGTTTTCTGTATGGTATCTTACTGATTTTTTTAAAAAAATTGTACATTAGATTTCATATGTGGGACCAAGCAGCAGCAAAGAGGCAGATGAATGCTTTAGCTTGGCTACTGACACTCTTAGTCACTGCTCTGCTGGCTGCTGAGTGGATTTGAGAAAGGAAAGATTTTAATCAGAGAGAAGAGAGCAAAGACTAGGAAAAGGAGGAAAAATGTGACAGTGCAGACCGTTGTCCTAGAAGGCTGAGTTTTCAGTGAAGAGAAATGAAGCTCTGATCCACCCCGCCAGGGGCATGGGACAAGAACATGTGGAGCTGTTGTTCTCCTTCTCCTCACAGATCAACCTGGCAAGTTGAAAGCATAGGTATAAATTTGGAGGGGTCAGAATAGTTTCTCTCTCTCTCTCTCTCTCTCTCTCTCTTCCCCCCCTCCCTCCCTTTAGTGATCTATGAGCAGAATAGGTTAGGATTAAAGCAGTAGTTCTTCTTTCCTTCCTCTCGCTCCTTATCTTAGGAACTTTCGTTTTTTCCTTTGCTCTCTGTAAACATGAGATTCTTCATGTAAAATAATTAAATGTGTTTCCCTGATGACTTTTCAACCTTCATCAAGGGTTTACTTAGGAATATGATTTATTAATGGTTTCTCATCCTTACTTCCTATCTCTCAACTACAGATTTACTCAAAGTCAGAACCATTAATTATATTACCAGAAATTTCTCTTTTGTTTTTTTTTTAGTTTTTTCTTTTTTATCTCAACACTACTAGCACTGAAGGTATGGTACCAGCTCTTTAATAATGTACCAGGAATTCATCTTTTGTCTGCTAAATGTTTTGTGTGACAATGAGAACAATATTTCTTCTCTCTTGTGAATCCCACTGATGCCTTGCTTGCAAACTTATCTATTTCTATGCTTGCAAACTTATCTGGGTGGGTGGGTGGGTGGGTAACCTTAAATTGTATTTCATTCAATTAATTTGATTTATAGGCCAGAGACTGAGTGCCCAACTGCACTTTTCGAGACCAAGTGCCCAACTGCAACCCAAAACCAACTATTTATCACAAAGTGCCAACACGGCAATTTAACCTGAATACTGAGGTTTTAGTTTAGAAAAAAGGTTGACTCCGAGGCACGCAGTACTCGAGAGTAAGCTTTGTGGTAGTCGGTGGCTTTGCTTTGAAGCAACCGTGCAACATTTCGAATGGGTGAATCATGACCCTAAGAGGGTTTACTCAGAAGCAAGCCCCATTTCCAGCAACCAAGCTTACTCCCAGGTAAAGGATAGTGCTTTAGTTCTTCCCATGAAAATCAGTTGGGTTTAACAACGCTCAACAGGGTTACTCAGTGGTGGGATTAAATTTTTTTAACAATGCTGCCCCCCCCCCCCATTCAATCAGAACTGGCTGCTGCCCCCCTCCCACACTCAACCTCCATCGGCAGTGACGCATCACAAGAACGCTGGTTGGGGAGAGAAAGAATGACTGAAAGAGGAACAGGAAGGTTGCTTGGAGAAAAAGAATGACAGAAAGAGGAACTGGAAGGCTGCTTGGAGGGAAAGAATGATGGAAAGAGGGACAGGATCAGCATGGAGTGACGAGGCCGGAAGAGGGGTGAGTCCCAGGGCTTTGTTGGCGGTTCTCTCCAGCTGCAAAGGAGTTCCATGCACCTCTGCCAGTCTCCTGGGCAGGCAGGATGTGATGCTTACAGGTGCCTCCAGGCTGGGTGAAGCCTCCAGGTGCAGGAGCAGTTCACCTCCGCAGCTGCTGTACGCTGGTGGGTGGTGGTGGCGGCAGGAGGGTGGCAGCTTAGGGCAGCGACGTTGGGCAGGCCGGGCATGCAGGTGTGGGGGGCAGTGGCAGCAGCGTCCAGGGTGGGGAGGCTGTAGGCTTTGTGCAGGCAGCCCATGGTGACCCGGTGGAGCTAGGAGGGCGATGGGCCTGAATGGGGTCTCACTGCCCTTCTGCCAGCTGTGCTGCTTCTCGCTGGTGCTGTGCCAGTGCAAGGTCACTCCAAAATGCTCGTTCAGCCAGCCAGTGGAGCAGCATGCAAGGTGGGATTTGCAATTTAACAAGCGGTTTGCCCAAACCAGGCCAAGCTGGCTGAATTCCACCTCTGGGTGGAAGGTGAACAGAAAGGTAATAAAAGGGGGAAGATGAAAAGGGAAGAGGAAGAAGACGATAGGAGGGAAGCAGGGAGTGGGAGAGAAAAAAGAAGTGTGTGTGAGAGAGAAAACTGGCGAAAGGGCTGGGAATGGGATGGAGCCAAGTGGTGGTGGTGGAGTGGGGAAGAGATTTAGCACTTTAAAACTGCATTATGCAAACAGCACACAAGCAGCAATTTATAAAGCTTAGAGATTAAGAATCTGAAGTTTACAAATTCATCTCATAGATACTAGAATGCATTCAGCCATGAACAATGCAACATTTTAATTAGTAGTTTTTTATATTATGCTATTAAATGGAGTTGCATAACCCATTTGGTTAAAACAATTATGCAGGTACATGTATGTGATTTTACAATATTTTGTCTTTTAAAGTAAATTCATAGATAACTAAGGAGTACAAGTCATATATTGTTCCAACCTCCAGGTGGTGGCTGGAGATCTCCTGGAATTGCAACTGATTTCCAGAGATCAGTTCACCAGGAGAAAATGGCAACTTTATATGATAGATTCTGCATGGTAGAGGTGTGGGGAAAGGTAGTATGGATCCCTCAAGAGAAAGTGACTGTCTATTTTCAGGTAATTTACAAAATATTTCTGCTGATCTGGTGGAAAAAACTCGCTGGGGGTGATTTGTGAAAGATTTACATGTTTAATACCTACTTGGAGCTGTTTCTCAGGCTAACAACCTACCTCATAGTGATGACAAAATTAGGAGAGAGAGTTGGTGAGCAGAAGCCCATGTGGTGGAAATTATCTATCAAAGTGGAAATTAACTTGTATTGTCGAAGGCTTTCACGGCTGGATTCAACTGGTTGTTGGGGTTTTCCAGGCTGTGTGGCCGTGGTCTGGTGGATCTTGTTCCTAACGTTTCGCCTGCATCTGTGTCTGGCATCTTCAGAAGTGTATCACAGAGGGAAGTCTGTTACACACTGTGTCCAGTGAGAAGGGAATTTTTTATTTTAAAAAATATACCCCTGCCGCAGCACTGCCCACCCAGCTCAGGAACGCCCCACCCCCGGACCGCCCAGGCCACGCCACCACCACCTCACGCCCCACCCAGCCCCGTTGGCCCCACCACCATCGGAACCTGTTGTTAAAATTTTTGAATCCCACCACTGTGTGTGTGTATGCTCATTAACAGCTTTGCAGAACTGCAGAAGTAAGCAAGTCAGTCTTAGTTGCTATTAAAATGAAAAAAAAACTTTACAAGCTATTAAAGCGCAAAAAGAGGATTATACGTGTGGTCTATAGTTATCTCTTATCTTTCTCTCTGTGTTGTCTGCTGCAACTAACCAATAGCTAATCAGTTGACTTTCTAATTATGCAGTGACCTCAGCAACTATTTAACATACTATCAGTTAACTCTTTCCTGGCTTAGTTATGTGACAAACACTTGCCAAATCCCAACAAAAAGGAAGAGGACGAGCAACAAGGAAAGATGGGGAAAGGATAAGGGAGGGCAGCTCTCAACTGCAGCTCTGTATTACAGGCCCTGCAGAACTGTGATAGGTCCTACAGGCCCAAGGTCTCATTCAACAGAGCGTTCCACCAGCATTCTTTGAGAAGGCTTTGGCCCTGGTCGAGGACAGCCAGATATTTTTTTGGGCCAGGACCACTGACAAAATTGTTATCCATAGAACAAAGTGCTTTTAGGGGTGTAGTTGAAGAGGCATGGAGGGACTATTTTTTCTCACTGAACAGTCACCTGCTAGTTACATTGGATTTCTTCATTTTAAAAGTCAGGGAAGAACAAAAGCTAAACTGTTCCACTTCCCTGCCCTCTCCTTATGAAACAGCTGCATTTGGCAAAATAAAACAAAGTTATTTTGAACGTGGAAAGAGTATAAATGAGTGGTTGCTCTTCCTTCTGTTTTGTCTGTGGAAAATTGACCTACAGTAACGTAACTGGTTAGACTTTTCTTGTCTGTGGACTATTTAAAACAGTAAAGGGAAAACTTGTGTCCCTAAAGCAAAACCGATTGCTTTGCAGATAGCATGTTCAGCGTGTTGTATATCTGCTGACCACTTTAGGATCATGTTCCTTTCTAAAAGATGGGCATTTGCTTGTAAGAAGCTATTACAAAGTTTTTTTCAGACAACTCTGCTTCGACTTCCAATGATTGATGTGGAAGAAAAAGAAAAAAGCTACTCTGGCAATATGTGGGTAGAATAGGGTTTTTTTTCTTTAAAACAAACTTTATACTATGTTGTGAAAGTTTTATATAATGCATGTAAGAGATACTTAAGTGTGGAAAATATACATGGAAAAAAGCATGTGGCTTGATCTAAGTACTAGCAGATTTAACATTAATGTATGTGAATTGGGGCATGGGGAGATGAAAACTGCAGCCAGGGAAGAAGGAGGCTGGTAAGCAGGCAGGCTATGGTTCTAACTATTAACAAGACACATTTCATGATACAGAGATTACAGAATATGATCCTATCACAATAAACTGTGCAAATCATTTATCCAAATCAGGATCTGCTGCAGGCTTGGCTCTGGCTCCTTATCACAGTAGATTATAATTTATGACAATTTGTTGTTTTCAGATTAAGAAATAGACGAAAGTGTACGGTTGAGCAAGATGTAAGCTAGTGTGGTACCGTAGCCATTTATTTTGCTTCATTTGTACCCCACCTTTGTGCCCTGTGGAACCCAAGTGGATTACATTGTTCTCCAGTCTGCCATTTTATCCTCACAACATCTCTGTGAGGTAAATTTGAAATTTACCAGTAGCTGCTGCATTTCCCACCCTAGGCTTATACTCGAGTCAATAAATTTTCCCAGTTTTTTGTGATAAAATTAGGTGCCTTGGCTTATATTCGGGTCGCCTTATACTCGAGTATATACGGTAACCTGTTTCCCCACAATGCTGCCAGGTGTTTTGCATGATGTGTACTAACATGGCATATTAAACATTAGAACAAAGAATCTTTTAAAAGTACAAAGATTATAAGGAAGGTACTGGTAGGAATGAACTTGACGGTAGAAAATCCAATCAGCTTCTAAGCACCTGTGCTAGGAATGGAGAGGGATTTTGCTTTTATCCTCTGCAATGATATTCATCTAATTTACAGCTATATTCAGAATGTAATGCTAGGATGATCAATTTTTTTGTTGTTAGAAGCAACTGATTTGTTATCTTGTGCAATGAAAATATAGAAATACAAATACAAATATGTATCATGGTGATCTGTCTATTGAACAATTAAGTGAGTTGTTGAGGGCAGCAATGGAGTTCTAACTTGACTGACCTCCCCTTCCCTACCCTCCTTTTTACCTTTTTTTTTGAGTATTTGTGTTCTTATTTGTATTCTTTCCTGATTGATCTCTACCACTGGGTAGGGCGCTGTAATATGTTGACACATGTTTTGACACTAAAAACTGTTTTTTATGATTTCCTAGGAATAAATTTTCCAAAAAATTACCAACTATTCTATGACCAGGAATGGGAGACTTCTATGAAAACATGTTTCAGGAGTTATTTACACTAGGATGATCTTTTGCAATGTCCTTTATATTATGTTATGGTACTGTAGCCTAGAGGGTGGGGAAAGAGAAAAGTGGGTAGTTGTGAGATGTGGTCAGAGAGCAAAAGAAAAGGTGCAGATGTTTGATACAGAGAGTGTGAAGGGAGAAAAAGTGGGAACATTAACAAAATAGAAGAGAATGCATCCTATAGGATTAGAAAGAAAAGGGGTGTTGAATAACCAACTATTTTGAAGGTATGACAAGCAGCCCAATCTGGCAGGATTGGTGGAGGGTCAAAGTTTTTCCAGGACATGGTATGGGCTTGCGCCAACGCGTTTGCCTGCCCTGCTAGTGTAAGTGGCACCTATGCCAGCAGAAAGGGCAAACAGGATGGTGGGCAGATGCCACACAGCTCTGGGGTACCCTATCTAGAAGATGCTGCCTTCTGCAGAGCCACGCCAGCATAATGGAGGACACCTGCATGACTGAGGATGGGCTAGAAGTGTTCCTGGGGGGTTTAGGCCTGGGAACAGCCCTCTACCCAGCTGCAGATTTAAGCCACCCAAAAGTGTGATGTAAGTCCATTTTGCCCCATGGACACTTTTCAAGCAGCCGGGGTTTTTCATGTTTTGTATTTTTTCCTGTGCCGTCTGAAAATCCTTTGGAGGTAGCATGGTAGGGACACCATCCTTAGACACAATTCCCTTTGGATTGGGCTGTAAAAGACTTTAACTACAGTTAAAATACTAGTATAGAACCCTTTGCATGATTGTATTTTTGCTCCTCTGCATTGGAGGTCAACACTGCAATGCTAGACAGACTTATACCCTTCTAAAATCTTAGTACTGCTTCTGAAAAGGCCTTATGATAATTCTGACATATCTATTATTTACAGTGCTATAAGGAAAAATAATGTATAGGTGATGTGGGGATTTGTGTTTTTCATTAGAAAACCTGAAAAAGGAATCCAGTACCTGATTGAAAGAGGCTTTGTGCCAGATACACCTGTTGGAGTTGCCCATTTTCTTCTCCAGAGAAAAGGACTCAGCAGGCAGATGATTGGAGAGTTTCTTGGCAATCGACAAAAGCAATTTAACCGGGATGTATTAGAGTAAGTATTAAATATGTAGTGATCATTATGCATCTAAATTTACTCAGTTGCGTTTAAAGGGATTAAATTGTGCACAGACTAAAAGCAATTTCCAATAAAAGAAAGAAGGCTATAAGAAAATATTTCCTATTCCTTTTGCAGAATCTCTATCTCCCTCGTTCACACATACACACAACACTCAATAAATCAAACTGAGACTTATCCGCATTTTTGTGATCCATTTGTATGGCTCCTTCCACATGGAGGTTTTTCTCTGCTTTGGCAACCAAACTGAAGTGTCCTTTGGAGCGAGCTGTAACTGTGCTCCAGTTGTCTTTTCCTTCCTCAGTACTCTTTACAAAACTTACTTTTCTGCAGTCATTTTTGAGAAGAGGAGTCCAAGCATTCTATCAAGCACTCTGAATGGGACAATCATGCTGCATGGGAAGGTCATGCTTTGCGGGGTGCCGGTCCCATCAGCACCATTTTCTATCTGTCAGCCCCTTGCAGGTGCTGTTTTCCATTCTGCCTAAGGGCTTTTTGACATGCTAAAAATTGCTGTAACTCTACAGAGAAAAGTGCACAGCAAAGTCATGTGGGTGTTCTGTTGCTAAGATGAATGCCTCTGCATTTGCAGCAGCAATGAAGACAAAATGGAAGATCCTTGCCATGTGCATGCAGCCTGCGAAATATGTTCATCCAGAAATAAAAGGTGTATTAATGTTAAGTCTTTCAGCGTTCTTTGTATTGTAATATGATATATTGTTAGGAATAAAACAATGTGGTGTGATATGTAAACCTCTACTGATTGAGAAGAAAGCATTGCTGTTTGAAGCTAAACTGCTGCTTTTAATTCCTAACCTTATTTAAGAATTCCATTGTTCTTCCCTGAAGATAGTTTTTAGATGGTAGCCACATTGGTCTTCAGTTGAACAGTTAGACTGATGTCCAGTAGCAGCTTAATGAGCAGCAAAATTTTGGGGGCATATGCTATTGAGAATCAAAGCTCCCTTCATCCGATAGGGGTAGGAGTGGAGATCCCTGAGTCTTTATATCCCAGTCAAAAAATGAGAGAGTATTGTCAAGGAAGTACTCTGTACGCAGAGGTACAATACATATTGTAATCAGCTTGACTGGAGCAAATAGGAAACACACACACACAAAAGAGTTATAATAGAATGACAGAAGAACAGCCCCCAAGCTTTTAAAATAGTAGATGCCTTCGTATCTGTTAAACTTGGTATGCTTAATACTTAATACCTTATGCCCTGGTCCGGATATGTAGAACAACAATTTGAACGAAGAATTACTGTTGAATAGGAAAACTACTTGCATGGTGATTATAAATGTTAATTTGTTGGGAAGCCTAATTCAATAAATGCTTTAGCGCAGCATTACGTACTATGCAAGTAGCCAGTCATGCTGTAGAATGGCCTAATCCTCTTTCTACAAGGGAACAGAGAAGCACACTTTGTAAGAAAAGACCAGGATGGTAGGTTCCCGGCAACTCACATTCCTGGAAATCTACACAGATTTTCAATAGCAAGGCAGTGTTTTCCAAAACCGCACCCATGGATGAGAACATTCTGTTGGAATCTGTTGAAAGTAGATTTTAAAAGGGCTGTTGTACTAGGAATTGCTTTCCATGAAAATATTAGTGATATTTTAATGTTTGTAAAAACATGTGATCTACATATAGACTAACAAATTTAATCCTGATTACTTTCTCTTTACATTTGCTTCAGTTAACCATTGAATTATTTTTCTTTTTTGATAGTTTGTTTTTAAAGCCATTCAGAGAGATTTGACTGCACTTTACTGAGTGCTGGACAGTAGCCAATGAAATTAAACATGCCATTCCTGTGTTCAGTTAAAACAACCAACAGTAAGAGTACAGAAACTTCCCTTACTAGCTTAAATGAGACACAAAGATAGTCTTTATTCTTTGTGGTATGAACATATACAGACAGGGATGCTGTGTTGTATTATTGACAGAACCATTGCAGTGCATTTTTAATTTGTTTTTTTACAAATAACAGAAGAAATGTGAACCTGGAAGGGTGTTCCCCCCCCCCCCCCAATAGATTTTGCTCAGTTCAGTGTGAAACTCACACACATCTTTTGTAATGCCATGTTGTGTAAAATGGCAATGTTAATTACACCATGGCAGTTAGCAACACTAAGAGCAGAAAGCTTACTTTTCATATGTTAGCCATTTGTGATTATTTTGAAACTATATGCCATAGGTAATCATTCTGAGAAAAAAATTCCAATGGCTATGTACAGTATAGGAATTAAAGCAAACGCTGGTAAGCCTGTGGACCTGATTTCAAAATCAAAGATCAGCTGCTGAAGCTAAGCTCACTCCTTAACATCCCCATGCGTCAGCCAACCTAAAATACTGTTGTCGTCTTTATAATGAGGTTTCCTGGAAGCATAATGTTTTATTCGCGTTGCGCCCCACGTTCTTTTATGAAGATAATTGCAGGGAGATCCATATTCAGAATTCCCAGCAATTTTTTAAATTGTGGGTAGATTCATGTTGGAAACATCGGGTGTGAGACCTTTTCCCTTGCACCTTCATAACCTAAAACACCTTGAGGAGATGCTATTTGCTTCAAAAAGGACATTTACATAAGCTTCTCCAACAGGGCAAATAGGTTGTTTCAGGTTGAGAAAAAGATGCAGGGAAGGCACAAGCCATGGTTCTCATGTATACGAAGCTATGATTTCCTGAGAACAATTTCATAAATTACAGGGAGCTCCAAACATAGAATTCACAGTTCACACCTAGTTTGACAGGACTCGGCATGGAACTGGAAACAGTGGTTAGGCAAGTCATATATGCAAGTCAACCACAGTCAAAAGAATGTAAGCAGGGCACAGGCTTGCAAGCTCCCTCTTTATACCGGTTTAACTTCCATGAAGCAGTATATTGTTTCCAGTACTAACTAAAATGAAGGCTAACTGGCATTTGAAACCAAGGTTTGCATGCTTCCTTGAAAACTTGCTTTTCTGATTATTCATTCTAAGGGTTGT
This sequence comes from Sphaerodactylus townsendi, assembly GCF_021028975.2. NCBI lineage: Eukaryota > Metazoa > Chordata > Lepidosauria > Squamata > Sphaerodactylidae > Sphaerodactylus > Sphaerodactylus townsendi. The sequence continues at coordinate 59,861,376 of NC_059427.1, forward strand.
CTCCTAATTTTCTTTGTATTTCCATTCTTAAACTTAAATCATGCTCTATAATAGTAAATTTGGTGTGCTGATTAGCGGGGTCCAAATAAGACTGAAGGAAAAAGTGGAAAGGTGGTACTGAATACTGAGAATGACCCCGTGAGCGATTTTGTGGAATTTTTTAACAAGCAAGATTGCCCCCAAAACTGCACTGAGACAGGGCAAACACATGTAGGAGTTCTCACTGTGCCTTCGTGCACATCTCTTTGTAAGTAACTAACTAGACTTAAGGACCCAAGCCCTTGGCAGTGTGTCAAAGACCATTCAGAGGGCTTTGTGCACTTCTTTTCCCTGTAGCTATTTATCATTGGAGTTTATGAGCAGAGTTCACACTAATACAGTTTTTCATTGTATGGCAGTGTATTTAATAAACACCCTTTTAACATGAGTAATCCATTTTTATTGTGACACCTGTATTAATCTGTTCTATTTTACAGTGATTAATGCTTAGTTGTTCATAACCTTAAAAACCTTTGTAAAAAGAGAACTGCAGGTCTTTTCTTTGAAACTAGTAATTATTAAAGTTAGCTAGATTGTGGCTTCCAAATAAGTCTGATCCATTGGAATTGTCCTCCTCTAGCATAGTTTCCTCCTCACTTTACACCTTCTCTCTTCTCCCTACATGTTGTAGAACAAGTATTTAAATTATTTACCTTTTGGGGGTTTTAAGGGGAAAGTGGTAAGTAACTACCCTGTTTCCCCTAATATAAGACATCCCCAAAAAATAAGACATAGTAGAGGTTTTGCTGAAGTGCGAAATATAAGGCATCCCCTGAAAGTAAGACATAGCAAAGTTTTTGTTTGGAAGCATGCCCGACGAACAGAACACAGAAAAATAAGACATCCCCTGAAAATAAGACATAGTGCATCTTTGGGAGCAAAAATTAATATAAGACGCTGTCTTATATTCGGGGAAACACGGTAGTTATTCTAAACACTGGGAAGGGTATGTAATTTCCATTTGCTCTTGACTTAAAGGCATTTAGGTAGACAACTGAAAGATCTAATTTCCACCTTTCTTCCAGAATATACAAGGAAATCGGTTCTGTTGCTCCCCACCTTATAATTCAAGCTCCTTTTTTCAACAATATTGAAAAAATGAAAATAACATTTTTTTACTTTTTTAGTATAGTTAAAAAGTCTTGAAAATATAATGGATGGTTTCTTGTGCCACAGACTGTGCTTTCACTGATCAATAGTCATTATGCTAACAGCTCTGTAATAAAGAAAAATCACGACCTGCTTACATCATCTCTTTTAATTGATCTATTATGTCTGTAAGTCTTTTTTACATTTCCATGCTCCTTCTGTTTGAATGATATACAAACTATAGTCATTTGTGTTGTACTGTAAAATACTGCCGACATGTAGAATTTCTTTGCTAAATAATTCTAAGACAATGGGTAGAGGAAACCAAAGCGAATGAAAAATTTCTCTGCCCTAGCTGTGTAGTGGATGAAATGGACTTCTCTGCCATGGAACTGGATGAAGCACTCAGGAAATTTCAAGCTCATATCCGTGTCCAAGGAGAGGCTCAGAAAGTAGAACGACTGATTGAAGCTTTTAGGTATGATATAAGTAGTTAGTGAAGATTTGTCCTGTCATCTGTTGAATGAGAAGGGTGTACTCAGATATATTGTGCTGTCTGTTTTTATCTTATGAAAGTGACTGTTTAGAAAGTCTCAATCTAAAATTCTGTTTTTAATGTATTACACATTGTAGACTGGCAACTTAATTTGATGTTTCTTAGGCCATTGATTTTAAGTTAAAACAAAAACCTGCTCGATTTCAGCTTACTTCTTTTGAAAAAAAAATCTTGTTTAAGTATAAGCATTTCCTTTCATTACATTTTGCAGTATGCTCTTTTGACCTTTTAATTAAGCAATTTAGCTGAGCTGAGCGAAGAGCATTAACTTATTAAAGCCTAGGCAAGTGTTCCTTATTCTTGGTGGAGCATAGGAAGAAATGTAACAAATCTTACAATATTCTAAAAATAGAGAACATCCCCTGAGGATATCAGAGCCATTTGGTACATGACAATCAGTGTATATTTAGTGCTAAATACAGTAGGCAGCATACAGTATAAATACAGTACAAGCATGGACTTTTGTGCTGGTATGTATGGATTGTGCTTTCTTGGTCAGAAGCATGTGGTGAACCCTTATATTAAGGCTTGATGAGTATGGTATGGATTGACATAGTGATTAGGCTGTTGGACTGTAGTCTGACAAACCAAGATCAAATCCCATTTTTGCCATGAAACTCACTGATTAATCTTGGGCCAGTTACCTTGTTGTGAGAAGGTGAGGAAATCATGTATACTTCACTGAGGTCCTTGGAGAAAGGATGGGATAAAAATATATTAAATAATTACATACTCTCCTGTAAGATCCAAGTAATACCTTAAAATTGCCTGGGGGCCATATGAAAATTATAGTTTGCAATATCCTCTGGTGAATGTAGCTATGAATGTCTGAAGAAGGAATGGCTGGCATCCCTATGCAGTTTCTTGAATATTGCACACGTTCTGGTAACTGGGAATGCCACCCTAAGCAGATATGCACCCTGCAAAGCCATAGAGTTCAGTAGATTTAGAGTGTATCTCCACTTAGGACAGCACTGTAAACTTTTGAAAATGTAAGATAATGCTTACTGATTGCGCCGCTAGCCACATGTATTGCTTACAAAATGTGTTAAATTAGCAGGACTGGGTGCACTTACTTTAATAGAGTTAGAAATAGCTTTAACCACTGGAGAATCTAGATCAGCAAATTATACAAGTGGCTTGCATTATAAATCATCAGCATTCAAGGAGCTACCATTACCAGAGAAAATGTAAGAACATAGCAAATAATTTTTAGAGGATATGACACAGTGAGTACTATTTCAGCATCCTGAATGAAGTGGTTTAGTTGGTTTGCTCTAAATGGTGTATCAATTACTCTTTGAATCTGATTCCCCACTTTTTCCTCCTGTGTGTCTTGTAGCCAGAGATACTGCATTTGCAATCCAGGCGTTGTGAGACAGTTCAGAAATCCTGATACCATCTTTATCCTGGCTTTTGCAATCATATTATTAAACACAGACATGTATAGTCCGAATGTGAAACCAGAACGCAAAATGAAGCTAGAAGATTTTGTCAAGAATCTAAGAGGTAGGAATATCCTAAGAATATCCTCATCATCCTTCAAAATTGAGAGGCCAGTTATGTTAGTGTTTACAAGCATTGAGAGTTCAGATCTCCTTTAAACAAGAGGCAAGTCTATTAGCATGTTTTCATGATGTTTCACTGAGTGATGGCACACTGGAAAAGGGGGAAGAGGAAATGCTTTAATCAGTGATAATACAGCCACACCCATTTTCTGTTTCCTAAGGGAACAGTTTCCAAATATGTTGGATGGATATCAGAGTCACTTGCCAAAAGACAACAGACTTGCTGCCCTTGTACTGGATCCAGAAAGGGTTAGGTGGCTTTTCAAAAGATGTTTTACAAAAAAACATAAAAGCATGGTCTAGTTCAGTTCCAGTTTGCATGTTTGTTTCGTTGCATTCTTATGAGAATTAGTGTAACAACTCTGAGGAGACAGTTGGCTTGAAACTCAAGATCTGAATTTTTTTTGAAAGCTACATAACTCCAAAACTCATTTAGATAAATACTTCTGAATATTATAATATTGAAAATCATTCTTGAGGAAGTCCAGGAGCTGCTTCTCACCCTATGTCACCAAGGGTGTCATAGACAAGTTCATGAAAAGAGAGGATGAGTGCAAATGCTGTCCTTGATCTTTACAGATTGGTCTCCAGTGCAGATATATGTTAAATATACTGATTGTGAGTCTATTGAAATCTTCCTAGACAAAGTAAATACACGATCCACAGAATGTTTTTTATCCAGGTGTAGTCAGTCATCTAATTTTTACATTAAAATGCTCATTGGATAAGCTGTAAGCACAGGAACCTCCTGTGAACATCCTTAAAATGGCGGTGGCAGCACGAGCCTCTGAAACTGGCACAAAATGGCGGGCGCTGTTATAGAAAAAAGCAAGTTATGCTGATAGTTTTTCAATGCACTAAAAATGCTCTCTAATCAAAGTACCATGCTTAATAGCTCACATAATTATGGTTTTGATGAAGGTGGAATTTGAAAAAGATTCTCTAACGTTTCTAGATAATTGGAAGGTGGGGGAGAACAAAGCAGGCACTACAACTGCAGCGGAACATTCCATTATAGAGGAGGTCTAGGAGGCAGTAATTGATTAATTCACAAATCTCCTGAGATCTTTTTGTGGGAAAGGATGTAGTAACACAAGTTCTGGTTAAGTACAGAAACATAAATGGTTGTAAAATAAAAATACAAACATGTAAAGGGACAGGAAAAAATGGAAACTTTGCTAAATGGGGCTTCCTTCCAACAAGTAAATATATAAGACAGTTTTGCCCGTGAGGTTGGCATTGCCATATATATGTGAGGAACACAGTACTGTATCAATTTTAATAGAACCACAGTTTGAATTATACTTCACATGCAGACAAGAGATAAACTTTATAGGTTAAGTCTTGGACCACGACTTTATTAACACATGCACACAGACAGATGTGGAGAATACATTGATTAACTGATTCTCCACCCAGAGTGCAAGAATACAAACTTGGAAAAGGCATCTGCCACTATCCCAGCTTAATGTAACAGTTCAAACTCCTCACAGCCATGCAGAAAAATGCTGGGAGGTCAGGTTACTTGATCCTCAAGCCAGGTCTGAAGATGGTGCTAATTTCACCTACTGCCATATCCAGTAGGCCTGAGTGGTGATTTGAGGAAGTCTCTTTCATCCTCTGAATCAGTGATCCCTGGTGTGGTGCCTATGCATCCTGTTTTGTGGCATTTGGAGGCCACTTTTTCTCAGTCATGTTTTCCCAAAGCAAACAGCTGGCTTTCCTCCATAACTTTTGAGCAACAGGTGCTGCAGAAGGATAAAAGAGGCATCACCTTTCTATCTGCAGGGATCATTCACACAGAAACATCACTTTTAATAATGGGAGCATGCTTGGCTTGGAACCTACCAATCTTTGGTGATTAGATCCAGCCCCCATGGTAGGCAGTTGGTAGCACAGTATTTTTTTTTTATAAGTGTCTGTGGAATCAACTGCTCTTTGGATTCAAACATTAATTCAGAAATAAAATTTGTATTTGGTCCCAGATCCCTTCTGTCTGTGGGGCTTTACTGTAGGATCCAACATAACATTTTCATGACTTTTATTGCATAGCATATTTTCCTCCTTCGTGGCTTTTATGTTATTACTTTGGTAACATAAGATGTTTTGCTGTAGGAAAAGGTCCAAGGACATATCTGACAATTGAAGCTTCTTGTGTTTTATGCCTAAATTTATCCATTGCTCTAGGTCTTATACACTTCATATTGTTTTAACATATTTACTTAATCTATTTTACATAATTTCTACCAAATTTGTCACTTGTATAGTCTCATCACACACACACACACACACACACGAAGACAGAAAGAGAGAGAGAGAGTCTGTTCTTTCTTTAGCACATCCATATTCTCAAATTACATATTGCACTGCTTAAAAACTTATTTTCATTTTCATTTGTGAACATGTAAAAAGATAAAGGTTTTGAGATATAAATACATGACCACTGCATAATTATTCTAACAATTAGATCCCTATTTAAAATAATAAGAATGCAACAATAATAGTAATTATTAACATATCAGAAAATTAAATCTTTAATTGTAAAATGGAGGTGTTAGATCACAGCATTCAGTGACTTGGGTTTTTATATCAGAGGTAAGAGTAATTGTAACTAGCCTTATAGCCTGATAATCTGAAGCTGTACTGTGTCTTTAGTTTTCCCCTTTATGGGAAGGCCATTATAATAAAATAAAATGGAAGCACTTCTATTTCTGCATTGCTAATTATTAGCTTTACATTCTGTAGGTGTTGATGATGGCGAAGATATCCCGCGAGAAATGCTTATAGGAATTTATGAGAGAATTCGAAAGCGGGAACTCAAGACAAATGAGGATCATGTATCTCAGGTGCAAAAGGTTGAAAAACTCATTGTAGGAAAGAAACCGGTAAGTTGGGCAAAAGTTGACCCAGTTATATCACATTTTTGAGAATTATTGGGAAGAGGATGCTATCTGCTTTAGGGTCAGTATTATTTCTTGAAAGTTGGATTTCAGTTAAATTAAAAAAAAAACAGATAATGAAAAACCAAATAGGCAGACACACAGCCATCAGGAATAGGGTAGTTTGAAAAGCCATCATAATAAGAATTCTACAGAGTAGGAATTGTGTTACCGTATATACTTGTGTATAAGCCAACCCATGTATAAGCTGAGGCACCTTACTGCCCAAACCTGGGAAAACTTATTGACTCGGGTATAAGCCGAGGATGGGAAGCCAGGAGGCAGAAAGAGCTCCTAATTTTGGCAGTGACATCAGGGGGAGTCACTGCCCAAATAAGGAGCTCCCTCTGGCTACCGGCTGGGTTTGACAAAGCCCAGCCAGCCAGCAGGCAGAGGGAGCTCCTTATTTGGGCAGTGACATCAGGGGGAGTCACTGCCCAAATAAGGAGCTCCCTCTGCCTGCCGGCTAGCTGGGCTTTGTTAAACTCAGCCGGCAGGCAGAGGGAGTTCCATATTTGGGCAGTGACTCCCCCTGATGTCACTGCCCAAATAAGGAGCTCCCTCTGCCTCCCAGGGTTTGACCAAGCCCAGCCAGCCAGGGTGCCTCGGGGTTCCCCCTTCACCCTCCGAGGAGGGCAGCAACAAGCAGCTTCTAGGCGGCAGGGAGGTTGTTCTGGCCCCGCCCCCAGCCTCCTTATGATGGATAGAAAATGGTGACTCACATATAAGCAGGGGCGTAGCTAGGGAAAATGTAGCTCAGGACGAAATCTGAGTCCCGTCCCCCCCGTATGGGCAGCTGCCCTCCACCATTACTACCCAGAGTAGCCGAGGGGAGGAAGAGAGTCGCCCAGGCCACCCCCCTGCCCTCCCAAACAGCGGATCGCTCCCCCCCCCGATCAAGACCTGACTGGGGCTGTCCTCGGCTGCTCTGGGGGTGTTTGGCACGCTCCATGGCTGGCAGGGCCTTCTGCAAGGATTTTTCTCCTGTAAGAGAGCTGGAGACTTTCTTGCAGGCTCTTTTACAGGAGGAAAATCCCTGCAGAAGGCCCTGCCGGCCACGGAGCACGCCAAACACCCCCAGAGCAGCCAAGGGGAGAGCAGCGGGTCGCCGCCCTGCCTGCCCGCCCACCCAGATCGATCGAAGGCCTGGCTGGCTGGCTGCCTGGCCAGTGCCTGCTGCTTGCCTGACTTGTTGTTTGTCTTCAGGCTCCGGCAGGCAGGCGCTCCGGGACTGCTGGTGGCTCATGGAAGTTGAAAGGGCTCCCTTTACGGCAGCCTTTCCGTTGCTCCTCTTCAAGCCGTTTGCTAGTCACCAGGTCACATGTGGTGCCTGTTCAAGCTGTGGGCCCGCCCCCTCCAACTCCCCGCCCCTCAGGCAGCCTCAGCACGCCCACAAGGAGGCCTGCTTGGGCTGCATGTCCGCCCCAGCAAGGCCAGGCATGCCCAGCAGCCCAGCCATAACCGGCGGCCAGCAGCCGCCACTGCCGCCCCCCACGTGACCTGGCAGGAGCCCGCCCGGGGCTGACCACCCCAGATGTCCCCATTGGCGCTATGCCAGTGCATATAAGCCAAGGGGTCTTTTCTCAGCCTTTAAACAGAGCTGAAAAACTCATCTTATACGCGAGTATATACACCGTATATTGTAAATTGTAAATAGCCCCCCCGCCCCCAAAGGCACAGAATTTGATTCCTTAAATCAGTTTCTATCCACCCCAGGAGCTAGACTCAAAAAAATTGTAAGAAGTACAGTGTTGATAATTACAGGAATTTACAAATGGGGGACCCACAAGGACTTGTGAGGAGCATCTTATATTCTCACACCCCACTATTTCCTCTTTTCCGTCCCTAAGAATTCCCATAGCCCATCCCTTTCCCACCTTCCCTTATCCTAGAAGACTTTGCCAGGGAAAATTGTGGCCCAGTGACATGGTGCCAACTGTTGACACAGGCCCAGTTGCACAATGAGGAACCTGCAGGTACTTATGGAGGGCACCTCATTCACCCCTGTATCATCTTCCCACATTATTTTATCTCCCCTCCCTCTGGGCATTTCCCGTATTATCACCTTTCCTTCTTTCTCTCCCACCCACCCACCCACCAATCTACCTTTTGTCTCCCCCCCCCCCCCCCCCGCCCATCTTCCGCTACGTTTATTATTTATTTGTTTACACCTCACCTTTCTCCACAATGGGGACCAAAGGCAGTTTTCATCATTCTGCTCGCCTGTATTCTGTTCTCACAACAACCCTGGGAGGTAAGTTAAGCTGAAAATGTGTAATAGGCCCAAGGTCACCCAGTGAGTTTCCATGGCAGTGGTGATTTGAACCTGCATCTCCTAGATTTGTTCTCACCACTACACTTCACTAGCTTTCATGAGGGGGGGGGGGTGCTGTTGAACTGTAGCAAGCAACAGTATGTGGGTAAGTCATACAATGCATGAATTCTCCCTCAAATGCCAGAAAAAAAGCTTTTTGAAAGGGTACTGACTTTTAATGGCAGAAACCAAGACTGGCAATGCTGTTTTGACTGCTTAGCAAAGCTACCGAGGGCATTCATTTCTTAAAACTACAGGCACTGTTTCTCGTATCATTTTTTAAAAGATTTCCGATTTCTCTGCAAAGCTAGGGCTTTTTACCAATTGTTAAAAGATCTGCTCATGGTTTCAGTCTCTGGATTTAAGTATCCCCATATCTGACCATGTTGAGAATTAGTATTGATACCGCCATTATTACAGCAAATAAATATATGTGTATTACTCAGCCTTTGACATGATGTATTTTTTTTTTGTCAGCTTACATAGTGAAAAGGCATATGTTACGTAGGCATGAGCAGTTAAGTTGTGGAGTGATCTTTGTTTTTATACTGTTGGACCATTGGTCAGTCTAGCCCAGTATTTTCTACTCTTGACAACAGCTCTCCAGGATCTCTGACCAAGGACTCTTTCATACATGTTATCATTAACTTTACCAGGAACTGAACCTAGTTCATTTTGTATAGATGTTCTGTACCACTCAGCTGTTTTCCCTCTAATGTACCTAAAAAGGTTATCAGGATAGAGATCTTGGTAGGTAAATTTCTGGGCTTCAAAAGATAACTGTTTGCTCTGAAATTGTGCCTTGGTGAGATTTTTTTCTAAAGCACAGTTCTGACATTTCCTATGTGAAAGGTAAAATGGTTCAAAAATCTCTCTTCCCTACATTTAACCTCAATTATAGAAAGTCAGCACAAAGAAAGCAGTCTCACCAAACTTTGAAGATATTGCGAGACTTTGAGAAAACAGAATTACATAGCTGTGTGACAGTCACCAAGAGCACCTTTCTATATGCAGTTTATTCTTGGTAACCAGAGGAGGTGGATTTGAAAATAGTCTTGGTACTTATCGTGTCCACAGACAGTTATTCTGAGATAAATAGATGAATAGTGTAAAAGTGTTATTGCAATATACAGTAGAAAGTGGTATTTCAAAAAGCAAAACTAATCCATAATAATTCTCAATAATCAATAATTCTCAGCATGGCCCTATCTGTGAATACTTAAATCTGGAGAGTGGGACCATGAACAGACAACTGAAAAAAACCCAAGTTTGCAATCCAACTTTAGCTTGACACAGTGTGTAACACACTACTCTCTGTGATACACCTCTGAAGATGCCAGCCATAGACGCAGGAAGAAATGTTAGGAACAAGATCTACCAGACTATGGCCTCACAAGCCAAAAAGCCCACAACAACCAACTTTCACAACTCACCCAGATTCAGCAGTGACCATGTGGCAAACTACTACTCAACCATAGCCAACATACAAAAGCCAGTGAAGTAGTAGTGGTAAGAGAATACCTTTGTCATGGAAGCTTGCTGGGTGACCAGGGGAAAATCACTCACTCTCAGAGTAGCCTACCTTGTGGAGCTGTTGTGGAAATAAAATGGAAGAGAAGATAACAGTATAAGCTGCTTTGGATCCCCACTGAGGAGGAAGGCAGCTAGGCAGGAAAGAATAGGTCAGGAAAGGTTGTGTACATGGTGAGAAGGAAGCAGGGAATGGGGGGAGGAAATAGAGGTTGCCAGAAGAAGTGAAAGGGAAAATAGTGTATGGAGAAAGAACCAGGGGAAAATGAGGTGCTCCCTGCAAGCCCACTGTCAATATATTTAATTCTCAATTTGGCCCTATCTGTGGATATTTAAAGCCCACAAATTGGAGCCATGAACAGAGAAGATCCGAGATTTGTAGAAAAATCTGAAATCTTAAAAAAGAGGGGTGGGATTTAAAACTTACCAAAAAAATAGAAGCAGTGCTTAAATAAATACATTCTGAGACCTCAAGCACAACAATATTGCCATGGTTCTCCAAACCTTGGTTCCTATCAGCAAAAGCAGGGGGGAAGAAGCAAAGCCTTTTCCAGGGCTTTTTTGACCTTCCAGTCTACCCCGGCTTTCTCACTACTACCCTGGAGGACTCATTGGAGCCAGGCCCAGCACCAACCTTGGAACATGCTGCTATGTAATTAGTGAAGCCTTGAAGCTACACTATTTACCTGAACCACTACCAGCAGCCACACTGCACAACTCACCTGAGTGACTTCCTACTGAAAAACTTTTGTAACTGGCCCAGTCTTGTCCCAGAGGAAGAGTCTGCCAAGGGGAGAGAAAGCTGAGAGCCATTGTGGTGTGCAATGGTTTGTTCCAAACTATGATGTGAGAATCCCTGGTTCAGATCCCCACTCTGCCATGAAAGCTTTCGGGGTGATCTTGGGATTGGCTCTCTGTCTAATCTACCTCCCAGGGTTGTTGTCAGAATAAAGTGGAGGAGAGCATAATGATGTAAGCTACTTTGGGTTCCCATTGGGGAGAAAGGTGGCATATAAACAAAGTAAAAAATAAAGCTGAAGACTGACGGTGGGTGCTGTAAAAGAAAGGTTAATTGGTGAGTGGAAAGGCAAGAAGGAATCAGGGAAGAGGGAGAGGATATAGGGACTGCAGGGATCAAGGGAAGACAATACAGGGGGAAATGAAGTTACCTGCCCCCACAGTTCCTTGTGGGATACTTCCTTGTAATTGTATTAATATGCAAGTTTCTGTTGGAATTATTTGGACTAGTGCCCATAGACCCATATAATGACAATTTAACTGAGAAAGAAAAGGCTTAGAGAGAGTTGCCTATGATTGTTTGTTGAAATGTTTGTTTTTATTTATTTGTTTAAATCTTTAGAATGCTCTTCCTCTTGAGGGTCATCTGACATCTAAACTATTTTCTTTTAGATGCCATGGTTTCAGTTTGCCAGGGCTTTTAATTAAGGCGTTTAATTTTTTAAACAAGGAATTTATAATTATTTTTAGCCTGCAAAATTTTTAAGACTAATTTTAAGCTGCTTTGTATCTTAGGTTATTTTATGCTCTGGCTGTGTTTTGGAATGCTGGGTTTTAATACCATTTGTAAGGATTATTTTTGTTTCCTGGAGAGGTGACATGGGCAATTTCAAAATAACTAAATATTTATCATAGTTTAAGAAGGCTTTTAAGTATTTTCTAGGTATGACACAATTCTGTGTTTCTTTGAAATATAGTGAATTTATATGTGTTTTTCTATTGTAGATTGGATCTCTACATCATGGACTTGGTTGTGTAAGTATTTCCTTTCCTATTATCTGTTTTGCATAATCAGAATAGATTAACAGTTAGCATTTAAAAAGTATTCTGCATTAATATTATCTAAGTGTGACTTTTGGTTGTAATATTTAAACGATAAAAGCTTTTGTTAGCTGATCTAATGGTAGTGGAAAGAGCTGTCAAGTTACAGCCATCCTTATGGCAACACTGTGGAGTTTTCAAAACAAGAGATGTTTAGAGGTGGTTTGCCTGCCTCCATACAGTATCCTTGAACTTCCTTGCTGGTCTCCCATCCAAGTACTGATCATGGCTGAACTTATTTAGCTTCTGAGATCTGACGAGATCAGGCTAGCCTGGGACATCCAGGTCTGAGCTAATAGGAGTAACTAATCCACTGGCGTAATGCCCATTGGGCAAGGTGGGCAGCTGCCCAGGGCATCACCTTGTGGGGGGCATCAAAATGCTGGGTTCATTTTTGGATATTTTTAGTGGTTTTCCATTTTTGGCCTGCAGGGGGCGCGTTTTTAGGCTAGCGGCACCAAAATTTCAGCGTATCATCAGGAGACTGTCCTTATGCTACCCCCCAAGTTTGGTGAGGTTTGGTTCAGGGAGTCCAAAGTTATGGACTCCCAAAGGGGGTGCCCCTATCCCCCATTGTTTCCAATGGGAGCTAATAGGAGATGGGGGCTACAGTTTTGAGGGTCCATAACTTTGGCCCCCCTGCACCAAACTGTACCAAACCTAGGAGGTATCATCAGGGCAGTATCCTGATGAGACCTTGAAAGTTTTGAGACTGTGCCTTCAGAAATGTGCCCCCCCCCCCCCAGCCTGCAACCCCCATGGACAGCAATACAGAAAACTCAATGCAGAACAAAGATTCTTGGGCAAATTTCAGGATGTTCTTGCAGGGAGGGCATTCTTGGACGTAACAGCACCAAAATGTCAGGGTATCATCTGGAGACTGTCATGATGGCACCCCAAGGTTTGGTGCAGTTTGGTTCAGGGGGTCCAAAGTTATGGACCCTCAAAAGGGTAGCCCCCATCTCCTTAGCAAAGAATAGGGGGATGGGGCACCCCCTTTGAGGGTACATAACTTTGGACCCCCTAAACTAAACTGCACCAAACTTTGGGGGTACCATAAGGACAGTTTCCAGATGATACTCTGAAATTTTCCAGATGATACTCTGAAATAAGGACAGTTTCCAGATGATACTCTGAAATTTTGGTGCCAATACATCCAAAAATGCACCCCCTGCAGGAGCATCCCAGAAATTTGCCCAAGAATCTTTGTTCTGCGTTGAGTTTTCTGTATTGCTGCCCATGGGGTTGCAGGCTGGAGGGGACACATTTCTGAAGGCACAGTCACAAAACTTTCAAGGTCTCATCAGGAGACTGCCCTGATGATACCCCCCAGGTTTGGTGCAGTTTGGTGCAGGGGGGCCAAAGTTATGGACCCTCAAAACTGTAGCCCCCATCTCCTATTACAGCGATGGCGAACCTTTTCGAGACCGAGTGCCCAAATTGCAACCCAAAACCCACTTATTTATCGCAAAGTGCCAACACGGCAATTTAACCTGACTACTGAGGTTTTTGTTTAGAAAAAAATGGTTGGCTCCGAGGCGTGCGTTACTCAGGAGTAAGCTTGAGAGGTGGTGATGCGATGGCTTTGCTTTGAAGCAACTAGGTGCAACTCTTCCAAGCGACCCTAGGAGGAAAGTTTACTCCAAAGCAAGCCCCCTGTTGCAAACTGAAAGCTTACTCCCCAGGTAAAAGAGATTCGCGCTTTAGTTTAACAGCGCTTAACAGGTTAATCAAGCCCAGCGACCCAGGCCAGCCTAGATGTGTGGGAGGGGCACTCTGTTTGCGTGTGCCCACAGAGAGGGCTCTGGGTGCCACCTCTGGCACCCGTGCCATAGGTTCGCCATCACTGTCCTATTAGCTCCCATTGGAAACAATGGGGGATAGGGGCACCCCCTTTGGGAGTCCATAACTTTGGACTCCTTGAACCAAACCTCAACAAACTTGGGGAGTAGCATAAGGACAGTCTCCTGATGATATGTTGAAATTTTGGTTGTGATATGTCTAAAAATGCACCCCCTGCAGGCACCAATGTCCTGGTGCAAAAAAAAATTTGGTCGTGGTGGAGTGGCCGCCCATGGGGGGGGGGGGCATCCAACTCAGGTTTTGCCCAGGGCTACAGTTTGCCCAGGGCTACCTCGTTACGCCCCTGAACTAATCCATTATTCAAATTAGTTGTACTTTCCGTGCAGTGGTGGGATTCAGCAGGTTCGCACCACTTCAGCAGAACCAGTTGTTAAAATGATGCTTGTAAACAACCAGTTGTTAAATTATTTGAATCCCACCACGCGAACCTGTTGTTAAATTATTTGAATCCTACCACTGTTTCTATGTGGTGTACAGTTTGATACAAACTGAACATGGAGTTACTCTGAAATACGAGTAATTATGTAAACGAGCATAATTAAATGTTTAGGCAGTATTTATAAACCTGAATTGTAAACATGATATTTACCCCAGACTTCCAAATAAGCTTTATTGCTGAGTGAGTATTAGAGACCTAATTTTTCTACTTCTACACCAACCAACCAACCACCAACCAACTAACCAACCAACCAACGCCTCTGTCTTTGTACTCCTTTTCTGTTTGAATACCTTTTGTTGTTTTATGTGTGAATGGTTGAGGGGGAAGGATATATAGGTGAAGGCATGTAGAAGAAGAAGAGTTTGGATTTATATCCCCCCTTTCTCTCCTGTAGGAGACTCAAAGGGGCTTACAATCTCCTTGCCCTTCCCCCCTTACAGCAAACACCCTGTGAGGTGGGTGGGGCTGAGAGAGCTCCGAAAAGCTGCGACTAGCCCAAGTTCACCCAGCTGGCGTGTGTGGGAGTGCACAGGCTAATCTGAATTCCCCAAATAAGCCTCCACAGCTCAAGTGGCAGAGCGGGGAATCAAATCCAGTTCTTCCAAATTAGAATGCACGTGCTCTTAAACACTATGCCACTGCTGTAAATAACAAATCTGTTATATTGTTATGACCGACTTTAAATGTAAGGTTGATAGCAAGTTCAGCAGAGTAAGATCTTCATCTCTATATATTTTCTAATAGTCTTGTGAAATCCCAGTGCTGTATTTGATTAAATGGAACATTACAGTGTACAAAACTTTCCGAGCAGTTCAAGGTTTCCTGCTTGGTGAATGTCCAGCTACCTCAAGCATTCTGTAATGAAATTACCTCTAGAAAACATTAACTCCCCAAGGACTAGAATTCAAGTTAGGCAAGAAATTTCTCCACTGCTTCCTGATTTTATATGAAAAATCTGAGCCTTTTTGAGAGCTGTGTCTGCTTAGAATATTAGGACTAGAAGGGCATAATTCTGTAATTTTTGCATTAATAGATAAAGTAGATTTCCAACAGTGACCTTTTTGAAGATCTTTGAAACGTTGGCAAACCACATATCATTTTCTGCTGCAGGTTTTCTGCATTGCCATGTTTTCATTACACTCTGAGTCCTGTTAGTTAAATTTTGGGAGTGTCTGCTACTCTTGAGGAAGTGAATATGCTGCATTCTTCGTATGAAAGAAATTTTAAATGACACCATGTTGCAGCGTTTACCACATGGTGGGTCATATTGAGCAGCGTACCAGGTTACTTGAAAAAGTTTTCTTCGTGCTTTCATTTTTTTCAATTTGCAGTTAGGAGCGGAAAAAACTGCCTGACAATAATATATATAAAACTTCACCATATCTTCAAAAAAGCCTGTACTGACTCTAAAATGTAGAAATCAAGCCCCTACAGAATGTGACACATTGAATTAATTGTGCTTAGTGTAAGAACGATTAATTCAGTGTGTCACATATTCTGTATTCGTTATTAGTGCTCTTTAGTAAGTGTCATAGCCTTATATATGCACCAAAGAAAAGCAATGTATCATTGGGAAGTTACAGATTGTAATAATATTGACCAAAACACTTCATGAGTAACTTCAAAAGGATGAACATGACAGCAAAGAATGAAAAACCAAAGTATGGAAAGAAAGAATGCAGTTAAAGGATTCACGCAAGTTCATCCTAGGAGCTTTTCATTAAAGTCTTCCCTTTGCACAATTTTAGATTATGTTCCTTTAATTATTGTTTGCAAGAGACTTCCCTTAAGTATTCTTTATTAATAGAGGTCAGCATTGTGCTTTAATCATATTTTACAGGTTCTCTCTCTACCACATCGAAGATTGGTTTGCTACTGTAGACTGTTCGAAGTTCCAGATCCAAATAAACCTCAGAAGCTTGGATTACACCAGCGAGAAATATTTTTATTTAATGATCTCCTTGTGGTAGGTATTTTATAGCCATATTTTTACAGAGTAATGTTACTATTAATACAGAGACTTCATTAAATAAAAAGGCTTCCTTAAAAGCAATCACCAGAGCCAATCTAGAGGTACAAATCCTGCAGAAGCAAGCTTCCATGTCTTGTACCCAAAGGCAGAATTGGCTGCACCTACAGATGCTGTGTGCAGTTTTCCAATCTGTAATCCAGTAACCCAAGTCTGAACGTACAGAGCTTTTTCTATTTAAAAAAACTAAAATGCTGATGATCAGCTGTTTTGAGTCCAAAAAAAGGAGGGGTGTTCCCTCATAAAAATTGATTAGTAGAAAACCCTCCGTACTCACAGCCTGAATAGTTCCATGTAAATTCCTTTGAATTAGAGTAAGTGAATGCTAGACTAAACCTAAACCTTCTATCATGTAAATGATATTCCTTTTCAACATTATTTTGGTTTTTAAACAAAGGAGAGAGGCTAAACTTTGCCTTTATATTCTTACTGATATATTTTGGCAACACAGTTTTTGTACTAAAAAGATTTCCTGATATGTTCAGGCCATGTTTTCTTTGGTTTTTCCTCTTCTCCATTTACATCCCACATACATATATAGGGCTCTATATATCTATAAGACAACAACTGAAATGGCTCAAGTTCTCGTTAGTCTTGTTACTTGGAAGAGACTTTGCACGAGGGTCAGCAAGATTTCTAAATGGCTTGCCCAAAGGACTTCCAGATCCCCAGAAGTCCCCAGACTTCAGTTGGAGAAATGCTGTATTGATATTTTTAATATATGTATGCATGTAAAATGCCTTCAAGTCAAAGGCCAAGTATTTTTGTTGCTGTCAGCTGGAGAATGCCCACCATTTACTTCTATATCATGATAGGAGTGAACCTGAATTGCTGAGATGTTTGAAACTAGAGCTACTTTTTACTACTTTTCCAGAGTGGGGGATGGCTGTATGTGGACTGATAGCAAGTGGTAGCCCCTTTAAGTGTTCTTTCCATTTCATTTTGCACAGAAAAGTCAGTATAGACTATTAACTTCCATATGACAAGAGGACTCTTAAATTGGAGTGTGGAACACACCTCTTCTTGCTTATGCAATTTTATGTGATTTTGTCTTGGTTAACTTCCTAAGCATATCAGAAACTTCCTAAGCATATCCTGATAATACAAGGTGGTGGTTAGGGCAGGTGAGATATAATGGGACTAGAGGTTGCGACCAATTTTATAATAGTGATATTTATCATTTGCATGGCATTCCCATTGTTTAAAGATCTTTAATATTTATCTCCATGTTGCCAGTTTGGAGGGAAGGGATGAGACAATAGGAATGACCTCCCATTTCTCTCTCACCTGTTGAGTTTATGGCAGAGGTAAGATTTGAAGTGGAGGTCTCCTGATTTCATTTCATATATGCCAGTGCACATCATGTGTGAAATGGAAACCATAGCTAACTAAAATAAAATAAATTTCTGTCTTAGGTATTCTACAATCTCAAAATAACCAGGTCCATGGAAAGCAGCTGTGTATAAAGCATGGTCTTGCAAGGAAATGTCAAATATGGGATTTGCTGAAGCAGTGATTACAATTAGTAAAAGGAGCTAATTTAAGAAATGCTGGATAGAAAGATTTCTAAGAATGAATTGTTTGACCATGAAGAGGCATTGCAGAAGTGTAGGTTGTATCAGGGAATCTAGGAGCTGCTGGACCTTTAACTAATCCTGAAGCTTCCCAGTAGGCTACTGTCATGGAGCACTGAGATCGATTCCCCATTGAAAAAAATAAATGTAGATACAAAACCGGGAACTTTTCAGCACGTTTTCAGCATGCCCACTGCAGCTTCTGCCCCACAAATGATCCTTGTTTCCAGAAAAGCAGCAGCAACGAAGGATTTCCCACTGAGGTGGATAGAACACGCGATCCGCTCAGGGGCTATCCTGATTGGCTGTTGTGTTGGGATGGGAATTTTTAAAAAAATTTCAAACTTCTGAATCCACTTCTCTGCAAGCATGCGCGGAACAACCCTATGTGGAAACGAAGAAATGGGCGATTAAAGCGAAGCCCTGTTTCCGCACAGTCTCCATATAGTCAGATCCACGTGGATATGACATGTAGCACTGCTTTGTATTTCCTTCTACTCAGTCAATCAGTCAGAACTGCCCCCATGTTGCTTCGTATCCACGTGGATCTCTGGTCCGCAAAAAAAAAAAGGCTGTGCACACATCGCAACAGCCCACTGCATTTTCATTGGATGGGAGGCTCCACGTCACTACCAGCAGCGGGAAAAATGAATCCGGATTCAACCCCCCCCCCCCTTCCCCACCGCTCCAGATTGCCCACACGTTTTTTGAAAAGGTCTACTTTCTCCCAGGTTCTAAAATAACATGTGCTGAGGGGGTAGGAG
Organism: Sphaerodactylus townsendi; assembly: GCF_021028975.2. Taxonomy (NCBI): domain Eukaryota; kingdom Metazoa; phylum Chordata; class Lepidosauria; order Squamata; family Sphaerodactylidae; genus Sphaerodactylus; species Sphaerodactylus townsendi. Next base: position 59,879,919 of record NC_059427.1, read on the forward strand.
CGCCAGAAACGGGATGAAAGCGTGTTCGGTGCTGGTGCAGTGGGGAGTTCTGCTGGAAACCTGGATATTTTGTGTGACGAGCACACATCTAATTCTCAGTGGGAAATCAACCTGATGGTAGTCTGGAGTAAGCTGAATCATGTTGCCCCTGTGGCATTGCCAGCACTGCAGGGTCATGTGACTCAGCTTCCTTGAGGGCTGTTTCAGAGTTTTTTTTATCATCCAGCAGTACCTCCCAAACATATTGCATAGGATGTCTGAAGAACAGGCATCAAAAAATGAGAAAGACATTCCTAGTGGAGGAAGAAGCAGCTTGTGAGTAGCAATTTTCAGTAGGAAAGTAGCCTAAGGGAAAATTGTTGAAAGCCCATTTTCCACCTCACCATATCAGTGTCCAGTTTCCCAGAATCATAGCCAGCATATCTGCATTAGGTATAAGTACAAACTTACTAAAAGAATCACAGAATTGCACACAATGTAAAGTTCTCTTCTGATTTGGCCTGATGGGAGCCTCAATTGAATAATCAGGTGTTAATGGAGGTTCTGTAAGAAAACAGGAGAGGTCATTAAAGACAACCTAGCAGAGCAGTGGAACCATGACAAAATAGCCTAGCAAATGACAAAGTTGACAGGCTGCTTCATTTATTTGTATGTAGGGATTTAAAACTAAGGAAAAGTGCAAATTTAGTGAGGAAGTAGAATGCCTTTTGCTGCCCTATTTTTTATATTATATCTGTGTGATATTCTTGGAAGAATTTTTTTTTGCAATGTTTATCGGGATGTTGAGAAATGTGTGTGCTTGAATTAGCAAAAAGGTGTGCGTGTATGTTAGTATGCTATGCAGAGAATGTCTAAATTTTGTATCTGTTGAAATGTTTAGGTTACCAAGATCTTCCAGAAGAAAAAGAATTCAGTCACCTACAGTTTTCGTCAGTCATTTTCTCTCTATGGAATGCAGGTCCTCCTTTTTGAGAATCAGTGTAAGTCTGTTTTTAACTGATCATATGATGTTATGAGTTGAGAAAGAACCGTTCCCTATATTTTTTTAAAATAGTTGTAGTCTAAGATTTGGAATCCCTGAAGTTTTCCATGATGGTTTGAATTATGAGTGTAATTCTTAATTTGGAGAAGACTACATTACAGGTTTCCAGGCAAGTACACATCTAATTCTTCACTTGTTGGTGTCAGTGAAAAGGAAGTAGTTGCTTGGGGTGGGGAAGAGTGGAATAAAGCTGTAGATGTGAACTCCTCATTGAGGTCTACAGGCTTGAGACCTGGGCCAAGTGATTAAATTCCACATCTCCCATGATCAGTTACATAGGTATAGATTTTTAATGGAGGGGTTCGGGGGTAGGCCACACCCCCACTTGCCCCTGGAGCGTGGCCACACCTCCCCAAGCCCTGCCCCTGGCCTCAGTGCTTATAAAAGCAGCTCTCTGAGGCCAGGGACGGCAGACTGCCACGCCATGCCACCCCCACCCCCCCGGGCTCCCAGCTGGTAGCCGGCAGTCCCTTCTCCCTCCCCTCCAGGCAGAGGCATAGCTAGGGAAAATGGAGCCCGGTGCAAAATCTGAGGTTTGTGTCCCCCCAATGGGCGGCCGCTGTGATGCTGGAATCCACCACCAAACAGCATCACTTTCAATGGTGTTTAAATTAGGGAGGCCAGATTCTCCTTTTAAATTAATCTTAAAGGGAGAATCTGAGGTCCCCAGTTAAAACAACATTGAAAGTGATGCTGTTTTGGGGTGAATTATCCCCCACCCTGAAACAGCATCACTTTCAATGTTTAATCTGGGCACCTCAGATTTTCCCTTTAAATCCATGCTGAAGGAGGTGGATTTAAAAGGAGAATCTGGGGAAATTTGGGGGGTGCCTGCTGTCAGGGGTACAATTGTTAATCTAACAGCACCAAACTTTCCGGGTATCTTTAGGAGACTCTCCTGATGATACGAACCAGGTTTGGTGAAGTTTGGTTCAGGGGGTCCAAAGTTATGGACCTTCAAAAGTGTAGCCCCATCTTCTATTAGCTCCCATTGGAAACAATGGGGGGTGGGGCACCCCTTTTGGGAGTCCATAACTTTGGACCCCCTGATCCAGCCTTCACCAAACCTGGGTAATGTCAGCAGGAGGTTCTCCTGATGATACCACCTAGGTTTAATGAAGTTTGATTCAGGGGGTCCAAAGTTATGGACCCTCAAAAGAGTAGCCCCATCTACTATTAGCTCCCATTGGAAACAATGGAGGATGGGGCACCCCCTTTGGGAGTCCATAACTTTGGACCCCCTGAACCAAACTTTACTAAACCTGGCTCGTATCATCAGGAGAGTCTCCTAAAGATACCCTGAAAGTTTGTTGCCACTAGCCTAAAAACTGTGCCCCCTACGGGCCAAAAACAAAAAAACTTTAAAACCCACAAATGGAGGGCAGAGCTTCGGACATGCAATTGTGGGGGGTTGAACCCGAGAACCCCCTCCCTTACCTACGTCCTTGCCCATGATACAGTGAGGTGCCCACAGAGAGTTTTTTGCATCACAGTCAAGTAATCCAAACCTCACATTTCATATTTATAAAAGCATGTAATTTTGTTTACCTGCTTGTTCATTCTAAAGTTTCTAAAAACATAGTTGGTTTGTCATTCATGGCCCTTTTTTGACAGGACATTTGTGAACTACAGTGGGATTCAAAACTGTACTCAGTGAGTTGTTATTTCTGAGAGCACTGAAGAGATTGGGACAAGTACACATCCAAGAGGTCTAGGGAAAGGAGTTTGGCTAGTGAGGCTTGTATTTCTTCAGATTCTTATCCCTTCAGCAATTTCCTAAAAGAAGTGCAGGGGCAGCAAGCCACAAATACACTATCCAGCATATCTGCATGATGCAGCTGTCAGGTTCAACTTGTTCTCAAGGAATGGAATTCATAAACCTTCTGAGGACCCTGTCAATTAAAGCAAATGCAGTGAAAATATTGTTTGGATGTTGGCAAGGTGGAAGAAATGATTGGCATTGCTGAGGGGATGATAAAGTTGAAACATATTTTGGGATCCAGTAAGGTGTAGGAAAGGAACGAAAGTGTTTATCTCCAGGATATACATAGGTCATAAGGGAATAGCTAAATAGATATTTCCACATTTCCTAGAATAACTTTTCATTATAAAAACATAGCTGTTGACAGCTTCTTTTCACTGGAGGCTCAGTAACAATGAAAATGTATTTTCTAGCCTCTTGTCGATCGAAATCTGATTTTTAAAAGACTTCTATTTATTATTGCTTCCTGAGCACTGAACTGGGGTAATGTTTGGAAATCCAGCCATATATTTACTGGTTTTGTTTAAAACTAGTATTTTATTTTATTGCTTTTCATCATGTTGATAAACAGTTAAGTTTTTCAAGTTTTTAAAATTTATCTGACCATACTAAAACACTCTTGTTTCTCCTCAGTCAGGATTGCTTAATGCATGTATAACAGGAAAAGCACTGGGATGTTTCATTTGTCACATTTACAGAGTTTTATTTCTTAACAACTGATTTTGTAAAAACCCAATTAACCTTATTAGTTAACTGAAATAATAGTAATATTTCAGTATGTAGTCTGAGTTGCCTGTAAATTCCTGTGTGGTCCTGAAAATTTTCCATGTTTCTTTTGGAGGTAGTCCCCCCGCCCCTTCCCCCACAAGCCCTTTGAAAGTCAGGGGCTCTCTCCAGGGCAGACACTGAAAAATCTGGGATGGGAAAAAACTCTGAGTACAATTCTAAGAGCACTTTTCCAGGGAGTGAAGTGCATTGAATAGCCCTCAGTAGCTATTAGACCTACTTAGGATTGCTTTCTCATATAGAAAAAGTGCTCACTGTGTGTAGGCCTTTCTGATCTTGGCCCTGTATCTAAATTTTGCTTGGGAATGAACTGACTGTGTCAGAACCTGCAGAGCTACCAAGTCCATTTCGTAAACATGTTTTCAGCCATTATGACTGCTATTTCCTTGCCTCTGCCTTCACAGAAAGATGAATATACCACACTTAGTTTTGAGTTGTGCTGGCTTTTGACATTCAGCAGCATCTTAATGATGTTTAATTTTATAAACTGAGCTCTGTATTTGTACACAATATATTTGGGACATCTTGACCTTGGAGAGACTGAAGGCAGACAGTGTTCTTACTTGGATGGTGGTGCTTGAGTGACTGGTATGAAATTATTTGTTGATATGTGCATTGTATTCACTCTCCTCGCCATACTAGGAAGTCCTGCAATTCTGCCTCTTATCAAGGACAGTTTTACTTTCCAGTTTGGTTTTTAGCAGAAGCCAGTTTAGTACAAGGTAGAGGTGAGCAAAAAAGAACAACAGATATTTTTCAGGTCTGTGTTTATTAGACCTAGAAATTTTTGAAAAACCTGAAAAAGCCAGTGCTACATATTAGCTTTTGTGTGTGTTTTGTTTTCAAAAAAATGCAGGTTATTAAACCCAAATACCAAAAATATGCCTGCCATCCAGACTCCATGTGGCAGCATGTGGCTCCAGCCCTGGATTAACCATTAAGCAAAATAAGCACATCCTTAGGGCCTCAAGTAAACAGTGGCTCATAGAGGGTTTTTTCCTCCTTATGGGAGTGCACAGGATAATCTGAATTCCCCAAATAAGCCTCCACAACTCAAGCTGCAGAGCTGGGAATCAAACCCAGTTCCTCCAGATCAGAGTGCACCTGCTCTTAGCCACTACGCCACTGCTGCTCCCAAAAGGCTATGCTGGGGATCATTGGACCTGCATGGACATCTGTGTGGGTTGCAGACTGTGATGAGAAGGACAATTGCCACAGCAACGCGTGGCCGGGCCTGCTAGTAAAGTTATAAATAAGCAACAGTAAATATTGTTTTGCATCTTTGATTTGTTTTAAGTTAAAATGCTATTTATCTTCAAGGCAAGAAAGCAATAATGATTTTTTTCATTAAAATATATATATATATATATATATATATATATATATATATATATATATATATATATACGCACACACACACACACACACGCTCACTCACTCACTCACTCACTCACTCACTATTTTTATTTTGAATTATATATAAAGTATTTGGGGGTACCATAATCTTTCAGTGTTTAGGGCCTCTGAATGTCTTAATCTGGCCCTGTGCAGCACAGAGTTGAACTCACACTGCATGCTGCCTTTGAGACCCACGTGGAGTTTGGTGGCAGGTACACAGTTGAACACTCAGCCCTGCCAGGCCGAGCACAGCTGAGTTCAGTGTTGAACTGCAGGCTCTGCCTCCAATACCTCTGTGGACTTTGGAGGTAGTTCACGCAGTTCAATACTGAATCCAACCAAGCTGCAGGTAAGGGCGGGAGGAGAAGATAGGGATTTTTTCCCTTTTTAAAAGGCAGTGGGCCAAATACGCCTGGAAAATGCTGGAAAAGCTTGCGGTTTTTGGCATTCTTTTTATTGCCGTCTTTTTGGGGGGGGGGTGAAAAAAACCCTAAAATACTATTTCAAAGTTTTCTCCTTTTGTGAGTATGACAGAGTTATCACTTCATTATGTGTATTCTGTGTGGCCTTCTCTTCATGCGATTTAACAATCCCTCCCCTTGCATGCCACTCCTCACTCACTCCCCTCCCCCTCACTCCCCTCTTGCATGCCACCCCTTCCCTCCCTCACTCCCCTTCCCTTGCATGGCACCCTCCCTCCCCTCCCCCTTCCTCCACTAAGGTGGGTGGGCCATGTCCAGATGCCAGGTCCCCTCCTTCTCCCTCCCCTTCCCTTGCATGCCACTCCTCACTCCCTCCCCTCCCTTGCATCTCTCCCTCACTCCCTTCCCTTGTATGGCACCCTCCCTCCCCTCCCCCTTCCTCCGCTAGAGTGAGTGGGTCATGTCCAGATGTTGGGCCCCCTCCCTCTCCCCCTCCCGTGCATACCACCTCTCACTCACTCCCCACCCCTTCCCTCCACTAGGGTAGGTGGGCCATGTCCAAATGCAGGGTCCCCTCCCCCTCCCTCCCCTTGCATTCCACTCCTCACTCACTCCCCTCCTCCTCCCTCCCCTCTCTTCCATGCCACCCCTTCCCTTCCCTTGCATGGCACCCTCCCTCCCTTCCCCCTTCTTCCGCTAGGGTGGGTGGGCCAAACTCTTCTTCTTCTTCACAGAATGTTCACACACTGTACAATGACAATGACATTTTCACTAGTATAGTCCGACTTCTGGGATAGAGGAAAACAGTCAATTTTTAAAGGGAAAATGCTCACACGGGCCTGGGGACTGAAACAATTAGGAAGGAAGGGTTAGCATACATACATACACACACACACACACACACACACACACACACACACACACACACACACACACACACACACACACACACATACAAATTGTCTTTAATAACAAAGTATATTTGCATTCTTACCACCCACCCTTATATCCTAACTCTATCCTCCTCAATTAAGATTTGAATTTATTTTATTTTTTTATTTTTTTATTTCTTAAATTTATATACCACCCGATCCCCGAAGGGCTCCGGGCGGTGAACAACATTATTTGAACATCAACAGGAGCGGTCATACAAATATAAATACATAAGCTCCATCCCATAAAATAGCTTAAAACTCATAAAAACAGCGAATAACCATAATACATAATAACAACAAGAGGCGTCCAACCCCAATTTAAAACCTTCCCCCATGGGGGGGGGGCGGTGGGGCCCCTCAATGTGAGGGGACCCTGATGTAACTGTCCCAGGCACAGAGCAGTGAGGGGGCACCGTTCAGCAGCTGGACACTCCAAAGGCCCGGTGGAACAACACAGTCTTGCAGGCCCTGCGGAACTCACCCAGGTCCCGCAGGGCCCGGACAGCTGGAGGAAGGGTGTTCCACCAGGCCAGGGCCAGTGCCGTAAACGTCCTGGCCCGCGTGGAGGCCAGCCGCATCATAGAGGGGCCGGGGATCACCAGTAGGTTGGCCTCTGCAGAATTTAAAGAGTTTAAATATTTTCTTGGGAGCACCTTGATATAAAATTACCCAAGCTAGAATATGTAATAAACATCTGAATTGGTAAGATTTCTGAACCTTTTAGAAGCCCTTAGTATTGAGCCCTGGTGACCTTCTGTTGATTAATGAAATCACAGTGTTAAGCAGTGGAAACTAGATTTGTGGTTTATTGTGAAAAGAATTGTTTTTCTTGACTCAACTTTAATTACTATAGAAAACCTGCGCTTTTGAGTGTAAGATCAAGCCTTCCCCATTTGTGCATATTAAGCATCTACTTTTTTAAAAAAATATATATATGGCAGATAGTTACCAGCTGTTGGAGAGTTCTTGTTACAGCCATTACTACTTGGTAGAGATGTCAAGATGTTCAGCTTCTAGTACTCAAGAATACAGAGGCAGTCTGATTTGTAACAGCTATGTCATCATTCATTATCACTGGGTTTTAATTAAATGTCCTGATAATAATCATTTGTACTCCCAATATATAAAGCAACTTTAATACATGGAATAATGAAATCTGTCTTACTTTGTGACTTGTAGGGTAGCTAACATTACATAACATATAGAGTACTCAAGACAAAGAATACTGTGCTATCTTGTTCACTAGTATATTTTTCTTAACGATATAATCGGTAAAATTGGGATTGCCTTTCTAGCCTTAAACAACATGTTACAAATTTCACAAGTTGTACCCAGGTTTTCTGACCTGATTTTACTATCGCAGTCAAAACAGTAACAGGGAATTCCTTGCTGCAAATTTATTTCCCAAATATGCAGGTCCCATTCAGATGGAAGGGTTTCTGCCTTCTCCCATGCCATTTTTCCTGATACAAATTGACACCATTTGCCCCACTGAGGAAGTAAATAAATGTATTATGATGCTTTTCTTACTCAGTTCTTTCTCCGATTCCTGTTGCTAATTGTGTGAGAAATCAAACCCCACAGTTCATTAATTTTTGTTAGATTTAAAGATTTGTTGTTCTTAAGTCTTTATTTTTATTGCTTGTGTTCAGTCAAGATTTAGGAATAATAATTGCATTAAAAGTTAAACGCTTTCTATATATTTGTATTGGTGCACAATTATATTACAAACATGTTGTAATGTTTCTGAACCAACCAGTAATTCATTATAAGCTGGAAACCAACAACACGGTAGCCTTTATTGGCATACAAAACAGAACAAAATTTCAAAGGAAAAAAGGATTTAAAAACACAATTATAATTACTAATTTCCAGAATAAAATTTGCAAAAGTTTCACAAAAGAGCATATCAGAGCTGTTCAGGAGGTAGAGTATCTTATAACATTGCTGAGAACATTGCAAGAAAATTGAATTCATGTATTTCATGCGTATCTTATCATGTTTAGGGCATACAGAGTGGTCAAGTGTTTCAAAAGTAACCAAATCACAAAAACAAACCCTTTTAGAACGTTCCATATTCTTAAATCTCCCATCCAAAAGAGCTGATGGCAACACATTACATCCTGCAGTAGCCAAGGCCCTCCTCTCGGTGGGATTAATCAGCAGATGAAGATATGCTGCCATAATTCCATACTGGCATTGGATTAATAATGTGGTGGGGAAACAGGTTGTCTTGGCTGCAAGAGTCAGGTTATGAAAGTCGAGATCCAAGAGCCTGTTCCTTACTAGTCTGAAAGTTTCCACATTTGTAATCATAAGGAGTAATTCCAAGGGGAAACCAATAGCTTCAACCTTTCTAAGGATCAAAGTATACCATTCTGAAATAAAGTGATCTGATAACAGAGAGGGAATATAACTATTGTATCCCACTAGAAAATGTATATGCAGGCAATGTTTTATGGCCCTTATCCATGCCTAGGTCTCTTAAGAGTTGTTTGGCCCATCTCTATGCACAACACAGCATAAGGCACACATCTAGGGAGCCCCATTAGTTTCCGAAGCAACTTAGAATGTAATAAATTAAATGATTTATTTATTGCCGAAATCCAAATAGGGAAACACACAATAACAAGGAGCCGATCCTAGTCTCAAAAACCTTCAGGGCAGCAGGAATGTATTGGTTGCCCTTACTGTAAAAAAAAATGATATATTGCCATTAATGTTAGTATGTGCAGAGATAGTTACTGCTTGTTGCTGTTAGGACCATGACAAATTATACCTATAGCAAATGGCAAGATATCGGAAATATTTGACCTGCTCTATTTTGTGGCCCTTAGTTTGCCAAGACATGGGCTTCCAACTCTTGTCAAAAATGTCAAGAACTTTAGTTTTAACATAAATAATTTCCAATCTGTTTGCAATAATTAGCAAAACTGTACATTAGGAGTTTAAGGCCGATACTAGACAAAGACAATAACACTGCATCGTCCGCATACAACAGTAAAGGAACATGGGGAAACTGGAAACCATTGTGTGATCCAAAGTTGTTCAGATAATGGAGGAAGTCCATTTGTGAGTAGAAAGGCATGGGGGGGGTATTCCTATATATAATTGTATTAGAAATGTTAAGGCATAGTCACCTCTGAATAAATGTCCAATAAGCTCTTGTGATTTTTGTAGGAAAAAATACAGAATGTGAAAATGAGAATCTTTTAAGTTGTGATTTTTTTCATATTGACAAAATTTAGGAAAAAATGAGGGGGAACCTTTACAAATCAAAGTAATAATAATATTTAATTTTCTTTAGATTATCCAAATGGCATACGGCTCACATCAGCTGTTCCAGGAGCAGATATAAAAGTTCTGATAAATTTCAATGCACCAAATCCTCAGGATAGAAAAAAATTTACAGATGATCTAAGGGAATCTATTGCAGAGGTGCAAGAGATGGAAAAGCACAGAATAGAGTGTAAGTACAAAGGTTCTTATAGCAGATTGCTTAAATATTGATTGTGGTAGGTTAAACACAGTTTGGCAAACATGATTCTTTTTTTAATAAAAATAAACTCTCACATTGGAAAGGGAAAAAAATTGCAAAACTTTGTCTTCAGCAGCTTCATACTCCACATATTTATCTCTCTTCTATTCGCATGTTTCTTTTGTAAATTACAAATTGGGGATGCTCCAGAAGCTGGTGTAAACATAAGACTATATGATACCTGGCTTGTTTGCTGGTATTCTGTACAGTGAAGAATGACTTCATTAAAAAAAATTTCCCTAGGAAGCTCCCAATGTTTTTAAACTCCCAATGGGTTTTTGTAAAAAAATTCTGTTACTTTGGTGATTATTTGACCACATATGATTTTTTTTTGTCATTCAGTTTAGAAAAGTATTTCAAGATGAGCGGTTTGCATAGTAATAAAGATAAAATTGTTGTTCTGAATTACCAGAGTATATTATTGTGAAGGTGTGGGGTAAAACCCCTATAGCAGAATAGCACAATATACTTGAACAACTGTAGGAAGTCAGACTCTCACACAGCAGCTCTGTTTCATAGAAGCGGTCCTACTTTATTAGTTCTCAAGTATAGCTCACTCTAGCAAAGTGCTTCGCAAGGCAAAACGAAGACAAGCGACTCATAGTCCTGGGTACACTGCAGCCTTATATCTGGTTTACTGGCCTATCACAGTCCATTGTCAATCAATCCCAGAATGAGGCTGTCAGGTGTTACCTATCAGCTGTCAGTTAGATTTTGATGATCAGACACATTTTACATCAGTGCTCTGACAATTACTAGGTGCTGACACGTTTCATGTTCCTCTGTTGGAAAATACATGTTGGCCATGTCATTCCATGGACTCTCACTCTGATTTCAAGTTTGATATCTGACTATGACCATGTGTTTATGTGGGATGTTCACTTCTAGCCTGGCGGAAGGATTTGCTCTGAAAACCTTAGGATGTGGTTTTGCTTGCAAATCTTATTTCAGAGGATCCTAAGCAAACAGATAATTAAATAGAAATTTTTTTTGGCTTCTAGTGGTAGAAAGTACTGAAAATAAGTTAACTCATTATTTTATCCACTACAGCATTTAAAATCATGGAATATTTCCCAACATTGAAATGAATAGGGCTGTCTCTGTTCACACAAGTCTGTCAATACTTATGTCCTTTACATGTGTGATAGAGCTATTAGATTAATGTTGCTTGTACAAAGAAATTAGCCTTCATTTGTCTGAGTGCCAATTTTAAAAAAAAACCAAAGGAGTCCATTTTAGTTTACTGACCACCAGACCTTAAGAATTCCATACATTAACGTACTCTAAGCTGTAATAGCCAGGAGAACAGCAATCCTAAATAACCCCTCAAAAATATACTGCTATATACTTAGTAGGTATGAACGGTACCCTTGTATTGTTTTTCAGCTGAGTTGGAAAAGCAGAAAGGTGTAGTGCGACCAAGTATGTCTCAGTGTTCTAGCCTAAAAAAGGAGTCGGGCAATGGAACGTTGAACCGAGCCTGCCTTGATGACAGCTATGCCTCAGGAGAGGGGCTTAAAAGGAGTGCACTCAGTAGCTCTCTTAGAGATCTCTCTGAAGCAGGTAGGTTTCATTTTTCTTCGTTAAGTGCATATAGACCTTGAGGTTTAATACATACATGTTAAAATACTAATCTGGGAAGGAGTGTTATCTCTGTAGGGGGGGGATTTAGTGTCGGTTTTTTGCTTCCCCCCCTGCTTTTTCAAAAATTTCATTTGAAAACATTGAACTGTTATAGCTTTCTATATATACTTTTAAAGGAGGAAGAAGACAGAGGAAACTTGTAAGTTCACGCTAGGTATAATGCTAGGAGTAATTTGCTTAGTTTTGCTTCCTTTTTTCATTGTTTTCTTCCGTATGTTATTGTCATTAGGGGAAAAACCCATCAAAATCATTGTGTACTGGCTGCTTCCTGTGCATTTTGTGCTTATGTGTATCCATGTAGTATACTGATGAATGAAATTGAATGAAGACCTGCTAAATTCTATCTAGAAAAATATAAATCATAGTGTGTGACTGATGCTACTTTATTATATTGTTTACAGTATAAAATCATTTGCTGAAACTGTGGCATATGTTTACCTATGTTGGCATCATCATGTGAAAAGTATTTTGGCAAAATAGTAATTTCCCAATTATATTTGGCCTAAAATTTTAACTTTCCTGGGGGGTAGGGAGAAGTTTAAAATATTGAAAATTATAATTGTTGTATACTGGATTTTAAATGTATTCATTCTTAATTTCCAAGCACTACATTTCACCTGTATATGCAGAACTTAGACACATTGCCTCTGATATTATTATTATTGGAAATCAATGCCCTGGTGTATTCCAGATATCCAAGCAAATAAATTTCAGTTATGTGGGCAAAATATTAGGTGCACTGTTGGTTCCTGCTACTGCTGGTATTGTTGCTCAGTACACCATGCAGAATTATAACAACCAATAGCAAATAGATCAAAGTTTTATTTATATTTTATTCTTCTGTGTAAACTGAAGTATAGCTATCTCTTTAAAGTTTAGTGGTTCCTTTAATGCCAGTTTGAGATTTAATATAGCAGTAAAAAGGAGGTTTTACAGTAATCTATTTGTAAATCTGCACATGCTGTATGTGTAATTATATGCATCTAAATTTACACATATGTGCATCTAAATTTACACACATAATTTACACCCTTATTTTTATCAAACTGGTTTATGTTCTGTTTAGCTAAACATATTTTTTGTTATTTTTTAATCCATTTGCTTTAGGGGCAATTCAGAGACTATTTTAATTGGTTAATTCTTTGCACAGAACAACACCTGTTTAAAATGTTTTCTGAATAACCTTCTAATTTAGGATTTTATTTAAAAATTTGCATTGGTGTAGGTATTTGATGAGGCCGCTGTCATCATTATTAAGCTTCATGTAAGAATGGTTTCACTTTTTTGTTGTATTGTTTTTCCTTTTTCATTGAGAATGGCAGCATTCATTTTTAGAAAAATGAATTTCACTAATGTACCTTTGACTTGCCATGATTGCCAATTAACAGTTTTCATCCTTCTAGGAGCTTTGCATTCCCCTATTTCAGACATTATCATGTAGCTGAATTCATTTGGCAGTTTCATTACAATTAAACAAAATGAATTCTTCACAATCATTAAAACATTTCATGTGTCAACAACACACACCTTCTGTTGGCATGCTCACTGGTGACAGTTTTCTATAGCAGAACATAGCTATCTGGCTGAAGGGTTTAAGCAATCAGTGCGTTAAACCCCACTAAACTTAATTTTAATATTTAATTCCATTTATAATTCTGGAAAGTATCTGTTTAAACTTGTGCAGTGCAGTTTAAAACAATACACATTCGTAGTCTGATTTTAATTAGTATTATACATATAGAACTCCCTAATTTGTAATTATAGGACCTATTACTGAGACACATCTAGAATCAGCATCAAGTCTACATTCTTTGGTGTCCATAGCCTGGTTTTTGGAATGATTTCCACAGAAGTTCAAACATATGAAACTGTTCTGATAGAAAGTGTCATCCATACAATTATAAGAGATAAAACAACTTCTATGATGAAAAATGCTATGGAAACGATAGCAGCATGATAAATACTTCCAAAAGATTGAGTTAGTTCCAGACTAAATTTTCTATTAATAAAATGACAAATTCTGCCAATTTCCCCCTTCCCACTGCAGATGCACAATTTGCTTCTCATGCTTTTCCTGGAGGTTCTTATACCCAAGGGGTCACTGTGTAGCATTTTGAGCTGCAGCAGGATTGGAGGCTGGAAAAGTTCTGTACCAGTGACAAAGATGTCTTCCATAATACAACATTTAGTCTAAAAACAATCCAGTGTGTGAATGTTTTCCATTAGATCTGAGCAAGATGTGAGAATAATGCATGCTACAGCAATCTGTGGACACAAAGATCATGGATCTTTCTCTTGTTCCCCTCTCCCCATCAGTCCTTTCTGACCCTACAAAGATTGATTCGCAAAGTCACATGTCCTGCATGAACTAATAGCTGCATGGATTTGTGGGGGAGGGAGGCTGCACTGAAGATGTCTTCTCCTCATTCTCCAGTTCTTGTAACTCTGCCGAAATTGCCCTTCCTGTTTGCCTCCAAATTCCATCCTATCCAAGTGGTGTGGTTGTCCAGCCAATCCAAGCCATTAGCTTTTCCAGGGTTAAAGGGGGATTCTACAAAAGATCCATGTCCACAAGTGCCTTTCACTGAAAGGTTAATTAAAACAGTCCAATTTTCTTGTAAAACATTTTACAGATCTGTATAACTATAGTAATAGCCCAGTAGTTATATACCAAGGATTCAAGATATTACATAGCAAATTCCAAAAGTTCTTGGTTAATAAACATGCTTATTCTACCATTTTGAAAATCAGAAAGATGAGCATCAAGTTAAAGCCATTAAGGTAGTGTTCTGTTATGGAATACAGGATGATAAAATAGGTTCATTATATGTTATCAAACGATCAAAAAGAGTTAAGTGAACTAGTCTCATTATATTATATATTATGTCTCATGCAGATGAATGGTAAAAATTTAGTATAACTTTTTTAAAAATATTTTTTGAATTGTATTGTAATTGAAAATTGATTTTCTCCCCAAGTTGTAGCTAAAACCCCATGTTCTTCTCATCAATATAACAAAAGCTTTTTCAATTTTAAGGTTTTAAAAGTATGTAGTAAAACCTTATTTTTTATAAACTGGTTTAACTTTCCTATGTATTGGCCATTAAAGTTTTTTCTGACAGCTTGGGTGCAATTTGGCTTCACAGTCAAATGACTGAAAATTGAAAAAAAATCAAAAAGCTTAATACTCAAAGACTAACATCAATGCACTGAAAAAAGTTTGCCAAGATAAAGGATTGTGTGAAAAGCATCTCTAGATGTGCTATCTATTTAAATAAAACTGCTTAAATAACGCTCTCCTCATGGAAGTGTTGCCTAGCACTGGTAGCACTTAACAAATTAAAAACTCAAACATTTCCACAGAAATACAGTTTGTTGATGTTAGTCTTTGCATATTCAGCTTTTTTACTTTTCAGTTTTCTGTCATTTGATTGTGAAGCCAATGTCCAGTTTGCATTTATGACTGCTGACAAAAGAGGCATAAAGGGCAGCATTGGGAGGTTTTTCCCCAACACCCCAAATGAAGTCACGAGACATCAAACTTGAGTTCCACTAGTTCATTGATTTAACTGTGATCAG
Organism: Sphaerodactylus townsendi; assembly: GCF_021028975.2. NCBI lineage: Eukaryota > Metazoa > Chordata > Lepidosauria > Squamata > Sphaerodactylidae > Sphaerodactylus > Sphaerodactylus townsendi. The sequence goes on from NC_059427.1 coordinate 59,895,025, forward strand.
CTTAGATCAACGCCTGATCTACATCATTGCTTATTTTAATATGCTGATGATATTGAGGATGGGCTGTGCTCAGCATCCACGTGGATTCCTTTATGTACAGATCTATCCTGACTCCAACCTCAGCCAGTATTTCTGCCAGCCTTGCTTATTACCACCATCCCTGTGTGAAGAGAGGTGCCCAGCTACATCCCTCTTGCCTGATTGGCCACAAGGCTACCACCAGGTTCAAAGTATGCCATTCAGCCCTAAGGGCACTCCTTCACAGAACACCCAGCTGCAAGGTGGGTGATAGCCTGCTCCAGATGCACCCTCCATCATAAAGATGTCTCAGAATACTTTCTAATTAACCATACCTTTCTGAAGCAATTTGTTCTGTTCCTGCCACACAAGTAGATTAGCCTAGTTTAACAGCCCTTGCCCCACCTGCCAACTATTATGTCACACAGATTATGTCACACAGATTACAGCCCTTGCCCCACCTGCCAACTATTATGTCACGCAAGTCAGCCAAGTAGAGGTAACACCCAGCCTCAAATAGGTGGGCCACATTGTTTCTGTATAGAGGCAGCATTTCACGGTAGATGGAGGGATGGTGCGTAATGCCAAACCTTCTCAATGGCCAGAGGTTTAAAGGCACTCCTCCATATCCACCTCAAGCAGCATTGCAACTAAATCAGCAACATTCTAAGACAGTCTGCCTGAATTGTTCTGAGATCCCCAGTTGCTTTTATTACTAGTGAATTTTCCTTGGTCTGTACTAAATTATTCTCACTTAAGTGCAACATTACAATACCAGGGCGACTGCCCTCTCTCAATACCTAGTGAAGAAAGGGGAAGATCCATAGTATGCATCTCTTGCCACACTATTGTACATTCACCAGAGGGGAAATGCCTAGCTGATGACCTTCCAATGCTGACTTCTACCCTTCTCTTCACCAAGAAAACAATGCGGGTAGCTCATGATGAAATCCCTGATTGGGTTGCGTGATGTGCCTACACCTGTAAAGACAAACCACACTGTGTTATCTAACGTAACCCCTAAAGGCAGTAGTCCCCCACTGACCAATCCGCTGTATGTCTTGGCCACAGAGGTCTAAACTGGCTGTGCTTGATGCAACCCAGAATGAGTTCATCCCAAACTCATGTTCTGGGAATCCAGTCTCCCTCAGGACCCTGCAGGGTATTGTGTGGTGCCTGTAGCTAAAGGCAGGAAAAATGGAGTCCTGCTCAATGAACACAATATGGAGAGCCTCAATTCTCCCACTGCCTACAGGGCTCATGAAAATGACACTTGTGGTAATCAGTACTCCCCATGACAAAATCAAAGCCTGCAAGTTCGAACTAAGCTATGCTTCCCTAACGGCAATGTAACAACAGGCACAGAGCAAGCCAAGCCAAGAAGAGGCTGGTGAAATTAAATAGTGATCCCGCCCCCACCCCCCAACAAGGCTTGAAGCTGAAGACCACACTGCTCCTGAAATTTAAATCCAGTACTCTAATACCTGCCAGTACTCAACCAAAGAAGCGCTGCCTTCTTGCCCAAACACAGAACAAAGCTCAGCCTCCTCAAAATAAAAAACCTCCTGAGGTGCCATGTCAATCTTGCACCTCAAAATAGCCAGCTCTCAAGCTAGCTAACCTCATCCCCCAACAGGTAGACCACTGGCGAGCTAGCAACAGTACAGCCATTCTGCACTGTTTTCCCTCCCCTATGCTCCAACTTTAACAAACAAGCAAATTACATCCACCCACAAATTCCCATGCACCTGATATACAAGCAACTAGCAGGGACACACCCAAACCAACCACCACCACACCCACAGCATATAACAAACCTGTTGAAGAGACAAGCTCCATGGATGCAGGTCTTTTCTCTCTTTCAGCTGCAGCAAAATGGTTGGAGTTGAGAGGGAGCCACAGGGCAAAAAAAAAAAAAAGACCAGCTGCCCTCACCTGCTTGGCTGCTCTGCTTTTCCCACAGCCAGTGGAGCCTCTTGCTTCATTTGAATCAAGTTGGGGGCCAGGGCAAATCATCCCACAACATATGTTGTTGGGAATTCTGTTTCTCCTTCCTAACTCCAACCGCCTTTTAATCTATCTGGCTAGACAGGTCAGTTATCCACTAGAATCTTTTAAAGCCCTGCTTTTTTCCAGAAAGCACAAATAGTTTTTTTGAGCTTCCGAAACTGTTGTTTCTGGCCACTCCCACAATTCATTAGAATTGGATATGTTTAAAATTTTGTAATGTCCATTGTTTTTGTGGCTACTTGTTTTGTTTAGCAAGGCAAGGTTTGATTTGTGGATCAGGCAGTCCCACAGATTTCTTTTCAGTAGTTGTTAATAGTTTTTTTAAATCTGTACGACAAATGCATCTTCGTAATTGATGTTGGAACTTCAGTAATGTATCCTAGAGCACTTTGTGCAGCATGAAAGAGGTTTTGGCTTGCTATAGAGTTGTAGCTACTTTGGCAATCTCACTATCAGGACTTTCTTGTGTATTACTTTTTTCATCTGCAAAACAAAACAAAACAGGACCTTCTTGTGTATTACTTTTTTCATCTGCAAAACAAAATGTTAGCTCATCTCACAAAAACATACTGGATACATAACTTATAATGCATTATTGAGAGAGCATGATGGCTGTGCTGCAAGGTCAAATGTTACTTTTCATTACCTTGAGAAAGAAATTGGTTCTTTAGGACAACACAACAATATTACTGTTCTCTAAAAAGACATTTCTAAATGTTATGGGAAAGTAGACAAAACTTCCATTTCACTTGCTACAAAATCTCCCCTTCACTGTCTACCCATGTTCAGCCCCTTGCAGTCCCTCCCACCCAACTGTATTTCTGAAAGATTATTCATAGTCAAACTAAATAACAGATCCACACAAACTTACTCAGCAGTCCTGAATAGTCATTATTTTGCTGCTCCTTCTCTCTCCTAGGACCAAGGTACACATTACAGTGTCTAGGGGCTGGCCTTGTGCCCACCCCAAATCCTGTCATGCAAATGTGATCCAGGAAGTTCTCAGATGTATGGGGGCCTAGTTGGGAGGCAGGATGTACATTGCTCCATGCCATTTCCTTGATATGAAAAGGCCTGGCAAGCCACTTATATCAGGAAGATACAAGTTTCCCTGACAGGACAAATAGTGGTTCTCCTGGGGCCATTATATGTCAGCAAAATTGCACCAAAAAAAGAGGATTAAGTCCCCTCTCTCTATGGTCTTGAGCAGTGATTGGAAAATGGCCTGGCTGGGGGAGGGAGATGAATACAAACAATTCATTTTTAAAATTACTTTTCTCAATTTTTCTGATAGGAGTTCATTTGATTTTTTCCTTTGAAATTCATTAAATGCTTTGAAATGAGTACAACTCAAAATGTGTAGCATTCAGTTGTTCCAGTGAAACTGGAAAAAGTCCTTTAAAACATTTTTTTCCTTTCAAAATTTGTGGAATGCCTCTGCAGATATTAACTCAAAATGTATAGCATGAAATTCTAAGTTTCCCTCCATCTTTCCAGCTGGGAAATTTTCATGAGGTCTGGAAAAAAAAATTATGAATGAGTGGTCTTTGGAAGGAGTGAAATGTGCAAAGTTAGCATAAAGTGCAGCAGTTTTACAACTTTCTTGCTTTAGTACTGGTTATATTTGTAATGTTACTTGCAGAACACTAAGGCATTTATATTTAAATTCCATAAATATACCAATTAGAGCATGTATACCTGAGAGTCTGAAGCTCCAACAGAGAACTTTCAGTTCACATTTGCTTGATAGGACCTGAGGCCGACCTCTAAACCGGATAGTATGTAATCATGCCCCTCATGCTTGTCTATAGAGGCTTCAGTGTTGCTGGTTTTCTCCTTATTCTTGTAGTTTCCTATAAGATTGCAGGCAATGACCACAATAAACGTGTCCCTAAGGTAACACACCTCACATATCTCAGTAACAGATTTTTTTAAAGTAAAAGATCTAAAGGGTTAGGAAAACATACTCAAACGTTTCTCTTACAGTTAATCTTTGTGCTGATATCTTTCTCTTCCATTGAATAGCTACAGAATCTGAAACGGCACACTACCTGCTTTATCTTTTCAGATGCAAAATAAACCCATAATATGATAGAAAAAGATATGAAGTGCCATAAAAATACTAACATGATTGCACTATGAATGCTTAGGACTCTGACCTAGACCTGAATATCTACAACCAAAATGTTGCCTTGATTAAGCAATTCCAGATAAATGGTTCAATATTTATTATGGTTATTATTTCTACTTTTATCCCACCCTTCTTCCAGGCAGCTCAAGGAAGTGCACGTGATCATTCTTCTCTCCTTTTTTTTCTGACTGTGGTCTTATTATCTGTATTTGGCTGTATGTATGTGGCTGGCCTAAGGTTACTGAAGCCACTCCATGGCTCAACAAGGATCTGAACCTGGTTTCCTAAATCCTAGCCTAGCACTTCATCCACTGCACCACACCTGCTAATTGAATGGCCCTGCAGTTCTTTTGGGCTCATTAAGCCTCTGCTCTGATGTTAAAGCACAGAGCAAAAAGTGCACAGAGAGAATGTTCCGGGAAAGCCCTGAAGAAAAGAGCGTTTGGGAACTCATGGCAGTGATTTCCACAAAATCTCTTCTTGTATGATGAAGTTATGATAGGAAAAGTATTACGGGAACTGAAATTTATTATCTTGCTAGATATTACTGATAGTTCTGAAAGATGTGGTATTCATATTCATTCATAAGAGCTGGGATTAATGATGTCTACACCTAGACAATTCTGGCTTGCCTCCGATTTCCACAATTTTCCCATTCAACAGCAGGTCCTTATGCTATATCATATACTGTTCAGGAGAATCTTCTGACTTTCAGGACCTGATTTGCACATTCCAAGGCAGTTCAAAGTGATTGAACAAGCATTTTCATTAACCATTTTATCTTAAGTTAGTATCAGAAATGAAACCAAAATCAAGAGAGTGGAATTGTGAGTGGATCTGAACCAGGGATGAACCCAGTTTTTTACCAATCGAATTCCATGGGAGTACTATGCAGTTGCTTCATAAATGCTAACCTAGTCTCCCTTATAATGCAGGTACCAGAAATAAATAGCCAGTAGTTGCTGGTGCAGAACAAGGGCTCTAGGGCTGATCCTTCTCATGTAAGTGCAAGTTCTTCAAGAATTGTACATTCTCAAATCATCACTTGCTAAATTTTTCCAGAACACAAGATTCAGTGAAAATAGGCCATGAATTAAATGCCTTATAATGATACTTAGCATTTGAAAGTGCTTTTGAGTGTTCTTTTGTCAGAGTTTGCCTTGTAATCCATAAAAGAACCCTGTAAGACAGGTCAGCATTATTATCCCAGGACAGGTATTGCACCTTGAAAACATCGGCTAAATGATGTGCTAAAGAGGGCCAGCATGGTATAGTGGTTAAGAGCAGGTGCACTCTATTCTGGAGAATTGGGTTTGATTCCCCGTTCTGCCACTTGAGCTGTGGAGGCTTATCTGGGGAACCAGATTAGCTTGAGCACTCCAACACATGCCAGCTGGGTGATCTTGGGCAAGTCATAGTTCTTCTGAGCTCTCTCAGCCCCACCCACCTCACAGCATGTTTGTTGTGGGGGGGGAGGGAAAGGAGATAGTAAGCCCCTTTGAGTCTCCTTGCAGGAGAGAAAGAGGGGGATATAAATACAAACTATTATTATTATTATTATTATTATTATTATTATTATTATTATTATTATTATTATTATTATTATTATTATTCTAAAACTACGTAGTGCTTTCATGGTAAAGGCAAGAGTTGAACTGGAGACTTCTTTTCATGGTTCAGCCACTACACTACAGGAGCTTTCTATTACAAAGTGTTTCTTGGCAGTCTCAGGAATTCATATTTTACAGTGAAAAGAAAACATGATGAACCTCAAGTGAAATATGCCATACAAAACAGTTGATCAGTTTTACAAGAATACATGTGTTTATTATACCTCAGCAGTTAATGATTTGAATATAGAATTATTATACATAAAAAGACCAGGGTCTCTGGAAAACACAATAAATCTAGGAAAGGTGGAAGGCAGTAGGAAAAGAAGACCCCACATGAGATGTTTCTCAGTCTGCAAGACATAAGTAAGGCTGTTAACAATAGGGCATTGCTTCCTAGGGTCAGCAGAAAAGCTGTCACATACATACATATTTAACTATACACACATACACACACTAGAAAATATCTTTGAGGATTGTAGTTCAAAGGACTGGGTTAGCCTAAGATGAATAAAGGAATATGTTGCAGTAACTAATTTTGCTGTGGACTAGAATTACTTTAAGGTGTAGACTGTGAGCATGCTCAAGCCTAATTTTGGTCCTTTTTGGATCCATTTCAGAGTTCAGGCATATGATTGAAACGAACAGTTCACACACGCAAATCTGGGACTGGCAGTCACCTAAACCATAGTACATTTACTCTGGAAATACCTTCTTTCTTCTAAGAGTTTATGGGGGTAAACTGAGGTTTACCAGATCAAATGAGCTATTTATCCTCTTTTGTCTCTGAAGACCTAACTGCAGCTATATATACTGTTCCCAGGTCTACCCTGGGTCTTTTCAAACAGATGTGCCTATACACAGAGATGAATCTGGAAACCATGTAGTGTAGTTAGGCCCTGAGGGAAGGGAACACTTTTCCTTCTTCTGGAGAGTAGATAAGTATATGTACCTCATGTAGTGACATGTGAACATGTATGCATGTAGTCATAAAAAGTTACTTGTGAACAAGAACTATAACTATATTCTTATTTTATGAAATTGTATCCAGTGGATATTTGTAGGGCAATCATTGCTCCCATGCAATTTCTTTAACTCCTTAGGGAATATAGATTCCATGAAATAGCAGGTTTAATAATAACATTGCAGGTCAGCTGAGGTTATAGTTTAACAGTTATTCTGCAGCAGTTTTATTTAGACTATATTGGAGTAACTTGATTGTTAGCACAGAAAATATTTTTTCTGGGCAGAAGTTAAAAATGAAACGAGGCAAAGCTGATCAACTATTATATCAACATAAGTTCTCATAGAATACTCCAAGCAACTCAGATTCTCCAATATGGATGCATCATTTTGTATTCGAGAACTCATCTTGTCATATTCATGCCCAAATACAATGTTTGGGTATCTGAACTACCAATCTACAGTTTGTATGTCAGATTTGTAATCTGATCTGGCACCCATTTTTAGGAGACTAAAACCCAAAGTAAATACTGTACTGTTGTGGACATATAAAAATGTATATGCACTGCACAGTTAACAAACAGAACCTAGCCATAAATCCAGTGTTTACGTTTATATATAAAATTAAGTTTAGTTTTCTTTATATTTATCATGAAAGGAAGCTATATAAAATCCACTATAATTATGTGAGATTCAGTCATTTTACTTTAGTATAACTTTGAAAAGAGGAAGAGAAATGCTTGTAGCATCCTGAGAGGATTTGAAGTGTACCTAAAATATTTTAAAATCATATTTGAGTAATACGTTTAAGCCCTGACCTGGATGACCTTGGCTAGCCAGATCTTGACAGATCCCAGAAACTAAGCAGGGTTGCCACTGGTTAGTATTTGGATGGAAGATCACCAAGGAGGTCCAGGGTTGCTATGTAAAGGCAAGCAATGGCAAACTACCTCTGTTACTGTCTTGCCTTGAATACCCTACAGGGTCCCCAATAGTCAGCTGTGACGATGGCATTTTCCACCACCAATACTTTTAAAAAGAAATCTGTAGTAACCACAATGCAAAATCTTGCTAACCATGAGTAGTATCTTGCCGCTAAATACAAACAAATCCATTGCAAATACTTCACACAATATATCATTATATACACTCTACCTCTCAAGTGGAATACATATATTTTAGTTTATGTATATGTTAAGCAGGATTCCCAAATATCAATGGTTCTCCCCTTAAAGTACAGTTATATCATTTCTGTTTTAGCCTAGCAGCCAATTTGATCCGTTAAAAATAATGAGAGATTCCTCAATATTTCAGTGGAATGTGTTTACACCTTAAGTGTATGCTTCTATATAGTTCCTGTATCGTCCCAACATGGGCAGTTGAACTCCAAAGCTCCTTTAAGCAATGAATCAGGGAAGGCGGCTGTTTGTCACCCAGGTCTTGTGTCAGTCTCTAATCTATGGTATTGCATGTCCTGGGCAGGCAAGCGTGGGCGTCGCAGCAGTGCAGGATCGCTAGACAGCAATATGGAAGTAAGTAGGAAGTTACTGATGTCTAGCTGGATGTGATGTGCATTTCAAGCCTTTATTTTATATACCTTTTTTGCTTTTTTCTTCTAACATATAACCCGCCTGCCTTAAATAAATTGCATGCCAAGGCTACTTTATGTTTTTTAGCATATTTAAAAAATTTAAAAAACTATTTCCAGCTTGTTGAGATCAAGCGCCATTTGTTTTGCTTTGTTTTTATTTCAGTTAACCTTTGTCCCCCTCTATTACTACAAGCATGGTCAAATGAATATGTGTCCTCCTGCCACCATTTCAGTCTGGTCCCTGCTTAAAGGCCCAGTGAGCTCTTTGTTGCACAGTACACCACTGTTTGTGCTGTATGATAGTTAACACAAACTGTTGACTCCATGCACAGCCATTCACCTTGCTTATTTCCTAGTTAAATTGCAAAATGTATGCAGTCATGACACCATGGAATTGCATAGATAGGGCACGGGAGGAGAAAACAAATGAGACGGATGAATTCAATGTGGATTTCATGAGATTTCATTCATCTTCAAACCATTTATATACTGTTCATGTCTTTGAATTCAGCCCGCAGATTTGTGTGTGCGTGTGTGTTTGAACTAGGTAGACTACAGTTTACATTTAGTACATGATACCTCACCATTGCTGCACCTGTTAGTTGTCTGAATGGAAAACAAAAGCTTCCACCAATTAACTAGACAGTTGAAGGCTAAATAGTAAGGAATACTGAGCTATAGCTCAGGAAGTCAACACTGTACAGAAAGCATACTGAAAGCACAATACAAGCCTCTTTTCAGTCTAACTATTAGCAATAGAACTCTTTTGTTCCACAATTCAAAAATTATTTTTAAATTTAAGTTTAGAGAAAAATATAGCATAAAATCTGAACAGTAGCCATGTGATAATTATTTTAATTCTTGTTTTTGTATTTTTTTCCCCTAGAGGGGGAACAATAAACCACCAGACTATAATATTTTTAAAAGAAAAAAAAAATAAAATAAAATCGTAAGGTCACTGTTTACCTGATGACTCTTTTCTTGTTTAATATTTCCATTGGATTTTTTTTTTAATCGGGCATATATATATACCCCAGCTTTGCACTGAAAAGCAGAATTAGCAGAGATAGAGAGGATTTCTCCTGTATATAATGTAGCAAATAATCCATATGAATTTTTAAAGAAACATGATGGTCGCTGTGAACTTTTTCTTTTACACATATTTTTAAGATTTTTTTTAATTTTTATTTCTATTAATTTCTTTTTAGGGGTCCATCATTAGCAGTCCTCATATGCGCCGAAGAGCTACATCAACCCGAGAGTGTCCATCTCGCCCTCACCAGACTATGCCTAATTCTTCCTCACTACTAGGGTCCTTATTTGGTAGTAAAAGGGGGAAACCTTCCCAAGGCCATCTAGCACCTGGCCCGTCACAGCAGCCTCAGCACCCCCCCATAATTTCACATCAGCAACACTCCCAGCATTCTTCTGCAATGCACCACTCAGGGTCAGTTGAAGGGCAGACCCAAGCACAAGTGCACACCCACCATTCTCAGTATTGTCATATGCAGAATCCACCCCCTTATCATCACCACCACCACTATCACCCACCCCAGCATATCCAGCACCCACACCAGTACCATCACGTACCACATTCCCAGCACATAGTGCATTCCCAGCATTCCTATATGCCACACTCCCACTCACAGCATTCCCATGCTTCACATCCACCATTGCCCCCTCATCACCCTGCACACTCTTCCCATACTTCACATCACCATGGTCAGCCAGTTCCCCCTTCTACTTCAGCCAGCACTAAGTCCAAACACAGTGGCATCAGCACAATAGTCTAGAACCAAACTACCCTGCCAGTAACTGTAGCTCTAGACGTAACTGTAAAGGCACTTAGAGGAAGCAGAAGCAGCCTATAAAACTGGATTTTTCTTTTTTTAAAAAAATCCAAGCCAGAAGAAACTTATTTGACTCCTTTGGCCTTAAGGATTCAATAGAACAATTTATAGTAGCCTGATCAATGCTGGTCTTATGGTTGAGCTCGGTGGTAACCTTCTCCCTCCTTTTCTCCAGTAGCCTTGAAAAATATGCTGCTTGCTGAAAACGTTAAGCTACCTTTTTTTCATCCCTGTGACAATTTTAAATGCATAATGAAAATATAACCAACTCAAAATAAAAGAAAAAAAATGAAATAGAATAAAGTGTTGCATTCTTGCTCCTTAATTGTCAATGGGCAAAAACAGTAGACCTCATATGGTTGATGAAAATACGTAAGTAAACTTTATATAATATAAATATATAAATATATACATATATATATATACTGTATAGTTAATGTTTATGCTTAGAAGAAAACTTTTGCAAAGTTCACAAGCTAGCAATATATACTTTACCAGGAATTCCACTTACTGATAGAAAGACAGTATAATAGATGAACAGTGTAAGAAAATGTAGACCAAAAACTATAACAAATTCCAGGCATTTCAGTGTTCTCATTAAAAAGTTCTCTGGACTTGGAAATAAATCTCTAAGCAATCACTGCAAAACGTGCCAAGTACCATAGCATTTAGCTGCTGTAGTCCAATATTGCTTTGTATAAATCTTTATTTTATTAACATGATAATATACTTAGTCAGTAATGTAACTACTCAGCTATTTCAAGTAAGCAAACTCTAGTTAAGATGCAGTAACTATACAGTAGCAACTTGAGGCAACTTTACTTGTGGTTGCCTCTAAATTTTGGTTACTCGAAATCTTAGACACTTTAAAGGCTGTGATAACTGTGAATTTACACGATCCACATTTCTTTTATATTCACATATATTTTAATAAAATACACATGAAGAATTAAGTGAAAAGTACTTGCATACTCCACCTAAACATTCATCTCAGACCTTAAAATAATACATCCATCCTTCTCAGCTACATTGCCTCTTTAACATAACTTCCTCTGTTTAACCCAATTAAAACACTGCAGTTCAGATTTTTTTAGTGCTCTGAAACTTGAAGGTTTATTTTAGTATTGAGTATAGATTTTTATAACTGTAATTCCATGTAGGCATGTGCTGGTGGCAGGATTTCTTCACCATTATTCTCATCACATGTGTTAGTTTTACCCAGCACTCAGCAGGCTGAGTCTATGCTCAAACTGTCATAGTCCAGTTAGTCGCAAGATGTCACGTAAACTCCAACTGTGCTGTTGTTGCTTATGTGTTGTACCCGAGTCATTTGCAAGTCCGTATGAGTTTTTTTTAATTCCCAAAATCTATTTTCTAAAAAAAAAAATTATACATGGAGCATACTTTGTAGTTTCAGCATTTTGAACCACATCAGTCACAAGGACTGTACACCTAAATGGCAGAAACAAAAGGAACCGCAGAACTGCACCAGCTGAATTGTGGACATGGCTTAAAAGAAGAAGGAAAAAGTTCCAGTGAGAGATGGGTAAAACTACAAATTGACTGTTGCTTCTGAATGTAAACATGATGTGTGAAGATGACTTTACTCTTCTGGATTATTCCTAGCACCTCCGGCTTAGTTTTTCTTCCCCCACCCCCCTCCTTCATTCTATGAATTATACCATGAGTACCAGCAAAACTATAAACTAAGTATTTTTGTTAATTTCTATAAAGCAAAAACAACCACCTAGAGTTTAGTCTGTTTAAATGTGTCCTCTATTTTTCACATGTGCAATACTTTTTCTGTTTGGTTTCTATAAATTAATTTCACATTAATTGAAAGTAAATCTTAATGATCATACAGGCTGTTCTAAACTGTGCAGCTTTCCTTATGAGGGCTAATCTCAGCCCCCTGAGGCTCTGTTCCTTGCAGTTAAAAAATCTTGTTCTTCTAAGGGATAGTAGAACTGTCTGCATGTCATCTAATGTTGATACTGTTGAGGCTACACTCTATGTATTGTATATTTGCAAATATATCAGTGTTACTATTGATATTAGTTGAAGTAAAGTGATAACATATTTAAATATGTAAGCTTTTCTTCAGACCTTTGTACCAATAGCAGAGTCTAACTGTAATTTATAAGTTGTTCCAGAAAAGATAAGACAGGGTGTGGGCATTTTTTTCCTTCTTTATTTTGCATTAAATATGCTGTACATCAAGCTGAAAGCCACATGCACTGGATAGTCAGGTTATTTTGTATTTAACACATTTATATCTGCAGCACACACACACACACACACACACACACACACACACACACACACAACCTATTTATACCAGGGGTCTGCAACCTGCGGGGCTGATGGGATTTGTAGTCCATCAACAGCTGGAGAGCCGCAAGTTGCAGGCCCCTGATTTATACTGTTTATTTGGATAGCATACAGAAATCCATGGGAGATTTTGTGCTGTTATTACATCACACATGCTTACATCAGATATTTACACTTGTACTTTGATGCAACGTATTCATATACTAAGACTCAAATTGGGTTGAGAAGCCTGTCTTCCTGTATATATATGGGGAACATATAAGAGCAATCCAAACATATCTAAGACTTTGTTCCTAGTTTTGCTATAATTATTTTCAACTATTACGTCCTGTTGTGAGCATTCAGTTTCAGAATTTCATTGCTTCTTTAGGAGAACACTCTGATGTTTCAGACTACGTTCTGGACAGCCAGCAAGAAATGAAAGTGATCATTATCAATGTCTATGCATTGTTGGAAAAAATACATCTTCTAGCATGGAACAAAAACAGATATTGAATGGCTTTTGTTAGGATTTATTGATTAAAAACCAGCACAAAGCACTATTGAATTATGTGTCAGCCTTGTCATTTAATAGTGTGGCTAGTTGAAAGCAACACAAGCTACACTATTAAATCAAGGAAAGACTAAAAGACCTTGCAAACATATCTTTTCTGGGACAATAGTTAAATATGTATTTGTTTTAATCCTTTTTAAGTTAAGAATGAAATGTACAACAATGTAAAAAAAAATAATCCTAATATAATGTACATGTCTTGTATTGCTAAAAAGAAGTCTTCAAGCATAACATTGTAGAATGATTTTCCCATCAAGCACTGCATGCAGCAGAAGCCTCTTGTTTCTTGATTTAAAAATGAGCTGAGGTACAGTCAGCAGCTATTTAAACAATGACTCTCTACATGTTGACTTGCTGTTCCATATAAAGCTGTGCATTTTCTGCAGTTAAGCATGCGTTTTGCTGTTTTCGTTGTAAGATATCATCACTTCTTGCCTGCAAAATGAGTAACTGTGTATATAATCCAAGGGGGGAGGGTGACCAATAATAAGTTAAAAATTGAGGGAGGGAGAAGAGTAGGACCAAGTGGGGGAATAGTTAATTCTCTAAATTGTACATAGAGTGTAAATTAGTATTAATACAAGTCTGCAGTCAATTTCAGGTTGCATATAGTACCTGTCCCCTGCTAGGAACTTAATTCAAGCCTTGAGTTATATTAAACTGTTGTAATTAGGTCTTGAATGCAGACTGTTAAAAGACTTCAAGAAACATCATGCTCACAAGAAGCTTCTGTTCTGGGAGGCTCAAGACCCATTTTGTAACTCTTGGGAAGAAAGAAGTGCTTTCATTTTAATATGCATTGTTTGTAAGTAGTATCAGACCTTCCTTATCGTGTAAAACTATAACTGTGACTATGTGAAAATTCAAATAAATCACTTTGAACTCACACAGTTTCTCATCCTTCATGGAACTACAAGAGCTTTATATTTTTCACACTAAATGAATAAAATTACTATGCCACATATGTTTTTGGCAATCTCATTGTGTGGTGTTTAAAAGGGACCATTCTGTACAAAATATGGAAGCTAAAAATATTGCTTATGCACCATCAGCTACATGCAGTTTGACGAAATTCCTCAAAAAATACATACAAAAAAGAGGGTTGCATTGTATATTACATGTTTTTGGTAGAACCAGAAAATGGAGAAAGGATATTATTAGTTTTTCCAACTGCCAAACTGCTCTACTCAAAGAAAAACTGTGTGAAAGAAAGAAGGGTGTGGGCTCACCTCTTTCTTGTAACTTAACCGAGAGAATAGGGTTCAAATCCAGATACTCTGAAACTGCTGGCTTATCAAGGTTTTATTTAAAAGAAAGAAAATAAACAGGAAAAATTTACATAAAAATAACTCCAGTTCCAAAATAAAGCGTTAGCATGTCCCTTTGCAGTCTGAAGGCTGAATCAGAATGAATGTGAATCTCTTCCCAGTCCCTGTGATCTGTGTTATATGGCCTTTTGTCTCCTTTTCTTCGTCTGACAGGTTGGGTTTTAGAATTTGGTCCTGGAACAATCTAAGGCCATTTCCGCACGGGCAGAAAATGACGGCCTGGAGACGGTAAAAACGCCGTCTCCAGGCCGCCATTCGCACAGGGGGCACAGCTGCAGCCGCGCCGCCCGCGTGCCGCCCGGCCGGCCCGAAGCCGGCGTATTCCCAGAGCGCCGGGAAGCGCTCTTTTAGGGAATATGCCGCCGTGAAGCCGCTGCCGAGTGAACGGCAGCTGACTTCAATTTCGCCGCCTCCCCCACCCGGCACTTTGAACGTGTCCCTGGGCCTCAAGGCGTCGCCGAGGCCTGGGGACACGCCCCCCTGGCCTGCGCCGCTGGAGCAGGCGCGCAAGGCCAGGGGGGCGTGTCCCCAGGCCTTGGCGACGCGCCGGAGGCCCAGGGACACGCCGGATCGGCAGGGCGCCGGCGCTCCGCGGCGCAGGCGTCCCGCCTCTTCCCAGGACTGTCCGTGCGGACGGTCCCAGCGTCTTTGGGTTGGCGCAAAATGCACCGACCCAGCCGTTTCCGCCGCCATGCGGAAACAGCCTAATTTCCTTTTTTGGGAACATAAAAACAGTTTTAGAGCTTTTCCATGGAGCCAGGGTCTCATAGTTTATGACTTTAGCCAGGCCATGTCAAAGACCCATGTCACATGCCCCCTCTTAAGATGAAATTTGTGGGCTTAATGTCTACAAATTACATCTACTAACATCCATACACCTATCATGTTCAGGAAACATCAATCATCTCTAACTAATACAAAATCCTTGTAACTACTTACATAAGCCAGATAGGAACAATGCTGGTATAGCAACATGTTACAAAAAAGAAGAATTGGGTTAACACAAACTACAAACAAGCAATGCAATACTCCTGCTTATCTTGGCACAGTATCCAGCAATTTTCGCTCATTGCAGCGGCTCAGGGCATCAGCTACCACATTCTGTTTACCTTTAATGTGAGAAATTTCAAACTGAAAATCCTGTAGGTTCAAAGCCCACCACAAAATCCTGACATTATTCCCTTTCATTTAATTCAAGAACACCAAGGGATTATGATCTGACTGAACAAAAAAATTGCTTCCCATTAGATAAGGCTTAAATTTGTCCAGAGCCCAGACCAGTACGAGGCATTCTTTCTCAACGGGGGAAAATGAGACTTCACAAGGTAATAATTTTCTCCTCAAAAACACAACAGGATGTAATTCCTGGTCTTCAGACCACTGGGTCAACAAAGCACCTAGGCCTCGTTCACAAACATCTGTTTGAACTATGAAAGATTTTTGAAAATCTGATGCTGCCAATACAGGTGTATCAATCAGATACTTTCTTAACTGATCAAATGCATCTTGACACCGTGGTGTCCACACAACATGAACTGGAGCATTCTGTTTGCATAAATCAGTCAACGGCACAGCAATCTGACCTAAATTAGCTATGAAACAACAATAAAAGCCAATGAGACCTAGAAAACACATCAGCCTTCTTGGTAGTAGGAACAGGTCATTCTTTAATGCTGATTACCTTAGTCTCTAAAGGTCTAAGCTTGCCACCTCCCACACAGTGACCCAAATATACAGCCTCATTGCATCCAAAATGACACATCAGGCCTGAGAGTAAGGCCTGCTTCCTGCAACCTTTGTAACACAACTCTCAGATGCTCCAAATGTTCTTGCCACGTGGAAGATGTGATTGCCATGTTATCTTGATATGCCTGTACAAACAATAAGCTGTCCAAAATCCTGTCCATAAGACGTTGGAAGGTTTTACTGGCTCCTTGTAACCCAAAAGGTATTTTCAAAAATTCAAAATGTCCAGCAAAACACGCAAAAGCACTTTTCTCCGTAGCTTCAGGAGTTAAAGTCACCTGAAAATATCCTTTACTACAATCAAGTGTGGAAATAAACTTTGCACTTGTTAATTGTTCAACCAGCTGGTCTACTCTGGGAGTGGGGTAAGGGTCTAATTCAGTTGTACTGTTTAGTTTCCTAAAACCCACAGCTAAACGAAATTCTGGAGAGTCATGGTCTGATGCCTTCTTCTTTGGAACAATCATGATAGGAACGCCACACTTGGAAGTGCTTTTCCTAATCTCTCCATGGTCTAACATTTGCTGAATCTCTCTCTCCACAACTTGCCTCATGTTACCATTGAGAGAGTAGGGGTTAACTTTAATTGATGTGAGATCAAATGTGTGCTTCCTGGCTTACTGGAAAACACAGCTTTAAAATCTGACAATGTCTCAGTTAACTGACTCTGCTGCTCTTCTGTCAAGCTGCCAAAAATCTGCACATCAGCCAAACTCATCTCCTCCACAAAATCAGCTTCTGTGAGAGCAGTTCCTTCCTCCTCCTGAGCTTTGAGAGGAAACGCAACACCAGCTTGCTCCCAATACAACTTGAAACGGTTTGCATGAACCACCATAAACTTGCCATGCCCCCACAACTCTTTTACCAAATATTTGCCAATAGGCATCTTCTTTAGGATCTGGAAAGGCCCCATCCAGCTTACAGACCGTTTTCCCATATGATACATACACAGAACTAACACTTTGCCACATAGAAATTTCTTGGTCTAGCCTTCTGATCATGATAAAGTTTTTGTCCTTGCTGTGCCTTTTCCAAATGAATACCAGCCACCCGTCTGACCTTCTCCAAAGTGTTTCATAGGTCTGCAAAATACTCTGCCACTCCCTTTGGCAGTGAAGGAGCTGCCAGGGGGCTGCGGGGTACGGGTTGCACTGGGCACATGCCTGGGTGATGGAAAACCCCCCCGCAGCACCCCACTTCCCCACCCCCCATGGCACCCCCTGCCCCCACTCTTACATTATTAAAGTAGTGCAGGCTGGATAAGCGGCCCCAAGGTCTCATGGAAAGTGCAGTTCCTACCAGGCCATTTTTAGTCTGAAGGGAACAGGCCGCTTTTCCAGGGTGAAGTAAGGTAAGTGTGGGGGGGGCAGGGTGCCACGGGGGTCGGGGTGGGGGCGAAAAACACAGAGTGCACACTGGGTGCACTCTAGCCCAGCTACGCCTCTGCCTTTGGGCATTCAAGATTTAAAACACCTTCCCAGTCAGCAAAGAAGTGCAAAGATTGATCTGGTATTCAAAAGGAGACAAAAGGCCATATAACTCAAATCACAGGGATTGGGAGGAAATTCCGATTCATTCAGATTCAGCCTTCAGACTGCAAAGGAACATGCTAAAACTTTATCTTGGAAATAAAGTTATTTTTCTGTTTTGCTTTCGCTTTTCCCCCTTTTAAATAAAACCTTGATAAGCCAGCAGTTTCAGAGTATCTGGATTTGAACCCTATTCTCTCGGTTAAATTACAAAGAAAGAGGTGAGTCTACACCCCTCTTTTCACTTTTATTAATTTTTATCCAACCTTTGCTCCAAAAAGCTGAGGGCAGTGTATTCCCTCTTATGTTGACAGCAATCCTCTGAGGTGGTTTCAGTCAAGAATTGGTAATAGACCTCACCTTTGACACTATATGGGAATCTGGTCCAGGGCATCCCAGGTCATCATTCAATCCTCAAACCACTGAATCATATGGATTTTTTTTCTTGTTTACATTATAGAACGGAAAACTGATATCTGCACTATTGTTTGTCTGGTCTTTGTTTGTAGCTCACAACAATTCATTTCCACCCTTTATGATGCTTAAACTGCAAAATGAGTAACTGATAGTATTGGGCTTATAGTATGGGGAAGTGTATGCTGAGATTTCTATAAATATGCCCAATCTAAAGTCACACAGAAGCCTGCATATGTGCATCGATTAATGACCAGTTAGGCACGTCAAAGCAAATCACAAAGATACAGGTCTTTGCTGGTCTAACAGAAACTAAGGCTGATTCCGCATGGGCCAAAAACAGCAGTGTGAAAACGGTGTAAAAGGGTTTAAAATGGTGTGAAAGGGTTTATAGTGTTTTCACACCACTGTTTTTGGCCCATGCGGAATCAGCCTAAGTCTTAGCAGGAACTGGCCAGAGAGAGACTGTAGTATGTTAGATCCTATGAGCACTGAGGGAAAAGAGGCATTAGAGAACTTTTCCTCAGGAAAACGATACAGTGAGAAATGTCATCAAGAGTTTCTTCCAGGAAAAGTAATCTCTCATGTGAATGTAGAGGACAGTTATATCAGTAGATAAAGTCAGAAAATCCTTTAAGTATAAACATGGAGGCAGAGGATGACACAATGTCCTTGATTCTTACATATAATATTCATTGCCCTGGGCCAGTGTTAAGAAAGCTAATGTACCAACATTTTCCCTGTATGCAAATTTGAACCCTGGAGGGTCATAATTTGGGTGTGCTTCCAAACCCAGTAAATACAGTTATCAGAAGGTTTTAAAAGTGTGCATAGTTTCAAAAATGATCTCCATGTGCTGTGGAATCTCTCCTTTGGGTCTCATCTTCAAGATACATTTTTAAAATAGCTAAATCTAAGTCTTCTTCCATCCGTGCTTCTACATTTGGTGAAATCCTTCATTTCTATTTCTGGAGAGTAAGTCTTTTGGTGAGTGTCACTGCCATTAGTACAATTTTTTTTTTACTACTTTGCCTCTATGTCATTCTCATAAGAAGGTAAAAATCTTAGTTTGGTGAACAGGACCTTTCAAAAAGATGATGTAACTGGATAAACAATATTCCATACCAGGGCTCATAATAAAAGAACCTTTGGGCGTGTGATGTGTAAAGTAACTATTCTGTGTGGTGTTAGTACATAATAAATTGCTTTCATTTGAAATGTGTTTGTTAAATGTATTTCCTCTCAAAAGTATTGAGTTAATATGTAATTACTATGGTTGAAACCAAAGAGTGCAGATCTCTTTGTGGAATGGGTCTTTCCTGCTTTCCTACTTTCCTGCTTTAGGGAAGACTCCACAAAGAGCACTCCTGCCCCCTTGAGAAAGAAAGAGGCCTTCTGTTTGCTGAGGACCACTGGATCTAGCCCCACCATGTATTAATAATGTATACAACCCAATCTCAGACTCTTTAAAATTATTTATCAGTTTGATTTTTTCCTGTTTTTCTTCCAACTAATACAGGCCGTCATAATGTAATCTTCCCCATTTTGTTTTCACAACTTTTTAAAGTAGTTAAGGCTGAAAAATACTGACTGGCCCATGGTCATACAGTAGCTTCATGGGTGAGTGCAGATTTGAATAAGTCCGTGCTTACACACTAAGTCTCTGTCAAGGACATAGTTATCCACTTCTTTACATGCACAAAATTATGTAACCACAAAGGAGTCATTGTACATGCAGCACTGGACAATGAGTTGAATTGCCTTAACTGTTACTTATTTCCCAAACTGCTGATTCTGCCCACTAGTGAGCAAACTAGCAGCATACATAACAATAGAAAGTCTAAGCATGCCACACCAAATGCAAAAAATGTCAGCACTGTAGCAAGGATGAACACTATGGTGTTTGCTTGTAGAACAGAACAATACATTTAATACACTATGGTGTTTGCTTGTAGAATAGAACAATACATTTAAATTAATCACTGGAAAGTTAATAGCAGTTAGTTTACTAAGATGGATATTTGAAACACAAAACAGCCAAAGTTCCGTGGTTTTGTTGCAATTACACATACAGCAGATTAGTTTGGGGGTTTTTCCATAGCACAATTATTGCATAAGTTATCCATATCTTAAAATAAATGTATTTGCTCCAGTGGAATCAGAATTTGTATGTGTTGATCTGTTGCAGCAGCAACATAAAAGAGGTACCCAACTTTGGTAATATTTTTCAGTGATTATCTGGCTATCATATTTTTAGCATGAACTCGATTTAAGACGCTGAGCACTTTGCACTTGCGTGTTCAAATAATTTTCAAAAACTGTCAACACATAAAAGACAGGAGGGAGAACACAATTTAAAACAGTTGTTTTTCAAAACTGAATTGTTCTGTTCTGATTGATTGTAAATAAGGCTTTTCCTTTTATGCAACTATTATATTTGACATGGGCATATTGGTTTAATCTATATCTATAAATGTGAAATACCACTCACTGACTCACCGACTGACTCATGCACAGAACGCAAAAACCACCGAACCTACAATGTTGAAATTTGGCACACAGGTTCATTATGTGGTTTAGGTGCTCACTAAGAAAGGATTTTTCAAAATATTCAGTTTTACTCGAGTTATTACACATTTACTGTTTTCACTGCTCATCTCTTGTGACTACTAAACATTTGTCGGGTTTGCATATGGACATCAGATTGATTACTGTGCAGACAAGTTTACTGCTCTCGGCCTCCGATCACCCTGTGCTTGGTGTCGTGCTCTGAAGTGGCGGGATGAGTCCCCAGGAATGTGCTGCAGTGGCAGTACAGTCCAGCTCCCTGCCCTTCAACCCTACCCTAAACCTTTGCACAGCCTTCTCACACATCAGCATCCAATGTCAGAACACTTCCTTTCTGCATCCCAAAAATACAATGGCTGCTTCCACATGACGTCTTTTGGAGCCCACCAGGTGAAAAAGAGCAATAACACATTGCATTAGAAAAAGACAACTACAGGAAGCTGCTGCAAAAGATGCGAAAACAAACCCATCAGTCCACACACAGGCTGTGAGGAAATATGCTGCATGTCACCCCAAAGTTCACAAACAGGCTGTAAAGAAGTATGTTTAATGTCACCCCGAAATTCATAAAGAGCCTGTGATGAAGTATGCGTAGCAAAGCATGGGTGCCCTGCTAGTTCCATATAAAGTAGTTTAATAAGTGGCACTAGAATTGCTGAAAGGTTAAAATGTGGTTGTAAGTTGGCTTTTTTTAACAGTTGAGAAACCTGATGCAATCCTTTGCCCAACAAAAGTGGGAGAGAGGCTCACAAGTGACTTAAATGGTACATGTGAATTTGGACCAACAATTAGGGAGCCAGAGGCAGAGATCAGAGGTTCATAAGAACAGATAGCCTTTGTAGGTGTTTAAATGTTTGAAAAAAAAGTTGCATGAATATCAAGTTAAAGATTTTTCAAAAGATTTCTTTCAGGAAAAAAAGAGAATTTGAACATATTACAATATAAAACAATAACTTTGGATCCAATAGACAAGATACAAAATGTAACATGAAAGTAAGAAAATTGTTATTAATGAGGGCAAAGCCTTGATCCAAACCACCTCCAGTGAAATTCAGAGAAGTATTTTTGCTAGTCTTGTCTTCCTACTGCAAGCCTTATTCTCACTGCAAAAGCAGAGGAGGAAGGAAAGATGCTGTAAGCTGGGTTTTGTACCCATTGTAGTATATAAATAAATATATTGAATGTTTTGCATGCAGCAGATTTAACATATGTTAAAACTGGCTTATTCTACTCTTAGGCTGTTTCCGCACGGGCGGAATACAGCGACCCAGGGACGCTAAAAACAGCGTCCCTAGGGAGGGGTTTGCACGGCTGCCGCCGCTGTATCAAGCAGCGCAAAGCCGCTGTTTCTGAACCTTGCTCCCTGGGCGAGGTTTTTCAGAAATGGCGGCTTCCAACCACTGCCATGCAAACGGCAGCGGCTGGAAGGCGCCATTCCCCCCTTTCCCAAACGCCTTATCATCCCTCCGACCTTCCGGCATGTTGCCCAGGCCTGGGGACATGCCCCCCTGCCCTGCCACTCCAGAGCTGTCACGCAGGGCAGGGGGGCATGTCCCCTGGCCTGGGCAACATGCCGGAAGGTTGGAGGGAAGGGAAGGCATTCGGGCGACGGCGCAGCCTTCGCGCAGGCTCCACCATCTTCCCCGCCCCTACCGGGACCATTCGTGCGAACGGTCCCGGGGGGGGGGGTGCGTCGGCGTCATGTGCGCCGACGCACCACCAGATCGTGGCCGTCCAGAAACGGCCTTAGATACAAGTTATTGTAATCAATAGTGAGATCAGTGTTTCTGTTTTTCCATACATATGCTTTATTTGTAAAAAGATTCCTTTATAATTAAATTAACTACCCATCAATGATCTGTTATATCCTTGATTTTGAAATAATTAGTCATAATATCCTTCTATTGTTGTTAACTGTGATATAAATAAGTATAAAAATTTATAGCATATGATTTAATGCTGCAGTGGTTTAAATCAAATCTTAAGTAGAATTATATATATATGCCTGAGCAGCATTCTTGAACTGTTCAGATGTTATTTGTGCTTGCAAGCAAAGAGGAAGAATATTTTAGAAGTATTTTTTCAGACACAAGCACACTATCCCTCTGATGCCAACTTCAATTATTTGGATTGCCATCCTCCAGATGGTTGATCCATAAGAAAAAAAGGGGTAGGTACACCTGAAAGTTATCAAAAAGAATATTCTGTACCTTTTAGGCTCAAGTACTATGAAACATTTTCCTTATATAATTCTAAACAAACACATACCTTCAGAATGATATTTGACATTTTACTGCAGCAATTATTACTATGTCCTTACAATAATATCTCAAACAAAAAATATTCTTTACATGGATAAACCCCGGGTTAGGTTATGCCTCGTGAACACTTCTATGGCCCCATCTGTAGAAACATAAGCACAAAATATCCTAAAGGGAAATCACATTATCTGTTATACAGTAATAAATGGCTACCGGACATACATTATCATACTGGACATACATTATCATACTCACAAACAATTGTAATAAATTCTGAATGATTAACACTTCATTTTTCTTTTTCAGTCTGTGACTCAATATCCAATGCAGATTTATGAATGAATTAGGTGTCCAGTGTGTTCTATGGCATCTCAAATGAATTGACAAAAATCAGAACACAACCTTGTGATGAGCTTTGTGTGCCTGAAATCATATTAACTGCCATTCTTCTGTCAGGACTTTTGGTGGGGAGAGGTCACACTCAGCTAACTTCATTGTAACTATTGCATTTACAATGTTGGATTATTAGGTATCATAAACAATAATGACAGACAAGTCTTGCTTTATCCTAAACACAGTAAAGGCTGTTCTCCTGGCTTAGTAGGAATACACATACTGTCTTTTTCTTAGCTTGCCCTGAGCTGTAAATCAGGGGGCTGACACATGGCCTTCCTCTAATTCTGTAGGCAACGAAGCTTTTTCAATTCAAGCATTTACATCCATACAACTCTATCCAAGAAAGGCCACGAAAATGTTATCTGATACCTCTTTTAAAATATGGGGGGGGGGGAATAAAAATGGAAAATGTAACTGAACGTCATGCTAATTTTGTCTCTTCCTCATTACATTCATATTGAAAATTGTTTGCACTTAAAATTTGTGCCTCTTCTTAAAAATGCATTTTCAATGAGCAGTTGGAGCCCCCTCCCCAAAAAAATGTATACAAAAAAGGCCTATTTAATTATACATGGAAAGAAAATTGACTTTTTTTAAAAAAAATGCCATACTTCAACTATTTCATTTATCTTGTAGTGACCAATATTAACTATCTTTCAAACAAAAGTTCTGCAGTCTATGAATGTTCAATGTGCCTAAGGGAAAAAACTGTCATTTTGGAAGCTTTGAATATTTCATGAAACAGCTTAATACACATTTCATTGGCTGTGAGTATGGACAACATTGGTGTATTTATAATTACAAGAATGGCTTCAGAAACTGCAATGAAATCTTTTAATTTCCTTTCCCTATTAGACTTTTTTATGGCCAAACTGTGAAGAAATAAACATTTTCACTCTTACCTTTCTTTTAAATGGCATGTTTCTGCAGATCTTTATTTTATTTCTGTTTCTCACCCAATGTGAGCTTTTTAATTTACACGGAAATTTCCTGATGAGCCACTGCCCTAGAGGGCCATAGGTGGCCAAGCTCCAGCAACTCTACCAGTACCTCAGCGGGCCACTTCGCTCAGATTCTTAATTGAGTCAGCTTACTGATTGTCTCCTGCACTGCTGTCATTTTTATGGGCAGAGGCAAATGGTGAGTCAATGCCTACTGTTAGTGCAAGAGTTGTGGCCGTTTAAGCTCAGCTGGACTTGCTCCAAGACTATTTACACTTCCCAGCTCATTCCTGGCTTTTGTTTAGGGAGAGTTGTGGATTTCTTTCATTACTGTCAGATTTCTGCCTGCTCCTTGCACAAATACTATAGTTACTTAGCAGGGCCACGGCCAGACCAAAGAGCAACTCTGAAGTATCTTTATTTAGAATCACAGCACCCAATTACAGTTGGGTCAGTTCTCTGATGAAATATATATTTTATCCTTGAAAATAGAGCAACGAAAATAAACATCCCACACAGGTATGCCAAGTGCTACTTCAGGTCCCATTCTGTTACCTGGACAAAGTCAAGTAATTTAATGTCTGTCACAAGGGCTAACCTTAAGCACAACAATTTAGTGATTGGGATGAGGGGGGATTTGATTTAAATCACTAGTCAGGAAGATTCAATTTAATCATGGTTTTCCAGATAACTGCATTCTTGTTGATTATTATAAGCTTTATACATAGTTTGGCAGAGCATTGAGGTCTGTTATTTAGTTCTATGTATTATTTTAAAAAAATGTTAACAAGCATGTTATCTTTGGAGACATGCACTTAAAAGTCTTGAGAACTGCAAATTTAAGTGTCTCTTACGGTCTCTTTGAAGATCAACACTGAGTCCTGTTGCATACACAGAAATATTAACCTAAATCTATACAGAAGTCTCAAGAAGTCTAAAAGATTAGGTCCCTGATTCATGAATTATTGAAACTTATTGCAAATTTTCTTTTAACTATTACAAATATAATGTCTCATACTATAGAATTTATAATCCATATTCCATAATGGAATATTTTGACATATAATGTATCTTAATTAAAACTATCTTTCAGATAAGTTCTTCATCAACAAATTATCAAAAATCATTTTTTAATTTTTAAAAAGAACATTGATTTTTATCCATTCTGATCATGATGCATCTTGCATTTATTTATTAATCAGTATTCTTAACTATATTTATAGGGGCAGCTTAGGGACAGCTGCTTTCTAAGTCCACTGAGCTGAATAGTCTTAAAAGGGTATAACTCTACTTAGGAGTCAGGAGAAAATGCTACTGGAACACGGCCATACAACCCAGAAAACCTACAACACCCTAGCAATTCCGGCTGTGAAAGCCTTCAACAATACTTCCTCATGTCGTTTCAAGTCTTCACTATTATCTGCCAGTAATATGGTATCATTTGCATCTCTCAAACAATTAATGCTTCACTCTCCAGTTTTCACTCCATCTTCATCTAAATCTAATCCAGCTTTCCTTATATGTTCTGCATATAGATTGAAGAGATAGGTAGATAAAACACATCCTTGTTTGACATCTCTGCCAATCAGAAACTATTCCGTTTCCCCATGTTTTGTCCTAACGGTAGCCTCTTGTCCAGAATACAGGTTGCACACCCAAACCATCAGATGATGTGGCACACCCATTAAAAAAAAAACCCACAGCTTTTCATGACCAATACTGTCAAAAGCTTTGGTGTAATCTACAAAACATAAGCTGATTTTCTTCTGAAATTCTCTCATATGTTCCAGTAACCCGTTTGCAACATGCCTCTTCCTTGTCTGAATCCAGCTTAAACATATGTCATTTCTTGTTCTATATATGGTAAGAGTCTGTTGTAAGATTTTGAGCATCACTTTATTTGCATGAGAAATTAATGCAATATCTCAATAGTTGTGACTATTTGGAATTGGAATGTAAATTGACCATTTCCAGTCTGTGGGCCATTGTTTTGTTTTCCATATTTGTTGGCACATTCTTCTTAAGATTTTGATGGACTCCATTTCTGTGGCTTGGAATAGTTCTTGATAGCCCATCTGCTACTGGCGATTTGTTTCTCCCAATTGCTGTCAGTCAGCCTGCACTACGTTTTCTAAAACTGTAGATTCTTCTTCAAAAGATATTTCTTGGAAGGAATATGTCATCCTTTCATCTCTGGCAAGATGCTAAACTCCTAGCAGAGTCACTCAAGGCAGAATGGTCACAACTGAGACACCAACTATGATGCATCCAACCCTTTCAAGGACCACCAGCCACATCAGAAGAAGAGAAAGAAGAGAACACACAGTTCCACTGGTGATGGAAGCATAGGAATCCTTAAAGGGTAGGTACTGGGTAGCAGCAGTACTGAAAGGTGACACTGGCAGAGGATCTTTTGTAGACAATGGCAGTGCCACTTCAGCTAACCCTGGCTAGTACTGCACAGAAGGTGGCAATGGTAAACTACTTCTGACCAGCTCTTACCTAGAAAACCCTAAAGAGTGAGCTTTAAGCATACCTAACTATACATAGAACATATATCCTAACTATATATATGCCCTAATTATACCTAAGATTTAAGTAGTCCCAAAAGTAAATTGAAGGATTTTATATACTAGATCAATCAGTGCAAAGTCTTCAATTGTTATATTAAGTTTCCTTCTGTGTGAGCCTGCACATCTTCTGAAGAGGTCCTTTTCCTTGCAACCCATCTGTCTCATGTGAGGTGAGGTATCAAGATACAAAAGCTTCTTGGTGGTGATGCCACAACTATGGCCTTCTCTCTCCCCTGATTATACAAAATGGGTTAGTGTTAGTCAGATAGCAAAATAAAACCAGGAGTCCAGTTGCACTTCTGGGACTAACAACATATATTCCTGCAGAAGCTGTTTTGAGTCTTTACTCATTTCACTAGACTAGAGGCATCCATAAGACTGGTAAATTTGTATTAAACTCTGTAAACAACAGAAAGGCTGGGGGTGGGGGTAGATGTCAAAAGGAGAAACCAGTTTAATAAAAGATCCCATCAAAAGAGTATTCAGTCCACTCTGAATGGATGGGAACCAATTCCAAATATTGATAGATAGGCAAAGTAGGGTTAAAGTAACCAGATCTAGGAAAGTGCAGGATGGAACCTGAATAGCACATCCAATCAGAACGTTCTAGGCTTTTAAGTGGAACAAATTAACATTTGGCACTTAGTGCTGATAAGGAGTGAAACCACAAAGTTCTTGTCAAGATTAATACAGCAATTTCATACTGGATTCTCCCTTTGAAGTTGTTTCCTCAGAAAACAGTAATCAAACACCCTTGAAGATTTTTTTTTAATTGACTACTGTGATTTTTAATGTCAGATTTGTGTCCATCTGTTCTTGTGTGCATGTATGTAGTCTGTCCAAGGTAAAGCAGAAGGGTACCGTTGAGACTATTGGAAGAGGTCCCTCACCTCCATCCTCTTTCTGCTCTTTTCAGCCTTTAACGCAAATGCCTTGACTCTATGAATGTACTCTTCAGTGAACTTTGATTACGTTGCACTCCTACTTGGACCGGACGCAATTCGGTGAGCGGCAAACGGGGTCTACTTGAGGGAAAGGGGCGCGAATCCCTCCGCTTCCCCACCTACTCACATCGCAGATCAAATCACGTTTCATATTGCAGAGCACAGCGGGGAAAGGAGCCCGGGGAAAGGGGATGGGCAATAGCCGGAGGCCGCTCAGCCATCCGGCAGGGGTCGCGCGCTCGCTCAGAAGCCTGCCCCTTCAACTGCTATGGCAACGGCCAGGTGGAGAAGAGTAGTCCATTACACCCGATGTTTACGTCATCGGACTGCGCCAGCTTCATGCTGAAGTCGGCGACAACCGAAGCGAGGAGAGAGCGAGTCAGTGACAGGCATGAGTGGGCTTGGCGCTATCCTTCGAGTGGCGCGCGCCGCTTTCCCTGCCGGAGCCCGCCAGTTCCGCACCGCCTATCCTCGGCCTTCCTTCGCCAAGGAACTTTTCCTGGGCAACTTTCGGAAGGTGAGGCTGGTCGGGCGGCTCGTCAGTCTGGTCCTTCCTGAAAGCTCCACAGGCTGCCGTGGCACTTTCCGCCCAGCGCGGTTATAACGCGCAGTCGCCGCCGACCTTCTGTGTTCTCAGGAGGCAACATGGCTTTACCTTTTGAGTGTTGGCTGGGATCAGCGAGAGCCATTCCCACATCGTCATTGTGTCATGGAGCTCGCTGGGTGGCCTGGGGCCAGTCACATGCTTCAGCCTTTTGTGGGTTCTTGTGAGGATAATAAAATGCAGAAGAGTCGAAACGTGTATACCACCCAAGCTCCTTGAAGTAATGGTGGAATAACAAAGTGATAAATAATCTTTTGTTTAAAAGATTTTTTTTTTAAGTAAAGGTAGGATTTTGAGGCCCTACCCGGATAGTCTAGGCTACCTTGATATTGTTAAATCTTGGAAGCTAATCTGATTGTTCCTAGTTAGTGTTTGCATGGGACACTACCAAGGAAGCCCAGGGCCATGGTGCGGAGGCAGGCAATGGCCAACCACCTCTGAACATCTGTTTCCTAGGAAACCCTGTGGCTTTACCATAGGTTGGCAATGACTTGACAACACTTTCCACCACCAAGATTTTGAGGGATTGGAAGTTTATGTAGTTAAAGCATCCAATATTTTCTTCTCTGATAGAGGTTTTGGGGTTGTTGTTTTTTAAGCATGAGTTTGTACTTGTTCTTAAGCAATTGAATAGTGATACTGTTCTTATATATGTTTTGTAGAACATGATTTTGTTTCCTTTGTTCCATTATAATGTAGAGTAATTTTTACGGTGTTGTACTAAATAGAAAACATATAAACATGTCATTCCTAGTTCACATTTCTCTTGTAAAACTTACATTCCTGTTGTGAAGATGCCACGCTTTCTCTTTTGTGTCACTAATGCTTCTTGGCTGATGATTGTGGCATGATCTTTAACACACTGGAGTCTTCCACACCACGACAAGCATATGTAATGTATCTGTTGCTGCTGCAAATGCCAACACAGCACAGTGGCAACTTGGCTTCCACATGGCAGATTTCCTTGCCCTGATTCCTTAGCAGCAGTCATTTCTTCCCCTCACCCCAGACTCTCCATAGTTTTCAGGGGGTGGAGTTAGTTAACTAGCATTCAGTGTTCTTATACAGTTATCATGAGTTACAAATTCTCTGAATTATCACCTTTCATTAGAAAATAGTAACCTCTGCAACAGAAGAGTGTAGGCTTCTTTTAATAATGGAAGCTGGGAATTCAGAAGAAATTATTCATGTTGAGACACAGCCTGCCTGGTTAAATAACTGAAGGTAAGCAAAACGAAGTTGAACCTAGGCAAAATGAAGTAATACTGATAGGAAAGTCTGAGCTCTTCCCTTTTTTGTTGGGGTTCGGGTGACCCTTACTGGCTCAATTAAGCCTAGGGGTTTTGCTGAAACCAGTATTACCTTTGGAGAAACAAGTTAAATCAGCTATGTAAGTGCATTTTTCCAAATTAGTTTATCCTGGAAGATAGTACTAAACCTCAGCAGATGGTGGTTTATCTTTTATCTGATAGGAATTATTTTATTACTCAACAAGTAACCAGATGCCTACAAGCTTAATTAAGGATTTGCAAACATATTCCTAGATCAGTGGTTCCGAACCTTTTTTCACATGCGTACCCCTTGGCAATCCATTTTCCTAAAACTGTACCCCCATAGTAGCAAAGGTACGCATACCCCAGGTTAGGAACCACTGCCCTAGGTAATGCCACTGACAATGTTATTTTCATGCTTTTATAAACTGTTTGGGGGTTTTTTGTAAACATGTTTTATAACTGGTGCAATAAATGCCTAATAAAGTTGTTGGTGATGATATTGATAGCCCAAACCTTGATTCAGCTAATCTGGCCACCTGTATTTATGTGAACTAGTAGACGACTACTGTAATGCATCCTCCATAGTCTTGCCCTCTAAATTAACTCAGAGACTCTGTTGGTGCAGAATGCTGCATCTCATATGATATTGGGGGCTAGGCAAAAGTTCCATATTGTATCAATAGTGGGGCCACTCCATTGACCATCAGTCACCAAGTTCAAATCAAGCTGTTGGTTATCACATACGGAACCCTGAATCCTCATGTCAGCAGGACCACCACCCCACCTATGTCCTACTGCAATATCTGACAGGACTTTCTGCAGGTTCTGCAGATGGACAAGATCAACAACTGTCGGAACATGCACCTTCTCTGTAATGGTCCCTAATTCTGTGGAATGGCCTGCTGGAGGAGGTCAGGAAGGGTCCTGTGGCCCTGACATTTATCAAACTATGTAAAACAGAATTGGTTAGAAGGGCATTTTTAGAAAGGAAATAGGGCTACATCACAACATATTGCTCCAGGAAAGTGCACTGTGTTTCAACTGATGTAATACTGTGTTCTGTATTGGTGACTACACCATACTTATGCTTGTTCAGATGTCAAATGTCTGCAATTCTTTGACTTATTAAATTGCTTATTAGGTGATTCATCCTATTGATTGCGCTGATTAAATTTTGTAATCTGCCTTGAGTCTCAGTGAGAAAGGTGGACTGTAAATAACAAAAAATATAAATATTGTTACAAACTTAGATGATATTCAATTGCTGAGCTGTAAAAAAAAAAGCACACACACACACCCCCCCCCCAGCAGCAGGGCAGGGAAGGCGGGGGGGGGGGCAGAAAATTTGAGGGGTGGTGGAACAGTTGATTTCAGGGATTTTCCAAGGCCTTTCCCCTTCTTCCAATTTTTCTGATAAAATTTTGAGAGTACTGAAAAAACTCCTGTGAAATATTTTCTCTTAGATTGAATGAAATGTTTTTAAAGACATGTGTATGTTAAAATGTCTGACTCAGGCAACCCTATGAATAAGTGTTCTCCAAAATGTCCTGTTAACAGCCTTGCTCAAGTCTTGCAAGCTGTAGACATACACGACTCTTAAATTCAATATATATTTCTGCACCTAGAAAGATACCTAATCTTCATGAGGGGAGCATGCAGTACCCTCATTACTTTTTAGCTGTTGTAGAGCTTCTGTTGTTGTCCTTTTGACATGATTTGTGGTTGGCCTTTTCATCTCTCCCTCAAATCACTGTGACACCTACACATTGGGTAAAAAGCAGAGGCATAGCTTTAAGGGGACAGGGGGGTCATCATGCATGTGCTGGTGGGGATGGAAAATCACCCACACACACACACACCAGGAGACCTTGTGAGCTTTGCAGGAGTTGGGGCTCGCAAGGTCTCCTGGGAAGTGTAGTTCCCACCAGGCTGCTTTTAAACTAAGGTAAGGGGGGGGCAGGCACCATTTTGCCCTGGGCGTCATTTCCCCCACCCCTACACCTCTGGTAAAAAGTAGCTTATTGTCCTACCTTGTAGAAGGAATAAACAGATCAGAAGGAGGTGGGGCAGAAACTGCACCCAAGTCTTACTGGAAATGTGGAAAGCAGTTGCTAACTTCTGTCCAAATTAACTCCGTCTGTACACCTGCTGGAGTAACTTGGCTGTCTTCTCTTTCCCTCCCTCCTGCTTAACTTCCTTGGAAATAAAATTGGGATAGCAACTTTTTCCTTCTCATCCTTATTCAGAAATGCTGTCAATAAAAAAGAGATCAGGGGATCAGCATCAGGAGTTGTGAATGGGACTTTGATAATATAAACATGAGAATGAAGTCAGATGGTATACCTAAAATTATCGCTGCAAATGCCACTACCAATCCTAGACTGAGATAATCTTTCTATGTGAGAAGTGTGCTTATTTTACCATTAAGAAATGCTGTCCTCATTGATATTTTCTCCCTTGAGATTAGCTAATAACAGAAGACATAGGCTTTAGGAGCAGCTCTTTGGGAAATGCCTGGAACTGAGCGACAGCACAGTTTGTTTGGTAAAGCTCCCTGTGGATTAAATCCAACATGTGAACCTTTTTAAAAAGTTTTTTTTAAAATCCTGTTAAAATCTGTCATTGTAGGAGGAGGTTTTTCCTTATCCTGAGATTAGCAATGAAGAATTGGAGGAAATTAACCAGTTCGTAGAGCCTGTAGAAAAATTCTTCAGTGAAGAAGGTATTTTATCTTTTCTTCTCATAAAGACTTTATGTGTATTCTTATGTAAGCCATGTTATTAACGATAAAACTTTGCAGCTTGTATTACATTGTGTTCCAGGACCTGTAATCCCTGTCCTGCTGCATTGTTTAATGGAGATCTTTTCTGTCCGATTGAAATTCTTTTCATATTTTGTAATCTGTTATTAGTATTATGGTTAGTGTTAGTGGGAAATGTAGGGTGTAAATGACGTTAATAATCATCATAACAGTCAGCCAAAAGAAGAAAGTATGACATATTTCAGGAGTAAGAAGTTTTACTATCATGTGTAAGCAGCTCCTGAGATTTTTTCTTAAAATATGTTCATTTGCTTTGTTATGTTGAGCATTCGATGCATTTTTCTCGTGGTGGTGTAGAAGAGATGATTGCCCAGATGTCTTTCTGTCATGATGCAGTTGGGTGCTAAAATAATTTGCTTAAATGGTGTTGCCTGGCTGTGCTCCACTTTATGGAAGGTCAATACTTTGGTTGATTTATGGGTTAGCATTGGGATTTGATCATATGAAAAGCAATTTAACTGAGTAGCTTAGACCTCTTCTGGTGCTTGCTGGCTTCTTAGTAGCAAACCGTTTTAAAAAATCATCTGACTCCTGTCAGGGTTTATCTCCATCAATAAGTTTTAGCTAAATTAACAGAGTACAGCTATGCTGTTCAGTTAATACTTATTCTTTTTCAGTGGATTCTAAGAAAATCGACCAGGATGCTAAAATTCCTCAGGAGACACTTAATGGACTAAAAAACCTGGGACTCTTTGGCATACAGATTCCAGAGGAATATGGTGAGTTAAATATCTTTCACATTCAACCCTATCTTCTGCCATGCCCCATCACAAGTATTATATTACCAACCTTGTTCCTTAAACTGTGTTTTTGTTCAGAGTACTCCTTCCGCCAAGTTGTATAAAGCTTCAAATTCTTTAAAGGGTGCAAGTAATCTGTTTCTGGGGCATGTTGTTTTTGCAAGTGGGAAAAAAATCTATATGTACCTCCAGTTAGTTGACGTATGTGGATCTTTTTATTTGGTCTTCTATCTCGAAAAATACCTTTTAATACTGGCACAATGAAGCAGCAGTTGATCTCAACACAACCCTTTAATCTGGGTGGGTTTCACATGTTTAGCTGGAATGCCACAGGCATATGCATTTTTTGAAAAATGTATAATAAATGCAATTGACTTCAATACAGCTTCTTGTGTGAGCAGTTAGTTAGATGTGATTCCTTTTAACAGGTGGCCTTGGTCTTTCAAATACTATGTATGCACGTTTGGGAGAAATTACTTCTCAAGATGGCGCTATTGCAGTAACGTTAGCAGCTCACCAAGCTATAGGACTAAAGGTAACTTTCCAGTTCTTAGGATCATTCTTATGCTAAGCTCTGCAGTATTAGTGTTTCAAGGCTACACTTGCATCCCGCCCCCCCAAGATATTACCAGAGTTGTTGCTGTTCAGTAACAGGGAAAACCCTTGAACCAAGTGGACAACAGGTGTATTGATAAGGTGTCAGTGGAATAAAATGTGAACAGAAGTTGAACAATAAAGGTGAAATTTGCTGAGCCTCTTTTTATATTTCTCCAGGTGTGGTGGTGTAAATAAAGTACTGTTGCAAACAGTATTAAAGATAGCAGGTCTTGTAAACTGATAAGCATCTTACATATTAATTGTTCAATTCTTGATGAACTGATATGAACTTTTTACTGGTGTAAATTGTTTTGATTGTGCTCAAAAGGAAAGCCTATCTAAGCATCTGAATCATTGTAACAACCAAATTGTTCAGAATTCTGTGTCCAATGAGAAATGCTTAAAATGAACGTGGGTGAGTACAAGCAACAAGTAGCCAAGATGCTGGAGGTGGTTACAAAAAGGTTAAGACTGACTTATGATCCTCACTGCTTAGCCACTGAAAGGAACATGAAGGAATGTTACCTTGGTACCCTGGACCTCTGACCTGAATGAAGGTGATACAACAGTTCAACTCAATGTATGTACATATAGTTAGTGCTCATTCATTAATTACAGACCTGAAAAATAACCGTTGCTTTTTAACCTATTTTAAATCAAGAAAAATGCAAGAGGACTTGCTTGTGTATGTCCTGGTGTGTAGCAGTAAGTGGCCTGCTTTGGTTTTATTGCAGGGGATCCTTATTGCAGGCACTGAAGAGCAAAAGAAAAAGTATCTACCTAAATTGGCGTCTGGGGAACACATTGCAGCATTTTGTCTCACAGAGCCAGGAAGGTAAGATGTTTTTTTTAAAAGAGCTGCCAGTATTGGTTAGGAACTGAGCTACAAACCAGGTCTCTCTAATGTGATCTCAGTTGGTGGTCATATTCCACTTCATCTCACTTTTTTCTGTATGGTGCTTATCAGAAAGATAAGGTAATTGAATACTTTAAAACATGGTAGAAATGTTAATTTGTATTATCACTTCCAGCAAGAGTTTCATTAACAAGAAGTAAGCTGATATCAAAGGTAGTCCCTGTGCAAGCATCGGGTCATTACTGTCCCATAGAGAGACATCACATCACAATGTTTACTAGGCAGATTATGTTTATGGGGTAGTTTGCCATTGTCTTCCCCAGTCATCTACACTTTATCTCCAGCAAGCTGAGAACTCATTTTATCAAACATGGATGGATAGAAGGCTGATTCAACCTTGAACTGGCTACTTGAAACTGACTTCGTTGGGATCAAACTCATTTTGGGAGCAGATCTTTGAATGTAGTACTGTAGCTTACCACTCTGCACCAAGCTGATACTGGAAGATGACTATTTACATTTCTTAATCACAGATGATAGCTGCGGATATCTCATCCTAGACAATCCTTTTGATTATGGCTGAATGTGTATGCATCAGAAGAAAAACCTTGTCATCCCCTTTAAGCTTGCAAGTTTGGGGGGGGGGGGGTACTTGCAGACAATGAAATTTTTGAAAGCGTTTGTCGTGACTGTTTGCAAAAGCAATATAGGAGACTGTTCAGAAAATTGTTTGCGTAAATAATTGTTGGGATATTTAACTCCTTGTGGCGAAAATATAAGTCTTTTGTTTATTTCCTGGGATCTGGGCTATTGCCTATTTGATTGAGTTCTTTTGCTCATTTCAAATACTAAACTCTTTTTTTGTTATATTTTAGTGGAAGTGATGCTGCATCTATTCAGACTAGAGCAGCTTTGAGCGAAGATGGCAAGAGCTTTTTATTAAATGGTTCCAAGGTACTTATCTGCTGAAAAGAGAGATTATTTTTTCTGCTTGTCAGTTTGATCTCATAGTTTTGCCTAATCCAGTTGTACTAAAGGGAAAGCTAGTAAGAGAACAAGATCCAAATTTTTAAAAAAACTATCATAATTTGGAGGGATAACTGCTTGCTAAGGTTAACGAGTGAAGAAGTGAAGTTTTCTGCCTGGATGTGGGATCTGTTCTCTGAGTGGTGTTTTCCTTTTTTCAGCTCAAGGCTTGTTCAAAAGCAGTCTGTACTAAAGAGTATGGGTTGGAGGGGGCGGAGAATCTGTCACTCAACTCATATATTTTGTGACATAATTAAAAGCATTGCAGAAGGGCCTCTTTCTTGTTCAATTGCAGATATGGATATCAAATGGTGGTATTGCAGATATCTTTACCGTCTTTGCAAGGACAGAGGTGGTTGACAAAGATGGTTCAACCAAAGACAAAATTACTGCTTTCATCGTGGAAAGAGCTTTTGGTGGGATCACTAATGGAAAACCAGAGGATAAACTAGGCATTCGAGGATCTAACAGTAAGAGCCACATTAAAAGTGCTTGGAGAAGATGCAGAATTATGACCTGGGGAATATATGAAGAAATCTAGGTTCTTCTTGTCAGCTGCATTTTGTCAGATGTTTGAGAGGGACTTCTTTCTCTGTTACCTGTTGGTAACATTGCATATTGTAATGATTGCTAACCAGTTGTGGTTATAAATCTTTGTTTCTAAAGTTGCTTAGTTAAAGGACTGTCTTTGCTGCTATATCGACTTCAGATTTCCATCAATATGTCTAAATCTCAATTTGGTCTCATCCATGGATATTTAAATCTACAGATTGGGACTCTGGGCAGACAACACAGATCTTTCTAAAAACTAAGAAAAATCCAGAAACATCTAATATCTAAAAAATAAAAACCAAAAAGGGTGGGGGGGTGAACTTACACAGAATGATAAAAAGAGCATTTGTGTTTTGAAGAAATGAGAGCCTTCGTTGTCTGTTGCTAAGCAACCACAACAGAATTGCCATCATTCAGGTGTTATTTCTGTTAGTAAAGCCAGGGGGAGGGACAAGGTTCTTTCCATTTTGACCTTTGAGGGATGACTCATTGGGAGTCAAGCCTGTTAGTTACCACTGGTTAAGTTGTTATCACATAACTTGTATTAATTACCCTCACAGTTCAATAGTAGCCACTTCTTGAAATTTCACACTTGGGTTTGGTAGGCCAAGGTTTGAACCAGAGGTGGGATCCAACCAGTTCTCACCACTTCTCTAGAAGTGGTTACTAATTTTTTTCTGAGTGCTGAGAAGGGGTTACTAAAGCAACCTTCCTGCCCAATAGTGACTGGAGGTGCGTGTGTGCGGCAGCACCACTGTTTGAATCCCACTACCATCGGAATCTGTTATTAAATTTTTTGGATCCCACCACTGGTTTGAACCCCTACTCAGCTATAGAATTTCTTTGGATGACTTTGGACCAGTCACACACTATTTGCCTAACATACCTCACAGGCTTGTTGTGAAAATAAGATGCAGAAGAGGTGAATATTATAAGAGTTTAATGTATTTATTCAAGTTGTATGTTGCTTTTATTGTATTATCATTGTTGTTTTAAACTGCCCAGAGCCCTTTGGGGATGGGGCGATATACTTAATTAATTAACTAATTAATTAACGTCGTCGTCGTCGTAGTAGTAGTAAGCATTTCTACCAAAGCCTCAACACAAAAATCAATGTTGAAAGCAAAAAACCAGAGAAAAATGCAACACTTCAATTTTGGAAAGATCTGTGGGAAAGTGAGAAGGATTACAACAGGAATGTGCAATGGATAAAAGATTTTGAGAAAGATGTTGGCCAAAAACAAATTCAAGAGCTGGAAATAACAACTGATATAATAACAAATCAAAGCAAGAAAGTGAAAAACTGGACAGCACCAGGACATGATCAATTGCATGGCTTCTGGCTCAATTACCTAACCAGTTTGCATCCAACAATACCCAAGCAGTTCAGTGAAGCCATGCAAAATGGTGAAATCGATAAATGTCGAACAACTGGGAAGACATACTTGATTCAGAAAGATCCAGCCAAAGGAGCAACACCACGATGCTCAAACTTCTCCCTGCTCACCGACATAATAGCAGATAACATCATGGACTTCTTGGAAGCAAATAGCAGATAGCCAGAGGAGCAAAAGGGGAACAAAAGAAGGAGCAGGGGTACAAAAGATCAACTCCTGATAGACAAAATGATAATGGAGAACTGCAAGAATTGAAGAACGAATTTGCATATGGTCTGGATCGATTATAAGAAGGCATTTGACTCACTGCCCCATAGTTGGATCATGAAATGCTTGGAAACCATTGGCATCAGCAAAAACATTTAAGTATTCACTGAAAAAGCGATGAGACAGTGGAAAACTGAACTGACAGTCGGAAATGAAAACTTCGAAACAGTCAACATTAAGCAAGGAATTTTCCAAGGTGATTCACTACCACCTTTACTATTTATCATTGCCATGATCCCACTAACAGTAATTTTAAAGAAAACAAAGTTGGGATATCAAATGGCCAAAGAGTTGGAAAAAAATCTCACATTTGCTGTACACGGATGATTTGAAGCTGTATGGGAAATCAGACACAGAAATCCAGTCACTAGTGAACACAGTCCAAATATTCAGCAAAGACATTTCAATGGAGTTTGGCCTGGAAAAGAGCGCTACTGTGGCAATAAATAGGGGCAAGATCACCGAGAGTGATGGCATAGAAATGCCTGACGACCAACTCATCAAGTGCAACCGCGAGGCAGCTTATAAATTCCTGAGCATTTTGCAGCTAGATAACATCAAACACAGGCAAATGAAGACTGTGGTCAGCAGAGAATACGCCCAGAGGGTCAGGAAAATTTTGAAATCTAAATTAAATGGCGAGAATACCATCAAGGTCATCAACACCTGGGCCATACCCTTCATCAGGTACACTGCGGGAATCATCAACTAGACACAGGCTGAGTTGGATGCATTGGATAGAAACTCAGAAGCTTATGACAGTGCACCATGCTTTACACCTACTCAGTGATACCGATAGATTATACCTTCCCTGGAGATCTGGTGGCAGAGGCTTACTGCAAGTACAGCAAACAGTGGAAGAGGAGAAGCATGTGCTGGCCGATTATGTGAATGAAAGTCAAGAACAGGCATTGATTGAAGTAAAGAACAGACATTTGCTGAAGACCCAGAAAACCAAACAAGAATACAGAAAAAATGTGATTAGAATGAGGACTGAAAGCTGGCACAACAAAGCACTGCACAACCAATTTCTGGAGAAGATCAAGGACAAGATTGCCCAGACTGAGTACAAACAGAGGCACAACTCAGTGGCCAAGATGATCCACTGGAGTTTATGCAAGAATAACAACATAAGAACAGATAAGAACTGGTGGAAACATTGTCCAAAGAAAGTAACGGAAAATGAGAAGGTCAAGATCCTGTGAGAGTTTCGAATCCAAATGGACAAAGTGTTGAAACACAATACACCAGACATCACTGTGATCGAGGACAAGAAAGTGGGCACCATCAACATAGCAGTCCCCTATGACAGCAGGGTCATTAAAAAAGAACACAAGAAAGTCACTAGATGCCACGATTTGAAAATCGAGCTTCAGCCTCTATGGCACAAACCAGCTGAGGTCGTCCCAGTGGTAATCGGCACGCTGGGCGCCATCCCGAAAACACTAGGGCAGCACTTGAAACATCTTCGAACTGACAAAATTAACATCTGTCAAATTCAGAAAGCAGCCCTGCTGGGATCCGCACGAATTCTAGGCCGATACATTGCAACTTCCTAGGCCTCTGGGTGAGGCTCGAATTGTAATGAAGGCCAACAACCAGCTAAAGATCTGGCAGCTGTGAAATCTACAATAATAATAATAGTGTTAAATAAATAAATATAACTGAAGGTGGAGGGCAGATAAAAAGCAGTTTGGTTTGTGGGGCGGATATAATGAAGCAGGGAAAGGAAAGGATATGGGAGCTGCTAGGAGGAAGGAAAGAGGAGATAGTGTGGAGAGGAGATCCAAGGGAAAGGTATCACCTGCAAGGCCTTGCAGGTTTTCCAATGTGCAGTTGGACAGATTTTTCCTGGGAAGAGGGTGCTAGAAGGAGGAAAAGTTGAAGATAGAGAGGGCAGATAAAGTTAGTCTGGCTAGTAGATGCGAATGATAGAAGGAAGTAGAGGAAAGGGAGAGGCTATGGGGGCTTTCAGGGAAGGGGCATGTGAGATGTCCCTACAAGTCCTTGTACATTCCTTCATTTGTGTAAAACTGTGAAAACAAGAAAGAAAAGGGTAATACAAGTAAATATGTTTCAGTATTATTCAACTTCAGAAGAAAATTTTGTTCCCATTTCTTGGCAGTCTTCCAATTTGGAGTTCTGTAAGCATTACCCATGGTGGTGAGTGGGAACTAATGGATCTCTCTGGTCTCATTTTCCCTATAGCTTTAGAATGATTGCTGATACAGTGGAGGATCATTTCATGTGATAGTTAACTCATATTTTTCTATATGGCACCTTAATGAAGGGGCCATGCATCTACTTTGCATAGCACACTGTGGACATAGTAATATTTATTCCCCTTACAGAATATTGTCTCTAACCTGTCAATTTAATCTTCTAAGCAAAGTAGATCAACTTAACCTTGTAGGAAGGACTTAGTTTCAAGAGCAGACCAGGGAACTGCATGACTCTTGCCCGCTTCTTTCTATCCAGTTAAAATTCAGTTTCTCAAAGTGATACAGAGAACATTCCTAAGCAGGCCAGGCCAGAGGTAACTCCTGTGCTGTTCAGTTGAGTGTGCTTAGAATTGCAGGGAATTTAGGAGCATAACCTGCTTCATTTTAATATAAGTTGATTTCTGTTATAGTTAAAAACAAAATTGGGTAGAGGAGGAGCAGGCGAAACTGCATAGATTGAAAAAATCCAGGGAATTCAGTTAACAGTAAAGGTTGAGTCTCACTGTTATTTTATTCTGGTTGAACTTGAAATGTATTATTATTATTTTAAGCTGCCCTAAAATGCAAGGAAAGGCAGAGTGTAAATATTTTAACATTAAAATATTAAGTTAATACAAACAGACTTCTAGTCACATCTGGTGCTAGAAATGAAATTGTGTCATGCTTTAAACACTGATGCCTAAAATACAGCAATATTAGTATAGTCTTCTTTATTTTACAGCTTGTGAAGTTCACTTTGAAAATACAAAAGTTCCGATAGAGAATGTTGTTGGAGAGATAGGAGGAGGATTTAAGGTAAGGTGCAGGAAATAACTGAATGCACAGACTGTAGAGTAGTTAAGTTGTGGTAAACTGGAATTTCATGGAGGTTAGAATTTGAGTGGGTAATCATCCAAAGCAAACTGCTTTAAAAAGTGGTTTGTTTGCCAACCATGACCTTGAATACTTAAAAAAGTGGTCACCATCTTACAACATAAAATTTTCCCCAGAATTGTTTTTCTTAATTTTACCATTTTCTATTAGTAGAAAAATATCAATTTGAAGATTTATCCCATTGAAAGTAAAGAAATTGCACACAACTTCCACACTTGAATGCTCATGTGAAGGGTAATTGCTGATAGTCAGAATTCATAGATCTGTAGAAAATATAGTCAGCTTTGAATGTCCCAGCATAATCAACACAGGAATTTGACTGATATGTGTTTTTTTGTATCTGACCTTTTTTGAAGATGGTTAGACTTCTGAGACTTCCTTATTCAGGTAACTGGAGGTTGTTAACTTCTGATTCTCTGCCTCTCGGCTGTATGTGACTCACCAGGGATATATTTCTGTCTAGTTAAAACAGTGAAGCTGTGTAACAACCTCTTCAGTGGCCATCCCCAGCTACTCAACCTTTTTTCCATAAGGACTCACCAGAGCCTAAGAATCCCTTGGAAGCCCTGGGACTAAGGCAGCTGGGAGTTTCCTGCATCTCTCTCATGTTTTTTTCCTAAGTGGATAGACTATTTGTCTTCAAGATGTAGTAGGGCAGAAATGTCAATTGCTGGCATTAACCCCCCCCAAAATGTCACAATGATCATTAATGAATTCCAGCAATTGCGGTACACTAAATTTAAATAATAATAATAATAATAATAATAATAATAATAATAATAATAATAATAATAATAATAATAATAATAATAATAATAATAATAATAATAATAATATCCTTATGCTGTCCAAAACATAAAACATCTTAGTCTGTTATTGTAAGATGTTCAGCACTATTTATTTTGTCAGTCAACCAGTTAAGTACAAATTAAATTGAATAATATTGGTCATTGACCTTAAATTCATCATCTCCTTTGCAGTGTTGTAACTTGATCAGGTTAAAGTTTAATCAGCTGAGTCAATTTTGTCTTCTACATTGACCGCAATTACATTATTTAGAAGAAATTGGCATGTATTTATAATGGGGTTTGTTAGTTGCCTGTTGTTGCTTTCCACCTCATGTTCTAAGACTGAGAACGCAGACACACCCACCCACCCACCCAAATGACTGCAGTGATTCGATAATGAAGTATAGGAATCTTTCAGGAGAAAATAATCAGATTGTTCTTGGTATTGTTTGGTGAATGCTGTGTGCAGCAGATAAAGGGCTTTGCATGTAGCTAAACAACACATTGACAGCTGGGCCTCAAATAAAAGAAAGCCAGCTTGGTTTAAAAAAAAATCCCAAGCATTGTTTCTTGAATAAAGGCTGCTTATCTTCTCTACAGGTCGCTATGAATATCTTAAATAGTGGACGATTCAGCATGGGCAGTGCATCTGCTGGAATGCTCAAGAAACTGATAGGTAAGACTAAGCATGATATGTTCCTGGATAGGGTTCTGTGTCTGTATTGGTTCTGTGTCTACAGAACTGTCTACAGAAAATAATTTGTATTATGTGCACAGATTAACCTACCTCACAGAGTGGTTGTCAGGATGAAAAGGAGGAGATGAAAGCCATGTAAAGCACCCTAATTCCATGTAGGAAACTTAGATAAAATGCTACAATTCATTCTTAGCTGCATCACAGAGAAATTGTACAAAAACTTTCCATACCATTACCTTCCATGTTTCAAGTCAAGATTTTTCGTAACATACATCACTCAATAAGAGTAAAAAACAGGCATTAGTGTATATGTCACATAGCATCTTGCTCTGAACTTGGAAGATGATGCTGTTTCCCTGTTTCTAGAGTATTTTCCAAAATGGAGGAACTTGGAATGTAGATAACTAAAAGTGGTGTAGAGGAAATGAATCCCATTACAATACAGTCAGTTGACAATAAATTTATGTATACTATAGCTCTTGGGGTTTTCCTTTTTAAATTTCTTAAAAACATTTAAAGAGATTTTTCATGGATCATGAAAGGCAATATTAGGTTGTCCACATCGTTGCATGGATATATCATGATAGATTTATATAATTGCAACTGCATGATTGATAAACTGTGTACTGATTTCTTGTGTAAAATGTTACTTGAATGAATTCTAGATATCTAAAATGTAGGTGGAAAGGGGCAGCATAGATAAGGGGATGGGTGGTGGAATCTACATAAATCTTCCCAAGGGGAGAGAAACATGTTTTCTGTAAGTAACTGCTCCAAGGAATATATTAAACAAAAGCAGCTATTGCCAGAAGCAAGAAGTTGGGCAGGGAGGGCACAACTTACTGTGGACCATTAGCCTCTGGATCATTAAGTAAATAGATACATACATTTCCCTTTCTCTGCGAGCTCGTACACACTTGTATGGCAAAAATCCTACTTGAGCATACATTGATATTTACGTTACACTTATTCTGCCCATTCTTCAAGGAACACAGGGCAGCATACATGGCTCTGCATTTTTCCCCACAATAACCTTGTACAGTGGCTTAGGTAGAAAGAGAGTTAACTGGCTGAAGATTAACCAATGAGCTTTTTAAAACAGATTTATTGTAAGGACCCCCCCCCCCTCCTACAGATGAGACCCCTCAGAAAAAAAGCCCCCCATTTTTTCTTTGGATTTAGTTGTTTTAATGTACAGCCTTTTTTGAGCCTAAGCGCAAGGTATCAAAAACCTGGGAAGTGTCAGAAAGACACCTGAGTTCAGCCATGACACTGAAGAGTCCCAGGAATGAGATAATACGTTGCTGGAATTAAAGTGGATTAAGTGCAGTCTTCCCCAGTTTCATGACAAACATTTCTCAAGAACAAAAGACCTTTCTATATTGAGGACATTACCCAGTGTATTCACATAGCAAAAGATATCTGCCCCGCCCAGGGTCATTGACTCACTGAAGGAAGGCAATTGAGATATTAAGTTGCCCTCCACCATTAATGCCATTAATTGTTTTACCTCTTCCTAGTCTTTGTGCCCATGCACATCTGGTCCACAGTAGCCTAGTTGAGGTAATTTTCCTAATTCTGCCTGTCAAAGCATGACAACAGTTAACTTTAAACTTGCTAGTACGATTCAGACTTCTTATCCTGACCCAATTCAAAATTGGAACTGCCAAACCCTCCACCAGACCCAGGACCTTCCATCCATAAAAAAAGCCCTAGTAAACTGTTC
The DNA here is from genome assembly GCF_021028975.2 of Sphaerodactylus townsendi. Lineage (NCBI taxonomy): Eukaryota > Metazoa > Chordata > Lepidosauria > Squamata > Sphaerodactylidae > Sphaerodactylus > Sphaerodactylus townsendi. Next base: position 59,939,222 of record NC_059427.1, read on the forward strand.
TAAGCCCTAGTAAACTGTTCCTCAGATCTCCAGTCCAGATCTCTGCTGGTTAGAACTCTGGCTGGAAACCCCTGCTGCATTCCACGGTATCTCTCCTTGCTTTGCTGGCTTCTTTCTTCACTTGTCAGACCTCTGCTAAACCACACCCTGGATTTCTTTAAATCTCAAACCTGATTTAATGTTGTATGCCCCCTCCTGAATCTTCCCAGTTTCTTCCTTCTCCCTCTAATAAGGTGGATTCTCTTGCTGCTGTGTGTGTGTGATTATGTGTCTATGAGTGCGTGGTTGGGAAATTAGTTTTCAGATACTTTGTATAGGTTCTCTGCATTATTCTTTTTTGTATACAATAAAGGTATTTCTGTGTTTGCAATTGCTTGTTCTCGTTCTCGTTCTCTCTCTCTCTCTCTCTCTGCTCTTATTTTATTTTATTTTGGGGTATCATTACTGAGATCTACTTTGAACACACAGACAAGATTTTGTGTTATCCTTTTCTGGAACATCTTCCAGAAAGTGGAACTAATTGCTCTCCTCAAGAACCAGTTTGGGTAACAAAGTGGTCTTGATCTTAATCACACACTAGATTGCATTGCTGTTTGCAGTGATAATCACTGGAACTTTGAAGTGGAGGCTAAAATTTGAAAAGATGCAATGTCAGGGAGCCCCATTTGGCCAGTATTGGTAACTGTTTTAGAAATGTGTATTTCTGTTTCATATTTTGCAATGTTTATTGCTGCAAACACCAGTGAACATTCAGCAAAACATGTAACACACAAAATGTGGATGCAATTCATTTTTATTTCCCAAAGATAGTTCGGAGTAGATTGTGCCCTCCTCTACATCCTGAACTATACTTTTCCAGGGGTAGTGTTGTTTAATTCCTAGCACTGCTTATTTTATTTATTTATTGGATTTCTTATACCGTCCACCACCGAAGGGCTCTGGACGGTGTACAACATGTAAAATTCAATAATATAAAACTCAATTACAACCATAAAACCAGTTTAAATTAATAAACTAATAAATACAATACAGACTTAGAATGCAGTCCTGTGCTTATTAATATAAGTGGAGAGTTGCATTGTGCAGAGTTGCATTGTTGGTGTGATTGTTCTGTGATTTATTTGCCCTGCTTAATCTGCAGAATAGCACAGCATAATGCAGTTCTCATAATTCACTATAGATGCTGTTTTATTTATCATAAAGACTTTTTCAGCCTGATCAAAGGATTTCTGTTTCAGTATAGGAACTCACATCAAATTCCAAGTCACAGAATATGTACTGCTGTTATTCTAGTGATGGTAGTAAGTCAAAGGTAGAAACAGACACCGTCTGTCCTAATGAAGGCATGACATTCAGCCCATAAAAATAATGAACAGATACTTTTCAGAATTTAGAGGTAGTTAAGAAAGCATTACATTTTTGGAATTTGATTGCTGGATTAATTTCTTACTCTTTTCTTTTTTATAAAGAAATGACTGCAGAGTATGCTTGCACAAGAAAACAGTTTAATAAGAAGCTAAGTGAATTTGGATTAATTCAGGTAACTGAGAAACTGTGGCTTGTTTATTTCAAAATAAACGTTTTTAAATCTTTTTTTAAAAAATGGGTTATATTTATATAAAAGTGTGTAGACCTGGTTTAAAACTGTATAAAATCTACATATCCTTGAAGGTATGTATGTGTGTATTTAGATTTATTGGCCGCTCTTCCCCATATAGGCTCAGAGCAGCTTACAGCATTAAAATATAACAGTAAGATCAATAAAATATGGTTATCTATTGTTAGGTCTTGGACCCTTAAGCCAATAAACGAACTCTGAAGTATTGATTAGTAGCGTTTATTGAATAGGCATCGAAGCACCACACTGGTAAACCCAGTTCTGATGAAGCTGGCATCCACAGTGCCCTTTATTCCCCCAAGCGAAACCCCCCCCCCTCCCGTTTTCCCAAGAATTTGTGAAAAACAGCCTTTGGAGCTACGGCCCCCCAAGGTTGCCAGCAGATGGCAAGAAAAAACCACCTGGCTTCCTGCCCCATGAGATAACAATGTAACATTGTTCCCATTGGACAGGAGGGCCAGGGAAAGCCTAGTAGTCTACAAGTACATGAAGCCATAAAGTGAAGATCAAGGAAAAATGCTTAGATGGAAGTGGATATATATAGCAGGCTGGTTACATATATCTTAATAGCAGCAGCAATTTGTTGTTTTAAGCAGTTATGTGTTTCTATGAATGCATCTCAATCACCTGGATAACATCCCCCTGACATCTATATACCAGCACCATAATCACTTCAGAGGGATAAACAATTCAATCAAGAATGTTCCCTCCCCCAAAATTCACATTCGTATAGGGAAGGAAAAAAGGAAGAGGAAAGGAAGGCCAGTTGAATGAATAAAAAGCATTACTGCCTCAGCCACTGGCTGGCAGAACTGCCCAAAGTCTCACAGGGCGCAGGTCTTACTAGATAGAGCATTCCACTGGGCTGGGTTCCTGGCCAAAAAGGATCTGGTTCTGGTTGAGGCCAGCTGGACAGCTTTCAGGCCAGGAATCACCAAGAAGTTGTTATTTGTGGAGAGTAATGATCTCTGGGGAACGTATTGATAGAGATGGTCCTGTAGATACAAAGACCCCAGACAATTTATGGCTTTGAAGGCTAGCACCAAAACCTTGAATCTGATTCATTGCTCCACCTTAAGCCAGTGCACTAACTGGATATCTGTCCACTATTGGTCCTGGACAACTGCATTTTGCACCAACTGGAGCTTCCAAAGCAGCCTGAAGGGCAGTCCTGCATATAGTGAATTGCAGTAATCCAGTCTAGAGGTGACCATTGCATGGATCACTGTGGCTGTCAGGTTGGGTCATGTATGGTGCCAACTACCTAGTCTGGTGAAGATGGTAAAACACCTGGTGGGTTACATTTGTGACATGTGCCTCCATTGACAGGAAGGCATCCAGGATCACTCCTAGACTTTTGACGGTCAGCATATGGGTTAACTGCACCCTGTGAAGAGTTGGAAGTTGGCTATCCCCATCTGCACTTCCCTTGCCCAGCCATAGGCCATCTTAAATGGATTTAGTTTCAGCCGACTCTGCTATAGCTATTATACCATGACCCCTATACAGCTGGCCAGAATATCTGGGAAGGGGGGGCATCTTGCTGGCTACCCATCAACAAATATAGCTGGGTGTCATCAGTGGACTGATCACAACCCAGCCTGAAGCTCCGGACCAACTTGGCAAGATAGCACATATAAATGTTAAATAACATTGGCGAGCAAATTCTCCCTTGTGGAATCCCACACACCAACAAATGATGTTACGAGGTTTTCTCCCAAATTACCACCCTCTGTCCCTAACCCTGGAAAAATGAGCACTACCACTTCAAGGGCTGACCTGCATACCTCAGCATTGGTGAGATGATGAGTCAAAAGATTGTGATTGACTAGGTTAAAAACTGCTGTCAGATCAAGTGATAACAGCAGGGCTGACCCATCTTGGTCCAGCTTCCTCCAGACATCATCTGTGAGGGCAACCAGAGTCATCTCCATTCCACAGCCAGGGCCAGATTGAAATGGGTCCAAGACCAATGTGTCCTTGAGGAAACCTAGATCTGCTCTGCAACTGCCCTCTCTACCACCTTACCCTGGAATGGAAAGTGGGACACTGGGTGGTAGTTGGAAGGAGCCAGTGGATCCAGTGATGGCTTTTTCCAGAGCTGCTCTATATATATGTCACTAAATACCGTGTGTGTGTGTGTGCATTATATAAAACGATGTTGATTTCTGAAATTATTGATTTCTGAATTGCTGTTGCCAGTTTTCCAGAAGGTTTAGAGATGAAAGGGCATTTCATTGAATTGTTTCTCTTTTATCAGGAAAAAATTGCCCTTATGGCTCGAAAAGCATACGTAATGGAGAGCATGGCATACTTGACTGCAGGGATGATGGACAAACCAGGGATTCCAGATTGCTCAATTGAAGCAGCCATGGTTAAGGTACGTTTTTGTTGTGCGTGCACAACAATTGTAAATTTCGTTGTGCGTGCACAATGACAATAAAATGCTTATGCTTATGCTTATTTTTCTGAAATACTGGTATCTAGCTACAGGCATCTGTACTAATTTATTTACTTTACTTACAGTTTGGATTTCTCACTGAGACTCAGAGTAGATTAAACACTGCAAATTTACAACATCCATACGTAGAGAAATCTAAAAAGCAAAGAGTAGATTGATGTGATCAATATGAGTAGACATCAGATGAGCAATGTACTAGGATTACAAAAACTTGAATGAACATAGTAGGTTATTAGGCACTATACAGAGTGTGGATGTAATGCAGAAAAATGCTGTTACGTCAGTGGAAAACAATGAAATAACAAGATAATACATGCAGCAAAATGGATAGTATGTCCTGTGCACATTGGTATAATCCACAGTCCCTTTCCCTTTATAAAGCACCTTCCCGAAACTGCGCTGTTAAAGCTTAGCCCTGTTAACTTTCTAGGTAAGCTTTCCCGAACAACATAATTTGCAGAATAACAGTAATGTGGGACCTTCCTGACTTTCCAGTTAGGCCATTCCACAAGGTGGGCGGCACGACAGGTAAAGCATGTATATGGGAAGTTCTTGATCTTGTCCATTTGCCAGGTGGCACCTGCTTAATTCTCTGAACAGGTGAGTGGTGCTGAACATAGAAGGGGAGATGGTCTTGGAGATACGAAGATTTGAGGCCATGCAGGGCTTTATGCATGACTAGTGGGCCTGGCTACGCATTGCTGTGGCAATTGTCCTCTCATCATAGTCCGCAACCCACACAAATGTCCATGCAGGTCCAATGATCCCCAGCATAGCCTTTTGGGGTGGTCAAATGGAATCTCTCTTTCCCTTTTCAATGTACATCGTTATATGGTGCTGTCTTTTTTTTTAGTATAAGGTAACCCTTTCCATTCCACAGCAGAACTGTCCAGAGTGCGAATTCCGCTGTCCCATGAGGCTGGTTGACATGCACAGTCCTGGCTTGGGTAAGGCAGAACTGGGCCAAGCAGACTGTCCCAGTCAGGCAGCAGAGGCAGGGTGGTGAGGCGCTCAGATCAAGGCCAGCTCCCTGCGTTCTTAAAGGGCCATGTGCCAAAGAAGTGGAGCCGGTAGTGTTGGTTTGCCCCCACCCCGCAGATTTTCTTAGAAGAAAAAGGCAAACTCCAGCTCGCTTTTAGTAAAAGAGAGCTGTGGTGAATATGGGTGAGGAAGTGGGTAAGTGGTGGTTGGATGTGAGGCAGGGCTGAGTGAGGTGTGTGAGGATGAGCTGGATCTGTATGAGAGTATGTGTGTTGTGTGGTAGCAGTGGGTGAGGCACAGAGAGTGAAAGTTACCTGCGTGTGAGGGGGGGGGAACCGCACCTGACGTCTCACACAGCAAAGTGTGTATGTGTTTCACTTCCAGTCGTATTACCTAACAGTATTACCTATTTCAGTGGTGGCGAACCTTTGGAACTCCAGATGTTATGGACTACAATTCCCATCAGCCTGTCCGGGCGCGGGTGGAGCGATAGTAGCCGCCCCCGCGCCCGGACTGAAGCCGGCGATCCTGAGGCCAGCTGGGCAGGGGGGTTCCTCGGGACCGGCGTGGAAACGCGTCAAAGTTTCGACGCGAGGATGCTTCAAAGAAACGAAGCTCCGTAGCTCCGGCCGTGCCCGGAGCGCAGCTGAGCCCGATCGGCTCGGCAGGGACGCGCTGCAGCTGGGCAGGGGGAGGGTTTTGAGTCTGGGAAGGGGATTTAAGGGAGAGCAAAGGGAAGCTCAGGAGCTGCCGCTGCAGCAGGGTGACGTGGGAGGGGTGTGGAGTGGTGGAAGGGCCAGACAGCTCGTGAGGAGGGTGCGTTGGGAGGGTGTGCCAGGGCCACCTCCCGTCAGGCAGCAGTTGCTCATCCAGTGAGGCAACTGGGTGTGGCACGTCAGCTGTCTAGCCAACTCCGGCTGTTAGTGAGGCAACTGCGGCGGGGCTGGGCCTGACACGCGGGGGGGGGGGGGGGTTAGGGAAAAGACAGCTGGAGAAGCCAGAGGGGGCAGCCTTCAACACCAGGCGCCCTGTGGGCTAAATTGTTTCTTGGCCCCTCGGGCCAATTGGAAAAGAACATCTCTGGGGAGGACAACCCCCAGGACAGGGAGGGAGGGAAGGTTCCATTGCCCAAGGGCCCTGCGCAGGGAGGGAAAGCGCCACACAGCCCCAATTGGCTATGCTGGCAGGGGCTGATGGGAATTGTAGTCCATAACATCTGAGTGCCAAAGGTTCGCCACCACGGACCTATTTACTATTTTCAGTGCTCATCTCTGGCCATCTGTGCGAACATTGTAAGGGCATATCAACCTCTCAGGCCACAGACATGCTGCACGAACATTCTAAGGGTGACAGTTAAATACAGCCAGCTTCCTGGCCTGGTGCGCCAGGAAAAAGAAGTTTTACCTGGCTCAGGTATGGACTTTCGGCTATTTGAAGGTCCGATTACCTGCCCGCAACAGGGAGGAACGTCATGTGAAAATTTGGGGGCGATCCGTCCAGCAGCTTCTGAGAGAGACCATCAGGGACCATCAGGGACAAACACACGTTTAGATTTTTATATATATAGATAGTTGTAACTTTGGATTTAATCTGGTACCTGATGTCTGCCAATGGAGTGACTTCAGAATGAGTGTAATGTGTACCCCATGACCAGCTCCTAATATGAGGATTTATGTGATAATTAACAAAGGATGTCAGCAGAAGGGTATGTGCTTGTTTTATTGGTCTGCTTTTCCCTCTGTGGCTTCCTCCTATGTGGATATGACTGTTATGTGTATTTTGTCCATCCATGAAGATATTTGCTTGAAGTGAAAATGAATCCTGAAGTTCAGCAAGAAACTTGTGGTATTTAAGATCATGAGAGTCGTTCCTTGTCCTGATTTGAAATTTCCAAGTCAGAACAGCAGTAGCCCTGAAGATTTATAGTGGTGTTGCCGTGTATTTGATCTGGTGGATAAGGCAGTATATTCTTGTAAGAGTTGTGATCTGGTGTAGAGTTAAGGTGTATAAATGGCTATTATTTTTTTATGTAGGCCTACCTTTGACAAAGACTTTAAGTTGGGTTTCATGCTTCCCCCCCCCCTCATCCCAGTACAGTACTGGCAAGAATAAAGTTGTAATGAAATGCTCCAATTTGTTTCTTTGTTCAGCTGTCCTACTATAGTAGGGGAGTAATTATCTGGCCCCTGAACAATAACTTTAAAATAACTTTGTGAAGCCTACCTGGAGACCTTGGGCTAGTCACAGTTCTCACAGAACGCTCTCAGCCCCACCTACCACAAAGGTGTCTGTTGTGGGGAGAGGAAGGGAAAGAAGTTTGTAAACTGCCTTGAGTCTCCTTGCAGGAAAGCAAGGCGGGGTATAAATCCAAACTACTACTACTCTTCTTCTTCTAGTTAAAGAGAATATGGTAGTTATTTTTGCAATAATAATTTGGATTATTTTGTTACTGGCAGGTGTTTAGTTCTGAAAGTGCATGGGTTTGTGTCAGTGAAGCTTTACAAATCCTCGGTGGCCTTGGCTACATGAAAGATTATCCATATGAGCGCTATCTCCGGGATTGCAGAATACTTCTGATTTTTGAGGCAAGTATTACTACTCCTATTTTATAAATTCAAATCCAGTTTTAGATTACTAGCATAAAGCTGGGGAAGAAGAACGTGATGCCTTGTGGCCTCTTGAGTGTCACTGGATCTCTCCCCCATTCCAGATACTGTCCTGCATTTGATACTTTTCATTATAAGGTAGTCTTCATGGCATATAGATTGTGGAACCTGGCTGTACCCCACTGGCCATGCATAGGATGCCAGGGTAACAGCTGCTCTGTAAATTAGTGCTTGCTTTGTCACAGCAGCCAGAGCACAACATTTGGACTGGTCTGTCTGGTATTTCCAAAATGATATCTGCGCATTTCCTTCCAGTCACCTATGTTGGCCCATTCACCTTGGGAGCATTTTCTCTTGCTTGTCAGAACAGAAATAATAATTGTTGCAGTAGGGACCCCTGTTTAGAAGGTGTTTTGCTTACCAACTCAGTTGAATTCATAGCTGCAGAACAGAGTTAGGAGCAAGAAAAATACATAAGCCCATGGACTAAACTGATTTTGTGCAAAGACTTAATCTGAAGAATTTTGTAAGCTATAGCTTCACATAATGAGATCGATCCTTTAGTGAAGGCTTGTGATTGCAGTTCGGAGACATTAACAGTTAATAGAGAATTCTGATATGATAGAGAACCAGTGCTAAGCTCTCTCAGTTTAGTTTCCTCAGCTTCTGCCTCATTTCCAACTTTCCTTCTGTAAGAATAGTTGAATAGCAGAAGGGAAAGATGTCAAATACTCTGTAGACCGTGAAGTTTTCATATTTTTGTATTTACTAGTAACTGGAACTGAAACCTGGAGAAGCTATCCAGGAAGGCTGATTACATGTGGAGCCTCTGGCCAATTATGTACTCATGACAAGCTTTGCAGTGAGGGTTCATTCCCTTCAGGACTGATTCTTTCTATCGTGCATGTTTTAGCCTCTTTAGATCCCCTGCACCATGGGTCAGACTCTTGTCAAGGTTTCCAAAACCTAGTAAAGCCCAACTTTTCCTCCTGGTTCACAGGGAAAATGAAAGGAATCAGTATGAGTTTCACTTTCCCCTGGGCTTTCTTTGTCCTCCCGGCTTTCCTCTCCCACCCATCAGCAGTTCTTCCATCAGGGATATAGCAAGGAAGTGGGGGTAGGCAAAAATGGGCAAATCTGCATGGCTGGGGGATGCTGCAACCGGCAAACCACAGGACAAACCCACTGCGAAGTACACAGCTGTCAAGAAGGGTTAAGTGCACAAAAGCCCTCTGTTAAACAGTGTTTGGCCATCAGGTTCAACAGACCATCAGATAATCCACCTTATTCGATTAGTTAGCACTGACAATTCCAGCCTGGCTCTGAATGCTCTCAAGTGCATTTGCTGCTGAGCATAATATTGTTTATGATTAAAAGTGAATATGTAAAGTGCATCAGTTCTGCTTGGCATTCTCAGTCAATGTATATAATAATTTTAGTTAGCTAGTTATTCAGCCATCTGTTCACTTTGAAAGGTTTAATTGCTATAGCAACACCTGCTAAAAGTATAGTTTTCTCTTTGTCAGAATTTTATTATATCGTTTAGAACTGAACACTATTAAAATGTGCTTTGCTACTAAGACTTTGTGCAGGTGTCTGATTGTTCTTTCAGACTCTAAGGAAAGTTTTGGAACATTGGTGTTGCCTGCTTTATGCATAACTTACAAGACTTCTGGAGGTATACCATGAAAAGAAAATGCAATTTAGCAAAACTACTGTGAGCTTTCCCTTTCCTTGCCAGATAATTGCAAACAGAGAATTGTTAGTGTGCCACAACCACTTAGCAGATTTCGTGTTTGATGAAAGGACTAATTTCCAAATCAGTATTGCTGTTCCTTCCAAAATGGTGTTCTGTGTCATTAATTTCAATATTTCAAAGTCTTATTAAATATAACTTCTGTGTTACTTCCATCTTGAAGAAGAATTAGAACTGAAAGGTAGTTTCTGGAGTTGAAATTTAAAGGGAGCTCAATAAAGAAAAATACAGAACTAGATTTGGTTTCAGGCTTTTTTCAGATTTTTTCTTTACCAAACCAAAAAAAAAAAACCCCCAGTTATATACCTAGACAAATATACCTGGAGCTGAAAAAGCTGAATAGCATCCAACTTTTGCATCTTTTTAAATCCCTGCTGCCACCTCTGGGCAAGCTCAGCATGGCATGGAACTCTCTCCCCTACTTTATGGGAAATTTCTGGGTTAAAGAAACCCGAAAACAAAATTCACGGATAATTTTTATGGGTGCTCATGCCTATAACAGAACACCTTTTCTGCTTACAATGGATTAGATTCAATCAACCACAAAATGAGGTAGTTGGCGGGGGGGGGGGTGGATCTTTGTCCCTTTCCACTGCAGTTCCTCTATACTTACTAAAAGAAGTACTCCTGAAAATTAGGGGATCCCCAAGATTGATGTAGAATGTGGCATGTGAGAGGGGAGGCATGATTATAAGGAGGAATTAAAAGACATACTGCTTCTGTTTTCTCAGTTATGTGACCCCCAAATGACTTGCAACCCAAAAAAAAAAAAGACAGGAACAGCAGCGTTCATCCAGGGATGTTCCTGGATTCGTATACTGCTCCTTCAGAGGCTTGCTCTGTGAGCCAGTGGTGCTAAGACCAAGAGCTCTTTTGTCATCCTTTGTTCTGTGCCCAAGGATTTGTGTCTCTGGCCACATCCAAGCTACATGAACAGGAGGCAGACTTCCACCCCTGTTAAAAAAAAATCTGATGCAGTCGGTAAAGTTATTTGTCTGCTTTTTCCACCTTTGATGTTGTGGATGTTTGAATTTCTGTTACATGCTAAACAAGTTTTTTTTTAATTTTTCAGTTCCCATTTTTGAGGACAGCATGAGTGAATTTGCAAAAAGATGTTTTTAATCCTAGAATTTCTATTAAAAAAATCCCCAAGAAATACACTGAATTCAAAGTCTTGTAGTAGTGCCAACATTCATTACTCTTCCCATTTATATCTGAGAAAGAAGAAAATTGGTTTTGACAAGGTTCCCCATGCTGTTCTGATGGGGGAAAGAAGCTGTGAGAGAATACCAGAGGACACCAATAGGGACACTCCTGTAGACTGCTAAATTTGAGATGCAGATCTTTTAAACAACATGTCTGTTTAGAAGTTTAATAAGAAATGTTGATGGACAATTAACTGTGTTTCAAATGTGGGCAGGGAAGAGTTTTTTTAAAATTGGAACTTCTCTGTAGCTTCCTACTAAATGTGCGAAATGTAGTACACTTCATATTTGTCTAAACCAGGGGTCGGGAACCCGCGGCTCGCGAGCCGCATGCGGCTCTTCCGCCGCTGTTCTGCGGCTCCATGAGCCGAGACGCTGGGCCCATCTTCGCCCGCCCTGCAAGCAGCAGGGCGGGCGCATCACTCGCCCGCAGCCATCTAGGCCGCGCCGCTGGCTTCCCCTCCTGCCCGCCCCGCTGGTTGCGAGGCGGGTACTCTCCCGGCGGCCAGCCAGGCCGAGCCACCAGACCCATCTTCGCCCGCCCTGCAAGCAGCAGCAGTATGACATTCGCCAGCGGCGTCGATACGCAGCCATTCCCTGCCCACCCCGCTGGTTGTGAGGCGGGCGTTCTCCCGGCGGCCGGCCAGGCCGAGCCCTTCTTCGCCCGCCCTGCAAGCAGCAGGGCGGGCGCATCACTCACCCGCGGCCAGCCAGGCCGCGCTGCGGGCTTCGCCTCCTGCCCGCCCCGCTGGTTGCGAGGCGGGCGCTCTCCCGGCGGCCGGCCAGGCCGAGCCGCCGGACCCATCTTCGCCCGTCCTGCAAGCATGTTTCCTTACCATGTTTCCTTGCAAACTTACTGGAATAGTGATTGATTGAGCTCTTGTTTTAGGAGAGCCCAACCTTCACTTTCCCTTCCAGCAGTCTTGCCCATGGAATAACTCTCATCATCCCTCTGAGTTTATTAGTCTTCCATACGAAAATCTAATTGACACATGTGGCTACAAACTTCCTTGGTCCCCAGTAAGTTGGCAACATATGAATCCAAATGGATTCTCCCAGTAAGTTGGCAACATAAGAATCCAAATGGGTTCTCCCAGTAAATTGGTTCTCCCAGTAAGTTGGCAACTAAAAGGTAATGTAAGGTAATAGTAAGGTAATGTTTTCAATAAATCTTCCTCAATAAATTAATAGCTCTTGCTGTTAATTTACAGCACAAAATGGCTAGTGCTTTGTAGCTGAATAGGGGATTAGAGAATTGTTCCATCTTTTATACCCCTTGAAGGTAACATTGGCAAGAGCTATTTATTTGCTGAGGAAGATAGGTTGAAAATGTGACCTTACCATGGAGCACGTTCTTGTTTCCAACTTGCCATGGCTACACAGAAGCACAGTAATGTGAATGGCTAATTAGATTTAAAAACTGCTGTGCAAGAAGTGGCTGTCATACTGCTGTCATATAAGAATTTTTCCACAGTCTAACAGGCTGACTTTATTTATTGATTACATCAATATCAGTTCTGACAAGGCCTTTCATCTGATACTTCCTGCATTTCATGGCCTTTTGACACTTTTGTTTTGTTTGTTTTTTCTCTTAACCTCATATATAAATGTCTGCCTAGTGGGGATCCAATACATGCATCTGACAAACAGGCTGTACTCCATGCTGGAATAAAATCTTGTTCGTCTTTGAAGTGCTGCAAGACTCCTATTGTTGTACCCCCTAGTAGCATCTACCACTTTCTATGTATGACTTGTACCATTTCGCTCCACCTTTCAGCTGAGTGGCTTTTTACAAAATGTAAACAAAGGTATGCTTTGTCTCATTAGTGAAATTCTGAAAATACCTACATCTTCAAATGGATTTCAGTAATAACAGGAAAAATTCAGTCTGCCAGAAAAATTACTGTTACCTAAAGTCAGCCTTCCTCATGCAGTTTTTTTTCAAATGTGTGTGTACAACTCAAGCCCCATAGATTTTACATGCCATGTTTCATGTTGATAAGGCATACTGTATCAATATAAGTAATTAAACCGATTTTATCTAAGAATGTTTCATGTCTTAACTATAGGACATCTACCATGGTTCTATGACAATTAATATTTTCATTCTTTAAGTTATCTAACTGCAATTCGTTCTTCACGTAGTTGTAACAGTTCCATGTAAATAACTGTTTGGCAATTTCATGTTCAGATGGCCTAAGAAAATGTTTCCTTTTTCAGGGAACAAATGAAGTTCTACGAATGTATATTGCTCTGACAGGAATGCAGCATGCAGGCAAACATTTAACCGAAAAAATCAAGTAAGTCGAGTTTGGAAACAAAGCTCATAGACCAATGCCACACAGCCCAGGAAACCTACAGCAGCTAGTTGATTCTGCCCCTGATTCTAACCCTGAGAATGTTCCCTGTACATGGCCCACCCATCCTAGTGGAGAGGAAGGAGGGGGAGGGGTGGCATGCAAGGGAAGGGGAGGGAGGGCTGGCATGCAAGGGAGAGGAGGAAAAATGAAAATTATTAGGTGGGAACAGATGTGGAAGGGAGGGTTGGAGTAAGATTTTCTCAAAAGATTATTTCTAATGCAAATAATCATTCTCTCATTTTGATAGAGTAAAGCATTGTATAGATTCCTGTTGTATTTCATACATATATGTAGTTCCTTTCTGTTATTGCATTGTGGATGGTTTAAGTTCAGCTCCCTATACTATAATGTACACAATACAAAAAGAAAAGGAACTAGGAAAGCAAGAGGCCAACAAATAAATATGGCAGTAGTTGGAAGAAGCGCATCAGGCCTGACCATGTGGCTCTTGTGCATTGTTAATGTGCAAACAGTAATGCTGTGCAAAACACCTTAGCCCAGTTGATGAGTTGAATGAGCCATTGTTGCCATTGGTGTATGATGAGTGAGAAGCTTTATATGTAGATAATTTTGTACATATGAAAGGTAGTTGGAATAAAATTGGGTAATGGGAGTGGGGCGACGAGAATTGAGAAATGACTTTGCCATTAACTGTGCAAATTAACTATGTCCAGAAGAGACAGATTAACTTTGCAGTAACTGTCTAAACTTGAAGCAGCCTGTATATTTTAATCCCACAGGGAAATCAAGAAGGGAGATGTGGGAGTGGCATTGGGAATGTTTGTGAAGAGGATCCGTGACAGCTTGGGCCGAAAAGTAGATTTAGGACTTCTGGGTAAAGATGGTAAAAGTGGAGTAGTACATCCCAGTCTGGAAGTAAGTAATACATGCAGGTATTGTAATATTTAATGGCTGGTTTTTATTTTCTGAAACAGTGTTTCTTAAAATTCTGGGGTTTGATTTTTTAGTGCCAGTTCAGTGTGAAATTCCTCCATGGGATGCAGGTTGTGCCTGGATTGATGAATGCTGGTGAGAACTAGGCTGGGCACACTATGTGTAGCTCCCCTGCACATCTATCTGCATTCTTTCACAGGATTGTATATCACATGGTGGAATTTGTCACTGTCAAGTTACCCTTGGAGTTTGAAACCAGAGCCTATTTTTCTAGCCTCCATGGTATGACAGCTGATCTGTCCAGAGGAACTGCCTCCACTTGAGGTTTGTTTTCCTTTACCTTAAATCGCCATCCAGTATTTTTTTTTCTTCTGTTAAAATGTGGTCTGTGTTTTTCCAGTTTTCCCTTCCTTTTTCCAAGTTATCCTAACATAAGATCAGCGTGCAGCACTCAGTGCAATGGGGCAAAATCTATTAGTCTTTTGATTTCCCATAACTACTCCTTTAGCGTGCATCCTTTTGTCACACATGCCTTCAGAATAAGTCCTGATGCTGTTCCCCTAAGCACTGTATCATTTAAGTTGTTCTGTCATTTTGCCTCTTGGCATACTTCCTATTCCTCACTCCTACCTTCTGCTTTATCTGCTCTGAACTGTATCATTCACACTGGCACAAGGTTTGATGAACAAGTGACCTTGAGATTTCTTCTTCAGCTATGATACTGATAGTTACATTTTTGTTCTGTTCAGATCCAAGTGAGAGCTGGGATCCAGACTGCATGTTTAAGTGTGGTTGTTTGTCTTTGTGTCACCTGCTGGCTAGGGATGTATTTGGCAGAGTAGAATAGGGCAAGAATCATGCCACAGTGAATAGGATTTGGGAAAGAGGCAAATATTGAGATGAAAGAAAAAGTACAGGGAAAGGGGAGGAACATCAGACATTTGCAGACTTTTGCCCTTTCGGTTCTTCATCCAGCTGCGGTGATGTTGCTGACCTCCTGCTGGGCTACAACATCCTGCTGGGCTACAACAACACTTTTTTAAATGCTTGGTCAATTGCAGGCAAAACAGCAGTAATCCAGTTTAATTCTTGATGAGATGACTGACTTGGCATATATCACTAAAACTTGACTGGGGAAGGAGAAGGAGTTAACCTATCCCAACTGAGCTCTTCAGGGTACTCAGTGATGCATCAGCATAGGCTTAGTGGACATAGAGGAGGTCTTACATGGAAAATGCTGGGGGGAACAATTAGGACTAATAAAAGGAAACATTTCTTCACACATCGCATGATTGGTGTTTGGAATATGCTACCACAGGAGGTGGTGATGGCCACTAACCTGGATAACTGTAAAAGGGGCTTGGACAGATTTACGGAGGAGAAGTTAATCTATGGCTACCAACCTTGATCATCCTTGATCTGAGATTGCAAATGCCTTAGCAGACCAGGTGCTCTGGAGCAGGAGCAGCAGCAGCAACAGCAGCAGCAGCAGCAGCAGCAGAAGGCCATTGCTTTCACATCCTGCATGTGAGCTCCCATAGGCATCTGGTGGGCCACTGCAAGTAGCAGAGTGCTGGACTAGATAGACTCTGGTCTGATCCAACAGGCTGTTTCTTATGTTCTTGCTGTAGTATCTTGGGATTCTGCCCTCGTGGCTCGATCCCTGTCCAGAACTCTGCTGATTTTGCTAGTGTTTATCTAGTGCTGGGAATGTGAGAAAGGGTTGGGATTTTGTTGGTTTACTACCCACCCTTCTGCCCTACTGTTTCCTTACCTGAGCTGGTGTTAGTTTTGGAAGTGATATTAAAGACTGTTAGGCTAGTTTTCCAGGTGGTCTTCAGCGTTCATGGTGAGACTGTCCTGTTGGGGACAACTCAGAATTTCATGTTCTTCATGACAACCATGGACCTGTATCAGGTAACAACAGGCCCCACATGCTATGCAGGTCACCCTTTGTTTGGGGTTCGGCTCTAGGAAGGAAGAAGGTAATCTGATGGTAGGGAAGTTAAAGATGGTCTTGTGGTCATGGTCAGATCACTTATTGGGGTTTAGACTTAAATGGTTACCAAGACTCTGCAGGGGTGGGGGATCAATAAAGGAAATTTTCCTGCTGGTATGGCTAGGATTCTGTCAATGCCAATTGACTGCTGGAATGAGGAAATGACCTGGGCAATTGAAACTATCACTCCTGGGCGCCCTCTCCCAGATTTAAAAGCTCAGACAGTTCATTTACTGTGGATGATGAAAAGACAATGGAAGTGGCTAGAGCAACAGCGGAGAAAGTCTGGGAACAAATCTGACAATGAACAAGCTAGAACTTATTTTAAAGTCTACTCTGTAGCGGTGATGATGGTGTAGAAAGAATATTTCTCTATCACCATTGCATTTTGTTAGGATTTTACAAGTGCCTTCTTCTTTCAGTCAAACAGGAGTTAACTGTTGAATTCACATGACTAGAATTACATGAGCTTCTGGAAAGATCTCTCTGCTTCCTCTTGCAGCTGAAGAGGAGAGACAGGCACAGATAGACTGAACAGATATCCAGACTGAGCACTTGCATAGATAGAGTTTGCTGTTCCTACATTTAGTGTAACTTTGTTATCCAGTAAAGATCTATAAAACAACATGCTCTCTGCTGTATTATTTACTCTGCTAATTCATTGCAATACAACACAATTTTTGTCAGGGCCTGTTGGGTTGCAGCCTGCAGGAGGAAGTGTGACCTGTTGTACAACCCACTCTGATCATTTAACTAATCACTTTGTGGGTAAAATCTGCAGCATCTGTTCCAACTTGAATTCCATATTAGCAGTGACAGGTTCAGATGTCCTTGGGTGTCACTTTGTCTGGTTGTGTAAGATGCCTTTCAACATGTGCAGTCTGAGGGTGTGGACAGGATTCCTGGAAGTTTAAGATCTACCACCTGTTTATGATTCCTGTTCCTCCTGGCTGCTTATATCTGCTGGGAGGGGGTACTGGTGTACTGGAGTCCAGGAGACAGTAAATGCCTCCCTGAGACAGAGGGTGGTCACCCCTGCCTTGAAGTGGGCTTCAATCTGGTTTGGGACTTGGTCACAGAAATGAAATGGCCTGGTTGCCCTGGTGGATAACCAGCACTGCGAGATAGACGGGAGAGTGCAACCCTGTCAGTTCTCCTGGGTTTTTCTGTGGCTTTTGATACTATCAGTCATGGTATCCTTCTGGATCGCTTTTCAGGATTGGAACTTGGAAGCACTGTTCTGTAGTGGTTTTAGCCCTACCTAAAAAGTAAGTTCTAGAGGGTAGTGCTGGGGATTTCTGCTCTGCCCCTTGGCCCCTAGCCTCCAGACTCCCACAAGGTTCCGTCTTGCCCCTATGCTTTTCAACGTCTATGTAAAGCCACTGGGAGACATCATCCAGAGATTTGGGCTGAGTTGCCCTTAATATGCAGGAAAAACAGCTCTATCTTGCGCTCCCAGAAGATACAGTGGAGGCTCTGGAAACCATAAACAGGGTCCTAAAACATGAAGACTAACAAACTGAAATGTACTCTCAACCAAATGGCCGTTACTGGAGAAGGGCGCGGGGAGATTTGACCCAGGGATTGGGATATCTTCTGTTCTGACTGGTGTTAACACTCCCCCCAAAGGAGCAGGTTTGTAGCTTGGTGGTGCTATTGAACCTGGGCCTCCTGTTAGATAAACAGATAACAATGGTGGCAGGCATGCTTTCCACCAACTCCAGCTGTGGCCCTTCCATGGTAGGGAAAATCTTGCTACTGTGATACATGCCCTGGTAACATCTAGATTAGATTACTGAAGTGTGCTCTGTATGAAGATGTCCTTGAAATCTGCCCAGAGGGTATGTTTGATACAGAATGCTGTGGTTAGAATGTTGGCTGGAATGGTTTGTAGGGACTATATCACTTTAGTCTTATTCCATCTGCACTGGCTCCCAGTTTGCTCTCAGGCCCAATTCAAGTTGCTGGAATTGACCTTTAGAACTCTATGTGGCGTGTTGTATGCGCAAGCATACTTTGAGAACCGTTTGCTCCCATACTTACCCCTCCACCCCAGTCATCTTCAGACATCCTTCTTTGGGTGCTCCTGCCAGGTCATGCTTGACAGGTGGCAACCTGAGAAAGGGTCTTCTTGGTGTTGGTGCCAAAACTTTGAACTTCCTTCCCAGGGAGATTAATCTAACTCCCACCATTATTGTCTTCCACCAGTGGATGAAGGCCTTTTTTTTGTTCTTTTTTATGCACTCCAGTAACTGTTGGCCCTCCTTCCTTATTGCCTTATGTGTGATTATCTTTTTAGATGTTTTTATCAAATTATTTTGATATATATTTTAAAGGTTGTTTTAAGGTTGAACTGTTTTAAGGTTTTGATGTTCACTGCCTTGGGAACAACATTTAGGTGGAAAAGCAGCATAGAAATGTTACAAATAAATATCGCTGGAAATTGGAACTTAACTAGCTATAGTATCAGTACATTATAGCTAATGGTTCTTTTGAAACCTGTACATTATAGCTAATGGTTCTTTTGAAACCTGTACATTTGTTTTTAACAAAGGTGTTTGTAACATAATCTATTTCCCAATGGCAGTTTCCCTTTTGAGACTTCTAAATCTTCTTTTTGTAAAAGGCAGTACTTACGTTGAGCCGGCATAAGAGGCAAATACGCAGGCAAGGGGGCACTGCACGGCTCCACAGTGCCCAGACCTCCAGGCTTTGACAGCATCTGGAGGGGACAAGATCTCGTGCCAGAGGGTGGGGGCTGTCCAGGGGCATTTCCAAAGGCAGAGCCGGCTGTAGTCATTTTCGAAAGGGCTTTCAGCCAAGAAATGGCCCCCATGTTGGTGGCAGAATTATGACATGAAAAAGCATATTGTAACTCTGTTGCTTTGATTGGGTTTCTGGACGGCAGGACTTTTTCTCTGTTTTCACCCTTTGTGCGCAACATAGAACCTCTTTGAAGGCAATGGGACTGTGGCACAATCCTCAGGCACCCTGCACTCCCACCCACCCACCCACTCCGGACTGGACTGTCTGCCTCTCACACTATCTCATAGGGTTGTTCTGCAGATAAAATGGAAGAGAGGAGAATGTAAGCCACTTTAGTGGGAAGACAGGTGGGGTATAAATTTAAAATAAATTTAAAATTTAAGTTACACTTTACTATTCTGTTTTCCTCCCCCACCCATTTTAAAAGGATAGCATGCTTATTGAAATCTACTAAAGCATAATATGAATCAAGCAGAATGCTAAATTATCATTTGCACACATGGAAATCTCGTACTGCATGTTTTGGTAAAACAGCATTCCAACTCCTGAGACTGTGGACCAACTGGAAGCTCCACAGTTAAATTCAACTACTATCAGGCTCTCCTCATTCTTCCCTAAGTTGTTGATTTATAGGCAAGAGGAGATAGGGAAATATTTGAGAATTCAAACTTGCTGAGCATTACTTTGTTTCTTTTTGCAGGAAAGTGCCAAAAAGCTTGAACAAAACGTGTACTATTTCGGAGTTACAGTAGAAGGCTTGCTGAGAAGATTTGGCAAGGTAACCTGAATCCCTTGTACTGAAGAAATAAGGCTGAATCCACCAGCATTGCCAGCATGCTGCTTCCAAGGGTGGATTCCCCCCCCCCCCCCACACACACACACTTTCAATGGGGCTCTTGGTCTTCTTAAAGGTGCCAATATGATTACCCTTCTAAAATGTCTCTCAAAAATAATGTTCCACTTTTGTCTTACAATAACCCAAGGTGTGAAGTGTATGCTTGAAAAACTCTCTTCTAACCCAGTAAATGACCTTTCAACATTCAGGGCACCATGGAAAAAAACATACTTAAAGATCATGTGTCAGAAAGAGAAAATCAATTCATATTTATTCAGCAATCTGAATGGTAGAGCAGTGTAAATTGTAAATGAAATAATACAATGACTTTTGCTCATTGATTTTTTGAAGCCTGCTGTACTGTTTGTTCACTGGACAATGCAGCGATTCAGAATAATACCTGACTAAACTATTGGGTGTACATTGTTTTTGTTGCCAGAGTATTGTGGATGAGCAGATGGTTCTAAAAAGAGTGGCAGACATCCTCATTAATCTGTATGCAATGACAGCTGTTATTTCTAGAGCTAGCCGATCCATCAGTATTGGTTTGCGGAATCATGATCACGAGGTGAGCTCGCCTGTGGTTTCTCTAACTGTGACTAATGTGGTAATCAAACTTTTCAGCATGAATGACAGTGTATTAAGCAGATGTGGAGAAATTTAGAATTCCTTTTGTGAGTTCTGGAATACTTTTTGACTCTTGACATCAGCCAGATATTTTTGCATGTGTACTTTTTTATATGTAGCATGTGTTGTGTTGCGAAAGCATCCTATGAACAGTCAGATTCTGTTATTATCTCAGTTCAGAGAAAATGTAATAGGGCCATAAATCGTGTAAATGGTGCCCATAATCCAAAGACTGTGTGTGCTGAGTATGTGATAGGATGATGCTAAACAGAGGAGGTCTACTACCATCAGGCCTGACTTTGGAGCTGTCACAAATGCACAATTTTATGTTCTCCTAGCAGAACCCAGAACAAACATGTATAAATACTAACACATGCATGCCAATGCACAACATAGAAAGTAAGTTGTTAAAAGTTTTACACTATAAAATAGTGGATAGGTAAGTGTAAATTATGGGAGACTTCTTTAAAAAGTCCACCGTCGTTAAGTATTGTGGCATAATCAGGCTCTAACAGCACTGAAGACAAGTGCTTAAAATCAGTTTGCTCTCCTTTGACAAACATCAGTCAAAATCTGTGAATGAAAGAGACATGGTTAATTTCAGTTTACTAGGCACAAATATCAAGTTTGGTCAAGGACGGAAGCTGAATGGTAGAGCTGGTTCTTGATTTGCATGCCCTGATTATGAACTGATGATATTACAGAGAGTTTCATTTTAACAATTTATACATAGTGCTATTCAAGCTGTTAATGATTTAACTTGCTTTCTAGGTGCTACTTGCAAATATTTTCTGTACTGAAGCTGGCTTCCAGAATAATTATGCAATGGTGGAACTAGAGAAATGTAAGTGTTACAATGTTGCCAATTACCAATATTTTCAGTTTCCAGCTTTGGTAACTAATTAAAACTTTGGTAAACTAACTAAAAGGTTAAGGAGCATAACATAGCAGCCATTTAGTACTTTGGCCACAGTTCCCTTTCCTTGGGTTGAAGAAGGCATTGTTGTGCAGATAACTACAACATATGTTTCAGTGATACCGCTATGCTGATTAGCTTTACTTGGTCATCATGTGACAAGAAGCCACTCTCATTATACTTCCTGCAGGAGAGAGGTGTCTATGAAAGGAGAACTCTTTCTGTTTTATGAGACAATGCAGTAGGAAGACTTGATCGTTTTTCTTCCAGAAGTTTATCTTACTGAGAATCTGATCATGCCCTCTGTGTTTCAATCTAGAGCACCAGAACGACATACCTTGAAGTTCTTAATGTCTCTCCACATCCTGTCAATGCTGTAGGAGGAAAGAAAAGTTCTAAAAGTACCCACACTAGATGTGCTCAGAATTGTATCACACTATCATGTGAGGTGTGTTATTCACACACACACACACACACACACACACACACACACACACACACACACACACACACACACACACATATATTTTCTATTCTGGGCACAAAAGTTCTACCAGGCATTGTTATCTGTATCCATTTTGGCAGTCATAAACAGAGTTCCATTGTCTTTGTAAAAACAGCCTCTGGAAAGTGGGTTTTACAGCAGGCTGTTCAAACAATGAGACATCCCCACTCTGGGATTAATACAGCTTGTTCCTACACACGCATATGCTACTCCCTTGAAAACAAAAGAATACAAGATTTATCATAAGTTTGTTCTTTAATGCAGAGTATCCTACCTGGGTTTTGTTAGGAAAGGCTTCCTGTTGAGGATTGTGGGAAAGGTCTCCAACTTGAAGCGTGTTCAATTAATATACTTGGAGTCCTCACCTACTCTCTTTCTCCTGTGTGTACAGAACTGTGTTCTGCTGCCATGAGTTTCAGTTCTTCGAGCAATGGGGTTTTCTTTTTATTGTGTCTGGAATTCTCTTCACTATGCAAACATCCTGGAAATACAGGGGCTTCCTCTCATATGAAGACCAAGTAAAGCTAACTACTATAGCCCTACCTGTGGAAGAGACTGGGCAGAGGAACCTATATGTCTGTTATCACAAGACATCCAGTGTTTGTCTCTGTTTGGGTAAGAGAGTCTTCCAGTATCCATTAAGGATCTAGCTGCCAAGGCAAGACATAATAAGTTGCTCGTTCCCATAATTAGTGCTAATGTGGCAGATGCTAGTATCAGCTGAACAGCTTGTGTTTACAGGTTTGGATTTTAAACATTTTGTTCTTTCAGCACTGGCTCTAAACAAACTGTTAATTATGTTTCTATTATCTGTAGATGCTCCTGAAAACATGGATGACAGCATTAAAAAAGTGGCAAAGCAGGTGCTGGAAAAGAGATCCTATATCTGTTCCCATCCACTTGACAGAACATTCTGAAGGTGGAAAAGATGATAGAATTATTGGTTATTACATAATGGCCAAAGACCTCATCATATATATTACCAGGCCCTTCTTTTGCTCGTGGTTATGAAGCAGAGCACTGACAGTTTGGATATGAAGAACATTTTTGCAAGCTGTAGTACAACTTGTATAAGTAACGTTCAGGTGATACCCAACTGAAAATTCCAAACTAAGAACCAGATCATAGGATGGAGAAAAAAGTGTCTTGTTTCTTTGCTTCATTTTAGAAACATGATCCTCATCAGCTGAATAATATTTCTAATGCCACATCTGGTCATTTCTTGATTTATCTGGATCAAGGCTCTCCAATCATGGACTTTGATTTCCAACAGCTCTGCCAATTGACCATGCTGGCAGGGGTGGATGGGAATCATCGTCCATGAACATCTGGGGGGGCTTAGGTTGGAGACCCCAGATCTAGATGCTTCAATTTCAGATATGGCCTGGGACTTCATCATACTAACCCAAAGGGGCATCAATTTGTAATTTGTAATTTTTCTAATGCTGAGAAATATTTAGAATTACAAGTTAATAAACTCAACAACAGTGTAAGGTTCCTATAAAAACCTGCTGGGGTGGGTTGCTAACCTAAGTATAGAAATAATTCTTGAGGAATAAAACACAAAGTACTAATAAAGCAACACTTAAGTTGCCTCTTCCCACTCTAATCCCCATATTTACTTGTTTCTAGATTACTAGTTCCTAATTAATATTGTCTGTTTCAGGCTCTCCCCAAACTACACACTTGACCTGCATATGGAAATGGAGTCAATAATGTCTCTATAGCAGTAAGTCATGGTGCCAAAAGTATTTTCTCAGCGTCAGTATTCACAAGTTTTACCTGGAGATTCTGTCTTTTAGATACCTCATATAAACTTTTAAATCAAGGCACAGGTGACGACTTGTGTGAGTTTTGTACGTACACTATCAGTCAATTTACCATAACTTGACTGAACCTTCCCCAATTTACCTTTATCCTCCTTAACAGCTGATGTTAACATTTCATTAGTCAAAAGCCATCTCTGTGGATGTTTCCTCTTGTAGTTAAATGAATGGTTGTCAAAATGCAATCTGGAAAACAGGAAGACTATTGAAAATTGCAAGTAACCACTGAATAAAATCATCCGGAGTTTAAGAAGTTGAATATTCATTATAATTTTTTGTTGCCATCATGATAATTCAAATCTGTGGTGTTGTGTGGTTTCTGGGGTGTATGGCCATGTTCTAGTAGCATTTTCTCCTGATGTTTCGCTTGCATCTGTGGCTAGCATTCTTCAGAGGATGGCTGGCATTTCACCTGCATCTGTGGCTGGCATCTTCAGATCCTCTGGCAGCCACAGATGCAGGCAAAACATCAGGAGAAAATGCTACTAAAACACGGCCATACAACCCGGAAACCACACAACACCCGAGTGATTCTGGCCGTGACAGCCTTCAACAATAATTTAGGTGGAGTATTGCACAAAGCTTAAGAAGAGCTGCATCTTGAAGCTGCACACACTCACATATTCACAAACAAATCTCTCCAGCTAGCTATTCTTTTCCATTAAAGAGAAAGAGAAAGACAAAGCCTTGATTTAAAGACAGTTCAGCTCCATAGCTCAAAGCAGCCTTCCCTGGTCTTGCAATCAGCACCCTCTGCCCCCAATAATAAGTAATGTGTATTTAATTCAAATGGTTTGGTCGAACTATAGGTCCTATTGTACCATTCAGCATTCCAGGTGGAATAGGAAAGCTTGTCAGGTGTATTATTTCCCCTGGATAAGGCAGAGAAGACTGATTGGGATGGATTCCTCAGTAGCTCATTTTTCACTTTTTATGCTGAATGCCAACTGACTGCAGTCCAGCACCCATGAGTCACAACATGGTTGCTTCAATGGCAATGACTGAACCAAACTTGCATCAAATACCTTTTTCACACTAAAGTGGCCATGCAGGGGCAGACTCAGCTTTCTTCCGTTCTAAAGTTCCCAGGACTAATTCTTACTGGGAGTTGATTGGGAAGGAATGAGACCATTTGCAATACTAAGCACATATACATACATATTCTAATTTATACAACCCTCCTGCTAGTCTTGAATGTTGTAGAGCAGCTATGTGACTTACCTGAAGTCTGCTCCTTTCAAAGTTTTAAACATATTGCATTCCCTGTCGTGGCAGGGAATCGCATTTCCATTCCACTTCAAGCTATGAAAATCATCACCACCTGGGATGAATCCTCTGCAGATGTCACTCTCTACCCTGTCTATACTTCCCACGGCTGGTATATCCTGATGAAATAGAAGCATTTGGTTTCTTGTGTTAGACACAAGAACTAAACCTCTTTAAACTGAGTACATTTTTTCTTTGAAGTTCACAATCATAGGTTACTAAATTCACATGAATAACTTCATCACTGAGTGTGCCATTGTTTTGTCCAAAAACAAACACAAACATATTTCTTCTTTAGTTTGCCATGTGATACATTAGAATTCTGACTGAAGGTTAATGAGTAAGCGATGTTCCATATTTTTCAACACACTGAATCATAATGACTTCAGGAACAACAGCGTAGGAACAAGAAGATTTTTACCTGTATAGCTCTGACATGGCTCTTCAAGGCCAATTTCATTGGTTTATCTTTGAGGAGGCCTTGGATACGGGCTAGCTGGCAGCTGGCTTTTGGTCCTTGGGAGATAAGCTCTGTTGCTGGACAGCATCTGTGAACTTTGAGTGCTGTGTTGCAACGTGCGTCGTTTTGATGCTCTTTCATTCATAAACGCATCCATTGAGAAACAGTGCACAGAATTATGAAACAGGTTTTATATACAAAACAGTCTGGTACCAGACAATACTGCTAGCTAGTTATCAATGAAACTTTCTACCCCTAAACAGTTGAAGTTGTTTCTATAAATCCTCAAGAATGGGGCCAATACTACAGGAAGGGATTAATAAAAAGAGCAGTGAGATGGCTTTGATCAGTGCTATTGTTTCTGAGTTTCTGGCTCCTTAAGTTTTAGTTAGCTTTAACTCCTTACCAAAGGCATGAATCCTATTAACATACACAACTAATATACACAAGGACGTGGAGCGACAAGAGAATAGGTGTTCGTTATTCTGGGTTAATACGTGCAATAACCATGTCGCCATTTCTTGTGGCCTCCTGGCAAAATAC
Organism: Sphaerodactylus townsendi; assembly: GCF_021028975.2. NCBI lineage: Eukaryota > Metazoa > Chordata > Lepidosauria > Squamata > Sphaerodactylidae > Sphaerodactylus > Sphaerodactylus townsendi. Next base: position 59,964,846 of record NC_059427.1, read on the forward strand.
GTTATATTGGGAATTAACAATAATGAAAGTGACCTTTATACGGGAGAGCAGGCACGTGAGAACCTCTTTTTCCAAGCACTGCTCACATGGGATTGCTCCAATATTTACAGGGTTGAAACCATGTGAGTTCTTACTGTAAAATTATTGCTTGCACACCTTATACCTGTTTCTCAGGATACTCTCCAACAAGGACTAGGATCCCAAATGTTGCATAACTGGTGCTGCATGCCCAACGGGGCTCTAAGCTTTTAAAACAGAAGCTGCTATAATAAATCACTTTTGACATTGAGACCCTTTGTAAAAAAATTGGGCATGGGGTGTGAAGGTTTATAGGTCAAGGAACGTAACACTGTGAAAACCCAAGGCCCTAGGTGTATATATATATATCTGCCAAAGTTCTCTGGATGCTAGGATACTGGTCTTATTTTTATATCTGAGTTACAGTTTTAAGAATGGGCTGCTTATCAAGTATCTAACATATTATTGAAAAAGCATATGGAAGGCTGCAGTTACCAATAACATGAGTATCAAGGGCCACAAAGGAATATGAAGGCTTTGAGTAAAGGTCAAAATCAAATTTCCGTTCGTCCCAAGTCCATCTGTCACGATCCAGCACTGGCTTTAAAATGCTTCTGTGAAGAATGTTCTCTTCCCATTTCTAAATGAAAACATCAGCTTTTTAGAAAGTACAGCTGCTTTACTGCCCTTCAGAAAACATACCAAAACTAATTACAAAAATCCTAATTTTTTACTTATGTTATAGTCTATCTTTCTCACTAAGACTCAAAGTAGATTGCATATTGTTAGTGCAGTCATAGTGACTGATTTACATTATGTAATCTACCAACAGGGCCCTGAACCTGGGTAGCTCAGGCTAGCCTGACTTTGTCTGATCTCAGAAAGTAAGTGTGGTCAGCCCTGGTTAGGACTTGGATGGGAGACCACCAAAATATGCTTCTCGCTTATATCTCTTCAAGTGCAGGGGTGAGACTCCATACTTTAAAAAAAAGAAAGCAAGCTGGGAATTCAGGGAACCTGACAGACATGCTCCTATGAAGTAACACTGTAACTATATTAAATTGACCATATTTTCTTTAGACAAGACTATAAAAGTCTCCCATGGAATGTGGGGTGGTGATGGTAGTGACTGCTGCTGGGAATTGGGGTAGGGGAAATGTGGGAAAACCTGCCACATGGAAGTTCCACTGCTGCTGCACTGCATCAGTGATGCACTAACTAAGAAACCACAAATGCCCATTCCCAAGTGAGGTAGGTCAGGCTCAGTGTGTATGCCTGGCGGAACAGGTCTGTTTTACAGGCCCTGCGGAAACTGCAAGTTCCGCAGGGCCCTGATCTCCCTAAGGAATCTGTTCCACCAGAGGGTATTGATGGCCAAGTAATCTTTTCATAGTAACAATGAAAGCATGCAATATTTTAACTATTTCCACTGAATCTGTGTAATTAAAATAATGTCCAGTGCTGATGTCACTTTTTCAACTGTTTCTACAACCACCATGAACTGCACCAGAAAAGAATTTTGGGCTTGCAGTAGGGCGACAGGTACATTTAGACAGATACATTCAGTATAATGTTCACTGAACAGCGTTGTGATGTTAAAATGTGTAGATTAAAGCAGCCCAAAGAAGGATATAATTTACAACTAACAGTTACCTCCATTAGCTCCTCTAATCGTGCCTGATCAGGCATATGATGATGCATATTGGATTCAAAACTGCTCTTGAAGCCAGGAAATACAAACCCTTGTGGTGTTCGCCACTTCTTCTTGGAAAGGGCAAAGAATTCCTTTTGTGCACACTCTTTATCCACTGGGTCAAACATGCCAGAGATAAATTTGTGAGAATAAGCATACCTTTTTCCTGGTTCCTAAGGAAGATAACTGTTATTAAGTATTTCTGTATGAGTTCTTATCCCTTTGAGTTTACTACAGGCCTATGAATTTAAAACTAAAGTACATGGTTACTCTTATCCAAATTTCAATTTATTTCAGTGCATATATCCTGATTCTACTTTTGCTTTTGGAGGGGTGGGGTGGGGTGGGGGGTGATAGTAAAAATCATAAAGATACAATATAAATAGTCAGTGAAAGCCTATTTGCAATCACAAGTGAAAGAGAATTCACCACATAACCTGGACATAAATACATTTTCTTTGTTTTGTTGAACCTCCTGCTTCAATTATTTGTGCACTCTTAATGCTTAATACAAAACTTTCCTCACAGGAATAGCCCAAAGCCTTTATATATGCTACTATAAGAATATCTTGCAACTGAAGGGAAGTTTCATGTCTCAAAAACCATCCTGATTCCCCAAAATCATACAAAGTTCAGGTGCTTTCACAAATACTGATTAACACCCTTCCAATTCACTTTCAATGCACTTTGCAAGTGACTCTGCCATGGAAGCTTGCCAGGTGACATTGCGCCAATCACACACCCTTAGCTGAACCTGCCTACCTGAGACAGGCTCTTTAAACCGAGGGGATCCACACAGCTATTGTTTGCACACGTGCTGAAAATGCACTTTCAAAATAGTTTGCAAATGAATCTTGGCATTTCACACAATAAAATTCACTTGCAAAAAGGATATGTTTCAACAATTTGTTTCATATATAAATAAGAATTTCAGTTTTGATTTTGATTTGACCTGCACAGCCAATCTGGTGAACTCTTAATTTTTTTTTACTTCATTGTATCTATTCGTAATTTTATCCCCACCCCCATTACAGATCAATAAACATTAAGGTGTTCTATCAAAAAATGCCTAGGGATAAGCTTCTGAAAAACATTCTCTGAACTGTCAAGCTTACCCAATTTTTCATTAGCAATGGCATCCATTGATTGTTAAGGCCAGGGAAACTTTCCACAGAACAGTAAAATGCTAGAAATGTTTCTGTCCCACAATAGCATCCAACTAGCATCAAGAATGTAGCTAATTCTGCTTTCTTACCTGTGCCATCTCTTGACGAAGCAGGCTCTTTGCAATTTCTGCAGAATTCAATTTCTGAATGCTATAGTTAAAGATGGACTTTCCATCAGAAGGGAAAGCTCTAATAACACTAGGGGTCTCATTTTGTATCATCTTACTAAGCAGGTTCACATTCTCAACATTACTCTGAAATTAAAGTTAACATGGTAACTTGTTAATTCATTAATGAAAATAATACACTCTGGAAAATAAGCAATTTTGAAAAAATTATTTATTTACACCCCTCCTTTCTTTCCAATGTCAATCTAAAGCAGTTTAAATCATTTTCTCCCTTTTTATTTTCACAGTAACCCTGTGACATACTTAGGCAGAATAAAGATTCAGACGGGGATCTCCCAGATCCTAATCAGACACTCTAATCACTACAATACAACTGAGGCAAAGCCTGTGGAATGAAAGGCAGACTAATAAATCACATAGTATCTGGAATGTGTGGTTGATATAACGCCTTGAAATAAATCAAGACAGGTACATGATCCACAGATAATATGAACAATCCAAAGTAAAAAGTGCTATGAATAAATGATCTTGCCACAACTGATAATATACAAGTTGTAACTCATGAGAGGCAGCACAATAAAGAAATCCCAGGTATCTACTCATTTCAATATTCTCACAATATCAAACTCCCTTTGCTATGCCAATTTTATCCATGAAGGGTCCATTTATTAAAATTCTGACTTGCTGTTTTGTATAGAAATTTTGCATCCAATTCAAGAATTCTATTTCAAGGTTCATATTTTGTGAAATGTTCATTAACAATGTCCAAGGTACGTTGTCAAAAGCTTTCTCTGCATCCAAAAACGTAAATGCAAATTTTCTCCTTTTCTCTTTGAATCTTCAATTGTTCAGTAAATGCCTGATATTATCTTTCATGTGTCTCCCTAGGACAAATCCCATTTGATCTTCATGAATTAAGTCTATGATACATTTTCTTAATCTTTCAGCCATGACTGTTGTGATAATTTTGTAATCCACATTTAAAAATTAAATTTATCCATATGATTGTGGTAATAATGGGTAATTCATTACTCTTTGTGAGGATATTACTAATATTTTTTTCAAAGCATTTATAATATGTTGATGTCAGCCCATCTTATTCAGGTGCTTATCCTTCTTGAATTTTTTTTATAGTGTGACTTGTATTTCTCATATTATTACTTGGTTTAAAATTCTTCTGTACTCTGATATAAATTTTTCAGTTGGCACTTCTGTTAAATATTTCTCTATATCTTCCACAGCTATAGAATCATTTTTATAAAGATTTAGAAAACAATTATTTATTTGTTCATATATTTCTTATTCATTATAAACTACTTGATTTCCTTTTTTGATCCTAGGTATCCTTTTTTCTTTTTGTCTTCATAGACAATGTGCTATCTTCCAGGTTTATTTGCACATTCAAAATGTCTCATTTTTAATTTTCTTCTTAACAAATCTGTTGATTTTTCAGTTGTTTTAATTCTTTCAGTCTTTTCATTACCAGCATTTTATTTATTTATTTCTTGCATTTGTATCCTGCTATATCTCCAAAGACTCAAGGTGGCTCACAATAAAACGTACATAATAAATACAATAAACATCACAAATATATAAAACATTTAAAACATCAAAATTACATAAGTTTAAACCCCAAATACAAACAGATAGCATAAAAACTCCAACATGGGAGCACAAAAGAAACAAATGCATGCGCCATATCCAGTGAGGACCAGAGATGGTTTAGAAAGAAAGGGAATGTCCACCCAGCTCAGTTTGGAGGCCCTGCAGAACTGAGGCAGCCTCCGCAGGGCCCAGATTTTACGAGGAAGAGCATTCCACCAGCCTGGGGCTGTAAAAGTCCTGGCCTGTGTCAAAGCCAGCTGAACAGTCCTGGGGCCCAGGACCACTAACAAATTCCCCTCTGCGGTCCAGAGGGTCCTCTGAGAGCAATATGGGGAGATGCGATGACGCAGATATGCAGGTCCAAGACCACTAACAGCCTTAAAGGTTAGTACCAAAACTTTGAAGGTGATCCAGTACTCGACAGACAGCCAGCGTAGCTCTTTCAGGACAGTTGTAATGTGGTCCCTGCTAGAAGCTCCAGTTAGGAGCCTAGCAGCTGCGTGCTATACAAGTTTTAAATTCCAGATCAACTTCAGTGGCAGGCCAGAATAGAGCGAATTACAATAGTCTAATCTAGAGGTGACCGTTGCATGGATTACTGTGTAATTGTGTGATATTGTTCTAATTGCTTTTCATTTTGTTTGTTATTTTCATTACTCATCCTTGTTTTTCCTTTTTCTGCCTAGCAGCTACTGATATTAAAGTTCATCTGATAATGGCCTTACTAGCATCCCATACTGTTGCTGCTATTGTTTCAATTGTATTATTAATTCTAAAATAATCCATCAAATCTCTCTTGCACTCATTTTGTAATAATAATGTACTATTTCACGTAATATATAATCTCTATCTTCTTTCTTTCCTGTTTCCATATTTCCAGATTAATTCTACTGGGGTATGATCTGCCAAAAATCTGCTACTTATGCTATTCCTGAGGGTCCTCGGAGGGGCTAATTACCTGTCAAATTTTCTCAGATTCATATGGTCAAATGTGCATTATAAATTATATGTTCAGGAGGACTGTGGCATTGCAAAGAGAAGGAGCTTCAGCCTTCAGCTGAAATGGCTTCAGGAGGTACTATCTGCCTGAGAGGACCAACAGTGCCCCCTCAGCCATTTCAGGGTTTTTTTTTAATTTCACAGGAGGAAGCTGAAGCCCACCGTCTCCAAGGGCCCGATCCTAATCAAGTTTGCACATGCCTGAGATTAAGTTCCCAGACACACAACTTGCTATGCTTGTGTGATCGTGTGACCTGTGAAAAAATGTAATAACGGTCCTCAGAAATCACTTTTCAGAGCCTGATCCAAAAGGGCTATTTTTATGTTCTTACAGCCGGCCCAGGTTCTCCCAGAGACCTTCATGGGAGTGTGGAAATTTGAAACAAGGTCTCTCCAGTCTGGAACTATAATCATGAGACTAGCTCTCTCGCTGTTGAAGACCTACCTGAATATAGTCTTGTGGTGCCTGACTTTCCATTTCCTTTTTCCTCTGGATGTACAATTGATTCTGGTTATCCAAAAGGGAGCGCCTTTTTTGTTTTCTCTGAAAGACTGTTGGATGCTTGTATATCTCCAAGATTTCTGGTGGCTGCTGAACGATCAGGTCATCTTTAGCTAAGGGAATCCCAAATTCCTGACTCAATGAAATGATCATTTCTGCAGAGGGCAACAGATCATAATGTATCACATCCCTTAACTTCTTGCTGTGGCAGATGTAATCAAGCCTGGAAGATGAGGCACAAAATGAAGAAATCAAATCAATTATGAGTTATCACAAAAGCGGAGCATTGTTGATTATCACAAATTAGAAAAATATAAAGACTGATAACAGCTATTAAGTCAAATTAGCAGTGAATGTGACTAAAATGTGTATATCAGCAAACATTTGTAGCAATATAAGCCACAGCACAATTTTGCAGTTCGGTCAAACAATAAAGCAACTCACTAAACACACATTTCACAACACAATATCTCCATAGCAAACCTGACTAACCATGCTGACACTGGAGTACAGAGTCATCAGCCTAGTCCATATTGTAGCCATACAACCCCACACAAGGTTAAAGGGAAGATGAAAAAAGTCTAAAGTAACACCCATGCAAACTAGCACAATCATGTCTTCTGGGAGAGACAGCTATGCTGTTGAGATTACATTGCTTCTCGAGGTCAGAAGTACATGAGTGAGATAAGAACATAAGTGAAACACAGGTTTACCCTACGCCTGTCAGAAGAGACTAGAGCGGGAACAGCCAGAATGACTTGCTGGGTTCCTGAAAACCTCTAACCTCATGCTTCTTCAGAAAAGAACTAAGATGTATCTATTGTCAGCCCAATTTCTCTTTAAATCCAAAGTATGAGGGTTTTGAGCTTTTCTTTAGCAAGTTCTGACAGTTTATCTCTTACTCCTTTGTGTGTTGTTGAGTAGTTGCATTTGAGTTACATAATCTTTTCAAGGAGATACAGGTTGTAAAGTTTCCTCTCAATGAAATTTCTCATCACATAAGAATGTAAGAAAAACCACGCTGGATCAGACCAAAGTCCATCAAGTCCAACAGTCTGTTCACACAGTGGCCAACGAAACACCTCTAGGAAGCCCACAAATAAGACAACTGTAGCAGCATTATCCTGCCTGTGTTCCATAGCCCCTAACATAATAGGCATGCTCCTCTGATGCTGGAATAAATGAGGCATCAGGGATCATCATGACTGGTACACATTTTGACTAGTAGCCATGGATAGCCCTATCCTCCAGAAACATGTCCACTCCGCTCTTAAAGCCGTCCAAGTTGGCAGCCATCACCACATCCTGAGGCAGGGAGTTCTACAATGTAAATATACATTGTATGTAAAAAATACTTCCCTGTTGTCTGTTTTGAATCCCTCACTCTTCAGCTTCAGCAGATGACCACATGTTCTAGTATTTCCCTGTCTACGCTCTTCATACCATGAATAATTTTATACCTATCATGTCTTCCCTTACCCACCATTTTTAAAAGCTAAACAGTCCTAAGCATTTTAACTGCTCCTCATAGGGCAGTTGCTATAGCCCCCTGATCATTTTGGTTGTTCCTTTCTGCACCTTCTCAGGCTTTGTAATATCCCTTTTTAGGTGTGGTGACCAGAATTGTACATAGTAGTCCAAATGTGGTCTCACCACAAATTTGTATAAGGGCAGTATGACAGTTGCAATTTTATTCTCCATTCCTTGTCTAATTATGGCCAGCATGGAATTTGCCTTTCTCACAGCAGTCACACATCTCCTTGATCACATCTCCTTTATCATTCATGGCCTAATCGCCTCATAGTTGTTACGGCTTTGGACACCCTTAAGAATAAGCCCAGGTTTTCTAAATAGCGATGAACTCTTGATCCTGGGATCAGGGGAAAACACCAGTTCAGTTATTAAATAGTCAGCTGCCTGAGCCCTTTTAGAAAAAGGTACAGGAAAAAGTAATGAAGTTCTACCTCCCCTTATTGCATAAATCTTAGTTGTTTGGAACAACATTCAGGATCCTGACACCCTCTGGAAACAAAAAATGGAGTGGTGTTGACTGTTTCATTTAGCACCAGTCAGTAAGCAACAGTTAAGACGGAAGTCTTGATAGTTTTAATCACTTGCAAGCCTTTGCCACAGCTCTGGCAGCAAATGTGTGGGAATGATGTAGCTTTATGAAAGTATTAATAAATGCCATGTGCTCATAACTATGCCTCAGATGCTAGTGCAGCCATTATCCTACCCTGTTCTCACCTTGTAGAAAATGAAATTATTCCCTCTATCAGCTTTAGGGGGCATGTTATCCATGATTTATAAATCAACTTGGATCACTAGGAGAATGCATGTTAACTAGATGCATCTATTTAGGGGGGTGTATGTATGAAGAGTAATTTCTGTACCATAGTGTGCTAGTGTAACCTCTTTCTGTGGGTTCTGTGGGGCAGTACTTGAAAGGAGTTGCAAAGAACCAAATTTAAACAAAACAGTTTACGTCTCTTAACAAATAACACTCTTAAAACATTTAACATTTACACTTTGCAGTCCTGTTAAGTTTGCATTTTCAAGTCCTTATATTTACAGTCTACTGATATTGCCAAGTCCAATTCTTCTTTGCTGGTGGTTGGTTTTGAAGACTTCAGAGGCTAGGTGAACGGGCTTCAAGATGATGAAGATTCCCAGAAAAACTCTCACCATTTACATACACAAAAACCCTTAAACAAGGTGTTAAGGGCTTAATAAAATCAATCAAGGTCCCAGCCTCGTAGCTTTGCTTCCTCCAACCTCATGAGTTCTGCGGCATTCTGCTTCTTTTCAGACTCCACCCCTTTCTGGGTCATCCCATTCTTACACAGGGGTTACACTAGCTTTGTTTTTCCATAGTTTTGCTGGTATTTTCACACTTTAAAACTGGTTAGGGAAAAAAATCAACTACCATTTGTTCTGAAGAAAGTGGGAAAGGTCCTATTATAATTGATTGAAACAGGGCATGGAAGTAGCAACAAAGATATTTTTAGGTAGTAAAGGAAGTAAAGGAATAAAGAACAAAAACCCTGACAGAAATATTCTGTCTTGCATGGATAAATGTAGAAAGCAGACAGCAAACAAATTTCCTTGGGCAATTACCTATCTTTTCCCAAATTTCCTTGGGCAATTACCTATCTTTTTCTACATGGTCCCCTTCTAGATATTCTGAGAATGAGCCTGGGCCCACGATCCCCTCCAGAATTTTTTTTTCTTTAGAGTAGTTTACAAGAGTGCCTCAGAAAAGCAAAACAGGGAAAGGGGTTCAACTTCACCCAGCTCCCCTGCCCCTGCTTCCTCCAAGACCTTCCCATATGCTTCTGGGATGTTATCTGGCCATTCCTCCTTGGCCTCCCCCATTCAATTTGCCTTTAAAAGGCCCTCCCAGGGCAAGGATACCCTCAGACTCTGCCCCTCTTTTCTCCCCTAAGGTGGGGTCCTCTCAACTGGCAAGGCCCTGGGCCTATGAGATACGGGGGGGAACACTCATCTTTACCTTCTGCCTCTACCCAGCACACTTTCAATATCTGGCACTACAGGTGCATTCAGGCCTAGGAAGGACAGAACTTCTCCCTACATATTCCACCTCCTCCCAGCATGATCTGGACTCAGGCCCAGAGTTTGTCACCTGTTCAGTTGGCTGGGTCCTTACCCGTTTCCCATCAGCCACCATCTCCCTACCACCAGAAGTGTCTGCTGCCACCCACAGGTCAAGAGGCTAGAATTTTGGCCATGTCCATCCCTGTGCTGCTGCCAGCAGCCATGCTGCTTCCTGCTGCAGCTCCAACAACTACCGGTACCCATTCACTTTCACAGGTTTCTGCTAGCTCCTCTGTTTTCCAGCATGCTGCTGTCAATTGCTGCTGTTGGCAGTTGGGGGAAGGAACACCACCTCATCCCCTTGACAGGATAGATTGGGGGGGGGACAAGGATGGATATTTTCCCAGACACACCATGTATTATTTTTTATTTCATTTGATTTATATTCCACCCTTTCCCTCAGACCACATTATCTAACTGTAACAGGAGATTTGTAACTGAACACTGCTCTCTGTTTTCTCTTGGCTTCTAGTCATGATAGCCCTGATCCAGAGCAATGTGTATGCAGTAATGCAGGAGTCCCCAAACCTTTTGAGCCTGTTGGTATCTTTGAAATTTTGACACAGAGTGCAGTAATGGATGTGTGCACATACGTGTGAACAACTCAGGATGCCCCGCAGTACCTTGTAATGTCAATGATCAGGCTGATGAATCCACACATACCTTCCAGCACAGGTTGTGTCACTGGTCCTTTGTGCACTGTTCCTGGTCCAGGAATTATGCACATGAAACCCCCCTTCTATGCACACATGCTAATTTTGCTTTAAGGAAGCAAATGTGGACTGAATTAAAAACCTGCCAATAGAAATGTATATTTGCTTTACGTGCTTTTCTTTCTTCTGCCCAACTATAAGACGAAGGGGTCCTGGCACAGCTTCAACACAGCTAGTCTTGAAAAAACATTTATCATTCAAGGGAAGAAAAATCAAGAATACAGGATAAATCAATGATGGAGGGAATCAATTTTTTGTTCAAAAATGTTAAAGGAGACAGGGCTCATAGAAAGGTGAATAATGACACCATCATTTTTATGATATGGCACTTGTGGGGGGTTGGGCGGGGGGGATGCCAACAGTAAATTGGATTTTAGAAACATGGTTCATCCTGGAAGCGATAACTTAAAACAAAAAGAGAAATGGACTACGTTCCTCCTTGAGATATGCCAACTTCTGGAACAAAATCTTTGCTGAATTTATTTGGGAGGAGGCCCTCAGAATGACTGAGTACAGGAAAATGTGCTACCCAGTCTCTCAAAAAGACTACAGTTCTCCTCTGCTTTATTTTTATTCTCACAGCAATCCTGTGAGCCCAAGATCTCAATCAAACTCTGTGGCACACTGGCAGCAGTGGCGTAGTGGCTAAGACCAGTGGCTAAGAACAGGAGCACTCTGATTTGGAGGAACCAGGTTTGATTCCCCGCTCTGCCACTTGAGCTGTGGAGGCTTATCTGGGGGGGAAGAGCAAGGAGATTGTAAGCCCCTTTGAGTCTTCTACAGGAGAGAAAGGGGGGATATAAATCCAAGCTCCTCTTCTTCTGTATTGACGAAGGCTTTCACGGCCGGATTCAACAGGTTCTGGTGGGTTTTCCAGGCTGTGTGGCCGTGGTCTGGTGGATTTTGTTCCTAATGTTTCGCCTGCATCTGTGGCTGGCATCTTCAGAGACGTATCACAGAGAAAAGTCTGTTTCACACTGTGTCTAAGTGAGAAGGGAAAGTTTAGTGGGGCATATTGTCCATGTCCCAGGGTGGGGAACCAATCATTAAATGTTTGGGTGGAACTTGCTATGCAAAGGTGTGATTGAGTGCATTGTATTGCAGGTGGGGTTATCAGTCCATTTTTTAAGTACTGGGAGCCAGGCTTTGCTAATTTTTAACGTCTCTTCTTTCTTATTGAAGTTGTCCTGGTGTTTGTGAATTTCAATGGCCTCCCTGTGCAGTCTGACATAGTAAGCTTTTGAATTGTCCAGAATTTCAGTGTTCTCAACCACCGGAAAAATATTTCTACCATACATCAAAGGAATCACAGATCAAATAGGGAAACTGATGAAAAAGCATTACCTATAGACCATCTTCAAACCCACCAGGAAAATACAGCAAATGCTACGCTCAGCAAAGGACAAGAGAGACCCCCTCACTTCTGCAGGAGTATATCGCATACCCTGTAGTTGTGGAAAGGTCTACATAGGAACCACAAAACGCAGCATTCAGACTCGTATTAAGGAACATGAAAGACACTGTCGGCTTAACCATCCTGAAAAATCTGCAGTTGCAGAACATGTGTTAAACAAAACTGGACATAATATTTTATTGGAGAAAAATTAGCAAAGCCTGGCTCCCAGTACTTAAAAAATGGACTGATAACCCCACCCGCAATACAATGCACTCAACCACACCTTTGCATAGCAAGTTCCACCCAAACATTTAATGATTGGTTCCCCACCCTGGGACATGAACAATATACCCCACTACACTTCCCCTTCTCACAGACACAGTGTGAAACAGACTTTTCTCTGTGATACACCTCTGAAGATGCCAGCCACAGATGCAGGTGAAATGTTAGGAACAAAATCCACCAGACCATGGCCACACAGCCCGGAAAACCTACCAGAACCAGTCCTCCTTCTCTTCTTCTTCTTCTAAATGGTGGGGGGGGGGGAAGGAACAAGGTGCAAGGGAGAGCAGTTTGTTTGACTTTTAGATCCCAACATGTTCCACAATAAGTTTTGTTAGGGAATCTCAATCAGAAACTTAAGATCCCCTGACAAAGCTCATCCCAAAATGCACTGGAAGATAAAAGGTCAAATAAGCAGTTCTGTCTTGCCCTCGTTCCTCCTTTTTCTCCTCCTACATGTCAGTGCAGCCATATTTTCTTTCTGAGTGGAAAATTGAACTAGTGGCTCTTCTAGACTTACCACTGCACCAAACTGACTTAAATTGTAGTCTGGATGGATTCTTGGACAACCAAAAGTCACAATCATGATGTAGTGGCCACAGGAACTAGTAAGCACAACATTTGTAGAATATTAATGCACGACATTTGTAATGTGTCTTTTAAAAAATAGTTTCAACTTTCACTATCCAAAGAGGCTAGGGCAAAAAAAGAACTAAAATGTTACGGAACTAATGTGAGTATGTTGTACACCAATCAATATATGTTTAATTGTAAAAAGAAAAAATGGCATTGCAGACTATTTCTCTGTCAGAAAAGCCACAGGAAATGCTTCTTGCAAATACGAAAAATCCATTGGTTAAGGAAGCAGGCCCCCCTATTAACTAGGAGAGTCAGGAGGGATTTTCTATCCCTGTACATATTGTTTTTTCAGAAGAAGTTAGTTTTTACACTCCACTTTTCTCTACCTTTAAAATCTCAAAGCAGCTTACAATTGCCTTTCCTTTCCCAATAACAGACACCTGGTGAGGCAGGTGAAGCTAAGGGAGTTCTGATAGAACTGCAACTAGTCCAAGATCACCCAGCAGACTCCATGTGAAGGAGTAGGGAAACAAATTATTTCCATATTGACAAAGTAAAAAATGGAACTGAGGTATCTGATAGGATGAGTGCTTACAAACGGCAACTAAACTGCTTTCTGAAAATCAGTAAACTGGGTCGCCCACACCATAACACATACCTTAAAGTCTACTGATACTCCCTGCTAAAAAAATTTTTTAAATTTTCTAACCTGGACAGAGCTTGGAAGCAGGGCTGAGGAACCATGTCCCTGATATACAGCAAAGGCTGTTTTGTGATATTTGAGAGTGGTTTGCAGAGATGAATATGAAACAAGATTGCTTCAAGTTCTACATACAAGCGCTGATGGAAAGGCAGCTGGGAATTATAAAATATTTTTAATTGTCCAATCTTAGCTTCCTGCATTCTGTAACAGAAGGGAAAAAAGACTGTGTTAGGAAAATATGTCTAAATTGCATGTTTCTGAATTTCTATAATACCTATAAAGTTTTTTAAAATAATTATATATTTAATTCTAGGGTTGTCATCAGGCCTGCAGAAAAATACCCTGCCCCTTTAATAGAGCCTTTGTGAGTGGAAATGGCCTGCCAAAGCTTTTTATAACATGGAGGTAACTAACATCACTGATGTTAACCCTTTAGCAAAGGCATAATGGTATATTGTTTACCACCTGGACAGGACTTTTTTTCTCAAGGCAATCCTGTTTTAAAATGTGAATTGAATATCCTGCTAAAGAAAAACAAGTGATTTATAATCTGTCCTTTCCTTGATTTGCTGAAGCCTTTCCCATTGCTTTGCTTTACTCTTCTTCCTTGGGGCAAAAAAAGAAACAATGCTCCTCTTGCAAATAACCATTTAAGCTGCTTGTGTTATGGTTTTCGTTTTGGATTTTTGGACCAAAAACTGGGCTGATTTCGGCAGAAGTAACTAGTAAAGAAAAAAAGTAAAAACAAGTGTTTAATGTTTTCATAGCCCTGAGTACTGAAAAAGTAGCCTAGTGGAAACTATATCTCCCAGGAGACCTTGCGAGTCCCTCCAGGGAGGCCTCTGCAGAAGTTAGGGCTCGCAAGGTCTCCTGGGAAGTGTAGTTCCCATCAGACTACTTTTTCAGCCAGCTGCTTTTTGCAGCAGACTGAACTCAGGTAAGTGAAGGAAGTGTGGGGGTGGGGCACCACTGGGGAGCCACAGGGAGGCAGGGCCTGGGCACCATTTTGGCCCCGGCTACCATCCTCCCCACACCACTGATCCATGCCCTGTGAAGAGAGACTTAGGGAGCTGGGGATGTTTAGTCTAGATAAGCGAATGTTAAGGGGGGAACATAATAGCTATGTTTAAATATTTGAAGGAATATTTTAGTGGGGAGCTAGTGGCAGGAGCTTTATGACGGCGGCAGTTCCCTTCATGGCGGCAGATACAAGGAGCTGGCGATGATAGCAAGTGGAATGGGAGCGGGTCGGTGGCAGAGACCCTCCTGCAACAGCAAGAACAAGCCCCACTGAAATGGTACAAGCGGGTGCAAGTTGGTGAAAGGTGCACCCTGTCACATTGAGGAGTAAGGGGCTGAGCAAAGAAGAACCGGTGGCAGAGGTTTTCCCAAGTGATGGACTTGGATTTCCCATGGTGGACATTTTTGTGGACGTTTTTGAATTGGCCTGTATTGTTTGTGGTCGGGGGGGGGGGCTTTGGGGCATTATACTGACTGTGATTCCCAACAGCTTGCCAACAACAGATTAAATAACAGGGTTGGCGGCAGGAATACCAGAAGAAATGCTGGCTTTCCTGTGCTGAACCTTTACATCACTACTTCGCTGGCCCTGCCTAAGTATAGTTTACTATTAGGTGTATAGGCTACCAGGAGTTGTTAGTCTGTATTTGTGAATTGGTTAGTTCTCTTGTATTTAGCTAGGAATTGTAGTTTTCTCTTGTATGTTGTCAGGAGTAGAGTAGGAACTAGGTAGCTCGACTAGGTTATTCTTGCAGCAGTTATAGTGAAGGGTAGTTTAGTCTTACAGGGTATTTTAGTTAATTGGTAATGTTTTATATTGTATTGTTATTGGTTTGCCTTGTTGCTTAATTTAGCTTATTGGTTATGTATTGTCATGAAGTTTATATATTGATGCGTTGAAAACATTTGGTTGGAAATGTTTCAATATATTTCTACTTGATTGTTGTGTGTTGCTACTCTGATGTTGCTAATATTATGTATTAGATATTGTATGGATTTAGTTGATACCTGAATTGTCTGTTAATGCTGCTGTTTTTGTTCTTATACGTTGTATAGCCTGAAATGCCAAGTCGCCATCTGAAATTAATTCTATTTAGTCTTATATATTTTATTACTGTTACTGTTTGTTATTGTTATATTGCTGAAATGTATTGTTTATCATGTCAGCCGCTCTGAGCCCTTCAGGGATAGGGCGGGGTACAAATATAATTGAAATGAAATGAAAAAAAATGAATGTCATGTTGAAGAGGGAGCAAGCTTGTTTTCTGCTGCCTCAGAGACTAGGACTCGGAGTAATGGATTCAAGGTGCAGGAAAAGAGATTCCACTTAAATATTATGAAGAACTTTCTATCAGGGCTGCTCGACAGTGGAATTCACTGCCTCAGAGAGTGTGAAGTCTCCTTCTTTGGGGGTTTTTAAACAGAGGCTGGAGAGAGTGCTTTGATTGTGGGCGTTGGACTTGATGGCCCTTGGGGTCTCTTACAGCTCTATGATTCTATGAAATAATTTTCCAGTGATATCTCTGGAGCTCTGAAATGGGCTTCCAGTCTCAACTTCTCCCTACTTTCAACCATTTAAGTAAAGTAAAAAGCTAAGTGAGCTTTTAATCAAAATTAGTCAATCTGCAGGCAGTGTTCAGATTTGGTAGTTTCCTAATTTCTGACTGATTGCTTTTATACTATTGGGTTTTTTAAAGTTTCAGATAATTGAAATTTTGTGCTGTTTTAAATTGATAAGAAGTTTTAAAATTAACCACTTTGGATATCTAGTAAGATGAAGAAAGGCAGGACAGAGGGCTTTAAATAAATATAATAAATCAATTACTAAAAATCTTTACAGAATATAATAAATCAATTACTAAAAATCTTTACAGAATATATGCCCAGGTTGGACTGATCTCATCCGATCTCAGAAATAAAGCAGAGTTGGCACTGGTTAGTATTTGGATGGGAAACCTCCAAGGAAGTCCAGGGTTATGATGTGGAAGTCCAGGGTTATAGGTGGCCTATGAATGTCTCTTGCCTTGAAAACCCCACTAGGGGTTGCCATAAATCAGCTGTAACTTGACAGCAAAAAATAAAAACAAAACAAAAACAGGATATATATGTTAACATGCATCTATGCCATAGAGCATGAAAAAGAAAATGTTCTGTTCCTTAGAGGCAGAAATTCATTGGAGCATGAATTGGAGTCTCAGTCCTGGTAGAACAACCCAACCACATTATTTGGCAAGTAAAATACCTGTCTCATTATCTAACCCATAATGATCAATGGGAATTACATGTACTTATCTTGCTCAGGACAAGGCAATTATCCTTTCATTACGGTTATTATCTGAACAAGATTGAAATGCCAAATGTTTATAGTTCTAAGGGAATCATACAATTAAAGAAGCCTCAAGGCAGATTTGTCGAAGCAGTATTTGTTGAAGCTGTATTTTTAGATACAACATGTAATTTTCCTCTTGCAGGTAAATAATGTGCCAATCTTATGAACTGATCTAAAGAACCTATATAATTTCTCATTTATTACTACAACACCACCATCTAAGTATTAGTAACATGGTAAGCATACAAGTACCACATGGAAGCCTGTTTGCTCTACTTTCCTGGCTTCTAATTGCTGCTGTCTCTATATAGAGTGAGAAAAGTAGAGTTAGCAGGCTTCCACATGGCAGCTGTATGCTTACCATGTTACTAATAGTTACTACACATTTCAAAGGACACAACAAATTGACTAGAACAAATTGCACAAAACTTCTAGTCAAGTAAACAGCAACTTCTATAGGAAATATTACTCCCACTCCTCCACATACACACTTTTCAAAAGGGCTATGTAAGCATGACAGGGCATGCAATTATTACAAAAACTTTGGAGAGAAGAATTCATTATCCACTGTACAGTAAGTACTAATAACAAAATCACCAAAGGGTTTTTCATTAGTGCTCAAAGCTGAGGCCCACAGGGATCAATAGCCACTTGGGTTGTGCAAGGGTTTCCATCACCACAGTTCTTTTGATAGAATAACAATTTGACCTCATTCTTTAAGGCAGCCCCTGAGGACTATATGTGGAGTGGAGAGGTAGAATCACAATTCCCTAAATAAATAGCGGCTTGAATCTCACCTACAGGTCTATGTGACAAGGAAGAGCACAAGGACTTTTATCGGATTCCTCCTCCTGCCACAGCCCAAAACACCCCCTGAAATATTACTCCTGGGGACAGGAAAAAACATTCAAATGCATTTAAAAGAATGTTTTTATGCTCATTTCTTTGCTTAATTCAATGAAAACTTTTATAATTAGGTGACCAAATTTTATGTTTTTTGGCACCAAAATTGTAATTTTGTAATTTTTTTGGCACCAAAATTGTAAAGTTCATATACACTTTTGGGAAACTCCTTTTTTCAGTTCTACTGCATCACTGAGTTTCAGACCTCAATAAATAAATAAACTGAGCTACTGATTTAAGAAGGGGATGATTTTGTTTTTTCTGAGGCACAACTCTTAAAAATGGAGAGCTATCCTGTCTGAAGCAGGACAGTTGGATATCAGGCATGAAAATCCTGTCCCCTATTCGCATATGAACAAGCAGGACAGAGGATATACCAGGAAGAAAGTTGCTGATTATCACAATGTAGGGGTACTATTCAATTTAGGAAAGAATTCTAGCCTCATGCTCTCCTTGACATAATAAACTTGCATATGGAACTTTTTTAAAAAATCTGGGAAGAGCATTCAACAGAAAATCTCTATTAATAGGCAGAACTGACAGCCCAGTAGAAGTCCCACCATATGTTTGTTATGCTCTCAGGTTGTGGTGTGCAAATCCCCCTGTAGGTAGAGGTCCTAGCAAGAAACCAAGAGTGACTACTGTATTTTTCTATATATGATATCTCTCTTTTTAACATATGGAGGGTGAGTCCACTAAACACCTTTGTGGGAATACTGCAAAAGGAATGTAGGTTTAAGAACTCAAATGGTTTCCATTACCTATCTATTCTTTTATTCCACATCTTCTCAAGTGCTTTGTCCTTCAAACCTTCCACAACAAGTAGGTGAATGGATTCATCCATCATGTGAAATCCAGTAATAATGTCCATTTGTAAAATCTCTTCTGGAGAAAACTTGCCAGCCAGTTTTAATGTATTAAGAGATTTTTGAATTATATGGAGGGGATAAGAATCAAGTTGCAAAGCTTTTGCATTAATTTCTGTGATCTCTTGCAGCAAATAATTGAGCAGTGACTTGTTTTTGTAGTCAAAAATATAGATGATGATACCATAAGGACAATATCCTGTGTCAACAATTTCATCTTCAGAATCTAAGGGTATACTGATATCAACTCTCACTTTAAGATGAGCTTCTGTATCTAAATAATGTCCCATTGGTAGCTGAGCAGGCCAAGAGCCACCAGTTGCTCTGGACTTCGCGTTAGCATTTTCTGTTGGGCAGATGCTTGTATCTTGAACTGAACAACAGTGAATTGGTACACAGATATTCAAATGCTTTTCACCCAGCAATAATTCTGTCAAGCTGATTTTAGCTACCCCATATGGATGCCATATTTTCTCCTTGCCTGTCACAGAGTTCTGGACCATAGTGGGAGAATGTAAATGAGCTAGCCTACTGTCACCTAGCTCATCGCCAAACAGTGAAGGCTTTTTTGTGATCGTTTCTATTTTCTTGTCTCGGTCATGAACTTCAA
Source organism: Sphaerodactylus townsendi (assembly GCF_021028975.2). Lineage (NCBI taxonomy): Eukaryota > Metazoa > Chordata > Lepidosauria > Squamata > Sphaerodactylidae > Sphaerodactylus > Sphaerodactylus townsendi. The sequence goes on from NC_059427.1 coordinate 59,983,973, forward strand.
TCTCCAATGGAGGTCCTCTTAGATATTCACGCAATTCTTGAGTTTCCATTGTCCCTGCCAGAATCACATAGATGTCCATAAAGAAGACATTAGTTCCATGACTGCAACCTCGTGTTTGATGGGGAGGCAAGTTGTGGAATGCGTACTTGCAGTACACAGGATCACACCAACGCTATCAGAAGAAAAAGAAAAAGGTGCCAGAGGATCCTTCTTAAAGGCATTCCAACATATCTCTTTATTTAGTCACTGGGTGGCTTCAAGAAAAAGTCTCTCAACAAAACTTACATGGAGGAAAAATTACTACTCTAATTCCTTAGGGGTGAAGGACAGGATTTCAAGAACATATGGTTAATGGCATCATCACAGAGCACAGGCCAACTTTCCTGACAAAGCTTGGGAACTTGACTGAGAGCTGAAAGCAATGGCATTACATTGCTGGCACAATATAACATGATTACAAAGCTGGCTGCTGTGGAGCAGCACGCTTGTAATTTTAGCTCCTAACATTTCGCTCGCATCTATGGCTGGAGTCTTCAGAGACATGTCATGGTAAGATGTGTTTCTCTCCATAGCAGTGTGGAGTACTTTGTGTAGCTGGGTATTTCCTTTGTCTATCTCTGAAGTGGGAGGATCATGAGAATCATTCGCATGAGACTGGATTGTATGTGTATCTCCTGATGATTTGACATTTGTGACACATCTCAGACTTTGGAGTGAGCTGAGGAAGAGTTAGGGGGAGGGAGAAGAAAAGGAGTTTTGTAGCATCTGGTGGATTATTGAATGGTGTTTGAAAAGTTTTTTGGGTTTTGGTCACACACATTCAAATCACCAGGACATACACATACAAATGCAACTGGACATGAACTCTTAGACACATGCAAATGATCTTCACCCCTTCCTACCTCAGAGATGGTCGAAACAAATACTCCACACTGTGCCATGGAGAGAAACCCATCTTACCATGACATGCGTCTGAACATGCCAGCCATAGATGTGAACGAAATGTTAAGAGCTAAAACTATCAGACCACAGCCACACAGCCTGTTGATTTCAGCCATGAAAGCCTTCATCAGTACAATGATTACAAAGCTTTGAGCAGCATTTTGTACGCTTCCAATATTTTTCAGAGTAATTCTGAAAACAAGCAGATAAATTGGTCAGACTTCCACTGGCTGATAATATATGTCCACTTTAGAGAATTTTATGATCAAAAGAGGAGAGGGGCTGCTCTTGATTATAGTTCAAAATGCTCTGATATCATAATTTTATGGCCTTTGAAGCCATATTAATACCAAAGCTATCTCAGCCACTGTTGTCTTGTTGTTACCCACCCTGAGACCCATTGTAGTGAGAGAGGGTGGAATTTAAATCTAAAATGTAAACGAATAAATAAATGGCTAGTCACATTTTGCTCATGCAGTAATAATGAATCTTTCTTACCAAATATGAAGTGAGACAGTAACCTTCCTGTATTTGTGCATGAAGCAAGCATGTCCTTTATCCTTCCTTAGCATTAACAAATTCTCATTTATTCATTTCTACCACACCTTTCTCCCCAGTGCAACCCAAAGGAGACTGGTATGTCTCCTCTCCTTCACTGCATCCTCACAACAACCCCATATAACAGGTTTGGGCTGAGACTAAGAGCCAGTCTAAATGTGATGGCATTCCCAAGTCCATCATTATTCATCATGTAAATAGAAAGATTTAATATTCATTTATGAAAGCCTGTTTCTTACCAGCATCCTGTAAATAAAAAATGTAAAACAAGACCTTTACAACTATGTTTTGTTTTCCCCAAGAAAGTAATCCTTGGTAGTCTTATGTGAAGAACCAAGAGAGAAACACTGAATTACCTGCAACTCTTCAATGGAAACTGGGGTGTCTGGTAAACATTTTGCACTCATAATTTTAATGACCAGTGGATTTAAATCTTGTTTCTGTTTGTCAGTCATGAGAGGTCCCTCCAAAGAAAAACTTAGGTACAATTCAGAAATTTTGGAGGATTGTTCTTCCAGTTGATTGGTCACACAAGGTTCTCCTGAAAACAAGAAGGGAATGGAAATAGATTAGTTTGTCATTATACTTTTATGAGCATGTATTCAAAGAGATATACTAAAGATATATGATGTGTAGTTTCAATGCTTAATCCCTTAATCCTCCAGGTGGCCCTCACTAAAGCCCTATGAGGGAGAGCGGCATATAAGTCTGATGATAATCATCATCATCATCATCATCATCATCATCATCATCATCATCATCATCATCATCAACATCATGATGCAAACACTTCTAACATCTATACAAAATGCCAAGAGTTTAAAGGAAAAGAGACAAAGACTACTGAAGCTTTCAGCTTGGCTAACCCCAATTTTAGAATTATAAAAGGAGAAAGAGCCACAATCCAAGAATTAACATGGAAAATGAATCTGAAAGAAGCTCAGGTGGACATACAAGCCTCCCATTTTATCCTTATACTATAACCCTATTAATAGGCATCAAGGCATTCGGTATAAAATTTTTAGATTCTTTAAATCATCTACCTCTAGTGTTAGCTAAGCTTCTATCGGCTCTTGGGTTTGAAGAGCAAAAGGGGCATTTTGGACACTTTTTCAACACAAGTGAAAATCAGTGTTATGTAGGACCCATGCCCAACCAAAATTTTTACAGTCCAAACACCATGGGTGCTAAAGAAAGAGCAGCCTTCCAGGAATGGTATGAGGAAAACAAAGATGTGACTTTTGATCTACAGAAAGAGTTGACATTCTAGAAAATGTCTGCATTCTTTACAGGCAGGAAATCATAGACATGACCGTTAAGGATGACTCTCTCTCTATAGATCCTTTACAATATATCACAGTCGCCAGCATATGCCTAGCAATGTACCATTTCAATTATCTCTGCCCGCTATAGCTATTCCGCCCGTCTATAGCTATTCCACCACTGGACCTCTATCATAGCCAAACAAAGAGGTTCTCGACAGCATCTATCCAATGGTTGAGCTATATTGAGCAGTCAGAAAACATCCAAATCAAACACGCTATAAGGGGTAGGGAATTAAGAGAGGGAAATGATTACATAGATGGCTATGTGGTGCAGGATGGGAAAAAATAGCGTATGAATTCCAAGGGTGTTATTTCCACGGGTATTAAAATTGTTATAACTTGCAGTCATTCAATAAAGTTGCTGGCAAAATGTTTGGCACCCTGTACTCCGCAACAAGGTGGAGGGCTGACGAACTGAGGCAGCTAGGGTTTCACGTTAGGGAAATTTGGGAACATGAGTGAGAAAACACGACAAAGGACAGACGAGGGGGTGATAGGCTTCATGAAAACAACCCAAAACCCTGAGCCCCTGAACCCCAGAAATGCTCTGTTTACCAACACTGTCACACTCTATTACAAAGCAGAGCAAGGTGAGCAGATCAAATATGTAGATTTCACAAGCCCCTCCTTAAAAAGCCTCCCAAAGGCTTCTGGGGCGCTCCTTTCCTCCAGCTGTGGTTCCTTTGCCAGCTCAGCACCCTGCCTCCTGATGGATCTTTCCCACCCTTGGCTTATACGTGAGTCAATAAAATTTCCCAGTTTTTTGAGGTAAAATTGGGTGCCTCAGCTTTTATGCGGGTCGGCTTATACACGAGTATAAGCAACCTTTGCAGCATTGCCCTTTTAAGAAAACCATAGAGACAGGCTGCCTAACAGGCAGCTTCTCTGAAACCAAGCCTTAGACCCTGCGGGGGAAAGGAAAGAAAGGGTGAGTTAGTGACTGCTTTCTCTGCTTCACTGTCTCCAGCCTTCTTTTCTGCCACCCCCTTTCAGCCGCTTTCTGTGCCTCATTCTCCTCTGACTTTTCCTCCACCACCACCTCCCATCCCGTTCACCCTCCACAGCCCCTAGCTTATTCCCTCTCCCCAGACCCACCTTGCCCTTCTTAAAAAACCCTCTTAAAGGCTTCTGGGGTGCTCCTTTCCCCCAACTGAGGCTCCTTTGCCAGCTCAGTGCCCCACCTCCCCATGGATCTTTCCCAACCTCGACTTATACGCGAGTCAATAAGGTTTCCCAGTTCCTCAAGGCAAAATTAGGTGCCTCAACTTATATGCAGGTCAATTTATACTTGAGTATATATGGTATACCACTAAATCCATAATACCCACGATATTGATCAGAAGTCAATACAGTAGCAATAATACATAACTACATAGCAATAATAAAAAACATCAGAATAACAGTATATAACAATTAAATCAAAATATGTTGATACATTTACAACCATATGTTTCCAATGCATCAATACATTAACTCAACAAACAATACATAACAATCAACTAATGCAATACATTAAACAGTGCAATGAAATCATTAGCAATAACTGAGACTACCCCACATTAAACTATACTGCTGAAAAACCTAACAAAACTACCTAGTTAAAGGATTTGGCTACTCCTACCTCTACACCTAGCAATGTACAAAAGAATACTTACACAGGGGAAACTGACTAATTCACAAGTACAAAACTAACAACTAGCTACTTGCTAACAACTCCTAGTAGCCTATACTCCTAAAATAAACTACCTTAAACAAGGGCCAATGGAGAGTAATGAAGAGTAATAATGTAAAAACTCAGGACGAAAAAGGCCACTGTCTCTTCTCCCTCAACCAAACTGCTGGGGATTCCTGATACCATCTCCTGTAACTTAGTCCACTGCTGGCAATCTCCACTATTATTGAAGGTCCAAGTTTATTTCTGCGGGAAAACCTCTGCCACTGGTTCCCCGTCGTTTGGCTCCTCGTTCCTCGGTGTAACAGGGTGGACCTCCTACTGGCTTGCACTCGCTCATACCACTCTGATGGATCTCGCATTAGTTGCTGCAGGGGGACTCTGCCACTGACCCCCTCCCATTCAGCTCACCAATGCGACTGCCACCACTATCTCCTCACATCCAGTGCCTTGAAGGAGTTTCTGCCACTAACTCCCCACTGCCCAGTCCGCCCAGTCCGCTGGGTGGGGAGGCCTTCCACTAGCCATCCTCCAACCGGGCTCCCCTTAGATGGAATTTGGGGCCAGTTATCAGTCCTTGGAGTCAGCGTCGACTCTCGGCAGTAACGCTGTGGCTCAGCAGCACAACAGCTCAGCAAAGCAAGGTCGAAGACATTCCACAGCTCAGCACTCCAAGCATTCCTGATTTGCCACAGTATCAACTTTGCTGCAGGCTCCAACACCAAGGCAGGTACTAAAAATTGTTTAGAAGTTCACTAAAAGTTCACTAAAATTCCATCTATGTCTATCCAATTAACTAGGTCTAAAAATACCGGAGATTATCCTTAATGACCAGCTCCGGGCACCATCTTGATATCTTCTGGACAAATACATACAACAGGCATGTGTATGGTATGTTACCTTCTTGCCACACCAGAGATGTGTAAGATTCTGAAAACACTACAATTGCAAAAGATTTAGTTAAGTCTTTAGGTCTGCACTTCATAAAGGCAGCACAGGAATGTTTTACATCTCCCCAGTGGTTAGTTTACAGAACTGCAAAAACAAAACCATGTTACGCATTCTTATATAACATTCCCTCACAACCAAGTGCTTAGAAACCCTGTCTTACCTTAAATATATCTGTATGCTTGTTCTTAAGATAAAATGTCTCTATGCTACTGTAGTACTGGTTTTCCATTTATTCCTGCAGAGATGACCTGAGAGATGTTACCAGCCTTATAACTGATAACTCTGGCCCCTTCCACACATGCAAGATAATGCGTTTTCAAACCACTTTCACAATTGTTTGCAAGTGGATTTTGCTATTCCGCACAGCTTCAAAGAGCACTGAAAGCAGTTTGAAAGTGCATTATTCTGCATGTGCGGAATGAGCCTCTGTTATTGTAACCGACAGAATCTTTTATTGGCACTAACTCAATTTATTAATGAGTAAATCATTTGCAGCAGATGTCTTGGAGAGTTGCAATATACTCCATCCTTTTCATCCCATGGTCTAGAGAACTAAATTTCAAAGCTACTATATTAACAACTGCCCACCAAGCCAGTCTTTTTATATTGTTGATCTAGTCACTTTTGTGGAATTTGTGGGTGTACGAAATTATATTATCAATTTTATATCAGTGGATCAGTAGTTTGAGAAAAGAAAAAATAATTTTAATCTACAATAGCAGTTTTAAATACTTTAATCAAAAACTTATACCACTGAAACATGGTTCAAAGGCAAAGAGGGAACTTCTAAGGCTACAAATGGTAATCAGACATGTATCTAAATCTAAATAAGTGTTACTTACTGGTTTTATATGCTCTGTGTTTATACCTCATCTTGCAGCCCCACATAATGTCCAAAGTGGCTAACTAATAAAATCTAGTAATTTCAGCAAGAAAAGTCAGCAGCTAACAATAAAATCAATCTAGTAAAGAATAATTAAAAGCAACAGTATTAAAACAGCTGAATCTTAAAACATTTGGACAAAAGTTGGCCTTCTTGTGCTAGCCTAAAGAGAAGGCACCAAGCAAGTTTTTTCTGGGAAAGGAGTTCCAGGTGGAGGTACCCCAAGAAGGGACTCACTGGGTGATCTATTTGATTTGAACAGCAACCTACTCCTTGGACAGTAACAGTGCAAACTAAGGGAGTGGGGGGCAAAAGCATAGTGGGAGTGGCAGGAGGGGATGCCAGTGCAAGGAAGAGAAGAGTTTGGATTTGTAGCCCACCTTTCTCTCCTGTAAGGAGACTCAAGGTGGCTTACAAGTTCCTTTCCTTTCCTCTCCTCACAACAGAGAGAGAGAGAGTTCTAAAGAACTGTGACTAGCCCAAGGTAACCCAGCAGGAATAAGCCTCTTCCACCCACCAGATCAGCCTCTGCCACTCAGGTGGAGGAGTGGGGAATCAAAGCTGGTTCTCTAGATTAGAATCCACCTGATCTTAACCATTACACCATGCTGGCAGGAGAGCTGCCAAAAAACCTCCCCCCTCCATGAATTGCACTTCCTGTCTCATTCCATCAATTACACTTTGGTGCACAAAGCAACTGCAAGAAGTCTGACAATAAAAAGATTTGTTTGATTTCACACAGTGCAATGGTCTTACATGCATGAAGGCCTAAGCCTTTTAATTCAATTAATGAATACTTTTGGATTTTCAGCTGTCTAACAATGCTTCAAGGTTCTATTGTTACAAATCTACAAGCACACAGTTTGAATTGTATCAAAAAAGATCTTCAGGAAATCTGTCACTATTTTATAAAATCACTTGGAGTAGCACTGTCATGGGGAATCGTGTCTAGGTGTTTGAGATGCATTCCTACTTCATTGTAACTGTTTAATGCTACAAAACACTGCTGCTGAAAGATATATGTAACCAGCCTGCTATATGTTACCACTGTCATCTGGGGCATTCTTTCCTTGATCTTTACTTATGGCTTCACAAGCTTTGTAGATAACTAGGCTTTTCCCTGACACCCAGGTCCCATAGGAAATGGAGCTGCATCTGTTATCTTGTGGGGACAGGAAGCCAGATGGCTTTCTCTTACTAACTGCCACTGATCTTGGGGCACCTCAGGTCCAGAGTCTGTTTTTCACTCTTTGTTGGGAGGGAGGATCCATAGGGGATAAAAGGGATGGCAAAAGCCAGGTTTGTCAGAAGTGGCTTATTCAAGCTTTGGTGCTCTGACACTTATCAATAAATACTACTGATCAACAACACAGAGTCTTGTCAAAGGCTTTCATGGCCGGATTCAACTGGTGGGTTTTCCAGGCTGTGTGTAATAGACTTCCCTCTGTGATACACCTCTGAAGATGCCAGTCACAGGGGCAGGAGAAACGTTAGGAACAAGATCTACCAGACCATGGCCACACAGACCGGAAAACCCACAACAACCAACACAGAGTCTGTTTATTGGCTTAAGGTTTGAGACCTAACAATCACAGAGGCACTACAGTGCCCCAAGGCAGAATTGTATGCTCTGGGGCCCTTGTTAGAATCTTTTGAGCTTTAACAACAAAAAAGAATAAAGTCATTGTTACAACTGTAGAACTACATTTGAAATGATTCAATAATAAGAACAATGAGGCAAAGAGAGAGTAACCCAGATTAATTATTGTCAAAAATTTTGGCTCTTCCTTCATTAATATAATGAAAATCAGACAAGATAAAAACACAGTGAATATGATTATCACCTACTATGCATTCTATTGTATAAAGGAATCAAAAGGAACTTCACTTTTCTGTAAAATAATTTTCATGTTGCAAGAACCACCTGGCGAGAAGAAATAAAGGACTCTAATAATCTTTGTGTTTAACAGCAAACCAGATACTCTACAGAAGTAAAAAAAGAAACCACAGTTCAGTGCATCTCTGGGACAGACTAGACAGTACTGCAGCTCCAAGTCCACCATGGAGATGCAGTGCCATTTAAGAGCTTCATTTTCACTTTTCAAAACTCCAGGGGGGTCCCATTCCCTGCAACCACTTATCTTAGAGTAGGGCTGGGAGGGAGGCCTTGTGAACCCAGAGTGGCTTTGGGTGAGCAAGGTGAGAGTCAGGGGGAGGCCTCCCTTACTCACTTGCTTGCCTGGAGTGGCTTCAGGTAAGTTGGCAAGAGTGGGGGGGTCTCATTCACTTGCCCAGAGCAGCTTTGGACAAGATGGTGAGAGAGGGGCTTTGTGTGTGGGGAGGCCTCGCCCATCTGAAGCCACTCCTGATGAGTGAGGGAGTCCTGCAGTTTGCCCCAAACTGCACAAACCCAATCTGAGTCCCCGAAGTGGCACCTGCATCACTTCTACAGGTAAGAAAATTGACTTTTTAAATTTCAGACATAGAGTGTTCTCCAAGTCTGCAGAAACATCTGTTGGAGGACAGATTCACAGGCAGAGAGGCACACTTTGGAATTAAATATATAGATGACAAATTTTATGAATCTAGTTAATATTCACAATACCATTTTTGAAGAACACCAATATTGCATGTCCATCACTACACTCTTTAAGCCAGATGGTAACTCAAATGACAAAAAGGGCACCTCAAAATCCTTTTGATACGACTGAGAAACAAATTATCTGGAAATCTGAGAGAGTCACGTATCCTTCCACAAAATATGGAGATTTTGTTGAAGATATGAGATTTTGTTGAAGAGTTCCATGAGAACTCTGGTGGAAGTGGAATTTCCATTACCTCTTCTTGCTTCCCACATCCCCCTCTCTTGCTTTGCTGCCCTGTTCCATCTTGGTTTCCTCCCCTCTGAAACAGTTTTGTTCCTCTCCCTAATTATTCATCCTCCCTGTCATTCTCTTCCCCATCCCCTTGCCCAACCACCCATCACCCATCCAGTCTTTTCTTCCAAAGCTGCTTAACTCACTCTCTCTGTCTTTCCACAGTTTTTTCACCCTCTGTCCTCTTCCCACACCTGCTCCCCCCTCGAACTCACCTCCTTTCAAATGGTCCCTTTTCCCTTGCCAGTCCCTACACTCCCCCTATCCTTCCCTCCTTATTCTTGTGCCCAACCCCATTCACCTCACTACTTTCCTGAGTGTCATGTTGGGTGGCTGTGTAGCCCTAAATTAAATGACAACAAGGCAAGGAAAACAATGGCTTTATTAATGTTCGTGCACCTTTTTACAAGTATTCACTAATTTAAATGCAGGGGGGGCGGTTAATGGATTCAGACTGCAACTTCACAATTAGATAAACCATCAGTTTGGCTACAGCATCTGAAAATGCTTAACAACTCAAAATGCCACCCACAGTTACCCCCAACATGTACACATTTCATGGTTCCATGGTGGGAGGGTTACCTTAGTATTTTTTCTTCAAACCTGAGAATTGCCCATGGTTTGCAGCAACATTTATCTTAGCTTTCCCAAGTGGATTTTTGATCCATACAGATGTCATATTTGGCTATTAGTTCCTACAGATAAAGCACAAATGGGGAGGGGGAGAAGTCATGATGCTAGTTCTCTTTCCCCCAAATTTATGTTACAGAATATTTTATTGTAAGTTGATCTATTTGTTTTGAGTGTCAATATTCCTTTTTGGAGGTATGATTTTTATCTTCTGATGCAAGATGACCTTCTCTGACCTATTTACTTTCAATTTTTACCCAAGCCTTTGCTTTTGTTGCTTTGTTATTTACTTTGCTAATGATGTTGGGATGCATGTGTCTAATCTCTATGAAGGTTTCCGTGTGTGTGTGTGTGTGTGTGTGTGTGTGTGTGTGTGTGTGTGTGTGTGTGTGTGTGTGTGTGTGTGTGTGTGTGTGTGTGTGTGTGTGTGTGTGTGTGTGTGTGTGTGTGTGTGTGTGTGTGTGTGTGTGTGTGTGTGTGTGTGTGTAAAATGCCATCAAATCAATTTCTGGCAACTCCATAAGGTTTTCAAGGCAAGAAACATACAGAGTTGGTTTGCTTCTGAATAGCAACCCTGGACTTCCTTTGTGGTCGCCCACGAAGTACTAACCCTGTTCGCTTCCCAGATCAGAGTAAGCTGAGCAATCCAGTTCACGGGAGGCTTCCATATACCTTCACAGTAAAATTAATACTTTGAGTTCTAAAACTAGTCTCCCCAACATTACATATTTTAGAAATGTTGATCTTTTTCTCTCTCTTTGGTGTCCCTCATCCTCCTATGAAGGATGTGGGGGAACAGAGTAATCAGACAGAAAATACTGGAATAGAAAAGGAGAGGATCTAATTTGCAAAGGGCCATTTCAGAAATTATCATCTGGCTTGGACATGGTGTAGGTCACCAGCAGGAGGAGCCCACATATCAGCTGCAGAACTACATTAAGTACCAGGGCAGCACAACAGGCAATACTTAAAAAGGAGTGGAGGTGAAAGACAATGGTTTTTACAGACTTCAGCATGAATCTATGCCAGTTTCATTCGGGAAAATCTGGCAAGGAGAACTTTTTTAGTATTCACTGTAGCACGTCTTTTTACAAGCGTTCACTAATTCAAAATGCAGTGAGGAGGAAAAACGGAAAGTCAGCCCATTACTTAAAATGTACAAAAGTCATCAGCAATACAGAGTTGCTATCAACAGTTACGAAGTACAAGTAAACTTGAGCAAACTCTGAATATGCCAGGCAGGCATTCAATTAATGTATCAATGCCCTTGAAGACTCAGCTTCAATTACAGGGAAACCATCAGGAAGAATGCAGGGGAGAGATCATTGGTATGCAAGCTGTCAGCTGGACCAGCCCAGGCTGTTTGCAGTCCCAAGGGTCTGCTGCTGCTGTGTACTCTTGCATTCCTAATAGAAGTGAAATTACCAGGAGCTCACAGTTTGCTCAGCAAAGATGTCAAAAAGGACAAGTACACCTCTGAAAACAATATTACTTTTACAGCACAGTAAGGAGACAGAACAAACCCTACATTTCTAGGAGTCCAAACACTGAGAATGATGTGTTACATATATTTCTGATCATTTTGCTTTATAAGAAGTTTCAAAAATCCCCTTAAACTATGTCACAGCAGGCATTTTTTTTATCAAAGGTTGTGATATTTCATTAAAAGTGCTACCCTAATCAGATTTTAGAAAAAGAGAACATGGCACTAAACAACCCCCCACAAAATATTACACACACACAGCAGAAAAAAATATACTACACTTTTACTTAAAGATATAGGATGTGTTTTTTTATAAATGGATCTGCTGTAAATTAAGTGGCATAGATTTGCCCTTAGTTCACTGCATGTAAAACACAAAGTAACAACAGATGTGCATTAGACTCCCAGTGTTATGAAAGCACATTGTGCTTCTTTAGATGTAGGTGTGGCTGCAGTATATCTATGCATCTAACATTGGTATATGCTACAGCCAGCAGTTAGCCACTCCTCAGCTTTCACCTCCTCCTGCTGGGAAATTAAGGATTCCTCAGCTGGCTGCCTGAGACAGGCCCCATGGAACTCAAGCAACTGACCGGAGGGGGCACTTCATTTGTCAACAGAAGTGGGGAGTGGAGGAGGTGGCAGTGAAATAGTGGCCTATCATTAACTTATTTATTAACTTATGTACAGTCACATATGTTTCATTAACTTATAATGTACAGTCACATACACATTAAAAAGAAAGCCCAGAGGGCCTTCACTGTGCTGTGAGCCTCTTTTTAATGTTCATATGTTTTCTTCCAGAGCTTCAGATCACAAAAACGTTTCCTTTCCCTTTATTGCACCAGTTACCTGATACAAACTGTGTTTGAGTTTGAAATTTAAGAGTGCTAATACCGTAAAGAAGAAGAAGAGTTTGGGTTTATATCCCCCCTTTCTCTCCTATAGGAGACTCAAAGGGGCTTGCAATCTCCTTGCCCTTCCCCTCTCACAACAAACACCCTGTGAGGTGGGTGGGGCTGAGAGAGCTCTGATAAGCTGTGACTAGCCCAAGGTCACCCAGCTGACATGTGTGGGAGTGCACAGGCTAATCTGAATTCCCCAGATAAGCCTCCACAACTCAAGCGGCAGAGCTGGGAATCAAACCCGGTTCCTCCAGATCAGAGTGCACCTGCTCTTAACCACTGCTCTTAGCCACTACGCCACTGCTGCTCCTAAAGTAGAAGAACCAGAATTAAAATTTCCCTTGGTAAGCTTTGTGGCTTTATTTGTAGTAATGATATGTAAATTTTAACCATACAGGCCCATTTCTCTACCTTTTTTCTGTGAGATGGATATGTTATTCAACCTTCATTATAAACATTGTTCTATATTCTCTCACTTGGCACACTAGAGCATCATCCAATTAACTTTAACCAACCTAATTATAGTCCTCATTTCTGTGAGAACCATGTCACCCTGTTCTGATCTCCATTTCTGATCTTCCCCCACACACTTGTCCTTAAGTTCTGATCTGAAGCCCATTCATGGTGGGGGTCAATGGCTCACTGCTTTCACACACAGATCTCAGAGAGAAATCTGCTCATTAGGAAATAGCCATCTGAATCTCACTCTTTCCTCATTACCTACCAGAGCATCACCTCAGCCTTTACCTTTGTCCTATCTTTTTCATTTGGACCACTGAATATGTACAATGTTGCTTCTGTATTCTGTACAGAAACTGGCACACTCCTGGTACAGAATGAAGGTCCAGAAGTATTGAGAATGAGTGTTAGACAATCATCAATAAATTCAACAATGTGATGTTTTGGCAGTGCAGAATTACCAACAGAGAAAAATGTAGTTGTGGTGGCAGGTCAGCTGCTGTATGGTCGGTAATGTAATTTAACTCACCTGGGTTTAGTACCAGTAAACTCAAACCATAAAAAGCTAAAAAGAACTTTACTAGAGAAAATTAGAAAAAAAGATGCTAAAATAAAGCATATTGTTTGGTGATAATAGGATGCAAAGAAAAACAACAAAACTAACTTGCTGACTATTAGACAACATTAGAAAAAAAGATGTTAAAACAAAGCATACAGTTCAGTGATGACAGGATGCATAGAAAAATAACAAAGCTAACTTGATGACTGCTTACTAATACAGTCCTAATACAGTATATTTGGTTCTTGAGGCATAAAGTTTCCAGAGCTAAATACAAATGCCTTTCTGGCAGGAAGGAGGGGGAAGGAATAGAAGCTATTCATAAGCTACTCTTATGAATAAACCTGGCCCTAACCTGCTGACTCCTCTCAACCAATCATAGTGCTGTCTTTAGGGAATGAATCAATTGCCCTGTCCCAAGTAAAATACTGAAGCCAACATTCTAATTAAGCCTGTCTGGGGACATGTCTTTGAGAAAAACTGCTATGTGGAAGTGTGCTCTGTACCTAAGTGAGGCAGAAAGTAGCTTGGGCTGGATAATTCCTTCAAGATGGATACCCCCTTGACAGTAATGTATACAATATAAAGTTGTCATTCTTCCTTCAAGCCCCAAATTAACTGCTTACTTTGTCATCTGCACCAGTCTAACAAGATATCTAACAAGTGATGGGCAAAGATAGACTTTGTTAGGCAGACGTAAATTAATTTCCCCAAGTGCAGTAAATTTTACTTCCACACACACGGCTCAAAGCAGAGGTTCTGCATATGTCATCATTCGATTGCAGACTATGACTTAGCTCTTATACTTTATGTCTGCATTGTTGTCAGAGGTGGTCTTCCTCTGTGCAGCACGTTCTTTCTGTGCCAGATTAAGCTATGCAGCGGAGAATCGATTCTACACTGAATAGAGAGCAGCACATTCTGAAGAAAAATATCCAAGCCTGTTCCATTTCATTTAAGAACATAAGAACATAAGAACAAGCCAGCTGGATCAGACCAAAGTCCATCTAGTCCAGCTCTCTGCTACTCGCAGTGGCTCACCAGGTGCCTTTGGGAGCTCACATGTAGGATGTGAACGCAATGGCCTTCTGCGGCTGTTGCTCCCGATCACCTGGTCTGTTAAGGCATTTGCAATCTCAGATCAAAGAGGATCAAGATTGGTAGCCATAAATCGACTTCTCCTCCATAAATCTGTCCAAGCCCCTTTTAAAGCTATCCAGCAGCATATTCCAAACACCAATCACACGTTGCGTGAAGAAGTGTTTCCTTTTATTAGTCCTAATTCTTCCCCCCCAGCATTTTCAATGAATGCCCCCTGGTTCTAGTATTGTGAGAAAGAGAGAAAAATTTCTCTCTGTCAACATTTTCTACCCCATGCATAATTTTGTAGACTTCAATCATATCCCCCCTCAGCCGCCTCCTCTCCAAACTAAAGAGTCCCAAACGCTGCAGCCTCATAGGGAAGGTGCTCCAGTCCCGCAATCATCTTTGTTGCCCTTCTCTGCACTTTTTCTATCTCCTCAATATCCTTTTTGAGATGCGGCGACCAGAACTGGACACAATACTCCAAGTGCGGTCGCATAAGAAGATGGAACCACCCATACCACTCATCTGTCTCCATTTCAGTTTCCTACATTGTCAAAATCTCTTGGCCAGAAATATTTATTCATCCAGAGAAATTATTATTCTCAATAACTTCCCCTCTGCTTTCTGAAGAACTTTTTTTAAAAAAAAGCCTAATGAACAGTTTTTTTTTTTAAAAAATCCAATATTGAACAAAAAATTAAAATACCTGACAGGAGGGGCATGAGGTTCAGCTCTATAAACGCTATTCCAAATTTCCTCGAATGGACTTGTCCAGCAATATCTTTAGGGGGTGTTCTTCGAGGTGCCGGTTTCTTTTCCACAGCAACAGGAAGGCTTTTTGATTTTCTTCTCTTTTCAGGTACACTTACTGCAGGAAAAAAAGATTTGCAAAAAACCCCCAACAATAACTGTGACGATTTTAAATGTGTGTTTCATTAAATGAGAGGTAAGTTGTAGTAGAAAAGGGATGAAAGAGGAAGATGAAACAAAAAAGAGAGTGTCCATCACAATCTCGCTCTGTCATCCTCTTCCAGCAGCAAGCGAAGACTTTTTTTGCTTCATTTGACATACCCCCAGCAAACTGTTATTGGCCATCCTTCCTCCTTGCATATTTTGTTGTATATACAAAACGTTGTTTAAATGTTTCAAATGTTAATGACTTTATATTTTCCACCTTGGGGAATATTTTTTTGATGAAAGCGTGGCAAATAGATGTTTTAAATAAATAAACATCTCCAATCACACTGTGCAACTAACCCAACAATCTCTGCTTTTATTTCTCTTTTTAAAATGTTCAAGTACATAATATTGAGCAACATATGATGAAATATCTGAAATGAAAGGGAGACCAGGCAGGAGTTTACATCCTAAGGGAGTGAGGCAAGGACGTAGGTAAAGGGTTTCCCCCCCCCAGGTTTAACCCCCCCATAACATGTCCGAAGCTCCGCCCGTTTGTTCCAGCCAGGATTTTTTACACTATTTTAAGTGTTTTTCAGTTTCTACGGCCTGCAAAGCGCAGTTTTTAGACTAGCAGAACCAAAATTTCAGGGATTTTTCAGGAGACTCTCCTGATGATAACACCCAAATGTGGTTTGGTTCAGGGGGTTCAAAGTTATGGACTCCCAAAGGGGGTGCCCCTTCCCACATTGTTTCCAATGGGAGCTAATAGGAGATGGGGGCTACACATTTGAGGGTCCATAACTTTGGACCCCCCTGAACCAAACTTCACCAATCCTGGATGGTATAATCAGGAGAGTCTCCTAAAGATACCCTGAAAGTTTGGTGCTGATAGCTTAACAAGTGCACCCCTGAGAGCAGGCACCCCCAAAATTTCCCCAGATTCTCCTTTTAAATCTACCCACTTCGGCATGGATTTTAAGGGAGAATCTGAGGTCCCCAGTTTAAACATTGAAAGTGATGCTGTTTCAGGGTGGGGGATAATCCACCCCCAAACAGTATCACTTTCAAGTTTGTTTTAACTGGGGACCCCAGATTATCCCTTTAAGGTGGATTTAAAAGAAGAATCTGGGGTCCCTAGTTTAAACACCATTGAAAATGATGCTGTATTGGGGTGGATTCCAGTATCACAGTGGCCACCTGGGGGTTTGTGTGTTTGTGTGCAAAACTCAGATTTTGCACTGGGCTCTATCTTCCCTAGCTAAGCCTCTGCCCAGAGGGGAGAGCAGAAGGGTCTGCCAGCTGCCGGCTGGGAGCCCAGCCAGTGAAAGTGGGCAGGGTGGGGTAGGCAGGGCAGGGCAGGGGAGTCTGCCATCCCTGGCCTCAGAGAGCTGCTTTTATAAGCAGTGGGGCCGGGGGTGGGGCTTGGGGAGGCATGGCCATGCCCCCGGGGTGGGTGGGGCCATGGCCCCTCCCCCTGAACCCACCCCATTAAAAATCTATACATACATCCCTAGAGTGAGGCTTTGGTGTTGCATCCACTGCCTCTTCCTTCCTTTGAGGTTTGTTGAACACATGCTGCTAGGATTCTGGGGCTTGACGTGAGAACCTCAGAACCAGAGCCTGAGGCTTCACTTAGTGAGCTACCATAGACTGTGTGTGTGTGTGTGGACCTCAGGTGCTGTAGAGGTATGCTTGAAGCAACCACCAGCAGATGGTATGCAGTTTCTGGATTGGCTAGGCTTGGCATAAATACCATAAATACCAAGAGGCTGGTCTTCTGACTTTGTGTGGTTAACAGAGCAGTACTTGCAGTAGTTCAGGCTCCAATTACCAGCTCAAACTACCCACCTTGGAAACCCTGAGCAGGAATAAATAGTGCTACCCATACTCCCAATCTTGAGGAATTGCTGTTAAACAAAGGCCCCTTCCGCACATGTGGAATAATGCACTTACAATCCACTTTCACACTGGTGTGTTGTGTAGTTTTCCCATGTATACCCACAGGTATATATACTCCACTTGCTTTACTACCATCAGATCCTCTTAAGATGCCAGCCACAGAAGCAGGTGAAACAGGATAAAATGCTACTAGAACATGGTCATACAGTCCGGAAACCACACAACACCCCGATGATTGCGGCTGTGAAAGCTTTCAACAACACTTTCACATTGTTTGCAGTGGATTTTGATATTCCACACAGCTGCAAAGTGCATTGAAAGTGGATTTAAAGTGCATGTGCAGAAGGGGTCAAAGTCAAATGCCACATTGCATATTTTCAAACCCCTGCATGCATCTGAATAGGCCCTCTGCACGAAACTCCTACTTAGAGGCCATGATGGTCAAAATTTATATTTTGACTAGTTCTTGGGATCTTGGAATGTGCAAAGCTTCTCTTTGCAGAAAGTAGGATTTCTTACCTCATTTTTATATTGCTGTATTGCTTTACTGCAAAGGTTGTTACCAATGTTATGGGAGCAGTCCCTCAGAAACCTTAAAACAAAATGCCAGGGAACTCATCCTATAAACCAAAAGTGCTTAGATGTTTATATAAGAAAGTAAGGACTCAGAAGTACATTGGTTCTGAATTAAACAAAAAGTTAATCTTTTCCTGCTAGTTGAGCTCACAAATCACAGGAATTATCAGTATTATTTTGTCAAAAGCAAGGAAAAATAGCACAGTGAGCAGCTCTGTGAGGAAGGAATCCAACCACGACTCAACAGGCTTAAATTTTAACAAGCAAGCAAAAGTCCCTATTAAGTATGTAAACGGTTATCAGGAATATACAGAAGAGAAGGTTCCAACTGCCTCATCTGTAAAAAAAAGAGCAACTTGAAGATTAAGCTCCACTGTGTGGAACTGATCCCATAAGTCACGGGTCTCCAGAGTTATGAGAAAGAGGCACTGAAGCAGAGCTGCAAGACAAGAAGGGCAAGTGTGGCAAAGAGCGGAGCTCCTCAAGGAGGAATGTTCCTTTACGGCATGCAGGGATGCCAGCTCCTAATCAGTATGCATGGGAGCAAGCTTCAGAGAGACCCTGATGCTCCCCTCCCTTACTTCAAATACAGTCATGGTCACACCTCACCAACAGGAAGTATGCTAACACTAGCAGGCTTCAGCAGCAACTTCCAAGAAAGAAACTACAAGGGGAAAAAAATATTCTTAGAGAACATTTTAATCAAGCTAAAGAAAACAATAAAAATACATGGGATTTAGAAACTTTAAAATGCAAAAGCAGAAGCAACTTCTGAAACTACACAAGAATTCTATGCTCAGGAGCATAGCTTCCCCAGTTCTATTAATGTCACCCATTTTAAAACCACTGTGCAATTAATGACCCCTGACTGCCTACAGCTCCATTGTTCCTTTCTTACTAATATGCCTTGAAAGAAACTAAAGAACTCTCACATCTTGTATGACCACTCAAAAAAACTGTAATCCAAATAAAATATGTAAATTAAGCATGATATGGTGACAATTTGTACAATATATATATATTGGGAGGTTAGTTACGGATGTGGAACAATCTGCCACAGATCACTGAATCTATCCTTATAAACTTGTTAGAACTAGGGTTTGGGGTATTACGTATTGTAGCTCACCCAATTCTTATGCCAAAAACAAAGCCTGCAAAATTGATCAGCTCTTGTGGGTTGTTGAGCGGCAACAGAATCTCGCTGGCTCTATGTGGACAAGAAGGACCCACTTTGGCATGTGTCTAATTAACTAGATTTACAGAGCACAAGGAATATTGAATACACAGCAACAGAATGAACACCGGCAACTAAGAACTCACTCAGAGGGCACACAAAGGATCCAGCTGCAACCCTGGTATTTTAATCCAGAATCTCATTCATGCTGAACGCAGTACACACACACACGCAAATCATGCCAGGTATTCCACCCATATATTGTGAGTGGCTTAAGAAGAGGGGCAGTTCTACCTTGAGGAATGTTTCTGGGAAGGGTCCCTCCTCTAGAGTCCTCCTGTGTGACTGACCATTAAAATTAGGGTTTGTTTCTATCTCCAGGAAACATTATCTGCTAGTTCTAGTGCTACTTTTAGCACTGATAGATATCCCAACCAAGGCTCTGCTGTTCTTCCTTTTATAACACTGGGGGCAGTGGCGTAGTGATTAACAGCAGGTGCACTCTAATCTGGAGGAACGGGGCTTGATTTCTTGCTCTGCCACATGAGCTGTGGAGGCTTATCTGGGGAATTCAGATTAGCCTGTGAACTCTAACACACGCCAGCTGGGCGACCTTGGGCTAGCTACAGTTCTTCTGAGCTCTCTCAGCCCCACCTGCCTCACAGGGTGTTTGGTGGAGGGGGGGAGGAAAAGGAGATTATCAGCCCCTTTGAATCTCCTTACAGGAGAGAAAGGGGGGATATAAATCTCCTCCTTTATATCTGAGATTCTCACAGGTTCACTGAGATCTGTACTAAGAGTCCTGCACCATATTTCTGAATGTCCAATGTCAGGGGTGTATCTGTAGAAAATGGCACCCTGGCCAAAGGTTCAGAGGACTGGCTTTTGCAGGACAAAAACACATTTACTGCTATTATCCTGCCATTGAGCAGGAGTACCACAGGCAGCCTGTGAGCACCCAAGTCCAGGAAAGTAGCCCCTACACTGCAGCAAGAACAGGGCGGTGATTAGCTGACAGTGGAGGCAGGAATGTTGGACCCTAGCCTTGCTGCTCTTGTTCTCAGTCAGGCACCTACTACAGCCTACTGCTCTTCTGCTGCATCCCAGAGATGCAGTTGCCTGCCCAATGCCTACACAAGTCTTCCTACCTCACGAAGGGGTGGCCCAGGCACCCCCAGTCAAATGGGGCCCAGCGAACGAACCCTGGCTCGCCCTACACCCCTGTCTGTTGTGACCCTAAGGAATTTACAAAACATCCTACACACTCACATTCCAGTCTGGCACACTGGGAAAAGATGAACACAGGAGAGATGTCTGCAGTTCTGCTCTGTGAGCAGGCTTTCATTTAGGAGAGAATCAGAAATTCCTCTAACAAACTGAGCTAATATCTACATATTTCACAAAATGTTGTCAACATTAAAGGTATCTTTCAAGTTTCTGCTGTCTTAAATATTTCAATGTATTGTCGAAGGCTTTCATGGCCGGAATCACTGGGGTGCTGTGTGGTTTCCGGGCTGTATGGCCATGTTCTAGCAGCATTCTTTCTTATCAGATCCTCTGAAGATGCCAGCCACAGATGCAGGCAAAATGTCAGGAGAGAATGCTGCTAGAACACGGCCATACAGCCCGGAAACCACACAGCACCCCATTAAATATTTCAGTTTGACCATTTTTATACTCACCTGAATTTAGTCTATTCCTCTTGTGTCCTGGTTCTGCATCCTTTTCCCCATCAGATTTTGCTGAACTTGACTGTTTAGGGGTTTTATTAGAATTGTATTTCTGCTTTATATGTTTAGCCTCCCGGATAGTTCTTTCTTGAAGAGATGAGGATATGCTTCCAGAAAAACTGACGACACTATTTAAAAAAGGCAAGATTTGAAATCTTTTAAAATAAATTTATTATTCAAGATAATTGGATGAATATCATTACAAGTGGGATCCAAACACCATCTTAGATTCCTTGATATAGGGTTGGTCTCTCTATTTCTGCCATATATTTTTATCCCTTCCAACTTCCAAGAAGCTCAGAATGACATCCACGGTTCCATTTCTCCTCCACTTTAACCTCACAACTCTGAGAAGCTGAGGGCAATGGAGAGTGCCAGGTCCAAGGACATGGCAGGTGAATTTCTGAACCCAGATCTCCTTGGTCTTAATCCAACCACTGCACTACATAGATAAATAAGAGCAATTTTCAAAATGGGTCAGGAGATTGATCATCAATAACAAAGCCTGAAACTCCTACAGGTTCACAGAACTAATTTCATGGGTCTTTGAATCTTGAAATTATTAATGCTCTACCAACAAATGCCACAAATATATAAGGAGCTTGCAATCTAAAGTTGGAAAGGGATGGAGAGAAACAACAAAGGAAAGGGATGAATGTCTTAGTATGAGTAATGAGAGATGCACTGTGGTCAAGATTATCAAAGCAATGCCTGAGGTGGCCATAAACACCTGAGGTCGTACAAAATTTTTGAATTGCACTTGAGGATTGGTGCTGATGATATCAAACTCAAAGTAAGTTGGAGACCCCAAAACAAGGCTTTTTCAGTAGTATCCCCAAAACTGTGGAACAGTCACCTCACTGACATGCATCAAGCATCTTCTTTATATGCATTCAGAAAACTGGTACAGACACACCAATTTTTCCAGGCCCTTGGCTTAAGAGATGGTTTCCCCCTTCTTATAATATGTATTTTACAGATGAATTGTTAAAGAGGTTTTATGAATTTTAAAGGAGTGACTGCAACTTAACACAGCTGCCCTTGCTGACTGGGGAAAGGGATGGCACCTCTTTGTCTCTTCCCCCCTCTGAGAAGCATGGGGTTTGGGAGCCCTTCTGAGCATGTGTGGCTCGGTGCTGCTAATTGGTTGGTGCTGGGCACCAGGATGCAACGTCCTGATGTCACAAAGGCCCGATGGTGCCTTAAAAGGCGGGACCAGGCTAATCGAGGCCTTCTTGCATCGCTGTGCTTGAGATGTTCCCTATCTACCTCTCCCTGTTTTATGGTTTGTTTATTTATTTGTTTGCTTAGTCATAGCCAGGAGGACGGGTTGCGAATGGGGGACTGATCCTTTGGTGAGGGTAGCTGCGTGCTAATCCTTTTGATGGAACCTCCTTATGAGGTTTGGGGTGGAGCAAGCCTGGGGTCAGGATGCCCAGACGTGGGCTAAGTAGGCTTGCACCCCCAGCAATGAGGAACCTTCAGGCAGTGGCGCACTGCCCATCTGGAACTCTCCCCTGTTGCTGCTGTGGTTTTATGGGTTTTTCCTCAAATAGGGGGGTTTGAGAAAATTGGGTGCTGGGATCAGACCCCCTGCTGCACCTTACGCTTCTGTTCCTTGTGCCAATAAAACTATCAGCTATGGCCAATTTTTATTCACCACAATAAAGTTGTCTTGTCATGCTTAATGCAGATAGGGGGTCTCATTTACTCCAGGTGTCTCAAATCCTTCCCTCTGTTGGCAATAGGTTTTATGGACTTTAAATAGGTTTTATTGTTAGAGATTGCAATTGGTTTTAGGTTATTAGTATTTTATGAGTTTACCTTATGTTGTAACCTGCCCTGAGACCTTCGGGTATAGGGTGGGATAAAGTTGCATAAAAATAAATAAATAAGATGAAAGTACACATTTGCAAAACAGGCACAGACTCTTACTATAACATTTGAACATCTCACAGAATGTGGCTGAGCAAAGAGGAAGCAGAGTTTTCTATCATAAAGAATATGAAATATGTCTGTTGCTTTACAGAGAGCAGTATGGACACAACACTCATTTGTCACTGTGAAGCTTCCTTTTTGACCTTTAAAAACAAAAGTAGGTAGCTCCAGTCACTGGAATTAACTATCCAAATAATTATTCGACTTCACAATTAAAATATACGACAAGAGGTGGCATGCAAGAAACTTGAGGAGAGGGGGTATTACCTCCACCTTTGTTTTCTCCCTCTTTCCCTATTTTTCTGCCTCTCACTCTCCATCACCCCTTCTCTTACTCATCTTTTTCCTCTTTACCTAGCCCATGTCTCTTACTTCCTCCTCCCCCAATTGTTTTTTGTCCCACTAACAATTCTCTCTTTCCACCCACTAACCACAACTTTCTCTTTCCCACCCCTACCCAGCTCTTTTTATTTTCACCCTTCAATTATTTCTGCCCCTCTAACCTAATGCTCTCTTTTTGCCCACTTAACATAGTTCCAGTGGTGGGATCCAAAAATTTTAATAACAGGTTCCGATGGTGGTGGGATTCAAAGAGTGGTGCCGCTGCCCACACGCACCTCCAGTCCCTATTGGGCAGGGAAGTTGCTTTAGTAACCCCTTCTCGGCACTCAGAAAAAATTAGTAACCACTTCTAGAGAAGTGGTGAGAACTGGTTGGATCCCACATCTGCCTAGTTCTCTTTTTCTGCCCCCCTACTCCAATTCTCTTTCCCTCTCCCTATCCAGCTCTTTCTGTCCCTACCCCAACTGTCTTTCTGCCCCACTACCCAATGCTCTCTTTCTGCCCACTTATCCCGGCTCTCTTACTCCCTCTCCCCCCAGCTCTCCCCCTTCTTTCTGTTTTCAGACTTATTAAACCCAAATCGTGCCCCACTCAAAAAATGGTGCACACCTAGTGTACATGAAACTGCACCAAGGACAACATTCAACAAATAATTTTTTCTCCCATACAGACTGAACCCTATGGAACCCACAAGCAGTCACCAGTGTAACTTTGTAATACAATAGTTTGAATATATGTCATCTTGCTAGGTTGATCTTGAATGCTTCACTAATAGAAACATCAAATTGAAAAGAATATCAAGGACTAATAACCTGTAACTGTTCCATGAATCTATCTAATACAGATTACTACCGTGTTTCCCCGAATATAAGACAGTGTCTTATATTAATTTTTGCTCCAAAAGATGTGCCATGTCTTATTTTCAGGGGATGTCTTATTTTTCCTGTGTTCTGTTCGTCGGGCATGCTTCCAAACAAAAACTTTGCTATGTCTTACTTTCGGGGGATGCCTTATATTTCGCACTTCAGCAAAACCTCTACTATGTCTTATTTTTCAGGGATGTCTTATATTAGGGGAAACAGGGTATTAATAAATGAAGAGATACAAGGCATGGTGTTTACTTTAATTAAAGGTGCCATTGTGTTCAAAGCTGTTACATTTTAAAAAATAACTCTTTTCTTGCCTTTCGGAAAATGCATAGCTTTTGAAAAAAAACTAATAAAGTATTTTTTTTAAAGCTGGGTTTCTAATTTATCTATGAGATAAATCA
The DNA here is from genome assembly GCF_021028975.2 of Sphaerodactylus townsendi. NCBI lineage: Eukaryota > Metazoa > Chordata > Lepidosauria > Squamata > Sphaerodactylidae > Sphaerodactylus > Sphaerodactylus townsendi. The sequence goes on from NC_059427.1 coordinate 60,008,131, forward strand.
TGCATAACAAGGAAGGCTTACTTTTAAATATCACTTTATAATATTTTGTGGCAGCCATAGGCAAAGGATTATTTTAAAGATTCTGGCAAAAGAGACCTAGGAGCTATATTATTTATTGGCTAAAATTTACTATGTAATTAATCATCACTGAACAGTGGCTTATGACATTAAATAGAACAGCTTTATAATATAGATGAAAAATGACCAGTGCAATGAGATTTTGCAGAACATGACACATCAACTAATCAAGTAAAACTGAGTTATATTAATGTCAGTCAAGCTAATAATTGTGTCACACAATGTGTGGAACAGCCAAAAACGAATGAAAAAATAGTAGCTTATCAGGACAACCAGCACTGACCCAATATTGGAATCTAGCAAATTATTCCTTCAATACGTCCAAACAATCATCAGAAGAGGCAAATTTTAAACTTTTCAGTTTCTGACAGTAGAGGCACAAATATGCAGGTTCAACTGGCTGTAAAATTAAACAATGATAAGGGTAATTTTCTGAAGGAAGATGAAAATCTAGCTGCCAGGTTGAAGAAATAGGGACCTCCATAAATATGCTGATAATCAATGCTTTTTACAATGACTTTGAGATTGCCAAGGTGCACTAAAATATGCTTCTTTGGAAAATGAAGACATAACCCCTATTATAAAAGCACTATGAACATGGGGGCGGGTCAGCATAGTTTAGATTTTGATTTTACCAATCTTCTTCCTTGTAGAGACAACCCTGTACTCATGTAGTTGTGCCCGTATAGCCTTGATTCAGATACACTGTCCTCCGTGAGTTCAATAAAGTATCTGAATCAAGGCTATATGGGCACAACTACATGAGTACAGGGTTGTCTCTACAAGGAAGAAGATTGGTAAAATCAAAATCTAAACTATGCTGAGAAGGATTTAGATACTAGAAGAAGTACATATCTAGACTTCATGCAGACTGTCGGCTGAATGCAGAAAATGATAGTGTACACAATGCTGCAGCACCCCACCACCACCACCACCACTGTAGCATGTATAGAAACACAGACACACATGAAAAATTCTGTTCACAATTCACAATGTGAATGACCCAATCAAAATCAAGTTCTTTTACTACTACTGATTGCAGTTGGAAAGCGCCATTGACATATTTTAGCTCCTCCTTACACTAATGTTATACCTGTTGTAAAGACATTTGTAATGAACAATTCTGAGCTGCAAAACTATGCCCATCTACTTGGAAGAAAGAATTCAGTAGACCTTGGCCATTTTTGCATGGTGATATTGCACCAGTGTGAGCACGGGAAGTATACATCTTATCTTGCCATGTCCCTGAGAAGAGAAACTCACACAAGAACTTATAATACCTATGTGAGCAATGTTATTATGAAAAACACAGGTCACAGATTAAGAGATGCAAGACCATCTCTGTAGGAGTTTACAACCCTATTAAGATTTTTCTTGAAGCTAACAAAACAGGTAAAATGAACAAAATATGTGGGTTTTCCGGGCTGTGGTCTGGTGGATCTTGTTCCTAATGTTTCGCCTGCATCTTCAAAGGTGTATCATGGAGAGAAGTCTGTTACACACTGTGTCTAGTGTGTAACACAATGTGCAAGTCACAAAAAGGAAAAGGGGGGCAAATAAAGCGCCTCCTGCCTGGCCATTAACTCGCGAGAAGCTGCAACCCACAATTTTTGAAAAGGATCGCTTGTCATGCTCCAGAGACGCACTCACTATTTTCCTTATTTCAGCCTCAGTTGTACCCTGCGTTAGAATGGGTTTAGTTGCCTTTTGTACAGTTTTCTGTGGGAGGGAACCTTAGTTAGAACCTGTCCCTTTATGAAGCCTTCTAGAGGCAAAGCACTATAGCATTCTTATTGGTTAACAGTTCCTGCTTTACAGTTTGTTTTAGTTCAGGTGTCTAGGAAGGCTGGAGACAGCAATATCTCAAATGTTTAAGATGTAAAAGATCCATGATATTTTAAGTAATCCAGTTCCAACAGAATTGCAAGGAAACAGTTAGAGGACACTGGGAGAATGCAGAAGAAGAAGCAAGCAGCACAGACTTCCTTAGAAGCAGTTAAGGAAAGAGTTGATGTCTGCAAATTCTTCAAACCATCTCCAAATGTTTCCAGCATTGCAAGTATTCTTTATTTAGATAGACTTCATGGGAGGAGTTATTATTAAACCGTTTTTGAACTGTTACTTATTTGCCTGTGGGTCTTACACTCTGTTCTGGCCAAGTGCAAGACACCTGATTTTTAGTTGGCTTGGAGAACAGAACATCACTTGTTTAGTAATTTTCAAAAAACCAGGGTTGAGGGAAATAACACAGGGCAGACTCATTTTGGGGACGGGATCTGTGCAAAGTACCTTCCTGTCTGGGGTTGGGGTTGCCGCTCCTCCCCGGACCTAACGGCTTCCTCGGCCAAAGTCCTGGTCAGCCATTCGAAGCCATCATGGCCCTGTGGCAGATGGCCAAAGGAGGGACAGCTGGTGAGGCTTTCTCCACCTGACACCGGCAATCCCCAGCTGTGGCAAAACCCGGCGAGGGGGCGCGGCTGACTGGGGGTCAGGGCGCAGCCCGAGATGTACGGCCCTTGCTGGAGCTGATGCCAGGTGATCCTGCTAGCCTCTGGCCCGCAGCAGAGCGGGTGAAAGAGACAGAGGGAGGGGATACCCTATGACAGCAGACGCCCAACCTGAGTCAAGGTGGGTGCCAGCAGAGCCAGCCATGCCCTGACACACCAGGGAAGACCCGGAAGTAGAAGCAAGAAGGGCCACCCACCCCAGAGGCAGATGTGTCGGGGAGGGTGGAGCCCAGCTGGGGGGTCGGGTGAGCATGTCCGAGGGGAAGGGGCAGGAGGCCTGATTGGGGGAAAAAGCCAGGGAAGGGTGGAGCACAGAGGAGAAGGGATAAAAGGGAGGGAGGAGGGAAGGGAAAGGGTGGTGGTATGGATGGTAGAGGGAGAGAGGAAAGAGCAGAGAGGAGGAGAGACGAAGGAGGTAGAACGTTAAGAGCTGGGAGGAGAGAGAGGTAGCTGAGGGCAGGAGGGTGGTGAAGCTGGAAGTCTTAGCGAAGAGGAGGGGACAGTAGTGTTAGTGCCCCCCCCCCCCGCAAACTGTGGATCAAAAAATTATTAGGAAACACTTGGTTCCAGGATAGCAGGACCAAGGATGGGCAGAACACCGCCCAGGCAGGGGAAGGAGTGATGGCAGGAGGCCCTGACCCTAGGGCAGAGGCGAGGCTTCACCACACTCCCCAAAACTTTTTTTTAGTGTCCCGTGTTTATTGGCCCATGCAGACGGGTCCTAAGTCCTCCCTCAAAGGCCAAAATAGACCTGGAAAGGGCCATGCCCGCTCCGGCCTATTACACAGAAACTGAAGCCTGGAATAATTGGGTTGCCTAGCAAAAGCCACTGATGCAATATCTTGCTTAAAGCTACAAATATTCTTTTTATCATTTTCGGGTTTTTAAATCCTCCAATATATTTTTGTTTTGACTTCATACTTTTTCTGAAAACAAAGGTCCCTTTTCATATTTGTAGAAAAATCTGTCTTGCCAAGTTACAGCTCTAGTCACCTGAGTTAAGTATCCAAAGATGCTGCCAACTTGGCTATTAGAATATACAATTCAACCAGTGCATCTTTCAAGCTAAAATAGCATCCATAGTCTAAGAATTGAAATTTAATTCAAGTTTAATTTCTGGCACTCTGTTCTTAACATCTCTGTCAGTAAACTTGTTCACAATTACAAGACAACATTCCTGCAGCGTCCAGTTGAAATAACATGCTTTTGGATGTTGCCCATGCTGTGGCTGCCAAGCCTTATGACTGTAACTTTGGATACAGACCCTCCGTCTGCAAATGATTTTCTAATTAATGGTCTGTTTATAATACCTGTTTGGGGAACATTATACAGTAAAATGCCCACAGACTATAATTCTGAAGCTCTTAAGATTTGCATTTTATCATTACGTGAGTGTTTTCCTAGTAAGGAGTTAACAAATAGGAGGAAATTGTTACACTGGCAAAAATTTCAAAATAAATGTCCATTTACCCTACAAAGTATGAACTAAAACAGTTAAAAGGAGGCTTTCACGGTCTGATTCAACTGGTTGTGGTGGGTTTTCTGGGCTGTGCGGCCGTGGTCTGGTGGATCTTGTTCCTAACGTTTCGCCTGCATCTGTGGCTGGCATCTTCAGAGGTGTATCACAGAGGGAAGTCTGTTACACACTGTGTAATGAGATATATCTTTACAAAAGTCCCAGGGTGTGTGCATGACCTCTTGTGTGCATGTTAAGTGCTCCTCTGGATTTGAGCCCGTATATTTAGATGAAGCAGCAAGTCTGCACAAATATAAAAAATCATTCTGATGTTCTGAATGTCTCCAAATTAAAAAAAAATCTTTGAAATAAAACCATCCAGACTCCTTTTTCTCTAGGTCTATTAGCCTGCTGTATTTACAGTATCCCAGTGATGAGCTGATTCTACGAACATGCAGACATGATTACAGTACAATAATTTAAGGCTCAGAACATGCCTGAAATGGAGAGAGCATTTTAAGAAATTCAATTTTCTTTGTTTATTAAAAAAATTAAGATCACTTGAACAATATCATATAATTACGTTCAAAGAGAGAAAGGAACAAATGTTTAAGGGCTCTGTAATCTAGCAGCAGCAATAATTTAAAAGCTGTGGCTGTTGTGTTTGCCTTTCTCCGTCTCTTTCCTGCAGAAGAAAGTCACAGATGATTTAGAGAGAAGTCTACCCTGTTCTGGCTTCCTTCTCTGTTTAGCCTACAAGAAGTGAGAAGAGACTTGAGAGCAGCCATCTTAGTCTTTAACAGCAGAGAAGAAAAGTATGCCAACAGCAACTGGCAGCCTTGCTCACTCCCTGGCTTCCAAACCTATGAGAGCAGCTGGGGTGAGAAGCATGAGGAGCTGAGTACCAAGCAAGAAGGCAGGGATTATCCACTACCAGGGTATTTAGCTGCCAAGCTGGTTGATGTCAGCAAAGCATGCCTCATGACCAGTGGTGGGATCCAAAAATTTTAATAACAGGTTCCGATGGTGGTGGGATTCAAACAGTGGCGCTGCCGCACACACGCACCTCCAGTCCCTATTGGGCAGGGAGGTTGCTTTAGTAACCCCTTTTCAGCACTCAGAAAAAATTAGTAACCACTTCTAGAGACGTGGTGAGAACTGGTTGGATCCCACCTCTGCTCATGACCCAGTGATCGATATCAATAATGCATTTTATCCTATCTTTTCTCCAACAAGATCAGTGTGGCACCTATGGCTTTCCCTTGCTCATTTAAGCTTCACAGCAACCCTGTGAGATAGGTGAATCTGAGAGATGGTGTCTGGCTCAAAGTCACCCGAGGGTTTCCATGGCAGAGTGGAAATTTGAACCCAGGTCTACCAGATTCTAGTTCAACACTCTTAACTATTACTCCAAGTTGAATATATCAAAGCCAGAGAAAGAGAGGTGATTAATCAAAACAGTCTGAACTTGCTGTTTTCTACTAGCAATGTGCTTCTTAATTACTGATATGTCAGACACCCACCCACTACAATCTTTCAACAAAAGATACAACTGTCATTGAAAAAAACAGCAAATCAAAGAAAAACCCCTGCCCCTTTTGTCTTTCTTCTGGAAAGATTATCTTGACACACAAGATTAGCAGGTTATTTTACCCTTTTATTCCTGTACTTGATGCAATTTTCACTAACAGGCCAATAATTCCATGCTCTAATACACTGGCTGATTCATAATCTAATCCCCCCCCTTGTATTTTTAAACCAATATAATCAGAGAGTAGCTAAATTCAACAGCTTAATGTGCTCACAGAAAAATGTTGTGAACTAATGTCATAAGTTGAAAAGTAACAAAGTCTGCCAATAGTTGGCCATAATTCTGCAAGCAAGACAAATTAGCTTCCCCCCAAATATGCCACCCATGCTTACTAATGGCCTTGAATTTGAAATTGCCTTTACTTCCAAACAACTTCAATAGACGTAAAGGTCAGAATTGACAAGAAAGTTGAATCATGGTACTTCCTTGAAGAAACAGCTGCCTTCAGTCATACATGCCTCAGGACAAGCAGAAATACCCTCAATGGATGTAGAGAAGTTTACCTCAAAGATTTTAACTCTTCAAACTTTGAAGCTGGTGGAGAGGAATCACCTCCAACTGCAGACATTTGTACTTCAGTAGCATCACCTTCTTCTTCCTGGTCTTTGCTGGTGGCTGAAATAAGACCTGACAGACACCTGATATTTATATGTATTCCCTTGTCATGATAAAGAAAACAAAATAAAGCTACTGGCAACAAGAAAGATGGAAAAATTGTAGTGACTTTTTTTCAGTTACTAACTGGCAAGATTTAATCAAAATCTAAATTTGCAGGGAAGAATCTGAAAAAAATTGAATCACAGTTGCAACATTTATTTCAAAAATTCTCTCAAGTACCAAACAAACAAACAAATATGGGGCCAATGAGTATTTGTCTGCCCCCTTGCTGTGTTGCAGGAGAAGCCTGTAAGGCCTCAGATTGAACTGGGGAAGGAGTAGCTAGCACCTTATACATCCTTCTCTTTGCTGCTAGTGGAGTGATCCAGAAAACTCTTCTTCAACCTGCTCCCTGGCTCTTTTTAAAGGCAGCATAGCATGTTACACAAGCCGCCCAATGCAGTTAGTCCTCACATCTCACAAGCACTCTATTTTTTACAGTTGGTCTGACTCCATCTCAGCTATTCTCATTACCACAGGGATAGGGAACCTGCGGCTCTCCAGATGTTCAGTAACTACAATTCCCATCAGCCCCTTTCAGCATGGCCAATTGGCCATGCTGGTAGGGGCTGATGGGAATTGTAGTTCCTGAACATCTGGAGAGCCGCAGGTTCCCTACCCCTGCATTACCAGGTCCTGCCTCCATTTTCCTTCCAGCTATACCCAGAAATCACTGGCCATCTGCTTATCTGCCCTTAATCCTCAACCTGTGAGGATTACTGTCAGAGGCATATCTGCCTGGTGACATGGGGGTACCTCATGTGTCCCCCTGGCGATAACTGAAGTGCATGGTCAGCACAAAATTGGCCCCCACGTGACCAGGAAGATGGCTTTGTCCCTGCCCCCCACATGACCAGTAAGACAGCAGGACTTCCTGCTGCCTTATCGTCTTCGGGCACCCTTGATCATCAACATGGGCAGGGTCAAGAGCACCTGGCCGCCTGGGAGAGAAAGGCAGGGCATAAATCCAAACTCTTCTCTTCTCCTGGTTACATATATCTCAACAATAGATTGCATTTTCTTTCTTTTTCTACATATAAAAGGTTTCACAAATAATCCACAAACATCAGATTGTGTCCAGATTAGGTCTGCAGTCCCTCTCACCAGCACATTCTTTATTCATGCTCGAGAGCAGAGACTACTACTCTTTTGACAGTCAAGAAGGGAAAATCAGCAGGAAATGCACATGCATAACACAGAATACGCTTCCATCTTGTGTGAACTCTGGCACACAGAAGGAACTCACACAAAGGCTAGTGTGTGTGTGTGGTTTTATCTTTCCCCTGCAGCCTCCTCCCATTTGTGGTCCTTTATACATTCATCTGATTATGGAGAATTAATCAGATATATTTCCATTGACAGCTAATATAACCTTTAGATCTATGCAGATTATTCATTCAATTTTATAAAATTAATGGCCAAATAAAAATATTTCATGACTTTTACTATGTATGACTACTCAGCTCTATTAAATGCCTTGTCTGTATTGATAAAATATCCCTTTATAATGCTTTTATATATTATATTTATTGCTCATCAAATATCGCCTGGCAGTTTCTTTCCTTACACAAATTGTCTGTAATCTGTTCAAGTATTTAGATAAGAGCCCTTTCAGTCTGTCTGTCAAAGTCCCTGTCAGAACCATATAGTCACAATTTAGTAACACGACAGGCTTGTAAAATTAAATTTGCCCTTTTTATGATTAACTAATCAGCTGTAATGGGACGGGTACCTAAACAAAGTCACCTCCACTTACTTGTGCCAGGAGTCTCTCACACAAATGCAACATCTGCTAACAAGGCAAACAAAATTTTGGCCTCTCGTCACAAATGACATTTGTATTCTGTGTAATGTTGTCCATGAGGATCTCCTGACTACAATTATCAGCTTTTTAAAAGTCACAAAGAGAATTTTGGAGGGAACAGAAGGTATAAAAGATGAGTGCCTTTGTGCTCTTACCTGACATATCTTTGACTGCTGATTTTTCTTGTACTGGGAGTACTTCTGCAGTTCTAACTTTTGTTTTACTGGGTTTTGGTTGTGTACGTTGTAGGTGTTCTCTTTGAAACAAAACGATACGTTTTACCCAATCTTGAGAAAGGAACAAAAAAGTACATTTAAGGCTCAAGGCTCTGCCTTACATAATAATTATATTTTACAGTATAATTATATTTTCCTATTACCACATAATTTCCTTAATCAGTTCTTAGAATAGATGCTTATAGGGAAGCAATGTTTTTGATCTACTTTATGTTCTTCCTTTCTGCCAGATGTGTTCTCTGAGTTCACAAAGAAACACACATGCAACCAATCCGGTGAGGTTTTCTTTGTGTCAAATTGCAGTTGGGTTCAAATATGGAATTGGAGTGAAACCAGGTTTGGAGCAACCATTTTCAGCAAGAAATCAGGATAAGGGAAAATATTTAAGATCCTTTCACCCTAAGCCTGCCTCCAAACTGCAATTACAGCTGCTGAATTTCGGAAAAAGACTCACAGAAGTACTTGCAGCAATGAGTCATTCCATTCTCAGAGAATATTCACACCCAGCCCACTGGCAACACAGTTCTAAACAGAGTTACACACTTTTTATTCCACTGAAATGTTGTTGATCTAAAAGGCTGGTATGATTATGGCTCATGACAAGCAATCAATGTATTAATATGGTCATTGACCAAAGAGTTCCCATGACAACATAGCAATAACCTACATAAGCGGAATATTTTGCATAATGCTTTATGCATAATACAACTAACAGCAATTCATAGTTAAAACCTTTCCCCATCTAAAGTATTTCATATTTAATCTACCAAAGTATTTTATACGCTACCACACAAAATTTGACTGTCCGTAGAGAGATCTGTGGGTTTTCATCTATTAAAGACAACATGATCATTACACTAGGGCCCTTTCCGCACAGCAGGAAGGGAGGTGGAAAGCGGCGCCTTCACGCCACTCGGGGCCGCACAGGACTGCCTGTGAGAACAGCTCCCCAGGGACCGGTGTTTTTCTGTCCTTGGGCCACTGTTTTTGGCCCCGTGCAGAAAGGGCCTTGGATTCAGGAAGCAATAACAGCATTGTTCCACTAGAGAGCTCAGCACAATCTCTCACACTGTATTTAAAAGACAGTACAGATCCAACAGCATTAAAAAGGTAAAAAGAGATTTTGGCATACAAATCGGAAGAATTTCTCAGATGACAGAGCATTATAACATGTTACCTGCAATGACTCTGGAATCTCCTTCCCTGGAAATTTCAGATAAAACTGACAAAATCTGGTGGGAATATTGTAACTCTGACTGGCATTGGCTCATTCCGCACATGCAGAATAATGCACTTTCAAACTGCTTTCAGTGCTCTTTGAAGCTGTGCGGAATGGCAAAATCCACTTGCAAACAGTTGTGAAAGTGGTTTGAAAACGCATTATTTTGCGTGTGCGGAAGGGGCCATAGAGAGGGCCTCCAAGTATCCTCCTATCCTATCTGGGCATTTAACAAAGTAATAATATTACATATTACCTCAGGTATTCCTCAGTTATTCACTTAGGAAAAAACCCTGGGAAAATGGCAGTTAAATTAGCATTTTTAGCAAGTTGATGAATTATCAATGTACTGCATGGAGTAGGGACTGTAATGCTTTTATCTTCATAAAGAGCTTATAAAGTATTTGATTACTTTGGTCTTAAATATCAACTTACCATCATCAATTTGTTCTGAATGTGATGCTCCAAATACCTTTGGTTTACAAAACCTGGCTTTTGCACATAATTTTTCCCTGTTATCCCATATTCGGAACTTTATTTTGTGATCTTTCAGTTTCACTAGAAAGTCTTTGGTGACATTAATTTCAATATTATGACTCCATGACACCCATAGTCTGTCATTTTCAAGCCATGGTTTTACAGCCTATTTTAAAACAGAATATTTTCCAAAATTAGAAGTACTGACATAACATATTCTTACAGCAAGGTTTATACTTGCGGTGGTTTTTCTAAAACGCCACAGATAAATATATAAATTACAAGTACATTCTCCTTAGGTTTTAGAACAAGACACTGTGCAAGCTCAAAGAAACAATAGGATAATTAATACAAGGGCAGGGTTTACAAGATCACTAGAAAAGCAGACCAGAGTTAAGAAATCAAAAACATTTGCCTCAGTCTTTCACACTGATAAAACACACAGAGAGAAAGGTTCTTGATGGTCACATTCTTTCAAACCATCCACATATCACCTGTCACTGAGTGGCAACCTCTGTATTAGTCAGGGACATCACAGGCAACAATCTATGAGCCCAGGCTAGCAGCATCCGAGCCTGCACTTTCTGGTTTGTCAAGACACAGAACTCACCATGTAGCTCAGCGTTCGCCGATCATTTTGAGCCTGTGAGCACCTTTGGAATTTTGACAAAAGATCGTGTGTGCAGCCATACAATGACTGCTGCTTGAATCAGAGCTTTTCAAAAATGGCCACATCAGGAGGCAGAGCCACACATCCAAAGGAAGCCCAAGTGCAAGGGAGAACACCCAGGTCATCGATCCTATCGAGGCCCTACCAGAGTCAGATAAAGTAATTCTTCTTTTAAACTGTAGTGATTTTAATGGATGTCTCACAGTGGCAAAGTTCCTGTCCGAGGTCTGTAAATTGAACTCTTGATCAATGTGAAGTTATCTTTATTATTTTAATTGTATTTTAAATTAGTCTGTTTTGTATGCCAATAAAAGCTTTCGAATCGAATCGGCAAGGGAGAAGAGGGGTAATTTTAAAAATGTTCTGGGAAATAGGAATGAAAGACAATAAAATTAACACTATAGTAGCAGTGGCTGCTTTAACAACATTATTTTAATGTGCATGGCCACTCAAATCTCCAGCAGTCAAATAAATATCCTGCAGGGCGAGATCCTCATCTGGTCCCACCCACTTTTAAAAACATTTGATAGTGGGCATCCATGTCATCCATTACATCTGTGATATAATGTATCACTACCATTCTCTTAAGATCTTATCACTCACTGAGGTGTGCAGGTTGCTATGCCTTTTCAACTTGAGGCGCTCATTCTCCTTTGGAGTTCCTGACTGATGGCAAATAGAAGAAAAAAAGCAAGGGCAAAAGAGAAAAAACAAATCAACAGAGAAAACAGAAAATTGAAAAGAGGTAAAGTGACAGGCCAACATTTCATACAAACTAATAATTCAGTAACTTTCCAACTATTAACGTATCATTATTTTAGTACAGAATAATTTTATACTTTATGTAAAATCTTCTTAATTCCCAAGTATAATAAGCTTTCAAGACGTATCACCAGCTCTTAAGACTTCTGGCATGATAGGACCAAAAGCAAAATGTTTAAGACATCATTCCAGCTAGTGATACTTCTTTTGTCCAGATAACCATTTACAGCTTTAAACAGAACATTTCCCCTCATTATATCTCAGCATACATTGCTTTCCCACTTTTCTTGGACCAACAGCCATGTCCTAGCCACAGACTATTGCCCACAACTTTACCCACTTTCCTCCACTGGGTCCTCTCTTTCTCGCCCCAAATGGGCTTTTCCAAATACTCTTGATTTCAACAGAATTGTTACCCAGAATTCCCACAGGGTTCAAGAACAAGTTAACAGTAGTGGGGGGGGGGGGGAATCAAACCTAACATGGTAAGTAAAAACGAAGTTCCCTAATAAAAAGGAAAGCTTTGATTTTTTAAAAAAAATTAAGGCCCTTTCCGCACAGTCAAGGGAGAGAGCCTGCATCAGCATTAATCATGCCGATGCAGGCTCTGGGGCCATTCGCACACAAACGTCTCCATGGGCCAGCTGTTGAGCAGGCCAAGACAGCCCACAGCCCCGCATCTCCTGCTGGCAGCCTGGCTCTGCTGTTGCCCGAGGAGGCCAGGGGACATGCCCCCCCCTATGGCCAGAGAGGACGGGCCAGGCCACGGAGGCCAGGGCTGTCCCCTGGGCTCTTCAGAGCGACGGCAGCCAGCAGGAGGTAAGGAGGCATTTGGGGCCGGGGAGGGGAGGGGAATACGCCGGCTTCCACCCGCTGCCGTTCGCATGGCAGTGGATGGAAGCTGGAGTTTGCAGAAAACCTCGCTCCCTGAGCGAGTTTTGAAAACACAGTTTTGGCAGGAACAGTGTTTTACTGGGCTGCAGTTGTTGCTTTCTGCCCATGCGGAAAGGGCCTTGGATAATAGTAATGAAATAACTTATGCAGTCAGTTTAATAGACAACTAGTTATCCAACCAGCTAATTTAGAATAATGCAACACAATATTTACTCTAGGTTAAATGGGCAAAAAATAAAATCATGACATCAATAAAAGAGATTCTTTTCAAAACATCTTATTTTCCTTGCAAAGCTGATGACATCTCTGCTTGAGCTTTTGTAAAGTAGGCAGTGAGTACTTCACTGGCAAAATATTTTCAGAAACACTGAAAACCAATCCTTCAGCCAAGTTGTTTAAAGTGTCACCATCTGCTTTCTAAGGTTTAGATAGCTTCCATGACCCACCAAAGATATATTCCTCATCAAATTTCACACTGATGTGACAAATTATATCTGTTTTATAAGCAATAGAATCGTAATGTTTTATAACTTTAGATCAGTGGTTCTCAACCTGTGGGTTGGGACCCCTTTGGGAGTCGAACGACCATTTCACAGAGGTTGCCTAAGACTCTCTGCATCAGTGTTCTCCATCTGTAAAATGGATAAATGTTAGCGTTGGGGGTCACCACAACATGAGTAACTATATTAAAGGATTGCGGCATTAGGAAGGTTGAGAACCACTGCTTTAGATAGATGATAATATTGCTCTCCCCAAGCTGTATAACAGATGTACCAGTGTAAATTAGAAATAATAGAAATAAAGCACTATTAGAATGTTTCTCAAGCTGCTCTTGTTATGCAGCTACTTCACTAGCCGTAGAATACTTCGTATACTCCAGCTAATATACCAGTTAAATTAGAAAATGGATGAGATTTATGGCAGGTTTGGTCTGTCTGAGAGATTTCCACATAAGCCACTCAGAGCTCCCCGGAAGATGAATGAAACTAATGTATTAAGTGACCTAAAAATGCCTGGAAACAAACTTTCTCCTTTCAGTCTGTGTCAGAGAAGGTGCAAGACAATGCATTCTTGCAAACTTCAACTGAACACTCTGAAATTAGTTTGGCAACAAGTGTAAGGAAGCTAGATGGAAGCTATAAGTGGATAGCACTAGGATTCCCACTTTCCTAGGACTTCAAACAAGATCAATTTGGAAACCATGATACCCATATATAGTCCAAGGAAATGTACTGATAATGGGAACAATATTCATTTTTTTAATACAAGCCATCTATAAATAGTCTTGTGTAAGCTTTAGAAGAAACAAAACAAACACTTTCAATCACCCTGTGAATGCAAGGCAGTATTTAATATAGTTAAGAATATAGTGCTAGACTACTACAGTTCTAGACTCGTTATGTCTAAGGAATATTTTGCATTTATTAGATTGCAGTACAATGACAGAAAACAGAAGTGTTTTTCATTATTACCTCCTTATCACTGTCCAGAAATATCTTAGCTATTGAACCAAACATCACCAAATCTACTTTTCGAGGCTCTGCATCATCTGGTAGAAGAAAATACTCCACATGATAAAAACGATGCATTTTTGGAATTGGTCCTACTTTCGTTTTAGATGCAGTTCTTGAGATATCATATCCTGAAGTAGAGTAAGATTTCCCTAGACAAATATTGAAACTGAAATAAGATTTTTAAACAATACAGATCATTTTCTCTATTTTACATAACCAAATGTTCCAAGACTCACACTTACTATAAAGATACATGTTCACTCCAGAGAGAGACCATAGTGAGAGGATACTTCTAAATCTGACTTTGGAGCCAGTGTGGGGCTACGCTGGTTTGTTTGCCCACCCTGCCAGCATAAGAAGCACATGCTGGTGGGGAGGGCACATTGGGAGGTGGGAGGGTGCCATAGAACTTAGCAGCACTCTACCTGGAAATGCCTGCTCACCGCAGAGTTGTCCTGGCCTGAAGTTGAATGCTGGTATGGCTGGGAGTAGAAGTTACTTTAGTTGGCTACCACTAGGCTTTGGAGTTAGGAACACCCCCAACATGGGTGTTGGCCTTACACCACCAAAAAGGGTGGTGTAAGTCTGTTTTGGACTACTTTCAGTCAGCCAGGGAGTTTCTGCTGTTTGCTTCCCTTTGCTTCTTGGAAGTCCTCTGGAGGGGGTGCAGCGGCGGCAATATCCCCATCCCCTGGAGCTCTCAGGATTGGGCTGTTAAAAGCATAAGATTATTCAGGTATCTGTCAATTTTGTCTATTCATTTAAAATATTTATGCTCCACCTTATCTTCTCAGAGTTAAGGTGGCATCAAAGAACAAACAAATCTGAATGAAAAACAGGTAATCTAACCACCTGCTTAAAACCACCTCCATAAAAATTATAATTATATAATTATATGATATATATATATATATATATATATATATATATATATATATATATATATATATATATATATATATATATATATATATATATATATATATATATAATATTATGTATACATGAAACATATATGTATATATATGAAACAGAAATAAGATTTTTAAACATTTTTAAAGATTTTTAAGATTTTCAAAGATTTTTATATATATACACATCACTTTAGACATAACTATGCCCTATCACATATGTTAACAATCTTTCACTCAAATTTGTTTTCAAATTGTTTTAAATTCACAAAAGATCTTTCTTTTATCTTCTACTGCAGTGCAATCCAAAGCTGGCGGGAAGGCAGGAATGGCATCATTCTGGGACTGCTCTGCCGCTCCAGAGGGCTTTCTTGCAGCCCAGGAAGTCCTAAAAAGTAAAAAAGAAGCAAAAATCCCCCACAGTGGGGAACAGAGCTATGCCACAAAAAATGGCCAATCGAGCTCTGGAAACATGCCCCCCAGTCCATCCCAATTCATGCCAGTGCAGCATTTGCACCGGTGGTAATGGAGCCTAGGTAATGGAGCCAGCTTCTGGGTCAGTCACTGTGGAGACATACAGTGCCCAGCAACCCAAGTAAGTTGCCCCCAACTGGTGAATTTGCCCCTTGCACTGGCGGAAAGGGTATTTCTGCTGGAACAGGCATGAGCTGGCTCCACGGGGGGATTCATATCCTCCCCCTGGATTGGGCACAGGGGGATTCACACCCTCCCCCTGCTGGTCCATAAAATCATCCAGCAGACTTAACATTTGTATCATTACACAGAAAAACAAACAATTAAAAATACTGCCTACTGTCAAAGAAAAGCTGGAATATTATTCATTTATTTTCTTTTAACAGGAAAAACCTACATTTTCAATGAAAAATAAATTATTTTAAAAATTTATCATCACAACAAAATATAGGAGAATAAAGTTCTTTTTACATGAACTATTTAATCTAGTTTGCATGCTTCACCTTCAAGATCTCAAGCAATTTCTCCCACTGAAGAACGTCCTTTCACCTCCCCAGTAACTAAACACTATATGGATGTGAGGGCAATCTGTCTGTGACATTTGTCACCCCACTGATCGCCAGGGTTGATTCACCTGATTTGGCTGGCTAGGTGGGTGTCCCCTGCCTCTCTTACTGCTCCATGTGCGTTCTCTCCCCTCCCCCCCAAAGCTGCTTGATCGGTGAAAGAGGATGCTTATTCCAGATAGTACAATTCTTCGGTCAAGGGTATAAAAGGAAAAAACTGACCAAACTCAGGCTAGAAAGTATTTTGGGCATTTCTCTTTACTACCATAGAAGTAAAGAAGGAAAATTTTCCTACCACTAGTTCATCTGCACAGTCTTGTCCTATTTTTGAGTGGTGAGGTGCCTACTGCTGGTGTGTCCCCAAAGTGTTTCTAATGAACATTCAGCAGTCTTCTGCAATTTAGTGAATGACTGTTTTGCAGGTGAAATCTTGTAGATGTCACTTGGAACATCATTGTGTCACATTATGTTACCTTGGTTACTGCTGCCTAAGGCAGTAAATAAAATGTTTAGTGATGCTCAATACTTACCCTTTCTGACTTGTAACATCATGGCAGTAGCTCTCTATTTAAAGAAGAAAGTGGTATTGACAACTGAAACCAGAAGGAAACTCTCCTTGGACTCTACTGCTTGCTCCAAAGCTCTTGATTTGAACCAGATGCTTGAGCAGTTGATGGCACTCAGGTCCAGATATTTTGGGATGATACTATTAGAATCCATTTCAGTTTACTTTCTGGATAGTTTGGAGCTGAACCTTTGTTTGTTAGCCTCATGGGTGACCAATGGGTACTGAAAGAATGATGGGCAAATACGGCTCTGACTCATCTCCAGAGACAACATTGCCATCCAGGAGGCAGTGATGGATGAAGAGCTCCTGCCAAAGCTGGCTGCATGGCTCCTTCAGGGCAGAACTGTTGGGAAGGCCAGCTAGGTGTTGAGCACATCATCACATCAAACCAGAAAGGTGGGGCTCAGGCTGGGTAAGGTTTAAAAGGAGGCCCCATTCATTGTTCAGCCTGTTCTTCAGAAAACACCAGCGGTGGTTTCAGAGACTCAGCTTGGCAACTCAACGGTTCAGTGCTCCTTCTCAGCCCCCGAAGCAGGACCAGGATGAGGAGATGGTGGAAGCAGTGGTGGTGGTAGTGAATATCTTTGCTCCTAATTGAGAACTGAGTGGGGAAGAGCAGCAGTAGCGACATGTGCTTTTTGGTCGGGACCCTTGCGGCTCAACTATTTGCTCTGCCAGCATGCTGAGGCTGTGGGCAACAGGGTGGAGCTACAAAAACATTTCCTTCCAGATCTCAGGCAGTAGCAGCAGGTGTCAGGGATCTACATTTGCAGGCCCTTGTGGTAACAGAGTAGCTTGAGTAACCCCTGGCTGGGAGAGGGGATGCTTTCCAGGCGAGCTGCAGGCGTTGCAGGTCTGGGCTAACTACAACCCCCCTTCTTTTCAGGGTGGCATTAGCCACTGCATCAATGTACTTGAGGGGGCAGTCATTTGCTTGTTTTCGGCAAGCAGGCGTGGCTCCAAAAAGGCAGTGGCAGGGTGGAAACAGTGGCTTGCCACACCACAGAAATTAAAGGCTCCCACCCCTGAAAATGGGATGAATAGGGGTACTTCCGGGGTATGCTACAGGTCAGCATGAGCTCCAGGGGGCAAGTCCACAATACAGCACTCCTCAGCACTCGAGCTTCCGCTCTGGGGTTGGCCCCTCATTAGCAGCACCACCCAAGGGTGAACAGGAGGCATGCCAGAGCTTCCACTGCCACTCCATTGCTAGATCCAGCTGGGTCCTTGGGTCTCTAAAGATGGGGGCTCCTGGGGGTCACTCCACCCTGTCCAGGCAGCCTCCAACCACAGTTCCTGCCTCCAGGACTGGGCCTCAGTGGAAAGCTAGGGTGCACCCAAGGAATGGAACCAGAGTAAGCCCCTCAGACTCCTTCCACTGTGACTAACTGCTCCTTTATCCTTTTGTTCCACCAAAGAAATTACCCTGTGTTCCATTAACAGTTTTGCCACTCTAGTTAAACTGCAGTATCCTATGCTTTGATTTTTGTTGGGAATTATTCAGCACACATTTGTAAACAGGCCATAGTAGGCCCATCACAAACTAGGTGCCCATCCCTGCACCAAAAGATTGCAAGCACTTAAAAGTGGAAAAGGGTCTGCATCCAGTGGTGGGATCCAAAAATTTTAGTAACAGGTTCCCATGGTGGTGAGATTCAAACAGTGGTGTAGCGCCAATGGGGCTGGGCGGGGCACGACGGGGGCGTGGCCGGGCATTCCGGGGGTGGGGCATTAAAAATTTCTTTGTTACTGCAAAAACTCTTACTGTAAAAAAAAAAGTTCCTAATTTCCAGCTGGTATCTTTCTGTCCATAATTTAAACTCATTATAGCAAGTCCTATCGTCTACTGCCAACAGAAACAACTACTTCTCCTCTAATTGACTGCCTGTCAAATACTTAATGCTTTCAAATACTTTATTTTGTTTCTAGAAATCAAAAGAAGGATACTTTCCTTAAACAAGGAACTTTACCATATTTCTAAAACATGTTTTCAAAACAGCCCAACAGGGAGAATTATCCCGTTTTCTACTTTCGCTAACCAGCCACATAAAAAACAACAGGACTTTATGCCAACTATGAAATCATGAGTGGTCACTACAGTTTAGTGAAGATTCACCATCACCACTGTTTGTTAACTATATTCTGAAGGGCTAATACATTCAATACTCAAAATAATTTGCACTTTAGATTAAGACACAAATTCATTAAAACATGGATCTAATGGACCATTCCTACGGCATAGGCATATTCAAGAGCTAGATATCAAGGCTACTGCCAGGATACACAGGTCATGACTTTTTTAAAAATTGAGTAAGCATTAGTAGTTAGTACCTTTAACCTTTCACTTATACAAAATGCTTTGTAATCCTTTAGCCCCATAAATACCTAAAATCAGTCATTAACACTCCCTTTTTATTCCTGGGTGACCTTGGGCTAGTCACAGCTTTCAGCCCCACCCACCTCACAGGGTGTTTGTTGTGAGGGGGCAAGGGCAAGGAGATTGTAAGCGCCTTTGAGTCTCCTGCAGGAGAGAAAGGAGGGATATAAATCCAAACTCTCCTTCTTCTTCTGTTTAAAGTAAAAAATAAACCAGAACATCATCCATTGTGAACTAGAATTCGCAATCCATACTGTATATTCTGCAAATATTTCACATTAATTAATCCAGGATTAGAGACACAGATTAGCATAACATTCTCACATACAGGAATACAGAGCTTTTAAGTGGCCAAGCATCATGGTAAATCACAATTTATCATAAAATGAACAGACAGAGTGCCAAAATAAATAGCCTACCAAGCAAGTAAAGAGTCCCCTGGACCCAACAGTAGTTAAAGGGTCCCTTCTCTTACTAGCCGGCAAGCTCCGGGCTACGAGAAAGAAGAAGAGAGGGGGAGGCGAGGGCAAGGAGACGGAAAAGCGGATCCAATTAGTAACCCCCTCTCGGCACACACAAATAATTAGTAACCCACTCTCGGGAACTGGTGAGAACCTGCTGGATCCCACTTCTGTCTGCATCACTGCCATTTAAATGAAACAGCAATCCATAAATCTAGCACTGTAGTCGGTAAGCATGAAATTAAGATATTTTTATGTCACTATCCTGGAAAGCAGCATAATCAAATTAAAAAAAATCTGGGCCAAATTTCCTCTTCTCTGTTGGACAATTCATGAATTTGTATGGCATGTTCCAAAATGAAAAAAACCCAATAAAACATATATTTCACTTACTTAAAGGAGGAAGTGGGACAGCCAATGAGACTGCGAACATACAGGTGATCGGGTGCCCAGGCTCAGATTCCTGACTTTCCTCTAAACAAGGGACTGTTCTGCTTTCATCTTCAGGCAAGAGGTCACAAGCTCCACCTGCCTCTGGGCTACCAATTTCATTGGGACTCTCTGGCCCCATAGTGTTTAAATCTGCTTCTTTCTCTTGTGTTTTCACCGGTGTTGTCAGGTGTTCTTCCCTCTTCCTCTCTTCTTCCGTTTCTCCATCAACTCCATCTGCTGATGTTTTCTCTGTCATCCTGAGGTAGAACAATTAATTATTATTTGGGTTTCTGCCCTAAAAAGGAGGTTCAAGAACACTTCCTAGCAAGGATGTAGGTAAAGGGGGGGGTCCTTGGGTTCAACCCCCCCCATTACATGTCCAAAGCTCTGCCCCTCGTTTGTAAGTTTTTTTGTATTTTTGTGTTTTTTATTTTTGGCCTGCAGGGAACACAGTTTTTAGACTAGCAGCACCAAAATGTCAGGGATTTGTTGGGAAACTCTCCTGATGATACCACCCAGTTTTGGTAAGGTTTGGTTCAGGGGCTCCAAAGTTATGGACTTCTAAAGGGAGTGCCCCCATCCCCCATTGTTTCCAATGGGAGCTAATAGGAGATGGGGGTTACACATTTGAGGGTCCGTAACTTTGGCCCCCATGAACCAAACTTCTCCAAACCTGGGTGGCATCATCAGTAGAGTCTCCTACTGATACCACCCAGTTTTAGTGAAGTTTGGTCAAGGGGGTCCAAAGCTATGGACTCCCAAAGGAGGTGCCCCCATTCACCATTGTTTCCAATGGGAGATAATAAGAGATGGGGCTTCACCAAACCTGGGTGGTATCATCAGGAGAGTCTTCTAAAGATACCCTGAAAGTTTGGTGCTGCTAGCTTAACAATTGCACCCCTGACAGCAGGCACCCTCCAAATTCCCCCCGTTCTCCTTTTAAATCCACCCACTTCGCCATGGATTTAAGGGGAGAATCTGAGATCCCCAGTTTAAACATTGAAAGTGATGCTGTTTCATTGTGGGGAGAATCCACCCCAAAACAGCATCACTTTCAATGTTGTTTTAACTGGGGGCCCCAGATCCCCCCTTTAAGGTGGATTTAAAAGGAGAATCTGGGCTCCCTAGTTTAAACACCATTGAAAGTGATGCTGTTTGGAGGTGAATTCCAGCATCACAGCAGCCGCCATGGGGGGGGAGGGGTGCAAAATTCAGATTTTGCACAGGGCTCCATTTTCCCTAGCTATGCCTCTGCCCGGAGGGGAGGGCAGAAGGGACTGTCGGCTGGGAGCCCAGCCAATGGGTGGGTCAGGACAGGGGAGTCTGCAGTCCCTGGCCTTGGAGGGCTGCTTTTATAAGCACTGAGGCTGGGGGCATGGCTTGGAGATGCATGGCCACGCCCCTGGGGGCATGTGGGTGTGTGGCCCCACCCTCGAATCCCCCCACAAAAAATCTATACCTACATCCCTGCTTCCCAGTATTCCCCCTCCACCACATTTCACTTGCTAGTTGACATATCACCAACCACCAATTCACACCTCCACTTATAAACAAGAATGCCTGGTTTTGTTCTGTGTCTCTGACCGGAAATAATACTGAACAGTTTGCCAGGTGAACACCAATGTGACATGTGTGCATTCAATTATTAATAATACTAATTTTGTTGTTATTTTCATAGCACCTTCAGTGATTACAGTGCTTCATACAACTAATCAAAGGGTAAATCCACCCAAGTATGCTCACTGCTTGATGAATATCATTAGATTAAGGCCAGCACAGGTCCAGATTGTGCTAAGATTAGATCTAGGGACTTCCTGGCTTTCAGCTCACTTTTAAACCACAATGCTACTCCAGCCTTTGTAAAGCCAGGTGAGCAATGAGCGTACCTGCCAATTTATGCCTACGACAGTTTACTGAAAGGAAACAGGGTTGTAGTACAAAGGAATTGTTCAGCAGTCCATTTTCATGAAGCTTAATAAGGTTGCAGTTTTAATGACTGTGAAAAAATTTAGGCAGTTTTGCTTCATTGTTCACTGTATGTATTATTCTCTTTTATCACACTGTTTATTTTATTGTATTGTTATATTATTTTATTGTTTTACTGTTCCACATTTTGTAATCCACCCTGAGTATCAGCAAAAAAAGGCAGGCTATGAATAAAGTAAATTAAGTAAATAAGATGGGCTCAAGAGTAGAAAAAAACCCTTCAGTTTACCACAGTTGGCAGTGCTCTGCAGCCGTTTAGCTTTCTACCTTCAAACTTCATAGTATATATTTGTGCAGTGGATGACCAGTCTACAAGATTTCAGTGCAAAGAGGGAAAGGGAACCACCAAACAGTAAAAGGCAAAAGCTGTACAAGCTGACCTCTCTACCTGAGCATCTCAAACTACTAAGAGAAATGCCTATTTCTAAAGTCAGGTTCCATATAGATATCCATATTTTATCAGAAAATGCATACCCAAAAAGGTTCTGCAAACATAGTTTCAAGATTGTGGCTCTGTACCTAGTACCCAAGACTTCTTTTACCCTGCAAACTAGATGCTGGCTCTGTCAAAGAAGACAGTGCAAAAAACTTATTGGGCAGCTAGGTGCTTCACAATGATAAAATATGTATCCTTAGAATGAAGCTAACATCTTTAAGGAACAGATCTGCTATGTTTAAAAAATTCCACAATTGTTCTCCAAACAATGGAATCAACATAGACATTAGGCTACATGGACATTGGGAACACAATTTATGGTCATAGAGTAGTCATTAAACCTTTGAAACTCACACTGAGAAGAAGCTTCCATTACTTCCCTTACCAAAATGTAAATCTGCACAGGCTCAGGTCTATACATACTTCTGTAGCACGACTCGCATAATTTTAAATGTTAAGCTCAAAAGTCAGAGAACTGTTGAATATTGCCAACATGAACATTAGATGAACGCCAGAAAATGCTAAATACATTTACATTTGAACTCAGTGGATATTAACAAAATGGTTAGACTTAAATTCTCCCAGCTTCAATAAGAATCACACTTGACTTGGTTTTCCCTGGACTGCTCCCAGTATGGATATCTACTGTATTTAGCAGTCCCATCACCCTGTGAATTCACCACTATTACCTAATAATTCATCATCAAATTCCCAATATGCAAGTGCAGAAAATAAGACTGTGTGACTACCTGGTAAACTATATAGGTGCAGGGAGAGCATAGATTTTTCCTCAGTTTTGCCATTCAGAAGGCAAAATGTGATGTTTCTCACTCTACATCCATCCTTTATATTCCTACTGTAGTCGCCAACTGAAGTTACACTGAGGTGATTTGCACACAACAGGCTTGTATAGTTTCCCTGTTGCCAATGTGGCTTACATGCCTTAATTTTGAATGACTATGTTAATGACAATATGATACCAAGAGGGCTATGAATACAAAAAGGTCCTGCTATGTTTAGTGAGGATGAGGTCTTTAAATATAAATGGGCAGCAACCCTCAATAAATGTTCTCATGCTTTGATGTTACTGTTAATAGAGAAATGACTACTATTGACAAGGAGTTGGATACTGTGTTGTCTAAATTAAACATTTCTATTTCATCAGAGGAATTTGAATCAAAATTATGTAAAATTGAGGCTGAAATTAAAACTTTTGAAGATAACATTCATGAGTTTTTAAAATGGAAATTTAATAGGGATTCCAGTGGTTATTTAAAGGGATATGTTTACCAATGGATGCAAAATAAAACATTTGCACGTAAATCACGCCGTGTAACATGGCAAGATTTGATCCTATTTCATTGTAACAAGTTGTGTTTCTTAGTATTATTCAGTTTAATGAGCCTTGAAGTTTCATTACAAGGTTGGCATTGAGTCTAGATTTCTGGGTAGCTTGTTCTTGTATAGATGGCTGATTTGTTACATACTTGTAAACTTGTGTACATTTCCATATAAGTAAAACATAAGTAAAAAGTCTGTTGTTATTATTACACTCCAGTTATTACACTCCAGAAGGCCTTATTTTGTCAGCATTAAGCTGTCACCTTGTGGTACAATTTTGTCCTGTACTACCTTGATGAGGCTGCCAATGCAATACAGCACCAACAGGACGTCCACATGGCAGGTTTCCATGCCCTAGTACCATAACAACAACAACCCTTGCATCTTGGAGGATTTTTCTTGGGTTTTTTTTAAAATGGCAATTGAGTATCAGCATAATGCTACAAACTGTGTATCATATTCCCAGAATTCATAGGTTTCTTTTTTACAAAAAAATGTCTCTGGGCCCTTTAATTGCACTGATACACAGATGAAGACACAGATCTCCAAAAAAGAGGCTGGGAATGAAAGCTGGGAATTCAGGGAATCTGATACATATGCTGATAAACATCAATATATCTAATTCTCCAGAGGATCTCATCTGCAGATACTTAAATGTGTGGATCAGAATCATTTCGAGAGAATGGAAATATGTTAACAATTTGAGGGGAACCTCCACCCTGAGTTTACAAAAAAGTCTGATTTAAAAAATAGAGGGAGATTTAAATGCAGGCAACATGAACTTTTATCAGTGCACTCTGACACAGCTCACCTCCCCTCCCCCTCCCAATACTCTCTTCTCTGAAGGCTGGCTTGCAGGGGGAAAAGACAGAATCCACCTTCCTCCCACCAATGAGGTCACACTGCAGACAGGCATCAGAAACTGTTGCCATTTCCAACTGCTTTAGTCCAGGAGGTGGAGCGAAGGAGACGGAGCCTCCGCTTCCCCCTTCCACCACTGAGGGAATGGTGAGGTGGTCAGGGAAGGAAGAAGTCCAGATACACATTGGCAAGGGTGAGAAAAAGCTGCCAGTACTGCCCATCCACCGGGAGCCAGAACATGAATAGGTGAGCCAGGTGAGTGAGCAAGAAAGGGAGAGTGGTAGTGGTTATGCTGCCCGCAGGTGGGCTGCCAGGCAAATGACTGACCTGGTGGGCAAGTAGAAGGGAAGATAGGATCCCCCACGGAAATGTTGTGAGTCACCACTTGTAATGATATAACAATGTTCAGTGAGTGATTAAAAACACAAAAATGTGACGGATAGAAGGAAATGGCTATCACAGGGACAGAGGCATGGAAATGGCACGGAGAATCTAAACTTTCCCAGCAACCTTTCCTAACATTATTGTCTTTTCCAGTGAGTCTTATTATGTGACCAAAATGCAACAGCCTCAGATATGTCGTTCTAGTTTCCAATGACAGTTCAGGATTGATTTGATTCATTCTGGATTCTCCATTAATTTGGGAGGGGGGGTTGCAGTTGGTGATATCCTTAAAAATCTCCTTCAATACCACATTTTAAAGGAATTTACTTTCTTCCTGTCAGCTATCTTCACTGTCCAACTTTCACACCCATACATGGTAATGGGGAATACTATGGCATGAATTAACTTAATCTTGGTTACCAGTAACAACACATCCTTACACTTAAGAATCTTTTCTAGCTCCTTCATGGCTGCCTTTCCTAGTCTCAGTCTCCTTCTGAATTCTTGGTTGCAGTCTCCCTTTTGGTTGGTTTATGATTGAGCCAAGGAATAAATTTTTTTAACAATTTCTTCATCACCCTTAAAGTTGTGTGATTTCCAAGTAGTCAATAATTTTGTCTTCTTGATGTTTGGCTTTGGCACTTTCCCTTTTAACTTTCAGCAGCAAAGTCTTTGCTATTTTCTGCCAGTAAAGTACATTGTAAAGTACAAGGAGGAACATTGTCAATGTTCCTCCTTGACAAATTTCACTCCACCTTCACCTAACCCTAATCCAGCTTTCCTTATGTGTTCTACATATACACTGAACAGACAGGGAGTTAAAATACAACCTTTTTGGTACAGTTTTTCAATGTACAGTTTTTCAGTGCACCTTTTCTTTATTTTGTCCTGTTCAGTTAATATATTTCCATGTTGATCTTTCATGCCTAATTGTGCTTTAAATTTTCCTTTGATCTCTTGGATCTTGTGGAACACGACTGTTCTTCTTCTTTTGTTGCTCTCTTCTATTTCTTTGCACTTGTTATTATAATAGTTTTCTTTGTCTCTGTGTCCAAGTCGCTGGAACGGTGGTTTACGACTTTTGATTTTATTTGTCATATGTTAAGAGTTTTCTCAGTCATCTATGGAGGCTTTTCATTTCTTTTGCACAAAGATTCTTCCCTCATAATATTTCTAGTTTCAACCCATGGTTCTTCTGGTTTATGTTCACTTGAACTTAGTAATGCAAATTAGTTCTTTACATGGTCTTTAACCCTTCAGAAATGTTGCTTAATTTGTATTTTGGCACTATGAATGCTCTGGTCTCTTTCTTCAGCTTTAGTTAATTTCCGATATCAACAATTCATGGTCTCCTGGTCTTGTTTTAGCAGAGAAAATAGAGCTTCTCCATCTTCTGCTTCCAATTATGTGATATTTGATTTCTGTACTGGCTGTCTGATAATGTCCATGTTGGTTTTTCCAGTCCAGTATTAAAACCATAGGGGAAAAAAGTGTGGTGACAAATGAAAAAACAGACCAAAAGCATGTGGTGGGAGAGTATCTAATCTTAATTAAAATGTACCCAGACTAGAGTGGAGCAGACATGGAGAAAGGTGTGAGTATTAAATTCGAGGAAGTCCAGCAGGCACACAAGAAAGCTATCATCCAATGCATACTTTACCTGGAAGGAAGCTTCTCCGAACTCTGTGCAGCTTATTTCTGAGGAAATGGGCATAGACTATGGCTGCAG
This sequence comes from Sphaerodactylus townsendi, assembly GCF_021028975.2. NCBI lineage: Eukaryota > Metazoa > Chordata > Lepidosauria > Squamata > Sphaerodactylidae > Sphaerodactylus > Sphaerodactylus townsendi. The sequence goes on from NC_059427.1 coordinate 60,034,522, forward strand.
CACAATTGCCATGGCATGAGTTCGGCTTTGGGGGCAATGCCACAGCAAGGTTTCCTCTAGATTCCTTCATAGCAAGCAAATGGCCAGTACAAAAAGGAACACACACACACACACAAAACAAGCAGGAGCAAGCCCCGATTTTACCTGCACCAAATGGAGCCAAGACAGAACACGGCCACAAACTATTTCCCCCGGCCAGCGCACAATAGCAACAAATTTCGTCTCACTTGTGCTTTGTGACCAACATTCCATCTCCTTCCGCCTCTCCAAAGAGTCCTGCTCCCTTTTTCAGTGCTGCAAGAAACTTGGTTGGCAGTCGAGCGGCGCTGACTGAGCGACTAGAGCTTTCTTTGATTGTTCTTGGCGTAGGGATCCCAAGAGAGGCGGTGGGAGAAGTTGCTAAGGAAATCGTTTGCTTTTCTGCTGAGACGAACTAGGCAAAAGTCATAGCAACTTGTGTTCTAGACGCTAAGGAGGAGGGGACTGGAGACGATCCTAGGGAACAGGGAGCAATTCAAGGATGTAAAGATCAACGGACGCATTATCCGCCCCCCCTCCGGCCCCCAGCATTGAATTGCATTGCTAGAGAGTCTGCAAAGTTATACGTTCACTGATGTCCAGTCGGTGCGTTCCAAACACGTTCTGTTCACGGGCAGAGAATGATTGGAGCTTGTAAGGCACGCTCAGACTGTTATCGTGATCGATCGCGAAAATGTGATTGGTTGATTCAGGGTACTGTACATTATAAAGATTTTCTCCTTTTTAAAAACGCTCAGTCCGAAATAGACTTTACACACAAAACGTTAGTCCTTAAGCAATAACAAAATAGGAGTCTGTAAAATACCCTGTACAGTTGCTAGTTATTTGGTTACTATATAAAAAAAATCCAAAACATAGACATTTAATGTTTATGGCAAGATGTGACTCACTTCCAACTGCTGAATACAAAGGGAGGCTTAAAGGTATTACTTGGACTGAAAGAAACTGTTTTTGAGCACTTGGAGTTATTGAGACCATCTCACATGAGTTGTTAACACTGTCCTCTACTTACAGAAGCTAAGTGTCATACACTGGATCTCTTATTAGCTCCACTGTCTTGTTATAATATTTTGACATTGTTATTTTCAAACAACAATTCCTGCACACGTTCTGCCATTGAGCTTTTTGCCATGTTTTAAACCAGTAGTGGGTATATCAGGGGCGTACCTAGGCAAACTGGAGCCCTGGGCAAAACCTGAGTTTGATGCCCCCCCCCCCCCATGGGCAGCCAACCTCTCCCACGGTAACCAAACAATGATTTTTTCCACCAGGTTGTTTCAAAGTCACTGTCACGTCATAGAACATGCCCCAACTCACAAATCTGAACACAGCAGAAATATTTTTTTGAAAACATTTTCAAAATACTTTCGAAATGTTTTATTACTGCTATGAAAACATTTTATAGTGTTGTATCCAGTCCCTCCAATTGGGGAAAACAGCATCACCCCAGATTCTCACTTTAAGGTGGATTTAAAAGGAGAATCTGGGCTCCCTAGTTTAAACAAGTGATGCTGGAATCCACCCCCAAACAGCATTATTTTCAATTGTGTTTAAACTAGGGAGCCCAGATTCTCCTTTTAAATCAGTGGATTTAAGGATTAAAGGAGAATCTGGGGTCCCCCGTTTAAACGACATTGAAAGTGATGCTGTTTTGGGATGGATTCTTCCCCACCCTGAAACAGCATCACTTTCAATGTTTAAACTGGAAACCTCAGAGTCTCCCTTTAAATCCACGCAGAAGGGGATGGATTTAATAATATTAATAATAACCTTATTAGGCATTGAGAGAATAAAAGAAAGAAAGAAAACAAGCATTGGCAGGACGGGGGGGGGGATTTAAAAAGAGAATCTGGGGAAATTTAGGGGGTGCCTGCTGTCAGGGGTGCAATTATTAAGATAGCAGCACCAAAATTTCAAAGTATCTTCGTAATACCCTACTGATGATACCACCCAGGTTTGGTGAAGTTTGGTTCAGGGGGTCCAAAGTTATGGACCCTCAAAGGTGTAGCTCCCATCTCCTATTAGCTCCCATTGGAAACAATGGGGGATGGGTGATATCATCAGGAGAGTCTCCCAAAGAATCCCAGAAAGTTTGGTATTGCTAGCCTAAAAACTGCGCCTCCTGCAGGCCAGAAACCGAAAAACCAGAGAAGTGCCCAGTGCAGACATTCTGATTTTATTTTTTAAAAATTCAGCATTTACTGCAACAATCAGCCCACAACAGGGAGTTATCTTCATATTGAAACAACCTTATAGAAAAGAGAGTAGAAAAGTCAGACCATTGGTTCATTCAGTTCAGTATTGTCTGCCGTGACTGGCAGTGACTTTTCAAGATCTAGGGCAGAGAGATGTTCTTATATCTGGAGAACCTTCAGCTTGAAGATGTCACAGACTGAAGCTGAGATTGTTTGCATGCAAAGCATGGGCTCTGGCTTACCTTATACTGACCACTACACATAATAACTATAGAATTTGTATAAATTATCTAGATTTAGTTTAAGGAAATGTATTTGCATCCTAGAATATGGAAGACTTTGATAATATTTCCCTCAAAATATGAAACAAGTCTAGAGCAAAGATTCTGAGTTGAATATTTTAAAACTTTCATTTGTAACCCTACAGTTTCAAAAATTAGACTAAATATGAGAAATTCCACTGTAAAATTAGTTCACCATTCTTGTTGAATCTCTGTTCAACTCTAGCATCTTTGACTGGACTGAAGGAATGTGAGAGAGAGCTGGAAAGAAAGAAAGAAAGAAAGAAAGAAAGAAAGAAAGAAAGAAAGAAAGAAAGAAAGAAAGAAAGAAAGAAAGAAAGAAAGAAAGAAAGAAAGAAAGAAAGAAAGAAAGAAAGAAAGAAACATCAGTAGGCCTAGCCCTTCTGATGTGGCTCCTGAATAATCTAACCACTGCCCATCACAAACGTCTCTGTACTTTTATAAACTGTGCTGTTCAAAGGACTCAAAAGAAATTAGCATGGCCAAGCAGATGTACAATAGAGCCAGACACTCAGGGACAGTCTGGCATCACTGCCTGATCAGATCATTCTTAAGGAAAATTGCATGCGACTCTGGTTTATGTCTGCTTTTATAAACATGAGTCTGGCCTTGATATTGACAGTCTGCTATGTAAATCTACTCAGATCTGTGGCTTGACTGTAGATAAGAGGCAGATGATGTTAAATTGCACACAATAACAGTTAGCAGTAATAAGTCTTGTCTCTTTACTGAGTTCTTCTGAACAGGGATCCCAAATGCTGTTAATTACTGTGATCCTGGCTATTCCATTTGGTGAACAAAGGGAATCTGAAATACAGTTAAATGCTTGATGAACAACACTTAACGGAAATATGACACTGAGTAAAGATACAAACAACACAGAGAATCTTATATTCTAATACCAAGTCATCCAAATTTTTTCAGAAACTTAAATCTGGTAACTGGAGCTGTGAACAGGTAGATCTTTTTGCAAACCTGAAAAAGATCTCAGGTTTGCAGAAAAGTTCAAAATATACATAATCTGCTGAGGTCTCTCTCCCCCACCCCCAACCTCACCTTCCCAAGACTCCACCCTCAGACCTCCAGGAATTTCTTAACTTGGATCTGGCAACTCTAATGAGAATTGATGGCTATAGTTGAGAGATCCACTGTGATTCTAGGAGTGCTTCTGCCACCACTGCTGCTGTGGGAAAGAGAAGCAAGTGGGAGGCAGGAAGAAAGAGCGGTGGGGTAAAAAAAGAGAAAGAGTGATGGAGAAGTGCAGAAAGAGAGAGAACCTGACAGACATGGAGGAGAGAGTAAGAAAAGGGGTTGCAGAAGGGAGAAAGAGTGAGTGACAACGTAGGGGGAAATGGGAGGAAGCAAATGTGGGGGGAATGGAATAGCTACTCCTGAAAGTTTCTTGCGGGTTTCCACTTGTCTATGGCCCTTTCCGCATGGGCCAAAACTTGAACGCCCTGAGTTGCGGTGAAAACCCCAGGTCCGCCAAGCTTCGCGACAGGCGGCGCTGCTGCTGCAACGCAGCAGCGCCGACCTGACTGCCTCCTCCCCCTCCCCAGGGCTGGCGTCAGGGCTGCCCTAAACTTAACAACCCTTTAAAGGGTTGTTGTTGTTAGGAAGCCGTCTTCCCAGCGGCGCGGTCGCGAACCGCGCCGCCCGGGCTTACTGTCTCCCTGCTGTACCACTAAAATTGTCTCCGTCGTAATGCTGGAAAGCCGTCAGAAGCCCCGCCCATCGCGCTTGTCCCTTCTGACCCCTGGAGGTCTGGAGGAGGCAGCGCATATGGGCTTCTAACGGCACAGCGGCTAGGCACTTAACGAGGACAAGCGTGAGTGGGAAGGGCAGGGGAAGAGGGCACAGCTTCCGATGTGGCGCCGCTTCGCTGTTTTGTCAGGTTCCTCTGCTGAGGCCGTCTGCATGCGTGCATGCGAACGGCCTTCGCCTCCACGCCGGCGGAATTCTCACCGGCGTGGAGGCGACAGGGAGGCCGTGCGGAAACGGCCTAAATATTAATAGCCAAGTTGGCCAAATCTGAAGATACTTAATTGGAGCTGTGAATGTGCAACATAGATCTTTCTACAAACCTGAAAAAAGCCCCAAGTTTGCAGAAAAATCTGAAATCTTAAAAAAGTACAGTGGCAGATCTGTTGTGACACCAGAAGATCTCCAGGCTCAACTAGAGGTTTGAAATCCTGGAAAGAGAGAAGGAAGCAGGAAAAGAAGGGAGCCTATGGGTATTTTAGTGTCAGGAAAGAGGAAATAATGAAGGAGAGTAGAAATGAGATGCTTCCTTCAAGTCCTTGTGGGTTCCCACTTGTAATATCTAATGACTAGATAGAATTTCAAATCTCTGGTTCAGTTTATATGTCTGCTACTTACTGTAATGTTTTCCCTTGAACTGGCTTATTGTAGCCTCATTTGTACAATGAAACTATTGTTCAGGCTCTCTGACAAAAATTGTTATAGAACAGGGGTCAGCAACCTTTACCACCCAAAGAGTCATTTGGACCTGTTTTCCACGGCCCCGAAGATCTACCAAGCCGGGTTCAACCCCTCCATTCACCTTTCCTTTCAGCACTGGGAGGCGGAGGCACTGGGCAGGGAAACCCCCTATGCCTGATAGAGCAGGCAGTCGCCTGCTCAGTCTAGCAGAGAGGGGATGGCGGCCACGGCCTGCCTGGTGCCACCACCTCTTGCGCTGTGGGAGGCAGCAGCGCCGGGCAGGGAAACCCACTCTGCCTGATAGAGCAGGCAGCCACCTGCTCCGTGGGGCAGAGGGGGATGGCGTTGTGAAAGGCAGCAGCTCTGGGCAGGGGAACCCCCTCTGCCCGACGGAGCAAGCAGCTGAGGGGATGGTGGCTGTGGGGATGGCAGAGGGGGGATGGCAGCTGCTCTGGAGGGACACATCCATGCTACCCTCCGACCTCCAGGGGTCAGAGGGCAGCGTGGGCGTGTCCCTCCAGCCCTCCAGAGCAGCGCTGGAAGGAGAGGTGAATGGAGGGGACACGAAAAGCATCACCCTCATGCATGTAGCCGCCTCCGGTTCAGCCCCTCCACTCACCTTTCCTTCCAGCACTGCTCTGGAGGGCTGTAGGGACATGCCCACGCTACCCTCTGACCTCCAGGCCACACGGAGCTGCAGTATAAGGCTGAAAGAGCCACATGCGGCTCCGGAGCCGCAGGTTGCAGACCCCTGTTATAGAAACATAAAGTATCAAGAGCATAAAATACTTTTCCCTTGGTAGGGGAGCAACTCTATTCAATGTATTCTCATTAAATATAGCATGCTTGATTAAGAAATGGTTTTGACCCATAAAACAGGTAAAGGGGACTCTTATAAGATAGGCTGAAACAGTGAAGGTATATATACACCAGTCTATTTCCTGGAATACATCCCAGAAATAATTTTTACCACATCCCGGGTATGGCCACTATTTAGTGCTGGGTTGGGTGTGGAGGAGAACTGCTTTCCCCAAGATATTATTCAATCAGTATGGCTGCCCTCAGGTAAGTAAACTGAAGAAAGAACAACAGCCTTTTCTCCCTCTCTCTCTGTGTGTGTATGTGTGTGTGTGTGTGTGTGTGTGTGTGTGTGTGGCACCTGCCCTGTCCATTCCTGAGGGAAGATGGCAGCTTGTACTTCATGAAAGGTCCCTCTTTCTCAGTAGACTAGCTGACAGGGAACTATCACAGCTTAGCCTGTGGCTTTCTAGACCAAACTGTACAAGTGATCTTTGGATGGCAGGGACAGAAGGAAGCTCTTTCTGGAGCCTGGCATGCTTTCAGTGTAATCCACTTTCTTGAGAGTAAGTCCCATTGAATAAATTTCAGTAAGATTCTTAGTAGACTTGCTTAGGAATGTTCTCTTAGAGTATGTATCCTAGTCTGCTTTAAATCAAAATCTCTCATTTAAGAACTAATTTAGTTTCAGTGTTTGAAGCTTATTTAATTTGCAGCTGTTATTACAACATTCTGCTATTATCACATTCTTTGGCACCAGCTGTCATTTCCACACTTGAGAAACTGTGCTCAAACAAGGGATGCCACACCATAGTACTGGCAAAGTGATTTTGGAAAGATGACGATATTTTACCTTCGTGTTGTTCAGCCAGGCTTTCAACAGGATTGAAGGGCATTTGCAGAATGCCATGTGTTCTGGCCTCCTCTTGCCAAAATAGACAATTCCTAGCTCAGGAAAGTCTTGTGTGTTAGCTCTGAGACTATTTGCTGCTTTAGTCTGATTTTACTGCATAATCGATGGTTGAAGCTCCTCTTCATGAACTGTAACTGCTACATTAATCACAAGCACATCTACTGTATTTGTAAAAGATTAAAATGGTAGTAGAATGGCACTGTTCAGGAAAATGACTTTACAATGGAATAGTCTTGTGGTTTAATATGGCAGGTATCCTCTTGCTTTTATGGCATTGTCTTCTGCCTTTAGAATTGCACCTTCTACATTCTTTATAGGATACTTTGACTTAGACAATTTTTGGAGCAATTTTTTCTAACTCTGTAATACTAGACCTGTTACAGCCACCATGGAGTAGAGGATAAGAAGAATGGACTCTAATACGGAGAACCAGGTTTGATTCCCCCCTCCTCCACATGAGCAGTGAACTCTTATCTGTTGAACTTAATTTGTTTGCCTGCCCCTACTCATGAAGGCTTCTTGGTGACTTTGGACCAGTCACAGTTCTCTTAGACCTCTCTCAGCCTCACTTTCCTCCAAAGGTGTTATTGTGGGGAGGGGAAGGGAAGGAGTTATAAGTCACTTTGAGACTCCTTGCAGTAGAGAAAGGCAGGGTATGAGTTCATCTCTTTTTCCCTCCTTCTCTTTGTTAATTGTTTGTCTTATGGTATCTGACTGCATGAATTCATATGCTGCAGTCGGCCTTGAATCCCAGTGAGAAAGGTGGGCCAGAAACATAAATAAATACACATGCTTCTTAAAGAAAATAAAACATTGCATCTTATCAAGGATTTCAATTGGACTTTTTTGTTTGTTACATTCTTGAACTTGGGAATTATAATGTAAAGATCAGGCATGAAGGTGTAGGTTGTATTTACACAGGTATGTTCCTTTTCTGTCATTCTCCAATGTGGGAATGGGTTGCTGGAGTCAGAGCCAGAGTTTTTGTAATCCACAATTTCTATTTTGGACAGCTCAATCTAAAAGCTGCAGCAGCCAAGGGTGGCTTCATTGCTGTGCCACTGCACCACAACCAGAAAGATTTCTAGGAGCAGCAGTGGCATCGGATGTTAAGAGCTCGTGTATCTAATCTGGAGGAACCGGGTTTGATTCCCAGCTCTGCCGCCTGAGCTGTGGAGGCTTATCTGGGGAATTCAGATTAGCCTGTACGCTCCCACACATGCCAGCTGGGTGACCTTGGGCTAGTCACAGCTTCTCGGAGCTCTCTCAGCCCCACCTACCTCACAGGGTGTTTGTTGTGAGGGGGGAAGGGCAAGGAGATTGTAAACCCCTTTGAGTCTCCTGCAGGAGAGAAAGGGGGGATATAAATCCAAACTACTCCTCCTCCTCCTCCTCCTCCTCCTCCTCCTCCTCCTCTTCTTCTTCTTCTTCTTCTTCTTCTTCTTCTTCTTCTTCTTCTTCTTCTTCTTCTTCTTCTTCTTCTTCTTCTTCTAGGCAGCGCAGGGAGGCAGTAAAAAGGGGGAAGGGGGAAATCAGTTGCCTGGAAATCCCTCAATAGCCCAAACCAGAGTTGAGTGGTACAAGTCAGAGGGCTACACTGGGGACATTGCCAGTCTGAACGTATGGTGGAAGCCAACTAACATCAGCTGAACCTCTGGGAACACCCATAGCCCAACCCCAGTGGCATCTGTGGCCAGGTTTAGGTTGGCGCAACTCTTCAGGTGGCAGGCATTTCTGGGTTGGGTGCTGCCAAGCTGTGCAGCACCAGTGCACCTCCCAGTTTGCCTACCACACCACAGGGTGAGCAAACACACTGGTATTGCCCTGTGCCTGGTCCATATGTCAATTTACACACACATACCTTTACATTGGGCCGTAAAACTTCTAGTGACCCACTGCAATGAAAGATAGTTTCATGAACAGTGAATAATAGATAAAAGCAATTCACATCTGGACTTGTGCCAACAGTTCCAGTCTTAATGAATGCCGACTTAGTTTGATAAATAATGGTGATGCAGGTGCATTTGAAATATATCTCATTTTTGATGATGAATGGATTAAGAGTTTCCAGGAGGAAAATCCTTTTTCAGGGTCATGAGTATTGCAACTAGAACAATTCTTATTTTGAAGTAGTTATTCTAAACATTAGCAACATTACTAGCAGATCAGTTTTGTGATCTTGTCCTCACGTTGTTCAGCGAAGTGCTTGGATAAAGGTTCCTGTAGTGTACAAATAAGACATAAATCCTCCGCAGGTAGATCATTCTCACTGGATGGATTTCAGCACAATAACTTGTCCTGCATCATTATTATGAGAATGAATATAGCTCGTTAGAAAACTAATGTATGTTAACATTGCTCTTTAAATTCATGTTATGCCTTCAGTATGGTAGGAATTTGAAACTGGGACCATATGTCACTATCATGCATAGGCCTCGTGTGGTAGGTTTATATGACAGGTTATACGACATGCATCAACACAATCACTTTTTCTTCAGAGGATTTTACTGACTGATATTAAAACCAGCTGAACCTTACAGTGGGTTGGGACAGCAGCTTCATTCAAATGTCTTCTCGTGTGAAGGGACAGTTCCCCACAAGCTCTCTGTAAGTGGCTACTGTAACATTAGTGTTACATACTTATCAGGAATAAACTGAATTTACTTTATCAGCCCATTAACATGGCAAACAAATTATATCTCCGTTCGGCTTGCCTCCTTGTACTTAGAGGAAATTCCCTGCTATGAAAGATATAACATTAAATAGGTATTCATCTTGTATGTACCATTTGTCTGTCCATTTTTGTCTTGTATAGCTAGTAACCTGGAGTATACTTGTTCAATATTCTATTATACAGATAGTGCTATACTGGATTTTTTTCAGATACAGAAGAATCCCATTATGGAAACTAATCTGATGTTGTAATAATAGGGGGGAAAGGACACAGTACTTATACCTCAAATGCTATATCTATTTATTTAACTATATGAAACCTCATCATGTTAACCAGCATAGTTCCTTATTATTGACTGAATGAGAAGTCAAAGATTTACCTGACAAATTATTCACCCTTTCTTCTTTTAAATCAGAAGAACAGCAGATGGGTAGCTAACAGTTCAACAAAAGCCCAGTGTCCTTCACTGCAAATTTAGTGTCTTTATTCCAGTGATCGAGATGACCAAAAACTCAATAGTCACTCAAGCAGAAACTGTTGTGCAGGTGTTGTGGTAAAATTTATGCTGACACATTTATAGTCTGGTAAAGATTTTGTTAGTCTTTAAATCAATTATCTTCACTAGGGGACATTTTACTATTTAAAATAGTTGGAACAAACCAAATGTGATTGTTTCAACATCTGCCCCCTCAGACCCTTCTGTCTTAGCTGTGACCTGAGATCCATTAAGTGAAAGCTTCCAAATAACAGATGTGACTTTGCATAATATTGGGTGGCAAAATTAAGAATGGATAGAAATGTATTTATTTATTAAAATATTTATAACTTTGTGCTTATTTTGTTTTAATACTTGATGATATGACATGCAACAGTGAAATTGATTGTATGCATTAAAGGACGCTAAGAATTTAATGACAAAAAATAGAAAAATCCTTCAGGTATTGTTTATGTACTTTTGAAGATGCAGCTTATTTCTGTAAATAAAGCAAATTTAAAACATGTTGAGTGTGACAGTCTAACATAACTACCATTTCAAGAAACTATTTCCTATTAATATTGCTGATATTTCAAAATTAATTATTACAAGAATTTAATCAAGGCTTGGAACTTTATATTTGCATATTATGTTATAAAATAAAAATAATAATGTAAAATGTAGAAGAATGGTTGAGATTTTCTCTTTCAAGTTAAATATTCTAAAGTCTGTTTTTCATCAGCTTTACCTCCACATTTGCTAACTTGGCTCTCATACTGATGGTACACTGCCACTATCCCAAAATGGCAGTACAATAAAATGGTCACACCGATGTGTTTTAACTGGTCTGGAATCCCTCTTAATTTGTGGCAACTAGTCAGGTGAAAAAGAGCCAGTTTTAAAAACTGCATTAGTACTATGATAATAACTTGAACAATTTGCTTTTGCAAATTGTAAAGATATAAGAAAGGTTACTTCACCAGTGGAATATTTCTTATTTTGTAGCTTTTTTAAAAAAACAACAACCCCACATTTATTTGAAGCTGGGTTATTTTAATTGTATGCATTTGAGAAAATATATCTTAGGCTACATTCTACAAACAAACATGATACAAATCATAATTTTTGACTCAAGCCCATGTATTTCTCTTTAAAAAAGAACCACAGCAGACTGAAACAACAGTGTACTTTTAACATGCAGGGAAACATGTAAAAATAGTAATTTTACTTTCTTCTGTAATCACTGTCTACATTAAATATATACTACCGTAATTCTTTTTGAAAATCTGGGCCCTTTGACATTTTCATTCCTAGCGACAGCTTCATTCTTGACGTTTTATAAATGGGACAGATCTCGAGAGGGTGAGGCTGGCAGGCGCCCTAGGTGACAGTCAGAGGGTGTGGAGGCAGGAGATGGAGGAGGCTCAGTTGCCCGGAAGAGATGGCTTGCTCTGCAGTGCACATGTTCAGTCTCCTGATTAGATTACTGCTAAGAGGTAGAGGAAGCTCAGTGTTTCAGCTGAGATACCTAGCTCTGCAGTGAATGCCTCATTCCTTCAATTAGGCTGCTGCTAGGAGGTGAGGGAAGCTGAACTGGCAGCTATGCAACTGGGCAAAGGTGAAGCATGCAAAACAATTCAAGGGAGTAGTGGTGGGAAGACTAAGCTGGCTGGCTGTTCGTGGAGGGAAAAGGTCCAGGGCAAAGCTGCCCTGCTTTGGCACCAAACCAAAAGTAAAATTGTGCTAGAAGTGGATTTGCTTCCCAGGGAAAGAATGGAAAGTGAAAGTGGGACTAGATGAAAAACGTCTGCACAAGAAACACCTTGTGGGTAATTGCCTATAGTGAACTTCACGACCACCTTCGGGAAGCCAGCTTTTGTCCCCCATAGCTAAAGGTAAATTGGAGATGACGCTACTTCTTTCTCTAAGTCAGGGCCCACCAAAATACAATCATACTGCAATTCTTACTGTCCTATCTGCAAAGGCAAACCATAATTTTCTTGATCCCATATTTACATCAGAGGTGTCAGAGGCTACAGGAGGCTACATTATTCAGTCCAACTGCTAAGACCTTCTGATTGCTAGATGAATTTTATCAGTTCTGTTAATCTCTCCCTTCCCTCCAAGCTCTTTATCTGTCTATTGTCACTTCCTAGTCAGCACCATCCACCAAAACATGGCCCTGCCCCTCATATCATTAAACAAACATACAAAACCAGCCCTGTAAGTCCTATGAACTTTTTCTTAAGTGGCTACAAAAACAAACATGACTGACCCTGAAGGCCTGAGAAGCTTCCTTGTGCTACCTGGCAGTGGCAGGGCAGGGGGGCATTACACCCCTAACTCCCAGTCCCAGAGGGGACTCCAGACCCACTTCCCTGGGAAATTTATGCCTTTGGAGGCAGAGGCGTTCCTCCCATTGGGAGGCGCAGGGGTAGAGAACCTGCGGCTCTCCAGATGTTCAGGAACTACAATTCCCATCAATTGGCCATGCTGACAGAGGCTGATGGGAATTGTAGTTCCTGAACATCTGGAGAGCCGCAGGTTCCCTACCCCTGGTTTAGGGAGTCCAAAGTTATGGACTCCAAAAGGGAGTGCCACATCCCCCATTGTTTCCAATGCGAGCTAATAGGAGATGGGGGCTACACATTTGAGGGTCCATAACTTTGGACCCCCAGAACCAAACTTCACCAAACCTGGGTGGTATCATCAATAGGGGCTCACGAAGATACTCTAAAATTTTGGTGCTGCTATCTTAATAATTGCACCCCTGACAGCAGGCACCCCCTAAATTTCCCCAGATTCTCCTTTTAAATCCACCTCCTTCCTGCCAATGCTTGTTTTCTTTCTTTCTTTTATTCTCTCAATGCCTAATAAAGGTTGTTGTTATTGTTGTTATTGTAGATTTCACAGCTGCCAGATCTTTAGCTGGTTGTTGGCCTTCATTACAATTCGAGCCTCACCCAGAGGCCTAGGAAGTTGTAATGTATCAGCATAGTATTCGTGCAGATCCCAGAAGGACTGCCTTCTGAATTTGACAGATGTTAATTTTGTCAATTCGAAGATGTTTCAAGTGCTGCCCTAGTGTTTTTTGGATGGCGCCCAGTGTGCCGATTACCACTGGGACGACCTCAGCTGGTTTGTGCCATAGACGCTGAAGCTCGATTTTCAAATCACGGTATCTAGTGACCTCCTTGTGTTCTTTTTCAATGACCCTGCTGTCACCGGGGATTGCTATGTCGATGATGGTCACTTTCTTGTCCTCAATCACGGCGGTGTCTGGTGTATTGTGTTTCAACACTTTGTCCGTTTGGATTTGAAAGTCCCACAGGATCTTGACCTTCTCATTTTCCATTACTTTCTCTGGACAATGTTCCCACCAGTTCTTAGCTGTTCTTATGTTGTAATTCTTGCATAAATTCCAGTGGATCATCTTGGCCACTGAGTTGTGTCTCTGTTTGTACTCAATCTGGGCAATCTTTTTGCAGCAGCTGAGGACATGATCTACAGTTTCATCAGCTTCTTTGCACAATCTGCATTTTGCATCATCTGAGGATTTTTCGATTTTGGCCTTGATCGTATTTGTTCTAATGGCTTGCTCTTGGGCGGCTAAAATCAAGGATTCAGTTTCCTTTTTCAGAGTTCCAGTTGTTAACCACAGCCAGGTCTTTTCGTTGTCCACCTTGTCTTTGATTTTCTCCAGAAATTGGCCGTGCAGTGCTTTGTTGTGCCAGCCTTCAGTCCTCATTTTAATCACATTTTTTCTGTATTCTTGTTTGGTTTTCTGGGTTTGCAGCAAATGTCTGTTCTTCTCGTCAATCAATGCCTGTTCTTGACTTTCCTTCACATAATTGGCCAGTGCATGCTTCTCCTCTTCCACTGTTTTCTGTACTTGCAGTAAGTCCCTGCCTCCAGATCTCCAGGGAAGGTGTAATCTATCAATATCACTGCATGGGTGTAAGGCATGGTGCATTGTCATAAGCTTCTGAGTTTTTCTATCCAATGCTTCCAACTCAATCTGTGTTCAGTTGATGATTCTCGCAGTGTACCTGATGATGGGTATGGCCCAAGTGTTGATGACCTTGGTGGTATTCCTGCCATTTAATTTAGATTTCAAAATTTCCCTGACCCTCTGGGTGTACTCTCTGCTGACAACAGTCTTCATTTGCCCGTGCGTAATGTTATCCAGCTACAAAATGCCCAGGAATTTATAAGCTGCCTCTTGGTTGCACTTGATGAGTTGGCCGTCAGGCATTTCAATCCCATCACTCTCGGTGATCTTGCCCCTCTTTATTGTCACAGTAGCACACTTTTCCAGGCCAAACTCCATCGAAATGTCTGTGCTGAATATTCGAACTGTGTTTACTAGTGACTGGATTTCTGTGTCTGATTTCCCATACAGCTTCAAATCATCCATGCACAGCAAATGTGAGATTTTTTCGAAGTCTTTGGCCATTTGATAGCCCAACTTTGTTTTCTTTAAAATTACCGTTAGTGGGATCATGGCAATGATAAACAGTAAAGGTGATAGTGAATCACCTTGGAAAATTCCTCGCTTAATGTTGACTGTTCCGAAGTTTTCATTTCCGACTGTCAGTTCAGTTTTCCACTGTCTCATCGCTTTTTCAGTGAATACTCGAATGTTTTTGCTGATGCCAATTGTTTCCAAGCATTTCATGATCCAACTATGGGGCAGTGAGTCAAATGCCTTCTTGTAATCGATCCAGACCATATGCAAATTTGTTCTTCGATTCTTGCAGTTCTCCATTATTATTTTATCTATCAGGAGTTGATCTTTTGTACCCCTGCTCCTTCTTTTGTTCCCTTTTTGCTCCACTGGCAGGATGCTATTTGCTTCCAAGAAGTCCATGATGTTATCTGCTATTATGCCAGTGAGCAGTTTGAGCATCGTGGGTAAACATGTTATTGGCCTGTAGTTTCCAGGTGTTGCTCCTTTGGCTGGATCTTTCTGAATCAAGTATATCTTCCCAGTTGCTAGCCATTGATGATGATGATGATGATGATGATGATGATGATGATGATGATGATGATGATTTCCACCCCTTTCGGCATGGATTTAAAAGGAGAATCTGAGGTCCCCAGTTTAAACATTGAAAGTGATGCTGTTCCAGGGTGGGGGAGAATCCACCCCAAAATAGCATCACTTTCAATGTTGTTTAAACAACATTGAAAGTGATGCTTTTCCCCCCAATTGGTGGGACTGGATACAACACCATAAAATGTTTTCATAGCAGTAATAAAACATTTTGAAAGCATTTTGAAATTGTTTTCAAAAAATATTTCTGCTGTGTGGCATGGTCCATTGCTGTGTTGATTTGTGAGTTGGGGCATGTACTACTGGTATAATGTGATGGTGACTTTAAAATGACCTGGTGGAAAAAAGTCATTGTTTGGTCAGGGTGGGGGAAGACCATCAAACTCAGGTTTTGCCCAGGGCTCCAGTTTGCCTAGGTACACCACTGTTGGAGGGAGATATTCTATTACTTTCCAACGAAGTACAGATACAGAACATTAACTCGCTGATGTGTAGTGCATTGCACGTACAGATTTACAGAAACTGAACTGTTAGATTTTAGTTGCATGATGAAATGTTGGTTGTCTGGCAGCATTTAGCTCGAAAAAAAGAAAGAAAGTTGAAGCGAAAAGTTTTCTGTTCAACATCAGCAACTTGTGTGAAAGAGCAAAGAGGACATTTCTCCCACTGTTCCCAAGCAGTGCCAGCAGTTTTTGACAGGGGAGAATGCCCCCATCTCCTTTCCGCCAGAGGGCCCGTGCCTGAGCCCAGAGCCAGCCCCGCGTCCCTCTCCGCGGACTGGGGCGGGGCAGGGAAGGAGGCGTGTCCTGAGAGAGCCGCCGGTCGCCCGGCTAGAGGCGAGGCGCGCTTCACACGGGGCAGCATGGTGGGCGGCCGGCGCGATGGAGCCGTCTGATGCGTGGGACCCGTACAGCCGGCCGGCCCGCCGAACCCAGTGGTTGATCAGCGCCCTGGCTTACCACTACGGGCTGGACCGGGGCGTGGAGAACGAGATCGTGGTGCTGGCCACGGGTTTGGACCAATATTTGCAGGAGATCTTCCACCACCTGGACTGGGAGGGCGAAGGCAGGATCCCTGGCGAGGATTTCCGGACCCTCTGCCAGGTGTTGGGGCTGGAGGAGGAGGCGGCCGCCGACCCTGAGGAGTGCGCCGGCCTCTGCGAGAACCTCTCGGCCGACCTGACTTTCCGGCAGTTCCATGCCAAGCTGTGCGGCTACTTCAGCACCAAGGCCGGGTGCCAGGCGCATGGCCAGGGCATGGGGGTGGCGCGCCTGCCGGTGGGCAAGGAGAGTGAGCACATCGAGACCCAGATCCGCCTGCGCAGCCCGCTCCGCCGCCGCAAGGAGAAGGCAGCGGCGGGACCCCCCAAGGGCGGCCGGAGTAGCAGGAGCAGCAGCGGGGTCCGGGGGGCGGCCTCTCCTCCGCCCTCCCCGCTGCCTCCGGGGTCGTGCTCCAGGGAGTGCTACGAGGAGATCGTGGCGCTGGAGCAAGCCGAGGACCGGATCGTCAAGCTGGAGGAGGAGAACGCCAGCCTGCGCGAGCTGGTGGAGGACATGCGGGCGGCTCTGCAGAGTAGCGACGCCAGGTGCTTGGCGCTGCAGGTGAGCGGGCGCGGGGAGGCTGCGCGGCTCTGGAGCGCGTGAAAAAAGTGGGTCCAGAGGGCTGCAGCGCACATCTGGCGGGGGGGGGGGGTCCCTGACTTTGAGAAGTTATGGAGCTGGATTCATAGTCAATGGAATGAGTGTTCGCCAGAGTTTTTCCCCACATCTGAATCCGCCATGTGGGAAAAGTACAGAGGGCCGTTCTATGAATCGCCAAAATCAGCTCTACCCTTCTGCGCCTAAAAGGCAGAAATTCAGTATCAGGAAGCCCTGAATAGATTTGTGCGTCCCCCACCCCCTCCTTTAAAACACAACTATTTAAGCACTTCTGTACCAAGTGTGGTGAAACTGCTCTGTCGTTCAGGGGTAAATGAACTGAGAGTAACAGGTTGGAGATCCGATTAGGAGGCCCTGGATTTGTGCGGCTATAGAAGGCAGAAGTGATGGAGAAAGCAGACAGTTTTCAAATATGCATCAAAACTTTGGAACCCAAGCAGTGTTTGCAGACATGGTTGTAACATGTTTATGCTATTAGCAAAGTTACTTCTGTCTGTATAGTTTAGGACCATAGCATAAGATGTATAGAGTAATTAACATTTATATATAATTTGCTTCTTTATTGAAATAGTTCTATCCTGCCTCTCTCTGTGGATGCAAGGCTAATGAGTGCTAACAGACATGAAATGTAATACATTCATTTAAAAAGTTGCAATAAGAACAGGAGTCAGTTTGGGAAAAGTACAGTGACATGCTGTATTGATTCCACCATTCCCAAGCAATTCTATCAAGCCACAGCTGCTGCTTACAGAGGACCACTTTACAAGCCCAGCTATGAATGGAGAGTTGAGGAGATGCTCTGAACCACCCCTGGGAGGCTGTTGCACAGAGTTGGTCCAGTGGCCACGAATGTCCTTGAGTGGGCAGAGGGAGAGGCGACCAAGCTGTGAGAGGACAAAGTTGGAGGAGATCAGTAGAGTGTAACTGCTGGAGGGAGGAGATGTGGTCCTTTACTGTGGGTTGCACGTGTACTTATTAGCACCACTCTGTCTTGCTTAAAAAAGAAAGGCATACTCTTTGCCCATTGTGACTCTGTACATACATTATTAGTTCAAAAGTAAAGAAATTACTCCTAAATAATCTGTGCTTGAGTGCAGGCTAGGGTATTTTTTGTCAAAGTACAGTGTTGCATTATTTTATTTATTTACTTACTTCATTTATACCCTACCTTTTTTTTCCCAATGGGGACCGAAAACAGCTTACATTATCATCTCCTCCATTTGATCCTTGCAGCAACCCTGTGAAATAGGTTAGGCTGAGAGTGTGACTAACTAGCCCAATGTCAACCTAGCAAGCTTCCATGATAGGGGTGGGAATTCAATTCTGGGTCTCCCCAATTGTTGTCTGACACTGTAACTGCAGTAACACAATAGTTTTGCAATACCCAGATTCAGATATAGTTACAAGGAAAGAAGTTAAGTGCCTCTAGGTTTTTTTTTTTTCATTCCCACAAGTGCAAATATCCTTTTTGTACAGGGAAACCTTGTTGAAGTTTGAAAGTTAGGTCATTTGTGTATTTATGTATTGCTGTATGCTGTTTATTTTTTATGTTGCAAGGAAATGAAAGATCACTGGAGTTTGTCTTGCTTAAGACAACTATTGGAACGTTTTTTCCCCCTTTTAAGAATCAGAACAAACATGCTGTTAATTGGTGTTGTTTCTGAAATCTTGTGAGCCTTTGGCAACAGGTCAGCACACATGCAATGAACAAGTCAGCCTATTATATTCCTTAATACTGAATATGTAAAATATTTGTGAGTTCAAAGATGTATGATTAGGATGGAGCAGTTGGATTGATTAATTTGCGCCAACTTCCAACACTCTGTTTAGCTCAGCCTGTTTGTTTATGTTTACTTTATGCCAAAGACTGTTATGAATCCAGAGGGGTTGCAAACCAATTGACCTTGATCCAGTCATGGGTGCTTTTAAGCTACATTGATTTCCATGGAAACTTTGAAGGCATGTGTTGAAAAGAGTATTTACTTCCAAATAATGTGCAGGGTGCAGAAGGCAGAGGAATAATCAACATTGTCATTGGTACTGGGAAAAGCTTCAGAAGAACATTGCTTCCATAAAGTGCACCTTGACTGCCAACTTTATTGAATGTTTTAAATGTGAAGGTATTGTAACATTTTCAAATTAATCTAGGGAAAATGCTTGTTAGTGCTAATGGTAGAGAATAATTGTCGAAGGCTGTCAAGGCTGAATTCAACTGGTTGTGGTGGTTTTTCCGGGCTGTGTGACCATGGTCTGGTGGATCTTCTTCCTAATGTTTCGCCTGCATCTGTGGCTGAAATCTTCAGAGGTGTATCACACTGTTGCAGTGTGTAACAGACTTCCCTCTGTGATACACCTCAGAAGATGCCAGCCACAGATGCAGATGAAATGTTAGGAACAAGATCCACCAGACCACAGCCATACAGCCCGGAAAACCCACCACAACCAGTAGAGAATAATTGTTTCCATATGACTATCCAGAGTCCACAATTCACTATACAGTAAAGCAAGTTTTATTTTTTAATCTTTTATTTACATTATTTATACTCTGCCTTTTTCACTGGGACTCAAGGAGATTTACGCATAGTGAGTCCGCGCAACCAGCAAAATGGGACATTCAATAACCAATGCATTTGGATTGTAGAAGTCTAGTCTAGAACTACCAGAAAGAACTGAGATATAGCATAAGTATTCTCATGGCACATTAAGCAGTGCAAAAGTTGCATAAATAAGGCCTTACTTACAGTAAGCTTACAGTATGTCCCTAATCAAAATCATTTTGCACAGTGCAAACCAATTACGGTACCTGTGCAGAAAAGCCCTCTTGAATCATTCAGTTTTGCATAGTTTGCAGAAAGCCAGGAGAGTGAGTGCTTTCCTGACTTCCTCAGGCAGGCCATTCCACTATGGAGAAAGCATGTGTACAGGCAGTTGTTGATTTTGGCCATTTGCAAGTTGGCACCTGTGGAAGCTCCTGCTGACTTGAGCAAAGTTGTCATAGTGGAGCATAGGGAGAGAGACTGTCCCACAAATAAGAGGGACCAAGGCCATGAAGGGATTCACAAATGCTAGCCAGATCCTTAAACTGAGCTTGGTAACAGATAGGCAGGCAGCCAATGGAGGATTTGTAGAATGGGAGTAATAAGCATGCTCCATCTGGCTCCTGTTAATGGCTGAGCCAGGATATTCTGGACCAGTTAGAGTTTTCAAGTTGATTCTGAGGGGGGACCAATGTACCATCATGCATTATAGTAATGTAGTCTCCATGTTACTGTGGTGTGCATCTAGGTGGCCAGGTTAGCTATATCAAGTTAAGGGGCTTCCTTATGACCTAGACTGTGTTGGTAGAAACCATCTTTACCATTTCATTACCTTGTTTCTCCAGTAATAAAATTGGATCACTTTTAGCCAGTTACCACCATGGCCAGGCAGCAATTCAGAACATCTACTGCATCACCAGGAAATGTGGATAAGGATATGTACAGTTGAGTATTGTTAGTGTATTGATGACCATCAATTCCAGTGTTGCAAAAGATTTGTCCTAAGAGCTTTACATAGAGGTTGAAAAACATGGGGGATTGAACTGTGCCATCTGGGTCCCTACAAGGCAAGTGACACACCAGTGACAAGTTTCCAACAGCAACCCTTTGAGTCCAATCCATAAGGAATTATTTGAACCAATTCAGGGCACATTTCCTAATACCTATTTCTGCCTCCAGGCACCTCAACAAGATGGCATGATCTACTCTATCAAAGGCTGTAAGGAAATCCAATAAGAGCCACAGAGAGGGTTGAGCTTTGTCAGTTTTCAGGTAGAGCTCATCAACTAAAGCTAGCAGAGCCTTCTGTCACACAGCCTGGCCTGAAGTCAGACTGAAGTTATCCAAGAGTTATCCAAGAAGGCTTGGAACTGTTTCATTACTGCTCTTTCAGTCACTTCCACCGGAAAGGGTAGATTAGAGACCAGGTGATAATTGGCCACATTTATTTTTCTGTAATAGATTCATAAGTGAAAAAGGGTAGAAAAAGAGTTTGGATTTATACCCCACCTTTCTCTCCTGTTAGGAAACTCAAGCAGCTTACAAACTCCTTTTCCTTCCTCTCCTCACAACAGACACCTTGTGAGGGAGGTGGGGCTGAGAGAGGTGGGGCTGAGAGAGAACTGTGACTATCCCATGGTCACCCCGTAGAAATGTAGGAGTGGGGAAACAAATCTGGTTCACTAGATAAGAGTCCACCGCTCATGTGAAGAAGTGGAGAATCAAAACCCCCATTCTCCAGATTAGAGTCCACTTGCTCTTAACCACTACACCATACTGCTTCTTTTGCGGCTGAGGGAAGTTGTCCTGAGTTACTGGCTGATTTTTAATAGGTGTTAAGGATTTGTTGATGTGGTCCTTACGTGATTTTATCAGACAGGATGAGCAGGGATCTAGAGTAGAAGTAGTGGCCTTGACATATCCCAGGATCTTGTTTACATTCATCAAGGAAATACTCTCTACACTGAAGCCCACTGAAAGCAATGACAGACAATTAGCTGTGAATATGCTCTGATCAGTTACGTCACAGTTATAACTAATTTGAACCTCACATACACTTTCGCATTAAAATATGGTTTGAAAATTAGTTTGTTTTCAGTTTTCAAACTGACTTTGTTTTCAGTCAGTTACTTTTACTTGTGCAGTCTAGGGTCAGATCATAAGATAGATCAGGCCAACTCTTTTTAATATTATCAGTTTACTGATTAATAGTTGCCCTGACATGTATACATGGACATATGGACATATCCTCCAGAATTAAGGCATTATGTAGTTTTAGATTAGATATATATAGTTCTATTGTGGTGCATTTGTGTGCCATCAAGTTGCTTCTGTTTCATGGAGACCCTGTGATGGTGCATTTAATGACCCTGAGTTTAATATGGAAGGGCCACCTGCCCAATTGTGAACCTGCCCATCTGTTTAAATCATCATCTGAGGTCCTGCTGTGTGTTTCAGCTCTGTCAGAAGCCATTCTGATCATAGGTTATTGAACTCCCTCCCCAAGGAGAGCCACTGGGCAATCTCATTTCTTTCAGGAAATGTGGTAGAACAGTCTTGTTTGAGGGGGTGAACTCTGTACATTGCTGCTGTTTTTAACCAACTGCTTGTTTGCTGATATTTAGTAATTCTGTATTAGATCTGTACAGTTTTATTTTATGGTTATGGTTTTTATACTTAACTAGCGGGGCCCGGCCACGCGTTGCTGTGGCAATTGTCCTTCTCATAACAGTCCGCAACCCACACAGATGTGCATGCAGGTTCAATGATCCGCCCTTATAAGCGCGGGGTGGTCAAATGGAATCCGCCGCCATTTCAGTTCACATTGTTATAGCGTTGATTTGTAGTAGTCTCATGTAAGGGGGAAGGGTGTGCAGACAGAGTGTAGTATTCCTGTAGGTTTAGGGTTGCAGTGCTTGTGGGTAGACAACATTTCTTGCTTCTCTGTTGCAGGTGTAGATGTAGAAGTGTTCTGGGGTGGATACTCCTGGAGGCATGCAGCGTATAGTTGGCCATGAGAGAAGCATTTGAGATCTAATAGATCGACACCGCACCACTATAGAGCTTGGCCCTGTGCTTTGTTGATGGTGATAGCAGGCCTGCTAAGCTTGGATGGGGAACTGTAGTCTCTTAAATTGGAATGGCATATCTGTTGTGGTATCATGGGTATCACAGGGATGAGGACATCCTCACCTTTGAAAAAGACCTGTCAATATTGGCCTCAATTACAACAAACCCGATGAAGTAAATAACAGGCTGACAAAACTGGATACATAATGAAGTAAAGAAAAATTTATTTCATATCAGCTTAGGAGTTAAAATCAGTTTGTTGTATTTTTTGGAATCTCAGTGTTTGAGCCGAGTGCATCTTGTGAGGTGGGGAACTTTTGTGGATTTGTACTCCTCAGTAGCAGAAGGAGGCAGAAGGATGGTCTGTGGGATGCAATTGAAATTCTGTTAATGGGTGTGTTTTTTTTGGGTTTTAAGGGTGTTGTTGCAGGGGAGGTAGCGATAGAGAAAGATCCCATAGTGAAACAATGTTGCAGGAGTAGTACCTTTAGAGATGTGTGGTTGTAGATGTATGGACTTATTTGGCTAGCCTGCTGGACCCCTTTGAGTAGTGTTGGGTTACCCATGGGTACAGCCCGTGAGGAAGCTGAGTGCGTTGGATATTTGTGCATGGAGGCACATCTACAGAAAGGTTGTTATTCTTGGTGGGGGGGGGAGGGTTGGTGAACATCACACTCCCACCCACCCACCAAGGGAAGGTTTGAAGGAAGCGAGTGGGTGAGCAGTGCAGGCAAGTTATGTGTGCGAGGCAGGGAGGAGATGGTGTGGTGTCGGTGGAGAGTTTTGTGTGTGTGAGAAGGGAACTAGAGTCGTTTGCTGCTGGGTGTTACGAAGTAACTGAGCAGAGGTGTATGAGTGAAGATGGGTGAGGAAGTGGAAATGTGATGTTAGAGTGCGAGGGAGGGGCTGGAGTGTGGTGATAAGAGTTGTGCGTGTGTGTGAATGGCTGAATGCGAGGGAGGGGGAGAAGCGTGTGTGGGTAAGGTGGATGAGTTGGAGTGAAGTAATCCCTGGGTGAGGCGAGAGGGATTGAAGCGATTAAAGGCCTAAAGTGAGGTAGATTAGAGGAGAGGAGGTTTTGAAAAGGATGGGAGGAGGCTAGCTGGCTGTGTGAAGTGTGGCTGTGAGGGAGGGAGAGAGGTGTGTGAGATAGAGGTGGTTGTGTTGGGAAGTGTGTGAGTGCAGTGAGAGAGAGAGTTGTGTCACGAGAAAGGATGGGAGGGAGGCTATGGCTGTGTAGAGGATGTGGGTGTGAAGGGAAGGACAAGAAGAAGAATAATAATGAGATAAAGGTAGTTATGTTAAGAGATAATGTGGAAGTGCACAGTAAGAAGTTTTAAGGATAGAGGGAGGGCTATAAGCACAATAGTGAAAGTGTGAGAGAGGGGCAGAAGAAGGGAGTGTGAGATAGAGGTGGATTTGGTGTTAAAGTGTATGAAGTGCAGTGAGAAGTTTGAAAAGGGATGGAGGAGGCATGGCTGTGGAGTGTCTGCAAAGGAGAACAGAAAGAGTGTAATGAGATAGAAGTGGATTGTGTTAAGAGGTGTGTGGCAGAGTGCAGTGAGAAGAAGTTTTAAGAATGGAAGGCTGGAGCTGTGGCAAATTTGTATGAAGGGAGGCAGAGGTGGTGTGGGATAGGGTGGTTGTGTTGGGGTGTGTGGGATTACGGTGAGGGGTTTTGAAAAGGGTGGAGGGGCTATGGCTGTGGGGTGTGTGAGGGAGGCAGAGGGTGTGAGGATAGAGGTGGTTGTGTTGGGGTGTGTGGAGTGCGGTGGGGTTTTGAAAAGGGATGGAGGGAGCTGTGGCTGTGTGAGGGTGTGTGAGGGAGGGCAGAGGTGTGTGGGATAGGGTGGTTGTGTTGGGGTGTGTAGGTGCAGTGGGGAGGTTTTGAAAAGTGATGGAGGCTGGGCTGTGTGGGGTGTGGCTGTGAGGAGAGGGGCAGAGGGAGGAGTGTGAGATAGAGGTGGATGTGTTAGAAGTGTGATGGGGTGAGTAAAGTTTGGGATGGGAGGGAGCTAAGGCTGTGAGGAGTGTGTGCAAAGGGAGACAGAGAAGAGTGTGAGATAAGGTGGTTGTGTTGGGAAGTGTGGGGTCTGGTGAAGGGTTTAAAGAGAATGATGGGAGGGAGGGCTATGGCTGTGTGAGAGATGTGTGTCTGTGAGGGAGGACAGAGAAGGGAGTGTGTGAGAATAGAATTGGTTTGTGTTGGGGTGTGTGGAGATTACAGAGTAAAAGTTTTAGAGGATAGAGGAACTGGCTGTGGCATGAGGTGTGTGCAAAGGGAGGAACAGAGAGGAAGGAGTGTGAGATAAAGGTAGTTGTGTTAGGGTGTGTAGGGGTCTGGTGAGAGGTTTGAAAATGATGGAGGGAGACTATGGCTGTGTGAGGGTGTGTCTGTGAGGGAGGAACAGAAGTGTGGGGAGTGCACAGTGAAAGGGGTTGGCAAAATGATGGAGGGAGAGCTAAAACTGTGTGAAGTGTGAGGGAGGGAACAGAGGAGTGCAAAGATAAAGATGGGTTGTGTTAGAGGTGTGGGAGTGCTGAGTAGAGGATTTAAGAGCTAGTAGCTGAGGTAATGTGGGGAGTGTGAGGGAGAACAGAGAGGAGGTGTGTGAGATAGAATTAGTTGTGTAAGAGGTGTGGGGTGCAGGTAGAGAGTTTAGAAAAGGGATGGTGGAGACTAAAAGGCTATAGAGTGTGTCTGTGAGGGGAGGACAAGAGTGTGTGTGAGATAAAGGTGGTTGGTGATGAGAGGTGTGGAGTGCACAGTGGTAAGAGTTTTAGGGATGGGAGACTGCTGTGAGAGGTGTGGCTGTAGGGAGCAGAGGAGTTAAGAAGGATAGAGGTGGTTTGTGTTAAGGGTGTGTGGTGCAGGTAGAAGTTTTAGAAAAAAGGGATGGGAGGAGCTATGGCTGTGTGGGGGGTGTGTCTGTGAGGGGAGGGCAGGGAATTAATGTGTGAGATGGGTGGTTGTGTTGGGGTGTGTAGGGTCTGAGTGAGAGAGTTTAGAAAGGATAAGAGGAGGCTATAGCTGTGTGAGAGGTGTCTGTGAGGGGAGGAGCAGAAGAAGGAGTGTGTGAGGGAATGGAAGGTGGGTTGTGTTAAGAGTGTGTGGAGTGCAGTGAAGTTTGGGAAGAGCTGCTGTGAAGTGTGTGAAGACCCGAAGGACACACCAAGAAGGAGAGGAAACAGAATCAACCGGAAGGATGGGAGAACGGCTGTAGAAGTGTGAGGGAGGAGCAGAAGAGTGTGAGAGAGTGGGTGTGTTAAGAGTGTGGAGTCACAGTGAAAGAGGTTTTAAGAGATGGAGGGGCTGTGTGAGGTGTGTGAGGGAAGGGAACAGAAGGTGTGAATAAGGAGTAGTTAATGTTAAATGTGAGGAGGAGTCACAGTAAAGAAGTTGAGATAGGTGGAAGCCAAAACTAATGTAAAGACAAAGGAGTGGGTTATGTTAGAGTGTGTAAGGAGTCTGGTAAAGATGGGAGAACTGTGTAAGAAGTCAAAAGGGGAGAACAAGAAGTGCAAGATAAAGGTAGTTATGTTAGAAGTGTGGTAAAGGATTCACAAGATAGAAGAAGTGAAAGGAACAAAGAAGTGTGGGATAAAGGTGGTTAATTAGAAGATGTAGGAGTCCCTGATAAAGAGGATTTAAGATAAGTGCAGAGCAGCTGTAAAGTGACAAAGGAACAAAGTCATAAGGTAAAGGTACCCAGTTATGTTAGAGGTATAGAGTCACAGTAAAAGGCCATTCACCTGCTGTGTGAGGCTGAAAAGGACGACAAAGAGTGTGGATTATGTTAGAAGTCAGGAGTCAGTGAAGAGCAGAAGGAAGGCAAACTGTACAAGGTAAAGACACACAAGAATAGATTATGTTAAGAGTGGTCAAAGATTCAGAAGCTGTAGGGAAGTGTGTAAGATCAGGTCGTTGTGATTAGAAGTCAGTGAAGTTAAGTCGAAGGCAAGAGGCACTAATGAGGTGTGAAGACAGAAGGTGGTGGAGGTGGTTATGTTAGAAGGTGAGTGAAGTTCAAGATGGAAGCTGTGGGGAGTGTCCTATGAAAAGGGGCAAAGAGTGTGTAAAGATAAAGTGGATTGTGTTAGAAGTAGAGTGGAGTAAAGGATTCAAGATCTGAGGTGTGTAAAAGAGGAACAAAGAGTGTAAGATAAAGTGGATTATGTTAGAGTGTGAAGTAAAGAAGTTAAAGATGGTGGGAAGATAAAGTGGATTGTCAGTAGAAGTGTCAAAGATTCATGAAGGGAACAAGAATAAAGTGGGTGTGTTAAGTGTCGTGAAGAGATTAAGTCTCATGAGGAAGGTCGTGGATTATGTTAAGTGGAGTCAGGAATGGAAGTTAAGATGGTGGGAAGGAAGTGTAAAGGTGGTGTGGAATAAAAGTGGGTTGGAGTAGAACAGGGTGTGGAGTAAAGAGGATTTAGGATCAGAGGTGTGAGGGAGACAGGAAGTGTAAAGAAACACGTGGTTAATGTTAGGAGTGTGTGGAGTCCACAGTAAAGTTTGAATGGAAGGTGTGTGAGGAAAAGGCAAGGCAGAAGGTTATCTGAGTCGGCCAGGGAACAAGCGTTAGCTGGCTTGACAGGTGGGATCGAAGTGTGGAAAAAAAAGGTTATCCCGTCAGCTAAAGGAAGTCTGTCAGAATGAGCAGTCAGCAGGTGGAAGTGGACATGCTGCAGCCAGGTCCGGCCAGCTTAGAGATGAAAGGAGCTTCGGGCATGCTCGGAACTTTGGCTGGGAGGAAGGGGTGTGTGTGGAAAAGAGCAAGTTCTTAAATGGACCTTGAGCATCTTGGGAGGACACTGGAAGTGGGATGGGAAGGCTGCTGAGAAGCCGGATTTGATGGCTCAGGGCGAGGTGCCGGAGTCATGTAACATGTTGCCATAAACACTCTCTCGGCGCTTGGCAAGAGTGACGCAAGCCTGGGAAGTTTGGGAGCAGAGTTCGGGTCTCAGCAGTTTGGCGAGGTAGCCCCTCAGAGACAAACACACTGTTAGATTTTTATATATATAGATTAGCCACATAGGTTCCTACGTAAAGGTTGAATGGACATTTTGATAAACTAATAATAATTCAATAATAATTCATTAAATATTTCAGCAGTTCTTCCCACATGCTTGTGTGGGTCTATGTCCATGTGAAATTGGGAAAACACCACTAATACATACATTCATACACATTCAACCACAGGTCCGGTTGCATTTTGCTTTCATAGTTTTCCCAAAGTACAAACTGCTTTACAACAAAGTTTTTTGAGATATTTATTCTTATTATTTGTTCAGGAAAACAGCTGTGTTAAGTAGCCCTTACCATTTTTAACACAAGCTACGGGCCACTTAACATAGAAGTGTTTCCTGAATGTGCATTCATGCTCTTCTTGGCAAGTGTGTATGTCCTAAAAGTTTGGATAACAACAGGATGACGGATCTGTTTGTTCTGGGATTATGCTACGTGCATATCAGCTTCCCATCTGCAATGGACAAAGTATCACTCATGTCTTAATGCTCATGTGAGAACATGTAAAGATGAATTTGTTCACAGTCAACCAAATATTCTTCATAGTATGGTATGAAAATAAAAAAAAACATAGTTTGTAAGAACTCTGAAAATAAATTTGCTGTGTTAAATTTGTTTCTAAATTCCATTTCTTCCTCTGCCACTCTTGCTTGTAGGTAGGACTGTGGAAAAGCCATGCTAATCATAAGAAAAATGGTACCTGCTTTATACATAATCGGAGATTATTAACACACAGCCAGTCCCAGACTTCCAAGTGCCTTCAAAGTGTTCTAAAGGAAGTGGAACTAATCCGGAATTCTAGGGATGGACAAATTGAAGAAGCAATTAGGTTTAATCAAGAATTGGAAAAGGAGCTGAGGAGTTCTCAGGAAGCCGTGGTCATCCTGGAAGACAGCAATCACAGCTTAAAGAGGGAGCAAGCTGAAATGAGAAAGAAGGTTGAAGAAGCAAGGCAGGCGGTTCTTAACAGCCTTGGAAAAGTAAAACAGCTAGAAGCTAAAGCCAGCGAAGTGCCGCATTTGCAGATATATATCCAGCAACTGGAATCAGAACTACAATATTATAGGTAAGCCTGAAGCTGCAGAATAAATATATATCAGACTGGTAATTTAAAAGTGGTTTGCTAAGCTGATTGTAACTGTCTTCTGAAATGTGGTGGGTAAAGAATCAGACTCTACCTAGTTATTTTCTTAGCAGGAACTCAGAGAAAAGCTTTACTTATCTCCCTTCTACTTAATGCCACAGTAAACATGATTTAGTGGTAACAGCAAGACCATCAAAGGAAAGCCCAACATTCCCTTGACAAAAACCAGCAGATGTTAACAATCTAATTTAGGAGACATTATTAATGGCATTGTGGGAGTTGATGTTTAGAAAGGGCAACATATAATCCAATGGGAGAAGCCATTAAAAAAACACAGCTGGTTATCATTAAGAGCATTTGATGTGTATGTTACATTTTTTGCTTTAAGTGAAAATTTGCTATTAGGAGTTTTTTGTTATACACTGTGTAACTTTTTTATGCTTTCCTACAGAATATTTCAGGCCATGTTTGAAGAGTTTCTGTAGGTTGTAATGGGGCAGGGCAGGGTGGGAACGTGTTGTTTGTTTTTTAAGATAGACCAGCTTCTACCCTGCAGAATGAAAATGCAATCTTATGCAGTTACTACATCTCTGCCCCTTGTGGTAAATGGAATTAGATTGAAGTAACTCTGTATAGGGATTGTATCATTATCCATTTCTACCCAACAGCAGTAAAATGCATATTACTCTTCTAATTTTGGATATAGGGTTGATTATTTTTTCCCACTTCTATAACCCATGCCAGGGATCCCCAACCTTTTTGAGCCTTTGGGCATCTTTGGATTTCTGAAGGTGGAGGTGGAACTGACAACAAAATGTCAGGAATAGTTACACTTCAATATTTTAGACACTGTGCTTAATGCAATGAATTTTAAAATGCCAAAAGCAATGTAAAAAAAATCTTCTCAGTCAATTAGAAGCCCCTCTAGGAAGAAGTTCCACCTAACCCTTAGGGGATGGGGCGGTCTACAAATATAATAATAATAATAATAAAAAAACCCTACTTACTTTCTAAAAACACTTGATGGGCATCATGTTGGGGACCCCAAACCATAGTGCAAAGAGTAAAGCAGTTCTGAAATAGAAGGTAATGGTATTAAGCATGTTTTTAATGAAGTTTTTGGCAGCACAGTACTATGCATTGTTACGGCCTTAACAGGGGTAAGGATTTTATTAAAGGGATTCTCCACCAGCTGCTAAAAATATAACAGCACAAAAGTAGCAAAGGGGAATGAGCTCTCACGTTGGCGAGAGGGGCGAGAGGATCTTTTAGACCAGGGGGGTGGGAACCTGCGGCTTTCGCGAGCATAAGCGGCTTAGAGCCTGTGGTGTGACTCCACGCCCTTCCTGGGCAGCGTAGTCCGCTACTTCCCCAGCGCAGAGACTGCCGCCGCGCCGCCGTCCCGACCGGGGGGGGAGAGCGACTTCGGCGCGCCCGCCGCCCAAAGCGGGATCCGTGCCACCGCTGCCCCGAGAAGCGGCCTCGCCACGCCGCCACCCCAGAGAAAAGCGGCTCCGCCGCGCCCGCGCCACACCCCGAGAGCTCAGCGCCGCCCGCCGCCGCCACCACCCCGAGAAGAGAGCGGCTCGGCGCCGCCGCCCCAAGAGCGGCCTCCGTGCCCCGGGGAAGCGGCCTCCCGCGCCACCGCTGGGGAAGCGACCTCGGCGCCACCGCTTCCCAGGGGAAGAGAAACCTCAGCACCCGCCCTTC
This sequence comes from Sphaerodactylus townsendi, assembly GCF_021028975.2. NCBI lineage: Eukaryota > Metazoa > Chordata > Lepidosauria > Squamata > Sphaerodactylidae > Sphaerodactylus > Sphaerodactylus townsendi. Next base: position 60,064,503 of record NC_059427.1, read on the forward strand.
CACGCCCGGCTTCGGCGAGCTCAGAATGTTCCGACTTCTGATAAGCCCGAAACCCATCAAAAATCCCCTGTGTTGCCAACTCAGGAGGCTGAGCTGGGGATTCTGGACTGTTCGAGGGGATTACGGAAGTGACGGCTGGTGGCACAGCTTTTCTCTTCAGGGGCGTGGAAGAGAAAAAAAAAGCCAGCACCAGCCGTTTGCCCAAAAATCCCGGGAAACAGTCCAGAATCCCCAGCTCAGCCCTGGAGTTGGCAGCGCGGGGATTTTTTGATGGGTTTACCGGCTTGTGAAGTCGAAAACACGCCAAGGTCGGGGAGGAAGGAGCAGGAAGGGGAGCAGAAGCAGCAGCACGCCCAGCAGCTGTCCGGCGGTGAAAGTGAAACCGCCGCGAAGGTGGCTGCGCTGGCTGGCCTCAGCGCCTCCGTCCATACAGAAGCGGAATCCCAGTGCGCGGCTCATGATCTTTTCCGGGGAAAATGGGCCCAAATGGCTCTTTGAGTCTAAAAGGTTCCCGACCCCTGTTTTAGACTGTATCTACGGGGAGTGAATTCTGGCAATGAATATTCCACAGAGAAGCAAGAGTCCAAATTGAATTTAAATGCTTTATATAAATTTGTTTAAAAATACACACACCCAGAAAGACACAAGGGCACATACATTCAAGTTCCTGAGATATAGAAAGGTGTTAAAATATAGATTGGAGATAGAAATGGAGGGGGGTTTTCTGTGGGGTAATACATTACCTAACGATTCTTAGAAGGGTAGAAGTAGAAGGCAGGGATTCCATGCCAGCACAGGAACCCAATGAAGGACGAATTCATGTCTCAAACTGACCAGACCAAGGAAGGTACAGGCTAGTAAGAGCGCATGTGTTGGGGTGAACTGACCTCTTATACTCTTTTGCCCAGGAAGAGGCGGAACTAGTGAGTTTTAAGTTTCCTTTTTTCTAAATTCTCTGGAATTTCCCATGCTGGGCTTGGGGGTGCTGAGGTAATTAGTCAGCTCTTCTATTGTTCTACACCAGGGGTAGGGAACCTGCGGCTCTCCAGATGTTCAGGAACTACAATTCCCATCAGCCCCTACCAGCATGGCCAATTGGCCATGCTGACAGAGGCTGATGGGAATTGTAGTTCCTGAACATCTGGAGAGCCGCAGGTTCCCTACCCCTGTTCTACACCTTGGGACAATGGGAGTCAATTGGTCCTAGATTATATCAGGAAGCACAGACTGGCTTTAGGCAAAGTAACTCTTACAGTCTCTGCCTTCAGTATTCAGATTTGAATGAGGCTTGATTGATTCAGGATGAGGTAAGTGGTTTTAGGACAGTCATGACAAAAGGGAGGGAAATGCAGAGAAGCAACCCTTTGTTGCTTACTTGGCTTCCAGAAGAGATAGGGAAATGCAGAATCTGATACTGAGGTGGCTTTCCATATTCTTTGTCTTAACAGTATCTTTGCAAGGTGTGGTAATCAAGATCATGCCCACAAACAAAATGAGACCTCCAGGTATGCTGGAGTAACTCATTCTCTTGATTAGATTTTGTAAAGCAGACCTGTGACCTTTGGACATGCTGCTACCTACACCCATAGGAGTGCTTTTGGCAACTGGCTTTTGCCAATATGATTTTAAAGCAGAAATATATATAAATAATATTCTGGGGGTCCTTTGGGTCATTACAGCATCCTACACTCCACTCTGTTTGATGGTATGGCATAATAGGATGCCTTTTAAAATGAACATCTCCAAACTATTTGTATTTTGGGGAGGTGGGGGGAAACCGCATGTGCTTGTAAGTTTTCCCTGGTAAATTTTTGTGCAGTTATTGTTTCTCTTCAGGAAAACTGAAGGGACGAAAAAGCTTTCAGCCCCCTCCTGTCATCCCATGCTGCTCACTTTTTAGAAAATTCAGCTCCAGCAGCTTCTATTTGCAAAAAATAAAATATTTGAAAATGAATGTGGAAGACCAATTAATGTGTAGTTTGATCTGTAAGCTCACAAAATTATGCACAAAGTTGGTGTCAGCAAGTGGAAGGAAAGTATTAACTTATTCAGACTCTGACTCATTATGCTCCGTGGAGGAAACCAGATTGTAACCTTCCAGTTTTAAACATCTAACTCTTCTTATATCCAACCCAGAACACTTGGATCTCAGTGTAATTTAAAAGCAAGTCTGATAATGGGTCATAATGATTCTACGTCTGGGTAGCCACTAAATGGGCTTTCACTGAAGATGAAGAAAATCAGAAACCAAAGCCAGAGACATGATTAAGCAATTGAATAGACGGCTTTACAGTTTTTAATATAACTGGGAGCTCACTTTACTATTTCTTTAATAAAGAGAACAATTACAGCATTAATTTGTATCGAATACCTTAGGCCAAGCGTGTAACAATATTCTGACCAAGCATGTGGAATCTCAGATGGCTCTATTATGAAGAACACAGGGAGGACTATAGGCCAAAGGTCTTTTGGGTCCTGTGTCTACTCATTTCTTGGTTCACATCATCAAAATGAACCAGCAGGAACAAATATAAACACCCAGAATAGGCAAAATGAGACCCTTAGTCTGGCACCAGTGTCAATCAGTCCAATGATTTGCCTTGGACCTTTTTTATGGGGAGGGACCTTCAGTGAATTGCTTCTGTGTAGTGCAGCTTGGTTTCATTATAGTCCTTTTCAGGGGTATCCAAGTAGGAGTGCCCAGATTCATGCTAGCCACGATCCTCTCAATATGCACAATTAACATTTTGGCACCACATACATTTCCCAACTGACATACATGACTGCTCTGACTTTTTAGGGCTTACATTTGGTCATTTTAAAGCTGGAAGATATGAGGTGAGCCCGATTCAGATGAAATGGTGACTGCATGAATTGGGAGGATTGCAGGTAGTGTGTGCTGTGCATGGTAGAATATTCTTAAACATAATCTCTGAAAAAGTCTTACATTGTGACTTGTTCAGCTAATGCATACTGTATTTAATTGCCTGTACGTTAACAAGATTATAGTACTGCCAGTTTGCAGAAATTAACAGTGCTAGCCTAAGAACACTTTCCTGTGAGTAAATCCCAATGAGTAGACTTCAGTAGGATTCTGAATAACAAGGTTTAGGATTGCACTGTAAATGTTCTGTTAAGTGGGTTATTTTGTTTGAAATGGCTGTTTTTGGCATATAGATATTTGTCATTTATATTTCAAATCTAAGCACGCTACTTAGGCATCAATCCCATTTATAATGTTAGTGTGACTTAATTCTGGGTAATTTGTTTGGATTTAGGACATTAGACAGTTGAGTGCTGACTATGAAGAATAGCCTTTATTTCATAACTGGGAAAGAGGACAAGTATCTACTGGTCTGAGTACTCAAGAGCTCAAGTTCAGTCCCCCAATTTTGCCTACCAAGTTGTTTTTCCAGTGTTTGCTGGAGCGTGAAGCTCACTTAAGCAAGGGAGATTAACTAGTTAAAGATCAATAGATTGCCCAGGCTTGTCCAGTAAGTACATTTGAGAACTACAGTAACATCAACATTTGTGACTGGAAAGTTCTGTGTGTTCAGCATGTGAATGAAGTTACAGTCCACATCATGGATCAAAAGTGTACTTCATCGCTTTCTCCTTAGGGAATGTATATGTCAGAGGTCCCCAACCTTTTTCAGCCTGTGGACACCTTTGGAATTCTGACACAGCATGGTGGGCCCAACCACAAATGGCTGCCATAACAGGCAGAGCCAGCCACAAAATGACTGCTGCCACAGCTTACCTTCAGTCACACAGTGAACATTCTTGTACTGCACTGGCAGTTGCTGCCAAACCGATACTTTTAAAAATCTGCACAGCTGATCAAGTCTTCAGTTGCTAATCAGAAGCCTTTCTGGGCAAAAGCCCCACTTTGCCTCAGCCACTTCCTAAAAACAGTTGGTAGATGTAAGGAAAGGTGTCAGTGGGTGCCATGGTGCCAATCGGCCAGTGTATGGTTTCGAGGATCATCACTTGTCTGAAAGTCCTGGCTAGCTCTTCATGCCCTCACAAGGCTATATCTGTGTTTCTCAGTAATCACTCTGGGTGAAATGCAACTTCTGCATGAAAAATGTGTGTGTGGGGTGGGGGGAGGTTAAAAGAAAGTCTTAGTTCTTAGTCCTTTCCTTGCTCACTGGATTTTGTGGAACTTCACACATATGGCCCAATATAAGTATCTAAGCTAGAGCTCTAGAAATTAGTGATGGCATTCACCTGAAGTAGATAGAGAAGAGTGAGAACTGGATAAAAGGGAAGTCCAGGATTGTATATTCCTCTGTGGAATATACCTTTTGCATCTAATTTTAGTCCAGACTTTGAGAGACAGAAGATCTGCTAGTGGTTATAATTATGTAAACAAGATCAAAGGAGAGAGCTGTAGCTTTGTTTCTGTGTAGCCTTTCCAGCCGATGGACAAAATTGGTGCTTTACTAATCACCATCTTGTTGTTTTTTCCTCATTGCATCCATTTGTTCAATTTAGATAAGGTTGCCAGGGCATCCCTGACCACTGGTAGTGGATTGGGGGGATAAGGTTGCTAGATCCAGGTTGGGAAATTCCTGGAGATTTGGGGAGAGAAGCTGGGTAAGACAGGGACCTCAGTGGGGGACAATGTCTTACAGTCCACCCTCCAACACTGCCATTTTCTCAGGGCAACTGATCTCTGTAGACTGGAAATGAGCTGTAACTCCAAGGAAAACCCAAGGTTCTGTCTGGAGACTGGTATTCCTAGGTTCGGATGGTATTGGGAAGATAGTCAGGAAAATAAATAATGTTTGCAGTGTGTTCTCATGACTATCAGCGGGAAACTATGTAACAACAAAAAATATCCCTTCACAAATTGCTTCAAGCAATGCAGTTCTTTAAGGATGGCCAGCCCAATCCACAGCCTAAGGCGTTTGAGGACAACGCTGCTACCGCGCTGCCCCATAGCCTCCAGAGGGCTTCAAGGCAGCATGGGGAGGCAGCTAATTTTTTTAAAAAAACCGCCCACCTGAAAACCCTCCATTGGACTAAATGGGCTTATGCCACTCAATGCTGTGTTCTCGACATCAAACCTCGGGTGGAAGCTGACTAATGTTGGCTCCTCCCCCAGGAACTGCTGCACTGATAGGACTGGATGCAACATGGGAGTGCTGGCATGTTTGCCCTTCCACCAGGGTGCAGGTCTACACTGCCTCCACAAGTCGATTCGTGCCCACCCACCCCCCAACCCCAGGACTGCAGTCAAAGTTGATCCCTGTCCCCACTGCACTGTCTGTGCTAATTCTTTAATTGGCAACATAAAATTCTGTATAAACATCTTTGCATTCAACAATCATAAATGATTGCCAGAGTAGTGCAGATTTTAATTGTGCCTAACTTTTCTGCTGAAAATTAATTTTCCCTTAAGCAATCTAATGATATCCTCAAGGAAGTACCAAAACTCCTTTTTGGATATTACCATTTTTGTACATGTACTGATAATTACCAGTGATGTTGCAGAGATAAATATTTAAATTCAAGTTTTTGAAGCTTGAATCTAAGTGAAACAGACTATAAATAGTGTGAAATAAATAAATAATGCTGAAAGAGAAATGGGAATACTGAAAGAGAAAGTGGGAATGGAACGCAGGAACAGATTAAGCAAAAAGCTGCTGAAATAACTACCACTAAGGTAACTTTCACAATTATTGGGGAAACTGGATGGTTGGATGTTAAGCTCCAAAGCTCATATTTTAATATTCCAACTTCTCCAGTTCTTTTCCTAGATGAATTTATCTCTTCCCTTTTTGTTTCCTCCTCCAGCTGCCAGCCATTAAGTATGTTCCAGTGGCTTGAAAAAATAACTATAAGCTGCTTGTTTAATAGCAAACCTGAAATAAAATAAGAACTGCAAATAGTCTTCATTTCATGGTATGTAAGTGTGATTCAGCCAGTGACAAAAGATCAGGTATATGTCTGGCCTAAGGGACATCTGCGGTACACATCCTCTACAACTGTGCTATAATTCCTCAAACCGGGGAGTCATTAAAAAGTGTATTCATTGTGAATTATTATATATTTTTGTAAACTGATCAAATTCCCAGTTTTCAAATCTGATCTATTGCTGTGCTTATCTGGTACTTATGGTGGCTGAACAATGCAGAATCTGCTCTTTATAAGCTCTCTGAACATTTTGTGAAAGTTGCATTTGTTACACAGTGTGTATTTTGAGGAAAGATAGCTGGGTTTCTATTTGAATCTCCCCCTCCCCTCATCTGATTCTTTAAAAGAGATCATTGACTTACTTGATGAGCTGGAGCAATTCCATGGGAGCACAATAGTAGTGTCACCCAGAGTTCTCACTGCTCATTCAAGCAGTCCTACATTTGCACAGTCTAAGAGATTCCTTCCATAAGCCTGTGTGGGAGCTGCTTGTTGTACATATTGTAGCTATCGCTTAGCAACCTGTATTGTGATGCACACCTTCTGTATGCTGAAATACTAAGGCCTGTGAGCATTAGAATGGACAGGAGGGACTCCACCCCCCACAAAAGCATTGCAGACCAAAGGACCAAGGGAATTTTGTCCCAGTGTGTGTGGCCTATTCTTTACCACAACAAAGAGGCCTACAAAGTTATTAATGTGTCTTCAAGAAATTAAGCAGGCATTATTTTAGATCTTTTTTCTTTTTTTCTGAAGATCATTTTGATTGATTTTGGCCTTGTAACTAAATATTCAAAGTCATTTCTGAGATTAATTGCTTCTGAACAGCACACTCTGAGCATAGTATCCTGTTAAATTTTTCAATGGGCAGTGTGTTCTGTTACATTGTTCTGAAAGTAGGTATGATGTTGAAGTTGTGTCGGGAATTGTTTTGTGGCCCCTGTACATATGGGCTTTGGCTGATAACTGAGTCTAGCGGTTATCGAAGATCATGACTCTGCAATACCATGTTAACTGTGAAAGAATAGGAGTGTGCAAGGCACATATGCACAGCAGAATATATGAGGAAATAAGGTCCTACACAGCCCTTTTCTACTTTAGCTAACAAGTAAGAATCCTTTATTGTAAGGATAGATATGACATTCTAAACTTGTTAGCCAAGCTAGAATGAATGGAAATGCAGGAAATAAAAAAGTACAAATAGTGCAGTATAGATCAACAGTACCATTAAATTATTACTCTCATTGATAGTAGCTGTGGGAGATTGGAGGGGTGGATTGCACCTCTATTATATAGAATTAAAGTATTACTCTGGTTGTTATATAGTAGCTGCGGTATTTTTTTGTTGTTCATTATTTTTTGAAAATGCAAGAAAGCATGTCCTGCCCTCATAGTTGCAAGGTGGAGAGAAAGAAGGTGGTAGGAGGAAGGCAGGAAGATTCCTTAAGTAACAATCTGCACATCAAAGGGATAGCATCACAAGAGCAGAAAGGGAGGGATGCACAGGTCCTGACCTATCATTCTGACTCGCTATAGTCCCCCTTTGGAGTCTGAGGCTAAGAGATGGGGCAAAGTCCTTCACTTCTACAAAGAGGGCTGTAATTACCAGGACTGTTCATGGACATTATGAGGTCCTGAATACAAATGATTTAGTACTGCAATGCAGCTCTTTGATAAATGCGGAAACTGGGTGTAATATCTTTCCAGTTGTCTGCCTTTAGTAACCAAGCAACAGGCAGAATGATAGTCAAATTGTAACTGGTTGGGGCAATTGTAAAATTGTGATATGCAGGAACAGCTTTGCAAAAATGTAGAGAATCGTTTACACCCTTCCTTTTGGCAAGTGTCGCCATCTGATATACTGGCTGTGTGGCAGTTAAGCATACTGAGTATGAAGAAGCTTCCAGCCACCTCTCATTGTATAGTATGGTAAGCCTTCCAGCCACCTCTCATGACTATAGTATGGTAAGCCTTCAAGTCAATTTCAATATTGTGAATTGAAATTATTCTTAAAAATAGGTGGACAGCTGTTCATTATTAGCTTCATTATTAGAAGAAAATGCAAGAAACAATGGCAGCAATGTTTGAAGTGGTCTAACAGTGTATAGCAGAACACAGCTGTTGTAATGTTTATGCTTAAATATTTGCTTCTTTTCATTGGAAGGAAACAAGTGGAGGGGCACACAAGAACTTGCATGGGCATCTCATTGCCACCTTCCACACAATTTGCTGTTTTCCTCTCCTGAAAGCCCAAATAGCTTCTTCCATTTCCTGTTTTCTTTTCCCCTTCCAATCCATCAGTCAACCTACCTGGAAAAACTACAGCCTGAATATCCTTCCCCATATTCCCCCTTTCTTTGCTTCCTTCTCTTCTTCTCGTCTGCCAATCAACTTACTTTTTCTCTGTGCCTTATCTTCAGCTGTATTTATTACTGCATTTATAACCTACCTTGCTCCATAATGGGGACCCGAAGCAATTTACTTGATTCTCTTTCCCATTTTATCTTAACAATCCTGGGAGCTAAATTAAACTGAGAATGTGTAACTGGCTCAATGTCACCCAAAGAATTTCCATGCAGAATAGATATTCAAACCTGGGTCTCCCAGATCCAAGTCTGAAATTGTACCACACTGGCTTTCATGAGGTGACTGTTGTTGAACAGGAAGCAGTTAGGCTTGGGTGACTCATGTAAGTCACATGATAGTAAGTTGCCTGGTGTTTAATGGTAGGCCTGGCCGCAGTTATTCTTTTCTTGAAGTCCAGGATAGTTCTGGAATAGGCCCTGTATCATCCACCAGTCTTTTACTGACAAAAATCAAGGCTTGAAGGCTGGCAATACTTTATGATTGCCTAGCAATTCCCACGTAGTTCATTTTTAAAAGACCAGTGTCTGCTTCTATTTTTTTATTTTTTTTATTTGTTTGTTTGTTTGTTTATTATTTGACTTATAGGCCGCCTCACCCCCGAAGGGCCCGATTTTTAAACCTCCAGTGGGTTTTTAAAAATATTTTTGTGCAAACCTGGGACATTTTCAGGTTTGTAGAAAGATCTGTCGTCTGTTCATGACTCAAACCTCCAGATTTGACCATGTTGAGAATTACAAATGTTGATTAGGGGTGCATACCATTTTAAAAAATATTCTCCAGGTTTGGGTTTAATAGTCCTGGACATGTTCAAAAACCTGAAAATAGCTGAATCCCCATACCAGCTTGGGGGCGGGGAGGGGGGAATTTGCAATTTTTCAAGTCTATTAAACCCAAACCTGCAACATTCCAGCTGCTTCTGAACTTGATCTCCAGGTTTTTGTTGGGCTTATCAGCAGGATAAGAACTCCTCTTCCAGTCTCTTTATGGCTTCATCCCATATGAAAGGGATACACAGCTTGAATGTTTCCTCCTAAAGAGGGTTGATAGCTCAAATTGGAAAAGATGGCAATTACTGGTGCCTCCAGCTTCTCAACTCCAGTGGACTGCTATGGTGAGTGTCTCCACACAACCCTACTTGGAGGAAATCTCTTCAGGCATACGCGTGGCTTCCCTGGCTCTCTATCCTTCATTCATAGTGGCTTATGCACCTCTTTTCAGAAGTGCACTCTTGAGGTTCAGTGCTGACAAAGCCAGAGCCAAGACAGGCACAGCTACCCAGCACCATATTCCGTACTGGATGCATACATGATGCAGTCCTGATCCAAATTAGGTCCACACTTACCTGGGATGCATGCATGTGAATGATCAAAAGTCCTTCTGGTGGGCACAAGCGTTGTAGCATAAGAACCCACCCTGAAATATCATGACTCTTTCTGTGGAGGAGCACCCGCTTTCTATTACTAACAGATACCAAACATTATCCATGTGAATGATAGACATGCTGAATCTTAGGAAGCAGATGGCGTTGGAAACCCTCCAAGCATTCCATTTCACCACAGAATGAGATGAAGGTTGAGTGTTTTGTTTTGATAGAGTCTGTTTTCATAGTGCAATGATTTATTGGAGGTTCGTGATGTCATATTAGTCATAACACTGAGAAACTGGCATCTGATGCACATCTGCTCTGTTTTGACCCCCATCCCAGTGCACTTGGCAGTCATTCACAGAACACACGGGAGATATTTTGAAAAACATGCAGAGAGATCAGCCAATTCTAAAGCAGAATTTGGGTAGAACAGAGTTTAGTTTCTGGTTTTTAGAGATAAAAATATGAAATGCACAGCTCTGAAGCTGTAACCTACTGCTATAACAGAGCAAAGCATGGGATGTACTACAGGTGTTGAAGTCTCAGATGACACTTCCCAAACAAATCCACACTTTTGTCTTCCAGTTTTATTGGTTTTGTTTTTTTACACTGAAATGGAATACCGTGGCCCGGTCTTATAAGTCTTTTGGGCAAAGATATTTCTCAGTTCTTAAGGGATATATTTCCCCTTGCCTCTTTTTTTAAAAAAAATCTCCCTGTCATTTAAAGCAAGTGATCAAAGGGCTGTCAGGTTGGTGCTGCCGATTTTTCAGGGCAATACATTCTGACTGCTGCTTTTTATCTATTTATTTATTTTAATTAATTTATACCCCATCATTCTCCAAAGTGATTGACATTATTCTCCTCTCCTACATTTTATCTTCACAACAACCTTGTGAAGTAGGTTAGGCTGAGAAAGCATGATTGGTCAACAAGCTTCCATGGCATGAGTGGGGATTCAAGGTGAGCCAGATCATTCTGGTTCCTAAATATAAAAAAAAATTGTATATTTATATTTAATGATTGTGCCTAAAGTGGCTAAAAAAGACATATCAGTCGAAAGTATTGTTTTTTTTCTGGGTCAGTACTCTCACCTTCTATTGACCACCAGCCAAGGATTTCTCAATCAGCATCCTGATGTTTTGTACATTCATCTATAAGTACATGAAGCTCATCCACAGAAGTTGAGTATTCACAGCCATCAGACACTTGGTATCCTTCACATCATTAGTGGATCTCTTTCGAAGTGATACCTTCATGTCAGACTCCACAGACTTGATATTATTGTATTTGGGATCCCCTGTGTGTGCATTATTCATTGTTTTGTTGTTATTTATAATATGCATACTTTATTGTTGATTTAGAGTTGTGGTTCTGTTATATAAATGTTTTAATTATTTTCATTAAAAACAGAGTTTTAAATGTCCGCACTAGCGCCAGACAGGTTCTTTTCCCTTCTGTAAATTCAAACCCAGGTCTCCCAGATCCCAGTCTGACACTCTTAACCACTACACCACACTGGCAGTCATCAATTTCTTCCCTTTTTTTGCTGGAAAAAGAGATCACAGGCTGGTTGTAACCTGATTCTGCCTTAATTTCTGCTCTTGTATGGAAGTAGAATATATTAAAACATTTACATGCCTATGGTCTCCTCCTTTGTTAAAAAAAATAAATATAGGGCTCTGTTACTATTTTCTTCATACTCTTGAGTCCTTTTAGCAGAAAAAGTACATCAGAAAATCCAGAAGTAACAGAGCAGCAGCTACTGAAAGAAAGGTAGCCTTGGAATATCATGTGTTGTTAAGAAGATTGATTGTTCAGGAGTTCCAATCTCCTAGGATGTGAGATATTATTAATCACAGGAGAAATGATCTTGAGTGGACAAACTGCATGACAACAAATCACTTTGCAGTGAATCAAAATGGGATGATGCCTATCAGAAAAACCATGATTAATGTTTTCAAACAAAGATTATGCATTGGGGAATGATACTAGTAACAGGCAGTAAATTTGCCATTTTCCCCTTCCTGTGTGTTTTGTATACTTTGTTGATTGGCTTTGTTTAGTTAAGGACAGCTGTAAGTGTACAAAGAACTTAGCTACAGACTTCAGTGAACTGTTGCTAGGGAAGCTGCTCTGCCCTGACCTTGTGCTATATTGTTTTCCTTCCGTCAGGAGGCACTGTGGCACACTGTTTCTCCCAAGAGGTGCTTAGCAGGAGTGCCTCCTTTCATCCCTTGTGTTGCATACCAGTGAGAGACAGCTTTGTAGCACTTCAGGACAGTTAGGGCTGTAGCTAGCCTTCTTCACCAGGGAGGGGGCTGCAGTATTTCCAGGTAGGGTCAGCCCCTCTGTAGCTAATTTGCAAGTGGGGGCAGCAGCATCACAGCTAGACTGACTCTTGCCCCAAATTGAAGAATTTGGTCATACCTGTAAATTGTACCTTATCTCCTTGTAGTACTTTGCCCAACTCACATCCATAATAAACAAAGGGGAATGGAGATCCACTATAAATGGAGATCAAGTGGAGCGGGTGGCTAGTTTTAAATTCCTGGGCGTTATGATTAAAGAGGATTTGACCTGGGGAGTACAGACTACCGCGGTGGTTAAGAAAGCCCAGCAAAGACTGTACTTTCTGAGACTTTTTTTTAAAGGAAGCTTAACAACTAGATGATGAAAACTTCTGAGGTGTCCTTTTACCGCTGTGCTATAGAGAGTGTCCTAACCTACTGCATCTGTGTATGGTTCTCCAGTTGCACAGTGGCCTGAATAGGAAGAAGAAGCGCTCAAGGTGATCAATACTGCACAAAGGATTATCGGCTGCCCTCTCCCCTCCTTGGAAGAAATCTATAATGCCCGAAGTCTAAATAAAGCCCAAAATATTCTAAGGGACCCGTCTCATCCAGCACACTCTCTTTTTAAACTGCACTACTGCATCTGGCCAGGCAGATACAGAGAGACCCTCAGAACTAGGACAAAGAGGCTTAGAGACAGCTTCTACTCTAGAGCTGTGGCTATGCTAAACTCCGCTGCTTCATATTGATGTATTTGGGGCTATGTAGGGATGGGTGGAGGATGATGATGTATGAGTCTGAAATTGCATGAGTCTGAAATTGTATGAGTCTGAAATTGTGTGCATCGAGGAATGCTGCTGTAAATTTCGTTGTGCGTGCACAATGACAATAAAATGCTTATGCTTATGCTTATGCTTTGTTTCACCAGTATATGAGAGAATACTCTTGTGGAAATGGTGTATCCAGGGGGGCAGAGGGGTCAGGTGACTCAGGTGTTACTTTTAATTGTTACATTGCAGGGCACATTCAAAGGTCCACCCCACCCTCCCCCTAGGAGCCAGCAGGACCTGGTAGGGCAGCTGCAGCAGCAAGGTGTCTCCTGCTTGGCCTGGCAGCAGTCTACCCAGCCCTCTCCTCCAGGAGCAAGTAAGGACAGGTCCAGGTAGGGGTGAGTCAGCAGCCCTTCTGCTCAGTCCACTCATTGGCACCTCCTTCCCGTTCCTTGGGCAGAAGGACCTGGGAGCCCCAGGTGCCATCTTGGCCGCGGGCACTTTTACTTAGGCTGGGGTGGGACCGGGGCTCCTTTTCCTTTTCTGCTGCTGGGCTCAAATCTGGGAAGGCAATGCAGGAGTGGAGCTTGGAGAGGAGGGGCTGGACTGGCCCAGTGTGGCCTGCCACTTCCTCTTGATGCTGAACCCTTCACCCTCACCCCAGGAGCAAACATGGGGCCGCCACATTGCTCCCCGTCACACATGGCAAATGTAGACAAAGATCAGGCCTCCCTGTTGCTCCTACTGGATGTACCTGCTGCCTTTGACACAGTGGACCATACTATCTTCCCTTATGACCTCTACCACAACACCAGGAGATTTGAATAATGATATATATAGCAATCTATTATATGCATGTTGATGATAGCCAATCCCAAAACTATGAATGATTTGGACTAAGGGCTTTACATAAAGATTGAGAGCATGGGAGATATGATTGTACCTTGTGGTACTCCACAGGATTGGTCACACACTGATGTTAATGGGTCTCCAATGGCAATTCTTTGTGTCCAGTCCATAAGGAATTATTTGAACAAGTTCAGCACACAACCCTTGATGTCTACTTCGGATTCCAAGCATCTCTTCAGATTCCAAGCATGGTCTACTGCGTCAAAGGCAGCAGGTACATCCAGGAGGAGCAACAGGGAGGCCTGACCTTTGTCTACATTTAGTCAGAGGTAATCAACTAAAGTCAGCAGAACTGTCTCCATCCCATTGTCCAGTCTAAAACCAGACTGAAAATGTCTGGAGCAGATGAGTTATCCAAGAAGACATTGAGTTGGTCTGCTAGTGCTCTCTCAATCACGTTTCCTAGGAAGGGCAGATTAGAGACAGGGAGATAATTGCCCACATCATTTTTCTGTAGGGATTATTGTGTAAGTAGTGTATGGATAACCACCTCTTTGAGTGGTCAGGGAAAAGTGCCCTGACTTAGTGATAAATGTATAATAGATACTAAGGATTCATTGATGTGGTCTTTCCATGGTTTTATAAGCCTGGATGGTAAAGGATCCAGGACACAAGTAGTGACTTTCAAAGACCTCAGAAGCTTTTCAGTATCCATCATGGGAATTAGTGATCAATAAATAGAACAGGTGGAATTTCACTTTTTATGTTTTTGCTTGTTCTTCACTGGATCCAACCCAGGATTTCCAGAACCTGAAGCAGCACCCTCACAGCCAAAACGCCCAGTTTCTAAGTGCCAGTTTTGACAAGTTCTGAGAGGTTGTCATTCTTGTTCCACAACCCAATCTCATCTAGTATCAGACTTTTGTAGTTTTCTGGAAGATAAAATGTTTGCTCTTGCCCAAACAACAGAAGCACATTTTTACTTTAAACTTGCCTGTTTACCATAAGATACTATAAGAAAACTAGATACCATAGGAATCTTTCTGTCTCCTTATCACTTGTGTCCAAATGTAGGGCTATTTCTATGGATTAATTCTTTGATTCGTTCAGTGCAGTAGCCATGTTCTCTACATCATCTTTCTTCACAGCTTGCTGTGTATTTGATACATTTTTGTAAAACTGCTTTAAATTAGGGGGAAACTATACTTTTTTTTACTATGAACCTACAATAACAAATTGCTAAACCCTTGTTTTCTGTGCTAGCCCAAATTCACTGGAATAACATTTGCAGATGTGCATTACTGATTGCTGCAAGTGGCTATGAAGAAACTTTTTGTACTATTCAGCATCAGTTAACAAGCAGGAAGGAGATAAGCTAAAAATAACTCAGACAAAGCAGAAACTCTTTAACAATAGCCCCCATGTGAAGGTATAGAACATTTCGTGGAGGGCACTGTTGCACACACACACACACCGCCGCCGCCGCTGCTGCTGCCACCGCCGCCGCCGCCGCCACCACCCACCCACTCCCTTTTTGTTTTGTAGAGGAAGAAGAAGACTATAGTTAAGGAGGGCAGGGCAGAGAAAGTGCCGTTTGGTTCGTTACTGTGAAAAAGAAGCTGTCAAAGTGTCACTTTCTTTCATCCTGCCAGCCTGACCCAGGGAATGGAGGCTTAAATCAAACAGAGTGAATGATGAAACCACAGTGTGTCTAAAACACAAAAGAAGGCAACAGAGAGAGGGAACAGAGCTGGCGGTGGGGCACCATCTGGAGGCAGCAGAGAACACTCAGCTGTTTGTTTCTTTTATTTCATTAAGGGCAGAGTCTGATACTTGAAAGACTTTGGAAAAGAGAGATTTGCCCGCATCTGAATAACGTACAATAGCCAAGGCTTGTTAAGATCCTACATCTCTGTAGCATTAGATTCTTATTTTATGGTAAGCTATGAAAGCAATGAGACCAGATGAGCATAGAAATTAGTCTGGTTTGTCTATCACCATTCTGGCTCAGGAAGAAGAACAAATTGGCTGTAGAGGATCCCATTAAATTCTGTCTGTTTTAAAAGGAAGACTTATGGATGCACGGTGTCTTACTTAGCTTTTAAAAAAAAAGAAAATGGCACATCTCATAGCCTGCAACTTTAATAGCTTTGCAGAGATAAGCTTCTTGAAGTATGTTCGTTAGCAGATTTCCCACTTTATGGAGAAAGTAACAAAAGAGCATCTCTTTGAAAATCCTGTCAGCATAACCAATTTTGTTTCTTTTAATTGCCTTAACAGTCCAGGTGCTCGGGAGCAACAGCCGCAGAAGGCCATTGCTTTCACATCCTACATGTGAATTCCCAAAGGCACCTGGTGGGCCACTGCGAGTAGCAGAGAGCTGGACTAGATGGACTCTGGTCTGATCCAGCTGGCTTGTTCTTATGTTCTTAATTATTCTGATGTGTCCAAATAAATCACTGTATTCTGAGCCCCCTGCAATAATTAGGGCTTACCCAAGAAGGTGTTAATCTAGTAAAAACAAGAAAAGCTATAGTGATAAGCAGACAAGAAGAGTAACTATTGCTACTTTAATGTTATTTAGAATCATAGTATCATAGAATCAGAGAGTTGGAAGAGACCACAAGGGCCATCAAGTCCAACCCCCTGCCATGCAGGAATACACAATCAAAGCACTCCTGACAGATGGCCATCCAGTCTTTGTTTAAAAACCTCCAAAAAAGGAGGCACCACCACACTCTGAGACAGTGCATTCCACTGTCAAACAGTCCTTACTGTTAGAAATTCTTTGTACCTTGAATCCATTACTCATTGTCCCAGTCTCTGGAGCAGCAGAAAATAAGCGTGCTCCATCTTCAACGTGACATCCCTTCAGATATTTAAACATGACAATCATGTTTAACCTTAACCTTCTCTTCTCCAGACTACTACACATACCTAGCTCCCTGCCTCATAGGGCAGGGATTCCAGAACTTTTACCATTTTATCACTCTCCTCTGGACCTGTTCCAGTTTGTCAATATCCTTTTTGAACTGTGGTGCCCAGAACTGGACACAGTATTCCAGGTGAAGTCTGACCAATGCAGAATAGAGTGGTACTATTACGTCCCTTGATTTAGACATTATACTCCTATTGATGCATCCCAGAATTGAATTGGCTTTCTTGGCTGCCACATCATACTGCTGACTCACATTCAGTTTGTGGTCTACTAAGACTCCCAGATCTGTTTTACATGTACTGTTGTCAAGCCAGGTGTGACTCATTCTATATATATTTTCTGCCCAAGTGTAGTATCTTACATTTATCACTGTTGAGATTCATTTTGTTAGTTTTGGCCCAGCTTTCTAATCTGTCCAGATCATTTTGAATTCTGAGCCTGTAATCTGGGCTATTAGCTACCCCTCCTAATTTCATGTCATCTGCAAATTTGATTAGCATGCCCTCTATTCCATCACCCAAGTAATTCATAAAAATATCACTGGGCCCAGGACAGAACCCTGTAGCACTGCACTAGTCACTTCTCTCCAAAATGAAGATGAACCATTGGTTCAGTTAGTCAACCAATTACAAATTCATCTAACAGTAGCATTATCTAGCTCACATTTTACTAGCTTGCTTGCAAGAATGTCATGGGGGACCTAGTCAAGGGCCTTAGAAGTCAAAATATGCTAAGTCCACAGCATTGCTTTTGTCTCCCAACCTTGTCACTCTACGATAAGATCACTCTGGCATGACTTGTTTTTGAGAAATCCATGTTGACTTTTAGAGATCACAGCATTGCCTTCTAAGTGCTTACAGACTGTTTAATGATCTGCTCTAGAATCTTTTCTGGTATTGATATCAGGCTGACTGGTTGGTAATTGTTCTGACAAACCTGGCATTTGCTATCACCTTTTTTCCCATTGCAAGTCCCCCTTCCGCTTTCCCAAGAAATTGTGAAAAACAGCCCCTGGAGCTGAAGCGCCCCAAGATTGTTGGCAGATGGTAGAAGAGAGTCACCTGGCCTCCTGCCCCATGAGACCACAGATGTAACTCTTTTTCTGATGGGACCAGGGTGTCAGGGGAAGCCTAGTTATCTACAAAGCATGTGAAGCCATAAAGTAAAGATCAAGGAAAGAATGGCCCAGATGGCAGTGGTTACATGTAGCAGGCTGGTTACATATATCTCTTAGCAGCATTGATTTGTTGCTTTAAGCAGTTACATTGAGTTAGTAACACATCTCAGTCTGAGATGTGTTAGTAACACATCTGAGCCTTCGGGGATTGCGGTATACAAATATAATAAATAAATAAATAAAATAAATAAATAAACAGATACTATCCCCTTGACACATATAGATCTATGTTACAGCCTCATCTAAAGTACAGGGAACACTTTGCTATCTCAAATAACATATTGCACAGCCGAAAAAAATATAGAAGAGGGCATGAAGAAAGTGGATTAAGAGAACTTAACTTTTGCTGTACCAAATACTAGAATTTGGGGGCACTCAGAAAAGTTGATTAGCAGTAAATTCAGGACAGACAAAAATATTTCTTTACTAAGATGATTAAATTCTGAAAGTTACTACCAGCAGAAATAATGGTCAAGGCACAGATGGTTTCAGCAAAACTGAGATAGATGAATAGAGGAGAGATCAAGCAATGGTCACTAGCCATGGTGATAGGGTTGCTAACTTTGGGTTGAGAAATTCATGGAAATTTGGGGGTGGAGAGTGTAGTTTGGAAAGAATGATAACCACAGTGATCAATAATACTGTTGAGTCCACACTCTAAATCAGCCATTTTCTTGAGAGCAACTGATCTCTGTCATGTGGAGGTCAATTGTAATGACAAGAGATCTCCAGGTCCCACCCGGAGGTTGTCAATTTTACATGGAGATTAAGGAAACCTCCACATACAGAAGCAACAAACCTTTGAATACCAGTTTAGGGCATAACAACAAACAAAGGCCTCAGCCCTCATGTTGTTGGCCACTGCATCCTGGAAAGATAGACCACAGATCTGAGCCAGCACGACAACCCTTATGTTTTTATTTATTGATAATCAGCATGAAAAGCTAAAAGGGCCACTAAATCAGTATTGGCTTGGCTTCTTCTGGTTTGCATGTGGACCTTAAGTCTTCCCTTTACAATAACCATGTTGATTTCATTATTGTGTGGTTAGTTTAATTTTTTGAAAAGAAAACATCTAGTATATTAAAAAAGTAGATGGCATTGTGTTGTTGGGTTTTGTTTCTGTTTTGAAAAAAACAAAAATT
The DNA here is from genome assembly GCF_021028975.2 of Sphaerodactylus townsendi. Lineage (NCBI taxonomy): Eukaryota > Metazoa > Chordata > Lepidosauria > Squamata > Sphaerodactylidae > Sphaerodactylus > Sphaerodactylus townsendi. Next base: position 60,083,331 of record NC_059427.1, read on the forward strand.
GAGGGAAATGTCATTAAATCCTTTGTTGCATGTAGCAAAGACTTTAGGGTTGGTATATTTGACAGGATGAAAGGATGAACATTTGCACTGTATTCTCTTATTCATGTCAGGAGGTAATTGAAAAGCAGTTCAGTTGCACTGAAGCTTGCAAGTACTCATCTTCCAAGTTCTGTCTCTGAAAACATAGCGGAAATCACAGCCCCAGTTTTTGGTAGGTTTTTTTTTCCAGACATATAATTTTTATTGCCATTTTAAGGAGCTTTTTCATCATTTTAGATATGGTGAGATTGCACTGTGCTCTTGGGTTTATTGTCTTCTGTTCCCATCTCTGTTTCTCTTGGTGGGTGTGTATATACATGCAACTGTGTGCAACTAACTATATGTATACCAATAGATATTATATAACAGTACTTACAGTTATATGTATACACATCAGGAATATATGTACATCTACACTAAGGTGATGAATTATGACCCACTGTTATGATCCACTTTAGTTTTTTTTCATGGTATTTTGCCTATGTGCCCTGTACCATGGTAGTTACGCAGCTGCAGATGAGTCATCAGCATAGCTGTGGGGGTTCATTTATGCATGCCTACTTCCCATGCATCGGTGAGAAGTAAATTAAAATAAAGAGATGTCTGCATGGATATGTGTGAATGCGAAAACAGGAAAATGGGCTACTTTATCCCAACTACAACCCGGTATACATTTGCTGTGTTGAAGGGACCTCAGAGAGGTATGATCTCAGGGATTTCCCCTGGAAATAACATCAAGCCATTGCTGGCAGCACCCCCATCTTTCTGTCTTTCTGCACTCCCACCAGTTGTCAGGCCACGCCTTGCAAATGTAGATTCCATCACATGTACTGAAGTTGGAAAATACATTGTCCTGTTTGCACAATTGGCAACTATGTGTATCAAGAGGATCAGGCAAAGCACAGTGCCCTTTATGTATGGTTAGATTGCCAAAATAATAATAGGAGCAGCAGAGGCATAATGGTTAAGAGCAGGTGTACTCTAATCTGAAGGAACTGGGCTTGATTCCTCGCTCTGCTGCTTGAGCTGTGGAAGCTTATCTGGGGAATTCAGATTAGCCTGTGCACTCCAACACATGCTAGCTGGGTGACCTTGGGCTAGTCACAGTTGTTCTGAGCTCTCTCAGCCCCACCTACCTCACAGGGTGTTTGTTGTGAGGAGGGAAGGGAAAGGAGTTTGTACGCCCCTTTGAGTCTCCTTAGAGGAGAGAAAGGGGGAAAATAAATCCAACTCTTCGTCTATTTAAAAAAGCTTCTACAAAGTTATTTATTTATTTATTTATTTTTGACAGGCAGATCTGAACTGTTCATATCATTATAAATGTAGACACTTCAGGGCAAGTATATATATATTTAAATAGGAACAGGAAGAAGATCACAGTTTGACCCAACATTTGGTCTGGTATATGACAACCACTTTATTATGTAGCAAAAATTATCTTTTGTAAAAAATTAATATTTACTAAGCATGGCCATTGCAAACATTTTCCTATATAATATTGTGAAAATAGGTGAGCCACTATATTAAAAGAGTATTACATAAAAAAGCATTACAGTTCTCTTCCAGAACCTAGTTCAGTGGTGGCGAACCTATGGCACACGTGCCAGAGGTGGCACTCAGAGCTCTCTCTGTGGGCACGTGTGCACAGAGTTCATCATGTAGGGAGAGTGGAAAATCACCCCCACACACATCTAGGCTGGCCTTGCTTCTGAGTAAACCCTCCTAGGGTTGTGATTCACCCATTCAAAGCGTTGCACAGTTGCTTCAGCAAGCTTACTCCTGAGTAATGCGCGCCTTGGAGCAAACCGTTTTTTCCAGAGGTGGGATTCAGGGGGTTCCAAAGGTTCTGTAGAACCTGTTGTTAAAATTTTCTTTTTCACTTTTTTAATACTTACAATATTTTTATTAAGTATTAATATTTTAAATACTTAAAATAAAAAAGTGATATTAAAATATTTTTTAATACTTTTTAACAGTCATTATTTGAATCCCACCACCATCGGAACCTGTTGTTAAAATATTTGAATCCCACCACTGGTTTTTTCTAAACTAAAACCACAGTATTCAGGTTAAATTGCCATGATGGCACTTTGCGATAAATAAGTGGGTTTTGGGTTGCAATTTGGGCACTCGGTCTTGAAGAGGTTCACCATCACTGACCTAGTTGGTTTCACAAGACAAGCAAAAGAACTGGTTTGTTCAGTTCCTATAAAAAGAAGTCCACGTTTATTTTTCAAACTTGCCTTTATAAATGAAAATCTTTATTGTTCAGTGGGATCAGAAAAACAAAGGCACAGCCTGGAAACTTTATATGTAGTTTTGTACTTAGAATGCCTCTAGGTGTTCCAGCCCCATGTATAACATCTGAGTCATGGCTTATTGTGATAGTGTAAACAGAGGAAGTAGTCTGTCTTTTGTACTAATAACTACAAACATCTGCCGTCTAGTGTTGCAAATTCCACTCATTCAAATAAAACAGGAAAAAAATATTCTGTCTTCATGTTGCAGGACTTCCGATTTGCAAGTTCCCTCCCTCTACCATTACATGTTAAAACTTATTCCTTATGATGTTCTCTTGTGGAATGGGAGCGGGGAGACAATTTTAATGACAGGATGCCATCAATTTGCAAAATTGCTGACAATACAGTCATATGCAAAGATAGTGACATTCAAACTGTCAGCAATTCCTATCACTTTCTTCATGTGGTGATATGTGCCTAATTTTAATGTAATTCTTCATATATCCAGTAACACTAATATCTGTTCCTACTGTGATTTCTTTGCCACACTAATTCTACAATGTTGCTTTATTGTGGAGTTTCTTTACAAAGGTTACCACATCCTTATTCTGTACCCTACTTGTGAAATTAATTTGATAGATGAAGAAACATTCCATTGTAAGTGGTATACACATTAAATTGATTTTTGGAAATAGAAATACTTTGATTTATGTTCTTTAAAATCCTTGTTCATTTTACAGTGCCATTCTGAAAAGATATATGCTTCACAGTTAATTTAAGTCAGTGGGCTTAGAAGAGTGTAACTCTGTCTGTGACTGCACTATCAGTATTGTTTGATTTCCATTGTGGCTTTAACAGTGCTCCCAATACTGTTTGAATGAAATTCTTAACAACTGTATGTTGGCACAATGCAAACTCACTGTGGTAGACTCACTGATTAACAGTAAAGATAAATGTTTATTAAGGAACTACATTTCTGTTAGGAAAGTTGAGAGGCAAGGATAATCCTCAGCTACCTCACTAGCTAAGGAAACAAGGAGGGAAGACTTCTGAGGAGGAGGAAATTAAATCTGAGATTATCAATCTAAGGACAGACGAGACATTACACAAATGGATGAAAGGGTCTCAGCCCTATCTAGCTGACCACTTGCTTTTCCCCTGCTGGGTCTTCTTCTCAGTTCCTTTCATGCTAGACATTGTTATTTCCAATACTATATAACTCATCCCCAAAGGACTCCTTCCGCCAAATTTCTGACTGGCTGATTATGCATGACATGTTTGCTACATGGTGGAGGGTGAATGTCCATCACAGCAAGATTTCTTGTACAGACATATTTCTTCAAGCCACGCTTTCATTTTTCATTGTCTGTGCGACAAGCAAATCCTCTTCTAGCATGATTTTAATTTTGCTTCGCTGCCAATGAATGCAGCTTTGCCCCAGACGTCTTCCCTCCTCCCACAGCCAACCTTCCCACTCCATCCCACTGCCACCCACACTTTCTCCCTCACCCCCCTTCCCTGTTGCTGGCTTCTTCAAGTGAAAGAAAAGAAGCTCACTCTCCCTCTATATTGATATCTCGACATAATAGTAACAGAGAGTGCTTGAAATAACAGCAGCAACAGTGGGGGGGAAGAGAGAATATTGGATCAAAGGCATGGTCCACTTCATAAGCTGAGTGTGGTTCAGGGAATTGCTTTGCTCCTTTATTTGGGGGGGGATTATTTTTGGAACAGTAACATCAATAAAAGTGCAGTTTAAATACCAACCAGCAATCTTGACCAGTGGTGTACTGAGCCGCACGCCACAGCGCCCCTTCCCCCTCCTGACCTCCCTGCAGACCAGCTTCTGCCCTTCCCAGGCCCTAGGGAGGGTAGAAGCTGGCCTGTAGGAAGGCCAGGAGACAGGGCTCAGCACCTGTGCTGCCCGTTGCAGTGCCTTACCCTCTCGGTCTCCCTTCAGGCCGGCTCCTGCCCTCCCCAGGGCCTGGGGAGGGCAGAAGCTGGCCTGCAGGGAGAGCAGGAGGGCATGACACTGTGGTGCAAGCCAGCCCAGGAGCCAGTCTGCCACCGTGGCACCCATCCAAGCTGACCCCAAGCCCCGCCCCCCTGGCCTCCCTGCTAGGCGCGGGGGGGAGGGGGAGCTGGTGCTGCGGGGAGGCAGTCAGGCCCCCGGGCACCATTGAGGCCCAGTACGCCACTGATCTTGACTACCTAGTGTAAAGAGATTTGTGCATTTAAGAATAAAAATGTGTAAGATCTGTGCCTTTAAGAATAAATTGATGGGCGGAGTTAAGAGAACCAGGCCCAGAGAGTTCTCTTCAGAAAAACTGTGTGCCCAGGAGGGAGTGCCTCCTCACATGTAAACAGAAAAATGGGAGGAGAACCAATTGCAAGCCTGCTACTGAGAGGAGAGTCCCAAAATAAGCGTTCCATGCAATCCAGAGCAGACCAGCTGCTTAACAATACAATTTCATATTAGGTACTGCCAATCTTCCTTTCTTTTTCTCAACTTGAAACTCTGAATCTAATTTCTGGTTTCTTGCCATTTCAAATAAAACTGTTTATCTGTTTCTGCCATTCTTCCATATTTTTTTCCTTGCACATAAATTGCTAACATTTGAAATAAAAAATCAGTTTTGGCAAGATATTCATTTTTACAGTAGAAATTCTTCCCACCCATGAGATTTTTAGTTTAAACAATCTTTGTAAATCTTTCTGTATCCTAGTCCATGTGATTCTTTAATAGTCCCTAAATGATTCATCATTCTGTCTGGTCAAATTTATTTGTAGGTATTTGATTTAATTCAGTGTTACATCAGATTCTGTAATGTAATCATTTCCTCTTTTCTTGCTTTTTCGGATATTTTAACATTATTCTGATCTTCTCTGTATGGATTTTATAATCTGAAAAAAGTCCAAATATTTCAATTTGTTCCATTATATATCACATTGAGAAATGTGGATTTGTGACTGTCAGTACATTACCTGCATAGCTCTTCATCACAGTTCCTATGTTGCTTGTAATGCAAATTAAAGGTAGCAAGAAATTTCAGCATGATACATATCTTTCAAATCTCATCTAGTGTGAACCCATCTGTTGGTCTTTCTATTTATTTTCATCATTGAGGAATTTCCATTTAAATGCATGTTGCAGTGAACTGAAATCTTTCACTGCATATTAGATTACAGATTGTTAAGAAGGCAACAGTAACCAACTAGCAGCCAACAAAATCCACAACCTTTTATTTCCCTTTAGATTTAAAAATAGCTGCCACCCATTAAATGTGGCAAGTCTGTTTTAATAATTGCAAAAAGGCAGTTGGTTTAGATGAATCCTGCATTTTTGTACATTTTTGCCCTTTGCAATATGAAAGCTGATAAATGATTTCAGAATGATATATGGTATCTGGGAAAGCCATTTGAAAAAGAAAAGGGGTAATGAATCACACTTTCATCAATGTGGTTGAAAATACTGAATTAAAAGTAGAACGTTTCCCACCATTTGGAATTTATATCTTCTGCTAGATTTTCCTCCTCTGTTTGAGCTATTATTATTATTATGAGTCATTATGACAGTTATTTTTTAATTTTAGGATAATGGTTATCCATTTCTAAAGGAGAAAGTTAATTTCTGTCTGGGTGCTATAACTGAGATAGACAGTCTTCAAACAATACTCTGTTCAGAACGATTTAACAGGCATTCTAGCACATTGACATGCCTCTATATATGGGTACCATCCAGTATGGAATCTGGTGTATAATGAATCTTGAGAATATGGCTCTAATCTTTTAAAAAGTTTCTAGCTGTTATGGAGTACAAGAGGGTGTAGAATCTCTGAATGACCAGGAATGTGTTTTATTTCCTGAATAATTATAATCTGTCTCACAGTTCTAATATGACACTATGATGTTTTCTGGTTTAGGCAATGATCTTTAGCTTTACAAGGAAAGCTTGGGAGAGGCATGGCAGACATATATGAGCTATTCATAAAGGAGGAAAGAAGATGTGTCCAGACCACCTTGAAAGGATATGCTTGTCCTGTGTTATCCATTGCCCAATGACATTCATGCTTAAATAAGGAGCTGATTGAGAGCTGGGAGCTGGGAGCTGGGAGCTGGGAGCTGGGAGCTGGGAGCTGGGAGCTGGGAGAGGAGGGGGCTCCGGGAGTGGGGGGGGCAGACATGTGCCAACATGACATTGGCTATTTCCACACAAGTCACCTAAAACATTTGCAGAAAGTTTTCAGTCCCACTTCCTTTACCACAAGGTTTGTTTGCATTCACCTCCTCCAAACATTTCATGGCCATCGTGAGGACCTTTTTCTCCTTTGGGGTTTTTTTTGCATCATAGAGTCTTAGATTCTCTACAGGTTTACTCATGAGTAAATGTACCTACATCTAAGGCCCCTTCCGCACATGCAAAATAATGTGTTTTCAAACCACTTTCACAACTATTTGCAAGTGGATTTTGCCTTTCCGCACAGCTTCAAAGAGCACTGAAAGCAGTTTGAAAGTGCATTATTCTGCATGTGTGGAATGAGCCTAAGAGAAACCACAGGAAGGAAATCATTGCTTCATGCAACCACCAGTTTGCTCACAAGTAAATTTACCCCCATGTAAGAGAAAATGAGGGAGTGGGGAGAGGAGTGCGAGAACAGCCAAAAATGATGGAAAATAATCCCAGCAATCCCAGATTTCTTGTGCATCACTCTCTGTCTGCTTTCTTCAAGGAAATGTATTGCAAACTTGAGACCAGGTGTTTATAGAATCCAAAGACATGAAACACAGCTGGTATATTTGTATTGCTGCCTATAAAATAGAAGTGTTGGAAGAGCAATTTTTTTCTATAACATTCAGCTGACAGTCTGAGGACAGAATCCTAATATTTTCTGCTCCAGAAAGCAAATGGGATGTAAAAGTTTCTCGGCTTTTCAGCTCATGTATGCTAGGCCTGGGCTCATTTTGAGCCTGGCAGCAATATATTACAGGCATTAATGCTGTATACTTATACTGTGTTACAATACAACAATCAGTGATGTATTTGCCTAGGGATGAGGGGTTCCCTCTGTCCCCATGTGCCACTAATCTGGTCAGGTGGGGAGTGCAAAATCGGCCTCCCACATGACCAGGAAGCCGACAAGGAACCAGGAAGTCCTGCTGCCTCGTCGCAGAGGCGTTCCTCCCATGGGGCAAAGTGGGCAGTTGCCCTGGGCGCAGCCCTGTGGGGGGCGCAGGTTTGTTTGTGGGATTTTTTGTATTTACAGTGTTTTTCCATTTGTGGCCTCCAGAGGGTGCAGTTTTTAGGGTAGCAGCACCAAAATTTCAGGGATGGTTTGGGAGACTCTCCTGATGCTATCACCCAGGTTTGGTGAGGTTTGGTTCAGGAAGTCTAAAGTTATGGACTCCAAAAGGGGGTGCCCCATCCCCCATTGTTTCCAATGGGAGCTAATAGGAGATGAGGCTACACTTTTGAGGGTCGATAACTTTGGACCCCCTGAACCAAACTTCACAAACAGAGGTATCATCAGGAGAGTCTTTTACTGATACCACCCAGGTTTCGTGAAGTTTGGTCCAGGGGGTCCAAAGCTATGGACTCACAAAGGGGGTGCCCCATCATCCATTGTTTCCAATGGGAGCTAACAGAAGATGGGGGCTACACCTTTGAGGGTCCATAACTTTGGACCCCCTGAACCAAACTTCACCAAACCTGGGTGGTATCATTAGGAGAGTCTCTTAAAGATACCCTTAGAGTTTGGTGCTGCCAGCTTAACAATTGCACCCCTGCCCGTGGCACCTTCCAAATTCCCCCAGATTTTGCTTTTAAATCCCCCCGCCTTTGACATGGCTTTACCAAGGGAGAATCTAGAGAGTCCCCAGTTTAAACATTGCAAGTGATGCTGTTTCAGGGTGGGGGAGAATCAACCCCAAAATAGCATCCATGCCAATATTGTTTAAACAGGAACCCTAGATTCTCACTTTGAGGTGGGTGAGGAGAATCAGAATCCCTAATTTAAACATATTGAAAATGATGCTGTTTGGGGGGTGGATTCCAGCATGTTTGTTTAAACTACAGAACAGATTCTCCTTTCAAATGCAATGAAAAGTGATTCTTCATTTCCCCCAATTGGGGGTACTGGATACTAACACCATAAAATGTTTTCATAGCAGTAATAAAACATTTTGAAAGCATTTGCAGAAATGTTTTCAAGAAATTCCTTCTGCTTTAATGTGGCACTTGGCTTGTGCTTTTAGTGCTCAGATTTGTGAGTTGGGGCATGTTCTATAATGTGATGGTGACTTTGAAACAACCTGGTGTAAAAATCATTGCTTGGTCACAGTGGGGGAGGGTGGCTGCCCATGGGGGGGGGCCACCAAACTCCAGTTTGCCTAGATACGCCACTGCCTCGTCGTCTTCGGGTGCCCTCAGTCCTGCCCATATCATTATCATCATGAATGGGATCAAGGAAGCCTGGTTGCCACCCCTGGCCCTGCCCCCCCCCCCACTCCCAGCTGGCAGCCAGCAGTTCCTTCTGCCCTTCCCTCTGGGAGAGCAAAAGCAACTGCCACCCCCCATCCTCCAAGAGCTGCTTTTATAAATGCTGAGGCCTTGGGCAGGCCTTGGAGAGGTAGAAGCAGGTGGCCAAATTTGCCCCCACACATGATCAAGGTGGCCCCACCCCTGAGCCCCACCCCCACCTCAGTGCTTATAAAAGCAGCTCTTGGAGAACAGGGGACCGCAGTCGCTTCTGCTCTTCCCAGAGGTGACGGCAAAAGGGACTTCTGGCTGGGAGCCGGGAACCAGGAGAGGAGGGGGCTCCGGGAGTGGGGGGGCACAGCCCTGCCCCCAGGCACAGTGCGGAAGGGCACCCAGGGGCCATTTTGATACCAAGAACATTCCCAATACCATTCCAAGCCGTTATTGCAGCTGTGTTGGCCTTTCTAACAGGCTGAGCTAGCGTGTCAAAAGAAGTACACAAGTTCTGCAGCAAAAAATACTTCATAGCATAAAAATAATTTTATTTGAAGGCTGTTCAAGTGGGTGTTCTGGGTTTTCTGACCTGTGTGGCTGTGGTTTAGGGCATAATGTTTCACCTGCATCTATGGGTGGCACCTTCAGAGGCTGTTCAAGTGAACTGCATAACTATGACTAAATTGCTGTTGATGGTTTATAATAGGGTGAGATGAAGATCGTTTAGCCATTGTAAATGTGATATTTAACTAGGTGACTTTGAGGTTCAAAAGTCTATTTCAGGTAATGCCAAGAGCTAGGCATACACAGCTGAATTTTTAACATGTTTTCCTTTGAGTAGGAACTTCATTTTAATCCCTGGGCGTACCTTGGGGGGGAGGCCAGGGCAGTCTCATGACTCAGGTGTCACTCACCTTGATCATGTGTGGGGGCAAATTTGGCCACCTGCTCCCCCCTTTCTGCCAGCTTTCTTGCCGACTGCCTCACTTTCTTGCCCACTGCATCACCCGCAGCCTCACTTGCCCACCCACCACCTCACTCTCTTGCATGCTGCCTCACTCTCTTTCCTGCTGCCACGATCTCTTGCATACTTGCTTGTTCTCCCACCACAAACAGAAATAAAAAGAGAAACATGGCACTTTCCTGTAATGGGAAGTCTACAATGAGTTTATTATTGTATATGGATGAGGAAAACCTCCCCTGGCACAGAGGCCAGGGGAGAAAACGTGCTTGGGAAACATCACAAAATGGTGGGCGACCAGAGAATCGCCATAAAATGGCAGCCAGCAGGAGAATCAAAAGTATCAGAGTAGAAGAGAGGTGGAGGAGACTGAAAAAAAATGAGTGGGAAAAATGAAACATTTCCTGCATTCCACACAGGCAAACTGGAAATGTTTGGAAAACATTTCCAGAAAAAGAAACATTACAATGTGCTTTTGAAATAAAACATTGTAAGGGGAAAGTGTTTTCAAAATGGAGACTTCAAGGAATTCCAACAGAAAATGTTTTATATTTTAGCCTTAAAATTTTTCATTTGTGTTGTGTGAAACTGACCCTAGTCTTGAAGATTCAATGGTTCCAGACCATTCAGGGTTTTAAAGATCAATACCAACACCCTGAATTTAACCCAGTACTCAACCTGGAACCATGTCACAGCTGTCCCTTCTATGGTGCAGTTATGCAACTAAGCTCACCTGGATTTGGTACCAGAAACTCCTTGAATAATGCACACCATAAAGCTAAGTAATAATTTATTGAAGGAAGTTAGAAAAGATACTAGCGTGGCCCGGCCACGCGTTGCTGTGGCTTATTGTGGTGAAATGGGAAAGGAACAGTAGCAGCAAATCAATTGCAGAGGCCAGCAGTTCATGCTCATGCAAACATGCAGCCTGATACTGTGCGATGTCAGTGATGTGTGTGCCCGCATTCCTTGGGGGGGGGGAATGGAAAGGCACCCCTCCCACACATCTAGGCTGGCTGGTCATGATCCTTTACCTGGGAGTAAGTTTGGTTGGTGGCAATGGGTGTCGCTTCTGAGGAAACCCTCTGACGGGTGCGACGCAGCCATTCAAAGCATGTCATGGTTGTCTAAAATTGGAGCTTACTCCTGAGGTATGCGTGCCTGGTTTTCTTAACTGCTTAATCTGCAGTATTCAGGGAATTCTAGGGTGCCTGGCCCTTCCACTCCCGCCTCCCTTGCAAGTAAGCGCCCCTCACTCTCTTCCCCCCCCTCCCTTCACTTGCATGCCACCCCTCCCCCTTCCTCCCTTTCATACCCCCCTCCCTCCCCTTTCCCTCCGGCTTAGGTGTGGGTGGGTCATATCAAGATGTTGGGCCCCTGCCTCCCCTCCCTTGCAATAATGTGCCACACCCTCAATTTCTCTTCTCTCCCTCCCTCACTTCTCTTTCCCTTGCATGCCACCCCTCCCCTCCCTCCCTTCCCTTTCCCTCTGCTAGGGTGGTGGGTCATATCAAGATGTAGGGCCCCCTGCCTCCCCTCCCTTGCATGCCACAGCTCACTGTCTCCCCTCCCTCTCTTCCCTTGCATGCCACCCAGTGGTGGGATCCAAAAATTTTAGTAACAGGTTCCCATGGTGGCGGGATTCAAACTGTGGCGTGAAGCGCCAATGGGGCTGGAGGCGAGGAACACGACGGGGGCGTGGCCAGCCATTTCAGGGGCGAGGGCATTACTGGGCAGGGCTGTGGCAAGGGACTGGCAGCAGCTGTGCCGGGTCCTTGGGTGGGGAAACGAATGCACGCATGGCTTGCAGGCTGCCACTTCGAACGCTTGAGTGCACCTCCTAGCTAGACTGCTTCAAAGTTCTGGCGCCGCTACTTCTGAGAGAAGGGGCGTAACTAAGGCAAAAAGCACGTGACAAAATCACCACTATTAGTAACCCCCTCTCGGCACACACACACAAATAATTAGTAACCTACTCTCGGGAACCTGTGAGAAACTGCTGGATCCCATCTCTGATGCCACCCTCCTTCTCAGTGGTAGTGGAGGTTAAGAGCTTCGTGTATCTAATCTGTGAAGGAACCGGGTTTGGATTCTCCGTTTCTGCCGCCTGAGCTGTGGGAGGCTTATCTGGGGAATTCAGGTAGCCTGTACAACTCCCACACACCACGCCAGCTGGGTGACCTTGGAGGCTAGTCACAGCTTCTCGGAGCTCTCTCAGTCCCACCTACCTCACAGGGTGTTTGTTGTGAGGGGGGAAGGGCAAGGAGATTGTCAGCCCCTTTGAGTCTCCTACAGGAGAGAAAGGGGGGATATAAATCCAAACTCCTCCTCCTCCTCCTCCTCCTCTTCTTCTCCTCCTCCTCTTCCTCCTCCTCCCCTCTCCCTCATGTGTATGTGTGTGTATGTGTTTCACTTCCACTCGAGTTACTGCCTATGTGCTGTTTCCACTGCTCATCTTTGGCCATCTGAGTGAACATTCTAAGGGCACGAACATTCTAAGGGTGACAGTTACACACAGGCCCCTCCCTGTCCTTCACCAGGGAGCGCCAGGGAAAAGGCGTTTTTACCTGGGCCAGGTATGAAATTTCAGGTATGTGAACATCTGAAAACACTCTCGCCTGACTGACTATAGTGGCTGGAAATTTTCAGAGGAATTGGCCCAGCAGTTACTGAGGTACCCTGTCATCAACACATACATGGTTAGCTTTTTATATATATAGATTTAAAAACAAGACACACAGTTTAGTGGTAGAAGGATGCATAGAAAATAACAAAGCTATCTATCTATCTACTTGCTGAAGTCCGAATACAGCATAGTCGTTATTGAGGTATAAAGTTTCCAGAGCTTAATATAAGGGTCTTTATGGCAGAGAGGAGGGGTAAGGGGAGAAAAGAAGTCACGTTTCAAACACAGGTGGATTTTTACAAGGGACAGGGATAGATTGATAGGTTTATGAAGCCTTTATTTCTAGCACTAATCTTCTCAATACAAGGTTTTGAAATATGGCCTGGATAATTTGCATCTATACAGAAATCTAAGAAGGGAATGGGAGACTTATGCACTTTGTTTATTTACACACTGAGTCATTCTGTAACCAACTGTGTCTTTCAAACAGCTCTCAATAGGAGTTAGTCATACCAATGTCCGCTAATGATTTTCCCCTTGGTACTGAACTGAAATCAGTCCTAGAGTGGATGCATTTATGCTGACATTTCCTAATTCTGGCCAGGACAAACATGAAACACCCTCCCTGAGACCCTTCTGATAGAAACCAGATTTTTACATGCTTATGGGATGGCTTTAAGGAGACAGATTTACAGCTGCCTTAGATTACAAGCAGCTCTTTAAAAGGAATCCGTTGTGACATGTTTGTGTTTACATAATACACTTTTCAAGTGACTAACTTTTTGATCATGTTCGATGCCATACTAATGGTTCCAACTCTTGGCCCTGAGCTCCTGAAGGAAGAATTGAGACAAATGATCACTGATAATTGAACGTTTGTTTAAAGTACTTTCACCTATCTTAAACTTTTCCCTTCATTTCCATCCCATTTATACATTTCAACTGGCTGTACTCTGTCTGCGTTGTCTTTGCGGCATATTGTGAAGAGGAGTTATGTACTTTCTAGTCTGTTTAGCACTTTTAATTACTGCTACACAGATGTATTAATTACGTGCAAAATAATTACACTTCTGCATACTTGCCATTGTAGATACACGAAGTAACCAAAAGGGAATTGAGATGATCAGGTAAAACAGTGACTGTTGCCAGGGGAGCCATATTGAATATTGTTTGCCAAAATCAATGTTTTAGCAAATTAATCTTTGATACTTTTTAAAAGCTTCCTTAACCATAAAAGTGAAAAGCATGAAAATTTGGATTTGGAGTATACCTGGGCAAAACAAATATCCCTTCATCTTTAAAATCCTTTAAAAATGGACTGGAAATTCCAGTTGGTTTGAAATCCAGCATTCAGGCTATGGATGGGATTCAGGGGTGCTGAAAGATCTATGCTGGAGGTCCATTTGTTTCCAGACTCAATTCCAAGTCCTGGTTCTTACCTTTAAAGTGCTAAATGACTTAGAACCAGGGCACTCAAAGGACTGCCTCCTCCCTACTTGTACAGCTTCTCTGCTTCTGCAACAGACTGGAGAAAAATAATGGGAAAATATACTCCACTGTCGGTGACATGCATTTGTTTGTTTGTTTATTTATTTGAATCATTTGTATCCTGCTTTTCTTCCCAAAGGGGGATCTGAGGTGACTTATATCATTCTCTTCTTCTCCATTTTATTCTCACAACAGCTGTAAGTGAGATAAGTTAGGCTGAAAGAATGGTCATCCAGCAGGCTTCCATGGCATGTGGTGATACAAAGCTGGGACTTCCAGGCTCTCTTAACCACTATATCACACTGACTCGCTTGTGGAAAAATCCAGAAATGTTATCAGTCTGCTGTAGGAATTGTTGGAAACTCTATGGGTTTACCGTATAGTTTCCATCAATTCTGATGGTGACTCTCCCTCATCTTACTGATGTTGATTCTCCCTCATCTGCCTACCTCACCCCGGCAGCATTAATAGGATTCATAGAGAATTGTCATTCCAGGCACTGAACAGGTTTATACTAGTTTACCATCAGAGTTTTTAGTTTGTGTTTAAAAAAATCAGAGATCATTCTATCAGGATAAAAAAAATTAGTTCTCTTTCTGCCATATTTTAAAGTGCATTTCTATTGGCTGCTTAATTATATGTCAAGTATTACCTGTGGTCCATAGCTGGAATTACTGTACTTATGTCAGCTTTTCTTCCTTTCTGTCCAATGCTCCTTTTCCGAGTGTTGTTTTCCATTGAGGAAGCTGCTGAAAAACAGGAAAAAGCTGTGCTGGAATCGCAAGGCTGTCAAAATGCTTTATTTAATAATTTCTTAACTTCATGGGGATCCTAAAGTTTGCTTTGTGCAGAACACTTATAGAAACCAAGGGAATTCCAAGTTGGAATTCAACAGCCAGGTATCATTTTAGATTTTAGCATGTGGAGGAGTTAAGAGACCAAAAAGAGTTCATTCTTAGGATTCTTAGCAAAGTTTAAAGGTGCACTCAGCTACATTAAGGAATATATAGCAAAAAACAGTATATTTCATTGTTTTTGGTTATTTCTGAGTATCATCTAATAGATGTAGCAACATTATCATTTATCCAGGCTTAATACATAGATCCATGTAATTGTTTATAATAATAGTGATTAGTGTGAGCCGGGCAGTGATAGGTCCTGCTGCAGAATAATTTGCATATGATCTGAGAGAACTAATTTTTTTTCTTCATCTCAATTTGCCAGGGTATTGGGGAGCTCAGAGGGTAGTCCCCAAATTGGCTGTCATAGATAACTTGAGCAAATAAGACACAGGTTGATAGAGTGATTTTTGTACAACACGATAGGATCCTCATTGCTGTAAAGCTCTTCACTGTGTAAAGGTTCAAATGTACAGCCAAATGGTGTGTTTACATGGAGAATCTATCCTTGACACAAGAAAAAGTAGCTATTACAGATAGGATGGTCATATATTCTGGTCTGAAGTATCAGAGAAAGATGAAAACTCTTCTGGAAATCAGCTATTTCCAGTGCTGTTGTGAGAGATAGGCATGTTATTTGAATGCATCTGACAAGTGCTGCCTAAATATACTAGTAGTGAGAGCCACACAATGAACACAAAAATGAAATGCACTAACACAGGTCTCTGTGCTAACAGAAATCTGTTCCTTGAAGGACTTCTTGTTCCACTTCCTGGTAGGACATTTTTATAACTTGCTGAAGTTAAAAGAGCCCTCAAAACTAATTTCAGATATGAGACTAAAAAGTGTGTCACTTCTTTCTGCCATAGAGGAATAGTGTTACTGTGAGATAAAATGCAGAAGAGAAATTGGATGTACTTTCTACTTGGTTTTTAATTCATATTAGAGGCTCTCAATCTGGTAACTCAGTTACTCTGTTGATCTAATTCATCACATGTAAACGTTAGAAGGACTAGATATATTTGTAATTACATCTGGTTTCTCAAAAAATTCCAGGAGTTGCTTTATGTCTATTTTTAAATATAAGATTTACTATTAACAGCATATTCCTAGACATGTCAGTGATGTCAGGACTTCACTCTAATCTGACAAATATAGAAATTAAAAATGTGATGGAGTAAAACTTATTGGGTCCAGTGACCCATGGATGAAAGAAGGTGAATATTCCCCATATTTTGTTCCTTCCAGTAGTCGTTTTCCACTCTGGGAAGGTTTATTCAGGGTGGAAAGCTGAGTTTCGTGAACAGCAGAGACAGAAAAGACAATTGAATCCCCTTCTCCCTCCTGCTGCTGCTACCCAACTCACATATGGGTCCAACAATTACAACAATAAAAATTTTCATGGTGTCATGGGGATTTGCAGCTATTAGCACCTTCTACTTTAAGATCATAGGGCACAACTCGCTTAATGGCCTATTATGCACAAAGTCTTTGCCGCGTAGCAGAGGCCAGCAAGATTTCTTGTACGGAGTTATTTTTTGGGACCCCACTTTCACTTTCCACTCTCTTCGCAGCAAGCGAAACTATTTATAGCAAGATTTAAATCTCGCTTCGCTGCCAGAATGGGACAGGTTTACCAGTGGGTACAGCTTTGCCCTGGATCTCTTCCCTTCACCCACGGCCAGCCTTCCCATTCCCTTAGGCATTTTGCACGCTTTCCCCATCACCCCCCTCCCGCCGCATGCTGTCAGCTCCTTCCTGCTTCCCTAACTGCACTGGTCAAGAGATTGTTAGATCCATCTCTCACATGTGTAGCGGTGGGAGAGAACCCCCCATCTCTGTCTAACATCTGTGTTCAGTCTCTCCTCCACCAGCACAGCACAGCCTCAGTTGCCAGATGCCCTGGAGCCTCCCCACTCTGCTGCTGGCGCCTTCCTGCTTCTCTAAAGTGCATATATTGAGAGACTGAAAGATCGATCTTTTGATACAAAGTAACAACAAGGAACAATAGAAGAAGGCAAGGAACAGTACAAGCAGGAACAGTGCAAACAGTAACAGCAAGGAACAGTACAAGCAGGCATTTTTTTCCTCTTCGTCCCCTCCCCCTTTTTGCTTCTGCCCTCCCTGATGGCTGAGAGGGCTTTTAAAACTTTATTTCAGGCAAGATTTTGGCAGATTCTGCACAGACCAAAATCACCGGTGTCAGCCCGGTAGAAACACGATTCGTGTATGTGGGTGGGGGGGGGACTTCCCATGGCTGCCGCTTTCCAATCGAGGCAGTGCCGCTCTTCCCTTCAATAAGTGATTCTTTTAGAAAACAGCGGCTTCCACCTGCTGCCAAGCAAATGGCACAGGGTGGAAGGCACTGTTTTTCGGCCCTCCGTTTTTGTTTCTAAAACTTACCTCCTCTTGTATTGTCAAAGGCTTTTACCGCCTCTTCTTGCGGTATAAAAGTAGAATAATAAATAAATAAATAAATAAATAAATAAATAAATAAATAAATAAATAAATAAATAAATAAATCTATCTCTCCCTGGGGATGAGAGGACATGCCTCCTGCCCTCTAGCCCCTGGGGCATTGCCAGGGCCATGGGGGCATGTCCCCTTGTCCTGATGGAATGGCACAGGAAGAGGGGGTAAGTTTTTAAAACAAAAGCAGCGCGCCTCATGCAGAGGTGATGCTACGGGCCGCAGCAGCACCAGGGCCGCCAGCACACAAGTGTGCGAACGGCCCCAGGCCAGCCCTGGTGTCATGTACACCAGCACCCTGCTGCTCCCGGGGCCCGTGCAGAATCCGCCTCTCAGAATCCGCCTCTCTCTTCTCTTGCGACAGCGGCAGAAAGTGTGTGTGTGTGTGTGTGTGTGTGTGTGTGTGTGTGTGTGTGTGTGTGTGTGTGTGTGTGTGTGTGTGTGTGTGTGTGTGTGTGGAGGGGAAGGAAGTGGGGGTGAGAATAGCAGCTCAGTGACTTTACAGCTGTTGATGGGCAGAGTTAAGAAAACCGGGAGAAGCAGGGACCCGGCAGAGTTCAGCAGAGAAACTGCACTGCAGGCTGTGGGCTCCCTCCTGGCATGTAAACGGACAAATGTGAGGAGAGCTCACAACAATTCCACTGTGCAGAGAACAGGCTCGATGTAAGTGCTCCATGCATAATTCACTCCTCAAATTAACCTGAAATTCACAAAAACCCTCCTTTCCATGTCCCAGTTCTAGTCTACACATTCTCTGCCCCATTCTTCCAATTTACAAACCACTAATGAATGAATTTTCTCTGTAATCATAATCTGGTGCATTCAGAGTGGCTTACGTAGCTCAGGGTGGACAATCTCTTTAAACTTCTTTAAATGCAGCCACAATATGTATGTGTGTTTGATCTAAATCTGGGTCACAGCTCCAGGGAAGAAGGGAGGGTCCAATCCTTTCCCCATTCTGTTTCCTGGATAAAACACCCCACCTCTCAAATAGCTGTTAGCCCAGGATGCGGGGGAAGTCAGATTGCCTACTGGGATTTATAGCTTGTGGATGAGACTATTCAAGAAATGGCACATAGAGGAAAGCATAAACAGTCCATTTCATAGCACCGTGGCCATTTTCCAAATTGGCCTCCCCAGAGCTGTTTTTTAAAAGGGAATTAAAGATGTCTGGAAATCCTATAATGGATCTCCAGCATGTTGTCCAGTTGCACCCACAGGCAAACAATTTTCTGGTCTGCCTTAAACTGTAGATGATAAAAAAAATATTCCGAACAAAAGCAATGCATTTTGCCAAATGAACAAAAAAGATACCTGTTGCTGTCCGCAAGACTGTGCCCATGTACAAAGTGAAACTGCGTTGTGTACCTTCCTAGGGCTTACTAAAGAGGATGTGTCTTATTGTTGAAGTTTTTATGTATATTCCCCACCCAGTGACATTATGTTGCAATGTTCCAGAGCTCCCTGCTGTGGTTTTTGTAGAGCTGATGTATGAATACAGGCCATAGGCATGAACTTGTCTCTTGGTTCTAACAACAAATTATTTCCATTTCATACAACTGCAGCAAGGTTTCACCAATAATGACAATGGCTGCATCAAACTAAATAAAGTAAATTTAAAGCCTTGTATTAACTAAACTAAGTGTATAAGTAATTCTTCTATATCTCATTCCTTGCATCCATCTGACTACTAATCAGATTTTAACTGCCAATCAAAACAAATATTTTGAGGGGGGGTATTGTGATTTATGGGGGGTTGCCTTCTCAAATTGTTGATCTCTATTTCTGTTATCATCATCATCAATTTTATTGAAAGCCATAGGCCATTACAGTATTACAATATTGTTACATTACAACTTCTGAGCCAACTTGTTATTCCAACAGGTAAGAAAAAAAAGAAAAAAAATTCACTAAAAATCCATCATTGAACACTAAATCTTTCACTTTCCCCCCTACAATATGTCTGAATTGTATTCCCACCTAACTTAAACCAGTTTAGGTTTGATCATTTGCTTTTATTACATTAAGTTGAGCTGCAATCTTTGTAGCTGCCAAGGCGAATAGGCCAACCCTATAGGATATATAGGGATCCAAATCCGCAAGGAGAAGGTATAATTTGTCTGAGTCATAATATACCTGGGACAGGGATATAAAACTATTCAAAAACTTAGCCCTAGGCTCTGCGTACAGGGGGCAGTTCAGAACATAATGAGGTAAATCCTCTACTTCCTGTTTGCAGATACAAATTCGTTGTTCAGCTGGTATTTTGGCATATCTGCCTTCTAAATAATTTGTTGGCATTGTTTGAAATCGCAATGCTGTCATAGCGTTCCTTATCTTAAACTGAGTAATGCCAGCAAGATAGGGGGCTCTGTGATGATCCTTTTTAAGGTGACTATACCAGGGAGCAAACTTGGAATGTAAAATTATATCTCTGTCCATACAGTTATTTCTGTTATCAACTTTCCTGTTTTGAAACTCTCGGAAGAAAAAAATCTAAATAAACACAATCATGGGACTAGATACTGCCTATTTAATTTGCCATCTGTTTCTGGTTTCTGACAGTCGGCTAGACTCTACAGAATCTGGATAAAATTTAGTCCTGAAAGGATTTGTTCTTTAGCTGGATACAGGGATATCTCCAAACCAGGCCGAAAGCAAACAGTATATTCAAGCACACAGAGTGTTCTTCCCCGTCTCCCTCTTCCCTTGCCCTGACAGTGTCCCAGGCATGTGATTCGAATACCACTGGCTTAATTTCTAAATCAAGCCTCTTTAATTCATATACTGAGCACTTTCGCACGTGCAGAATAATTCACTTTCAATCCACTTTCAATGCACTTTACAACTGGATTTTACTGTGTGAAATAGCAAAATCCACTTGTAAACAATTGTGAAAGTGCATTGGAAGTGCATTATTCTGCATGTGTGAAAGTGCCCACTGTCTTATTATGACACAAGTAAAAATGTTTATTTTTTATTTCAAATATTTATATTCTGCTTTTCTCCTGATTAATTGGACTCAAAATCTCCCTTCATACAGCAATTGCCTGAAACAGGCAAGAATAAGAGAAGAATTGCAATGCATTCTGCCTAGTAAAAGTACTAGAGAAATTATAAACTATCATACTACTAGTAAAATAATGGTTGGATGGTACAGAACTGATGTTTGGGCTTTTTAAGGTTTTTTAAGGTTAAAAAATAGATAGAACTAATGGACAGACAGACACAAATGACTATATAGGTCATTTGTGGAGAAAGAGGAAAAATTTACTCCCCTGGGAAGGATCACTGAAGAATATCTTCTTGGAATGTGTTTCGTAAGCTTGAGAGGTTGCCTCCCAGTATAGAGATTTCATTGTATAAGTGAGCCAAAATATGATGTGGAAGGAATTTTTTTCATATTGGACTGTGCCTTAGAAGATAACAAATAGCTCTAGTTTATGTTTATCATCACCATATAGTCTTAAGGGCCTGTTTGCAATTCTTTTTTATCCCTGAGAAAAGATGAACTCTGGGGCAACTGCATTTACTGATGAAACAAAGCTGTGTGGATGGAAGAAAGATGAGTGTCAAAGAAAGAGTAAGCAATGTTTACAAGACCCTTATGTTAACCACTTGGGGCATATGAAGATTATACTGGAAAAGCAATCCAATATGGATATTGCAATATATAAAAGGCAGACATCTGTAGTTTGGGATTAAACTACTATAACAGAACATGTAATTGCAGGTCTGAAAAACCATCAATTGTTTTAGTGGCTTACAAACTGGTTTTTGGGGAATCATGTTGTTCCTCAGACTCAAGGAGAAGCCCACAGCTTCACTAGAAAACAACTCATCCACTTTTGTTGGTTACTTAGGGTAGCCAAATCTGAGTTGGGAGATTTGGGGCTGTAGCCTGGGGATGCCAGTGTTTAGGCAGGGTGTCATACAATGGAGTCAAAGCAGTCATTTTCAGTGGAACTGATCTCTTATCTGGAGTTCAGTTGCAATTCCAGGACATCTCTAGGCCCCACCTGGAGGCAGGCAATCCCAACTGATCTACCCCTGCAGTGTGTACCCATAGGAGAACATTCATGCATTCTAGTGGTGAAGGTTATGCACAGGATGATACAAGTAAGTCTCGTTGCAGATTACACATTAATTCTGACGGATAACACAGATATGTATATTGTCCTGGGATTAAGCATTTAGGAAGCAATAAAGAAAATTTACCCATTTTACCAGGAGCACAGCTTTTTCCCACCTGGAAATATGGTGATCCCACCTAATGAGGAAGTTGACTATGGCTAAGCTGCTTGTACCACTGCGTATGAAATAAACAAGGGCATGGCTGATAATGGTGCAGAGGCACAGGCAAAGTCCAGGTATGATAGCATTTCAGCGGCAGTTTCAGTGTCTTCCAGCGGTGCCACGTGTTTGTGCACATGCTCTAGAACTCTTTTTTAAAAAATAGGAAAATTGGCATTTACTTCATTTGACTAAGGGGGAAGGTAAACTGGTCATTTTATGCTATTTGGTACCCCTATCCTCAGGACATTAAACTGGATGATCATTGACAACTTCTCAACTCAGTAATATATCCCATCACTAGTATTAATTTAGAATAATTACTAATGTTAGATTAGGGATTATAGGCTACAATCAATCAACATTAACTTGAAGTAAATTTTCTTGTGTGCTTCTTCAATCATCAGATAATTAGGTTGTTATTTGCTTAGCTGGGAAAGAGTTTGTGTTCTTACTAGATTCACACATAGCTGATATTTTTTTAAAAAAGAGGTCTCATTCAAAGAAGGAGAAAAGAGATAGTACCAGTTAGTCATACTTCTGATTCAAGATAGCAGCAGCAATTTTATTGCAGAACTAAGCTATAATCATGTAAGCATTTTGGTACTCGATCATTAAATATGTCTGGACTATTTCTGTGGAGGAACACAGAAGAGCCCCTAGTTTTAGATAATAGTATATGTTTACTTATCAAAGATTGACAGATTTTCCTTATCCAGAAGCAGCAGGAGACTTTGTTAAAAATTACCATGTCTTTATAGTAAAACTATCTTCTCAAGTCTCAAGTGTATATGATTCATTACTTTACAAATTGTAATAGAAAGAAATTATTCAAATCACTACATAGCAGAAGTCCTGGTTTCTCTTTCTTCCATTTTTTAAAATTATCTGAACAGTATGCCTCAGATATACTGGCAGGACTCAGCCATAAGTATTCAAAGAGGAGATGCTGCATTTTAAATATTAACTTTAGGTTGTGGTTACAAAGAAGAATGTACTCATAAATTACTGTGTTGAGATTACGATACCTAATTTGTATATGACTGCACAATCTGATGGCAGATTTCCCAGTCTCTTACAGCAAGATGTTTTTGGAATTCCTCATTCTTATTCTGTTTAGCCATATTTATTAGGATATTTAAAATCCATCGAAGCAATGCACCGAGACTTCGTCAAATAATAACAGGGATGCTAAGAGGATGCTGAAGTAATATCAAGCAAGTATGTAAAATAGGAGCAAACAGACCAATTCATCTATACATATTCTGTCATTGGTACAACAACTAGCAGATCAAAGCCTTCACAGGAATAAGAAGTCTTGTTCCTGTGGTATAAGAATGAAGTCCTATGTGCATTTATCTGGGAATAAGCATCATTGACATTATGGAGACTTACATCCAAGTAAACATACAAAGAACTGCTGAACCTGATTATGTTTTTTGCCCTTGGCTTAGCTGCTAAAAACAATTTAGCTTGTTTCATCCACAGTTAAGGCAGGATTGGGTTCCCTCTTTCCATCTGAGAGCCAGTGCAGTACGAAAGCTGGAGAATGTTAGTCTAACATTGGGAAAAATCTTGTTCAGGTCCCTCTCTGTCATGAAGCTCAGTGAATGACTTTCAGGCAGTCACAGGCTCTTTCTGCACAGCACTAAGAAGACATCTTAAAGACATTTTAAAAAGATCAGTGGGGGTTGGTGGTTTGTCTGTATAGTGCAGAAGATAAATATTCTTGCATATTTTATGGTATGAAGAAAACCTTACTCCATAAGGTCAGCATTTTTTATATAATTTATTAACTTCACTTACAGTTCTCCTTTCTCCCTGTGGCTCGGAGGATTATCGGCTGCCCTCTCCCCTCCTTGGAAGAACTCTATAATTCCCGAAGCCTAAAAAAAGCCCAAAATATTCCGAGAGACCTGTCTCATCCAGCACACTCTCTTTTTGAACTGTTACCATCCGGCGGACGATACAGGTCTATCAAAACTAGGACAAAGAGGCTTAGAGACAGCTTCTACTCTAGAGCTGTGGCTATGCTAAACTCTGCGGCTTCGTGTTGATGTGTTTGGGGCTGTGTAGGGATGGGTGGAGGAAGGGGAAAGTGAGGATGGGGTATGAGGCTGAAATTGTGTGCATCAAGGGATGCTGCTGTAAATTTCGTTGTGCGTGCACAATGACAATAAAATGCTTATGCTTATGCTTATTACAACAAAAAATAATGCAGTAAGAACTTCTCCCTCCACCCCAGAATTAAAAATTATTGCATTACAAATACAATGTATTATAGACAGGCATTACAAGGTTGGACAACAATGTAGTTATATTGGTGGTGGCTAATTGTCTGCCTCTCCATAGAGGCCCTGGATTTTCTTGGCAGTCTCGCATCCAAGTAACAACCAGAGCTGACCAGGCTTAGTTTCTGAGATCTGATGAGAAAAGGCCATCCAGGTCAGAGAGAAAAAATATAGTAGGTACACCCTCTAGAATTTATGTTTCTCTCAGACAAACAAAAAATGTCTAAGCTATTGAACAGCCCTAATGTAGAAATTTCTGAAGCAGTTGCTACATTTTTAATCCATGTTCTACATGATATGTAACAATGATCCTGTTTTTGTATTTGGAATGTATGGTACTTCTGGTTTATGCCTAATAAAGGTTTTTGGATTGGATTAGTAGGTACAATAAAAAGGAAATAAAGCTAGGTGGTTCGATTAGGGATCATATCTCCCCTGTGCTGCGCCAGCTGCACTAGCTCCCAGTGGAATACCAAATCACCTTCAAGGTTTTTGTGATGACCTTTAAGGCCCTTCATGGCCTAGGGTCCTCATACCTAAGGAACCATCTCTCCCCATATGTTCCGGTTCGGCCTCTTCGATTCCTTCGAGGCAAATTTGCTGGTGCTCCCGGCCCCTCAATGATGTGGCTGGCCTCTACCCAGGCCAGGGCCTTTACAGCCCTGGCCCCTGCCTGGTGGAACACTCTTCCTCCACCTGTCAGGGCCCTGAGGGACCTTGGACAGTTCCTTAGGGCCTGTAAAACAGAGTTATTGTACCGGGCTGGGGGAGGGTGGCGGTTGCTGATTGCCTCCCATGCTACCACTCTGTATACCATCTTTCTGGGCCACTATCTATTATTCCTGGTCCCTTCCCAGGGGGTTGGAGGTTTTGCAGACCACCATCCAACATCAGACATTTGCGGTTGTGTTGCCTGTATTTTAAAGTTATTTCTGTTTTAATTTTTTTAATGACTTTTAAGTGTTTTTATCTGAACACCGTTCAGAGCCCTTTGGGGGTGGGTGGTATAGTAAATCAAAATAATAATAGTAGTAGTAGTAGTAGTAGTAGTAGTAGTAGTAGTAGTAGTAGTAGTAGTAATATTTCTGGGTGAGGCTCGAATTGTAATGAAGGCCAACAACCAGCTAAAGATCGGGCAGCTGTGAAATCTACAACAACAACAACAACAACAACAACAACAACATTAATAATTAAAAAAACCAATGACATAAACACACCATAATAGATACAATGCCTTAAATTCCACAATTAACCACAGCTTCATTGACTTTATAAAAATGCCCTTCAGAACAATTCCATTTTGTATATTTTGTGGAATGATGAGATCAGGGGAGCCTTCTTTACCTTGTAATGCAGGCCATTCAGCCAGATGGGGGCACAACAGAGATTTCTTGACTATGGGCAGTTGTTTCCACTTTGCTGGGTGGCACCGTCACAAGGCTTTGCTCAGATGAATGTAGTGGAGCACACCAGCAGAGGTCTTGCAGATATGCAGGTCCAAAGCCATGATGTCTTTGCAGGTGATAACCAGTGTGTTGCATTGAATTTGGAAACCAATCAGAAGCCAGTGGATTAATTGCAGACTAAGTGCATTCTGCATTTAATTCCCAATAGTCACAAAGAGTGGTATTTTGTGCTAGAGATGTGAATTTAACTTTGCTAAAATGAAAAAAAAAGTAAAAAACACTGTTTGGGTATTTTTCAGTAACAGCAGCTGAAAAACTCAAAGCCAAAAAGCCAACAAATTTTTGGCTTTTTCTGGTTTTTCAGGATTTCCGATAGGCCTCCATGGAGGCATTTACATTCTTTTTTTCTGATAATTTTTTATTACTGGTATTTTTCATAATTAACAAAAACAGAGGAAATGCATACATGCATTATTAACTGAGGCCATTTCCGCATGGGCCAAAAACGGCGGCCTGGCGGCGGTAAAAACGCCGCCCCCAGGCCGCCAAGATTCAGATTATGGGCGGCGCTTGCTGAAACGCGAGCAGCGCCTTTAACCTGGCTGCTCCTTCCTCTCCCTTTCAGGGCATGGCTCTCAGGTCGGCTTCTTAAAACAACAACCTTTAAGGGCTTGTTTTTGAGGGAACAGCGCCCCGGCGCCAGCAGTGCGAACATTGTGCACCGCTGGAACATTATCATCAGCTCTTCTTTTTCATCACTTCAGCCGTGCCTGCTGGAGTTCCCCTCCCCTCGACTGTCCCTCCCGACTCCCTGGAGGTCGGAGGGCAGCGTGGGTGGGGCTTCCGGAGGCCAGCAGGCCTGGCTGACGGGAACAAGGTGAGTGGGAAAGGGCAGTGAGGCGGCTCCATGCGGAGTCAGCTTCTGTCGTCCGGCCGGTCTCTCCTGAGGCCTGCAGACGCACGGGCTTGCGTGAGAATAGTTTTCCCGCTTCCCCACGCCGGCAGATTTTTTTTGCCGGGCGTAGTTTGGGCGCCTGGGGGGCCGTGCGGAAACGGCCTGAAACAGATCTTAACGTAGTAATATTTTATACTTAAGAGACATTTATAGGATTCTAGGGGTGTTTTTTAGGATACAGGCAGCAAATTTGCAGAATAGCTGTTGGCAGCCTTCCTTAAAAGAAATCCCAGGTTTAGAAAAGATTTGATCTGAAGTCCCAATTTTGGAGATCATAATCCCTTAATGTTTGTCTCTAGTACTGGCACTTAAGGTATCTTAACCTATCTGAATAGGGAGGTTTTAGGTTCGACTGTCCTCCATAAATACATAAGCATGCATGCAAATGAATCTTTTTATCCCATCAGGTTTACAATGCATATTAGAATAGTTTTGTTTTTCAGCGATGAAGGCCTTGGAACACACCTAACAATTGCAATGATAATTAGAATAATATGAATTAAAAGTCATGGACATTACTTTGAGGTCCAACATTTTGCAGGCTGCTTCTGGATTTCCTCTTTTTCAAGCTTCTCATTATCCTCAGTACAAAAGTCTTAAAATGAATGTGATCTGTTTGACTGTCTCTATGGAAACCTTACTACGCTGCATGGTGGAGCGCATTTCCCAGACTTCCTCAGAGCTATACCCTCTGATCTTTGCTGCTCACAGATACACTGCTTATTCACTCTTCTCCAACATTTATGCAGTGGTTTCTGAACAATGAAAAAGAGCCAAGCCCACATTTAAAAAGGAGAGAAAGGTTTGATGGAATTTACAGAGTTTGCTGTAGACATTTTTGCACTTGAAGCAAAACAGTAAAATGAAAAGAGCGCTTCATGAATCTGATTAAGTGAGCTTTGATGTAAACAAGTTTATGCTGGGATAAATTTGGTTAGTCTTTAAAACGCTGCTGGATCGCTGGTCAGTTTTGCTGCTTATAGACTAACACAACTTCCCATCAGGAATGTCCCTTTTTAAAAAAAGGGGGCTGGGAGTTTGAGAGACAAGAAAATGGTGCCTTATCTGGAATGAGCTGCTAAAAATTAACTCTATTGCCTTAGTACTTGTTCAGCCTGACTTGGTTAAGTACAACAATCTGGTTCAAACATTTGGACCTGCAGTGATGAAGGCTGGACCTGGGCCTTTGGAAGAAGAAAAAGAGTTTGGATTTATACCCACCTTTTCTCTCCTGTAAGGAGACTCAAGGTGGCTCACAAACTCCTTTCCCTTCCTCTTCCCACAATAGACACCTTGTGGGGTAGGTGGGGCTGAGAGAGTTCTGAACAAACTGTGACTAGCCCAAGGTCAACCAGTAGGAATGTCGGAGAGGACAAACAAATCTGGTTCACCAGATAAGAGTCCATCGCTTATATGAAGGAGTGGGGAATCAAACCTGGTTCTCCAGAATAGAGTCCACCATCTCTGAACCATCACACCATGCTGGCTTTGAATACCAGGCAGTCTAGATCTGAGGAAGATTACTTTCAGCTGCATTAGTGGTCTTAGTGATTCTGGCTCTAAGACAGAATACTGAAGAGTTACTGATTATGTTAAACATAATATCACTCCATTTAATGATCATTTCTGCCTCCTGCAGCAGCCATTTTGTGATTGTACTCACCACCCTGTGGATTCCAAAGATGACTACAGGCTCAAAATAGTTGAGGACCTGGTCTAAGCACTCCACGGGTAGTTAAACATGGTATGCATGCACCTGTTTGTGGCTTAAGATCATGCCCGCCACTTTTGAGTTGTTTCTGCTGGCTAGGGTGGCCATCCTCCAAATGGTGGCTGGAGATCTGCTATTACAACTCATTTCCAGGCGACAAAGATCAGTTCACCTGGGGAAAATGACTGCTTTGTAAGGTGGACTCTATGGCATTATACCCCATTAAAGACCCTCCCCTTCCCAAACCATGCCCTCCTCAGGCTCCACCTCCAAATCCTCCAGGTATTTCCTAACTTGGAGCTGGCAACTCTATGCATTAGAGTTAAAAAAAATGGTTTCTTTATTCTCCAGAACATTCCTCCCTCTTTGCAGCAGATTTGTATACTTTTTGCCCCTATAAACAGAACACAACCCACCAACCCTATATGTTGACTCACCTCTTAATCTTGATCCCCTATGAGATCCCCAACTTGTGTTCCTCTGAAGTAATTGTCATGTCAGAAGGTGGCTGTTTATGTTATAGCTGTCACGTGAAATACCAGGCTTCAACTAACGTGAAACCTTAAAAAAACAAAACTATAAAATATTGCTTTGTTTTTTCCCCACTTGGATCTGTTTTATCAACAGTAGTCACTGTTGCTGAAACCTGACAAAGTTATCTACAGTTTGTGGGAAGGATTACTTTTCATTAAGATCTTGAGCACATGAAGGGTATTAAGCTAGATTATATACCAGAATCCCCAGCTTGAAAAACCAGAGCTATCAGCCGGAACCATTAAGCTGTACAAGTATTCATGCAACTCTGTTGGAAGAGATTTCTATGCTGGCATATGATGCCCAGTGAAAAACCTTAATCTGTGGTTTTTCATGCAAAACCAGATTTTGGAATCCATTATAAAGGGTTCCATATTGTTCAAATTTGAAATCCTGATATGATGTTAAGAATATATGTTTCATCCAACACAGGATAAATTAGGTTATTTGCATCACTGAGACAGAGTTCATGTTCTTATTAGATGAATTAGATAAATGCCTGAAATGTACCCCCCTTCATGCAATTATAGTTTTTTCAGGGCAAAATCAAAGGCTTAACAAATGCATCTTTTCAGTACAGAATTATAGCACTCACAGGGATGTTCAAAATCCAGGGGAAGGAAAGGAAAACATAATTGATAAAGAGGATTTTAGACTGCTTGGTGGAATAGGCAGATAAAGTATCATCAAGTTGCAGCAAACATATGGCAACCCCATAGAATTTTCAAGGCAAGTAAAGAAGCCAAGGTGGTTTGTCACTGCTTTCCTTTGCAAAGTCTTCCTTTGTAGTCTCCCTTCAAGTTCTGACCCTGTTTAATGTCTGAGATCTGACAAGATTGAGCTGCACTATACCATTCCACATCTCTGCAGAGAGACATACAAACAAATAAGGAAAAAAGGAGGACCCATGCCCCATTGGAAAGAAAAAATTGTTCTACTAATCACGACTGATGCTAAGAGCCTTGTAGGCAAAACTCCAGAAGTAAAGCACAAATCAGGATGTGACACAGTATTAATTGTGCACTGTTCAAGCCACTAACACTACTTGGAAAGATGCAATGGCTCAGTAGAAGAGCATCTGTTTGACATGTAGAAGGTCCATAGTTCAACTTTTGGCATCTCCAGGTAGAAGTATCAGGTAGCAGGTGATGTGAAAGACCTCTGCCTGAGAGTCTGGAGAGCAGCTACCAGTTTGAGTAGCTACAATTTTGACCCAGATGGACCAATGATATGAGTGCCGTGGATTCCCCTGTACTTCAGAATTCTTAAACTTAACTTGTTGGTTGGGTTTTGTTCTGCATTTGATTCTTTTTGTTATTTGGCTTTTATTTTTTCAGGTCGGACATCTTGAAGGTCCAGCTTCCGATACCAGGCAGCCTAGAGCAGAAGGCCAGCCCAGCAGTGAATGGGCAATACTCCTCATCAGTTGTTCATCAACACAGAAGTTCACCCACTGGTGGAGCAGGAGTATCAGAGAATGGTATGGAGAATCTGTGTAAATGTAGCACAATCCTTCAATACTCATTTCATTCTTGACAAAAACCTCCCAAAGCTAATGGCAAAGAGTCTGAAGATGGAAAAGCCCAGTGGCAGGCTATTGAATGCATTGTAATAGTCTCATCTAGAGGATAAGAAAATAAATAGCCTTCATAAGGAAGCTACTTTAAATCGGTCCCTGTGGCCACTACCTCCACAAAACAAGCTGTTCCCAAGGAATGCTTATGTGATTGAGCTGCTGTGCTTGCTCATGAAAAGGCAGCCACCTTGGGGGGTGGGGTGTGTGTACTACTGAGAGCAGCCTCCAAAAGACAGCCATTCCACGTATACCAGTTTTCTAATACTTGACAGAATTGCTTTTGCAGAGAGACTTAATTGGAACAATTTAATTCTAGTGCATTTCTTCCAGCTCATTAGTATATGTTACTTTTCTTCAAGCCTTGAAGGCTTAGAATTTCAAGCACTGCCTCTTTCAATTTCAATTTTCAAGCATTTAACAGTAATTTTCCATATGGAAAAATCACATTGCCCTCATACATTTCCATGTCTGAATGGCTGAAAAGCATTTAGTACATGATTCATCCATGGCCATGAACAGCATGGTCTGTGGGTAGTCTCAGATAGGACTGCACGCAGTTTGGTTCGAAATCCTACCAATGCCTGCAGGTTTGCCAGGCCTGCCTCTGATTAGGATTCTTCCAGATCTATGTAAAAGTTTTTACATCTCATCCCTAAATCTCTTCCTTCCTTCCTTCCTTCCTTCCTTCCTTCCTTCCTTCCTTCCTTCCTTCCTTCCTTCCTTCCTTCCTTCCTTCCTTCCTTCCTTCCTTCCTTCCTTCCTTCCTTCCTTCCTTCCTTCCTTCCTTCCTTCCTTCCTTCCTTCCTTCCTTCTTTGTCTCTTACACCGTTTCTGCTCTATTTTCATGTAAACTTTGGCAAATATCTTGATCACAAGAACACATGGCCATTGACACAAAGACCTACCTTCTTTTATATTCAAGGATTTTAGAAAGTTCATTAGAGACTGCAATTGAGCAGCCATAGTCTGAATTTATATTTGCAAACTTGGATATGGGAATTATGTACCACTTTTTGCTTGAGGTTGGGGGGTAGTTCCACATGCAATGCTTCTCTTGCTGTGGTCCAGCAGGGGTTGAACTTGATGGCCCTTGGGGTCTCTTCCAACTCTATGATTCTGTCAGCTATGCCTCATGGTTGCTTAGAACGCAGAAGGATTTATGAATGAAGGGATACATTTTAAGAGGTGCTGATTTACAGAAAATTAAGATCCATGTAATATATTGTCTCACACCTTTCTGACTCATATAAGATACTTTTAGGAATATCATCTGAGATTTGGGGGACAGGGACATGCAACTGCTCAGGGTAGAAAGTAATGGGTTGAATCTAGACTTCCCGGCAGTTTCCACCCATTTCTTCTTCTTTGTTCGTTCTCCCCTCATGTTGTTTCTCAGAGCCCCCTGTCATCCAGGAAAAGCATTTCATGGGGATCAGTGGATTGCAGTGGAAAGGGGGAGGCAGGAAAGTTTCATTCTATTGCTGTAAAATTTAGTCGGGATCCAACTCAGTATATCTTTGAGGACAGGACCTGAAGTCTGATTACAGATGACCTGAAACACATCAACCTACTTAAATGATCCCTCTCCCCTCCCCACCCCCAATACTTCCCATGCATTTTTCCTTTTGTTTATCTCAGTACAAAAATGCTCTTTCAGGAGAGGTAACTTCACTGTGAAAATATGTGTCAGAATATGTTGCATTGTTAGTTTGAAACAATGGCCCACTGGGAAAGACATTGCCCAAACCCTTTTCGTCCTTTGTTTTATTCTGACAGAAAAGGGGTTTTATATATTTTACTTACTTCGTAAGCTATTGCTGCTTTGAATTAACAAGTAAACATCATTTACTTTTCAAGAGTAGATTGTGTTATGCCAGCTTTTCTTCACACTTTTTGATGGGGCTTTTTCTGATAGATGTTATAAGACATAACATCGTGGATCAGACTAATAAATGATTCATATAGTCTACTTGCTTTCCCCAGTTGCCAACCAGACCCTCTGAAGACCCACAAACAGGGTCAGAGAAGGCAAAGCTCTGTCCATCCCCAAATCACCTGCTCTCAATAACTAATGCTCAGAGGTATACTGTCTCTGAACATGGACGTTCCATTTAGCTGATGTGACTGAATATCCACTGATAAATCTATCCACTCTGAATGTGTTCATTTACCTTTTAAAGTCCCATATTAGCCATCATTATATCATGCAGCCATGAGTGACATAGATGAATTAATCATTGTGGGAAGGACGACTTTCTTTGATTTGTTAGAAATGGTATAGAAATGGCCTTGTGGCAACCATCTGCGCATGAACACTACTTTACTGAGTTGTTTATTTTTAATTACTTCCTAATTAGTTCCTATAATACCACTTAACTTTTTCACCACTGCCACACACTGACTTGATGTTTGCTTTGATCTATTTCCTGTAACTTCCCACATCACTTTCTTGGTCAGTTGCAGTGACCTCAAACCTATTAGTGTATAAATGAAGTTACAATTTGTTGTGTTACTGTACTTGCCACAAATCTTTGTTGTGATACTGTTTCCCACTCATCCTGTTTGAAGAGATCTTGTTAGAATCTACTTGGCTTTACTATCTTTGAACAAAATACAGATTGGCAATGATAAGTTTCTAGGTTTCTGCGTGTAAAAGTAAACTAGAAATGTATTTTCAGTACTGATTTTTTTTCAGTGTTGGTATTGTTCAGTAAATGGCAGGACTACCAACCAAAAATGCTAAGACTGAATCAAGTCCTCAGAGAAAAGAGATTTCCTCATCTGGAAAAAAAAGATAACGGTTGTTTAGCTGTGCAACCATCAGAAATTCCTGTACGTTTCAGTCTTCCCCTATCTTTTTAAACAGCTAAGCTGGGTATCTGCAGTCCATCAGTGATTCTGAAAACAAGCATGACATTCTGGAGGTTAGGAACTTCATCAGCTTAGGGACCAATCTTCTGAGGCTGATCCACCACTGATCACTTCAATCTCCATTATCAAGAAATATAGGCAGTAAATCTGAAAGGACAAAGGCCTATATTTTGTGGCTTGCAACTACCAATGTAAGAGGACAACTCTGAAAAGCAGTGTATGCATTCTGTCACTCTGTAATTTCACATGTCCAGGAGCCAAACTTTTGATCCCACTCAACTAAAAAATCATGATTTTATTTATTCTCTTCATTTGTAGCACACTTTTCTCACTGAGATTCAAGGTATATTATAAATATAGAAAACATCAATCATTCAGCATATTGATCCTTATGACTCATCAGTTTTACTTGAATTTGTAATTGTTTTTTCTTTGTGTGTATAGAAAATATTTTGCCTATTTTTACTTTGGTTGTAGACAAGAAAATATTAACCAAAAAAACGTACTATCTAGTATGTAGCCATTAATGTGCTGAAGATTTTGTTGTTTTACAACAGTGCCCTCTGCTGGGCAGAATACAATATATTAAACCTTTCTCATACCATTCTGCACAAAACAAGCATAGAAAACATGAGTATCTCTACATGGAATTCGGTCATCAGAAATACTATCACCTCACTCTTTTATAAAATGCTGAGCTGGCACAGGATAGCTAGTACTCCACTTATTTCTGTAGGCCTTATTTCAAAACAAGATATCTGAATCTCTCTCTGTCTAAATATCATGCTAAAAAATGGCAGAGCACAGTTGTTCTGAACCATTGTTCCACAGTCATCTTATACTTCCACTAGCGGGCCCAGCCACACGTTGCTGTGGCAATTGTCCTTCTCATCACAGTCCGCAACCCACACAGATGTCCATGCAGGTCCAATGATCCCCAGCATAGCCTTTTGGGGTGGTCAAATGGAATCCCTCTTTCCCTTTTCAATGCACATCGTTATATTGTGCTGTCTTGTTTTTTTAGTTTTACCTGGCTCAGGTATGACTTTCGGCAGTTTGAAAGTCCGAGTACCTGCCAGCAACAGGGAGGGACGTCCTGTGAAAATTTGGGGGTGATCCGTCCAGCAGCTTCTGAGGGACACCATCAGGGACAAACACACTGTTAGATTTTTATATATCGATAGATAGATAGATAGATTACACCTCTTATGCAAAGAATTCTGCTTTAATGTCTTGGTGTTTCACTGATTTCTTTTCAGTCTGCCTTCCGGACAGGGCTGTCTTACTGCCTTTGTGTCTTTTACTTCACACAGAATAGTTTTTGAACAACTGCACTGAGTGCTCTTTAAAATGCCCTTCAAACAATAGTGATTGGATTGAGTTAGTTTTCACACCAAAAGTATAGGATGTCCTGAACATGAAATCCACATTTCATGGCTCTGTGTGAACATTAAAGAGAGGCAGGCAAGCAAAGAACAGAAAATTCCAAACAGGCGAGTTAAGCAAGAGACCTGCTTTTGCTCAGCCATGTATTCAACAGTTGTAATACAACTGATAACTGATGAAAATCAAAACTGAAGCATATGGGGCAGAGGCTATTCTTTCTGAGAAGGAGGCTATAGTGAAACATTTAGCAGACTGCCATAACAGCAGCAACGTTTCCAGGGCTGTTGATCTGTTGAGGAAATTCATGTCTATTGTTCTCTTCCTCAGGATGGCATCGACAATGCATATAATTCAAATGCCTTTCCCTAAAGCTACTGCTTTCTTTTTCTTTCTGTGTGCAAGCTTCTACTACGTGTTCTTCACCCACATTTGGGAGGGGAAAGGATCAAATTTTGTTCTATCATATTGTACTGAGCTCTAATTTCAAGTAAATGTATACATAAATTCAGCATTCGGGGACTAAAATTACATAAATTTGGGAGGGGAAGATTTCTTAAATGCTTAAATTTCATGTTCATGAGAAGGTTCAGTTTTATATTAAAATTTCAGAAAGGCTGACATATATGAAAAGCGGAGGGGAAAATATAAGAGAGCACAGGGATGGGATCTGCTGATCATAAGCAATCTTAATACGTGCAAAGTGAAGAAAGCCCCTTCACAACCAAGGAAAGCCTTTCCAGATTCTCACCTGCTTGTTTGTGAGTAATAGAAAAGGACATATGTATTGTCGAAGGCTTTCACGGCCAGAATCACTGGGGTGCTGTGTGATTTCTGGGCTGTATGGCCGTGTTCTAGCAGCATTCTCTCCTGACGTTTCGCCTGCATCTGTGGCTGGCATCTTTAGAAATTCTGTGAAAACGCAGAAATTCTGGACCACTCTGACAACCACTACGTCAGACTACACAGAGAAGCCATTGAAATCCACAAGCACATGGACAATTTCAACAGAAAGGAAGAAACCATGAAAATGAACAGAATTTGGCTGCCAGTTTTGAAAAACACTAGAGTCAAGACAGTGACTAATCAGCTCCACACAGGCACAGGATGACTACAGATAATCAAAGGGAACAAAGGACAGACTACTTCTATTCAGATGCCTCACCTATTGACCTTGCTATCTCTTTTGTTACTCACATGCTACACTTCATTGTTACTCACTTGCCAGGCCACTCCTATTCAGATGCCCTTACCTATTGACCTTTACTCACAGGTATATATAGTCCACTTGCTTTCCTTTCCAACTATCAGATCCTCTGAAGATGCCAGCCACAGATGCAGGCGAAACGTCAGGAGAGAATGCTGCTAGAACACGGCCATACAGCCCGGAAACCACACAGCACCCCAGAAAAGGACATAGCTCTTAACCATCTCCTCTGTGGAAATGAGTGGGAATTGTGCTTATGTGCCAGGTAGATTTATGTGTGGTGTTCTTAAACAAGAATGTAAGAAACGTGCTACAGAGAGGCAGAAAAGCTATTATTTAGGCAGTGCTTCTGTATAGTCTGCTATCACATAAAGAACTTTTTATAGCCTTGGTCCCTTGTATCCTTAAGAGTACCTTTCCCCTTATGCTCCACCATGACAGCATCCTACACCTGAGCTGAGTTTTCTGCAGGCACCAGACTGCAAATGGGCAAGATCAACAATTGCCTGTATATATATTTTCTCCAATGTATCCCACACTTTATGCTTGACAGGGTCAGGAAGCCTCACACTTTCCTGGCTTTCCACCAACTTAATTATTCAAGAATACCTTTCCTGAAGGTAACAGGACTGAACTTTAATAAAATGGTCCAGAAAGACACTTGGTTGAAGGATTAATGACTACGGTCCTTACTGAGTGTATACTTTGTACTGCCTGTTGTTGTAAGTAGGATCTGATTATGTAACATTTGCATTGTTTAACATGTCATATTGATACTTATCCCTTGGTTCAGTTATGTTTCAGATTCCTGGTTGCTTCCAGATTTCTGCAATCCAAATCCTATTGAATTGTTTATTGAACATCTCGTCCTGTTGGTTGTATTGGTGTACTCTATGTAATGTGTCCCAGTGAGAAGGGTGGACTATAAATAGAAAAAATTAAAATAAATGGTGAACCAAATCTCCTTTACCAAGCTGTCAAGTGAAGAAGGTGTTACATTGTGTGCTGCCAAATTTTAAGTAAAGGCTGTTCTTTTTTTCCAGTGGAAGATCAGATGTTTCGTTCAGTGGAAGGCCAGGCAGCATCTGATGAGGAAGAAGAGAGAGGGAATGGGGACCAGCCCTCCCAGGTGGCTGAAGTGAAGAAACTCTTAGCCAGACTTCCCTGCTGTAGTAGCGGGTATATCTCCATAAAATACTTCTGCATATTTTAACATATTTTTGTCAGCCTCTCTCAAAAGCTACTCTGGGGCTTAGCCAAAGTGGCTTTCAAATAAGAGAAGACACGAGAATAAAGTCAATCTGATTTTGTTTTGCCTTCTATCAGCCATAGTCCTGAGAGTGGTCAAATTCACTTTGAATAAATTGATTATTCCCTTGGCTGGATATTGTTTTTGACTGGTCTCTCTTAGTAACTCCCCTCCTTTTTACTGTCTGCAGCTTTGAGCATGAATATGTCCGCACTTCATGCATTTTCTGAAGTGTGCTTTGACTCACAAAAACTTTTGGAATAAATTTTGTTAATCTTTCAGGTTCCTCTGGGGTCCTATTTTACTTTGCTGATCGAGAAAGCAGAGTGATGCTTCCCACATCACCTTCTCCACTGTTCAGCTGTACTCTGCTGATTTAATGTCAGGAGCAAGAGCCAAAGGCTTCAATTCTAGACAGTGTGTCAACTAAGGGATGCAACTCAAGTTGCCTTTGAAGTTTCTGTTGGGAGTTCCTAGTACAGTGGAACAGGCAGACTCATTTTGATCTTCATAAGCAGCTTGCCACCCATGAGTGACTGCTGTAGAGAATCCACTTATGGTATTCTGTTGCCCATGCACATAGCTTTCTACGATACCAATCAAAAACAAAAAACCCAATGAGGAAATCATTTTAGAAACACAGTATTTATTATTAATGCCAAATGCCATGTTATTCATCAGTATTAAACAAATGACTCCCTTTCTCATGACTCCATGATTAGGAGATTCCATAAGTAATAAATCCCCATTTTAATTTCTTCCCTGCCCTGTGTCCCATATTTGTTTTATGTAAAGGAATGGAGTTTGTGTACAAGTCTAACATAGCAAGACTGAGTCCAGTAGAACCTTAAAACCCCAGGAGATTTCCAAGGTATAAGCTGACAAAGATATTTTGATTCTCAGAATCTTGTGTCATGGAAATCTTGTTTTTTAAGGTGCTACTGGGCTCAAATCTTACTGGTCTAATCTTGATATCTTATCCGATTGCTTGGGAAATGCTATTTACCTGTCTCTAAATTACGATGACATGTGGATCTTCCTTCCACAGATGTGATGATCCTGTCGTGAAGAAGCTGATGTCCAATTTTGCCAGCAGTAGCAGAGATGAGAAGGTCATCGTGGAACTAGTCAAGAGACTCTCAAAGCTGATGGAAGAGCTTGAGACAAAAGGGCAAGAAGTGAAAAAGCTAGAAATAAATATGGAAGAGGTAAATTCCTTGGCACTGTGCCTCCTTTAAATATAATCCAGTGGGTCTACCTCATAGAGTCAGATCCAGAGAACCCCTGTACATAACTGCTGCCAATCTTGTGATTTGGTTTCATGATCACTGCTCTATAAGTTGTCAGAAATCACTTCCAGTCTCTTCTCAGAGCTACTTTCAGCTGGAGGGGAAGGCTCAAGAATCTTGATGTGCAGATGGATTTCTCTGTATAGTCCTTTGCATCCTAGCCAGTGGCACTGCACAGTTAACCTTTAGACAAAGGCTTAGTCTAATTTAGGATACACTTGTCATAGTTCAAATACTGTCTGTTTCTGACTATGCCTTTCTCAACATGTCTCTGAAATACTCATTCTCTTGTGCTATACATCATATCTTACTGGCTGCAAAGTAGGATCAAAGCACTATGAAGTGGCATTCTTTGTAATTCAGGTATCTGTTGGAAAGCAGATAAGTTTAGTTTATGCTCTGCAAGTTTGCTTTCCTTGCCACATACCACAAATCATCCTGTGATGGATGGGAGGCTGTTTCTACCCTGACGGAGGAAAACTCAGTTGAGCCTGTGGGAGTGCTGCTCTAGCATCCAATCACCTTTCAGAAGATGGAGGGTATGTTGGAGGGAAGTACAGAATACCCCATTGTTTCTGGTGATGAACAGACCTTGTACTATTTAGTCTGACTACTGGGAAAGGGCAGGCTGGTGTGGGTAGAATTCTGCGCATGTGAAATGATCTAACTCAGTGACTAGTCAATAAAAGCCTGCTTGTACTTGAACTCATTAAAGAAAATTTAAATCACACTCTGAAGCATAAGTGGTTTAAACTTATGTGCCACAGTCAAGTTTCTCCATTGACTACCAAGAGACTTGTTATTTGAAACAAATCTGTAAATTAATAAACCATCTTTGTTATTTATATACTGTTCCTTCCTCAGTGATCTCCATGTTCTATGTGCTTACCACAAAACTTACTTCATGGCAGCAAACCCAAAGCCTTTCCACTTGCTACCTTAAGAACATGTGGTAAATGTGGAGAAGTGTTAAAGTTTCAAACAAACCTGGTTCCCCAAAGAGGCTGTGAGTCCCCTCAGTTGGTAGGTTAAAGCCCGTCACATCTCCCTTTCCCAACTTAACAGTTGTTAACAGGGGCGTACCTAGGCAAACTGGCGCCCGGGGACAAAACCTGAGTTTGGCGCACTGCCTGGCCTGGCTGCATGGGCGGCCACTCCTCCCACCGCTTTAATGACCAATTCTGGGCATTTGGGGGTTATTTTTAGGTGTTTTTTTTCTGCTCTGCAGGGAGCTTGATTGGTAAAGTTAGCTGCACCATGATTTCAGTGGTACCATCCAGAGACTGAACTGATGATAACACCCAAATTTGGTGATGTTTGGTTTCAGGGGAAGCAAAGCTATGGGACTCTCAGCAAGGGGTGCCTCTATCCTCATTGTTTTCAATGGGAGCTAACCTGGAGATGGGGGCTACCCATTTGAGGGACAATAACTTTGGTCCCTTCCTGAACATAATCTCTCACTCAAACTTTGGGTGGCATCATAAGAATAGTTAACAGATGATACTCCTCTGAAATTTTGGGGGTCACTTTAGCTGTAAAAAATAACAGGTCCCTTCCAGGCACCCCAAAAAATGTTTGCTCCAAGATCTTCTTTGTTTTGCAGTGACTTTGCTCCACTGTAGCTAATGAGGAATTTCTGAGGCAGGCTGCACATACTTTTGAAGATAGAGGCAACCAGACTTCTCAAGGTGGCTCCAGGAGGGCATCCCTGCTAATTGCAACCAGGCTTAGAGACCTTTGCTTCTGTCCAATTTTATGGGCCCCCCAAAGGCTTATTTTGTTTCCCCGGGCCCTGCACATGAAGCTCTGCTGGGTGAGTTCTCTCAGAACTCTCAGCGCCCCCACTCCACCCCCAAAAAAAGCAAAGCTCACCAAGCTTGGATGCTATTACTCTCAAGGCCTCTTGGAGCCACCCTTTGAAAGTCTGGCGCCTTTGTCTTCAAGGTGAATGTGTGGTCACTGCTTTCACACATCTCAGAAATTCCCCAGAATCTGCCCGCCATCAAGTCTCTGTGATGATGTGCATAGTACTCTGGTGGTGGGAAAAATTATTTTTCCCACCATAGGGATCTTCAATGGGGCTTTCTGTTATGCCCCAGCTGGCTCCCTGGTGGTAGAGGTTTCAACAGGAGGCACTGTGGTAGTGGTTTTTCTCTCAAGTGGCACTTATTTCAGTAGGCTGCTGGCGTGAATCTTCCTGAAAGGAACTTCAGCCAACTTTGCTAAAGTTTGCCTGTGCATGGCCGTAATGCTGTGGGCATCAGGGTTCACTCTCTTCAACTCGGGTGCCCACAGCATTTTCCTCTTTCCACACACATTTTAGCAAATTTGGCTGGTTCCTTTCAGGAGACTCACACCAGCAGCCCTACAGGAAATGCCCCCCCACTCAGAGCAACATCCCTACCTACACAGTGCCTCCTGTTGAAACCTCTACCACAGAGCCATCTGGGCATAAACAGATAGCTCCCATTGAAGTCTAAGTGGTGGGGAAAGTAATTTTTCCCACCACAGAACTCTTGCTGAAGAGCCTGGCAAATTCTGGGAATTTCTGAGTGTGCTAAGCTTGGCATGCACATTTTTGAAGATAGGAGGCACCAGACTTCTCAAGGTGGCCTCCACAGAGACCTTTGAGTAATAGCATCCAAGCTTTGTGAGCTTTGCTTCTGGGAGTGGGGAGCTGAGAGAGTTCTCTGGGAGAACTCAGCCCACAGGCTTCTCTCTCAAGTGCAGGAGCAAGGGGAAACAAAATATGCCTTTGGGGCTCCATAAAAATTGAACCCCCCATAAGCAAAAAAAGCTCTCCAAACCTGGGATG
This sequence comes from Sphaerodactylus townsendi, assembly GCF_021028975.2. Lineage (NCBI taxonomy): Eukaryota > Metazoa > Chordata > Lepidosauria > Squamata > Sphaerodactylidae > Sphaerodactylus > Sphaerodactylus townsendi. Next base: position 60,124,102 of record NC_059427.1, read on the forward strand.
CGATTAGCAGGATGCTCCCTCCCTGGAGCCAACACCCTGGAAAGTCTGGTGCCTCTTATCTTCTTCAAAAAAAAATGTGCAGCCTGGCTCTAAGCACACTCAGAAATTCCCCATTGGCTACAACAATGCAGCAAAGTCACTGCAAAACAAAGAATCTTGGGCAAATTTCTTTGGGGTGCCTGTAAAGGGTGGGTATTTTACAGCCAGGGTGACCCCAAAAATTCCCCAGGGTAATCATCTGTTAATAATTTAGTGATGTGCCACCCCAAGTTTGGTGAAGTTATGTTCAGGGGGACCAAAGTTATGGTCCCTCAAATGGGTAGCCCCCATCTCCTGTTAGCTCCCATTGAAAACAGTGGGGATGGGGGCACCCCCTTTGGGGGTCCATAACTTTGCTACCCCTGAACCAAATTTGGGTGGTATCATCAGGACAGTCTCTGGATGGTACCCTGAAATCTTGGTGCCGCTAGCCTTAAAAAATGCGCCCCCTGCAGGCCGGAACGTGAAAAAACACTTTAAAATGTAAAAAACATACAAACGACCCTGAAATGTTGGCGCCCCCCCACGTGACCAAATGGGGGGCGCCCGGGGACAAAGGGTACCCCATGTCCCTAGGTAGGAACGCCACTGGTTGTTAAAAGCATCTACAAGGAAGTCCCATGCATGTATGGCATGCTTGCTTTGAGACTTTTGGAAATCTGTGGCACAGAAAAGTGCATCTTACCATGACATGCCTCTGAAAATGCCAGCCATAGATGTGGACGAAACATTAGAAGCTAAAATTATCAGACCACGGCCACACAGCCTGGAAAACCATCAACAGCCAGTTGATCCTGGCTGTGAATGCCTTTTTGAAAACCACTGCTTTGAAATTTCCTGGCCACCACTACAAATTCCTGCTTCCTTTCTCAGTTCTGTGCTTCTTCAAACATGCAAACCCTACGCAGTCTACTACGGTGCCCTGTCTGCACTGACTGTTCTTACAAGATCTGAGGAAATAGTTTGAAAGATGCCACTGTGAGAATTTTCTGATAATTTGCAAGTATACTGAATGGCAAGGTTCTGATGTGGAAACATTATAATGATGTTGCTATCCCTTTTGTTAAGTACAATGCATCTTTGAATCTCTGACTCATCCAAGACTTGGTCAGAAATGGCTGCCTACCCCTTTATAAATGATACATAAACCACTTCAAATGACCGTAGGAATTAGTGTCATTTTCTGTAGGTAAAATTGGATCTAATTGCACTATGGTCCTTCTTATTTGTATGGTCAAATAACAGCTTTAAAAGACAGAAAAAAAGCAGAGCAAAACAAAAGTCTCTTCAGCCACAGGCAGGTCAAGAGTAATAACCACACATATGGATCAATAGCCGATCCAATCTAAAAGTACTAAGACCAGGAGATGAAAAAGCCTGTTAACTCTGATTCGTTTTAAAGTGTGCCCTGATACAAAGCCACTGTAAATTCAAAGGGCCTTCTTCTAAAGGAAGTTTAATGGAGGTGTCAACTCCTAAATGATATATTGAAGGAAACATGAATAAATTCTAAAGATAAGTTGATATTTTCCCAAGCCCAATGCTACAAACAAATGTTGGTGAGATAGAAACTAACACATGATTTTTGCTAATCAAAAAGTAGTGTTTCATCCACCAAGGAAAGCGCCTCTTCTGCATGTAGGCAGTTAGAAGCATTTGCTTGCAAATTGCCCACTCAGTTTCTGCCTGCATCAATTGCCTTTCCCAAGGAACCACTCAAGTGTAGTTTTCATCACTAACTTTGAGGAAATCTTGTAACGATTTTGATATTCTGTTATTAGTTACCAAATGTAGTTCCGACTACAGTCTGCCTGATAGAATTGCTGACTTTTTGCTGCCAACTGCTGCTCTTCGCACTAGATTGCGAAGTGCCTTTACAATTTGTGAGAAGGGAGTAGGGAATTAGCAGTCTTATTAGATATGCCCCATTATTTGGGTACACATTAAGGAGTTTTCTAGATTATAACCTAGACAGTATCAAATCTTTAATAACCACCATATCATTAATAGCCAAGTATGGCCCCATGCAGATCAAAAGATCTGCAAAGGAGGAAGGGTTTACAGGGCTAAAACAGGTCTGCAGAAAATATGAAAATGTGGTATGTTAGAAAGGAGGATTATATTTAAACCCCCAAAACACTTTTCTCTCATTCAAAAGACCTCCTTAACAGCAGAGATGTTGCAAGGACACCTTGTGAGATCTTGGCCACCTTGACAGCCCATCACAACAACAAAGCATTCAATGTTGTAAAACATTGCTTTACCAACCCAGAAAGACAAGGCAGTGGCAGCCATGGCAACAAGAAGGAGAGTAGAAGGAGGGAAAGCAGGAGCAAAGTCAGCTGGGGAAGGGAATGGCCCAAATGCTTATGGGAAGAACAGGATGAAATGGGCATCTAACCATTAAAAACTGAAAAGATGAGAGCAGGGATGAGTAGAAATCAGTATGCAAGTGGATAAAGGGGATGAAACCAGAACCAGAAGGAGGGAGGGTAGATGAGGTAGAATTGGGTCAAGAGAAGAAGTGGGGCCAGTGGGGGGGGGGCATTGTTTTCTCCCCTACAAATCCATATGGATCCCCTTTTGTAATGATCTAACGGTGGATTTAAGCTTTTTGATGCACCCCTCACCAAGGTAGTGGATTCGTTGCCTGCTGGCCTTCCACTACCAGCATCATCAAATCAGTAGTTAAGGAATGAGGAACATTAGTGTTGCATTAGTCCATATTAATATGTAAATTACAGGGAACACTTACTGGCTGACAAAGTTCAGCATGGTATCCAGTGGCATTCGGTAATGCTGATCAGGAATTAAATGAGTGATATGTTTGTGTTATACTCCAGGTGGTTAAGATGCCAGGGGGCTTTGTGGAATGTTGTCACTAGCTCTGTTAAGTACAGAATCTAATTAGCACTTAACTTCTTTAGAAGAGGAGGAGTTTGGATTTATACCCTACTTTTCTCAACCATGAGGAGTCTCAAAGAAACTTCCAAACTCCTTCCCTTCCTCTGCCCACAACAGATACCTTGTGAGGAAGGTAAGGCTGAGAGAGTTCTAAGAAAACTGTGACTAGTCCCAGGTCACCCAGCAGGCTTCATGTAGTGGAGTGGAGAAACAAACCTGGTTCAAAAAATTAGAGTTTGCTGCTCATGTGGAGGAGTGGGGAATCAAACCTCATTCTCCAAATGAGAGTCCATCACTCTTAACTACTATACCACTCTGACTCCTGAAGTCTGGTGGATACTTGTTCAAGAATTTGTACTGTATTTTATTTCTGCCTTCCAAGGAAGAAGAAATTGAAAACCTAGAACATTGTAGCATATTTATGCAGTCAAAGTTTGCACAAGATTATAATCTGAGGCAGATTCCACATGGACCAAAAACAGTGGTGTGAAAACGATGTAAAAGAGTTTAAAACAGCATAAAAGGGTTTACACCGTTTTCACACCATTTTCACACCACTGTTTTTGGCCCATGAGATACAATGGGGTTTAAGAAAGAAATTTATATGCATGTTGTCCTGATGATTCTTTAAATATGTGAGTATGGCAAGGGAGGGGATAAAGATTGCATATGGATCAGGATTTGGGTTTAGTCACACATGGTCTACAGAGTGTTGGCAATGAACAGAGTAGCAAACCTTCTAGCTAGAGTGGAGGGCACATGCAATACTACAGATGCATATTTTTCTCTGAAAGCATGAACAATGTCTAAACCTGGCTGCTGATTTGATGGCAACCACAATGCTGGTGTCAGAAACAGGAAGCTCTGTGTTTGTTTCATTGCTAAGAAACTGGGTGCAGAAATGGGAACTTATAAGTCACTGTTTGGCAGATAAAATGGGCTATGTCATCTGCCCGTATTACAAAATGACCTGAAGGTTAGGGGAACAGAGCTCATATGGGACTGGCAGGACTGACTTTGTTTTCAGCTGATGCTGCCCAAGTGCCAGTTAAAATATATTACTGCTCTATCAGCAAATAAGGTGACCTTTTTAGAAGAACTCTAGCTGGGTCATAGATTACTTCACTTTTTACTCACATACCATTGCTCTCAAGAGCTTTGAAGTTGCTCCTCAGTTACTAAATATTGATCAGGCTAATATTTTCCTACTAAGTATAATCTATTTGTCACAGCCAATCTAAAACGGAATAAAAAGGCAAAAAACCTGCTGGGAAGCAGAGGCTTGCACAGAACACTCCCCCAAAATGGGTCAGATTAGTTTTAAAGAGCCCATCCAGGTTCAATTATGATTACTAAACAAACAATATTTTTGCTGTAACCTGGGTTTCAAACGCTTTCTGCTTGCCTATGCAAACTATGGCAGCAAGAAGTGTCCAATGTCCATCTATCATTTGAGTGGATTGTCTGGGGAATCCAGGAGATTCTCAGTTGTGGGGGAGGGGGAGAATCTCTGGTTCCCCTACATTCCAAAGTCCCAAGCATGGAGGCGATGGGAGATAGTTTTTCTTTTTTTTCTTGCCTGGGCACTGAATGGCCATGGAGGTCACCTAGAGACTTACATGTATCCGTAGCCTTACATGCATCTCAGGAATGGGGGGGGGGGAGTGTCCCTGTGCAGAGGAGACACAGCGTTTGTTGCCACTTCCTGAATGAGTGAGCATCTTATATGCGAAGGGGGAGAGGGGGAAATGGGTTCTTTCATAATGAGTTACACTTTATATGAATGAGCTGTGCGGAAAGTGCCTAAGCTGACTCCTAGATATACTAGTTCAATTTACTTCTCTAATGGGTCCACGCTATGGACTGGAACTACAATAAAGATAAAAAATCATAACAAAAAATTAGCAAGATCTGGGAAATGTGAGACATTCCAAGATATAATAAAAGTAAATGTATTAGATGACTCTTTGTAGTAAGTATTGCAATGAGTGGCATTTAAAATGTTGCACAGATTCAATCTTTGCCCATTGGAATGAATAAGATTGGTCCAGCATTAAAACAGGAACAAGTATTCAGGAGAAACCAGATAGTTAGGCCAATTATGCACAGGTCTCTCCCTTGTGGCAAACATTAATGTATACTGGGACAAGATTTCTTGTACAGGCATATTTCCTTAAGCCCCCATTCACTTTCCAGTTTCCCCATGTCAAGCAACAGGGCAATGGGTAATAACAGCAAACATGTCCCAAAGCAAAGCTCCACTTGCATAATGAGCCTTAAACTGAACAATTTTCTCCCAAAACAGACTGTAATATCTTGGTCAACACATCACAAAATCCTGACCCACAGCATCCTCCCGCCTGCTCTAATCTAAGGCAAATAAAATAATCTGATCTTCCAATTAGGACAAGAGTTGGCTAACACCAACAAATGAGGACTAAAACGTGTTCAGGGGCTTTCACATAGATGCCTTACATAGACATAGAACTATGTTTCAACATCCTGGGATCTATTTACCTACTCCTCATGCATACTGTATTAATCTTACACTGATTTTGTCCATGTTTGAAATCAGCCTTCAACAGTAGGTAGTTTTGCATAATGCGGTGCTCATTAGACACTCATGAATCAGTATCCTGAAGAGTACACTCAAGAGCAGCCCTGAAAACAGAGCCTTGAAAATCAACAAAGTACTTGACTAATATACTAAACTTAAGGAGGTGACCGGCTCTTAAGCACATGCTTAATTGAGTCACGTAAGCAGTCCTACTGAAGTTAATATATATGCCAATATTTCTCCTCTGCTTAATGATCCACTTAAAGCAATCTAAACTATTTCACAGTCATGGTGCTAAGCGTGAATTTAGTAACTATTTTGCCAGAGACTAATGGCAGAAAGAGAATGAAAAGCACTGATTGAGAGCTTGGCTTCGTTATTGGTGCAATAGGCACACCATGCATATAGGTACTACAGAAGTTATAGAACCAAATTAGTGGTAGCTGAGGGCAGCCCAGCCTCTGAAATTATGTAAGTGATATATTCAGAGTGGCAGCATCTGAAATCTGGAGAAGATCTTGGCATACATTAAATAGTCCATGAAACATAAGAACAAATATTTGTGTAATTTTACTATTGACTATATTCTTCACTTATACTTTCCACTTAGCAAAATTTAACTTGGTTCTGGGGGGCAAATAACTCTGAAGGAGTAGGGTTGTATGTGCCACAGTCCTTTTCATATCATCTGTTGTTGTCCAGATGAAAGGCCCATTGCTAGGGGAACTGCAGCAGAAGATGGAGGAGACTGAATTGCTGAAGATGGAGTTGCAGATGTTGGAAACAGAAAGAGTAAGGCTGTCATTGGTGGAAGAAAAGCTCTTGGATGTATTACAGCTTCTTCAGCAGCTTCGGGATCTGGTATGGAAAGAAGAGAATGTGAGGAAACAGCTAGTTTTGATGCTGCCTTTCCATCAAGATGGATAGCCTTTGTATCTTTTCAGAAGGTCCCCTGTACGTACATTCAGTATCAAGTTGGGCTTGCCAGAGGAAAGCTCAGCTGAAATTGCTGCATTTAGGGAAGGAGAAGCAAAACGCACACCAGAAGGAGTCAGGGACATGTTCTCTCTCTAACAAAGGGGTAGGGCTTAGAACTAAAGCTGCTCCAGGTCAAAGCTACACATTTCACTTACTTCTGTGATCCATTTCACTGACTTTTTATTTTATAAAATGCAGTTATTGGGGCTTATTTAATCCTTCTTTCTTTCTCCATTTTCTGCTGAAAAGGGTCTCTTCCAGGCTACTCTTACTCCTCTTAGGAAAAACTGCCCCTATATTTTCTTCATTGGATTTAAAAACAGAGTGAGTTAGCAATGTTCTGTGGAAAAATGCTTGCCTCCCTTTACAGATTGTGGTACTGGTGGTTGTGTGGTGTAACATTTTTAAGAAGTGTAAATGATCATGAAACTATCCATTATGTATACTCAGGTTAGTAAACTATCAATCTGTTTCCCTACTCACATCAGTTTACATTAGGGAACAACAACAAAATCATAATAATGCCAGGTAGGGCACTGTTTTTCTTACCCTGGGTTTTTGGGAGTATTGTTGCCAATTCAGAATTTGGCGGGGGGGGGGGGGCGGGGAGTCATAAAAAATATTTTTGTCATTTCTACCCACAACACCCCAGGAAGCAGGAACAGGGAGGGAAGGACGGAAAAGAGAGGAAGCCTGGATTTACTATGCTGGCATTGTCCCCGGTGCAGGCTTCTCCTCATTGCCAGCATTTTGCTCAGTAGTGGCTGAGGAAATGACCACTATGACAGCCAAGCCCCACAGGAGTCCACCTGACTGCCCACTGTTTTCCAGCTGAGGGGGTCGACTCTGTGGCAGGGAGAAGCCTCCAATGGGACACTGGCAGCATAGTAAATCCATGGCCAGTTTGGTACTTTTCCCTTTTAAAATTTGAAGGGCCATGGCTGGAGGCCAGGTCTATTTGACCATCAGCTGTTAGCATCTTTCTTGTGCCCCCTCCTCCCAAAAAATCTGAAATTTCAGGTGACAAATTTTTATTACTCCCAGAATTTACAGTGTTTTGTACCATTTTGGCCCTGCTTGTCTACCGCATGTGTTAAATGCATTCTAGAAGGCTGCATTTGACTTCCAAGCCAATCTGAAACTGCTAATTTTGGGTATAATTTTGGCTTGGGTATATTCAAATGCAGCCTTCTAGAGTGCATTTAACACATGCAGTAGACAAGCAGGGCCAAAGTGGACTTTTGACACAGACCAGAGTCTGGGAACAAGTCTGAAGGACAGTGGGAATAACTTTCCATTATCAGTACTGATATTGGTAGTATTTCCACAAGTCTCTAAAATTAGTCATTCATTGTCAAATGAAATCCATGAAGTCAAATGAGGGCTGAACTGGTCTTCCACTGGCAAGAGGTGGGATTTCGGTGCCCTGCACAGCTTCATTTCCTTTCCCCTTTTTGTGAGATAGAGCCAAAGTTGATCTTTCACCAGAGTAATAGTACGTATGTGAGTGATATGGCACTTCCACTAGTGCTGGGAAGGAGGAAGGCTGATAATGCCCCTCCTACTGCAGAACCCCATTTTGCCTCCAGGTTGTCTGTGATTCCTGGCCCAGAATAAGTTATGTAAAAAAAATTATGACAAAGAATTATTCTTGAATTCATTTTTCCTTAGAGCAGAATTCGTAATTCATTGCTGCCAAACACTGTGTGCAACACACAGTTTTTACAAGACAGTAAATATCATTGAAGATGGAAGAGTACTGCCTCCCTCTCTGTATAAATGGAATACTCACCCTTTGAGAGCTTTCTTACCTTCTTAGTTCCCAAGTAAAAATCTAAAATTTGCAGTCAGTGTTTGCAAAACGAAAGTGAAGGTAGTTTACTGTAGCCTGAGCTTGTCTGAGGAAGGCTCATCTTCTCATAGTTTAGGGCTCTGGACAGCTCTGATTCAGCATCATATTCCCTTCTTATGGAAAATCATACAGACATACAGCCAAAAAGGCAATGGTTTGGTTCAGATATAAATATGACTAATTTATAAAACTGAGATTCAAATCACAGGTTTAGGTTTGTCTTGGCAACTTCTGCTTTCATGGCCTTCTCTGTTTTGTTTTGTTTTTTGCAGAGACTCTGTCGATGCCACTTTGCATATATTTATGATTTACTTTGTAATAGTAAAGTGACATTTATGCACGGTGGAACCACAGGAAGGCTTGGCAATCCCCAGAGGCAGGAAGCAGTATGCTGTGGATACCAAAATCCATTTAGATATTTCAGAAAGCAAGCAGACTATCTGTTGGGGAGCTTCTATTTAGGATATCAAGAAGGGAGAAAGAAATATAAGGAGGAGGAGTGTAGCAGCAGAAAAACAAAGTGGACAAGTCAAAGCTTGAACTTAGAATCCCCAGGAAGGCAAGGCAGAGTTCCATAGAGGGCATAGAGACAGATTATGTTATGTTTGCACAACTGAAAAGATAGGTACAGTTAAGAGGAGGGCACAGGAAATATTTTGCTTGTACCACAAAGCCCAGAAGTGGTAGGTTGCACAGCAAGTAGGTTGCATAGCAAGTAGTAATGGTACACAGAATGCTAATGTGTACATTTCAATTGGCATTCATACACAGAGAGAGAGAGACTGATAAATCTGTGTGCACTACAATGAGCAAAGGAGCAGCAGTGGCATAGTGGTTAAGTACAGTTGTACTCTAATCTGGAGGAGCCGGGTTTGATTCCCCACTTTGCCACATGAGCTGTGGAGGCTTATCTGGGGAATTCAGATTAGCCTGTGCACATGCCCGTGGGGTGACCTTGGGCTAGTCCCAGTTCTTTTGAGCTCTCTCAGCCCCACCTACCTCACAGGGTGTTTGTCATGAGGGGGGAAGGGCAAGGAGTTAGTAAGCCCCTTTGAGTCTCCTTAGAGGAGAGAAAGGGGGGATATAAATCCAACTCTTCTTCTACTCTTCTTCAAAGTGTGCAGAAGAAACAGAAGTGCAGGAAAAACTGATACTCTAAGTGGATAAAAGTGAAGCACTATTAAGAGCCTGAAAAATCCAGTCTCAAACAGGACAAAATATTTCAAACTTGAACCCAGCCACTGGCTGTATACAATCAAGGAAGCCATTCTTCCCAAGCCACTGAGCCAGTAATGATTCTTACGATTCTTATTATTTTTAATTTCACCCATTCCTAGATAGCTAAAAATATGAAATATGCAGAAAAGCTTTAAAAACCAAGGTGGTTACAGATAATTTTTAAAAAATTATTTTCATAGTGTTTGGGTAGGAATTTAAAGTAATGTTTTCTGCGGAAGAGTTGTTGTAAATGTAATTAAAAACTGCATAAAGGTAGTCCCCTTTGCAAGCACCGGGTCATTACTGATCCATAGGTGACATCATATCATGGCATTTACTAGGCAGACTATGTTTATGGGGTGACATAGAACAAATGTATCTGCAGCAGAGCCAGGAATTCACTATTACTTATTATATTACTAGATCTGGTAGTAGTAGCATGCTTAAAACAGGCCTGAATTCTGCAGATGCTTGTTGGGAATAAACGTAGCTATTGTATTCACTTTCTTAGCTGGGCTGTCAGGTCTTTGATGTGACAGTGCTTCCTGTATGGATCAATAACAGCAACATGAAGGCTATACAATGAAAGTGACATGACTCATTATGATTGACAGAAGGCATAGTTGTGTCCCATGTCAGGATTCTGACATGTCCCTTGCTGACCAGCAGTGTTTTTGAAAATCATTCCAGTTTAGCAGATGATCCATCAAGCAGTGTATCATATTGTTGCAGGAACAGAGCTTTGAGTCTTGTGTGCAGTCAAGTATTGTAGCTCAGGGCAGTGATAAAAGGCTGTTAATGGATACGATGACTGACAATACTCTGGGAAGAATACTAAGAATCCTTACAGCAATACATTTGCAAAATATCTTGGAGATATTCTACTCTAATAGGGAAATGAACGACACACAGAAATGCCTCAGCATATGAAAGGCTAAAGATCCTATGGACCTGGAAAGCAAAGCTGCCTTGGATGGGTCTGCTATAGCATTTCAGTTTTACTTTTATTTATTCATTTGTTTAAAAACATTTTATGCTGCTTTTCCACCCAAATAGGGTCCCCCAAAGCAGCAATCACAAAGGTATTAAAACATTTCAAACGTTAAAGAACCACTTTAAAAGTTAAATATTTGTTACATAAATAAAATGTTAAATATTTTATTGTTAAATAAAATTGTTTTTTTTTCCAATTTAACGGTAAAAACATGTAGACATACAAACAAACACAATGCGACCAGGGAGAAGGGGCATTAAGAGTCTACTGGGGGTATGCCAAATGAAACAAAGAAGTTTCTCCCAATGACAAAGGGAGACAGACAATTTCCATGAAGAGGGAATAATCCAACCTATATGTTGCTAGGATATGCAACACAGTGGCAAGACCTTACCAATCTAGAAAGGACTGCAGCTGGAGAGTACCCATTGGAGTAGGCGGAACAGACTTTATTCACAAAGGCCGTTTCCGCACGAATGCGGAAGCGGCCGGGTCAGCGTTTCTGATGCTGACCAGACGACGCTGGGACCGTCCGCACGGACGGTCCTGGAAAGAGCCGGGCAGCCGGCGCCACAGAGCACTGGCGCCTGGCCCATTTCTCATATCCCCGGGTTTGGCGTTACACGCCGAGGGCCTGGGGACATTACGCCCCCTGGCCCTGTGCGCCTGCTCCAGCGGCGCAGGGTGGGTAGGGCATGTCCCCAGGCTCTCAACGATCACGGAGGCCCAGGACAAGGTAAGTGCCGGGTGGGAGAGGCGCTCGGCCGCTTCGCCGCTCACTCGGCAGTGAGTTTCCGAGGAGGCATTTCCCCAACAAGAGCGCTTCCGAGTGCTCTGGGGAAACGCCGGCTTCGCAGCGCGAGGGCGGCAGCGCGGCTGCAATGCAGCTGCGCCCCCTGTGCAAATGGCGGCCTAGAGACGGCACTTTTGCCGTCTCCAGGCCGCCATTAAATGCCTGTGTGGAAACGGCCAAAGTGTTTAGCAAAATGATCACAGTGGGTTTTAGAGCAGTCCACTCTTCCTGGCTAATGTACTACCCACCTGTGCCACTTGTATTAATTATAAGTTACTGTTATGCATTTATACCCCTTTGAATGCCTTCAGCATGACCGTTCCTGCATATTTATACATCTAAATATTTTATCCCACTTTTTTCCATCTTCAAAGCAGCTTATGAAGTGAAAAAAAACATGAACAATAGAATTAAACAAAAGTATATGATCCAGTGCCCTGACTTGGATGGCCCAGGCTAGTCTGATCTCATCAGATCTCAGAATCGAAGCACAGTCAGTCCTGGCTAGTACTTGGGTGGGAGTTCACCAAGGAATACCAGGATCACCAAGCAGATGAAGGCAAATCACCTCTATTAGTCTCTTGCCTTGAAAACTCCACTGGGTTTCCATAAGCCAGCTGCAATTTAACAGCGCCAGGATAGCTACATACATGCGACGCTGCCACAAGCACCCCACCCACCCACCCACATATACATCCACACACACCCACACCCACACCCACACACACACCCACACACACACACACACACACACGACCTAACAGACTGTCCTTAAACTTAGAGCAAGTGAGGAACCATATGGATGTCCTGGTTCTTGTAGCACAGTTTACAAGGCCCACAAGCTACAAGCCATGGACTAAGAGCCAATAAATGGGCTAAGAGCCAATAAAATCACACTGAGGAGAAAGTTCAAGGATGGCACAGAGGTATGGAAAACATAGAAAATAGATTGCACAGCAAGCGAAACATTTCAGGCTAGAGAATTGTTTTAAAAGGGAATTCAGTTAAAATGCTTTGAGGCTGGAAATAAAATGTTTTCAGAATGTAAGGGGGAAAGCAATGCAGAACTTTATGGAGGAGACATTTTATTTCTTGCCACAAAATGTTTTAAAAGGTTTGTGTGGAAAGAGTTACAATTTTCTCCATTCCCTCTTGCATTCTGCGGCATGAATTCCTGCACCTGTAATCCATTTGCATAAGAACTGGCTTCTGAAACTGCTGTTTCCTATTTATCTGCTTCCTGTGGGGCTAGTCAAAACATGCTAGGAATAATGCCAAAACAAACTTTGATGCAGTTTATTTGATCCAGAGTTGCATAACAAAGGACTCTCCTTCAATAACATCGTGTTTGACATTTAATTTAGAAGTGTTGTTAATGCATTTCTGTTGAGATGTGTGTGTTGAACCAAAATGTTCTGTAATATTGTTTTGTGTTTTAAAGAACATATCTAAGCGAGCCCTGGGGAAGATTGTACTCAGCACTTTGGAATCTTGCTGTGACCCACAACATGGTAAGAAAGTGAATCCAATGCATGATGGCCTTCCCCCAGGTCTTCTTAAGAGGCTGCATAGAGAAGCACTTTTGTATGAGAATATGATTTAGCTACTGCAGCAATGGAAATTGTTTCCATTGTTATCTGGTACATGTTTCTGCTATTCAGAAGTAGTAGGAAATAAGACAACAACAGAAGTCCTAATGCTCTTGAGATACACAGATATGTCCAAGTAACAGGTAGGGGATACCTATCTCCAATTAGGATGTCCTGGAATTACAGCTCATCTCCAAACTACAGAGATCAGTTCCCTTGGAGACAGTGGATTCTTTGGAGGATATACTCTATGTCTATGACATTGCAGCCCTCTGAGATCCCTGTTCTTCCCAGGTTCCATCCCTGATTTTCCAGGAGTTTCCCAACCTGAATCTGGCAACTGTACCCCTCCTCCAAATCCTAGTCTAGGGGAAATTGTAGTAACAGCAAAGCCATCCAATCAGCTCCAGATAAGAATTTAAATCAGCCTATGCATCGGTGAGAGGTCAATAGCTATTTTATAAGATTTATTTATCCCTCCCCTTCCTGAGGAGGGCAGAGCAGCTCACAACAATCAAACAATTAAATCAATATAAGGTAAAAACTGAATAAAAATATACAAAAATATATATCAATAGCGACATCTTCTAAACCTAACTAAAAGATGATGCCCATATCTAAGTTTCATCCCACATGTTAGAATAATGTCAGTGGTTTTTAGTGGGAATCAGTAAATCCCTAATATGTAGAGGTGCTGGTGACAGTGAGATGATTAAAAGGGCATCTCAGGAGAAATGTTCCTGACCCTAACTAAAGAACAAGAGAACTGTGGAGCTAGTGATCCCAGCAGGGAGTGAGGAAGAAAACAAGGCCACACCAGTAGGTAGCGAGGAGGGGGGGGTGGCTGGGGGGGGGGGGGGGCGGGGAGAACAAGGTGCAAGGAAGAGTAATTTATTAGGCTACAAGCTTTGTCAGGAGATCCCAAACAGAAGCTTCCCTGGCTCCCACCTTGGAGGTTGGGATCTAAAAGGTCCAATAAACTGCTCTGACTTGCACCTTGTTCTTTCTTTCTCCTACCCAGCAGGGAGTGGACAACAGATAGAATTTGGGTGGTGGTGGTGGTGGTAATGTGATATTGATATATATTTTGTCGATATTGATATAAATTTTTGTATATTTTTATTCAGTTTTTACCTTATATTGATAAGAGGACATTATTCATGCTTTTTATGTTGGGTGTCAGTATATGGGTAGATTCTTTTGTAATTCAAAGCCACATCAAAGGTAAATACAAGCACTATGAACAAATAATTCTATGGGTTATGGGGAAAGTTGTGTCAGATACTCAACTCTTCAAAAAATATATCCTGAAAATCTTGTTGGTCTCTAGGGTACTACTGGACTCCAATCTAGCTGTTCTGCTGCAGATCAGCATGGCTAAATTTATTATTTGTTAAATTTACTTTTTTAAATTCAGGGTTTTTCAGTTGGAAATGGAAAGCAGTTCCAATAACCAGGCAAACTTATAACATTTATGCAAATGTGCTGTCATCCTATCCTTTTCCAGCAAGGTTGTACAGGGATAAGAGACAGCAGAATGAATCCAAGCCTGGCTTATCACCAGTTATTTCACAGTCTAATGGTTCTTTTGCTCCTTTCAGTAGAAAGATGATCAGTGATGATACAGAGATCAAAGAGGCAGAGGACAATAGCATTCTTCTGTCAAAAAAATGCACCACACCAGTTTTATTTTGATATTATTTCATGTTTTTATGAAACCTACATTGGCAGAGTTCTTCCTTTCTCTTAGCCATAGAATACTGAGCTGGTGTTGTTGTCTGAAGAACCCTGGAAGATTTTGCTTTAGCAAGTTCGTTCCGCTCTGCAAAGGTTTTATAAGTGTCTCCTTTAGAAGAACAGACACTGTATCCCTAGCCAGTTTATTGAGAAAGGCAGTCTAAAAAGGGGTTGATGGAGAAATAATGAAATATAAGAGTTCCTTTGAAGGTTGGTCTGAAAGCTCTAAGCATACATAATTAACAGTGAATCCAGACGTCCCAGGAGCACTGCAGTGGCTGGGGATGGTGAGGCAAAGGTGGCATCACACTACCTCCAAAGTGGCTCCAGGTGGCACACGCAAGAGGAAAATTTAAAATCCCTCCTGCTGCCTGAAGAGCCCCATTGAAGAAACAGACTTATGCCACTGTTTTGGGCTGTGTTCCCAGCACAAAAGTCCAGTGGAAGCTGACTAACATTGGTTCCTGACAAATCTGAGACCCTCTGCCTTACACCACCTTCTCATCCACACACTGAGACCTTGTATCTCCGCTTGCCTAACTCACCCTTTGCAGGGAACAGGTAGCATTTCTCAGAATGCCACCTTGGGCGTCCTGGACTTCAACCTGTTACCTAGCAGCCTAAATTTAGCTTCCAGAACCTTCCATCTACATTTCCCAATGTTGTTGGTGCCAATGTGGACCACAACTGCTGATTCCACCCCAGCACTGTCTAACAGCCTATCTAGACAAATTGTGACATCCGCAACCTTCACACCAGGCAGGCAAGTCACACTGCGGTCATCACGCCTCTCACAAACCCAACTCTCTACATTTCTAATGATTAAATCGCCTACTACGAGAAGCCCCCCACTTCCCCGAGGGTTATCCTTGGTGCAAGAGGACAGCTGATCACCAGCTAAGGAAGGGATCCCATCTAAAGGAGCATTTTCCACCACCTCAGACTGGCACCCTCCATCCCCAGACTCTCATTCTCTATGACATCTGAAGAGATGTCACCCAGGGAGTAGGACCCAGCTGTTCAGTCCCTGAAAGCCTGGTCTGTCACCCTCTCTGCCTCTCTCAGCTTTTCCAGGTCTGCCACCTTGGCTTCAAGAGAACGCACACGTTCCCTGAGTGCCAGGAGCTCATTGCAGCGATGGCACACCTACAACTTCTGTCCTAGTGGCAGATAGTCATACATGTGACACTCAGTGCAAAATATTGGAAAGCCCCACCCCCTTTGCTGGCTTCCTGCCTTCATATCTAATTCTGTTTAAATATTCAATGAGTGCCTCCCCCTTGAGCTTTCTGTACCTTCTATTATCCCTCAAGATATGTTCTTATTTAGTAAAACACCTGCTGCTTCCAAAGACTGAGCAACACAGGTAATAGGAAGCCCCACCTCTCAGCAGCCCCACCTATGAAAAGACAGGGACCTCAGGTGGGGTGCAATGCCATACAGTTCACCCTCCAAAGCATCCATTTTCTCCAGGGGAAGTGATTTCTGTAATCTGGAGATGATGTCACCCAGGGAGATGAGTTATAATTCTGGGGAATCCCCAGGTCCCACCTGGAGTCTGCCATCCCTACTTCATCCCTTCCTGTTCAGGCCAATTCCTATCCAAGTTAGCCAGAGTAACCTCTGATCAGCCCAGGTGCAGCTTCTCAAGGCTATGCAATATGGTACGTCAGAATTCATTTGAAATATTTATATTCTGCTTGCCTCTATGAAGGTTCAAAGTGGCTTACAAAAAAAGGGAAAATAAAAACCCTGCATACAGTCACCAATAATAATTAAACACTCATTTGTATTAAATTTAGTCACTGAACAGATTCACCATTAATCAATGCCACACATATTTTAAAAAGCCCATTCTGTAAAGAAAGGTAGAACACAAAACAAGCTCATCAGAATGCTCTAAAACATCACTGAAATGCTTTCCTGAACAGGATCGTTTTTCATCTCGTTCAAAAAAACTGGCAGAGATAATGCCCTACTGACCTCCTCCTCATGCAGTCTGTTCCAAACCATCAGAGCCAAAATCCAGGTCCAGACTGATCTCACTTCTGGGCAGCACAAAAAGAAGCAGCTGATGGGAGAACATCATTAACACAGAGATTCATACAGAGACAATCTTTCACTTAAGGAAGATGCACATAAATATGTGCATCAGCAACAAAAGGCCTCTCCCTGGAGGCTAGACCTGCAATGAAAGGGCTCCTGCCCGTTTTCTTTGTCTCTTTGAAGCTATTGACTGTGCGCCAGGGCAAGGAACATTCTCCATGATTGCTTTCAGCTTAAGCAACTTCTGTATGGTTTGATATAACTACCTAGTTTTTCCTTGCTTCCTTTTGTTGATGGGATAATTGTGACCTGATTCTACTTCTTTAAACATGAAAGAAGTCAAAAGCTTACTGGAATTAATATGAAATGATAATGCAATTGTGGTAAGGTCATCACAGTGCTTTCCAAATCCAAACTTTATTCCAGGAACATTGTTATAATTTTAATTGAATATATGGTTAAGTTGAGAGGAGATATTCAGCTACTTTTTATTAAAAACGAAAATATATTTGAAATGGGAAATGGATATGGTTATCTTATTCTGAAAGGAAACATCCTTGTGGAACAAATGTGGAAGAAGGTCTATTTATGGACTTCCATTACTTAGTGAGAGAAGCTGCTATCTCCAGTTTCATTCAATAAAATTGCACAAGCAAAGGAGATATTCATCTGGCTACTTTCTAAAACATTCAACAATCTTAGGTTTTACAAAAACTACTTTGCTTTAATATTAATATTAATCTTTAACATTAAAAGGGGACCAGTTAGATTTTATTCCAACTCCTATATAACATTTTTAATAGAATCTATAATATCCACATTAAGTATATAGTGAATTTTGTATTTATATATCTGCTTAGCCCTGGCTTAAGATAGGCTGGCTCATCAGATCTCAGAAGCTAAGCAGAGTTGGCCCTGGTTAGTATTTGGATAGGAAACCACCAAGGAAGCCCTGGCTCATGACTCAGAGGCAGACAATTGCCTTGAAAACCTTACAAGGTCACCATAAGTTGGCTGCAATCATTACTGCAAAATATGTCAGGGCAGAACAACATTGTGCTTGATATAGAACTGCCACCCAACATGGCATTTTCATGTCATATTAGTTCAGTACCCACAATAGTCCCAAGCATTCACCAAACACATGATGAGGAAGAGTGGGCAAGAGCACACTGTTTCTGCCTCCTGTCTCTGCACAATTGTCTTGCCTGAAGAGCAAAATATTACACCACCAGTGGTCACATTTACACCCCTGCACACACAAAAGCACACATGCCCATGATCAACTATGCTGCTTTTAGAATGTCATTGATCTCAGGGTGGGAGGGTTATTATCACCACTATCCTTGATCAATTTAGGCACATTTATCAATATTGGTTTTCAATTTCTGAACCTAGTAATTGGCTATTAAAGGAGGGGAGATGTGCATCTTGATGAATCTCACAACATGGACAACTGTGCCTAAATGTCAGGGGACTAAGGAGAGAACAAACTGACACAAAACTTAATATTCTGTTTTCCCATATTCAGGTGGAGCACTTTATCCTTTCTAAGTTTTGACAAAAATATCTGAGCCCAAAAGTGTAAAGAATCTCAAATACACCTTTTTTCTATTCAAGCCAGCCTCCTTTGCATCACCAACTGTGTGTTTTTCTGCTTTGTATTTTTTTTATTCAATACTCTGTACATTATTAGCAAAGAGACAATGGCTATATTGGATTAAATGTTGGATTGCAGCAAGAGAGGGGAGCCTTCCATCACTGTGACAGGAGGCTAACATAGATTTGAAGCAGGAAATGATTTTTACATCCATCTGTGACTGTAATTTCAAGACGTTTAGCTATACAGACTCCAAAAGGTAACCTTTATTTACTCAAAGGATAAGTGTGTGAAGCCCAAGGAGCAACAGAATGCCCAACAATTGTTCCCTTCACCATCACTTTCACATAATCTAGAAAGTATTCTCAGCTCTTAACTTACAGAAAGTATGTATTATAATTTTGCAATTTATAGCTACATTTTAGGATAAGATTTTTTATTGTTGAAACTACATGCTCTTAACTTACCATCTGCATTTTGTCTTCATTTTAAAGGAAAGCCACATATTTTTGAAGTCCTCGATACTCTCTACCATGAACTGACTGCCTGCGAACTCATTCATAGCAAACAACTTGAAACAACTCCTGGTCATCAGTCCTTGGTTAACCCATTGGTCATCTCCTGTTGACCAAGCGATTATTTTCACATTATAGGGTTTCCAAGCTGCAATGCAATATACAGTGGAGAACTGAAACCAGTGGAAAAATATAAACAAATATACAAAGAAATAAAATAGAGAGCATTAGCATTTCCTTAGTGACTGCCACTCATGACATCTGTAAAATTCCACAGCTGGAATAGTAAAAGACTATTGCAGAAGAACAAGTATGCATTTCATGTGGATTTATCATGCTCAATATTAGCAAATCTGTCAGTTCCCAGATCTTGAGCACAGTTCTCTAAGAGCAGGGGTCTTCAAACTATGGCCCTCCAGATGTTCATAGACTACAATTCCCATGAGCCCTACCACTTGGCCATGCTGACAGGGGTTGATGGGAATTGTAGTCCATGAACATCTGGAGGGCCATAGTTTGAAGACCCCTGTCTAAGAGCAATGGTCCAGATGTTACTCATCTGAGCTACATAATATATCTTAAGGGAAATGCCTGGAATTCACACTTGACCAAACCAACAACCAAAACTTGCCCTCTAATCTTGAATTGTTGAATTACATGTGATACTTGCGAGCTTAGTTTCTCATCTTATTTCTAAGGAAGCCCTATCTTGCCACTTCTCTGAAGGATTATTTAATCAAAGGAGCATAATACATCCATTTATTTAGTAGACGAAATATACAAACTCACTGTGCAAAAAAAATGTTCTACTACTAGACCAGTAGACTCCTAAGTCCCTGATTGTACCAGGAGATATTAATTTTAATTGTTCTTATTATCAGTTTCAATACAGTAGTTTGTCCTCCCTTAAGCATCAATTGATGGGCAAAATCCATGCTCTTTTCTTAAAGTACCTATGGAAACTACAAGTTTATTATAAAATACACCAAGCAAAATACAGTTGGTTAGACCTTATAGGTTGCTATTTGGTAGCTATAGGCTATTGTAACTACCTATAGTAGTGCAAGGATATGTACTACATTGATGTATGTGTCTGCATATGTGCTTGTAAATGCACATTTTATTTAACTCTAGAGTTATATTTACATTTTTGTCCAAATGGATGTTCTGTTTGACATAGTCATGCAATGAATGTAATTATGCTTAAATAGTAATGTACATCTATTGTCTTCAATTATGATACATCTTAGATTGCTATATTAAATGTTGCCTTTAAGAACCTTTTCAAGTTGTGCCAATGATTGTCATGGCTAGATGCAGATGTACCTCATGGGAAAGTCAGAAGCCTAGGATACTTTGTGAGAGGGGGACACAGCCTCAGTAGGAAACAGGCTTGGAAGAGTAAAAGTGGATCCTCCCATTGTACTCTCTCCCAGAGCATACCAGAAAGATGAATGTTTAGGTATATGTGTGATCTCTTTTGGGAGCCCTAACACAAGTATGTTCACTCCCAAGTCTATTTTGAGCTTGCTGACAACACGCTGAATAAGAGAATATGATATGGACTGTGTTGGTCTGATCTACACCCAGTTATATCCTTTATTTATACCTAATACTTCTCCCTATCCAGCAATTTCCTTCACCAACCTGGATGCTGAACCACAGTGACGAAGCTCCCAGGGGACGGGGGGTGCGCCACGCACCGGGTGCACGGATTTGGGTCACGTGGGGGTGCAAAATTTCCCCCAGCCCCTCCCCCTTCCCCCCCCCATGGTGCCTCCCCACTTACTTGAGGAAACCGAGCAGGCTGGAGAACAAGCCTGCCTGTTCTCGTGGGAACTACATTTCCCAGGAGACCCTGGGAAATGTAGTTCCCACCAGAACAGGAAGGCCTGTTCTGCAGCCTGCTTGGTTTCCTCAAGTAAGTGTGGGGGAGGGGTGCCGTGGGGGGGGTGGATATGATTCCCCCCACAGCGCCCCCTGCAGTGCCCCCACACTTACTTTAGGAAACCAAGCACTCTGGTCCAGCTATGCCTCTACTGTACCATGCTGAGCTTCAGTGGGCTGATGTACATTTATTTGTCAATCATCCACCACTCACAGTACTTGATGGCTCACAGCAAGAGGTGTCTCCACTGACAAATACAGAGTTTGATATAAGGCAGGGGGTCCCCACCATGGTGATCATGAGTGCCATGGTGCCCACCAATACCTTTCTGCCACCCACCCAATGGTTTTGGGCAGCAAATGGGACCATGTGGAGCTTTGACCCAGCAAAGCTTCTAATTGGCCGTTGGTGATTTGATTGCTGGTGCAGATTTTTAAAAAGATTGAGTTGGCAGCAGCTACAATAACAGAAGGATCTTTATTGTGTGGTTGAAGGTAAGCTGTGGCAGTCATTTTGTGGCCGACTCCATCTCCTGCAACAGCCATTTTGTGGCTGCACTTTCCATACTATATCAGAATTCCAAAGAAGCCCTCAGCCTCAGAAAGGTTGGTGACCCCCTGGTGTAAGGCATTACAGAACTTCCTTTTCATCTGTTCTTCTGTGGGGGGCTAGAATTTTGGGGAGCAAAATCAGTGAATATAGAGAGGAAGAGACACCTTTGCTACTGCTTCACATCACCCTCTTTTTAAGTGACTTTGCTTTTTAAAAATTAATATTGAGGCATTATTATGTATAAACTCAGACTGTCAGCATGCTATACAGAAACAAGTATGGGTTCAAAACAGGAAATGACAACAGTATTATAAGGGGGGAAACTGTTGTAAGACTTTTTTTTTAACCCATGTGAGTCAAAAAACAAATGATCAAAGACCCTCGTGGAATAAGCCTGGGATGTTAGTGATCACATGGTGAAATATGTGAACATTTTAAATTGAATGCAACAGGAGAATTATAGGAAACTTAGAAAACTGTGCTACTAGTGGTAGACTGCAAGAGCACATGTAGTACTTTGGGGGCAACATTACTCTTCCTGCCAGACAGATTGACTCCATGTTCCTATTGGATAGAAATGGTTGATTCATGCAATGGAATGATATGCATCATTTCACATAACTTTTATTCTTTTGGTACATTATTGCATTAGTAGAGCTGCACAGAGCTATCTCAAAGTAGATATATTAGCGGAACAGTTTCCTTTTTAATTTGTTCATGCAAATTCAAATACAAATATCGTAAAAATCAAATGCAAACACAAAACACCATAAAACAAATGGCTGTAAACCACCCATTAAGCTAAGGAAAACCTGAGTCTAAATTACGAAATAACTTTTTCCATTCTTTTTGTATTTGATCATACATTATCTAATTTGTGTCAATTTTTAAAATAAAAAGTTAACTTTACCAAAATATTAATCTTTAATCTTACCTAACCAATCATGTAAGTTAGGAATCACTTTTTGATTCCAATTTCTAGCGAAAATCAATATTGCAGCAGTGATTTTAAGAACAATTATAATCTTTTGGTCTATGGGAAAGTTTGATTAAAAATTTAATAAAAGGGATTCTGGCATAAATGGAATTTGTTTTTCCAAACCAGTTGATAGAATTTCCACTACTTGTGACCAAAATGTTGAAGCACAGGTATATTCCCACCATAAATGAAATGCTTTGGGTACACTGCAAAACCAACAACTATTTTCATTTGTTTTGTTAATTTTTGCTAATCTTAAAGGGGAGAGATGCCAATTATATACCATTTTCAGTAGATTTTTCCTACACAAAAGGCTTATGGTAAAGCTGGTATCTTGTGTAAATATGAATATCCATTTCTGATTATCTGAGATATTTCCAATACTTTTATACCAGTTTATTTGAAAGTTATCATCTGGTTTATAAAACAGATCTAATAGAAGCAAATAGATCTTAGACACAACAAATATCATCTAATATCAAACGTTTCTCAAAATGTGACAAGGGTCTGAGCAGGCCAATTGGGGGGGGAATCCCCCTCTGGAGCTGGTGCACCCCTGTGCCAGCATGAGTGCTCATTCCACCAGCACAAGGGGCAAATGTCCCTGCAGGAGCGCAATTTACCCAGATGGCCAGGAAAGTACTACACAACACTGCAGACAGTCACGTAGGTATAGATTTTTAATGGGGTGGGTTCTGAGGGCGGGGCCACACCCCATCCACCCCGGGGGCATGGCCATGCCTCTCCAACCTCAGTGCTTATAAAAGCAGATCTCCGAGGCCAGGGGTGGCAGACTTCCCTGCCCTGCCCCCCCCCCCCCGACTGGGCTCCCAGGCATCAGCCGTCAGTCCCTTCTGCCCTCCCCTCTGGGCAGAGGAGTAGCTAGGGAAAATGGAGCCTGATGTAAAATCTTAGTTTTGCGCGCACACCCCCCCCCCCCCATGGGCGGCTTCTGTGATACTGGAATCCACCCCCAAACAGCCTCACTTTCAATGGTGTATAAACTAGGGGGCCCAGATTCTCCTTTTAAATCCATGCTGAAGGGGGTGGATTTAAAAGGAGAATCTGGGGAAATTGGGTGGTGCCTGCTGTCAGTGGTGCAATTGTTAAGCTAGCAGCACCAAACTTTCAGGGTATCTTTAGGAGACCCTCCTGATGATACCACCCAGGGTTGGTGAAGTTTGGTTCAGGGGGTCCAAAGTTATGGACCCTCAAAGGTTTAGCCCCCATCTTCTATTATAGAATAGAATAGAATAGATAGAATAGAATCACTTTAATGTCATTGTGCACACATATTGTGCCTTGTGTCCACACAACGAAAATACAAAACAGCGAAAATTAGCTCCCAATGGAAACAATGGGGGCACCTCTTTTGGGAGTCCATAACTTTGGACCCCCTGAACCAAACCTCACCAAACCTGGGTGTTATCATCCGGAGTGTTTTCCCCAAAAATCCCTGAAATTGTGGTGCTGCTAGCCTAAAAACTGCACCCCCTGCAGGCTTACAACTGAAAATACAAAAAATACAAAACAAACAGGGGCGGAGCTTCGGACATGTAATGAGGGTTGAACCCGGGAACCCCCCCCCCCTTACCTACATCCTTGACCACTGCACTCACCTGGAAGTGTCCTCTGTTGCCCAGGCTGGCGCAAAATGTTGCACTGGCATGGCCGAGGGCAGGTCAGTGGTGGGGTTGACCTTAGATCACTTCCAGTGCCCAAATGGACTCTGTACGGCAGCAGAAGCACTGGTAGAGGTCCGCCGCGCTTTTTGTGGTGTATCTCTATTCTCCCTTATGGGTGAGTTCTGGGTTTTTTTTACCTTTTTGGGCTTCTCATATCATGGGAAAGTCCTTTGAAGGGTGTGGGTTGCCGCCCACTCATCAGCTCTGGTTTGGGCTTCTTTTCTTAATTGAATGCTCAAATAACTGCTGATTTGGTAATATTCTATTACTATTACTGGAGGTGATGCACAATCAATAATTTATATTTTATCTTAAACCTTTGTATTTGTATACCTTTTATCTTAAACCTTTGTATCTGTATACCTTTTATCTCAGGTTTTTTATTGTTATGATTATTGTTATGCCAAATAAAGGCTTATTATTATTATTATTATTATATTCTATTACGGAAACCTTGAAGTTGTTATTAATCACAACATTGTCATGAGAAACCATTTGCTTATCATTAATCCTGAATTTATAAGTACTGAAACCATTAAAATCTAACTTTCTCAAGGGTATACATTCATCTTTTGGGGCAGCAGTGGCGTAGGAGGTTAAGAGCTCATGTATCTAATCTGGAGGAACCGGGTTTGATTCCCAGCTCTGCCGCCTGAGCTGTGGAGGCTTTATCTGGGGAATTCAGATTAGCCTGTACACTCCCACACACGCCAGCTGGGTGACCTTGGGCTAGTCACAGCTTCTCGGAGCTCTCTCGGCCCCACCTACATCACAGGGTGTGTGTTGTGAGGGGGGAAGGGAAAGGAGATTGTAAGCCTCTTTGAGTCTCCTGCAGGAGAGAAAGGGGGGGGATATAAATCCAAACTCTTCTTCCTCTTCTTCTTCTATTGTTCATATCAACAATAACAGAAGCTAAAGGCAAATCTGGGACTAACTTGGATTTAACTTTATCCCAAAGCTCTAGTATTGCATTTATGAAAATGGTATCATTTTCAGAATATTTTCTTCTGTTTCCTTTCTTAATCCATGGCCTACTACATAATGACAAATTTACAAATTCTAATTTCTAATATTAATTCTTTTAACCATTTTAATTTAGCAGCTTAATCATAAAGCTTGACATTGGGAACTTCAAGTCCTCCTTTGTGATTTTTTATCATACATATTGCTGTATCTAATTTTTGCTTTTTAATTTTTCCATTTTGCCAAATAAATGTGTTACAAATTGTCTGCCACGTTATGAAAAGTTTTTCAGAGATTTTATCAGGATTACTAAAAATTACTAAATTTTAAAAAACCTGGGGCTGTAAGGAAAACTGTTCCCTAAAGCTGAACAGTTTTCTTCCCAGCCCCAGTTATTCACTGCTTCCCTGTGCTTTTCACATGCAGCTAGTGAGATGCACATATTGTTCCTTGCAGTGACACTTTGTGCTGTTGTTGTTCTTGTCATCTTCTGTCCTCTGTTTTCCATATCCCACTCAGCATGTGATGTTTGTGATGTGAGGAGGCAGGTAATGTCTGCATCTCTCTTTTTTCTTTCTTTTAAATCTATTTTTAGAAGCTAATTATTATGGATAAATAAGTGACAAAGATAATAATAGGATTCAAGCTTCTGGGCAGGGAAATTGTTTCACAAAATTTCATGTTGTTTAAGGATTTATGGAGAGCCAGCATGGTATAGTGCAGGGGTAGGGAACCTGCGGCTCTCCAGATGTTCAGGAACTACAATTCCCATCAGCCTCTGTCAGCATGGCCAATTGTACGGATGATGACGATAATAATAAGAAAAGAAAGGAAAGAAAGAAGGAAAGAAACGATGTTGTTTGTTCATCAGCTGATAAACAGACAAAAATATCTGACTATTTTACAGCAGGGTGGAAACCCAAGGATACTATAAAGTATGACGTCCCAATTACAAATCGCTTTGCAGTATTGGACGATAGTTATGGGAACAATACTACTCTAGAGGAAATACCAGAGAGGCTGCAAACAAAGGTTAGGCATTATGTGCCTGATTTAACTAATAATGACTCTTGGATAAACAGCTTCCTGTAAACCAATATGCAGAACTCAAGCAGCTGACTCAATCTCCTTAATTTTTGGAGTCTGGGTAAGAAATATGCAGTACATGCTAGACCAGCTTTCAATAAAGTTGGACTCAGTACACAAGGAGTTACACAAGCGAGCTGCAGCATTTGTAGAACCGTTTAAGAACATTATTCCCTTTATTTGGCAAGCATCTACCCCCAACCCTTGATGGGTTAGGCCAGCCCAAATATGCCACATCTGTGGATTTTCTGTTTATCTGCACATGGTGAACCTTATCCTTCAAAGAATAAAATCTGTCTGATAGCCCACCATCCTTACACAGAGGACTCATTGCCAGTTGTGCATGGACGAACAGAAGAGAGATTATAAGACACTTAGCCTGTATTCTCAACCTGAAACCAAACTGGGCGGATTTCTAGGATTCGCTTTGAGGTTGCTCTCACGGATGGAAACTATTGAAAATACTTCTCACTTTTAACACAATGTAAAAAATCCCCTTGCAAATTATTATTGAAGAGGAAGAAAAGCAAACTGTTTAAACATATTTTTAATCAAGGGCATTTAACAACTCAATAGTATTCCCTTTGATTAATCCAGTGCTCCCAGATAAGAATAAGGATAAGCCTATGATACGACTGGATAAGAAGAAGTGGTCAGCAACAACAACAAGCTCAGATCATCTGCCCTAAAACTCAATTGAGTCAGACTTACTTCTGTTCCTTTAGGAACTCTCCCAAGAACAGAACAGGATGCAATAACCAGTCGGTTAGGTGAACTTAAGGATAAACTACAGGACTTTATGATAGAAGACAGCCATATGGAGACTGAAGCCATCAACAAGCCTCCAACATCTTCAACATCTCCAACAGTGGGCAAACTTGTAGAGGTGCAGGAATCTCAAGAAGCAAGCCTAAATGGAGAGACTTTGGAAAATCCAACTGAATATGAAGTAGATTTGAAACCCCCCAATGTACTACTTCCTACACATGAAATCTGCTGGGTGACCTTAGACTAGTCACAGTTCTTTCAGAACTCTCTCAGCATCACCTGCCTCACAAGGTGTCTGTTGTGGGGAGGGGAAGAGAATGAGTTTGTAAGCCACTTCAAGACTCCTTACAGGAGAGAAAAGTGGTATAAATCCAAACTCCTCCTCCTCCTCCTCCTCCTCCTCTGCTTTTTGCTTTCTTCAGCATAAAGGAATGCACATACAATATTTTGTTGACATACAGTAAGTCAATAGAGGACTGGGCATTACTGCAGTGGCATAGCACCCAGGGGATGGGGAGCGTCTTGCACTGGGTGTGCGCTGGAGGGGGCGTTCCAGGGGTGCAGGGCACACATGTGCCCCGGGCGCAGTTCCCCCTCGCTACAGATCTGCAGTACTGTTTATTTTTTATTTAAAATATTTATTAGCTGCTGTTCTACCTTACAATATAAATAAAATAACAATAATGAAAACCACAATTTAAAACCACAATTTAGCACTGCCACCAAATTAATCAAATGCAGCCCTAAATGCAGTAGTAGTTGATGTTTCAGCACTTGTGAATCAAGTGTCAGAGTGGTCTTTTTGGTCTTACTGGGGTTTTCAGTCTATTGTCACGTACAATCATTATGCCAATTAGGGATAACTTTCAGCCCCATTGGGGAGGAGGAAAAGAGCTTGAGGGAGCAATGGGCTCCTGCGCCAAAGCGTTTGCCCTCCCTGGGGTAATTACCCCAGCTGAGGAGGCAGCCATGCCAGTTGCCACCTGCTCATCATTAGTCAACTCTCACCTGTGGTTTAGGACTGGGAATGCAGCGCCACAGCCCTAAAGGGTGGTGTAAGCCCTGTAAACTTTCCAGCAGTGGGGGAGCATGCGAAGCATCCCACCACCAAGGGCAGTAGATTAACCTGCCCATAGTTCTTTTTTTTTTGCCCATGATTCTTCTTTATCCTTTATGTACACACATGCCCTAGTGAAAGCACTGTATCCTGCT
This sequence comes from Sphaerodactylus townsendi, assembly GCF_021028975.2. NCBI lineage: Eukaryota > Metazoa > Chordata > Lepidosauria > Squamata > Sphaerodactylidae > Sphaerodactylus > Sphaerodactylus townsendi. Next base: position 60,152,057 of record NC_059427.1, read on the forward strand.
CGTCAGCTCTGTATACAGTCAGAATGGAAAGGATTTGTTGAACCTCTGCACTTCTCTATCCTTTGGGTGGGAAAGGTCTGACTGCAATGGGAATTGTATTGTTGGGATGCCATAACATGTGCAGACTGCCCCTAGTAGCAGGAGGCTTAGCACCAGGTGATGTGCACGCTATATAATCACACAGAAAAAAGGAGATATGGGGCAGGACATTGTCATTATCATTGCCGTCAGGAAATGTGACAGAGGCATACACATCAAGCATTAACTCTCCTAGCATTATGAACAGCATTGCAGGCTAATGTGCTCAGCATATCAGGAAAAATGAATTGTCAGTTTACCAACAGATTCCAGAGAGGCTCCCTGCCTGTATTCACAAACCCACAAACTGATTACCATACTTCATTTGGAACAGACATGTGTGCACAGGAAAGATAATGATGGGTCAAGGGTATACAGTGAATTAAAGAGAAGTGGCTTTACTTGGTCAGTGTGCATTGCAGAGAGAATACTATCTCAGAATTTCAGAAGGGTAAAGAGGATCTGGGTGGTAGCAAAATCTTCATACTAGCAAAATTTCAAAGAAATTTAGTAAGGATCAGCAGAAAAAGGCAGAGCTAAATATACAGGTACTGTTATTTCAAACAAAGGCAAAAATATAATTCAAATCAGTCCTGGGGGAAAAGATAGGTGGACAATACAGAAAATACCAGACTGTTGGTTTGGCAGCAAGCAATTAAGATTCACACAGCTGCACCCTGCCCCTGCCAGACTACAGGATGTAGTTGAAGGCCGGCGAGTGGGGCTCACCCCATTGGCAATCTCCACATTGAGATTGCCAATGGGGTGAGCGGGCTCGCTCCACTCCACTCCACTTGAAGGTCAGGCATGGGGCCAACCCACACCGCACCTCCATGTGGAGGAGGGCAGTGAGCGGGGCTTGCCCAATTTGCAATCTCCACATGAAGATTGCAAACAGGGTGAGCCAGTTCACCCTGCCCCATCTCCATGTGGAGGTTGGGTGTAGGGCTGGTCAAGTGTGGAGTTGCAGGCTTTGAGTTGGATCTAGTTGGATGGCAGGGAGCAGCCACAAAATGCCCCCCCCAGAAGTGGTTCCTGGGGCTTGAGTCCCCCCTGCCCCCCCCCCCAGATATACTATTGGCTAAAGTGAAATACAAATAGCTCCACTATTAAGTTAACATTTCGCACATAATGATGTGAGTTCATCAGACCTGATCTACCTGAACAAGACTGCAAATGAATGCTTTACTCTCAAAAAATACTCATTTGATTTCTTATGCTGACCTATGTTATATCAAAACTGCAATGGGAAAAGTCACAATGCAGAAGGGAGAACTGTACATTTTTATAAACTGGTGGCACAATTGCCCTATCAAATATACATGGAATGGGAAAATGTTATGTAAAACTGCCATATTTTGGTGTGGTAGTAATATGTGGTTGTTATGCCTATGAAGGTAGCAACGGTGAGATCATATTCAGCACGTGTTTCAACTATTGTTATAAGTTAAAACATCTTTTAACATCTTTTAACTATTGTTAACATAAACTGAACATAAATTCAGTGTTAATCTGCCCAATTTATCCATATATATCTTAGATAAACAGGCAACCTCAGAGTATGAAAGATAATTAATTATTCAGCTATAGAAAATAAGAACAAAATACGAAGAATTTATAAGGGAACAGTATGTTGTCTTTGCTGAGTTTTGATCGTTTTCACCACAGACCAACTCAGCAAATTTGACATGCTAGGAGATGTTGAGCAGCAGAAAGAGCAAGAGGCCAAATTAAGCATAGTGTGTCCAAGTTTGGGGGGGGGGGGGTGTTTAAAGGATCTAGGAGTTGTCCATTGCTTCAAATCCATTGCAATCATGTAGGGTTCCCATGTAAGCATTACTGAAACACATCAAAGGAAATTTTACCATGTCTGTTTTTAATTAGGATAGAAGAGGATAGAATGGCTACCCCGCAATATAAATGGCAACAGATACCCCATAAGGATGGTTATACCCCCCACAAGGATCACTGCATGCCTTTCTGAATTTTTGTTTCATTTCAAAGTATCGAAAGCATTAAGCAGTCATTCTGTCCTAATGAGAAGCTGGGAAAGCTGTAATTCAGACAAACCATGGTACACAGAAAATACCAATTAAAGGGTACCCAGAGAATTTTTTTAAGTGTAACTGAACACAGGTGGTGTATGTTGTGAAGAACAGAGTAATGAACAGGTGCAGAGAGAGGATTTTGCTCATAAACTGGGCTGGAATAAGCTAATCATAGGCAGCAACAGAATCTGTTTTTGTGAAACCAACCTATTACCGGTAAACATTGTAAACTGTCCATTGTAATGAAGATATGTATAAATCAGGGCTACAAAGCCAGAGTGTAATCAAAACTAGATCATGCTTTCACTCCTTCTGCACAAGCAAAATAATGCATTTTCAAACCACTTTCACAACTGTTTGCAAGTGGATTTTGCTATTCCACAAGCTTCAAAGAGCACTGAAAGCAGTTTGAAAGTGCATTATTCTGCATGTGCGGAATGAGCCTCAGTGCCATTCTAAGCAGAGTTCCACCCCTTTAAGAGCTTACTTCAAGTAAGTGTTCTTAGGATTGTACCTGGTGTAGAGTACTGGTATAACAGTCATTTTAGCTTCTAGGAACAGTTCAGGCTTGATTTGATCTAGAACCTATTGATTTGTCTTTTTTGGCAGTCCATGGTATCCTTAAAACTCTCTTCCAGCACCACATTTCAAATGAATCAACTTTATTCCTGTCAGGTTTTTTCACTGTCCAACTCCCACTCATGTACATAGTAATGGGGAATATTATAGTATGATTTTTCTTGTTCTTGATCACCATTGAAACATCCATACAGTTAAAGATCTTTTCTAGCTCCTTCATGGCTGCCTTTTCCAGTCTCAACCTCCTTCTTATTTCTTGGTTGCAGTCTCTCTTTTGATGGATGATGGACCTAAGGAATCTTAAAACAATTTCAATTTCTTCATCATCAGCCTTAAAGTTGTATAATTCCTCAATAATTATTATTTTGTATACTTGAAGTTCAGCTGTAATTTGGCTTTGGTACTTTCTGCTTTAAATTTCACTAGGAATTATTTCAAGTCTTTGCTATTTTCTGCCAACAGTGTGGTGCCATCTGTGTATCTCAAATTGTTAATGTCTTTTCACCAATTTTCATTTTACCTTCATCTAAATCCAATCCAGTTTTCCTTATAATATGTTCTGTATATAGATTGAACAGATTGGGAGATAAAAATACATCTCTGTCCAACACCCTTGCCAATTGGAAACCATTCTGTTTCTCTATATTTTGTCCTAACAATAGCCTCTTGTCTAGAATGTAGAATGTGCATCAAAACAATTGGATGCTATGGCACATCAATTTCTTTAAAAACCAACCAAACCTTTTCATGATCCACATAGTCAGAAGCTTTGCTGTAATCTATAAAACATAAGCTGATTCTCTTTTGTGCTCCAAAAATCTACATAAATTTGCCATATGATCTCCAGTGACTAATCCAGCTTAAAATGCAAAAAAGCCTCCCTGCCACTTGGAAGCCCTCATTGAGCTTAATACACTTACACTACCTTTTCAATGGCGTAAGTCTGAAGCTCCGGCTGCCAGCACAATGAGGTCAATGGACGGGAGGGAGCCAACTAATGTCAGCTCCTCCCCTGGCATGCCTCCAGACTGCCTCTGCTATGCCATGGGCAGGGGACACAGGGATGTTGGTGCAGCATCCTGTGCTGTGTCCCAGAGAGGGTTGCCACTCATCAGTAAATGCACCCTCCCCTGCTGGTGCGGCATCCTGTGTTGCATCCCACTGCCAAGTAGGGTAGCCACTCGCCAATGAATTCACCCCCTCCCCCCGCTGGTGTGGCCTCACGCCACTGTGGATGGGGCGGCAAGTATCTCTAATATTCCATTAATTATTCAGGACAAACAACAAAATAATCTCATTTTAACATATCAATTGTTCTCTTTACTCTTCAGTCTTTCCCTGTTCTAACTCCCTGTGTTACAAACTGAAACTGACAAATATCTTTCTGATGGTTACCTTAGGGGTTTCCCCCTACTTCATTTTCACCCTTACAAATGGCCTGTTTCACATACTTGGCATCCTTTAAAAAATGACATCTTGGCTTTTGCCATTCATGTAATGCTGCAGCGCAGTGAATAAATTCAGACAGTCCACCAGAGGACACAAAAGATCACTTTACAGGAAAGGCACTTTAACTCTGCTGGTCAGCCTTACTAATGACAGGCAGGGTTTATATACATGACTATATCCATCAGATCCGTGATGTGAAAACAGCTTGATTCAGATTCACCATCATTCTTATAAATAAGGGACATTACTTTCTACCACCTTCCAATTATGCCGGTTGAGACTGCAAAATATGCAGTACTGTAATACACAGGGTGAGGAGGGTTTATTTATCCTTACCTTATTAACCCTATACCCTTGTTGCTTGAATCTATAACTAGACCTCACACCTCTTCTGCTGCTGCTCTCTAGGTTGAGTCAGAATAGTCAAGTAAAATGATCATCCCATAAATATATCACTATGCTGTCTAACTGTCTTCGCAAGTTCCCTGTCACTTTCAACCAAAATGTTAAGTTGTCAGTCACAATCACATTTCAATCTTCCTTTTTTTTGATTCTACATGAGAACTGATGTATTCTACATGAAGTGGAATTTTACTACTTCATCCATCAATTTCTCCATAAAGTGGTGTATACACATTTTCAAATGCTGGATGGTTTTTTTGTTTCATATTTAAACCGCTCTTCCCTGTACAAAAGTGTGGAGAGAAAAAGCTTGTCAGTTTTATTAATCCTATTACCAGATAAGTGCTGTCAGAAAAACGCTCCTCTGCTCTCCAGTAAAAGTGACAAAGTTGGAGGTAAAGCTTTGGCCCTTTCCCCACTTACCTTAAGCCCCGCGCTACTCGAGGAGAGTAGCGCGGGGTCCCTCGGCACTCCCCACTGAGAGGGGTGGCGACAGCGCAGCCGCCCTGAAGCTGCTGCTGTCGCGCCCCTCAGCGCGCGGCATCCCAGACGCTCTTCTGAACGGCGCCTTTTGACGACCCCGCACAGAGCCTGGGGTCTTGGGGACGCCTGGGCGTGCGCCTGGGATGCCGTGTGCTGAGAGCAGCGCGCGGCATAGGGGGGATGGAAGCGAGTGGGGAAAGGCCCTTTGTCTCCTTGCTTTTCTCTGGGGAAACTGAAAAGCCTTTAGCTTTCATTGGGGAGCAAAGGGGGAAATGAAGGAAATGGCTATTAAGCAAGTCCAGGCCAAGTTCCAGTGTAGCATGGGTCACCACCTGGGACAGGCTACGCCAGTCAGAAGTGGTGCAAATACTAAACAGTAAAATTATACCTGTGAATAATGGTAATCCATATTAACTGACACAGGTGGAAATACCTGAATGCTTTCCCCCTCCTGTTTTTTTCTCTCTCTCCCTTTCTGTCTGATTACTTGGAAAATAACACAATCAGTGCAATAAGCAGATAATCTTTGCAAGTTTGTATGAAAGGAAAAAAAAACTCTGTATTTTTGTGACAACCCCCTCCCCCGTACCTTCTTATGATAATTACCCACCCAGCAAAAACTGCTAAAAAGCCCTGCTATTGAGTGTAAGAATGAGAATGAAATGACTCAGCTAGACATCTGGTGCCCTGCTCTTCTGGTTATTTCTTTACTCACAATAGTCTTGTTATTTTGGTCTTCCTATTCTTTATACGTTAAATCAGCCTACTGTCTCTCACACTGCCAACTTCCCCAGAGCAAAACTCAGGCTTTAACATAAATATACATATATAAGATTCACATTGTTTTAATGGATGCTAGTTCATTTTAGGTTGGCATTTGTTAGTTTAAGTGCAGGTGAAGACTGGCTTTGGGAAAGTCATCTCAAGAATATATCAATTAACTGCTGCATCCAGCAACACAGATCAACAACTTCAAAGATAAAGCATGAACTATGAGGGCCATTATGAGTATGTGTAATTTCTGTTGCAAAAAAAGAATGATGGTGCAAGGGTTAAAGTGCTGGACTAGGATCAGGGAGAACATGGTTTGAATTAGGAGGGGTAGCTAATTCCCCAGAGGACAGGGTCAGAATTCAAAATGACCTGGACAGATTAGAAAACTGGGCCAAAACTAACAAAATTAATTTCAACATAGATAAATATAATATACTACACTTAGGCAGAAAAAAAGGAATGCAGATAGGATGGGTGACACCTGGCTTGATAACGGTACATGTGAAAGGAATCTGGGAGACTTAGTGGACCACAAATGAGTCAGCAGTGTAATGTGGCAGCCAAAAAAGCCAATGTCATTCTGGGCTGCATCAATGGGAGTATAGTGGCTAGATCAAGAGACATAATAGTACTACTCTATTCTGCATTGGTTAGGCCTCTCCTGGAATACTGTGTCCAGTTCTGGGCACCACAATTCAAGAAGGATATTCACAAGCAGGAACATGTCCACAGGAGGGCAACCAAAATGGTAAAAGGTCTGAATTCCATGTCCTATGAGAAGCATCTTAGGGAGATGCATATATTTAGTCTGAAGGATAAGGGGTGATGTTTAAATAATGTTTAAATAATGGAAGGGATGCCATCTTGAAGATGGAGCAAGCTTGTTTTCTGCTGCTCCAGAGACTGGGAAAAGAGATTCCACCAAAACCTCAGAAAGAACTGGCAGTAAGGGCTGTTCAACAGTGGAATATACTGCCTTGGAAGGTGGTGGAGTCTCCTTCTTTGGAGGTTTTTAAACAGAAACTGGATGGCCATATGTCAGGTGTGCTTTGATTGCGTATTCTTGCAGGTCAGGGGGACCTGATGGCCTTTGCAGTCTCCTCCAATCTATGATTCTATGAATCCCCTCTTGTGCCATGTAAGCTCACTGGGTGATCTTAGGCCTGTCACACACTCTCAGCCTAACCTACCTCACAGGGCTATTGTGAGGATAAAACAGGGGAGAGGAAAATGATATAAGTCACTTTGGGTCCCCGCTGAGGTGAAAAGTAGGAAACAAACAAACACCACAATGCCACATATGGTCCTTATTACAGTAGGCATCTTAATGGACTCAGGAAATAGAAAATCATTACAAACATTAGGAACCAGAAGACATCAACTTGTATCTCACCAAGATCATCAGTAGGAGTGATCTTTTATTTTAGATCTTCTGGCAACCTGAACTCTGCAATATGTACAGTTGTTAGACTATGAATATTTATAATTAACCAAACCAAATTAACAAAATGGACATTAACTTTGGATCAACATTGTTTTGCCCAGAAACTATCACCCCGGCCTTTGGAAATGTTCTAGACATTTTATAATGTGACCCTGTGCTTTACAGGGACATTTTCCAAATGTGTGCACAAATAAATGTACAGCACAGAAACAAATGATTTTGTTTGTGTACAGTATCCTTGTGTGTGTACAGAGAGAGGGAGAAAGAAATCCATCTTTTATGTGAAAGTCACTGAGCCACTGTGCCATTTGGCCTTTTGTACATGATTTTAATTTTAAAACTTGATTTAAATCAGTATCTTCTTAGTTATTTAAATAGTCCATTCTATATATTGATCAGTAACGCACTGTCTTTGAGTGGTAAAAGCACACTACCAATGCATTTTTGATTTGGTCTCTTTTGGGCAGGGAGCAGGGCATTGTTTTACCATAATGATGCATTCAAAGTCCTCTGCAAGACCACATAACAATAATGCTCACAGTACAACTGTGTAACAAATATTACCACCCAATGTTTTTTCTTTAACAGTGGCAATTTCATAGAGGCCTAGTGCATAGAAACCGATAAACCTTTACTTCACGATTCTTTCTTAATCATTTACCAATAATTCCATATAATGCTGAACTATTACAAAAGGAGTTGGTATGACGTTTAATTGAACCCTGTCTCCCCCCACAGATTTACTGTGTTGTCTTTTCTACATTTTTTACTTAAATCTTTTTGTCCATCTCTAACTAAAATTACCATCTTTGTTCATTTTTGATAAAGCTGGTACTGTATTGAGTTCATGTGTGAGCCAGAGCAAGCAGTACCCTGTTTCTAAATTCCAATAATTCTTGTAACTTTTGAAAAACACACACACACAAAAGGATGAATGGAAATGCAAACAAAAAACAAATATTAGACAATTAGAAGGCAGAAAAAACATCAGAGAAGATAGCTCAGATCAAAGTAACAGAAAGGGTAAAAAAAGAAAATAGACAATGGTTATTGAAGGATCATTTTAACAGCAGTATGCTGAAGCACAAAAGATGTTTTAAAGTGGGAAAGAAAAAATGAGGAATAAGATCTGTAGTTAAAAAGCAGAAGCAAAAATCCATGACAAGCACAGGCATAATAAAGTGCTCTGTTAGAAGCACAGCATTACAGACTAGGATCCAGTGCAGCACAAGCACCACTGACAGAAGAGGAGCAAGGGGAAACTGCACCTGGGGCATGCGTGCACTCTGTGTCCCTGCTGCAGCATCACCCATCCCCGGCCCACCCGAAACGCCCTCGGAATGCCACGCTTTGCCACTCTTCTACTGCTGCTCCACCCGGGGCGTTCCCCCCCATCCTGTGGGTGCTACGCCACTGACCACTGACCTATATAAATGGCAATTTCTTGCCACCCTCCTCCTTTTGGAGACTTCTATATGACCTCTGAAAGAAGCTCCTGTGGATCAGTGGACCAGCAGAAGCATTAAGAGAACTGAACAGGGGAGCTGCAGTGGGAGTGAGAATTGGCAAAAATCATCCACCTACTTTTCTGCAACTAGCAGTCTGGAAACAGGTTAGGATCCAAGTCAAGGTATTTATTGATTGTATTGTCGAAGGCTTTCATGGCTGGATTCAACTGGTTGTTGTGGGTTTTCTGGGCTGTGAGGCCATAGTCTGGTAGATCTTGTTCCTAACATTTTGCCTGCATCTGTGACTGGCATCTTCAGAGGTGTATCACAGAGAGCAGTCTGTTATACACTGTGTCCAGTGAGAAGAGAATGTTTAGTGGGGTCCATGTCCCAGGGTGGGGAACTAATCAGTAAGTGTTTTGGTGGAACTTGCTATGCAAAAGTTTGGTTGACTGCATTGTAATGTGTGTGGGGTTTATCAGTTCATTTGAAGATGCCAGCCACAGATACAGGTGAAACATTAGGAACAAGACCATGGCCACACATGCCGGAAAACCCACAACAACCAATATTTATTCATTGATCAATTGCATAGGACCCCTAAAACAGTTTGACCTCCATCTTTTTCCCTCCCTTCCTACCTCAATTAATATCTCTTTTCCGAATATTTATCACCATCTTGTTGAAACTTTAATTGATGTTTTAAAGTTTTAAACTATGTTGAATTTTATTTTTCTAGCATATTGTAGAATGATGGAGTAGTTACTGGCAAGCCACCCTGAACCCAGAAGGGGAAGGGTGGCATAGAAATTGCATTAAATAATAAATAAATAGTTATCCTGCACGTTCTCCCTGAAGTTTATGGTAGCATATACAATTCAGAGTTCTTATTAACAGGCCTTTTCTACTATCCCAGATTCTATATCACTACACAAATTTTCCCCAAAGAACACCTCATTGACCTTACTTTACTCTGGCCGTTTCCGCATGGCCTTTTTATGGCGCCCTGGGGACGGGATAAACGCCGTCCCCAGGGAGCCATTCGCACAGGCGGCGCTGCTGCAACACAGCAGCGCCGACCTGACTGCGCTCCCCCTCCCCAGGGCGGCGTCAGGCCGCCCTAAAAAACAACCCTTTAAAGGGTTGTTTTTGCCGTCAATAGCTGTTCCCCGCGACGCGGTGTGAACCGGGCGACCGAACACGCTAAAGCTTCCTTTCGTTCACTTCACCTTGTCCCTGTCCTCAGCCTGCTGGTTCTGCAGCCCCTCCCTCACTGTCCTCCGACCCCTGGAGGTCGGAGGGCAGCGTGGGCGGGGCTTCAGAGGCCAGCAGGCTGATGACGGGGACAAGGTGAGTGGGATGGGGAAGGGGGCAGAGGCGGCTCCATGCGGAGCCGCCTGTCCTCCGCCGGCCTCCCCTGAGGCCGCACGCACGCTTGCGTGAGAACGGCCTCCGCCCCCACGCTGGCAGAATTCTTGCCGGCGTGGGGGCGCCTCGGGGGCCGTGCGGAAACGGCCTCTGTTTATCCTCTTAAGCCACCATCTTACCTGTGCTTATTCCAGTTATTCTCAGGGGTGTGATAGATGCATGATGCTCTTAGCTTGCAGGGAACAGTGTGTTCCTTTGACATTAGCATTGCCAATCTAGAGAAGCTAGGAGAGAAAGAGAGGTATGTGGACCTAGAAGAACAATCCCACTCCTGTGTTGACACCTCTTCTGCTGCCTTGGAGATTTCTCAAGGTTGAAGGTGTCTGTGTTGAGGAGAGACACAATTTCTTCAGTGAGATTCCTCCCACAAATTATATCCTCTTAAACAGAAAATAACCCTCTGAGGTTGGGGCTGAGTTTTTGATAGTAGGTAGATAGTAGGTAGATCATTAGGAATCAGTGATAGGCATTTTGACCTTATGGTGACTTGCCTGCCTGGTGCAAACATGCAAACATCACTGTCTAGATAAGTCAGTGGTGGCAAATCTATGGCACGGGTGCCAGAAGTGGCACTCAGAGCCCTCTCTGTGGGCACGCACAGAGTTCGTCAAGTGGGGGGAAATTGCCCCCCGCACACACACACAACTAGGCTGGTCTGGGCCACAGGACTTGATTATTAGCATTAAACCTAAGACCTAGTTTTGGGGAAGCAGCGTAGGTAACCATATTAAGTGTTGTTAAACCCCAATGATTTTCATGCGAAAACTAAAACGCAATCCTTTACCTGGGAGTAAGCTTGGTTGCTGACAATAAAGCTTGCTTCTGAGTAAACCCTCCTAGGGTCGTGATTCACCCATTGGAACAGTTGCACGGTTGATTCAAAGCAAAACCACCAACTACCACCAAGCTTATTCCCGAGTAACGCACGCTTCGGAGCCAACCATTTTTTCTAAACTAAGTATTCAGGCTAAATTGCCGAGTTGGCACTTTGCAGTAAATAAATGGGTTTTGGGTTACAATTTGGGCACTCAGTCTTGAAAAGGTTCGCCATCACTGAGATAGGTTGATGGATAGTACTTAGAAGGAATCAGCCGGTGCGGTGCCTGTTGACATTAATGACATTGGGAACTATAGTTGTGTGACCCTGGCTGAAAAATGTATGTAACTAAGTGGAAACAGTTTTATTCATTTGCTCCCAACATTCCAGGGAACTGCGCTTTCCTGATAGGGGTCTATCAGCTCGCGCCAGCATGGCCAATTGGCCATGCTGACAGAGGCTGATGGGAATTGTAGTTCCTGAACATCTGGAGAGCCGCAGGTTCCCTACCCCTGCGCTAGCCTTTCAGTTCTGTATATGTGGACCAACCTACCTGACGACTTACTGCATTATGTTCTATCTTGTTTAGACCCTAGAGCCAAATTTCTCACAAGAATGCTGATGGACTTAAACAATTTCTCAGATTCAGAAAAACTGCCCTTTCTCCTTTCTTACCCTGACCCAAATGTTTCCTATAGGGTTGATAATTAGGAATTTTTGCTTTGGCAGCTAGGAGGATATGGACCAGATTTACATTCAAAGAGAAAAATAACTCAACTGATTAGTTTCTTTTATTTTCTTGTATCTGGTTGGTTATATTGTTAAATCTGTAAGAGATGAAGTTCTAGATCTATTAGAACCATGGCTCAAAAGATTCAAGCCTCCCCCCCACACACATCCTTCTACCAACATGACATGATCCAGTAGAGCCACTATTTGCCTAATGAGGAGAAATAAGGAAGTATGGAGTACAGCAAAGAAGTGGCTCAAATAGTACCTCCCATCATTGGTTTGAAGGTCCCTGAGAGAGATAGTCCCTGAGTCATGAAGCTCACTGGGAAATCTTAAGCCAGACATGACCTCTCAAACTAACAGTTGCTGTGTGGTTAAAGGGAGTGGGAAAGAAGTATATATTTCCCTGAAGTTCATGAATAATGGGTGAAATCACAATATAAAGAAAATAACTTCAAAACTTATGATTATACAAAAGAGTACTACATTTATATGTACATCACAGACACTAATCTAAGGCAAATAAAAGCAGGAAATAAAAGCAACTAGTGCTTCTAAAATCAAATCTGTCTAAATAAATTGGAAAATCTTTTTCTAGCTTTAGTGAACTAAATCTAGATGAGCAAAACCTCTACTGATCTAAAAACACTAAACAATATTCCCACTGATATTTTTCATATTTTAAAAATTAATACATAAACCAGGAAAATTAACATGAATCTCTCCTCTCAGTGGAAACCCTTGGTATCTTCACAAAGTATAATCTAAACAGCAATTTACCATTGGAAGAAGGGGAAATAACTAAAGAACCCTGGGGGCAAACTCCAACTATCATAGCCAGCATTTAAACATAGCTAGGCAAGTTAGAAATCAAATTCACAGCATGCTCTGTTTACTTCCTGCTAGCATGGAGAAAAGCTGTCTTTTTCCTCTAAAGAAATTTGCAGTGGAATGGGCAAGCTGTCAGACTCTGTAGATAAATGATTATTTAAATAGCTCACAAAACATGAGACAATGTTGAGAAACTTGTCAAGCACAAACCACAGATAGCTATTTAATTTTGCAAAGACTTTTCCTAATAGCCCAAGAGATCAACAAAGCTCACACATTTTAAATTATCATTGTTTTAATTTCACATTATACAAGCTGTTTATATATTCACACTTTTAAAATTCAGTCTCATATGAAAATATGCCATTTTGTATTTTTCTCCAGTAAAGGATACATCAATTATTGGAAACAGTTTTGCAAACAACTTTATTAATGCATGCACTGATTTTGAGGAAAGTGATACTGAAGTTCATAATATGTAAATTCCAACAAACTGCAATGTATTAAATAGCAATGTAAAAACTCATGGGCAGCCCAATTCAGTTAAGAGAGGGGAACTCAGTGATGGCTGGGGATGGTGCAGGGGAAGTGACACTGACTGCGCCACCGCCAATGGAGTTCTGGGCAGTGCAGCAAGCAACAGGGAAGAAAACCCCACTTTCTCTTTAAAAAGCTCCATAGCACAAACTGACTTATGCTACGTATTCCATGATGTAAGTCAGTGTTGGGGCATTCCTGGGCTAAAAGCCCAGTGAAAGCTGTACTCCAAGGAACACCCCTGGCCTGTACCTCCCTACAACTGGTGTCTGCTCATAAGCTAGCATAGTTTCCCCGGCAGCGACCATCTCTGGATTTGACTGCTGCAGAGCTGTGTAGCAGCCACATGCCGGAGTCTTTACTCTATGCTGGCATAGGAATATTTTACGCTGGCAGGAGGGGTGGCAAATGTGCTGGCATGGGCCGCTGCCAAAGGCTGATTCGGTTCCCCCTCCCAGTATGGATTGGGCTGTAAGTATAGTAGTATGTTTCGCAATGATTCCCATATCCATGAGTTGGGATTCACAAGTAGAGCAAGGGAGAGTAAGTCACCAATAAGGATACAATACAGCATAAGTTACTAAAGAAAAGTAACCTGCTTTGATCACAGATAATTAATTCTTTCTAGAGCTATGCTTTTTAAAGCTAAGAACTTATGGCCAATAATAGGGTTGTCAAGAGCTTTTGACAAAAAATGTATAGTAATGGGTCTCTGGTCTCAGTATTTTAATTCTTAATTCAATTAACTATGATAGTTCATTGCACAGCAGGACATATGTGTCCTTATTAAATAGTAGAAGGAAATCCCTCTATTTGGCAGCACCTGCTATGTAAATTTCAATGCACACAATATCAATAAAAAGACTTATTAATTCCACCTTTCAGCATGGCAAATAAAATTTACTACTGTCCCATTTTCAAGAGAAATAACAACTGACAACAACAGTTGTGATCCCTCTCCAAAAATAATAATGTCCCTACTTATTATGGACAGACTTCCCAAAGTATGAACACGGCAAGAGATTAACAGCTTTTGGCTGAAGAGATGGTTTTCCCCTTTGATAATTTTATGTATTTCTAAAAAGGTTCTATGAATTTTTAAACAGGTTTTATGAATTTTAATAGATTTTATTGTGACAGGTTTTAGTTGTTTTCACATTGTGTTGGATTTTTATATTGTGTCAGTTCAGTACTCATAAAAACTTGGACCAGATACCAAAAATATGTTTTTCCATCTTTCCAAGGAAATCAATGAGATTCTGGGCTGCATCAACAGGAGTATAGTGTCTAGATCAATGGACATAATAGTACCACTCTATTCTGCATTGGTTAGACCTCACCTGGAATACTGTGTCCAGTTCTGGGCACCACAGTTCAAGAAGGATATTGACAAGCTGGAACAGGTTCAGAGGCGGGCACCACAATGGTAAAAGGTCTGGATTCCATGTCCTATGGGGAGTGGCTTAGGAAGCTAGGCATGTTTAGTGTGAAGAAGAGAAGGCTAAGTAGTGACATGATAGCCATGTTTAAATATTTGAAGGGATGTCATGTTGAAGATGCCCTTCGGGGGTGGGCAGTTTATCAAATTTAATAAATAATAATAAATATTAATAAGATGCAACAAGCTTGTTTTCTGTTGCTTCAGAGACTAGATAAGGAGTGATGGATTCAAAGTACAGAAAAAGATATTCCATCTGAATATTAGGAATAACTTTTTGACTGTAAGGGCTTTAAGTGGAATATACTGTAAGTGGAATACACTGCCTTGGGGTGTGGTGAAATCTCCTTCTTTGGAGGTTTTTTAATAGAGGCCATCTGTCAAGGGTGCTTTGATTGTGCATTTCTGCATGGCAAGGGGTTGGACTTGATGGTCCTTGTGGTCTCTTCCAACTCTATGTAACCCGTCCTGAGACCTTTGGGTATAGGGAGGGATAAAAATACATAGAATTAAATAAATAACTTTCTGACAGCTATTGTTACAACTGTTTTTCAAGCCAACATCAATCAAGACATCTCGTGTCATGTTTCATTCATAACAACCACAACAAGAAGAAATGTTTGGATTTATATCCTACATTTCTCTCCTGTAAGGAGACTCAAGGCAATTTTCAAACTCCTTTCTCTTCTTCTCCCCACAACAAACACCTTACGAGGTAGGTGGGGCTGAGAGAATTCTGAAGAACTGTGACTAGCCCAAGGTCACCTAGCAGCTATCATATGTCGGATTGGGGAAACAAATCTAGTTCATCAGATAAGAGTCTGCCGCTCATGTGAAGGAGTGGGGAATCAAATCTTTTTCTCCAAATTAGAGTCAACTGCTCTTAAACACTATACCACACTGCCGCAAGAGACTCATGACATGCATATCAGCTCCGATGTGAATCCAGTGCATGAGCAGAAACAAAGATTTTCTCATTCATTGCAATCTCAGTGACCATTATATACACACCACATTATGGTGCATACAGCACTACCCCTGGCATTGCAATATACAAGGGAAGACTGAGAGTGCCAAGAAAAGGTAGAGGCTTCCCCAAAAGATGTGGACTGGAGTAATAGGCGTTTTCTGTATAGTCCAAATATCCTGGGATGTGCAAGTGAAATATCCCAGTTTGTGCAAGATTTTCGCATGGTTCCTGGTCCTAAATTGGGGCTGCTTTGGGGCTGCCCCATGATATTTCCCTTATCCTAGGATTTTCAGAAATTGCCAAATTGGAGGTTCTTTTTTTAAAATCCTGCGGTGAGCCAGCTAGAGCCTGCTACCGTGGAAAAACCAATCAGGAGCAGATCCAGTTTATTTTTCCCGCCCAGCTGCCTGATTTCCCTGCTTGACGTTCATTCAAGCTGCCACTCAAAAACAATAGCCAATCAGAACATGGGACACTGAGCATGCTGATAGGTGTTTGCAGCTGCCACTCAAAAACAACAGCCAATCAGAATGTGTGACACTGAGAATGCTCATTATTATACTTTCTACATGTTTACAAAATGTGGCTGACAAGGTATTTCAGTCAGTATTAATGCTGATTCCCAAAATCCCCTGAATATTGGCCTTAACTAAGGTGGCTGATTACTTAGCTACAAATGCTGCCGTTTCACAGACGAGGAAGTTACAATGTGTTTATGATCTTGTGAGATACGCTTAAAGCTGCCACTCAAAAACAACAGCCAATCAGAACGCGGGACACTGGGCATAAGAGGCTTGCAGCTTGCAACTTGCAGCTGCCACCAAAAAACAACAGCCAATCAGAATGTGGTATACTGGGCATGAGAGGCTTGCAGTTTGCAGCTGCCACTCAAAAACAACAGCCAATCAGAATGCAGGACACTTGCAATGTGAATACAGAAGTCCCAGGCTCATGGGAAGAAATGTGAGTATTTCATCCTGGTCTTCCTTCATGGAAACGCGCAGCCATGTGAAGGGAGGAGCCAGGGACGTAGGTATAGATTTTTTATGGGGGGGTTCGGGGGGCATGGCCACGCCTCCTCAAGCCCCAGGGCATGGCCACACCTCCCCACCCACCCCAGGGCATGGTCACGCCTCCCCAAGCCCCACCCCTGGCCTAGCGCTTATAAAAGCAGCTCTCCGAGGTCGGGGATGGCAGACTCCCCTCCCCTCCCCTGCCCCTCCCCTCTGGGCTGAGGCATAGAGGGAAAATGGAGCCTGGTGCAAAATCTGAGTTTTGCGCCGCCCCCCGCCCCCCGGGCAGTCGCTGTGATGAAGGAATCCACCCCCAAACAGCATCACTTTCAATGGTGTTTAAACTAGATCCACCTTAAAGGGAGAATCTGGGGAACCTAGTTAAACAACATTGAAAGTGATGCTGTTTGGGGGTGGATTATCCCCCACCCTGAAACAGCATCACTTTCAATGTAGCGTAGTGGTTACGAGCAGGTGCATTCTGATCTGGAGGTACCAGGTTTGATTCCCTGCTCTGCCACTTGAGCTGTGGAGGCTTATCTGGGGAATTCAGATTAGCCTGTGCACTCCCAAACACACCAGCTGGGTGACCTTGGGCTAGTCACAGCTTTTCGGAGGTCTCTCAGCCCCACCCACCTCACAGGGTGTTTGTTGTGAGGGAGCAAGGGCAAGGAGATTGTAAGCCCCTTTGAGTCTCCTACAGGAGAGAAAGGGGGGATATAAATCCAAACTCTTCTTTTTCTTCTTCTTCTATTGTTCATATCAACAAAACTGAGGACCTCAGATTCTCCCCTTAAATCCATGCCGAAGGGGGTGGATTTAAAAGGAGAATCTGGGGAAATTTGGGGGGTGCCTGCTGTCGGGGGTGCAATGGTTAAGCTAGAAGCACCAAACTTTCAGGGTATCTTTAGGAGTCTCTCCTAATGATACCACCCAGGTTTGGTGAAGTTTGGTTCAGGGGGTCCAAAGTTATGGACCCTCAAAGGTGTAGCCCCATCTCCTAAGCTCCCATTGGAAACTATGGGGGATGGGGGCACCCCCTTTGGGAGTTCATAGCATTGGACTCCCTGGACCAAACTTCACAAAACCTAGGTGGTATCAATAAGAGACTCTCCTGATGATCCCTCCCAGGTTTGGTGAAGTTTGGTTTAGGATGTCCAAAGTTATGGACCCTCAAAGATGTAGCCTTCATCTTTTATTAGCTCCCATTGAAAACAATGGAGGATGGGGCACTCCCTTTGGAAGTCCATAGCTTTGGACCCCCTGGACCAAACTTCACAAAACCTGGGTGGTATCAATAAGAGACTCTCCTGATAATGCATCCCAGGATTGGTGAAGTTTGGTTCAGGGGGTCCAAAGTTATGGACCCTCAAAGGTGTAGTCCCCATCTTAGTTCCCATTGGAAACTATGGAGGATGGGGACACCCCCCGGGTAGTATCATCAGGAGAGTCCCCCAAACAATCCCTGAAAGTTTGGTGCTGCTAGCCCAAACAATGCGCCCCCTGCAGGCCAAAAACCAAAAAAGCACTAAAACGTTTTAAAAACCCACAAACAGGTGGGCGGAGCTTCGGACATGAATGGGGGGGTTCAAACCCGAGAACCCCCCCCCCTTACCTACGTGCATGGGAGGAGCTGGGATAAAATTACCCAAAAATTTACAATCCCAGTTTTACCCCGGTGTAATTATGCTGTGCAGAAAACGCCATAGTGCTGAATCCTGATTTAATTGAATTGAAAAATTTGGTGAATGGTTATCAGGGATGGTATCAGGGACTAGCATGGGTAACATGGCCAGGCAAATGAGTCACCCAAACCAGAGGCATTTACTTTATCCCATCCCATAGGAATGAAGGATTGTTCAGAGGTCGCTTTAATGCTGCTAGCAATCTTCCATTTTGTTTCTAGGCATGGTGATTGGGGGAGAAAGTGGAGTATCACTTGGGAACACTGCTTTAATCCCTGCTGGCTGCTTTTGAATCCTATTGACACTGATGAAAATGAAGTAGAAAAGAATCATTAGGAGTGCTTAGTGGAAGCTAACTGAGCAAAAGACATCTTGCTGAAGCCCCACAAAGCCTAGGGCAGTCTTGGGGATGATTCTCAGGACCCTTAATTTCAGAATGCCTATCATATGTCTGAAGCCTGCTTTCCTTAACAATGCAGTAGATAGCAACCAGTTTGTGTAAGTTTATATTCTATTCCAATGACTTCTGCTCTGAATATACAATTTGTGTGTGTGTGTGGTGTGTGTATACGTGGAGCCCAAGCACCATAACTGTTTGGGTCAACTGAAGGTTTTAGTGAGTATAATTTAACACTGGAGGGAGGGGGCTGTGCTTGCCACAGAAAGGAAAACACAGCTGGAGCTACTTTCTCATAGCTGACTTAACATACGAATAAATAGAACTGGCTGAGCCATGCATTTGCATCATAAAATCAGAGTGAAAGAGAGCACTCAGCTGAATAATAGCATATTCAAGAGAGTACAAGAAGAGCAGCCATTTCAAAAACCATTTTATCACATGGCTTCTTTTCTTTTTGCTCCTCTGAGCACTTTTAGCAAAGATGGAAAAACATATTTTTGGCATCTGGTTCAGGTTTTTATGAATACTGAATTGACACAATACAAAAATTCCTTTTGTCCAAAATATGAATTTAAAGAACTAGGCAGTATGTGCAGTATATCAGCCAAAAGAGTTGGAAAGAGAAAAGTTATATGAATGTTGTATTTAAAATGTTCATTGATTTTAAAGTATGCTTATATATATTTAAACGATCTGCCCATCTCTTGGAGGCGAACTAATTGTCACTGAAAATGGACCTAGTTTGGGTGATTTGGTAAACCCTGGGAGGCTTCGAAAGCATCAGCGGGGGACACAGAGAAAACTGCCATACATGGAGCTCTCTTCCTTGCCTACACTTTCCAAGCTCCCCAGGGCTTGGAAATCTTCCAGGGGGGGGAGTTCTCCCCCACCCTCATTGTTTTCCAAGCCCCTGGAGGCTTGGGAAATGGTGAGAGAGGGGGGGCAAACTGAAAAATTTTGGGTTTGAGTTTTTTAACCCAAAAAGTTTTAGTAACAGCCAATGAATGGCAATTGCAAATGGACTTATTTTTAGGTATTTGGAAACTATCTGTAAAAATTTATGTGTAGATCTGCCACCACTGTTTCTCTCTGTTTTATATGTTATAAAACATTTTGTCTCACACACTTATAATGGTATGCCTCAATGACAGACATTAATAGGGATATTGGCGGACTTAACTTTTTCAGGTAGATCCCCAAATTCTGAGTATTCCATCTCTAATTGCATGGAGTCTATTTTATTTTATTACTTTTGATTTACTTTTAGTCTATAAATAATTGTTTAAACCTTCTTCCAAATTGGCCATTTCTAATTTTATTACTCTTTGATCTGAGTTTTTAATCCAGTCCACAATTCGAACCAGACCAGCTGCTTGATAATATAGTTTAATATAAGATACTGCTAGTCCTCTTGTCTTTCTCTCATCTTGTAAAACTTTGAATCAGATTCTTGGCTTTTTGCCATACCATATTAACTTATGTATCTGTTTCTGCCATATCTTCAAGGCTTTTTTGTGTGCATAAATTAGTAATCTGAAATAAAATTAATTTTGGTAATGCATTCATTTTTATTGTGGAGATTTTTCCTAGCCATTAAAATTTTAGTTTAGACCATCTTTACTGGTCCTCTTATATCTTCACCCACATTGTTTTATACTTGTTTTTAATGAATCACTTTGTCCTGTCAGGCTTAATTTTCAGCACATTTCAACCAGTGTATCAAAGCTGAAATGATCATATTTTAACAATTTGGGCTCTTAGGTTCCCATTTTATTCATGCCTGGAGAGATATGGTTACTGCCATCTCTGTAATTGTTCCCCCAATACTCTGAAAGGCAATAAAGCTTCTGTCCAAATGGTTAAGCTTTACAATACGTTTACACAATGCCCATGCAATGCATCTCCTAAGGAAAGATTCCATGGAATCTATGGCTAGATTTTCTTTCATACTTCACAGTTCACTGGTTTAGGTTTCTGCAGTTCTATATCTGATTAAATTTAATTAATTATGAATAGATAAGAAGAGAAATGGAAAAATGGGGAAAGAATTCTCTTTTGACATGAGATGCTGAAGAAACCTGAAGAAGATCTGAATGATACAGATAAAGCGGATAGGGTTGCTTTGGAAACCAAGAGGTTGGTAAATTATTTATTTATTTAACAAAAAAATTTACCCTGCCTTTTGGTCTCACAAGGGCCAACAAGGCAGCTAATAAATTAAAGCATACATTACAAATATATACCACATTTATGTTGAGTACCACTGCTTCCTAATCTCTTGAATGATGACCAGAAAAACCCCCAGGAAAAAAGCCCACAGGAAAAATGTCCACATGGAAAACTGCCCACAGGAAAAATACACACCATAACAAATTCAAAATTTGGACTGTTAGGCCAAGGATATACCCATAAGGAGACATCTATTTGCAATGTCCTGCATCTTCCTTAAACTATGGCACTAGGTTAAAGGGGTAGACAATGTGGCAGTTTCACCCACAAAACTGACTCAGCTCTAGCAGCACACAGTCAGTGTTGCCATACAAGCCTACTGTAAGGCTCAGGAGGAGGGAGGAGGCATTTTCCAGAAATGTGCCCTACTAGTTCTCTCTTTTTGCTTCTGTCATGATCCTAGGCCCAGATGAAGACAGCTCTAACAAGGTGCTCACATACTTCTTTTCTACATATATTGAGGGTGCAGCTCGTAGAGATCCTCAGTTTTCTATAAGAATATGGAATCATCAGCCTTGAACAGTCACCAAAAATACAAACTGTTGTGAGGGATTTCACAATTCTCTAACAGCCCCATCCAAAGGCAGGGGCCAAATCTGTCAGTGAGAGTGGCACAGGGCCGCACTGGCAGGTTTTCCCTTCTTGGGGCACTTGCCCCAACAGAGGGGCAAATCCACTTCTTTGTTGCCATCTTGTCGTCTTATCGGCATTTAAATGAACTTGGCGTAAGCTTTTCACCAATAGTGCCCTAGACTCCCCTCATCATGCCTTACAATGATAACTACTCTCATAACTATGGAAGTCCAGAGCTTCCCCCGCAACCTTGTGTGTGAAGATATAATGATCTGGGAAAACACTGCATTGGCTGGGTGTTGGTGGGGTAGATTAAAGGAGAGGTTCATCAATGGAAACTTACCATGGTGATTGAAGGAAACTTCCATATACAAACATCTAAATACCAGTGCTGGGAGGCAGCTTCAGTGGGAGGGCCCTTGGTCTTGATGGGCTTTTTTTTGTTTGTTTAGTCCTCCAACCCGACAGGTTGGCTACTGTGTGAAATAATATGTTGGAGTAGATGGACTATTAGTCTGATCCAGCAGGGCTGTACTTATGTTTTTATATTCTTAGCCTGACCTTTAAACATCTTTCTGTACAATGTACATAAAGAATAGAAGGGAATGTAATGTAATCAATATAGTCAATAATAAAGTATCTGCACCAATAAAGAGAAATCTCAAAGCATTTGTCTAGAATAAGTAGCACGTGGGCAAGGCACAGCAGTATGAAACTGAGCAGCAACACGTTGCAGAAGGTAAGAGAGCAGGGCATGAAATAACTGTTCAGCTCTCCAATGTTCATCTTCCCTGTCTTGTTATGAAAGGCATTGCTTGGTAATTATCTGTGTAAAGAGAAACTGACCAGAATAAAATTGGGGATCTAAAGTTTGAAAAGTGTAGGAGAGAAAAGCTTTATCGTCTATTATCACATCTTGTTGTATAACAAGTAGCATTAGTCTGTCTATGAATCTGAATCACATTTTTCCCTCTAAATAAACCTGGGCTCATTCCACACATGCAGAATAATGCACTTTCAAACTGCTTTCAGTGCTCTTTGAAGCTGTGCGGAATGGCAAAATCCACTTGCAAACAGTTGTGAAAGTGGTTTGAAAACGCATTATTTTGCGTGTGCGGAAGGGGCCATGGAGTTCTTGTGTTGACATCACAGGAACATAATGGTGAGAAAGCAGAGGAAGTTCCAATATTGCATAGTGGTTAGAGTGTCAGACTAGGATCTGGGAGAGCTGGGTTCAAATGTGCCATGAAGAACATTTGGATGACCTTGAACAGTCATTCTCTCTCAGCATTACCTGTTCCACAGGGCTGCTGTCCCATATTTGCTTGTCTTCAGTCAAGAACATGATTAGTTTTGTGTTTTGGGGAGGGCAAACTTTAGTCTGAAGTCAGAATGGGGTTAAAAAGTCAACCTCACTGTAGGTTCAAGGAAGAATGTTTGCTTTCTTAAGATAATGTGTTTAATAGTTATAAAAAGAAAAAACTCTGATCAACTTTAAAAAATAAAAGGAGGATTTCAGCAGAATCTCTGCTTTAGCTGGATGTTCCTTGGCTCAAGTTTAAAGGGTTGCAGTGATGAAAAAATTTCCACTGTGAGCACCATGGGGCATAGGAAGTGTTAAAGCAGGCAATCTTCTTCTGTTGTCCTGACCCTCACCTGCTGACTATGCTTCTTCACAGGGATATTGAATCCTACAAAGCAGAAGAGTATGCTCACTTTCTGAAGCATTACACAGATTTTGCCACCAAGTGGTGCGCAATCAAATATTCTAGCATTATAAGCATCCTTAAATCTCTCTTGTACTATTTGTGAGCACATGTGGATCTTGTTAATGTAGGATAAAAAGCAAAGGGCTTAAACTGAATGCACGTTGCAATCAATTTAGATATTATTTTCACACTACAGATGTGGGACATACAAAGCCAACTTGCAGCCAGATCTTTTATATTACAATGCTGAAGGGGGATGGGGGGTTACACTGATATTACTCTTTATACAATGTACAAATGCAATGTACAGTGCAATAGAAAATTACTTTATTATATAAAAGCTGTATTAACTACATATTGTAAATAGCTATCTATGTAAGCGTTTAATTAATTAATGAATTAATATTTATTTAAAACCAGTCTTACTTGTCCCATTGAAATCAGGTTTTTTTTTCCATTTCTTTCCATGGGATTTATGTGTGGCTAACTTTGGTTGGACAATATATGTTTGATGTTATGAAACTGTCCTTCATATTCAAAGTACATTTGGTCGGCTATTACTACCAAACATTTATGCTAGAATGTCAGGTTAAACTTTGCTTGTTCTTTCCAACTCCATGGAGATTTTTTTCTTCTCATTGTTTGAAAGAGAGGAAAAGCATATTCGAATTTATATATCTGCAAACTGTGAGGAAATGTTTAAACAGAGACCATGTCTAGGCTGAGACTTTTTTTAACATCACGAATGTAAAGATTGGGGAGAAAAGGCCAGTCTAAGTTTTCAAGAGTCAATCTTAGCGGCTTGTGTCAACAAGGCTTAAAATTTGCTTTCCCACCATGTTGTCAAGAGTGTCTGGAAAAACACCCAGCATAATATTTGAGTTCTTGCACGTCACTTGTCACAGATGTTTGCAGTGTGGCACAAAAGAGATTTCATTTTGCCATTTCTTTCCTGGGCAGGCTGATTACATTATTAATTTCCACTCCGTCTCCATGTGGTTATTTTGAAAAATCATGAGAATTACACACACACATAAATACAAATATAAAGAAAATGTCAGAATAAAAACTCTCAGACACCCCTGTGGATAATTTATTCCCACTCATCAAAGGCTGAGCAGCAGTAGTTTATTAGAGCTATAAGATTGGAACGTAGTTAAAGACCATATCGTTACTGAAGCAGAACAGCAGAGGATCTTCCAAATCATACACTGACTGAACCTGAGGAGGATATGTTAAGTAAGCAGTCCTTGACACGCCCTGGACCCAAGCCATTTATAATGTTTAGGAAAGACCAGTACAGAAGTCTAATCTTGCTTTACCACTCTACTGTGCACGGAATAGCTCAGTTGGCTCAGGGAGTCTTTTTAATGTGGCAGCCACAGCTCTGAAGCGTGTTCCGCATAGGCCAAAAACAGCGGTGTGAAAACTGTGTGAAAACAGTGTAAAATGGTTTAAAGCAGTGTTAAAGGGTTTACACCATTTTCACACTGATGTTTTTGGCCCATGCGGAATCCGCCCAAGTGTGACAAAAAGTCCTTCCCCATAACATGAAGCAATTCATCTGGTGCTATGTTTAATATTTATTTGTGTGACTTCTCAGCTGTATGTGTTGATATCTTGGCCATGGGATGGAACATGCAATTGAAGGATGTACATGGGTAGGAGTTTTGGATAGGTGAACCCTGTGATGATGGGAGGGGGTTAATATAATTTGACTGTAGCTTTGGTAACAAACAGCAAAGAAGAGAAGGAGAGGAGAAAGCAGATGAGGAATGTCAAGTTAACAACACCAGGAAGAGGATGACTTTAACAATGTGCTCGATTTGCCAGTTATTTCGAGGCAGGGGGACAGTGGTGTTGTGGGACAGGCATATCAGCTGTTCCATCCTAGAAGTCAACTAGCATCCTTTTTTGGAAAGAGAATGTGATTTTGCAGGTGGTGACTTTAGGGACATGAGTTTTGCAGGCAGTGGGAAATGGGAGAAGGAAATGGTTGAAAATGGGTAAGGCAGTGCCCAAAATGTTCTTAAAATTTGTGGTCTTATGCAGGTGAGCAAATTTTCCTTTTTTTGTTTCCTGTTAAATATTCATTTAATGTTTCTAACAACAATTTCAGGTTCCTGCTTTTTGCTACCCATTTTTTTGTAGATCGGTTTTGCATTGGCTTTGCCTATCACAAGACCAAATACGCAGCAGAATTTCAGTGTGAGGAAACATAAATTCAGGGCCACAATAAGGAAAAGTATGGCAGAGCAATGAACACCCCAACTTAGCAAAATATATGATCAACCTGCTGAGCGGAAGATGATACCATTTTTCTGATTCTCCTAATGATTATGACAAACTAGCAACCATCTCCAGTCTTCCAGAGGTATAAGGATAACACACTAAGTGCTTAGTAGGGTTGCCAAGAGGCCTTAAATACAGTTTTAATGTAGCTGAAGGTTTGCATGGCATGGAAGTTAACAACATCACCAGGTAATTAATATTCCATTAAGACTCTATTAAAGGGGGTCGTGAGGGGAAAATGCTGAAAGAAGGTATGCATAGGATCCCTGGAGGAAGGATAGGATAAAATGTACTTTATCCTATTATTTATCAGTATTATTTGTGAGTTACAAAGCAAATCTACTATGCTATACTGCTTATTAACTATTGCAGCTGGTTACTACCATAAACCAAATCTCTAGGTTTCTGCTGTTGAACACTCTCTGAGAGCAATTTTTGGATGACATTATATGCCTTGACAAGCTATCCCAATCATATCAGAGCTCAGAAGCTAACAGGATTGGCCCTGGTCAGTTGTAAGGTTGTGGTGTGTGTATGTTGTCTGACCTTGAAAAGGTTCCCGACGGAGGTTTTTGGCTCAACGCCTGGAAAAGGGAATTTCGCTGTTTTGGCTATCTTTCACTTGCTTGTTTGTCTGTGTGAAACCCTGTGTGAAATCCTGCCTTGTTTATACTCTTTGGGCGGGAGCCTGTCTGTTACCCTGTAAAAGCTGTTGATTGAGATCTGGGTTTCAGTTCTCGCATTGCTTGTTTCCGACTAAGAATGCCAGCTCAATAAAGAACTCATAACAGTTGCTTTTGCCTGGACTTTACTAGTTCGTTACATCAGTATTGGGATGGGAGACCACCAAGAAAATCCAAGGTTGCTATGCAGATGACAAACCCTCTCTGAATATTTGTTGCCTGGAAAAACTTTGGGGTTGTTGTAAGTTGGCAGTCATATATAATGTTTAATGTTATCTTCAACAGAAAAGTAAACTTGGAACCTTAAAATTAAACTATGCTCTGCTTCGGGCATCAATTAACAGTAATACAGTCTCTGATGAAGTGATATAATTAATGGCCTTGTGTAGTGTCTTATAGGCAATTCTTGAGTCAGGCAGTGCATTTAAGATGATTTTTCAATGATACAGATTGTTTATCTGAGATATTGGTCTGAGATACTCCACATTCGTCAGAATGTACCCAGAATGTTCTCAAAATGCACCTGCATTTTGAACTGTAATATTTTGGTGTTTTGTTAAAAAAAAACTTGTGAGATAGACCACCTTCTTCATGAAAACTGTCTTTAAAGGAGGGGTGAAGAGACCTCACTCACATGCCTACTTAAATACATCTAACTACCTCCTCTCTCTCACACACACACTTTATTTCAAGCAATCAAACTGTATGCCACAATGAATTTGCAAAGATTGTTTGGAAAGAAAAGATTGAAAAGAAATTTGCAAAGATTGTTTGGAAAGAACCCATCATGCCATTTAGAACACTGCAGAAATGTCCTTTGAGCATTGTAATGGATGCTGCTGTAGCTAGATATGCAGCAAGTGTCCAGCTAGCCTGGATACAAAAATAATGCTGATTGATTTCAGATTCACCAAGGGGCACAGTGATGGCTGCAGGGGACAGAGAGCTCTCCTTGAGTTCCAAGCTGCTATTTTTTCCAATAAGAGAGCTAGTTACTATTGGGGGTTCTGTTTCTGACCGACAACAGAGAGACAATGACATGACAAATGACATTGCAGGGCAGCCTCCAGCAATTGGGACTTATCAGTGCTGACATGGCTACTATCATAAATAACCTCCAAATAAGAATGCCACTTCCACTGAATTCCAACCAGCATCATTTCATTTGGACAAGAGGAAGGACAAAAGGCAGACTCTGTGAATGCAGAAGGAGTCTATGGTAGCATTTCCAGTTGGTTTTTTAAAAGCCTCTATTATGTGAAGGGAACTAGTGACAAACAGAGCTTTGCGAAAAACAAAGAGCCAAGCCAATCTCCAAGCCACATTCTCAGGACCAAGGGGTTATGGATTCAGGATGGGCCCACCATCAGCATAACCTGTGTGTGGGGGGGGGGGGAGGGTAGCTGCCAGGGGTCAAGATTCTTGCATGGTCACCAGTCAAAAACCTATATTGCTTCCCTGCCACCCACGCATGCACTTGTATTCCCCTCTGCACATGAGCACTCTCATTGTCACCTGTGTTCTTGGCTAAACATGCTGCCCAGTACCACCAGTAGAGGTGGAGCTCCAAGTGACATGTGGCACACTGCTAAGGCAGTGCAATAGCAGTGAGCATGGTGGTGAGAGGGCTTGCAAGTAGGTGGTGCATATGACTTGCCCCAGCTCCACTATAATTACACTAGATGAAGAAGTGTCCCTTGCAGGCTCTGGGATGCCCATAGCAGTAGTCCCTCTGGCCACTTTACCAGCAGACTCTGTGGTCTTTCTCCAGCAACCAGCCTAGTCCCCATCCCCAGGAACTCAACCAGCCAGGGGACCTGAACCTATCTCAGCACTTTGGGAGGACCTGGAGCTGCTACAGGAGCCAAGATGGAATGCTACTCCCTCAGAGTCTCCCCTAGACCACTGGGAACGAAGATGGAGCAGAACCAGAGCAGAGAAACAAAGCTGACAAGGTAGTATGTGCAGGCACCATGGGGCCTACCACATCCCAGCCTTTCTCAGAAGGAAAAAAACCTGTTGTAAGTTCTTGGTGAAAGATGAGACCTTAACCTAGCCACTAGGAACAGCAGGGATTCCAGCTTCCTACAGACCTTGGAAACATTGGCCTGTGCTGTTAGGAAACCAGGAAAGGTAGAGGGTCACAGGCTGGGGAGCATATGGGTGGGCTGACAGGAAACGAAGTGCAAGTAGAGGGTGTGGTAGTGGGCAGGGAAGAGTACAGGACCCCAGGGAACTTCTGCCCAAGGCCTCCCAAAACTTGGAAACAGCACTGCCTCAGGATATGGACAGAATAAACTTGCCCTTGTGCTTTCCCACACTGGCTGAAAGGCTATTTGACCTTTACAAGTAGTGGCAAGCCCAGATAGGAATATTTCCTGCTTTATCAAACCTATGACTTCCCACTGTATCACTCATCACACTCATCATTCTAAATGGCAGCTGCTCTCCAAAATTTTATGCAGAAATGCTTTTCAGCAGTGTTGCCTGTGATTATTTTTGCAACAGGAGATGCCAGGAATCATTGTACCTGGACCTTCTGTGGGTAAATCATGTAGTCTATGACAAAGCACCTTCCCTAATGGTTTTGAGAGCAGAAGACCTCAAGAGAGACTCCTTTTGATTAAGGGTGAATTCCCATGAGCCTGGCCAGTTAGGCTATGCACCTCCTCCTTATTCTCATCCAAGTTGACTTGCTTTGACACTCCTTGTTATCATCCATCATTATAATAATAACAGTAATAATAGCCCACACTAAAGAAGAGAGCAGAACCAGCATGGTATAGTACTTAAAAGCAACCTACTCTAATCTGGAGAACCAGGTTTGGTTCCCTGCTTTTCCATATGAAGCCTGCCAGGTGACCTTGGGCCAATCACAGTTCTCTCAGCCCATGCAGAGGTAGGCAATGGCAAACAACCTCTGAAAATCTCTTGCCTTGAAAACCCTATGTCAAGTCAGCAGTGACTTGAAGCCACTTTACACACATACAAGGAAGAGAGACTTTCAGGAGGAATGCCAAGCCCTGCTCTGAACTTCACATGGAATTCGGAGGAGGCAACTCCATGTTGGCTGGCTCAGCATTCAAAACCATAAATAATCTGATCCTAAATTTTATGGAGTGGGCTTTACTTTCAAACATATTTACTAGAATATGTCCCATTGAACTTAATGGGATTTAAACTTTAAAAAATAAACACACAAATCTGTACTTTAAGGGCCCACAACATGAACCTGCTTCTGGGTTCACATAAACCCTTCCTCAACAAAGAATCTTTTCTCCAAAACAGACATTGCTTTCTTTTACCTGAATAGAGTACACAATGCTTCCAAAGAACCCACTTTGTATCTGTGGAAGGTAGCCAAGACCTACCTTTGGTCATAAAAGGATGCTTGATTTCCAACATTTTTAATTAGCTCAAGCATACAGTAGTCCTTTAGTGGTGGCACCCATTCCCCCATCTCAAAATCTCTTCCAAAATCAACAAGATTGAGACTCCCTGCTTTATGGTGTTTGTTTCCAGAAGCAAGGGATAGAAATGAAAGACAGGACAGGGCAAAACTTCTGTACGTTAAACAGTCTGTGTGGACTGTTGTTACTTTCCATATGTGAGATTATTTTACTTTATACTGTGTGAAGGGCAATTTTGTGAGTAGATAAAGCAAGCAAAGGGTTCCTTCATCACAACATTCTTTGCAAGTTTTTTTAAGTGTTGGGTTTGTGCAGAAGACTACCTAATCCAAGAGCAATTCCCCACGGTCAAAAAAGCATGTGATGTTCACGGTAAAAGTCCCAGTTTGCAGTCCCCATGGCTTCAGTGCCCAACTTGGCTCCATCCTGGCTTTGGTGCATGCTCTCCCCCTCAGCCCGCATTTTTCAAAAACCGGCAAGAAGTTACACCTTTTTGAAAAATGCAAGCCAAGGCTGCATCAATGGGGAGGCAGCAGAAAAACAATTCGGTTTATTTTCCCGCCCTAGGAGGCATGCACTAATCAGAGTGCAGTGGGCTGGACACAGAAGGATTTTTTGTTTGTTTGTTTTGTGCTGGTCATGGCTTTGTAGGCATGAACCTGCATAGAGAAGGAGAGCTGGAGCTGAGTGTGCGTACCAACGAACCTGCACAATCAAAAAGTTAAAAAAATAAAACTGCGGGGGGAGGGGCTGCGGGGTCACGTTCCTGCCCCAACACAACAGCCAATTGGAAAGAGCTGCAGAGCAGATTGCAGGCTCATGGAAATAGTTACAGTTTTTGATCCTGGGATTAACTTTGACCCCCTCAACAGAAGCACGCTGCAGTGAGGAGGCAGAGACTGGGATGAAAAGGTGCTGTATTTTATGGAACCAGGGGGAACAAGGTTTATTTTCCCAATGGGGATTTGCCCCAAGAGCCTGGCAATGAGGCATCTGCAAAAAAAATCACATTATGGTGAGGGAGAAGTGGTTGGAGTAATCCCACTGAAAAGCATGTATTGTGACATAAAGTCGGCCTTCCATTTACACAGCATACCAAAGATTTGTGAGGTTCACAATTTTGCTTCAGGAAGTGTTTTGAAAAGTCTGTTTAAATAAAAAGTAATGAAAACTAAGGAAGGCATGGGTCTGACATGGCACACCATATAAAAGTAAGAGCAGATGTTTTTTACCACACAGAAATGACCCTGTAATCACAACAGTGCTGTAGAGGTCTAATGCGGAGGTCATACCGCTTGGCTTTTCTCACTCTCGCTCTTTTTACATCAGCTGCAAATTCATTCCTAATTGCAGCCGAGGAAAACAAACTGTCAGGGTGACAGTGGAGCTCAACACGCAGCCCTTGCACTTATTGCTCATCAGGCAGAAAATGTCAGCACTCTCTTGGTGCTGTGGGCAAAGCCATCCTTCATGCCAAACTCTTTAACTAAAAACAGCAAATGGTTCCAAGTGCTGTTTAATATTATTGCATCTTTTATAATCCTGCCAGTATTATTATGCGGTGGGTGTGAAAAGTCGATCAGACATTTCTGGCATCTCTATGCCTCTGTGCACCAAGTTGGTTCTAGGAAAGGCATCCCCACCCCCTACCCCCAAAAAAGGTTTGTGTGACTGGAATGAAGAGGTTGGGCCAAACCAAAACAAGACAAATTAAATCATTATGAAGCAGTCACCTGAATTCAGCCAAGATTGTACTGCTTGCAAAAATTAAAAATTAACCTGTCCAAAACAATGTTTTGCCTTTTTTTCCTTTCATAATTTATCTGTACAACTCACAGTGCAATCCTCAGCCAAGTTATACCTCCTACGACTGTTAAAGTCAATGGACTTAGAAGGATATCTCTGTTTAGGATTGCAGCATCAAGCATCTTTGACATTTTTACAGTCTTTCATACAAAGAGCTTTTATTTCCCGATGGAGAACATAGTTGGAAAGGCTATTTTGAACATAGCAATGGATTCCATTTTACATTTTGATAGTCTTTACTCATCGAGCTATTCATTTAACCCAACAAATTGCATGCCAAAAGAAATGTTGTAATGGTTCATCAATTTAATTTCATGGAAAATCTTTTTTTAAAAAAATCTCTGATCCTTAGACAAATCCACCCTATAATGTGTTAATCTGACTCAAAATATGAATAGAGGAAGCTATCCTGAACTGGATGGCCCAGGCTACCGTGATCTCATCAGACCCTGAAAGCTCTGAGTTGCACTTGGATGAGAGACCAGCAATGTGAAATGTCACTACACAGAGGCAGCCAATGGCAAAACACTTTTGGTCATCTCCTGCCTTGAAAATCATATAAAGTCGCTATAAATTGGCTGCAATTTGATAATACTTAGCATTAGATCAGTCCACTAGTGGTCTGCAGTAATGTGCCGAAGACTTACAAAAGAAGGGGCTGCTGGTCATTCCTTAAATATTTGTTTCACAGTTTCTACATGGACAGCCTTGCTGATCATTCTTTCCCACTTTAATATAACATATTTTATCTTGGAGTCTTCTGGTCCTAATAGCCAGAAGTGTATTTGCCTAAAACGTTTTTGTTTCCTCAGTATCCAGCAAGACTTTTCAAACCTACTCATACTGGCTCTTAATAGCGTTTCTCATATTACATATAATGAACTCTCTTAATTAAAAAATACTGGAACCAGGGGATATTTTCATTATTAATTTACTGTTACAACACATCCAAACAACTTTCTCCTCGCATTTCTCACAGACATCTTAAATTATAAGGTTAAATCTGGAGACTGTCATTTCCAAAGAAGATGAACCACTGGGACTGACAGTTTACTAAATTCTTTCCAAACTGATTCTATAAAAAGACTAGTACATAGGAAGGTTTTATATGACTGCATAGACTATAAAATATCCTTTTCCAGAACTTCCATCAAGCCAACTCCCGCCTGGCCTTCCAGAAACTTGTGAAATCTGTTTTATTCTTTTGGACATTTTGTGCTTTTCTCTTCTGACACTGATGTTTTAATCTGCGGATTTTATTGACAATTGTTGCTTTTCATCTTTACTGCTTTTAAAAATGTAATTCCTGTTTTATGATGGCTTTTGTTCTACACTAGATGGTGGTTCAGATTTTTAATTTGTTTTCTATTTCTATGATGTTTTAATCACATGTGAGCCACCTTATGTACTATTGTAATGACAATGACAGTGTGGGACACTAAACTTCTAAAAAAGAATATACAGCAGAGGTTGTTCAAAAGAAATAATTAAATAACACTTTATTGGCTGAGATCAAGGAAATATTGATAGGTAGTAATATTAGATATACACAGCTCATCTTTGGGGGGGGGGATCATGTTACTTCCCCTTTCTCATTAGTCTTAAAAAGACTTCACATGCCACTAGATTTCAAGAACAGTGGCCAGTTGATAGTCTTTTTAACCCTTTTCTTCTTTTGCTATTTTCTTATTAAAGTAATCCTGAGCTGCCATTGCCATGGCCTCTGTGCAGACCAGTGGCGGAGCTACAAGGGGACTGGGGGATTCGTGCCCCCGCTTCCTCCCCCCCCCCCCCAGCTTGCCTTGCCTCATCAGGCCTGATTCCGCCCCACCAGAAAGCTGTTTTTGCTTGCTGGAAAAGGTAAGTGGGGGAGCCACAGGGAGCGGGGGGCCGTGGGGGGGGGGCGGAAAACATGGAGTGTGCCCTGGGTGCACTCCTGCCTAGCTACAGCACTGGTGTAGACACATATGGAACCGCACAGGTAAGCAGCAGAAGACTGATTGCTCTAAGCTTTCTAGTAGATCAGACAGAGTGCTCACCTTCTCCCTTCCATCATGCGCTGGTATTTTCTGGTCTAAATGGCACCTGGTAGAGATGAGGGAGCACCCTATCCCTTAGCTCTCTCTTTGTTGCAGTGATAATAGGACCTTTTCTCTTCAAACATTTAGCTTCTTGTACTAATCTATAGTAAGTGGCTACAATGGCTATTTTCAAAAGGTGCTTACAGTGTTGGGCCAAAATTGTCCAAATGACAAGTGCAACTCTTGCTTGTTTTGTTTGCAAGGGGGGCATAACACCACAGCCTGCAGTGCTTGCCACTTATTCACCTCTACATAAGGTAAGAGCTCAGTGTCTCAAGACGGCCCTATGGGTGAAAACCTTGGGTGCATCAGAGACTTGCAGAATCTCTTGCAGAACTTACCTGACTAACAGATGATCAACGTACTTGCATCACCAACCCCAGTTGTGAGAATCCAAAAACTGTTGGGCCTACTGAGTTCCACAACATTTTTGGTTCCCTACGGCAGACTGTATATGAGGTCACAGCCACACATTTAATATGCAGTCAGACTTGCAGTGATGAAAACTGTCCCTTCCCAGAACTGTTGTTAGGACTTTGCTCTGATGGGCAAAGGAAGGGAATCTCTTCAGGGGAATTGAACAGCACACTGATCCATATGATACCCTAGTTTTCTTCCTAAGGCTGTTTAGGGGACTAAGAGGTCGATGTTCCCACACAGAAACAAAACGCATTGACCTGCTAGAATTAAGGGCAATCTGGTATGTACTTATCTCTTTTTCAGCTCTTCTCTCTGGGAAAAGTGTATTGCTGGCCACTGACAACACCACAGCAAATTTCTACCTGAACAAGGAGAGCAACACTGGTTTCTTAGGCTTTTGCAGAGAAGCTTCCCAGATTTGGCAATGGGTTATCCAGAATGAGATTGAGCTGTCAGCCATTTATATAGTAGGTTACCACAAACATTACCATGCCAGTCAACACAACATCCTGGCAAATGACCTCAATAGAGAGTCCAGGGTAGATCATGAGTGGTTCACCATTATTTATCCCCATTTTTCAGGATGGGGTTTTTTCTACTGTAGAGAGAATGCCAAATGTCCCCTGATCTGCTCCCAGGCAGCATCAGAAAGAGTTCACTGGGGAAGAGGATGAGATCCAGCTGGCATGGATAGGTTCTCTACGTTATGTCTTTCCCCCAGCCAGCACCCGACTCAAAGTCATTTCCAAACTAAGGTCACACAAGTCTTCCTGTGCTGTGTCCTATAGCCCCATTTGTGATATAAAGTCCCTTTAACAGGAGCAGTCTCCCAGCACAGGTGCAAAGTATTTATTACCCAGTTTTTTCTGTCAGCCAGATGTTGTTTGCTTGATGATTCAGTGCATAGCCTTCTTTGAGGAGGCTTCTCGAGATGCTAATAAACTAAACTGTTTGCCTTCTGGGATGCCTGAATATTTTATAAATACCCTCTTTTCTCTCATCTGATATATATTATCCAGAAGAATATGCTTTCCTTCCCTATGAAATTAACTGGGGGCAGGGGTGGAACAGACTTGAAGGAGATTCTGTCCAGCAGAATCTTTTTTGTAGGTTCTCTACTTCACCTAAGACTATTTAGTTTTGATCCTCCCTTCACTATAAGTTCCACACAGGCAAGATTGTACTACACCCTACTATGTCTTTTCTCCCAAAAAATGGTTTCCAGTTTTTATCTAGCACAGTACATTACCAAGCCAGTCTTTTTTTCTGTTCCCAACATTAATGTTGGGACAGACACCGTATGCTCTAGATGTTAGAAAAGCACTCCTGTTTTATTTAGATCATACAAGGGGATTCAAAAGAGACATAAATTTATCTGCTTCAGTGCACCCAATAAAGGCAAAGCAACATCTGCTTAAACATTGTTTGGATGGGTGGTCTCAGCAATTTGGATGGCTTAATACCAAAGTGAATGTTGAGAGCCAGTTGCCTTTAAGAACGCATTGCACCAGGGCTCTGGCATCTTCAGCGGCATTCTTGTCAATGATCTCATTGACTGACATATGTAAGGCTGGAACCTTGTTTCTTCCCCAAGCCCACATAGCTGTACCACAACCTCTAGCATTACATTTACATATTGGGGCATATTCTGCTCTCTGTTAATAGAGAGTCTCATTGTATTAATCAAGTCTCATTTTGCATAATTTATGTAGTAAATACAACTTGCTAATTTATGCAGTAAATACAACTTGCTATTTAGAGAAGAAGAAAAAGAGTTTTGGATTTATATCCCCCCTTTCTCTCCTGTAGGAGACTCAAAGGAGCTTATAATCTCCTTGCCCTTCCCCCCTCACAACAAACACCCTGTGAGGTGGGTGGGCCTGAGAGCTTCGAAAAGCTGTGACTAGCCCCAAAGTAACCCAGCTGGCTTGAATTCCCTAGATAAGCCTCTACAGCTCAAGCGGCAGAGCAGGGAATCCGGTTCCTCCAGATTAGAATGCACCTGCTCTTAACCACTATGCCACTGCTTCTCCTAGCCACTGCTTCTCCATTCAGACCTTATTTAGGTAGTTTCTCAATGATAGAAATGGAGGCTGAGACATTTTTTGGATTGCCAATTCAGAGCTTATTTAGGTCTGAATGGCAGTCTTTGGAGTGCATTCCATAAACCTTTAGCTTGTGTCTTCTTTCCTTATGTCCAAGGCTACAGAAAATGGTGCCTGGGCAAGTACTGAAATTTCACACACACACCACCCCCCAAAAAATCTGACTTTCATCTTTTGGGAGTAGGGGACCCCTACCCAGTAAAATGGAGGAAAGACAGGCTGGGCTGTACATTTTGAAAGGAAGATGCTTTGGAAAAGAAGGATGTGATACTAGGCAGCACAATGTAGAATGACATGAATAAGCTGGCTGAACATTTAGCTATTATTATTAACTTGATTTTATTTAAAAAATGCCATACTCATCTAGGGCTCCAAGATTAGGCATACACTAGTTACACTGTTAAATATTAGAGGTACTGTAGTATTCAGGCAGAAAATCTGGTATTATATCAGACAAAGAGATCCATTTGAAGGTGATTTTGTTTTATATAAGAATTATGTCCTTATCCAGGGATGTCCAATTGTGTGGGTAGTTTCTCAATGATCAAAATGAAGGCTGAGACATTTTTTGAATTGCCAATTCAATGTAATTGTGCAGTAACGCTAGACAGGCTGCGCAAAAGGAAAAAAAGGGGGAGGCTTGTTCTTCGTCACATATGACATCTTGCCATCATTAGGAAGAATACATGTTCAGCAGTAGCATGTGGGCATCTTCAGTGAGAAGAGTAGCAAAGGAAGAGAGAAAAAATCCCCAAAGGTCTAGAATAGAATAGAATAGAATAGAATAGAATAGAATAGAATAGAATAGAATAGAATCTTTATTGGCCAAGTGTGATTGGACACACAAGGAATTTGTCTCCGGTGCATATGCTCTCAGTGTACCTAAAAGAAAAATACATTTGTCAAGAATCATAAGGTACAACACTTAATGATTGTCATATAGGTCTAGTAAGCAATCAGGAAACAATCAATAGTAACGAAACCATAAAATGTAAAATCATAAAATAAAATGAAATAAAATAAAATGTAATGTCAGCACAGGCTATAGTCATACAGTCATAAGCGGGAGGAGATGGGTAATAAGAATGATGAAAAAAAGTAGTGCAGTAATTATATAATAAATATATAATAAATAGTTTAACATTATCGAGGAAATTATTTGTTTAACAGAGTGATGGCATTCGGGAAAAAACTGTTCTTATGTCTAGTTGTCTTGGTGTGCAGTGCTCTGTAGCGACGTTTAGAGGGTAAGAGTTGAAACAGTTTATGACCAGGATGCGAGGGGTCAGTAAATATTTTCACAGCCCTTTTTTTGACCCGTGCAGTATACAGGTCCTCAATGGAAGGCAGGTTAGCAGCAATTGTTTTTTCTGCAGTTCTGATTATTCTCTGAAGTCTGTGTCGATCTTGTTGGGTTGCAGAACCAAACCACACAGTTATAGAGGTGCAGATGACAGACTCAATGATTCCTCTGTAGAACTGTATCAGCAGCTCCTTGGGCAGTTTGAGCTTCCTGAGTTGGCGCAGAAAGAACATTCTTTGTTGTGCTTTTTTGATGACATTTTTGATGTTAGGTGACCATTTTAGGTCATGAGATATGATGGAGCCTAGAAATTTAAAGGTCTCTACTGTTGATACTGTGTTGTCTAGTGGTAGGATGGGAGGGTTTCTCCTGAAATCTACTAGTTCCTTCTTATCAATCTTCCCTTGCAAAGTTGCAAGGTCAGCGCATGTTCCACTTGGTCAGTGCTCCAGAGGAATCCGGTGTTTTTGCTATTGATAAGTAACATTTTCCCACAGTAAAAGAACCCCAAGGACTGTGCAGGTCCCCACCAAACCAATTTAAGCAATATTTATAGAAGGCTGTTGTCACTAAAGTATTGTTTTTGCTGCTCCTATTGGCTTGTGTGGAGGCAACTTCAGTGAATGTTGTCCCTGCAGGGCAGCTGCATCCTCACCCCCACAAGAGCACAGACTTTGGGAAGGAGAGAATCGTTCAAGACCAGCCATCCACGACCTTCACCCTCCCATCTTACCGCCTTCCCTCCAGCAGGCTCACCATGAAAACCAGCCAGCCTCAGAAGCAAAGGTGACCTGACAGGGAGGAAAAACTGGCAGGTGGCCACCCTTGCATGCCCTAACTTGCCTCCAGCAGCAGCTGTGGGAAAGCCACTGGCACCCCACATGGGAGAATCACTAGGAAAGCCGGGCCTAACCTTAGCACCTGCAGGGGGTGGCACAGCTCTTCCAGGGCATCTCCCTCCAATGTAGGGCCTGCCAAGAGTGTTGTGCAGGTAGCAATCCTAAGACCCCATGCCCAGAACTGCCCACCTCACCTCTGCTCATGTGCTCTGGCCCCTCAGCGTCTTCCCTGCCCACCTGAAGGAGGAGGAAGAGGAGGAAGGGAAGGACCAGGCAGCATTGTGAGCTTCAGTTCCTTGGCATCCTTCCCCATCCTCCTGAAGGAGGAGGCGGGGCAGCTGGTGCTTGTGCACTCTGGGGCCATTTCCACCTCATGGAGGAGGAGGAGCGGCCAGGACTTGTTTTCTTTGTTCCTGTCAACATTCTTCCCCATGTACTCGAGTGGCTTGCCATCTTTCCCTGCCCCAAGTAGGAGGAAGGTCATGTGGGGCTTGTGCATTTTGGCTCCTTTGGCATCCTTCCCCACCTTCCTGAAGTAGGAGGAAGGGGTGGCTTGGGCTTGTTACTTTGGCCCAGCATCCTTCTCCACCTGCCTAAATGAGGAGAAGGTGGGAGTGGGCGGCTAGCAGAACATGCCCTGCATGTGACAAATTCAAATGGTGCCCAGGATTAAAAACCACTCGTGCTTCCCTCACTTCACCTCTGCCCATGTGAATCTGCTGATCATCTTCCACTACAGGCTTCTGCCTTTGCATGCTTGTTTTTTCAGTCCCATTCTGCAGGATTAACAGATGGTGACTACTTAAAACATCCCAGAGGTCATCTTTTGCATAGCAGCATTTCCACTTTGAATTTCCACAACTGATAATTGTGTTATGCAATTTGGCCACAGAAAACTTAACATCAGCACTATTTGCCAGCTTCTTCTGGATTATTGGCCATGCCTGTCCTTATTCATTTATTTACATTATTTATTGTCTGCTTTTCTCACAGGACTCAAGGCAGATTATGTATAGTAAACCAGTACAATCACATAAATGGAACTTCAGTACCACTGCATTCAGATTTTAGAAATCTGGAACCACCAGAACTGAAGTATAGCATAAGCAGTCACATGTCACAATAAGCAGTACAGAAATTATATAAATAGGATCTTACTTACAATAAACTTAACACAGCAATATAGACCACACCCCAAACAATTTATCCAAGCAGGTTTCTGAAACCATTTCTTATAGTGGAGCCCTATAATCTGCATAGAAAACCCCTCTTGAATAGTTCAGTTTTGCAATTTGTGGGAAGCCAGGAGAGTGGGAGATTTCCTGATCTCCTCAGGCAGGCCGTTCCACAAAGTGGGAGCCACAACAGAGAAAGTACATGTACAGGCAGTTGTTGACTTTGCCCATTTCCAGGTTGGCACCTGCAGAAGCTTCTGCTGACTTGAGCAAAGTTGTCACAGTAAAAAATAGCATGGTCCCACAAATAAGAGGAACCAATACCTTAAACTAAGCTTGGTTAGAAATGGACAGTCCATGGAATATCTGCAGAATGGGAGTAATATGCATGCTCTGCCTAGCTCCCATTAATAGCCAAACTGTGGCATTCTGGACCCACTGGAATTTCTGAGCTGATTTTGAGGGCAGACCAATGTACAATGCATTACAATAGTCCAGTCTTGTTACTGTAGCATGGATCCAGGTGACCAGGTCAGTTGTATCTAGGTAAAAGGCCATCTTACAAGCAAGGCTGAGTGGGTAAAAAGCCATTTTTGCAGCTGTATTAAGATGTCCTCTGAACGCCCAGAGGAGAAGGACCTTTTACGGGTAAGTAGAGTTTGGATTTAGAAGAGTTTGGATTTATATCCCCCCTTTCTCTCCTGCAGGAGACTCAAAGGGGCTTACAATCTCCTTTCCCTTCCCCCCTCACAACAAACACCCTGTGAGGTAGGTGGGGCTGAGAGAGCTCCGAGAAGCTGTGACTAGCCCAAGGTCACCCAGCTGGCATGTGTGGGAGTGTACAGGCTAATCTGAATTCCCCAGATAAGCCTCCACAGCTCAGGCGGCAGAGCTAGGAATCAAACCCGGTTCCTCCAGATTAGATACACGAGCTCTTAACCTCTTACGCCCAGTGGCGTAACTAGGCAAACTGGAGCCCTGGGCAAAACCTGAGTTTGATGCCCTCCCCGGCGCATGCCCAATGCAACGTGCACACACCCCCCCCTTGTAGCTATGCCCAGTGGCGTATCTAGGCAAACTGGAGTTTGGCACCCCCCATGGGCAGCCACCCTCCCCCACTGTGACCAAGCAATGATTTTTTACACCAAGTTGTTTCAAAGTCACCATCACATTACAGAACATGCCCCAACTCACAAATCTGAGCACAGCAATAAGCCATGCCACACAGCAGAAATAATTTTTTGAAAACATTTTCAAAATGCTTTCAAAATGTTTTATTACTGCTATGAAAACATTTTATGGTGTTGTATCCAGTACCCCCAATTGGGGGAAACAGCATTACTTTCAATGTTTCAAAGGAGAATCTGGGCTCCCTAGTTTAAACAAGTGATGCTGGAATCCACGCCCAAACAGCATCATTTTCAATGGTGTTTAAACTAGGGAGCCCAGATTCTCCTTTTAAATCTACCTTAAAGGGAGAATCTGGGGTTCCCAGTTTAAACAACATTGGAAGTGATGCTATTTTGGGGTTGATTCTCCCCCACCCTGAAACAGCATCACTTGCAATGTTTAAACTGGGGACCTCAGATTCTCCCTTTAAAGCCTTGTCAAAGGCGGGGGGATTTAAAAGGAAAATCTGGGGAAATTTGAGAGGTGCCTGCTGGCAGGGGTGCAATTGTTAAGCTAGAAGCACCAAACTTTCAGGGAATCTTTAGGAGACTCCCCTAATGATACCACCCAGGTTTGGTGAAGTTTGGTTCAGGGGGTCCAAAGTTATGGACCCTCAAAGGTGTAGCCCCCATCTTCTGTTAGCTCCCATTGGAAACAATGGATGATGGGGCACCCCCTTTGGGAGTCCATAGCTTTGGACCCCCTGGACCAAACTTCACAAAACCTGGGTGGTATCAGTAAAAGATTCTCCTGATGATACCTCCCAGGTTTAGTGAAGTTTGGTTCAGGGGGTCCAAAGTTATCAACCCTCAAAGGTGTAGCCTCATCTCCTATTAGCTCCCATTGGAAACAATGGGGAATGGGGCAACCCCTTTGGGAGTCCATAACTTTGGACTCCCTAAACCAAACCTCACCAAACCTGGGTGACATCATCAGGAGAGTCTCCCAAAACATCCCTGAAATTTTGGTGCTGCTAGCATAAAAACTGCGCCCTCTGCAGGCCAAAAATGGAAAACACTGAAAATACAAAAAATCCCACAAACAAACCTGCGCCCCCCACAGGGCTGCGCCCAGGGCAACTGCCCACTTTGCCCAATGAGAGGAACGCCTCTGCTTACGCCACTGCTGTACCATTGGTTGTTCTTTCAAATGGATCAGTTTCTCCCATATAGACATACATTGCTGCCTTACAATACTCAGACCATCAGATTGTCTACTCAAGTGGTTTCCAAGAAGAAGAGGTCTTTCATGTTCCCTATTACCTGATCTTTTAACTGGAGATGCCAGGGATAGAATCTGGGATGTGCTCTTATTAACATCTGGACTGTGGTTTAGCGCAAGAAGATTAGAAGATGTTATAAGGATGCAGGAAGCATGAAAACACTTGTTCTACCTGTTCCTCTTGCAGAATCACAATGTCCAAACCCTTTCTAAATTAAGCTGGAAAGAGGAGACTATGAAAAATATTCCACTGCATTCCTAGTCTGTCAGTATTATGTAAGTCTTCAAACTTCACAGGATCCTTTTAAAATTAACCATCCTCATACTTGAGCTTTGTGGATGGCCTTTGGGTAAGAAAACCATCTCATGAATTCCCAGAGCAAGCTAAGACTGTAGTATACCCACAGACACTCTGCTTCAGATGGCAATGGATATAGCTGATGTTGGTTCTCCTAGAGCAAGCACTAACCCTGAGGAATCTTAGTAGGACCTATTATTGGCAAGAAGCTAAAGGGGGCTGGCAACTTCCTTCAAAACAAATTGTTAATGTCTCTCAACAGGACACCAACTGACTACACTCTCAGCTACAGAAACACATGATAGAACCATTAAAATTATTGACTTCTTTCCTCAGGATTATCGACTGCTATGCAGGAGCTGTGAAAGCTGAATCTGATTAACACCGAAAAGGGCAAAAAGATGAAGGAAGATAAGTGCTTTTAGCCTGAAGCAAATAATGGTGTTCTTGGGGTCAGACCTAAAGACATCTCTTTGACCGTCCTTCAAGGTGAACTATTACAGATGAATCAGTTACAAAGGGAAAGTTTTCACTGAGGCAGTGAATAAGGGCAAAAAAGAGGCAAACCGCTTGGGCTTAAAAAAAAAGGCAAAGAGTTGGTTGAAGGTGTTCTGTCTCCCAAGAGAAGCTTTTCTCCTCTCCATGGCCATGTATCTGTATCTGCCAATTTGTGAGATGCATTTCAAGAATATGATGAAATGAGGTATAGTCTACAAAAGCTTTGTTCCTTAATAAATCTATTAGCCTTTAAGATGGGACAAAACTCTCTTTTTTTCTTTCCCTAATATATGGTTCTTTCAGAGGGCCAACAGCTTAGAGTCAGATGTTGTATGCTTGAAAAATAAGGGTTTTTTTGGGGGGGAGGGGTTTGGATAAACCATTTATTTTAGATCATACATTTTCATTCACGTATTTGAGGGTGGGGTCAACATGTCATGTCAGCTTGTTCTACTGTAATAATTCAGCTCTTGGTTTTTCCTCTCTTGGCAAGAAAATCTGGAGATCAGTGGTTTCAGAAGCACAACATCCACAGAGGTGTGACTCCCCTGTCACACACATACATATTGAGGATTGCTGCTGAATCCTGCCTTGCAATTTTTAAGCTGTGAAGCACTGAGGAAGTATAAATCCAGTCTGCAACTCGGTTTCTTCAACATGAGGGAGAGAATGGTGAGAGAGGAAACTTTGGCCCTTCCGCACATGCAGAATAATGCACTTTCAATCCACTTTCACAATTGTTTGCAAGTGGATTTTGCTATTCCACACAGCTGCAAACTGCATTGAAAGTGGATTGAAAGTACATTATTCTGCATATGTGGAAGGAGCCTCAGGGTGGAGTGAGTTAGGAGGACTCTTTATCTTCTTTTGATACCTAGGAGAATTCTTGGCTTTAGGCAACATCTCAGGGTAAGGATCTGGCAACCATCAAAGTGGATCTCATTTTGAGGGAGGAAAAAAAGGCTAAAAAGTATTTATATAAATGACATATCAATGCTTTTCAGCAGAACAGACATCACCAAGCTATAGAAATACATGGCAGAAGTATTACAATTCTTGACATTTTCTCAGTTATTAATAGTTGTCCAGGCCTAGCTGTGGAAGCTAAATTGAATTTTAAACTACAAAAGCTAAAATGGATT
The DNA here is from genome assembly GCF_021028975.2 of Sphaerodactylus townsendi. Classification (NCBI taxonomy): domain Eukaryota; kingdom Metazoa; phylum Chordata; class Lepidosauria; order Squamata; family Sphaerodactylidae; genus Sphaerodactylus; species Sphaerodactylus townsendi. Next base: position 60,195,567 of record NC_059427.1, read on the forward strand.
CTAAACTACAAAAGGGGCACAAAGGCGGATTCTGCACAGGTGGGGGGCAGTGACATTCCACCAGCATAAATAATGCCAGTGGAACCCTGGGGCCATTCACATGCTAAGGTGCGAGCGGCCCCAGAGCAGCCACTGCCCACGGAGCAGCCGCATCTGCACGGAGCCGCCTCCATTTCCTTTCCCCACACTCACCTTCTCTCCTGATGGAGCTCTGCAGGGATGGGGAGCCACACCCACTCTGCCTCCCAATTCCAGGGTCTCCCCGTCCATTGGGAGAGAAGGTGAGCTTGGGGGAAACAGGAGGCGCCAAAAAGCGGCACTTTCAAGCGGCACTGCCTCACTGCAGAGGTGGTGGTCGCACAAACAACGACTCTGGAACGGTGTTTTTATTATTCCAGGGGCGCTATTTATCGCCCATGCGATATTCTGCCTAAGTCTATGACCGTAGGTTTTAACTGTTGTTAATTTTTTTTTACTTGCCTTGTAACTGTGGATTTAGGTGAACACTTTCTTGTAGGAACAAGCATGTAAAGACTGTCATGTCCATCAAATCTGTACCTTGTATATAGAGAAGTGGTTCATGGCTTCCCCACAGGGGTATACTGCATACAACTAAATAGACACATGTATAGCGGGATGATCTTCAAGCAGTTTGTTTGCTTCCAACACAGATGCAGTACGGCTTTCCTTGGAAATAGGAACGGGACCTAAGAGATTTATTTATACTCTCTACTCATGCTTCCTTAAGCCAACAAAAATACTTTAGTGACCCCTACTGGAAAAACATTGAACATAGAAATACTTTTAAAAAATCTTGCTAAAACATATACTGAAAATTCACATTTCAGGCAATCTTAAACTGAAGGTTACGCTCTAGAGATAAAATGGTCTGCAGTTTGAAGCAGAGGTCAGCTTTACATAGTGACAATTGACTTAAAATCATCAAGAAACCTTACCTACTAAACACCTCCAACCAATTGCACATTTTAAAAATCCATTTAAAACTTAAATAAGGCTGTCGATGAATGGATAAATGCATCGATGTTCATGTGGATGCTTTTTTTAAAAAAAATTAAAAAGCAAACATCAGACCTGAAGAATGATAAGAGGGATGATACTGACAGACATGCCAGTGTTCCATTTCCTGGTACATGTCTCTCTCATTTCAGTCTTGAGGACAGTAGAAACCTGAAGTCTCTGAGCTCCCATTTTGTATGACATCTGTCTTCACACAGGAAAAAGGGTCTAGGATAGGTGGATGAACAAGAAAACAATTAGGACACAGCAATAGCAAAGAGGTAACTAGAGCAGGCAAAAAGTAAGTGAGATGGGAGAGGCGGGGCATGTGAAAAAAGAGTGTCGAGAGATCAAGGACATGATTCATTTGGCACTTGGGTGGATTGCAGTTGTAGTTGCAGTTTGCAGTTGTTATAAAGGAGCCCATTTTCCTTTTTCCCGTTCACATGTGTGCCCTTCACCCGTTCAGGCAGCAATTGGAGCCCATGGAAAAAATCCAGGTTACTCTCGTGCCTTCGCAAGGGGATGCTTCTCTTGTTGCTGTTCTTTAAAAATTTGTGCAACACCTGCATAGCTATGCAGGCATACAGAAATGAGCCCCCACAGCCATACTGATTGTCCCACAATCGGATCAACTGCACTTGCCTAGCTGCACATGTACAACACACAAAAGGGGGGGAAGGAAAAGGGACCTCCCTGCAGTATCTGGGCAATAATGAAGATGTTGCTGTAGACCAGCCATACTTGCTGCTATGGTAAAAAAAAAACATGCTTGGGGGACTTTGTACACTGTTGGGCACTCAGAGAATTTGCCCCCAACCTGTTGGGCAACCTGCACACAATGGCGGGCAGGCAGATTCTCCCTGACAATGGATGGCATGGAACTTAAAGTGATCAGGTGGAAGGGAGGGGAATAACACACCTCCTGTTGTGTTTGCACAGGAGTGCCTCCAATGCAGAATTGTGCACAAGGATCACTGGTTTAGCAATTTTCAAAAATCGCAGGTTGAGGGGAATAAAACGGGCCAAACTTGCTTTGCGAACAGAATCTGTGTGAAGCCCGCCCCCCCCCAAGTGGTTTATATAATGTTCTATCCCTGTTCTATTTAGCCTGTACAGAATCCACCTATGAGAAGCCCTCTGAAATGTTCTGAAATGAAGCAAGGCACCAGAAGAAAGCTCCACCCCCAGATGTCTGCTTATTCATTTGCATGTGCTGTTGAACCTACATAAACTCATTGGGTTAGATTCTGTGGTCTGTCAGCAGAAGGCACTGTAAAGAATTCTCCTGCAATGAATCCCATGTCTAAGATCATGAGAAGCACTGAACTGAAGTTAATGAAATAGGACTAATTTATTTCCCTTCATGGCTGTAACAGCACTTGAATGTAATAAATGGTTTCATTCCATTTCTTAGCTTGTTCTCTTATCCTCCCAAACCACTGAACTGCCAATACATTCCCCTCATAGACAACTGTGGTTGACAGAAGCGCTATAAACAATTATCATTCCTCTCTAGTTATCAGAACTAGTTACAAGGAGAGAGGCCAACATCAAATCTGTGAAGCCAAGTCAAAGTGATCAGCTTTATAAGACCAGGTCGATATGGAGTAGATGTTAGAGTGTTGTGCTAGGATCTGGGAAACCCAGGTTCAAATCACTAGAAGCTCACTGCTTGAATACAGGACAGTCGCTTTCTCATTTGTTGTTGTGAGAATAAAATGGAGGCTAAAATTGGTCCCCATCTTTTCTTAAGTTAAAAAACTAAATCCTTACTGGTCCCTTGTGTCCTCTGATCCCTGTTGGGTTGGTAACTGTAATAAGCTCTGGCCATCATTCATGGTGGTACTTTACCACAGCACAGGGTTGGTAAACAGTTTCTTCTTCCAGCTGCCTACCATGATGGCACAAAGGTGATTGAGTGCCCGTATTAAAATTCAAAATGCTTGTAATGCTGCAGTAATTTATGCTGGAAGTAGCAGATAATGAAGCACTGCTATCCTATCTTTCAACAATGAAAACACGAAAGATGTCATGAAATCATAGAATCATAGAGTTGGAAGAGACACAAGGGCCATCAAGTCTAACCCCCTGCCATGCAGGAACCCACAATCAAAGCTCTCCTGACATGTTCATCCAGCCTCTGTTTAAAAACCTCCAAAGAAGAGACTCCACTATGCTCGAGGCAGTGAATTCCACTGTCGAACAGCCCTGATGGTCAGGAAGTTCTTCCTAATGTTTAGGTGGAATCTCTTTTCCTGCACCTTGAATCCATTTCTCCATGTCCTAGTCTCTGAGGCAGCAGAAAACAATCTTGCTCCCTCTTCGACATGGCATCCTTTCAAATATTTAAACACAGCTATCATGTCCCCCCTTAACCTTCACTTCTCCAGGCTAAACATCCCCAGCTCCCTAAGCCTCTCTTCGCATGGCATGGACTCCAGACCTTTCACCATTTTTGTTGCCCTCCTCTGGACCCGTTCCAGCTTGTCAATATCTTTCTTGAATTGCGGTGCCCAGAACTGTACCCAATATTCCAGGTGAGGCCTAACCAATGCAGAAAGAGAGGTACAATTAAATCCCTCAATCTAGACCAGGGGTCTGCAACCTGCGGCTCTGGAGCCGCATGCGGCTCTTTCATTCTTGCACTGTGGCTCCGCGTGGCTTTGGTCCTCTCAGCCTCCTTTGGAGAGTCGCCCTAAGGGTTAATGGGAAAGAGTCCCCGTTCCTAGAGAGGCACAGCCTGAGATGGCTATCGCTATCCCAAGCCACTTCCAGCTTCCCTGACCCAGCTGCCTGGTTGGCTGATGCTGGTGATGACAGTGTGGGGTGGGTGGGGGAGCACCGCTGGTGGATCCTCTTGAACAGGTGAGCGATGAAGGGCGGGAAACAGAAGGGAGTTGCAGGAGCGCAGATTTTCAGCGCAATCCTAACCTCAGTCTGCCCCCCTTGAATGGGGGATCAGGGTCGATCCTGGTTTGGGTGGCCTCATTTCCCCCCTGGGTCCTTCTTCGGGTGCGGGACCACATGGGGGACCCCCGCAGCACCACCTTGGGTTGCAGCCCCCCCAGCAGCCCCACTGAACTCCAGGGGCTTTCCTGGTGGATGGCAGCCTGGCTGAGTCCAGGTGAGAAATCTGATGTCAGGTTTTAAAGGCGTTATTACCTGCAGCCCTGCAAGGTTGCACTCGTTGGGGCTGTTTGATGGGGAGGTGGGGGTGGGTGGGAATTGTTTGCTTCTGCATTGCCAAGGAGGGTAGGAGCGCATGGGGAAAGCCTTGCACATGGATCTTGGAAGGTTTACTTCAGAGTAAGCCAGTGGAGCGTAAGCTTGTAGATCATGGAAGGAAGGCCAGGATCATCCTCAGCCATGGTTGTCGCAAGTTGCCAACTGCCGGCAGCAGTGGCATAGCTAGGGAAAATGGAGCCCGGGACAAAATCTGAGTTTTGCGCCCCCCCCCCCCAATATGGGCAGCGTCCCTCCCCCACCATGACCAAACAACATTTTTTTGCACCAGGTCATCTCAAAGTCATTACCACATTATAAAACATGCCCCAACACACAAATCTGAACATACCCAGGGCGCCTTAGTTTAAACAACATTGAATGTGATGCTGTTTCAGGGTAGATTTCCCATCCATCCACCCCAAACAGCATCATTGTCAATGTTGTTTGTTGTGGGTTTTCTGGGCTGCATGACTGTGGTCTAGTAGATCTTATTCCTAATGTTTCACCTGCATCTGTGGCTGGCATCTTCAGAGGTATATCACAGAGGCCCTTTCCCCACTCACCTTTGCCCGAGGGTTGCTGCGGGCAATTCCCGGCGCGTGCAATTCCTGGCACGCTCACCGGCTTCCCCACAACCCCACGCTCTGCGCAGGGTCGTCGAAAGGCGCCATTTGAAAAGGCGCCAGAAATTCCGCGCGTCGAGGGGGCGCGAGAGAAGCAGCGTCGGGGGGGCTGCGTTCTCGCCGCCCCTGAAGTGGGGAGGGCAGCTGAACCCCGTGCTACTTTAGGAGAGTAGCGCGGGGCTTAAGGAAAGTGGGGAAAGGGCCAGAGAGAAGTCTGTTATACACTGTGTAACAGACTTCTCTCTATGATACACCTCTGAAGATGCCAGCCACAGATGCAGGTGAAACATTAGGAACAAGATCTACCAGACCACGGCCACACAGCCTGTAAAACCCACAACAACCAGTTGAATCTGGTTGTGAAAGCCTTCCTTCAACAATACTTTCAATTTTTTTTTAATCTAGGGAGCCCAGATTCTCCCTTTAAATCCACTCCAAAGGGGGTGGATTTAAAGAGAGAACCTGGGGAAAATTTGAAGGTGCCTGTCAGGAGAGCAATGTTTAAGCTAACAGTACCAAAATTTTAGGCTATCTTTAAGAGACAATCCTGATTATACCACCCAGGTTTAGTGAAGTTTGGTTTAGGGGGTCCAAAGTTATGGACCTTCAAAAGGGTAGCCCCATCTACCATTAGCTCCAATTGGAAACAATGGGGGATGGAGCACCCCTTTTGGGGGTCCATAACTTTGGAACCCCTGAACCAACCTTCACCAAACCTGGGTGGTATCAGCAGGAGACTATCCTTATGATACCACCTAGGTTTAGTGAAGTTTGATTCAGAGGGTCCAAAGTTATGGACCCTCAAAATGATAGCCCCATCTACTATTAGCTCCCATTGGAAACAATGGAGGATGGGGTCACGCCCTTTGTTATGGACCCCCTGAATCAAATGGAGGATGGGGTCACGCCCAAAGTTATGGACCCCCTGAATCAAACTTCACCAAACCTGGGTGGTATCAGAAGCAGACTATCCTTATGATACCACCTAGGTTTAGTGAAGTTTGATTCAGAGGGTCCAAAGTTATGGACCCTCAAAATGATAGCCCCATCTACTATTAGCTCCCATTGGAAACAATGGAGGATGGGGTCACGCCCTTTGGGGGCCCATAACTTTGGACCCCCTGAACCAAACTTCACCAAACCTGGGTGGTATCAGAGGCAGACTATCCTTATGATACCACCTAGGTTTAATGAAGTTTGATTCAGAGGGTCCAAAGTTATGGACCCTCAAAATGATAGCCCCATCTACTATTAGCTCCCATTGGAAACAATGGAGGATGGGGTCACCCCCTTTGGCTGGTATCATCAGGAGAGTCACCTGACGATAGCCTGAAATTTTGGTGCCACTAGCCTGAAAACTGCGCCCCCTGCAGGCCAAAATTGAAAAAACAGTAAAAATACAGAAAGCCACAAATGAACCTGCAATTTTTGCGCCCACCACAAGCTGTCTCGCGGGGCACTTGTCCCCGGATGTCCCCATGGTAGCTACGCCTGTGCCCGGCAGGCAAATCCCAGGACATTTGGGGGTAGATTCTCAGAAGCTGTGGCTTTTGGGACCAGGGCAGAGGCCATGCTCAGTGAGGAATATGGCTGTTGAGTCCACCCTGCATGGCAGACATTTTCTCAGGGGGGGAAGAAGTTCAGCCCCCCCTGCGCCCCGGAAGTTGACAACCCCATTAAAGATACCAATTTTGATCCACCATCCAAGTGGAATTTGAGGGGGTTCTTTTGGGGGGCATAATCAGTGTCTTTCAACACAAGAAAAGAGAAATGTGTGAAATGGGGGTTCTATTGTTGGTCATTTGAATCATGTACAAAACAACAGGCTTTTTACCCCCCCGCCCCTTTTGCTTTGATGGGTAAAAATGGGCCCCAAAGAAGGGAACTTCTCCCTGCATGAGAATGTATACAGTGTTATCTTCATTTTAGATGTCAAAAAGTATTTGCGGCTTTCTGTGGAAAACGGGTCCAAATGGCTCTTTGGGTGTTAAAGGTTGCCGACCCCTGGTCTAGTCCACATTTTACTAGTTTACTTGCAAGAATATTATGGGGCACCTTGTTAAAAGCTTTTCTAAAATCAAGGTATGCTACATCCACAACATTCCCTTCATCTACCAAGCTTGTCATTCTATTGAAAAGTGATAAGATTGGTCTGGCATGACTCGTTTTTCAGAAACCCATGCTGACTTTTTGCAATCATAGTATTCCCTTCTAAGTGCTGGCAAACCATCTGTCTAATGATCTGCTCCAGAATCTTCCCTGGTATTGATGTCAGGCTGACAGGATGGTAAATCTGGCAACTTAAATCAGTGTGGCAAACTAAAAAGGCAAGTGAGAACAGAATGGATTGAGAATGTGCTACCAGATTACACCAAAAAGAAAAACATGTTAGTAGAATAAAAGCCATTTTGAAAGGTCTCTGCACAAAACAGTGACAGCAATAATGAACAACAATACATCCTAATACTTCTGTAATGACAGGTCAATGACTTCTCTCTGCTAGAGTGTTTTATGTAGACTTGACCCGAGCAAGCAGGTCATGCACCTCATCGGAGCATTTAGTTTTAATCATTATGACCTGAACTCCACCACCTGAGCAATGGCAGGAGCTCAATCAAGCTGTCATTTGTATGCATGAGTCTCTCTGCCAGCAAATACTGTGCGCACACAACTGATGGAATAATCAATCCCCAGAAGAAAACAGTCCCTTGGAAGGAAGTTTCAGCTCTGAGGATGCAAGAGGAGGGAAAATCTGCTAGCATCTGCCACATCTTAACTCTTTCATGACGCAGGGAGAAAGTCCAGCATTCTACAGAGAGGTCACCATCTCCAGGCCTCATGCCAATGTACATACATGGAGACTTCTGAAATCATTGCACGCAAGACCTTCTCTTACATTTCTTAAATCCTGGGAGATCAATTGGCTGAATGTGCTCAAGAAAAGTACACTATAGAGATGGATAAATGAAGGTAGGGGATTGCTACAAATACATGGAAAGGAAGTTGAACATGGACAATGTTTAACACAAAAAGTTCTGGGCCTCAAAATATGAACCCTAACACATGGCTGTTCACACACTTACTCATGTAGTTTTTGTTCCTCTCACCTGACCTTGTTTCTTCATGAATTCTCTGCCACCAATCCTGTTCCAGCTAAAAGAGACTGGAGAGAATGACAGTGTCCTGTTTTATGGTCAATAAGCACAATCCTACTCCTACACTGAAGTAAGTCATGAAATGGGAACAATGGGCTGAGTAAGGCAGGAGACCGCAGAAGCACCCAGGAAATGCCTAAATACCACTTTAGGCCTGGGAGTCGAATTATGCCAATGGAAAGCAACTGGGACCACCAGGTAGCTCCTGGAGATCTCTCACTGTCTCAATTGGTCTCTAGAGGACCAAGGGCGTTTCCCCACTCACCACGACCCCCCTTATGCCGTGTGCTGCTCTCAGCACGCATCATTTCTGGCGCACGCCCAAGCGTCCCCTCAAAAGCCGCCGTTTACAAGAGCGCCAGGGATGCCGCGCGCTGAGGGGGCGCGGCAGCGGCAGCGTCGGGGCGGCTTGCATTGTCGCCGCCCCTGTCGTGGGGAGTGCCAGGGGACCCCTCATTACTTGGGGAGAGTAGCGCGGGTCTTAAGGTAAGTGGGGAAAGGCCCCAAGATCAGTTCCCCTGAAGAAAATGGCTGCTTTGGAGGTTGGACTCTATGGAATTATCCTCTGCTGAGGTTTCTCCCCTACCCAAACCCCGCTATCCCCAGCCTCCACCCCCAAAATCTCCAGGTATTTCCCAACCCAAAGTTGCCAATTCTAAAAGCAACATCTTTTCAGCCACCCTGGAAAGTAGGAAGCTTTATTATCTCCAAACATCAGATGACTGGACAAGATTAAAGGGCCAATTAAGATATGCTAAAGTCTAGTTAATTCCCCACCACCCCCACTTACAAGTAATGTAATATTTTTGTCATTTTTTTTTCAGATTTTGAGGCCTCTGAAGAGGACTTAAATAGGAGTTTACTTGTCTTATGCATGAATACTGTTCTGTGGTGAGTTAAGGCCACGTGTGTGATTTGAACAAAAGGTTTAAAAGGCAGAGCTCATGCTCTTTCGCCTCTAGCCCCCACTAAGTCAGCAATGGCACTTTCAGTTACTACCGTGCCCTAATTATTTACTTCCCCTTGAGCATGTAGTGGAGTTCAGAACAAATTTTATATCTGAAAGCTTGCATTCTTTGATTAATACAGAGCACCCATTCGACTGACCCTGAGCAGCAGCTCTCTAAAAATATGGAATGACTTGAACTCTTAATATTCTCATGTCAAAGTTTAAAAATAGCAAAGTGAAACAAGATTAGATATTGTTAGGCAGTGGGCACTTAAAATGTGCATATCATTAAATAAATCAGCACATGCAAATGATTTGTTGCCATTTCTTGTTCCTTAATAAGGAGAAGCAATAATCCTAGAGCAATTCAAGAAACAAATGCTTTGACACATCAGAGAATTAGTTCAGAGCTGTTATGAATTTCATGAGGTACTAGCTACTCACTTCCCCCATAGCAGCTAATGATGTGATGAGTAGCTGTGCGTGTTTTGTACGGCAATATGAGGTCTAGACACAGTAGAGTTGCAGCCAAGGTCTGGTAACCCCCAGGAGACTGAGAAGAGCAGAAGTTACCCAATGGAATTCCAATTGGTAAAAACTCTACAGAGGTATGGGTGAATCTAGAGCATTCTGCAACGTGGTGATATCATTTTCAGTTATGCAGCCAGAAGCAACATTGCAAAAACACTGGATGCTATTTTGTTCTCCCATTTTTCTCCCACTGTCCTAAGGAGCAGCATGGGGGGCCAGAGTCAATTGGTGGGAGGTTGCCTATCAAAGGAGGCACCCTGGCCTGCCTAAGACATGGGGCTGCACTTTTGACAGAGGCCATGTGACTGCCAAAAGTTCTATGTCAAAGGAGAGTTTCTGATAGATCCAATTTTAAAACTTTTCATCGGTAAGATCATCCCTCTTTTATATGGATGGAAAAAGCAAGTCTTTATTAGTCTGGAAATAACTTAAAAATTTTTTTTTACAATGAGTCTTGGCTCTCCCAAAAGGATCACCAGTGGCCTTGCTGAGGCCAGAACTTGGTTGCCCTCGCTCAAAGCCCATGCCCATTTAGCCATTTTGAAATGTTGGGTAAAAAATACTACATCCAAGATGGACTCTTTTGGTCACCAATGTTTCAACCTCCTTTTGAGAACTGACAAGACCCTTTCAGATAATTTAGGATTAGTTTCTGAGTGTTACACCATACCAGATAACTTGCTCCATAATGTGGTAAATAATACTGAGTTGCAGGAGTGGATCTATAAAGAGGATGCCATTTTCAACAGCATGACAATCTCACAATCGCGGTTTGTACCATGGTACAAAATATCGAAAAGGGATCATATGAGAGTGTCCAATCTGGTAAATAGCTCAGTATCTTAGGGTGACCTTAACATTCCAAAGGTTCCGGCCAATGCCTTCCACTGTTTTTACTGGGCAAGACAAAGAGTCTTGTCCGTTCTCAAAAGCAGGTTGAAGTGAGTTGAAGGCCAAAAGGTATATAGTTGTATTCAGTTGGTCCTACTGATTTTGGCAATATATAGTTTTCCTAATGTTTTTTAAAAATTGATGAACTATCTCCGTAGCTATGCAGAGACAATACCCATCTACCTCCCATTGAGAAGCATTAGGTTGACCTGCCCTCCACGGACCACTCCGTTTTTTCTCACTGCACAGAAAAATTAAGTTGGTCTGCAGAGGGCAGGTCATCTGAATGCTTCTCAATGGGAGGAAGACGGGTCTTCCGAGTGACTAAGATTTTGTGTCTATGGAGATGGCTCCTTGAAAAAAAAGGGAACCTGTATGTTACTGGAATAGGCAGGAACAGCTGAGTACAACTAAGCACTATTAGGGCTGAAAAGGCTCCCAGGATCAAAGCCTGCAGAGCATACATCCTGGGACAACCTTCAGCAAATGGCAGCAGGGAGCATCCTTCAGCTGCACACAAAATGATGGGCGCAACCTGAGAGTGAAACTGACCAGAGAGCAAAACGGTCAGATGGGAAACAGTATATTTTCCCCTCTGCCACTTTTGGTGTCTGGAAAACACACCAGAAGCCACTTTTTTAAAGAGATCCCCAGACATCTTATTTTGGGTGTACAGAGTGAAAAGAGGCAGTCGCCTCTTTTTAAGATGTCTCACAAATGTATTTTTGTGCTGTGTGGAATGGACACACTGCACTGACATGCTTCAGCAACAGATTGTTGCTGTAACACTGAGATGTTGACAGTGTTCTCATTTAAATGGTGTGGGTTGGGGGGTCACCTTCATATTCCCCCATGATTATTATTCTAGAAAGGTTATATGCTCCCGCTCATAACTGTGTTCTAAGCAGCTCTGAAATGTTAAGAAACAATGTGTACCATAAATCATCTTGTAAAGAAAGATTACCAGCTAATCTTCAACACTGGGTAATGTACTTGGAATCTCTTAAGGTTAGTTGTTTAAATCAAATAATTAAGCAGATTCGCAAGACAGGCTGTGGAGTGAAGCGGAATTTTAAATGCCAGCAGTTTCTCCAGATCCTCATTTTATTTATGAGACTGCATTTGTCAAGAAAGGATCAGGGAGATCAGTGAATAGATAAGCAAAATTATACACACACAAACCCCTAATATATACAAAACTCACACTGAATCTATTAAACGTTCCAAAGAAAAAATAATTGGCAGGGATGGGGGGGAGGGGGGAGGGGGGAGGGGAGAGAATATTTGTATAGAAAATCTATGGGAACAGAGACCTTGCCTATATGCTCCAAAAATTAAAATTAGATCTAAATCTGGAAACTGAATGTGAAAGGTAAACCCCTTGAGTGGTAGAAACCATAGATCTTACTTTAAAGCAGTAGCCAAGAAAATCTGGAAGCAGAGGACAATCAAAACAAAGCTAGAGTTGCCAGCTCTGGCTTGGGAAACTCCCATAGGTCTGGAGACAGTGGCTACTGAAGGGAGTGTTATTTAACCAGAATATTTGGCATATCACAGAGTTTTCCCTTTGAAGCTGCCATTTTCTCCACAGGGAACTGATACCTGGGGTCTGGAGATCAGTTGTAATTCAGAGAGATCTCCAGGCCCAACTTGGAGGCTGGCAACCAAGCTACGGATCATTTTTCTTTTTAGTAGATAGAAAGGAATCGTTCCACTGGGTAAAGCTGCACAAGGGAAGGGAAGATGTCAGAAAGAAGAGGTAGAAAGAAGACGAAACAACTTAATGGTGCAATTAATTGTCTTTACTGTCAGTTTTTGGGTTAATTTTTATCAATGATTTATTAATTAGGTATTTCTGCTTTCTTTTTTATTTATTTGATGTTCTAGGGATAACTGACCCGTTGAAAAGTAACAAGACATTAGATCCAGAAAGCATACAATGAAGGGTTTTAGAAGTACTAGAATATGAAAATAGTAATGCCCTAACAAGAATACGCAATTAAATTCTACATTTGAGTTTTCTAAAAGAAGCAAAAATAATGCCTAATTTTAGAAAAGGATCCAGGGGAGATTCTCAAAGTTACTGGTTAACAGCCCCAAACCTGGAGGTCGTGGGACGTGGCACCCAACTCCAATAAGACTTTCTGGCAGTTCAGGGAGTTCAGAAAAGCCCCCAAACTCCCCTGCCACCAGAAAGTCCCATAGGATTGAAAGGACATATGCCACCAACAGGATGGCATATGACTGAGAGCTGGTGCACTATGCAACCAGCTGTAAATCCCAGGAGGGAGCTGACTAACTTTGATTCTGCCCCCAGGAACACCTTGGCCCACACACACACCCCACCATGTTGGCATCCAAGTAGAACACCAGCGCAGCCGCGCCGTGGCCGAAACTTCTGCGTGTGGTGGCAGCAGAGCTGCAAGATGTGCAGCCACTGGTGTATCTGCCCCCTCCGCCAGGGTAAGTGTCCCAGGAAGGGCGAATGCACTGGCATGTGCTTCTAGGAGCCCCCTTTGGATGGGGCTGTAACATATCCTCCAGGTAAACCAGTAGAAAGCATCATTGTGGATAGGGTGGTAAGTATATAGAAACAAATCCTCAAATGTCAACACACTGGTGCAAAGGGAATTGCGACCTCACTAACCCTTTGGAATTCTTTGAGAGTATTAAGAAACAGGAAAATATGGCTGATTCAGCTTCTGACAAAGTCCCTCACTAAAGGCTCTTGAATAAACTTACCAGTCTTGGGTCATTTCCGCACATGCGGAATCATGAACTTTAAATTTATTTTCAATGCACTTTGCAGCAGGATTTTACTGTGGTCCCTTCTGCACATGCAGAACAATGCAGAGGACATTTCACAATTGTTTGCAAATGGATTTTGCTATTCCACACGGTAAAATCCAGCTGCAAAGTGCATTGAAAGTGGATTGAAAGTGCAGTATCCTGCATGTGCAGAAGGGGGTCTGAGCAAAATAGCAAAATTCATTTGCAAACAATTTTGAACGTGGATTGAAAGTGCATTATTCTACATGTGCAGAAGGGGTCTTGGTGTAAAAAGTACATGTTCTTGATTAACTGGTTAAAACAACTGGCAATTGTTCTTGCAGTGGATGGAAGTTCCTACTGCCACCTGCACTAGGACTGCTGCAATTTAATTTTTTCCACAAATTATCTGGAATTAGAGAGGGCAGTGAAGTGACCAGGTGTGCAGATGACGCCAGTGTATTCAGTTTTTTGAATACCGAAGCAGATAGTAAAAGAACTCCCAAAAAGAAACTGATGAAAGAGTTGGAGCACCTTATCTAAAGGAAATGCTGAGCAATTTGTGGCTTTTCAGTTTCGAAACAAGGGAAACTGTACATGTTTCTAAAATTATGCACGGGGTAAAGCAAGTGGATAGGCAGCACTTCTTCTCCTTCTCCTGGAGGATCCATCCAGTGAAGCTGAGGGGCACTAGATTCAAGACAGGTAAGCATACTTCTTCAAACAAGGCATAACTAACATGGCCCTTTCAAGATGTGATGGTTTCTTTAAAAAAGAACTTGGCAAATTAATGGAGAATAAGTCCATCAGTGCCTATTGACTATAATGGCTAAGTGGAACTGCCATGCTCAGAGGCAGTATTACATGCGGTGGCAGAGCAGGATGGTGTTGTTTTCATCATTCATGTGCTATTTGTGAGCTTCCCAGGGCCATTTTGTCAGCAGCTGGGGGAACAGAATGCTGGGTGCTTGCTGTGATCTGGCAGGGCTCTTTATTGTTTTTATGAAGGCAAAGAAAGAAATGGTGCGGTTCCATGACCTGTGTTTTTCTTCTCAGCTTTGAGGTTTACCAGCATTGTTTTTTAACAGGAGGAAATTAAGAGTGTCAGGATGCCTCTGTTGTAGTGATCTGCTGTAGCGATCCAAATTCTGTTCTCACTAATGGGTTGGAGTGAACAGCAAATCCATAGAAAGCTAGAATATGCAGAAGTTGAGGGGTGGGTGGGTTCATGGCAATTTCATATCCTCAAATGACATAAAAATGGTCTACAGCAGCTCAAGTGGACTCACTGCTTGTTTTGACAAGCAATAAGCTCCTAGGTGAGCAGCTCTCCGAGTCAAAGTAGTTGAGATGCTTGGAGATCTGTGACAATCTTCCTAGCATGTTTTAAATGGAAACAGAAGACATGACAGATGGCAGTTGAGATGACACTACACAGTAGTGGAAGGGAAGGGAAGGGGGAATGAGTGCCTCCTTGTATGCTTCTGAAACAGGTTTAATAATGGCGTCTAGGGCACAGAAATAGAAAGCGCCCAAAGGCAGCAGGAAATGGAGGCAGCAAGTCTCCCTGAGCTGTGTACCACACAGGGATATCCATCCTCTCCAACAATCTTCCAACCTTTTCTACAGGCTCTATGCTCTCAACCCAACATCTGGGCAGCAGAGAAAGCTAGCTGCAAAGAACAAATAGTTTAAAAAACCCAACTAAACAAACCCCACAGCAGCCAGTAAAAGAGCAAGCTAACTACAGTGGAATGGTGTTGGTTTTGCTTTCCTTCACCGCCTGATCATTCTTCTTTAAGCACCTTGGCAATCTCATTCTCTTCCCTGAGGGTACTACATAATCATGCTGCGGATTATGTGGATAGGCAGGCAGAGAGAGCAGCCTATCTCCTTCTCCTTACATCAGATAAACAAAGCGCTTGCTAAATTTCAACAGTTGTGATGAGAAGCAACCATACATTTCTGAGCTACTCTTCTAATTAAAAATATTACAGCTATGTATTTAACATAAATAATTATATCTTGTTTTATGCGTATGTTTGGTGGGGTGATGTACACAGTTGTCAAGTGGATTTTTTAGTTAATGGTAAATATAAATATGGCTGTCTGTGAGCCCTTGAGTACTACAGTCATAACCTGTAGTCTCAAGTATCCTGATATTAGGACTGTAGCCTGAACCAAAATCTCTAAACTTCTACCCAGCACAACAATCTTAGTCCCTATTTATACACATACTTTAAGCAATTCAATTCTCTGTAGTAATGGGTTTAAATACGATTAACAGCGGCTCATGTAATGATGCAAAAACCCAAGCAGATGCATGCATTAGTATCTCCCTGCTTTTGTTACTTCTGTATAGCATCTAAAGACACTAGGAGTGCTCTATTGTTTAAGAACAAATTGTACAAAGATGATATATTGCCAGGAAAATCAGGATTTTCTATGTGCAGAATGTACACATTACACTGTGCATATTCTTATCCTGCAGCTACCAGCATGAACAGAGGACTTCTCTCGTTACTGCTGCTGTACACAGTCCAAGCCAAACCCTGCCCTCCCTGTTTGTGCGAGCCACTGCAAGGAAAATTGGGCTGGCGAATAGACTGCACTTCACTGGGGCTGAAGGAGATGCCTCTCCTGTCAATTGACATCCTGATTCTTGAGCTGCAAAACAACAGTTTGACCACAATCCATCCTGGCACGTTGGACATCTTGAGAAAAGTGGAGAAAGTAGATTTTTCCAACAATCCTTGGAACTGCGACTGCTCTATTTTATATTTCAAGATGTGGCTGGAAGACTTCCATGGAGCCTCTCTTGCCAACATTACATGTGCGGGTCCCACTTCTATGAAGATGAGAGCCTTGAGCCAGCTGAGTGGAAATGACTTGGAAGGATGCCGGAAACCTCCCCCAATCAACTGCCTTGATTTCCTCTGGAGGGATGTTCCACTCATTGCTATTGCAGTATTGGTCTTAATTTTATCATTCTGCATTCTGTATTGTTCCAGAAAATTAGCCCACCAAGCTAATAAAAAGCAGCATTCTCTTGAAGTCCCGCTGCTGCAGATTCACGACATGGAAGACCAGAAGTCAAAGTAAACTGCTAACAGCTCTTTAATGAGAATACCAAAAGTAATCTGTTAATGAAGAAGTGTTTGTATAGAAAGTAAGCATTCATTCACTGCCATGGCTTGTGGTAAAGATAGAGCATAAGTTGTATTTTGTTTTGTTATTGCTGACTGTGTGGGGGAAGGGGGTTTGGAAGGGTGAGTGGTGACTGAGTTTTGGGCCATGGGGATATTGTTGAAGCCCTAGGAATGCCAGTTTGGGATTCGGAAATATCTGGGGAAATACCTGGAGATGTGCAGCCTGAGGACAGCAGGGTTTGAGCAGGGGAGAGACTTCAACGGAGTATACCGCCATACAGCACAGGCGTATGGCCTGTAGGGACATGAGGTCACCCATGTCCCCGGGCGCACACATTTCAGTCATGTGGGGGTGCCAGGAACCCCCTCACATGACAAAACAGCATGCGCCCTTGCCATACGCTGCCAAGCCCCACCACCCGCCTCCCTGCAGGCCGTCTCCTGCTGTCCCCAGGGACCACTTCCCCCCCGGTCTGCCTTTGGCATAGAGTCCACCTTCCAAAGCAGCCATTTTTCTCCAGGTGAACTAATCTCTGTCGCCTGGAGATCAGTTGTAAATAGCAGGAGATTGCCACCCACTAGCTGTAGATTGGTAACTCAACCAAGCTCCTGTCCCTGTAGCCAGAGGTGAGATCCAACCAGTTCTCACCACTTCTCTAGAAGTGGTTACTAATTTTTTCTGAGTGCCAAGAAGGGGTTACTAAAGCAACCTCCCTGCCCAATAGGGACTGGAGGTGCGTGTGTGCGGCGGCGCCACTGTTTGAATCCCACCACCTGTTATTAAAATTTTTGGATCCCACCACTGCCTGTAGCCATCAATCTAGTTTGGGCCAGCTCTGGAGGTGGGTTCAACTGGGGTGGGTCTGAGGGAGAACATCTTCCCTCTGGTCTAGCCTGTCCCAGATATACAAAAGAGAAGGCAGCCTGAAGCAACCCAGGCACTCAGAGCCTTCTTTGTCCTCCGTTAAATAAAACATGTTTCTGCAAAAAGTAAGTGTATGCAGCCATGACTAAATGATGCTTGTGGCAGAGAAAGAACACCAGCTGTATTTTGTTTGCTATTTTTGGTTATGCAAAAATTCCTACCATGGCCGCATTCTGTTTCCTGAAACAACCATTGTCACTGGAATAAAACCAATTACAATCGAATTCTGTTGGCTGTGCAAATTATTACTGCATATGCTAACACTGCAGCATGTGGTCATCTGTGTTTATGGAAATTCTTTCCTGTGCGTCAAAGCTTCTGCTAACTGCAGAAGCATTTTGCCAGATCCAAAGAGAATTATGATAACAGACCCTATGCAAACCGTTTCCTAAGCCCTGCCAAAAAAGAGCCACGTATATGATTCAGGTACAGTTCAAGTTATTTAATTAAACAGGATGCCAGGCAAAACTCCTTAATCTCTCTCTCTCTCTCTCTCTCTCTCTCTCTCTCTCTCTCTCTCTCTCTCACACACACACACACACACACACACACACACACACTCCATTTAAAAATGGTGAGTACTGGGGGGTGTCATGTGGCATTCAAAACAGACTTCTGCTGTTCAGTTTTATTTGTATGTAACAACAAATGATTATGCAGTACAACTTGGAGTCTGCTGTAGCAACAGACAAGTATTTGAGATGGAACATATGGACTGCATTATGTCTGCATAATTATCTAGTCTTGCTTAATTTAAAAAACAAAAATAGAATAGACAATGCTCTGTATTAAAATAAACTGCTTCTTGCTATATACAGGCAACTGAAGAGGTAAAACTGAAGGAAAAATCCAACATGACTTCTACTAGTCTATTTTTTAACTTAAATTGGAGAAGTAGTCTTATCGTTACCCAAATGCCACTGGATAAGTGAGAACTCAAGTTGCTAATGCATTTTGTCTCCACAAGTTCATTTTAGCACATGTAAGGCTAGTACACGAACAGATGAAAAAGTGTGTGTGTCATGGGGGAAGATCTAGAACTGACTGCAACATATATTGTATCTTCTCTCCATACCCCATTTTCCCCACCATATACTGAGAAGAATGCAACAGCTTTGCCATAAGAATACACACATGGGGGATCTGAATGGGAGTCTCTGGAGCACAGGAGCCATTGCAATAAGCAGAACTCTGCTTATCAGGTCCAAGCCAGTGTGCTTTTATCTGGGAAATTCTTGCAGAAAACAGCTAAAAAGCCTACATACAGAGACAGTGTCACATGTTTATCTAGCCTGGCCACTTCTCTCATGATCCCTAAGTCACTTCCCACACAGTTCATCAAATTCAGCTGCGTAGAGCAAGCTGCGGTGGTTACATTTCTTGCTGTCATAACCCACAAAAGCAAGAAATTACTGCCCCAGCCAGCACTATCTTATCGTGAACTGAAGAATGCCACAGGTCCTGTAAGGGCAGGGGGGGGGGGTGTCAAAATAAAGAGTTCAAAAGCAAAAATAAAAGAATGCAAAGCTGTGAACTGACTGGATCCCTCATGAGCCTGGGAAGGAAGGTAAGTGCTGTATAAAGGAAACCTGCTGGGTCAGGTGTTACGGGGGAGACAGGGAGGTTCCTGCAGTTCACTTTCTGCAGGAACTGAACTGAACTGAACACTAAGCCTGGGGGAGCTACAGCAGAGGTTTCTGGTTGATATCACTGTTCTCAGTAATTTAAATACTTTTGAAGTTTGGACTTAAATTATCATCCTTCCAAAAACCACGGAGGATAATCAGAACTCATAAACTGCATCCAACAAAAATGGATTTCTGTAGCTGACAATTACAATATTAAAGTATAAAATACTTTTTATTAAGCTTTGGTAAAAGTACCTGCTTTTAAAAAAACTGAAAAAGATGCTAGTGTCCCTCTTTATTATAGCAACAGGTTTCAAGTACTTAATAAATCATAACAAAGGAAGTGCATAACAAATCATAACATTTAGAAATAATGTTTTTTTTAATTTGTCATAATGTCTTAATTCTAGGTATGATATAAATTAAGTCTTATGAAAAAAAATTCTGTGAAGCTCACACATCAGTTTTACACTTATTCCCTGCAGATAATCCCCTTATTAACACCTTTTGGTGGGGGGCGGAATGTCCTCTGTGTAGAGCTTGCTGGTCAGCAGTGGGCATTTTGTAAGCCATTTTGAGCCAGGCTCAGATGCCAAAGGGCCTATGCCTGCCTTGTAGAGAGCTGGAGCTTTTCAAGCAAGGGAAGTTCAATTCTGCCGCACCAGCCAATTCAGTGACCCAAGCAGGGGCGTAGCTCCAAGGGGGACAGGGGTGTGGTGAGGGCATGGCAGGGGCGTTCCGGAGCGGGGGCGGAGGATTCAACAGTGCACTGGGCGCTTTCCCCCCTTGCTACGCCTCTGGACCCAAGCAACTACTTGATGTGCCAAATCAGTGACAGGCAGCAGTATGAGAGGAGGCAAAAGGCATGGCTTGGACCTGTTGTCTCACAGACATGTGCTGCTGCCACCCATCCAAGGTAGGCTGAGGAGGTGCAGGACCCATGAGTCTGCTGGATTCCATGCCATCCCCTTTGTACTTTTCAAAGTCCCCATCCATATCCTGAGAGCCAGCATGGTGTAGTGGTTAAGAGCAGAGAACTTTAATCCAGAGAACTGCTTCTTATTCCCTACTCTTCCACATAAATGGAAGTCCCCACATAGAAATAGTCACAGGCTGTACTACTTAAATTTCACAGACTTTTAATTCTGTTAATATTTTTTCTCTATAACTGTGCACATGCATAAGAAATCCACTTTGTCAGCATTCCATATGTCCCTCTCCTTCTTCATGACTCCTTTTTAAAACCAAATAACACATCTGGAGTTCCATCACAGAACTCCAGCACATGAATAATGTAATCTTTATCAAAGTCCAAGTCTGAAGCTATTTTAATATCTTTGGAAAATATTAACCATGTTGTCCTGTGTAAGCATCCACAGGTATTTTCTTCACATTTTTCAATAATTTAGATGGAATATGTTTGTACATCCAAAATATAGCAATTATGTTTTTCAAATTTTCACCCTCAGGCACTGAATTTAGAAAACAGCTTTAGAATAGAGAAATGCATATGGTCCAGTAACTAAAATTATGACTTCAAATGAAGATTCCTCTAGTTATCAGAAACTCAGTTTGGGGCTCAAAGGTTTGGGGACAAATGTGGTTTTATTTAGTTCCAAAAAGTTTAAACCAGAATAAAAACCTGGTCATCCTTAAAATACTACATTATCTCATTTTGTTTTTGTTGCAAAATAAGTTCTCAGTCTTTTTGACCCTGTGGGTATCTTTGAACTTCTTTCACAGAGTAGCAGGCAGAACCATAAAATGAACACCGCAAACAGTGGAGCCACACATATGCACATACAACATAGGTATTTTCTACACAGCACAAATAAAACACCTTGAGGACATGAAAATAAGCATTTGGGGGCGGAACTCTGCACAGCTTTTTCCCCAAAACACCCTCAGGACATTTTATTTCAGCTTAAACTGGGTTTTTTTGAAAATGCTAAGTTAGCGATCTTTTTTCTGAAGTCAACTCCTGCTTGCTGAGCTCAGGAGACAATTTATTTGTCCTGCCCAGTCAAACAGCTCCAGTGATGGGATTCAAATAATTTAACAACTGGTTCTGGTGGTCAGATTCAAATAATTCAACAATTAGTTGTTTACAAGCACCACTTTAACAACCGATTCTGCTGAAGTAATGTAAACCTGCTGAATCCCACCACTGCACAACTCTCACTTTTGGTTTCTCTCTTCCTTACACCTGCCATTTTCTGCCAGTTAACTCCTCTGTGACACTGACCATTTATAAGCTCTGGGAAGTTTGCTCTGCAGGCATCTCTGCTGGCCACCTTTTTAGTTTATAAACTCAGTATTTCCTGCTGATTCCAGCAATATATAGGGGTTTTTTTTTGGGGGGGGGGGGTATTTTCACATCTGATTCTCATATCATATGCTTGTGTCTTCTAAGACACCTCATCAATTTTTTTTAAAAAAAACTGGAAAATTATATATTGCCAGAATCGTCAGGAAACATTGAGTTGAATTTTATTTTATAAGCTAAAAAGGCAGCCAGCAGCAATGCCTGCAGACCAAATATCCCAGGGTAGCTTTAGCAAATGGTGAACAGAATGGAGGAGTGAAGTGGCAGAAAATGGATGATGCAGGGAAGAGAGAAACTGAAAGTGTGCATGGGAAAAAAAACCCCACTGTCTCTTCTGTCACTTTTTTTTGTCCATACTGTCTAGATAAAAAAATGAGGAGATAGTTTTTTAAGACGTCTCCAGGATGTCTTATTTTGGTTGTGTGGGAAAGACCATACAGAAGAAGTCCAAGAGCAGAAGATAAAGGGAGTAATTTTAAAAATACACTGAGAAAAGGAACATGAGAGAGAATAAACCCAGCTGCTGCCAACACAATGTTATTTGAATCTGCACAGCCCATCAAATCTCCAATGGCCAATCAGAAGCTCCACTTGGTCCCATCCACTTCGTAAAACACTTGGCATGCATCAGGAAAGATGTCAACCAGCACTATGGCACCTATAGGTACCACTTTGAGGTGCCCTGGACTAACATAACTACTTTTCTGAAATTGTCTGTTATGGGTTTTCCGGGCTGTGTGGCTGTGGTCTGGTGATTTTTGCTTCTAACATTTCTCTTTCATCTATGCACCTCACAGGGGAGTGAGGTTTGTTTGCATGTGTCTTGGTAAAGTTCATTTACAGTTGCACTTGCTGTAGCATTAGCAATCATGTGTCTCAATGGAGTTCACTTGCAGTTGCCTTAGTCTCTGGTTTTTAATGTTGGTGTTTTTTAGCCAGGTTTTGTTGATTTTCAGACTCTCTTCCTTTTTGTAGAAACTGTCGCAGTGTTTGTGAATTTCAGTGCTTTCCCTGTGTAGTCTGACATAGCAGCTGTCAGAATTGTCATGAATTTCTGTGTCTTCAAATAAGATCCTATGTCTGGCTTGGTTTACAGCATGGTCAGCTACTGCTGATTTCTCACGTTGGATTAGCCCTCAGTGCCTTTCATGTCCTTAAGCCTGGCCAGAATGCTGCAAACCAGCAGGAAAGCAGCTCGGGGTCTATTGCTAGGGCTGTTGAGAACTATAGTTTTGTTTGAAGTAGACCGAGGCATTCAGTTCCTGAATCTATGCTAGGTAGACTTTTTTTTCTGCATTACATAACAGTGGCGTGCTGGCACTTCTGAATCCAGCAGCAGAACCAGGAATAAATAACACCTTCTTCTGCCTGCACCAAGGCCGTTCTGGTGATTTATGTGTTCATACATCAATGGGAATTACTTCGGAGTGAACTTCTATCAGATGGCGTTTGCAGTACTAAGCAGAACACATTCACTAAAGAAGGAGCAGCTTTGAGATCACCTAAAAAAACCACAACTTGGGCTGAGCTGGAGCTGCCAGAGAAATAGTGGAGAAATCTGCCATGGAAGAGGGTCTTAGGCGACACTTCCTTTTCAGATAGATTGCCAACAACATTCCAGTGGGAACTGGAAATCTCCCAGAATTACAAGTGAGCACTAGACAACAGAGATAAGTTTCCCTGGAGGAAATGGCTGCTTGGGAGGGTGGACTCCATGGCATTGTATAATCCCTTCCCCTCCCCGTTTCCTACCCTCTACCCCCAAGCTCCAGGAATTTCTCAACCCTGTTTCCAGGACAAAGCCATTTCTCTCAGTTGATCCCCCTGGGTGGCCTATTTTTCTCTTTTTGCAGTCTATTCCTTTGTAGATGCCTCTGTTGACTGCTGTGACTATTGACCTGTTTAGCCTGGCCACCAGCCCTCTAGGGCAGAATTGTCCTGGTGAGATTAATGGCTAGTTTGCCCCGGAGGAAAAGAACTGAATATTTGAGATACCAAACCATGTTTCTATTGTTTTCATAGCAAGAGAATAACACGCTGACCCCACACATTTCTCCAGCTGCACTTCCTTATTCTACAGTTTGTTAAACTCTTCTCAGCTGGCTTTCTTATCTCTCAGCTGCAACTAGTCATAACATCACTTGCATATTCCAAAGCAACATGGCAACAGATCTTCAAACTATCACAGTGCTAAGGCAATCACCATTTTTTTAAAAAATCCCAAAACCACCAACCTCCAAAGTCATGCAGGGGACTCTTGTCTTGGCAGCCATAGGGGCTGAGATAAAAAAAAAAAGTATCGATGTGGATTGGACCTTCAAGTCCCAAGAACCCAGTGTGGAAACATGTTCGATTGAAATCTTTCCCAAAATGTTATATCAAACCAGGTTTCAGAGCAAAGCAGGGACAAAACACCAAATGGATTATTAGGGAATGATGTTGCATGGATGCTTCAAAAAAACTGCTGTGTTTTGAATGCCACATTGAAGCAAAGAGCCTGTGTGGAAGTTACTTAAGATGCATCTTATTTTCTGACTAGATTTGTCATCTGCCTATGTTCTGCTCTTGATCTTGTTAACTATGGATTTGGTCTGTTCCAATTTAGAGATGATTTAGAAGCAAATGGGATGAATATTAACTTCTTGTACAGTTGCTTGCCTTTGGTTATAGCTTGTGCAAAGTGAATTGGTAGCACATCCTTGGCAGAACAGCAGTGTCCTTTCATCCCTAGTAAAAGGAAGGGCTCATTAAGCTAAAAGGAAATAGCTTTTAAAAAATTTAGTTTGTAGAAGCAGCCATTTAGCTCCTAGATTGCTGGACACTAGTCCCAGCAGATACTTCTTAATTTTCATAATTTAAAAAAAATTGTAATGTAGATTTGTTTGTAGTTTACTGCTTGGTGGGGTTAAAGAGTTAGGAACACAAATAATTTCAGTTTTATTAGGATCCTCAAACAGCACATACTAGTCCAGCTGCTATTGTAAGTGTTGCGGCTTCCTTGCATTTTTTTTGTCATGATATCATCAATTCCTATATTTATCATGCCTTTTAAATTTTTGTACTTTGAGTGTTAAATTTAGGGCTGGCCACAAATTTTAGGAGGCCTTGGACAATATTTCCTCATGGGGGACATCTTGCCTCAGAATACAACATGCACATTCGCAGGGAGTGGAGGGAATCCTTTCATGCCCTTTCAAGAGTCCTTTTCAGGCACTGTGGTCCCAGCAGTCCTGTCTCGCATAATAGGAAAAGGCGCTATATGCAAGTATCTCAGTACACACAACCAGAATGTTGCCTGAAAAACACAATGGATCAATGTATAATTCAGTTTTCAGATAGCATGCACTGAATTTGCAAAAATGTGCATGTTGCTCTTTTCAGACCTTATGGTGATTGGGCATACTGAGATGTTCCATATAGGTGCATTCCCAGTATGTGGGATATACGGCTGCCAGGCAGGGCCTAGCAACCAGCAGTGAGACCTATTGGCAGTGGAAACCCTCATAGGCCCCTTCCGCACATGCAGAATAAAGCACTTTCAATCCACTTTCAATCCACTTTGCAGATACATTTTACTGTGCGGAATAGCAAAATCCACTTGCAAACAATTGTGAAAGGAGATTGAAAGTGCATTATGCTGCATGTGCGGAAGGGACCATAGGCAACCTAATGATATTGCCAGTGTCACTAGTGTCAGTGCCTATGTACCCAGTAGTACTGTCAGCACATCTCCTGGAGACACCATGGACAGTCTGCATTTGGGCAAAACTCTATGGTAGGTTTACCCAAATGCCAGAGTGTATCTTTCTTCTCCCTGCCAACACAGTGCAATCACGTTTGGGCGCACAGACAGTGATGACATCTTGTAGGGATGCTATCAATCCCTCTTGTTTCCCATTATTGTTCCCCTATCAGCCAGCTAAGTGTAAGTGGGAAGGTACCTACTGGGGGCTGGAGATCCCTTGCCTCTAGCAGGGGAACTACAAGCTTAGTGCAATAGGAGTACCAGAAATTTAATCCCTGAAACAGGCTAAGATTGGGCTTTGCCTGCAAAGTAAAAAAAGGAATGTGAAAGAGCCACACACCCCTGGCATCTCCAGATGTCTTTCCCATTAGGAAATGGAAGATCATGCCAAGAATCCCTGCAACATTGCAGTGGAGAATGAATGAGGTGAGCAACTGTCAGCAAAGAACAGAAGAAATGTCTGAGGGTGGGCATCAGCTGCCATTCTTTGCTCCTTACTGATCACCCTTCTGAGAAGCTAGCAGTGACTGAGAGCAGCATCAGCTTCCTGTCCTTTCTTTACCCTCTCCCTTTGTGAGGCAGCTTCTGGTGCCCAATGCTGCTCACTCCTTTCCTTGTATGTTTCTCAAAGAGTGGGCAAAACTTATGTGCTAATTGTTTTGTGGGATAATAGCATACTTGGCACAATGCAATAATACACACTGTGTGGCTCCAGAGACACATGCATCCCCTTGGTCTGCCACCTACCCTTGCTGGTAGGGTTTGTAATTGGCAGATGTTTCCCACCTTGAAAACTCTCTCCCAGAGGACTGAGTAAGCTGAGACCAGGGTCCCATAGGACTTATCATAATTCTGCAGGGCCTATAAAATGGAGCTATTCCACCAGGCCAATGATTTTTATTTTTATTTATTTATTTATTTATTAAACTTTTATACCGCCCCATCCTCCAGGGGCTCTGGGCGGTGTACAGCATAAAACATGGTAAAACAAGTCACTAAAATCTTTAAAACAGCGGTAACAAACATTAATAGTAATCCATAAAATAGCTTAAAACTCATAAAACAGCAAAAAACCATAATACATAATAAAAGGCGTCCGACCCCAATTTAAAACCTACCCCCATGAGGGGGGATGGCAGGACCCCTCAATATGAGGGGACCCTGATGTAACTGCCCTAGGGGCAGGGCAGTAAGGGGGCCCCATATCTGCAGCTGGACTCCCCAAAGGCCCCGTGCAACAACACAGGCTTACCGGCCCTGCGGACCTCGCCCAGGTCCCGCATGGCCCGGACAGCTGGAGGATGGGTGTTCCACCAGGCCGCAGCCAGTGCCGTAGAGGTCCTCGCCCGCGTGGGGGCCCGCCGCATCTTAGCGGGGCCGGGGGCCCCCAGTAAGTTGTCCTCTGCAGAGCGCAGAGGCCGAGTTGGGACGTATGGGGTGATGCGGTCCCGAAGGTACGAGGGTCCCAGGCCGCACAAAGCCTTAAAGGTCAAAACCCACACCTTGAAGATGATTCGGAATTCAACCGGGAGCCAATGCAGCTGTCGCAACACAGGCTGGATGTGTTCTCTGAAGGCGCCTCCTGTGAGCAGGCGTGCTGCCGCATGTTGGACCAGTTTTAACTTCCGAATCAAACGCAAGGGAAGGCCCGGTACAGCGAAGTTACAATAGTCCAGCCTGGAGGTGACCGTTGCATGGATCACAGTGGCCAGATCCGCCTGGGAGAGGAAGGGAGCCAACCCGCCCGGGCCTGGCGAAGATGGAAAAATGCAGTCCGGGTTGTATGGGCCACCTGGGTCTCCATTGAGAGAGACGAATCCAGGTGGACCCCCAGACTGCGAACAGAGGGGGTCGGCGCCCATGAGACCCCCTCCCACACCGGCGGCTGGAAATCCCTAACCTCACCCCTGCGGTCTAGCCAGAGGATCTCCGTCTTCGATGGATTCAGTTGCAACCTGCTCTGCCGCAACCAACCAGCTACCGCCTCCAAACAATGCTGGAGAGCCGCGGGGGCGGCAACCGCTCCCCCCTCCATCAACAGAATGAGCTGAGTGTCATCAGCATATTGATGACAGATCAGCCCAAAGCTCCGCACCAACTGAGCAAGTGGTCGCATATAGATGTTAAATAATGGCGGGGATAGCAGCGCTCCCTGCGGTACTCCTCGCACTGAAGCGGGCACCTCCGGGAGGCTTCATCCCCGCACCACACTTGCTGACTCCGGTCCGGAGAAACGAGGCAATCCACTGAAGGACAGTGCCCCGTACTCGAAGCGGCCAGGCGGTGGGTCAAAAGGTCGTGATCGACCATATCAAACGCTGCGGTAAGATCTAACAAAACCAGCAGCGCCGATCCGCCCCGGTCGAGTTGCATGCGGAGCGTGTCTGTGATGGCGACAAGAGCGGTCTCCGTCCCATGCCCAGCACGGAGGCCGGACTGGAAGGGTCGAAAGCCGATCGTCATCCAGGAAACCCTGAAGCTGCTCCAACACCACTCTCTCAATTACCTTCCCCAGAAACGAAAGATTCGAGACGGGGCGGTAATTGGCCAGATCACCTGGATCTAACGATGGTCTTTTCAAGAGTGGGCGGACCACTGCCTCCTTCAACCCATCCGGAAAGACCCTTGCTCAAGGGAGCCATTGATGATGTTCAACAGATGGGGTGCGTAGCTCCGCCCGGCAAGCTTTTATAAGCCAGGAGGGGCACTTATCCAGACAACAGGTAGTAGCTCTAACAGAAGCTAAGGCCCTGTCCACAGCGGCTTCGAGAGCAGGGAGAACTGGGCCAAACTTGGGCCCGAAGACGGCAAGGGAGCCTCCAGTTCACTAATTGTAGATAACGTGGCGGGAAGGTCCCGGCGAAGCAACGTGACTTTATCTGCAAAAAAAGCTCATGAATGCCTCACAGCTAATAGCCAATCGATGATTTGTAGACCCTTCCGATAAGGAGGTCAAAGACCGAATTATACGAAATAATTGCGCCGGGCGGGAGCTAGCAGACGCAAGAGAGGAGGAGAAGAAAGCCCTCTTCGCCTCGCTTCGTTTGCCATCTCATAGGCCTTCATAAACGTCCTATAAGATGTTGGCCAAGAGCCATCGCGAGATTTCCGCCACACTCGCTCTAGTCGTCTAAGCATCCGTTTCATATGGCGCAGCTCCTCGGTATACCAAAGGAGCCTGCCGAACACGGGGCGAAGAGGACGCCGGGGAGCAACAATCTCGATGGCAACGAAGGAGGCGAAGCCAGTCCTCCACCTGCTCATCGAGTGTGCCGGCGGGTTCAGGGTCCCGCAGAGCATTCAGGAAACCAATCAGATCCATAAGTCTCCGCTGGCGGCATAAATCACCCCTCGCCTAGACGGGTTTGGCGTGGCAGGGCCATCCGAACCTTCAAGGCGTAATGGTCAGACCATGGCATTCTATCCGTAGAGGATATGACCATATTAACCCCAAACCAAAGACCAAATCCAGCGTGTGGCCTGCCTCATGAGTGGGGCCAGAACTTACCAAGGAGAGGCCTAGTGCCACCATGGATGACACCAGGTCCGCAGCCACTGTACATGGCGGTGTCGGCATGGACATTAAAGTCCCCAGAACAATAAGACTGGGGAACCGCAATGCCCAGTCCGCCACCACCTCCAGCAGCCGCAGCAAGGCTGTCCCCTGGTGCGCTAAGGGCGACCGGGTACACCAGGAGGACCGCCATCCTCTCCACAGCCAACCACTCTGAGGCCGACACACTCCATGCCGCAATCTCTGGGATCGGCGCCGCCCTCAAGGGCATGGAATCACGGCTGAGCCTCGCCACACCACCCCCCCCGCCCTGTGTTCGTGGCTGGTGGAGGCACGCGAACCGAGGGTGGCGTGACTTAGCCTAAGGCGACGGTTTCACCCTCACGCACCCAGGTTTCAGTGATACAAGCCAGGTCCATCTGTTGGGCTTCGAGATAATCTCGAGCACAGCGTTTTATTGTTGATGGACCTGGCATTGATCAGCACCAGCGACGAAGCAGAGTAACCCTGAACTCTGCCACCGTCGTCTCTTTGGGATAGGTCGGAGGTCAGGAAGGCTGTAACGAGCATGACCGTATCTTGTTCGTCTTCTATCATATGGCCGCCGCCTACCGCTATATCTACCCCGTCCCATCAATACCGGGATCCCCTGCCCCAAAGTAGGTGCCCCCATTGTTCAGCCGCTCTCCCCAAAACCTATAGCCTCGCTAACTACTACCACACCAAGCAGGCAGACCAACAGGAGGGTCTGTCCCAGGCAGGGCTGAGCAGGCTGGCTGCCTTGGGCTGCTGGTGGAACTCCTGTTGTAGCTGCCAGGCCCCACCCCCTGCAGGTGTTCCCAATGGGGTGGGTGGGGAAGGACTCTCACTCCCTCCCAGTGGCAGCAGGCGGCAGCTCACCCGGTGGACTTCTGCTTGGCAGGCAGGCAGGCAGGCAGACCAACAGGAGGGTCTGTCCCGGCAGGGCTGAACAGGCTGGCTGCCTTGGGCTGCTGGTGGAACTCCTGTTGTAGCTGCCAGGCCCCACCCCCTGCAGGTGTTCCCAATGGGGTGGGTGGGGAAGGACTCTCACTCCTTCCCAGTGGCAGCAGGCTGCAGCTCACCCGGTGGACTTCTGCTTGGCAGGCAGGCAGGCAGGCAGACCAACAGGAGGGTCTGTCCCAGGCAGGGCTGAACAGGCTGGCTGCCTTGGGCTGCTGGTGGAACTCCTGTTGTAGCTGCCAGGCCCCACCCCCTGCAGGTGTTCCCAATGGGGTGGGTGGGGAAGGACTCTCACTCCTTCCCAGTGGCAGCAGGGGGCAGCTCACCCGGTGGACTTCTGCTTGGCAGGCAGGCAGGCAGGCAGACCAACAGGAGGGTCTGTCCCAGGCAGGGCTGAACAGGCTGGCTGCCTTGGGCTGCTGGTGGAACTCCTGTTGTAGCTGCCAGGCCCCACCCCCTGCAGGTGTTCCCAATGGGGTGGGTGGGGAAGGACTCTCACTCCCTCCCAGTGGCAGCAGGCGGCAGCTCACCCGGTGGACTTCTGCTTGGCAGGCAGGCAGGCAGGCAGACCAACAGGAGGGTCTGTCCCAGGCAGGGCTGAACAGGCTGGCTGCCTTGGGCTGCTGGTGGAACTCCTGTTGTAGCTGCCAGGCCCCACCCCCTGCAGGTGTTCCCAATGGGGTGGGTGGGGAAGGACTCTCACTCCTTCCCAGTGGCAGCAGGCGGCAGCTCACCCGGTGGACTTCTGCTTGGTAGGCAGGCAGGCAGGCAGACCAACAGGAGGGTCTGTCCCAGGCAGGGCTGAACAGGCTGGCTGCCTTGGGCTGCTGGTGGAACTCCTGTTGTAGCTGCCAGGCCCCACCCCCTGCAGGTGTTCCCAATGGGGTGGGTGGGGAAGGACTCTCACTCCTTCCCAGTGGCAGCAGGCGGCAGCTCACCCGGTGGACTTCTGCTTGGCAGGCAGGCAGGCAGGCAGACCAACAGGAGGGTCTGTCCCAGGCAGGGCTGAACAGGCTGGCTGCCTTGGGCTGCTGGTGGAACTCCTGTTGTAGCTGCCAGGCCCCACCCCCTGCAGGTGTTCCCAATGGGGTGGGTGGGGAAGGACTCTCACTCCCTCCCAGTGGCAGCAGGCGGCAGCTCACCCGGTGGACTTCTGCTTGGCAGGCAGGCAGACCAACAGGAGGGTCTGTCCCGGCAGGGCTGAACAGGCTGGCTGCCTTGGGCTGCTGGTGGAACTCCTGTTGTAGCTGCCAGGCCCCACCCCCTGCAGGTGTTCCCAATGGGGTGGGTGGGGAAGGACTCTCACTCCTTCCCAGTGGCAGCAGGCGGCAGCTCACCCGGTGGACTTCTGCTTGGCAGGCAGGCAGGCAGGCAGGCAGACCAACAGGAGGGTCTGTCCCAGGCAGGGCTGAACAGGCTGGCTGCCTTGGGCTGCTGGTGGAACTCCTGTTGTAGCTGCCAGGCCCCACCCCCTGCAGGTGTTCCCAATGGGGTGGGTGGGGAAGGACTCTCACTCCCTCCCAGTGGCAGCAGGCGGCAGCTCACCCGGTGGACTTCTGCTTGGCAGGCAGGCAGACCAACAGGAGGGTCTGTCCCGGCAGGAGTCTGAGACAGGCCTGGCTGCCTTGGGCTGCTGGTGGAACTCCTGTTGTAGCTGCCAGGCCCCACCCCCTGCAGGTGTTCCCAATGGGGTGGGTGGGGAAGGACTCTCACTCCTTCCCAGTGGCAGCAGGCGGCAGCTCACCCGGTGGACTTCTGCTTGGTAGGCAGGCAGGCAGGCAGACCAACAGGAGGGTCTGTCCCAGGCAGGGCTGATTGAGGACAGCAATGGTTCTACCAGCTTAGCTGGCCTCCCTTCCCTCTCTCCTCCCCTTTTCTTGTGATCGACCTTGATAATGCACGGGGATATGGGGAGGACATTACAATACTGAAAGTGGAAATTTTAATTGTTCTCCTTGTGGGAGTAGTATTTTATGTGCCACGTTTTTATTGTTATGTAGTTTAACTGTTTGTTGTTATATTTGTATGTTGTTATATACATTTTATTGGTCTGTATGACACCGCTCTGAGCCTGTCATAAAGGGAAGAGCAACATAGAAGTCGAAAAAACAAAGAAATAAATAAACAAAACTTCCTGAGTCATGCCAGAGATGGAAGTAAATGTGACTCTTGATTGACAGCAGTTGTAAATGTGGGTTTTCCACAAGCTGCCAAGTGAATTTCACCAGTGTAATATAGGTTTTTTGCCACTGAGTGACCAAGTTGCAGATGTCTTTGTTTAGAAAATAGATCTGGCATGCTTCTGGAGCGGAGGGGGTGGGGAGGACAACAGATGCCTGTCTGAGACTGTGACATAAACAAAACAGCTATACCCTTCCACTGCTGCTTTGGCACCCAAATATCTCATCTAGGACATGATAGTGCAGGTTTCACATTACAAGGAAATGTGGGAATATTTGAGACATCCAGTATTTGAGATATCCATAACCAGATCTTTGTATCAAGGGGAAGGAAAACAATTGATTCAGGCACTAAAGTATCAAGATTTTATTATTTCCCATTTAAATTAAAACTTTCATTAACATTTCTCATTCAAAATGTTGCTTGCCTTGCCTTATTTCACTCCACTTATGCCATGTTCTCAATTTTCAGAATGGTCACATGGCAAGGATTACTGATATTTCTGTTCCTTGAAACGAGCTATGCAAGTTCTTGTCCTGACCTCTGCACGTGCTCTCCTTCAGATCACCAACCACTGAAAGTAGACTGTAGCTTCAGAGAACTGGAAACTCTTCCCCCTCTACCCAAGTCAACACAGGAACTGAACCTGCAGCACAACAAGCTGGAATCAATACCTGCAGGAGCATTTGATAACCTTCAGATGTTAAATGTCATCAATTTATCCAGCAATCCCTGGCACTGTGACTGTGGAATTTGGTACTTGAAAAACTGGGTGGAAGACCAACCTGGAGACCTGCTTAGCAGTGATGTAAAATGCTTCACTCCTCCTTCACTTCACCAAAAACCTGTATCTGAGCTAACAAAGGAACTTACTTCTTGTTCTAGTTCCAGAAAATATTGTATTGATTTCTTGTTCATTGATGCATTCCTCCTTCTTCTTATGGTGCTCTGGTTTTGTTTTTTGATTGGGAGTCTCATGATTGCAAAAAGGATTAAGTTTAAAATGAAAATCTGAAGCAACAGCACGGAGATCTTTGTCATGTTTTACTGTCAACTTCTAATCAGATGAAAAGAAGACAGGGAAGAGTCTGGAGCTGTTTCATCATTGTAGTGTCTACTGTGCATAAGACTGCAAGAAGAAAAAGGTCAAGCAAATTATTTCTGATTACCATTAAAAGCACATTGGCACACTGGGAAAAATGGGCATTAATGGCTGTTGTTTTAAGAACTGAAACTCAAGAAGAAAGAATATGTTCATGGACCAACCCTATATTCAATTGATGAGGCAGATCTACTCAGCAGGACCAGCTGTGACAGCAAATAAAATGGAAACCTACGTGTTTGCAGAAAAATCTGAGATTTTAAAAAACCTAATTTTAAACCTAAAACCCAAGTTAACAGCAACATCCACACAGATATTGCAGAAAAAGAGAAAATAAACACTGGAGATTTTACAATATATTGTCAAAGGCTTTTATGACCAGAATCAGCAGGTGGTTGTGGGTGGGTGTGACATCACTTCTTGATTACTTTCAAAAGAACTTCCCCTGATATCTATGGTTGAAATAATGGACATATGGAAAAGTTTCTAAAATGTTGTATTGGAGACTATTTTCTGAACATTCTTTCTGCTGCTCCTCAATTTTTTGAGGGCAGAGAATTGGGGCCAAGGGCAGGGGTTTGCCTGCCATGGGGGGGACAAATAGCAAAGTTAAAGACTCCCAATGCTTGCCAGGAAAAAAAAATTTTGTGTGCAGAGGAATAATCAATACCTCCTGGCATTAATCCTGCCTCCAATATCCTTGAGAAATACATTAATCTATGATGATTGGAGGCCTACTGACAGAGGGGTAGCCAGGGGCAGCTGCAAAGAAAGGGACCCAAATATTTATATATATTATATGTTTGAGTAATTGGGCTTAAAAGGTGTAAGTTTGTTTAGGAGGGCACTATAACTTTTGCACTAATCAATAATGATTTAAGATCACTCATCATATATAGCCCTTCTTTGTAGATGTTAAAGCAACCAGACTGACTAATCTGAAAATAGCAGATCTATATCTGCAGCAGAGGGACATTTCCCTCACCTTTATATTCTATATATTATTTTTATAGGATATACAGATGGGAGAAATGTCCCTCTGTTGCTGATACAGATCTGCCATTTTCAGATTAGTTAGTCTGGTTCCTCAAACTTCCACTGAGAATGAGTGCTTTTAAATCATTATTGATCAGAGTAAGAAGTCTACACAAATAGCAGGCTTCCATTCCATTGAAGTAAGTTTAATGATGGCCACTGTTTCTATCATGATGGCATATAGCTCAAAGGTACTTTGGATGCTTTTATTCACTAACATAATGCAGGCTTTCTATTTTAAAAAGTATGTAACAACTGATTAAGGTTTTAGTAGTAGTCAGCCCTAGAGCTGTGCGATTTAACCTGATGAAAGGGAAACTCATTTTCTAAAAATTGCCAGGTATCATGCATTTCACTTCACAGTCTGATTAGGCTAAGGGTTCGCTGTCAAATATAAAAGCTTTGGGGTAATAATGGAGTCAAACTGTGACATGATTATTCAGTTATTCAGACTCAGAAATGTGCCCTTGCATTTCTAATAGTGCAGTGCCCTTGATCTGAAACCAAACTCTTGGGACTGGTTTGTGGACATTACCTATACTTGTGAGTTTGCAGAATTACTTTCTTCCCTGGTACCAGCAAGAGTACATTTTTCTGGACTAATTTGTACTATTATTCCAGAAAG
The DNA here is from genome assembly GCF_021028975.2 of Sphaerodactylus townsendi. Lineage (NCBI taxonomy): Eukaryota > Metazoa > Chordata > Lepidosauria > Squamata > Sphaerodactylidae > Sphaerodactylus > Sphaerodactylus townsendi. The sequence goes on from NC_059427.1 coordinate 60,229,941, forward strand.
AATGAGAAAAACCCATTATACATGAAGAGTCTACACCGACTAGAACAGGGGTAGGGAACCTGCGGCTCTCCAAATGTTCAGGAACTACAATTCCCATCAGCCCCTACCAGCATGGCCAATTGGCCATGCTGGTAGGCAGAGGCGTACCTCCCATTGGGCAAAGTGGGCAGCTGCCCTGGGCGCCACCTTGTGGTGGGCGACAAAATTGCAGGTTTGTGAGGGATTTTGTATTTTCAGTGTTTTTCCGTTTTTGGCCTGCAGGGGGCGCAGATTTTAGGCTAGCAGCACCAAAATTTCAGGGATTTTTTTGGAGACTCTCCTGATGATACCACCCAGATTTGGTGAAGTTTGGTTCAGGGGGTCCAAAGTTATGGACCCCCCAAAGGGAGTGCCCCCATCCTCCATTGTTTCCAAATGGGGGTAGCTAATAGGAGATGGGGTTGAATTTCTACAATTCCTTTGAGGGTCCATAACTTTGGACCCCCCTGAACCAACCTTCACCAACTCTGGGTGGTATCATAAGTAGGGTCTCACGAAGACACTCTGGAAATTCCTTTGGTGCTGCTATCTTAATAATTGCACCCCCTGACAACAGGCACCCCTAAATTTCCCCCAGATTCTCTTTTTAAATTCACTCCCTTCCCACCAATGCTTGTTTTCTTTCTTTCTTTTATTCTCTCAGTGCCTAATAAAGGTTGTTGTTGTTGTTGTTGTTGTTGTTGTTAAATCTACCCCCTTCGGCATGGATTTCAAGGGAAAATCTGAGGTCCCCAGTTTTAAAACACCATTTAAAAAAATGATGCTTGTTTGGGGGGGGTGGATTCCAGCATCACTTGTTTAAACCAGGGAGCCCAGATTCTCCTTGAAATCCACCTTAAAGGGAGAGTCTGCCCCCCCCCCAGTTTAAATAACATTGAAAGTGATGCTGTTTCCCCCAATTGGGACTGGATACAACACCATAAAATGTTTTCATAGCAGTAATAAAACATTTTGAAAGCATTTTGAAAATGTTTTCCAAATATTATTTCGACTGTGTGGCATGGCCCATTGCTATGTTCAGATTTGTGAGTTGGGGGATGTTCTATAATGTGATGGTGACTTTGAAATGACCTGGTGGAAAAAATTATTGTTTGGTCATGGTGGGGGCCACCCGTGGGGGGGGGGCATCAAACTCAGGTTTTGCCCAGGGCTCAAGTTTGCCTAGGTACGCCCCTGCTGGTAGGGGCTGATGGGAATTGTAGTTCCTGAACATCTGGAGAGCCGCAGGTTCCCTACCCCTGGACTAGAAGGAGCATTCACTGTGTAGTCTTTGCTTCAAGGCATGTTTGCTGTTGTTGCCCTGTTTCCCCAGACTTCTCCCCTTGTCTGCAGCATTGCCCTTTACCTTGGCGGTTGGTGTGTTTCTTGTTGCAGGGCTAAATAGCATAATATTCATGTTCATTGGATTGACATCTCTGCCCTGTATAGCCCAACCCAGCCACATGCATGTTTCCATTGGAGTGATGAGATATCCCCCCCCCCCCCCCCCCCGCCCCCGGAAAAATATCCCCTCATCTTAGTCGATCAATAGCTATAATAATTCAAATATTTTATGCAGCTGGTTATATTGCAATTCACATTGCAATTTCACTCTCGAGATTTCAGGGAGGATGACTCTTTTCACCAATGGGCAGGTGGACTCCAAGTGCTTATCTGACCGTGACAAAAGACATTCCCTTGCAATAATGTTGGTGCTTTTTGGATGGAGGGGGAAGCTCCATCATGACACTGGGAGACACCACCACAATGTAACATTCCAAGTGTAGCCCACCATTCATAATTCATCCTACAGACATCCCCTCCCAGCCGTTTGATAACTGCAGTGGTTTGTGGAAGTGAGAAAGTAAGGAAAATGTAAGTGAGAAAGTAAGGAAAATGGCCATTTGGAGGCAAACATGTTTTCAAATGCAATAAAAGACAGCCATTTTGCAATGATCCTATTTATATCGATATATCGATATTGTACAACAATAAATAACAAATATTGAAGTAATAACAAATCTGAAAAGATTCTTTGCCTGCTGTTTGCCCATTGATCTGTCTTTTGGCACGCTTTCCCTTCACCTCCCTTTTCCCTACAGGCTGCAATTCTGTGATTGAGTTAAACTGAACACATCTGGGTTAGACTGCTTAGTCTCCTGTATGCACTAACAATAATCCTTCTGTGTCCCAAAAAACATAAAACAAATGGTGGAGAGGGGAGAGCAATCAAGGCAGAAGGAGAAGGAAGGAGGTGGCCACAGGGAGGGACAGGTGGGCATGAAAGTGCAAGGGAGTGGGAGGGATGAAGCTAGGTATGCTGGCTGTGGGCAGAAGGAAGATGTCCAAGGCAAAGCTGTGCTCACTGGTAAATCACCATTGCTCAGGTGGCGAATTAAAATGAATGTCCTGCTTACAGAAGTGTTGTGTGAGATATTGCTGAAATATAGGAAGTATAAATTAGTCACAGATGGTTAGAAAAAGAAGAAAATTTAGATGGATGTTGATTGAGGGGTTAGACTTCACCTTCAATGGAGCCTACCAGAAGATCACAGATATTCAAGTTGCAAGAAAGTTGTCCAATAAGAACAAAAAATATCTTCAGACAACTTGAAAGTGGGGTGGGGGTGGGGGGTTAAAGCATCTTCAGCATTTGTGCCACAGTCCTGATCCAGAGATGAAACCCTATGGACAACTCATAAGTCACATATAACATTGAAACTATTTTCTGTAGGGTTTCTTGGTTGAGAAATGCCTAGAGATTTGATGGGCAGGGTTTGGGGAGCAGAGGGACTTCAATATAATGTCATAGAGTCCACCTTCCAGAGTGACCATTTTCTCCAAGAGAAATGATCTCTGTTTCCTGGAGATCAGTTGTAATCCCAGGAGAACTCCAGCCACCACATGGAGGTTGGCAATCCTAGTTTACAGGTTGTCTCCATGGTCTGCACTCTGTGAAATCAGTCCCACCAAATTCCACTCTGACAATAAGTACATTAAGCTCTAGAGGAGTTACAAAGAGCAAGGAGAGAGACAGAGATACTGTGGGTACAGCAATTCTTGGGGAAAGGGCAAGTGATTCATAGGTTCATTCATTCTATCCTTCAGATGTTAATGCAGGCAGCACTGCAGTTACAGGGGCTGGGAGAAGATATGGAAGAAGTATTTGAAAGATTTTGTATATAGAATGATGAAGATTAAATCATATAGCCTAGAGCCGTGGTGGCGAACCTTTGGCACTCCAGATGTTATGGACTACAATTCCCACCAGCCCCTGCCAGCATGGCCAATTGGCCCCCCCCCCCCCCCACCCCCCCCCCCCCCCACCCCCCCCCCCCCCCACCCCCCCCCCCCCCCACCCCCCCCCCCCCCCACCCCCCCCCCCCCCCACCCCCCCCCCCCCCCACCCCCCCCCCCCCCCACCCCCCCCCCCCCCCACCCCCCCCCCCCCCCACCCCCCCCCCCCCCCACCCCCCCCCCCCCCCACCCCCCCCCCCCCCCACCCCCCCCCCCCCCCACCCCCCCCCCCCCCCACCCCCCCCCCCCCCCACCCCCCCCCCCCCCCACCCCCCCCCCCCCCCACCCCCCCCCCCCCCCACCCCCCCCCCCCCCCACCCCCCCCCCCCCCCACCCCCCCCCCCCCCCACCCCCCCCCCCCCCCACCCCCCCCCCCCCCCACCCCCCCCCCCCCCCACCCCCCCCCCCCCCCACCCCCCCCCCCCCCCACCCCCCCCCCCCCCCACCCCCCCCCCCCCCCACCCCCCCCCCCCCCCACCCCCCCCCCCCCCCACCCCCCCCCCCCCCCACCCCCCCCCCCCCCCACCCCCCCCCCCCCCCACCCCCCCCCCCCCCCACCCCCCCCCCCCCCCACCCCCCCCCCCCCCCACCCCCCCCCCCCCCCACCCCCCCCCCCCCCCACCCCCCCCCCCCCCCACCCCCCCCCCCCCCCACCCCCCCCCCCCCCCACCCCCCCCCCCCCCCACCCCCCCCCCCCCCCACCCCCCCCCCCCCCCACCCCCCCCCCCCCCCACCCCCCCCCCCCCCCACCCCCCCCCCCCCCCACCCCCCCCCCCCCCCACCCCCCCCCCCCCCCACCCCCCCCCCCCCCCACCCCCCCCCCCCCCCACCCCCCCCCCCCCCCACCCCCCCCCCCCCCCACCCCCCCCCCCCCCCACCCCCCCCCCCCCCCACCCCCCCCCCCCCCCACCCCCCCCCCCCCCCACCCCCCCCCCCCCCCACCCCCCCCCCCCCCCACCCCCCCCCCCCCCCACCCCCCCCCCCCCCCACCCCCCCCCCCCCCCACCCCCCCCCCCCCCCACCCCCCCCCCCCCCCACCCCCCCCCCCCCCCACCCCCCCCCCCCCCCACCCCCCCCCCCCCCCACCCCCCCCCCCCCCCACCCCCCCCCCCCCCCACCCCCCCCCCCCCCCACCCCCCCCCCCCCCCACCCCCCCCCCCCCCCACCCCCCCCCCCCCCCACCCCCCCCCCCCCCCACCCCCCCCCCCCCCCACCCCCCCCCCCCCCCACCCCCCCCCCCCCCCACCCCCCCCCCCCCCCACCCCCCCCCCCCCCCACCCCCCCCCCCCCCCACCCCCCCCCCCCCCCACCCCCCCCCCCCCCCACCCCCCCCCCCCCCCACCCCCCCCCCCCCCCACCCCCCCCCCCCCCCACCCCCCCCCCCCCCCACCCCCCCCCCCCCCCACCCCCCCCCCCCCCCACCCCCCCCCCCCCCCACCCCCCCCCCCCCCCACCCCCCCCCCCCCCCACCCCCCCCCCCCCCCACCCCCCCCCCCCCCCACCCCCCCCCCCCCCCACCCCCCCCCCCCCCCACCCCCCCCCCCCCCCACCCCCCCCCCCCCCCACCCCCCCCCCCCCCCACCCCCCCCCCCCCCCACCCCCCCCCCCCCCCACCCCCCCCCCCCCCCACCCCCCCCCCCCCCCACCCCCCCCCCCCCCCACCCCCCCCCCCCCCCACCCCCCCCCCCCCCCACCCCCCCCCCCCCCCACCCCCCCCCCCCCCCACCCCCCCCCCCCCCCACCCCCCCCCCCCCCCACCCCCCCCCCCCCCCACCCCCCCCCCCCCCCACCCCCCCCCCCCCCCACCCCCCCCCCCCCCCACCCCCCCCCCCCCCCACCCCCCCCCCCCCCCACCCCCCCCCCCCCCCACCCCCCCCCCCCCCCACCCCCCCCCCCCCCCACCCCCCCCCCCCCCCACCCCCCCCCCCCCCCACCCCCCCCCCCCCCCACCCCCCCCCCCCCCCACCCCCCCCCCCCCCCACCCCCCCCCCCCCCCACCCCCCCCCCCCCCCACCCCCCCCCCCCCCCACCCCCCCCCCCCCCCACCCCCCCCCCCCCCCACCCCCCCCCCCCCCCACCCCCCCCCCCCCCCACCCCCCCCCCCCCCCACCCCCCCCCCCCCCCACCCCCCCCCCCCCCCACCCCCCCCCCCCCCCACCCCCCCCCCCCCCCACCCCCCCCCCCCCCCACCCCCCCCCCCCCCCACCCCCCCCCCCCCCCACCCCCCCCCCCCCCCACCCCCCCCCCCCCCCACCCCCCCCCCCCCCCACCCCCCCCCCCCCCCACCCCCCCCCCCCCCCACCCCCCCCCCCCCCCACCCCCCCCCCCCCCCACCCCCCCCCCCCCCCACCCCCCCCCCCCCCCACCCCCCCCCCCCCCCACCCCCCCCCCCCCCCACCCCCCCCCCCCCCCACCCCCCCCCCCCCCCACCCCCCCCCCCCCCCACCCCCCCCCCCCCCCACCCCCCCCCCCCCCCACCCCCCCCCCCCCCCACCCCCCCCCCCCCCCACCCCCCCCCCCCCCCACCCCCCCCCCCCCCCACCCCCCCCCCCCCCCACCCCCCCCCCCCCCCACCCCCCCCCCCCCCCACCCCCCCCCCCCCCCACCCCCCCCCCCCCCCACCCCCCCCCCCCCCCACCCCCCCCCCCCCCCACCCCCCCCCCCCCCCACCCCCCCCCCCCCCCACCCCCCCCCCCCCCCACCCCCCCCCCCCCCCACCCCCCCCCCCCCCCACCCCCCCCCCCCCCCACCCCCCCCCCCCCCCACCCCCCCCCCCCCCCACCCCCCCCCCCCCCCACCCCCCCCCCCCCCCACCCCCCCCCCCCCCCACCCCCCCCCCCCCCCACCCCCCCCCCCCCCCACCCCCCCCCCCCCCCACCCCCCCCCCCCCCCACCCCCCCCCCCCCCCACCCCCCCCCCCCCCCACCCCCCCCCCCCCCCACCCCCCCCCCCCCCCACCCCCCCCCCCCCCCACCCCCCCCCCCCCCCACCCCCCCCCCCCCCCACCCCCCCCCCCCCCCACCCCCCCCCCCCCCCACCCCCCCCCCCCCCCACCCCCCCCCCCCCCCACCCCCCCCCCCCCCCACCCCCCCCCCCCCCCACCCCCCCCCCCCCCCACCCCCCCCCCCCCCCACCCCCCCCCCCCCCCACCCCCCCCCCCCCCCACCCCCCCCCCCCCCCACCCCCCCCCCCCCCCACCCCCCCCCCCCCCCACCCCCCCCCCCCCCCACCCCCCCCCCCCCCCACCCCCCCCCCCCCCCACCCCCCCCCCCCCCCACCCCCCCCCCCCCCCACCCCCCCCCCCCCCCACCCCCCCCCCCCCCCACCCCCCCCCCCCCCCACCCCCCCCCCCCCCCACCCCCCCCCCCCCCCACCCCCCCCCCCCCCCACCCCCCCCCCCCCCCACCCCCCCCCCCCCCCACCCCCCCCCCCCCCCACCCCCCCCCCCCCCCACCCCCCCCCCCCCCCACCCCCCCCCCCCCCCACCCCCCCCCCCCCCCACCCCCCCCCCCCCCCACCCCCCCCCCCCCCCACCCCCCCCCCCCCCCACCCCCCCCCCCCCCCACCCCCCCCCCCCCCCACCCCCCCCCCCCCCCACCCCCCCCCCCCCCCACCCCCCCCCCCCCCCACCCCCCCCCCCCCCCACCCCCCCCCCCCCCCACCCCCCCCCCCCCCCACCCCCCCCCCCCCCCACCCCCCCCCCCCCCCACCCCCCCCCCCCCCCACCCCCCCCCCCCCCCACCCCCCCCCCCCCCCACCCCCCCCCCCCCCCACCCCCCCCCCCCCCCACCCCCCCCCCCCCCCACCCCCCCCCCCCCCCACCCCCCCCCCCCCCCACCCCCCCCCCCCCCCACCCCCCCCCCCCCCCACCCCCCCCCCCCCCCACCCCCCCCCCCCCCCACCCCCCCCCCCCCCCACCCCCCCCCCCCCCCACCCCCCCCCCCCCCCACCCCCCCCCCCCCCCACCCCCCCCCCCCCCCACCCCCCCCCCCCCCCACCCCCCCCCCCCCCCACCCCCCCCCCCCCCCACCCCCCCCCCCCCCCACCCCCCCCCCCCCCCACCCCCCCCCCCCCCCACCCCCCCCCCCCCCCACCCCCCCCCCCCCCCACCCCCCCCCCCCCCCACCCCCCCCCCCCCCCACCCCCCCCCCCCCCCACCCCCCCCCCCCCCCACCCCCCCCCCCCCCCACCCCCCCCCCCCCCCACCCCCCCCCCCCCCCACCCCCCCCCCCCCCCACCCCCCCCCCCCCCCACCCCCCCCCCCCCCCACCCCCCCCCCCCCCCACCCCCCCCCCCCCCCACCCCCCCCCCCCCCCACCCCCCCCCCCCCCCACCCCCCCCCCCCCCCACCCCCCCCCCCCCCCACCCCCCCCCCCCCCCACCCCCCCCCCCCCCCACCCCCCCCCCCCCCCACCCCCCCCCCCCCCCACCCCCCCCCCCCCCCACCCCCCCCCCCCCCCACCCCCCCCCCCCCCCACCCCCCCCCCCCCCCACCCCCCCCCCCCCCCACCCCCCCCCCCCCCCACCCCCCCCCCCCCCCACCCCCCCCCCCCCCCACCCCCCCCCCCCCCCACCCCCCCCCCCCCCCACCCCCCCCCCCCCCCACCCCCCCCCCCCCCCACCCCCCCCCCCCCCCACCCCCCCCCCCCCCCACCCCCCCCCCCCCCCACCCCCCCCCCCCCCCACCCCCCCCCCCCCCCACCCCCCCCCCCCCCCACCCCCCCCCCCCCCCACCCCCCCCCCCCCCCACCCCCCCCCCCCCCCACCCCCCCCCCCCCCCACCCCCCCCCCCCCCCACCCCCCCCCCCCCCCACCCCCCCCCCCCCCCACCCCCCCCCCCCCCCACCCCCCCCCCCCCCCACCCCCCCCCCCCCCCACCCCCCCCCCCCCCCACCCCCCCCCCCCCCCACCCCCCCCCCCCCCCACCCCCCCCCCCCCCCACCCCCCCCCCCCCCCACCCCCCCCCCCCCCCACCCCCCCCCCCCCCCACCCCCCCATAAATTTCTTAACGTGAAAAATGCATACATCAGAGTCAGTGCAAGATAGAATAGAATAGAATAGAATAGAATAGAATAGAATAGAATAGAATAGAATAGAATCACCCCCCCAATATAATAAAATAGTATAGAATAGAATAGAATAGAATAGAATAGAATCTTTATTGGCCAAGTGCGATTGGACACACAAGGCCTTTGTCTCCGGTGGACATATGCTCTCGAGTGTGTACATAAAAGAAAAAAATACATTTGTCAAGAATCATAAGGATTACAGCACTTAATGATTGGGTCATATAGGTCTAGTAATGGCAATCCAGGAAAAAAAACAATCAATAGTAATAAAAGCATAAAATGTAAAATCATAAAATAAAATGAAATGTCAAAGCACAGGCTATAGTCATACACAGTCATAAATTGGGAGGGAGATGCTGGGTAATAGGAATGATGAAAAAAGCAGTTCAGTACTTATATAATAAATGTATATAATAAATAGTTTGACATTATCGAGGGAATTATTTGTTTAACAGAGTGATGGCATTCGGGAAAAAACTGTTCTTATGTCTAGTTGTCTTGGTGTGCAGTGCTCTGTAGCGACGTTTAGAGGGTAAGAGTTGAAACAGTTTATGTCCAGGATGCGAGGGGTTAGAACTGAAATCAAACCCAAGAGGATAACGCTGAAGAAATGGCAAGTCCCAAACAAAGCCTGGTTCAGTCTATACGAGCTGGAGAGTTACATGCATGACCTGTGTTGCCAACATCTAGGTGTGTCCTGGGAATCCCCCAGAATTACAACTGATCTCTAGACTAGAGAGATCAGTTCTGCTGGAGGAAATTGCTGCTTTGGGGTGGGGAGTGGGGAGACTGTATGGCTTTATGCCTGCTGAGATCCCTTTGCTTCCCATATCTTGACCTCCATAAGCTCCACTAAAAATATCCAGGAACTTCCTAACCCAGAGTTGGCAGCCCTAATTAAACCTTACTGTTAGGTGTTTAGAAATGTACTGAATATGTAGTAAGACGAGAGCAGTAAAGGACTAGGCAACGCTACACACAAATAAAGCAGCTTGGGGATAACAGAAGTCAGTGGAGAAGTAGTAGATTAGAGAGTGTATGTGAACTGTCTCTTTTCTGCTGGATTTCTCTCTTCCTCACCACTTTTTCCAAAGAGCCTGGCTCAAAGATTATAGCAGATATGTTTGTGTTATGAGGAAAATTTATGACAGGTTTCACACCAAGTCGCTCTTGACCTCATTGCCCCTTCCCCTCCCATAATTTTCTTTATAAATATGTGCAGAATGATTTCTATCTAACATGCACCTGAAGAAATAAGCTCTCACTTACAAAAAGCTCATTCTGGAATAAATGTTGTTAGTGTTTAAGGTGCCACTGGACTTCTGCTTTACTCTCCTGCATTATTGATGGTGTAAAATATTCTGTGCTCAATAATCTCGCTATGAGATACTGTATTTTTCCAAGTGTGCAAAAACTACAAGTTTTAATTGGCTTGATTTTTTCAAGCTTTTCCCCTCTTTCTAGCGGATTTTTTTTGCTGTTGCTGTTGATTATTGGGTTATTGATTGTATGCCATGTTTTTAAAATTGTGTCTATTTTGTTGCTTTTATTGTCTCTTTGATATATATTTATTACTTTGGAGTATAGATTTTTTTTCTTCTGCACAAAGACAACATTTAACAACAGTGATAAAATGTTATATTACAATTTAAAGCTTTAGTGCATTGTTAAAGGCAAATTTTCATTGTTATTGTGCGAGACAACCACATTCTTGTTGAAGGCTTTCACAGCTGGATTCAACTGGTTGTGGTGGGTTTTCCAGGCTGTGTGGCCGTGGTCTGGTGGCTCTTGTTCCTAACGTTTCTGGTGGATCTTAGGAACAAGTTAGAAATTTTAGGAACAAGATCCACCAGACCACATTAGGAACAAGATCCACCAGACCACAGCCACACAGCCCGGAAAAACCACTACAACCAACCACATTCTTATTTATTCTGAGGCACCCAGGCTCACTGAAGCTGGTATGACAGAAGATTTTTTAAAAAATGTTAAAAGAACAACAGTACTATGAACTTTTTAGTGTGGCAACTAAACAGCTGCATGACTTTGAAATATACTAGCATAGTATGTTGCCAACACCACAGCTGTGTAACAGCACAATACAAAATAGAGATACTCCAGCATAAGCTCATTGATTTCAAGGGACTCAGACTGGAGTAACTCTGTTTAGGATTGCATTGTAAATTTGGTGGCACTAAAGTTGTGCTGGTGTGGAGGCCAGAGATGGGAAGTGCTGTAGACATGAGTACATTTGATTGACCTCCTAAACCCCTTCAATCCAGACCATTCCTATAGTACGGCCACAACACTTTTCACTTGGGTGGGGTCCAAGCCCCTCACTTTTGCTTCTCACGTGAAGGCTATTCTCTAGTGATTTGCTGGGCTCATGATAGGAATGACTTTTGTAAATAAGTAGCTGGAAAAACTTCTGTGGATATCATGCCCCTCCCTTGCACAGAACTTGAACCCTTGCATAGGCTTTCCATGCAGATTTTCTCTGCCCCCTAGGTACTTTTGGCTGGACTGATTGAGCTTTTTTCCCCATCTGCTGACCAAAAGGGTATGTGTTTGTATCCTATCTGCATACAAGATTACGGTAGTTATAGAGCACACAGTTCTCAACGGAAGAAGCTGAGCTTGTTCCTTCCCATGTTCCATTCTATGTCTGAGAGATGGTAGAAGAGACACTGGGCCGCTCCCCACTCACCATTAGCCGCGGGGTCACCTCTTGATCAGACGCGGGGATCCAGGACGTTCCCCACATCACCAGCGTCCACTGCGCAGCTGCGCAGAAATTGCCGCTCTTCCTCCTCCCTGGAGCACGTCAAATTAGCTCTTCAAAAAACAGCAACATTTTCCCAAACCCCGCGCTTGCCGCAGGGTGGTGGGGAACCCGGAAGATGACGCGTGGTTGATTCGCTGGGGCGCAGAGCTTTCCGGCCAATCAGGGGAAAGAATCCTCCATTTTGTTTGGGGAGGGCGTCACCGTCAGTGCGTGGAATGAAGCTACATGATGACGTAGAATCATTGCGACACCCTATGTTACAATGCGGGCATTGAGACGTGTGCACAACGTGACGTGCCGATATTGCTCCTTTTGTTCGAGGTTTTACGGCTTTGCAAATTCACAGCGAATTTAGTTTGCGAATTCACAGCGAGGTGCTGCAGAGCAGACGAGGTAGTAGGTGGCAGCGGCAAGAACTGATTTTCACTTTCGGCACAACCAAAAGAGGAAATGGGAAAGGAGCAGGCAAGCAGGCTTCTGCCTTCAGAACGCGACTGTTGATGACGTGTTCTCGAGTCGAACAAAGCAAGCGCGACCGGCGATTTAATGCTGACGTCAGCATGTGCAGACGTCTCAAACAAATGCTTCCAAAGCTTCCAGCGCCTTTCTGATGACGTGTGGACATCCGAGCCTATCAAAAACGACCTCGTCCCAGCCAATGAAAATAGAGGCCTGCCCTCCCTCCATGACGCACACTTGTGCCAGCCAATGAAAACGCTTCATTGCCTCTATTTCCACGAAACTCCCGTTCTTGGCCGCCCGCGTTAGCTCCTTAATGGCAAATGAGTGGGGAGCAAATAGTCTCCGTGGTCATAAGCCGCGGAGGCTTTTCGGCGCTGGGTCGCTGCAGAGTTGCACACGAAGAGGTAAGTGGGGAGCGGCCCACTGTGAGGGCACTGGTGTGCCTTGGTTGACTACTTCCATATATGGCTGGCATGAGGCCATTATCATCGGCATGCCACTCCATGACTGGTCGCTGTGGGCAGTTCTCTTTGGACTCAAATGTGGTTGCTATGTGCTCAACCTGTTGGAGCTGGGTCATCATTTGAATCTTCTTTCTCTTCAGAAAGAGAAAAAACCCTTTCTACCAATTTAGTTTAGCCAGCAAGATGCCCCCCACCTTGACTTGGCCATTCTGGCTACCTGGATCCATGTCACAGTAGCATTGAGATTAGACTACTATAACGCATTCTGCTTAAGTTGCCTCTGAGACTCCAGCTGGTACAGAATGCCGTAGCTTGGTAATTTTTAGCAGCTAGGTGGAGTGTGTGTATTGGCCTCATTCTGCAGTCACTCCATTGGCTGCCTATCAGTTACTAGGTTTAATTCAAGATATTGGCTATCACATGCAAAGCCCTACATGGCCTGGACCTTCATATCTGAAAGACTGCCTCTCCCCCATGCTCAGTCATGACAGCTTCACTCATCTGAGCATGACCTTATGCAGGTGACACTTACAAATAGGCAAGATCAACAGCTGCCTGGATGCATGCGTTCTCTGTTGTGTCCCCCGTTTAGTGGAATGGCCTACCTAATGAAGTCAGGAAGGCTCCTATGTAGCTGACATGTATGACTATCTGCCACTAGGCCAGAAGTCGTGGGTGTGCCCTCGCTGCAATGAGCTCCTGGCATACAAGGAACGTGTCCGTTCTCTTGAAGCCAAGGTGGCAGACCTGGAGAAGCTGAGAGAGGCAGAGAGGGCAACAAACAAGGCTTTCAGGGACCCAGCAGCCGGGTCCCACTCCCAAGGTGACATCTCTTCAGATGTCATGGAGAATGAGAGTCTGGGTGACAGAGGGTGCCAGTCTGCGGTGGGGGAAGATGTTCCCTTAGATGGGACCCCTTCCTTAGTTGGTGGTCAGATATCCTCCTCGCGACTAGAGGATGATACCCACTCGGGAGGTGGGAGCTCCTTTGCTAGATAGCGTGGAGATTCGATCATCAAGGAATATAGAGAGTTGGGCTTTGTGACAGGCGTGATGACCGCAGATGGTGACTTGCCTCGCCTGGAGTGCCGAAAGCGTTGGCGGATGTCACGCCACGCCTTCAGATAGGCTGTTAGACAGTGCTGGGGTGGAGTCAGCAGTGCTGTGGTCCACATTGGTACCAATGACATTGGGAAATGTAGCCGGAGGTTCTGGAAGCTAAATTCTGTAGGCTGCTGCTAGGAAAAAAGGTTTAAAATCCAGGACTCCCCCAAGGTGGCATTCTCCTTCTGAAATGCACTACCTGTATTTCCATCGCAGCGCGCAGAGAAGCGAGCCAGGCAAGCTGGAGATACAGAGGTCTCAACGCGTGGATGAGAAGGTGGTGGTGCAAGGCAAGAGGAGTTTCTAGATTTGTCAGGAACTGGGGAACCTTTTTGGGATAAGGCAGGCCTGTAGCCACCGCCGCAAAGCGGGACGGGCTTCATCTTAACCAAAGAGGAACCAGGCTGCTGGCTTTCAACATTAAAAAAGGTGGCAGAACAGCTTTTAGAAGCTGATCCCTGGGGAAAGCCGAACAGGAGCTGAGGTGACTTCGGGTTCGGAATACAGAGTCCATGGGGATGCAGACAGAGAAGGAGGTTTTTTTAAATCAACCACATACACAAAAGTGAAGAGCACAAGCAATGTGATAAGTGATAGAGTGTCTACAAAAGGCTAGAGGGCAAAACACATAAACTCCCCAGGTTAGGGACAGAGACAGAGTATACAAGTGTCTCTATGCCTAATGAAGTAGAAGAAGCATTCGACCCCTAAAATGGGGGGAGCTGGAGTACAGAGTTTTGAAGGGAGGATATCATTGATATAGTGGAGCATCCACAGAGACATGGTGGAATGAGGAGAAACCAGTGGGATGCTGTTATCCCCAGGTTACAGGCTCCTACAGGAAGGGATAAGGACAGGGCGTATTGGGGGTGGAGTGGCCCTCTACATCAAAGAGAGCATAGTGTCACATAAAATAGACAATGCAGGGGGAGCTGATTCCCCTACAGAAGCACTGTGGATATCAATACCGGGGTGAGGCATAGTTTAACATTAGGAATATATTATCGTCCCCCTGACCAAAGCGCACAAGAGGATTCTGAGATGGAAAAAGAAATTAGAGAGGCCAACAAAAGCAAAAATGTCGTGGTAATGGGCGCTTTTAACTATCCCCATATAAACTGGAAAAATGCATGTTCAGGTCATAGTAAGGAGAGAACATTCCTGGATATGCTAAATGACGGTGGCTTAGAGCAGATGGTTGTAGAACCAACCAGGGGAGATGTGATCCTAGATCTAATTCTATGTGGGACCCAGGACCTGGTGCGGGAAGTCAGTGTTGTTGAGCCGATAGGGAACAGCGACCACAATGCTGTCAGATTCAGTATCTCTGCATGCTTAACAAGTGACAACTACTAATGTAGTTACATTTGCCCTCAGAAAGGGAAACTTCTCAAAGATGAGGGGATAGTGCATATGAAGCTGAAAGGGAAAATCAAGAGAGTCAAAATGTCCAAGATGCTTGGAGGTTATTTAAAAACACAGTCACAAAAGCTCAGCTGGAATGTGTTCCGCGAGGTTAGAAAGGCAGCTTCAGTCCAAAAGAAAGCCACCATGGTTAACAAGGGACGTTGAGGAAATTATTAGGAAAAAAAAAGATGTCTTTTAGAAAATGGAAGTCCAACTTAACTGATAAAGAATACCAGAGAGAACACAAATGGTGGCAAAAGAGAAGCAAGTTAGCTGTAAGGGAGGCAAAAAAGGATTATGAGGAACACATGGCTGTGAACATCAAAACCAGCAACAAACAGTTCTTCAAGTACATCAAAAGCAGGAAGCCAGCAAGGGAAGCGGTAGGCCCGTTAGATGACAAAGGAACAAAGGGTGTGCTAAAAGATGGCAGGGAGATTGCAGAGAAGCTGAATGAATTCTTTGCATCTGTCTTCACCCAAGAGGAGGTGAGGAACATTCCTGCACCTGAACCAAGCTTCTTAGGAGGCGAATCCGAGGAACTAACAAAGATAGTGGTAGACAAGGAAGAAGTTCTGGCAGCCATTGATAAACTAAATGTTACCAAATCCCCTGGCCCAGATTGCATTCACCCAAGAGTTCTTAAAGAGCTCAAGCATGAAATTGCTGATCTTCTCACTTTAATATGCAACTTATCCTTGAAATCAGGCTCCATCCCTGAAGACTGGAAGATGGCCAATGTCACACCAATCTTTAAGAAAGGATCTAGGGGGGACCCGGGAAATTACAGGCCAGTCAGTTTGACATCTGTTCCTGGTAAATTAGTAGAATCTGTCATTAAAGATAAAATTATAAAACATGTAGAAAAGCAAGACCTGCTGAGAAAGAGTCAGCATGGCTTTTGCAGAGGCAAATCCTGTCTTACAAACTTACTAGAGTTCTTTGAGGATGTAAACAGGCATGTGGATAAGGGGGAACCAGTGGACATTGTCTACTTGGATTTCCAAAAGGCTTTTGACAAAGTTCCTCACCAGAGACTATTGAGAAAACTCAGCAATGAAGGAATAAGAGGGGAAGTCCTCCTATGGATTAAAAACTGGTTGAGAAACAGGAAGCAAAGAGTGGGTGTAAATGGGAAATTCTCACAATGGAGAGATGTAGGGGTGGTGTCCCCCAAGGATCCGTGTTGGGACCAGTGCTCTTTAACCTATTCATAAATGACCTGGAAGTAGGGGTGGGTAGCGTGGTGGCCAAGTTTGCAGATGATACCGAATTATGTAGGGTGGTGAGAACCACAAAGGATTGCGAGGAGCTCCAAGCGGACCTTGATAAATTAGGTGAGTGGGCTAAGAAATGGCAAATGCAGTTCAATGTAGCAAAATGCAAAGTGATGCACATAGGGGCAAAAAATCCAAACTTCACATACATGCTACAGGGGCAGTGCTATCAGTCACAGACCAGGAAAGGGATTTGGGCGTCTTAGTTGATAGTTCCATGGGAATGTCAACTCAATGTATGGCAGCTGTGAAAAAGGCAAACTCTATGCTGGGGATAATTAGGAAAGGAATTGAGAATAAAACTGCAAAGATTGTCATGCCCTTATATAAAGCTGTGGTGCGACCGCACTTGGAGTACTGTGTTCAGTTCTGGTCGCCACATCTCAAAAAAGGATATTGAAGAGATAGAAAAAGTGCAGAGAAGGGCGAAGATGATGATTGAGGGACTGCAGCACCTTCCTTATGAGGAAAGGTTGCAGCGTTTGGGACTCTTTAGTTTGGAGAGGAGACGTCTGAGGGGGGATATGATTGAAGTCTATAAAATTATGCATGGGGTAGAAAATGTTGACAGAGAGAAATTTTTCTCTCTTTCTCACAATACTAGAAACAGGGGGCATTCATTGAAAATGCTGGGGGGAAGAATTAGAACTAATAAAAGGAAACACTTCTTCACGCAACGTGTGATTGGTGTTTGGAATATGCTGACACAGGAGGTGGTGATGGCCACTAACCTGGATAGCTTTAAAAGGGGCTTGGACAGATTTATGGAGGAGAAGTCGATTTATGGCTACCAATCTTGATCCTCTTTGATCTGAGATTGCAAATGCCTTAACAGTCCAGGTGCTCGGGAGCAACAGCCACAGAAGGCCATTGCTTTCACATCCTACATGTGAACTCCCAAAGGCACCTGGTGGGCCACTGCGAGTAGCAGAGAGCTGGACTAGATGGACTCTGGTCTGATCCAGCTGGCTTGTTCTTATGTTCTTATGTTCTTATGACATTTTGCAAACTACACTCACAGCTCAATCCAGTTCCTGGAGGCAGCTGAAGATGGTGTTGCTGCCAGCCACCCTGCTACCTCAAGGGGGCTTCCAGGTGGCACAAAGAGGCAGGAGAAGTAAGGAAATCCCCAGTCACCTGAAAGCCCTCCATAGGGGGAAATGGAGTTATGCCAGCTGGCATAAGTCCATCTTTCCTGATGCCAGCATTCTCAGGACCAAAGCCCAGTGAGAACTGACTAATGTTGGCTCCACTTCAAGGAACCCTGGAAAGCCCCGAGTTGCATCAGTTGGGTGACAAGGAGTGCAGCATAGCTCTGCATCAACCAACCGCCTCCCTAATTGCTTTCCTGGTAGCCCCCCCACCCCCACCCCTTATCTGGGTTGGGCTGTAAATTGAATTATTCAAGAGGACTTTTTTGAACAAAAGCAATAGAGCTTTATTATAATGGAGTTGATTCAGGAAGAATGCTTAAATAAAGAGGACAGCACTATGGACCATTCTACTTTGTATACTGTGTACTATCTGTTGCTGTCATGCATCAACCTATTACATAATTTTTATATTGTTCAATACACCATGTGCATAATTGTGTTGTTTTCAGATTTTTGCTTGGTATAATTTTCTGCATCCTAATCCTATAACTTTACTTAATGGCTGCCCCATCCAATTGTCTCCATTGACTTATGGTGTAATCTGCTTTGAGTCTCAGTGTCAAATGCAAACTACAAATAATTCAAAATATGAAAAAATAAAAATATCAGCTAGCTATTCTGGCACTGTAGTGCAGTCAATGATATGTTGGTATTCACTGTTTAGAACTGAGCTGCACCTTTCCTTGTATCATAGAGTGGAACATTTTGTTTATTAAACTATACATTACCTAACATTTCCTTCAATAATATAAAAAAGTCTATACTGAGTTGTTGGCAATATGCTCATATATTAAAAGCAATCAATCGGCAGGTAGGTGATTATTCACCTAAACATCTCCAACTGGCTGACAATCCAAATAAAGACCTTACAATAGAAAATCTGAAAAGGTTCAAGTCTTAATATTTGTTTTTAAAAATCAACCTGTTTGGACTATTTTGTATATTTGTTTCCTCTATATTGGTGATTTAGATCATGTGACTCTGGCAATGAAGTCCTAAACAGAGTTATTTTTTGGTCCCTTCTAAATCCATTGAAATCAGTGGTCTTGTGTTTGGGATTATATTATAATTTTCAACATGAAATGAAAACTCAAGCTCAGAGACATTCTTGATTAACCAACAGATTTTTGCCCTGTGGCTTTTGGAGAATTCAGGATTATTGCGATGCTGGATGAGTTGAAAGTGACATATGATATCATCTGATTACTGTAACCATTTGGAAGCTTGGAGGCTTCTCCTGCTGTTAAAGAGCATAGGAACTGTACTCAGGATTCTCTTTCCAGACATCAGACAAAATAATTTAATTCCAGTATAAACCTAAATAGCTGAAAATTTCATCTTTCATTTTTCATGTACAGTCCAAATAGTAAAACAAAACCTAACGCATTAAAATTCACATTTACCTCTTGGAATGGAGCAAACTGCTCATCCAGTTATATACTAAACCTCCATGTTCTCAGGACAAAATATTATGGGAGGTTAAATTGCCCTTGAGAGAGGGTGGTTAATAAATAATTGCTGTCTTATACAGAATGATTTACTTCTCACATACTCATTACTGAACGCAATTTAAATTTAATTGGAACTAGCACACAGAGGTGTTATGGGAGTGTAGTCTTATAATTCCCTCTCTTCTTGTAAACTAAAAATTGTCTGATTCTTACCTCTGAAAGTTATTGTTTCAAAACTAGCAGAACGCACTGCCTGTAAGCTTCATCAGTTAATTTGCTAATGTATTTTGCTCCACCTGCTGCCTTTACAGTGAGCCACACACAGAGTGCATTACAGTTGTCTAACTAGGACCCAGGAAAGGTTATAACTGGTCTACCAACCAAAGGTTAAAGGTGTTACAAGTCAGACCAAAGACCTGAGTTTTCACCGACACAGATCTAACAGCTACAAACCTACTCTACTGGAGGAGCGTAACTGCATCCAGGCTGATTCCATAATTCCTGATCTGATGCATTATCAACCGACAGCATCCCAGTTTTGTGTGAGTTGAACTTTAGTTTGTTGACCCTCATACAGTCCATTTCAACTTTCAGGTAGTTGTTCAGAACACTCACTGACGCAATGGATTCAGATGACAAGGAGAAACAGAGTCAGGGGTGTTATCAGTATATCGATCACACTTCACTTCAAATCTCTGGGTGATCTTTCCCAGCAGCTTCATGTAAATGTTACAAGGCCTGAAGGACAAGACAAAGACAAAGCAGTATTGTCAGCTTCTGGAGAAGATTTGTAACTGTTTGCTTCAAGGGTGTTGTCACTATCCCTTCCTTTAAGGAAACATTTAGTATTCTCTGAGCCCAGCTGGGAAATTCCCTATGGAAAGTATTCACAAACCAAGTTGAGGCATGGTTTAAGAATAAATCTGATGGATTTATTCTACCTGGTGGAATAAGTTCTCTAATGAGATCAGGGCCCTGTGGGACTTGAATGAGTTCTGCAGGGCCTGCAAGATGGAGCTTTTCCACCAGGCATTCCCATCTACCCAGCCGGCCTAATCAATACTAACACTGGCTTCCCATGGGTGCATGGGTGGGGAGGATTTTCGCCATCTGTGGTTGTTTTTAACTGTTTTTAACCATTATTTTCCTGGCTGTTTTATCTTTATTAAATTTACTGTTGTGCCGCTCTGAGCCCTTCTTGGTAAGGGTGGGATACAAATAAATAAATAAACGGGGTACTATGCACACTTCCAGGCAGCTACTACGTTCTTGTGTACAATCTAATTAAAGCAGCCAATGCGAGTATACATTCTAATAACATCCTAAGATAGAACACCAAGGCACAATGGATGTGGTTCTGTCAGGCCTCACATACCACTAATTGAGCCTTGACAATTATCTTGATCATTCCTGGAACTAAAATGTCTGTTTTTGCTATATGTATAATTTTGGTGGAGTGAAATGATGTTTACTAGGCACCATGTTTAAATACCATTAGGGATTCCCTGTAGCAATTTTTGGTACTAATTTCCAAATTCTTTTCCAAATTCTTCATAAAAAGTTATCACAAATAGTTAATTATATGCCATTGTAAGTGTATATAATACTGATTTATGTGAAAGAAATAACATATTTTTTTAAAAAAATGAAGGAGAAAGGGTAGCTGGAACTCCCCAGAGAAGATAAATCATGGATAATTAAACTTTAGAAACCCTAAAGTGTTTTCTTCAACTTTATTAAGAGTTCTGTCAGCAAAATACTGCTCTTAAGCTAGATCAACATTGTCACCTAGTGGCCAATTAGATTCAATGACAAGGAGACAACTCCTTGAATTGCTCACAAAAGATCTTGGCAATAAGAAGGAAATTTACTATTATCATTGCCATCTCCGCATACTTCTCCCTCTCTCCTTAAACACCAACATTTTTATCTTGAGTTCTAGCCAAAGGAATGATGAAACTTTTGAGCTGTCCTTTTGACCCCTGATACAGAGTGGAAGGTCTTCATAGGGATAGTGAAAAACATCAGTACTGGTACAGAAACATTTTATTTCACTTAATTTTGTTAGTAGTTAAACATTCTAGACTTCCAAGAAGAAACAAAATTTAAATTAAAGGTTAATGTTAGATATGCAGAAGGGCCTTTCCACAAACATGGGTAAATTTAAGAATGCTTGAACTGAATTTTTATTTCTTTGTTCACAAGTTTTTAACTCTTCACTACATCTAAACCATGATATTTTATCTGTACTTAGTGGATGGCAGTAGCAATAGGGAAGATGCTAGCATCATCATCATTTATGCCTTTTTCACTAAGAATAATAGTGGATTGTGAGATATAACAAAAATGCAAACAGCCAAGGCCTCTAATGGACAAAACAATGCAGTGCAGCTTTTTTGGGGTGGGGGTGGGGACTACAAAACTTTCAACACAGACAAAAAACTGTCCAAGACAACAAAACTGGCTGAGGTTTCATGTACCATACTGAAGAGAGGGTTCAAAGGTAAGAAGACATGATCTCACTGGCGTAATGCCCATTGGGCAAAGTGGGCAGCTGCCCAGGGCATCACCTTGTGGGGGGCATCAAAATGCTGGGTTCGTTTTTGGATATTTTTAGGTTTTTTCCATTTTTGGCCTGCAGGGGGTGGAGTTTTTAGGCTAGCGGCACCAAAATTTCAGCGTATCATCAGGGGACTGTCCTTATGCAACCCCCCAAGTTTGGTGAGGTTTGGTTCAGGGAGTCCAAAGTTATGGACTCCCAAAGGGGGTGCACCTATCCCCCATTGTTTCCAATGGGAGCTAATAGGAGATGGGGGCTACAGTTCTGAGGGTCCATAACTTTGGCCCCCCTAAACCAAACTGCACCAAACTTGGGGGGTCCCAACAGGACAGTTTCCAGATGATACCCTGACATTTTGGTGCTGATACATCTAAAAATGCACCCCCTTCAGGAACATCCCAGAAATTTGCCCAAGAATCTTTGTTATGCATTGAGTTTTCTGTATTGCTGTAAATGGGGGTTGCACGCGGGGGGGGGGGGGGGGCACATTTCTGAAGACACAGTCTCAAAACTTTCAGGGTCTCATCAGGAGATGCCCCCCAGGTTTGGTGCAGTTTGGTTCAGGGGGGCCAAAGTTATAGACCCTCAAAACTGTAGCCCCCATCTCCTATTAGCTTCGATTGCAAGCCTTTATTGGCATAGACAACAGTACAACAATAATAAAAATGGATTAAAAAGCATATACAATAAAGGAAATAAATGTTAGGTGGAAGGAAATCTACTGGCGTTTAGTAATTTCCAGGAGAAAGTCTGCCACTATCATACAGAGAGAAAGATCAGGATTGTCCAACAAGTAGTGTAATCTAATTAAATCGGGGAGATCTGGTAAATGTAAAGGAGTAAGATTCACATACTTGGATCTGATTTCCTTGAATCTGAGACAGTGTAGTAATTGGTGGGCCAGAGATTCAACTGAGCCATCATTACATGGGCACAATCTTTTAGCCTTTTCTTGCTTATTAAATCTGCCATGTAACAAGGCAGAAGGCATAACATTCAACCTGGCAAGCATTATGGTTCTCCTTTGAGCAGGGTTTATTAAGCAATACAGGTAGTGTGCCAAGTGGCCCCATTCAAATGGGAGAGAAAAATTCAGGGGGGAGCATGTTTTCTTGGCTGCGGTGATTAGGGTAGAGAACTCTCTATCCAATAGTTGACCTTTTAATTTTTTATGAGCTTCTAAGTAGGACAAAGGGCAAAGTGAATCCACTGACAATCCAATAGAGGCCATTTTTTCTTCAATTATGGAAAACCAGGGGTTGGAATGGGTGTCAGAGAGCAGACGGTGGACCAGGGAATTACAGTCCAAGAGAAAATGAATTCGCAGCCAGAATCTAAAAGCCCTCAGCCAAGCGGCTGATTCCAAGGAGTTTTGACCTAACTCCAGACAAAGGGCTTCATAGGGCACGCAATTTGGGGATTAGCTCCCATTGGAAACAATGGGTGATGGGGCACCCCCTTTGGGAGTCCATAACTTTGGACTCCTTGAACCAAACCTCACCAAACTTGGGGGGTAGCATAAGGACAGTCTCCTGATGATACACTGACATTTTAGTGTTGATATGTCTAAAAATGCACCCCCTGCACGCACCAATGTCCTGATGCAAAAAAAAATTTGGTCATGGTGGAGTGGCCGCCCATTGGGGGGGGGGGGCATCCAACTCAGGTTTTGCCCAGGGCTACAATTTGCCTCGTTATGCTCCTGCATGATCTGCAGTAAAAAGCAGGACAATAAGGTACAGTGAACACCAGAATATGCTGTAATACTATCCCTTTTAGAAACAACCTCCTGTGCTGATCCGTTATACTATCGTTCTGATCCTTTTATAATAAAGCCTCCCCGAATATTTCCATTTTGCATGTTCCACAAAAAGGTAAAAGCGTGGAGGCCTTCCTGCAGCCTCAGGAAGGCCATTCCATAATACGGGACCCACCACAGAGAATGTGCATGAACAGGTAGTTAGTTATTTCATCTAGCTATTTGCAGGGTGGCACCTTCAGAAAGTTTGCTCAGGTGAGCATAGCTGTTGTGACAGAACATAGCAGAAAAGACAGTCCTGCAAGTACATGGGTTCAGTGCCTTTAAAAACTTTATTGATGATAGCTAGAACCTTGAACTGAACCCAATAACTGATCAATAACTAATGGAGTGTCTGCATAATGGGAGTGACGTGCACATTTTCTTGAAGGGCAGACCACACATTGCAATCGTCTAGTCTCAAAATAACCACAGCATGGATCCATGTGACTTGATAAACCAATCTTCTGACCTGACACAATGCCTTTTTCAGCTCTATAAGTTTGCTTTTCTGGCAATAAAGCTTGACCCAGCATCACTCCCTTAACTGAGTCGGGAAGTGTTGGCTGAATGCCATTAAAACTGGGAAGCACTGTGTCCTTCAGGACCTTGGCCTACCTAACAAATGTGACCTCCATCTAGCCAGCATACCTTTTCGGCATGCTTATGCAGTTAACCATAGAAGTCAAGATCTCAACAACTTTACCAGCCGATTTGGATACACAAATGTAGAGCTGGATGCTATCAGTATATTGATGACAACCTATTTCAAAACCATGAATGACTTCTCCCTGGGGCTTTACACAGAAATTTAATAGCAGAGCGGAAAAGAATGAGCATTGTGTGCAACCTCACAAAGCAGAACCTATGACAAAGATAACCGGTCCCACACAGCAATCCTCCGAGTCCTGCCCATAAGGAACAATTTAAACCAATCCAAAGATAAAGAACATCCCTTAACCTCAGACTTGCCAATTGCCTGGTTCTGCTAAGCATTCTCTTGCTGGCTAGGCCATTCCTTCCACCAGAACACTGAGGATAGAGGGTAATTCCATAGGGTTTTGGGGCACTGGCTAATGTGCTGACATCACACCCAGGTTTTTGCCATGGTTTGAGCCCCTTGATCTAAATCAGTGGTTCTCAACCTTCCTAATGCTGTGACCCTTTAATACAGTTCTTCATGTTGTGGTGACCCCCAACCCTAACATTTATCCATTTTACAGATGGAGAACACTGATGCAGAGAGTCTTAGGCGACCCCTGTGAAAGGGTCGTTCAACCCCCAAAGGGGTCCCAACCCCCAGGCTGAGAACCACTGATCTAAATACTTTGATTTAGATCAGTGGTTCTCAACCTGGGGGTCGGGACCCCTTTGGGGGTCGAACGACCCTTTCACAGGGGTCGCCTAAGACTCTCTGCATCAGTGTTCTCCATCTGTAAAATGGATAAATGTTAGGGTTAGGGGTCACCACAACATGAAGAACTGTACATGAAGAACTCTTAATAAAGGGATGCCAGACGGCATCCCTACTTGTACACAAATGTACCCAAATAGGCTGGCATGATTCACTGTTTCAAATGCTGCCACTTAGTCTAGTAAGAGTAGCAAAGAGATAATAATGTGACAGTAGAAAAGTCATATTGCAGTTCACACACAGCCTTCATCGCAAGGCTTATCTGGATGATGATTTCAACACAGAGATGACAACTAAAAGATTTCAAGGAATACAGGAATATATAGGTTAGATGTCATCCACAAAATTGGAGATGGGGGAGAATTGTGCATGGAGCCAGAGCCCTACTTGCTGTTTTCAGTTAAGTTAGTTTAGTTTAGTTTACTCAATTTATATCCTGCCCTCCCCCAAAGGGCTCAGGGCTGCGCACAACAATAGTATAAGTAACAATATCAATATCAGCCATATCAGTACTTGCAAACATCAATAAGCATCACAATATACAAAAAAATTCATAGACATGGGTAATAAAGTCAGTAAAATAACAATATCGTACATTACAAAGTATACCATCACACAAAATTTACCAATAACATGACACATTAGCATATAATGTAACAGTATCAGCAAAATAACAACAATCATGACATATACATAGCTAAATACCAATGGATATCAATAACTAGTACACAATAACATGCCTATATCATTAATTAACAGAACATCAGATGGTTCAAAATGGTTCAGTGTTGTAAAGAGAGCCTTTTTTCATTTCTAGAATTGCTGATCACTTTAGCAGCCTTACAATGCTATCCTAAGCAAAGTCACACCCTTTTATGTCCACTGAAGTTTGCTAATGAATCTGAAAGTTGTTCTTTTAAATATGTCAAATAATTTTGTCTGTTATAATATTTCAAATCCCGTTAATATACTAAATAAAGGGCAATAATTAAAGATAGAATCATAGTACCATAGAATCATAGAGTTGGAAGAGACTACAAGGACCATCTAATCCAACTCCCCGCCATTCATAAATGCACAATCAAAGCACCCTTGACCAGTAGCCATCCAGTCTCTATTTTAAAATCTCCAAAGAGGGAGACTCCACCACACCCTGAGGCAGCATATTCCACTGTCGAACAGCTCTTACCATCAGGAATTTCTTCCTAAAGTTTAGGTGAAATCTCTTTTCCTGTACTTTGAATCCATTACTCCTTCTATAGTGTCTGGAGCAGCAGAAAACAAGCTTCCTCCCTCTTCAACATAACGTCCCTTCAAATATTTAAACATGGCTGTCATGTCACTCTGTAACCTTCTTTTCTCCAGGCTAAACATACCCAGCTCCCTAAGTTGCTCCTCATAGGACATAGAATCCAGACCTTTTACCATTTTGGTAGCCCTCCTCTGGACACGTTTCAGCTTGTCAATATCCTTCTTAAATTGTGGTGCCCAGAACCGCACACAGTATTCCAGGTGAGGATTAACCAATGCAGAATGCAGAGGTACTATTATGTCTCTCAGTCTGGACACTATACGCCTATTGATGCAGCCAAGAATTCCATTGGCTTTCTTGGCTGCCACATCACACTGCTACTGTACAGTTATTAATAATACAAGTAGATACTCCCACTCTTAAAGCTACAATGCAACAATATAAAATGCATGCATGTGCAATTTTAACCAAGTAACTGTGCAAATCTATCCAACTAAAGTGCATATAATAAAACCATAACTTTATATGAGAAACACATAAGCAGTCCACATATATTCAATCCGCAATCAAAGTGACCATTCTCTACAGTGCTGGGCAAGATTCCAAACATGTCCATCTCAAGTCCAAATAGTTAAATGACAGGTTCCCAGGTCTACTCCTGTTTCTGGGTCAACATTTCATAAGCATAAATCTATGTACTTGCCAATTCAAGGTACATGTATTTTTAGAGTTTGTATACTTCATTCTCTGGTTTGATGACCCTATTGTCATGGCTAAATCGCAAGCTGTTTCTCTTTTCTATGTTAACGCACTTTCTTTATGCAGTTATGGTTCTATTATATGCACTTCAGTTGGATAGATTTGCACTACTTGATTAAAATTATACGTGCATTCTCTTTATATTGCTGCTTTAAGTGTGGGAGTGTTTGCTTGTATTATTACTGACCTTGATTCTTCCACACTCCATTGTTATATCCCAAATTGCTCTGTAACCAAGAGCAGTTTGGGGGGGGAACCTCTCTCTGTTCGCTCAGGAAATGACGCAAGCCATGAGCCTTTTTCCAAGGAGCCTTTTTCAATAACTATAAAACAAAGGTTGTTAGTTCAATGTTGATCATATTTAATAGACTATAAAGCTGTGACTTGAGTGGAAGCTACATGTGCCAACTTTGGGTTGTGAAATTCCTGGGGATTTGGGAATGTAGTCTGGGAAGGACAGGGCTTGGAGAGAGGAGGGGACCTCAGTGGGGTATAATATCATAGAGTTCAACCTCCAAAGCTGCCATTTTCTCCAGGATAACTGTTCTCTGAGGTTTGGAGATCATTTGTAATTCTGGGAGATCTCCAAGCCCTGCCTGGAGATTGGCAGCTTAAAGGCCTAAATTTTTCCTGTCAGATGCTAGCCGTGCAATTTGCTATCTAACCCAATGCAGACTGAACCTATCACCCTTGCTCCCATTATCACAATGCTCTGGTGGGTTTCCCAGGCCAGTGCTTCTGCTCATGCGCTTTCTCTCACACACATGCATGCTAGCAGCCATAGTGCTCCACTGCTGTGGTTGTATATTTCCATAGGCAAGGTCGACCACTGCCACATTTCCCAACAAAGGAAGAGTTGTACTGCTTCCTTCTTTCCTTCCTCTCCCTGTCTTCCACTAAAATGATTACTGTCAGTTCTCACAATGTGAGAAAATTCATACAAGAGAACAGGGATGTTCAATCAAATAGAATAGTACAATGAAAAAAAGGAGGAAAAGAAGAAAGAACTAAAAATAAAAATAAATTGACAAAAAGAAACAAAAAATAGGCATGGTAGAGAAAAAAGCATTTTCAAAAAGTGCATTGCTATTTGAAATTGTCATTTTTTCATGGCCACAGCCTCATCAAACACAGTGTAAACTGATTTTACACACAAACACATTCACTGTGTATTCAAAGTACAGATTTTCATTTTGCTTAACAGCGGAAAGCTCTAAAATGTCATCCTACCTTGTAGCTTTCCTCTGAATTATCTGAAAGTATTACAAAGAACTTGCTAAATGCACAGCATGGTGGTGGGTGGGAAAACTTAGTATATTGTAGAATCCACAGAGACTCTCCTTCCCCTTGTAGAGTTTCTATCAGTACAAGTTGGACCTTCCAGTTTCAAAATTTAGAAACAGGGGTCTTCTTTAAAGCAGTGTTTTCTTTTTTTGCTTCCTTCTCTCTGGCAAGGCAACAGCTCTCAGACTGAATGCCTCCACTGATAAAGTTGGCAGAGATCCCCATAGCATGGAAATCTCTTGAAGACCCTTCTATAGTGTACTCCATCTTTAAGATGGTGATCCAGGACAGCTTTGTGAAGAACAGAAGAGAACAGCTTGAGTTTCCTTGCTGGTAACCTGCTAAAGTGCAGGACCTAAACAAGCTATTTAAAATGGTCATGATCAATGAACAAGAAACTGAAAGGTCTTTGTTATATTTTTATTTGCTTCTTTTTTTGCAGTCAAGTTCAAACAAACTTATGGTGACACTCCTCTACATTGCAACCCGGGACTTTCTTGGCGGTCTCCCATCCAAATACTAATTAGAGCTGACCCTACTTAGCTTCCAAGATCTGACAAGAGTGGCTAGCTGAGTCAGGGTGTTTGCTTTTCATATTATTGTATTTCCTTTCCATTCCAAGTTTCCCTGAAATTTTCAGTTTTAAAAATAAACCATTGTTGAGAAAGCTTCACTATGCAGCAGTTTCTGTTCCAGTCATCTGCTTAGCTATGTACATTTCTTAGTAACCTTAGTATGTGGAACAATAGACTTTTTATAGAGATGATGGTCTACTAAATGCTAAGGAGACTTCCACACATCAGAACAATGCACTTTCACAATTGTTTGCAAATGGATTTTGCTATTCCGCACAGTAAAATCCAAATGCAATTTGCATTGAAAGTGGATTGAAAGTGCATTTTTTTTCTGCATGTGCAGAAGGGGCCTCAGTTCTGTTTGACTTTGGGAGAACATATCTATAACATAGCATTTCACAGTAAAGTGACTTGAAGGAATCTGGCATTTGATTACTGCAATTTGCTAAACAATTCAAATTCCAGCAATTAAAATCTGACTTGGTTTACAGGTCTACATTCACAACTTAGCTTTAAATGCTGTACAGAATTAATACTCTTTTTGTGATTAAAATCCTGGATACAACTTTACTAAATGTACTTGTATGAAGGAACCAAAGCAATTCTGTTCACACTATTTCATCTTTTTTCTCTCTCTAGAGTAAGGACTAATTTCCCATCAAACAGAATTTTGCAAGCACATGAACTACAACTTGTGTTGCTTATATTCATGTTATAAGGTTGGTTACAGATTTTGGGGTGGGATTGACATAATAGACTATGTATTACAACTGAAAATCTCTTTTCTGATGGTTGTTTATGTATGTACCTTTTCACAAAGATCAAAATATTAGTAAGAAAACACACATTAAACTTAAGTGATTTCTGAGGCAAACAGAAATAATGTCTCTTAAATGTATAACTCCTCATTGAAAATCATTATAAGAACCATTATAAGAACCATTATGACTGATGAGCAGTCTCCTCCAGCATCCTGCCCAGATGGTCTGGAGCACATTGGTTTCTATTTCCAGTCCCCTTTCCCTATCAGCAGCTCTTTCATACGTAGAAAATTGCATAATCCCACAAGCACACATAAGAGAAGGAGTCTTATTTCATTCTTTTCTTTAAAATAAACTCCTGTACCAGAAGGGGTAAAGATAGAACGTGTTCTGTGCTGGAGTTGCTTGAAAATAGCAGAATCCTGATTTGGTTAATAATTAGCCCAAAATATATTCTTTGGAAGAGTCAGAACTCTGGACCAGCGTCATTGAAATTAGAGGAACACAGAGACACCAACCAAAAGTAAGTTGCTTTATGCAGAGGCATAGCTACAATGGGGACATCCAGGGACAAATGTCCAGGGCCCCCACCATTGGGGTTGCAGAAAAATTTGGGCTCATTTCTAATTTTTCTTTAATTTATTCAGTCAAAAATTGTTCCCAAAATAGTAACAAAAACCTGAAAACTAAAACAAAAAACCTGAAAACTGTGCCCTATAACTCAACGTAAGGCAAGCCAGGGCCCCGGGGGGGGGGGGGCCTGTTGTCAGGGGTGCAATTGTTAAGCTAGAAACACCAAACTTTCAGGGTATCTTTAGGAGACTCTCATAATGATACCACCCAGGTTTGGTGAAGTTTGGTTCAGGGGGTCCAAACATATGGACCCTCAAAGGTGTAGCCCCCATCTCCTATTATCTCCCTTTGGAAACAATGGGGAGTGGGGGCACCCCCTCTGAGAGTCCATAGCTTTGGACCCCCTGGACTTCACAAAACCTTGGTGGTATCAATAAGATACTCTCCTGATAATACATCCCAGGTTTGGTGAAGTTTGGTTCAGGGGGTCCAAAGTTATGGACCCTCAAATGTGTAGCCCCCATTGGCTCCCATTGGAAACAATAGAGGATGGGGGCACCCCCTTTGGGAGTCCATAACGTTTGACCCCCTGAACCAAGCCTCACTAAACCTGGCTAGTATCATCAGGAAAGTCCCCCAAACAATCTCAGAAAGTTTGGTGCTGCTAGCCCAAACAATGCACCCCCTGCAGGCCAAAAACCGAAAAAACACAAAAATGTTTTAAAAACCCACAAATGGAGGGGCAGAGCTTCGGACATGAATGGGGGAGGGGTTTGAACCCGAGAACCCCCACCTTACCTACGTCCTTGCCTATAGATGTGTTTGAAGTTTGATAATCTAATCACGCCACCATGCAAGTTTAAAATTTGTAATATCATTACAATTGAAATCCTGAACATAGTTATGCCCACTTACTTCAATGGAATTTGAAGAATGTGACTCTAGGCTTTTCTGCACAATTTATTTAAAATGTTTTGAGACAAGAAATAAAACATTTCCTCCATGGAGTTCCTCATTGTTTTTACCCCAAACATTTTATTTCCAGCCTCAAAACATTTTAAATGAATTCCCTTTTACAATGATTCTCTGGCTGAAACGTTTTGAAAACATCTTCAGTAGCTGTGCAATCGATTGACTACATTTCCCACACTCTCTGCTTCCCTGAATTTCCTCCTTGGCACCATTTTCTGAGTTCCTTTTCTGCAGCATTTCTCCACTTGATCTTTTATGGGGGGTGGGGGGCAATCTTCAAAGCATCAAGTATACAAGAAGTATAGAATGCAGCATGAGGCTGTGAATTATTGAAGCAACAGCTCAACATATAATTTTTTTAAAGGGAAAAATCACATAATGGCGGTCAGGAATCGTTTCAAGGGAGTGAGTGTGAACCAAAGGTGGGGGGTTGAAAACATTTTACAAACATTTTTGGGAGATTTATGCAGAAAGTTCCAAAGTTATGCCCATTAGAAGAGTGTGACTAAGGATTGTATTGTAGGTGGGCCAGGGTAAAATATTATCTAGAACCTGATTTGTACATTGTGACAGAACAAGTGTCAAATATTCACAATGCTAATCTTTCATTTTTCAGTTTAATCCAGTGTTTTAATATAAATTTCTCCTTGTTAAAAGCCAGATTCCCATTCTGACATGACGAGAACACAAATATACAGTACAAGAACTTGTATACTATATTTCTTCTTTATACCACTGAGCACCATATGAATGCTTAGCTTGCCAGTTTTATCTGTAAAGGGTTTGGCAAAACCTATAAAATATTTATGAACTTCTCTTTGAAGCATCTGAGAAATTACAAATACAGCCTCAGAAGTTATTACATCTTTTTTTAAAAAAGCTTAGGGGAGGCAGATTCTTAGGTTGTACTGATGCAGATCATCTGCAACTGTGCTTACTTGGAAGTATCTAATTAGTTTTCCTTTGATTTCCATTGACAAATGCCATGGCAAATAAGGCAGGCTTGGACTGTAAGGCTCTTTCTGCATAGACAGATTATAACAGATTTGCCCCATGGTAAAATCTTGTGTCTTGGAAACATTTTCTGTAAAATTATTTCACTCACCTCCATTCTCCCTGGTGTTTTTCCCCTTGTCTCTTCAGTTGCATTTATTCCACATACTGCTGCTAAAAATGTATTATTCCTAATGATGGAGGGATGTAATCTGTGATGCAGATGAGCAACCTTCCCCCCTTTTTTTCTTTTGCACAGGCGTGCTAGCATTACTGCTTAGTTACGTTGAAGTGCCAATTAAAAAAAAAGTATCAGTCTCAATTTCTACCACTGAGAACTACCCACACAAAATGGAAGAGAGAAAAAATTACTGGAGCAGGTGCCAGTACCTGAAGAAACAGAAAGCTATAACCCACCCCTACAAAAAAAAAATGTTGGGACCAAATTATAGCTGCAGTAACACATGATCATTACTGTGGCAGTCCCTTGTCAATTTCCTTCTGCTTCCCTTGTCAATTTCACTGGCTGTTAACTGCGCACACAGGATATCTTCATCTTAAGGTTGCACCACTAATTCAAGACAAAACTGAAAAGCTGATACGATAGACCTGGCTTGTGATTGTGTCCTGGCATTACATTACTAATGCAGTATGACAAACAGAAAAAAGAAAAGAAAAATCCTTTCAAAAACAGAAGATGAAAGGGAGGAGAAAATGGCTGACAGGGAGGTTGGGCAATTACACAGAAGCATAGATAAAAGCCAGGTGTTTGTTGGGGCAGAGAAATAAAAATGGTTTCAACATGATTGCATGCTCAAGAGAAGCTGGCTCGGAAATGCATTAAAAACATAGTAGAAGTGCTTGGGGAAACAGAGAAAAATGAAGGGAAAATGTGCCTGGAACCAAATGGAAGAAAAAATGTGCAGAACTAAAAATCCATGTTGGCAAATTTGCCCTCCCTGAAGCATTTACCCAGTGAATGGGTGATCCAACCAGCATACAATTGCCGTAGGCATAGAGGGGGCAGGGCTGGGAGAAGAGCTGACATAGGCTGGCGTAAGTCTGGTGCAGCCCATTGAGGCTTCTTGGTGGTGGGGAGGCTTTTTGACATTTCCATGCCACTGGGAAGCCCCTGTGGGGGCCTCAGCCAGTCACAGCTGCTGCTGGGCATCCAGTTTGTGAATGGGGCTGCCTGTCTTGTATCACTACCAAACCCTACACCTTCACACTACAAGAAAAAGAGCCTTCTGCCTTTCTGAGTTAGAAAGGAAACACAAATGTGAAAAGGTCACACTGTTTTAAATACCGAAGTTGTAATGGAGTAGCCATTAACTGAATGAATTTTGCACTAGGGATATGCAAGCTTTAGAGAGGCATGTAGAACTTCATGGCAAACATGCTTGCAGGCAAACTTTTACTGTTCTACTTAATTACAAACAAGATAAGATCGTGATCATATTGTTCCCTGATGACATTTGTTATGATCACAGTACTAAGCTGATTAGCTTTGCCTGCACATTAAGCATTTAGCCAGTGCAGCTAGTAGCTATTTTTGACCAGTTCAGGAACAAACTGTCCCATCCTAAGCAGAGTTACATCCTTCTAATCCTATTGACATCAGCACTGTAAATGATATCATTTATTGGAGAAGAAGATGCATACCGCGGGTCATAGTCCTTTAGATCATTACGCTGGAAGCTCTATTTAACACACTGAATAACTTGATGTTTGTTCTTATTTTGTGCTTGCACTATCAGGTGCATTGTTTAATGCATTGAGAATGTATGGAGAAAATGCTTTGCCAGCTTTTTGCACCTGTTCAGTCAGCAACCTCATTGAGAAAAGTGATTACTGGGTTCACAAGCAGACACTGAATCACTAACAGCCTCATCCAAACTCTCTGGCAGGGCAAGGAGCTGGGAAAAGCCCTGAAACCTGTCGCCACTGAAAAGCCCATAGGATAGAAAGGACATACACCACCAAAA
This sequence comes from Sphaerodactylus townsendi, assembly GCF_021028975.2. Classification (NCBI taxonomy): domain Eukaryota; kingdom Metazoa; phylum Chordata; class Lepidosauria; order Squamata; family Sphaerodactylidae; genus Sphaerodactylus; species Sphaerodactylus townsendi. The sequence goes on from NC_059427.1 coordinate 60,263,355, forward strand.
GGCCCTCAACCCTGGAAGGGTTTTTGGTTTGGGGCTGTAAGTAATAAATACAGTGCTCCCAAGTGGGGAGCATAGGGGTGAGGAAAAAGTCCAGTTGTGCTTATCAAATAATCACCTTCTTGCTTGCAACCTATGAGCAGAACTGGTTGATGTTTGAGCATGAATTGGAGAGAGAATGCTTCATTGTGATGATCAAAGTGGAACCACCAACAGTAGCAATTGAAAGAAGGATCATTTAAGAGACCCAGCGTGGGTGTACTGGTTAACACTCTAATCTGGAGAACAGAGTTTGATTCCCCACTCTGCCACTTGAGCTGTGGGAGCTTATCTGGTGAACTAGTGCACTCCAACACATGCCAGCTGGGTGACCTTGGACTAGTCACAGTTCTTCAGAGCTCTCTGAGCCCCACCCACCTCACTGGTTGTTTGTTGTGAGGGGGGGAAGGAGTTTGTAAGCCCCTTTGAGTCTCATTACAGGAGAGAAAGGGGGATATAAGTCCAACTCTTCTGCTTCTAAAACCTTTCATTTATTTTTTTTCAATAGGACATATTAAAATAAGGAATTCCTAGATTTAACCATAGTAAAATCTGTTTGAGTCTATTAAAGTGCAACAGTATTCCTTCAAGAACAGAGATTGTCACTAATCCAGAGACTGGGTGTTGGGAGAATTTTGGATCTATGGGCAACAAGGACATATGGGAAGGCATTAAATGTAGAGTACCATCCACTACTCTTTGGATGGTTATATTCCATTTTTAAAAACTTATTGGTCCACAATAGCACTTTTTAAACTTTGCAAGAATATTCCTGTACATGCAAATGGTATGTTTGATGCTGCCCAGGTGCTGACTCAACTATGCAGTCAAAAATAACTAGTCAAAAATAACTCACCAAATTTACCGCAACACTTATCAAAACTTTAGTTTGTTTGTAATAGCTCCCAGCTGGCAACACTAGTACAACCAAATATGACAAACTAATGTTAACAATGTTAATCCCGCTGTTAACTGAATATAAACCGTAGAGATTCTCATGGCTTTTGAAGGGGAGAAAATCTCATTACATCCTGGGAAAGAGAACAATTGGGAGCAGGCACAGAGTGTTAATTGAGAATGTAGTTTCAAGAATTATTCCTGCTGTTACTAATAACTAACATTCAGCAGTTTCCAAGTACCATGGCAACAGTATGTTTTCAGTTATAGAACTTTGATTCATTGCATATTCCATAATTACAGACAAAAGCTATTCTTTATAGCATGCTTTCACTTCAAACCAGTTAGGGATAATCTCTGTGCTAAAAGTATATTTTTTTTTATTTGGAGTGCTTCAGTACTGCTGGTTTAGCCTTGTAAACTATTTTCAGTGCCAAGATTTACCCTTGAAAATATGTGAAATGATAATAAAGGTCATGAGAAGGCCTTTTCAACATGTGCTGGCCATCTTGGCTTCATCACTGAGCAATCAGAGGCAACCCTGGATTCTGAGAAGAGCAAAACCATATATATGTTTTTCAGAAATAAACAGAGTTTGCAATAGGGAAGATGTTTGGTCAAAATCACTTCAGAGCCCTGTAAGATAATTTGTCCTTTCTCATTTTCTCTTTAACTGAGAGCGAAACCTGATAAGACACTGAGAGTTTCATATCCTGAAGTATCACTTATTGGATCAGGACCGTGATGTCATTCATTCATTCATTCATTCATTCATTCATTCATTCATTCATTCATTCATTCATTCATTCATTCATTCATTCATTCATTCATTCATTCTCTGTATATTTATTACCCAGTCATCACAAAGGTCCCTGGGTGGGGTACAATCATAAAATCACCATAAAAATACAATCATATACAACCATTCTAAAATTTCCTTAAAAAACCACCCCCACCCCAACTGTAACCCACCCTCTTAATATATATATAATCACACAACCCCCAACAAATTTCAGAGTTTGGGGTGGGGCTGAACCAGAAGAGAGCTGGTACAGGAGAGAACAGGTATAAAAAATTACTGGGAGTATGTGCCACCCAGAAGGGGTCACCTGTATGCCATGGTACAGAATGTGGTCTTGGTCAGGCACCTGTACATTCCTGTACCTCTAGGGAAGAGTGTTCCAGAGCATTCAGGGCCACCGCAAAGGCCCTGCAGGCAGCCCCCACCCCTCAAATCTTGGAAACTGATGGGGTCGCCAAGAGGTTCTCTTCCTCCCACTGACCTCAGCACCCAGGCAGGTCTGTATGGGAGGAGGTGTCTCTTCAGGTATGTAAGCCCCAGTCCATGCAGGGTTTTGTACATTAGTGCCAGCACCTTGAATTGGGCCCAGTAGTGAACAGGGAGTCAGTGCAGTTCCCTCAGGATAGGTGTTATATGATGACATCGTGAGATATCCACTATCAGCTGAGGATTATATAAGTCATCTGCCCCCATCATTTTTCTTATCTTCACACTCCTAGAAAGCCACTATTTGCTCCACTGGGAAAACATGAATACAGATAAAGATACCCATCTGCTCGTCCCAATGGAGCAAACAGTTTTTTCTGGGGCAGGTAATAAATCTGTAATCTGTCAGGTTTATCAAATATTATGATAGCTCCATTGGTTTACTTGGACGAGCAAGGCTAATGACACTACTTTTGATACTACTTTGTAGCCAGGGACAAAATGTATTTATCTAATCTGGCCTTTCACAAAGTTATCAGCATTTTACGGGATCAGAATTTTAAGGATTGTAAATGAAATTAAGAAACATGGTCAAATTTCTCATCTTGAATGCTTCCAAAGGGGTTACAAATTCTATGTCTAGGCCACATCAAGTCAAAAGGCCAGAGTTCTTCAGTTCCTAGCTTCCTACAAAAATACAAGGTAGGGTTTCACCAATAAGGAATGAGCCAAACAAACAGATACATTCAAACAGTCAATAAAGATTTGGATCTACTGTATGTTAAAATTGTGCCCTTTAAAAGAGATGGTCTGGGACTTCTGCAGTTATAGCATTTCTGAAATAGCTGTACGTATACTGATGGGCCCACATCTGTTCAAGGTGGTCCCACCCACCCCACATTCTGTGAACCAAACTGAAAAATAGATAAATTATGTGGTAACATATCAATACTCTCTTTATACCTTAATTCTTGCCATTTACAGGATTCATGTACAACCTTCCTGTTTATTGACAATGTTGTTAGGATTTAATGTATTTGCAATGGTTTGACCTCTGAAAAAGACCAATTCTAATTGAAACCCATTAGGTTATGCACTATGTGTACACAAATATATGTTTTTTCATTCAGTTTTTAATAACTATAGAGTGTTTTTAACTTAAAGACTGTGTGCATTGTGCAATAAATGTTGATTATATAATTTTTTTATTTTCTTCTTGGATCCTAATCTTGCTGATTTCTAGCTTGTTTGTCAGGTTGCCTTCCCCCCCCCCACCCTTTCCCCCCGCTTTCATATGCTGAAATTTAAACAAAAGCCATGGGAACTGTGTATACAACATTAAAATGTTTAGTCACATGGACTTCAGACAGAGAAGGTTAATGTCACACATATTAAAATCAATGACACACATACATTTACAGCTTTGGCTGGGTTGTGTGCAGGCTCTCTCTCTCTCTCTCTCTCTCTGCAACTTCCAAACAGTCCATTACACTTCTGTATGACTAAGAAATCGAGCAGCTGTGCTATGTGGAAGATCCATGTGACTGTCAATTAGCAGCCGCTGGAGCAGGAAGAAGGCTTTACTCCCACTCCAATAGTGTGTGATTTAATGCAGCCTTTTGTTTTGTCTCACAGTACAAAAAACAGGTGCCATTCATTCCAGGGGGGAACTGTACAACACTTCACTTGTATATATTGTTGTAGTGTAAAACCTGCCCTCTAGCAGCAGCCTGTATCTCACTAACAGGGATCCCAGGAGATTATGTAATATGATTGACACTGGACATAATAACAGGCATTTTGTTACAATGTATACCAGTCAAAATAGTTTTCATCAGCTTCTTTGGGTTCAGTTATAGATCAACACTGGAGCTTAATTATTAACAATGGAAATTATATTTCTAGCCTGTAGCTATAAATTTTATGAGGCATTTGCATATAGCTAAGGACTGCACAAAGCGTTTTTATTAAAAAGAATAATGTATTGCTTTTTCACAAAGGCAGCTATCTGCTTCACCAAGAAAGGCTGCAATACAAAATCAAAATTTAAATAACAGATTTTACTACAAAGTAAAAACATTTTGTGTATCTTGATCCCACATCTCCATTAAAGCAAAATGCATTTAGCCAGTAATACTTTGTAAAGTATCACTAAATCTGGATGGAACAGTTGCAGGAAATAAAATCAAACAATGAACAGGATGATTAAACAGGCAGTTTGGCTACAAACTGAAAAAAAGATCTGTAGAGTCAGTTCCATACACTCAAAATGTTACACCTGTTGGGTAACAGTCTATGTGCTCAAAGACTTAGAGGCCAAATAAGAGAGTTTGAGGTGACAGATCTAAGTATAAAATACCAGTAGTTTATTAGAACATCTCCTGCAGCAAAGATATCACTTCCAAGGCAGAGGTGAAAGGGCAGGAAGAAAGTGTCACAGACTTCTGGCTCAGACAGACCTTTCTAATATAAAGCAGAATGAAAAACTCCCAATACAATTGTTAACACAAGTGACAGATACAATATATTGAGTACAGAGAGTTTATAAAGCATAACCTAGTCTAATACATAAACAACTAGCTAATAAGCATAATACTGAGTGGTACAAAGGTGTGTAAAGTCATGCAAAACTAGGAAGACAAGGAAGATTAAAATCTAATTCTGAGGTGACACTACAAAAAGACAATTAAGACTCTTGTTTTTTGAAGGATAGTTCTGCATCCCCTAGGAATCTTGTTAGGAAAATGAAAGGAGCTGCACAACACAATTGATGATACAACAAAAGTCTTATTTTCAAGAATAAAAAAACCAAATACACGGCACATACACAAATTCTTCATGTGTGTTACAACAGGCAAAGATTGTCAGCCTCCCGGTGGGCCTCCCAGAATTACAATTGATGTCCAGATTACAGAGATCAGTTCCCCATTAGAAATGGCAGATTTAGAGGGTGGACTTTATGGTTTCACATTCCTGTTGAGCTCACTCCCTTCCCCTAACTCAGGGGTAGGGAACCTGCGGCTCTCCAGATGTTCAGGAACTACAATTCCCATCAGCCTCTGTCAGCATGGCCAATTGGCCATGCTGGTAGGGGCTGATGGAAATTGTAGTTCCTGAACATCTGGAGAGCCGCAGGTTCCCTACCCCTGCCCTAACTCTACCCTTCTCAGGCACCATCCCCAAATTGCCAGGAATTTCCCAAAGTAGAACTGTTAGTTCTAAATACAATTAGTGAACTGATCCAGGACACTGTGAAATAAGAACAGCTCCTATTCTAGAATCATAGAGTTGGAAGGGAACATGCATGCCATCTAGTCCAACCCCCTGCACCATGTAGGATCAGCATGGAGAATCCCTGACAAGTGTTTGTCCAGCCACTGATTGCCTTGAAGACTGCCAGTTAGGGGGAGCTCACCACCATTTTAGACAGCCAGTTCCACTGAGGAACTATTACCATTAAAAATGTCTTCCTAATGTCCACCTGTTACCTTTCCATCTGTAATTTATACCAACTCTTGCAAATCCTATCCTCTGCTGCCAACAGGAACAGCTCCCTATCCTCCTTTAAGTGACAGCTTTTCAAATGGTCAATGAGAGCAATCATGTGCCCCCTCAACCCCCTCTTCTTCAGACAAAATATTTTCAAGTTCTTCAGCCTTTCCTTGTATGATTTGGTCTCCAGACCCCTGTTCACTCTTGTCACTCTCCTCGGCACCTGCTCCATTTTGTCCACATTCATTTTGAAGTGAATCCTCCAGAATGCACACAGTACTTCCGGTGCAGTTTAACTAACGTCGTGTACAGCAGGACTATGACATCCTGCAATCTGGATATTATGCCCCTGATGATATACCTCAAGACCACATTCATCTTTTTTGATGCTGCATCACACTAACTGCTCATATTCAGCTTACAGTCCACCCGTACCCCTAGATCAGTGGTGGCGAACCTATGGCACGGGTGCCAGAGGTGGCACTCAGAGCTCTCTCTGTGGGCATGCGCAAACAGAGTTCATCATGTGGGGGGGAAATCACCCCCCCGCACACACACACACACACACATCTAGGCTGGCCTGCTGGGTTCGATTATTAGCATTAAACCTAAGACCCAGTTTTGGGGAAGCAGTTTAGGTAACCCTGTTAAGCGCTGTTAAACCCCACTGATTCTCATGCAAAGAACTAAAGCGTGATCCTTTACAAGGGAGTAAGTTCAGTTGCTGGCAATGGGGCTTGTTTCTGAGCAAACCCTCCTAGGGTCGTGATTCACCCGTTGGAAGAGTTGCACGGTTGCTTCAAAGCAAAGCCACCGACTACCACCAAGCTTACTCCTGAGTAACGCACGGCTCTGAGCCAACAGTTTTTTCTAAACTAAAACCTCACCATTCAGGTCAAATTGCCGGGTTGGCACTTTGCGATAAATAAGTGGGTTTGGGGTTGCAATTCGGGCACCTGGTCTCGAAAAGGTTCGCCATCACTGCCCTAGATCTTGTTCACAGTGTTACCCAAAATTGTATCCCCAATCCAGTATGCATATTACAGATTTTTCTTACTCAGATGTAGAACCCTGCACTTATCCTAGTTGAATTGCATCTTGTTCACATCTGTCCACTTTTCCAGAGCATTCACACATTTAGAAATAGGAATGTTTTCTTGATGATGGTTGCAATTCTGCACATAACTATAGAAGTAAATTTGCATTCAGGTGGCATTTGCATGTTCTTTGTCAGTCTGTCAGTATTTGTTTTGATACAAAATCAGTGCCAGATATAAACAAATAGCAATAAAAATAAAATAGGATTAGTTATAATAACAACATTAAGTCAAAAGAGTTCATGGTAGAGTAAGAAGGTAATGTCAGCTATGTAGCAGAAGTCAGCCACTTACATAACCTACTGTTGGTATTTTGCAAGTGTCTGTCACAATTCAGTTATAAAAGAGTTAACTATTTATGTAAACAAGTTGCTGAAGTTACTGTTTATGGCCTGATCTATCGATTAGCTATTAGTCAGTAAGATAGCCATTGCTTACATGTTAGTGAGTAGGTACATCTGAAGTTATAAAGTTAACTGTTTCTTTGTTTGAGCAGACACGACACCACCCCCACCACAATCATGAGCACAAGACAGCAGATAGATACCAAGATGTAACCAAACATAGGCCCCTTCCGCACACGCAAAATAACGCGTTTTCAAACCACTTTCACAACTGTTTGCAAGTGGATTTTGCTATTCTGCACAGCTTCAAAGAGCACTGAAAGCAGTTTGAAAGTGCATTATTCTGCATGTGCGGAATGAGCCATACAGTAATCAAGATGTGTAACAGGAAAGAAAGGATTTCTTATTTTATCTCTCCATGTAACCCTCCCTTTATAGTTAGTAAACACATATATAAAAAGCAACTGAGAATCTTTCTCTTCTGTTCTACACACACACACCCACACACAACAATATTTGACAACTTGGTTCATTATCTGATGGAAAAAATCTACAAGAAGAAAGGAGACATAACAGTCTTTGATTTCAGATAAAGCTGACAGAATGGGAACTATGTACTGAGGTCGAAAGTTGTATTACAATGGGCAATGCAGCAGGACATGGCCAAACTTCCCTGTCTTGTATAACTAGCTAGTGGGGGAATACATACTAGGACCTCTGAGGAAGATTTTAAAGAACTGATAGTTTCAGCAGTAGAATCAGCTACATAGGGAGGTGGTGAGGTCTCCCTCTCTAGCTGTCTTCAAGCATTAGCAGGATGAACATTTGTCAGGGATGTTCTAGGCTGATCCGGCACTGAGCAGGAGATTGGACTAGGGCCAATTCCCCATGGTCAATTAATTGCATGATACTCACGCAAAATATCAAGGATTCAGGAAGAACTCCCCACTGCCTGATTAACGAACAAGGATTTATCCTGGTTCTCGTGCTCATTCTCCCCCTTATCCCGTGTCTTTGCTGAACCTGCTTGAAAATACTACTTTTTCAAAAAACATGTCTTCAATCCAGTTTGGAGGGGAAGATTGGGGGTCTAATTCTGGTTCAAATATTCCGCCATGGAGTGTGATGCAAATGCCTTACAACCGATCAGTGCTTGCGGGGCTGTTCTCGCGAGAGAACGAGAGAACGATAACCAACCAGAAACTTGGGCAGGGGAGACGTGATGACATCACAACGTGAGCACGTTTTTGCAGGAGAAAAAAGGTCCCACCGCAACACAGCACGACAGCCAATCAGGAGAGACCCACCAAGCCGATCGCGTGGTAGTGGTGATTGTTACATTTCTTGAATCTGAGATAGGCCTAGATGTCTTCACTGGAAACATGCTGCGGTGGGGAGGTTGAAACCTCGATGAAAAGGTGCAGTTTATTTTCAAACTTGGTTTCATCTAGATTGAATTTCCTAGTGGGGCTTCGGCCTAGACGGTCTGTATGGCCCCTTCCAACTATGATTCTGATTCTTACAAGAGAAGCCAGTCCTTGGAACCAGACTGTGCAGGATCACAGACTGAACCTGACACCTTCTGCATGCAAAGAATGAGAGGAACAGCTCTATCCTATATTTGACAGTGTTAACAAAATTGCTAGTTTAGTTTTTCATTCTCTTGAGTGTGTAAAGTGCCATCAAGACACAGCTTTCAAGCAGAAGCAGAGGTGGTTTGCTTTTGCCCTCCTTGGGAGAGCCTCCCTTGATGGTCTCCCTTCCCAGAGCCAGCCCTGTTTAGCTTCCGAGATCTTCACTCTGTGTCACTGTCCCTCCCTCTATCACTTTCTTAACATGCTTTAAATCATGCCGTTTCCCAGTTATAGAGATTAAAATGAAGAGAGATCAGAGCTGTTACCTCATCTTCGGAATAAAGCATTAATAACTCTTACTTCATACCCAAAAGTAACAAGAGTAAAGGCTATTTCTCAGGGCCGAGATAAAACAGGAGGAACATGCAAGACTCAACATATTGCTTTCCTTGGTCAGAACTTCTTTTCAGATTTTCTACTTCATGCTGATAAGGGAAAACAGTGGACCATAGCCCCATCCTTGGACTGATTCTATGGCTTTTACTGTAGTAGACCATATCAATTATAGCAAAAAGGGTTGCCTTTTTCGTGTTATTGGGGGTCATCATTACTTCAGACTCTTTTTTTTTGCACTGGACAATTCTTCACATAAACCTGTCAATAATTTGCCCAAAAGCAAATCATGCCTATATAATGCCTACATAAGAACCTACCATTACAGTATGGATGCATGTAAACGTCCCTTTAAATAGTTAATCTAATTTGTGTGGCAAATATGGTCACACACACACATACCCCACTTCCTTTACAGGATTTAGGATTACTTCAGAAATAATGAGGAAGCTTTCTATCTGACTCAACCAGTTACTTCTCCATGATTTCCAGTTACTTGTACATGATTTAGCCTTGTGGCTAAAGAGTGGAAGATTCAATACACAAAACGTGCACCAGCACAAACAGGTTGCACTCTGTAATACAACCCCTGGTGCAAATCTCTCCTTGGCCATGAATCCACGAGCTGGCCTCTGGAAAACAATAGTCCTCAACTCCCAACCATTCTTCCCCCTATTTACAATAAGAAACTACTGGCCTTCTTTGCAGGGCTGTTGTAAGAGTAGTTAACTCTATAACGTTTGAGAAAAACAGGCTGGTAAGAGTGTGCGCACAGTAGTAGTTTCGCGGCTCCGTTTCTTACAGCATAAGTCAGGATTGTACATCGATTGCAAAATGATACAATCATCGCTCAACCATTCTTTCCCCTATTTACAATAAGAAACTTGGCCTTCCTTGCAGGGCTGTTGTAAGAGTTACTCTATAACACATGAGAAGCACAGGCTGATAAGAGTGCGCGCACAGTAGTAATTTTGCGGCTCTGTTTCTTACAGCACGGGTCAGGACTCTGCAACGATTGCACCATGATATCGTTCCGACTGCCTCCGTCGCGCGCCTGCCTGAACGTGTGAAGGCAAGCTTGCGGGTCGGTCAGCCATGACAGACGCCGCTTCCCTCCTCGTTCGTCCTCTGCCCGGCTGCTGCATGCACGAGGAAGAACTGGGGCTTTGACTGCGCATGCCCAGTCACCCGGTCTGGCAGGGCCGGGGAGGATGCTGAGGCGGTCGCTGCAGCTGCGGCGGCGGCCCAGGCGGGAGGGCGGGGGGCCGCCGACACAGCGCTAGGCCGGGCCGGGCTGGGCAAGGCGCCGTGTAGCGCCGGAGAGGGGCCTGGAGAGGAGCTGCGGCAGCCGCGCCATGCCGGGCCCCCCAGCAGCAGCGCCCCCCGGGCCGGACCCGGAGGAGCGGTACGATTTCCTCTTCAAGCTGGTGCTGGTCGGCGACGCCAGCGTGGGCAAGACGTGCCTGGTGCAGCGATTCAAGACCGGGGCCTTCGCCGAACGTCAGGGCAACACCATCGGCGTTGACTTCACCATGAAGAGCTTGGAGATCCAGGGCAAGCGGGTCAAGGTGTGTGTGAGACTGGCCTGACCCCCCGCCCCCGGCAGGTGTGCGGGGAGGGAGGATTTCTTGCACTGGCCCCCCAGGTAACAGGTGTGTGGGAGCAACAACAACAGGAGGGGGCGGCACTGAAAGTGGGCATCTGTTTTCTGGATGGCATCAGAAATTGTGATTAACTGCTGGGTTCTTCTAGTCACAAGTGGTTATTTCAATGCCATTCCAGAGTTCACTAATGGTTCTCACACTAGAACTCCTTGACATAAATAGAATGGTGTCCAAGATCCTTTTTCCTAGTGCCAGGAAGGGAAGGACACTGGTTGAGTTACTTCTGTGGGGACTGACCCAATCTGGGACTACAAAAGACAAAAGCTGCATGCCTTTCTGGAAGTGTGTTTGAATGGTGAACGTGCCTCCAAGATAAATTCAGCTCTATGCATTCTCATGGGACCCTAGAAATGCAATTGTGTAGACTCTTTAGAAATGGCAAGTCTGTATGGCCACCATAGTCAGCATGACAGTGAGTTTCATAGGATCTCAGACAATTAGCACTCTAGAAATCAGTGTGTTCTGTTGTTCTCTTATTATTTTGAACCTCTGTGTCTGTGTTATTTATTAACCCCTGTCTTATTAATTTATTATATATCACTATCAGTGTCCATTCTGATTTACAGAATACAAGAATACCTTAGCTCCAAGGAGCTAAAATCTAATAATTAAGACAACAGAGACAAAGTGGGGGAATATACAGGGAAAGCCTTTATTCCTTCCACACCAGAATGGGCTTAGACTTTCATATAAAAGGTGGGTATTGAGAGTTGTGGCACCGCAGAGATGTTTTGGGGGCAGGCAGCCCCATGCAAAAGATAATGAACTGTTTCATGCTGTTGGCTACAACAGCTCATGTCACAATAAACATTTTTATCTCTAAGGATGTCAACTGCTTTATCTTTTTTGCTGCTACATCCTGAGGCCCTATGTAGGGTTTCACACAACTGATGTCATGCTTAAATCAGGTGACCAGTGTTCATGTAGCATTACTATGCCAGAGGACAGGCCCTGGTGCATGTTCTGTGATAAGATGGCCACAGAGTGTGGCAACCCATTTTACATATAACACTGTTCTTGTGGAATACAGTGTTGCTTTTTATCTAGCTAACACATTATACTGGTCTTAAAAAGATCTATTTGCTCTTCTGTTTAGATATTTACATACAGAAGTTGTAGAGTTCTGGACCATGGCCTACCTCAGTCTCTGGTATTGTTATGCTAGCCTGTATGGCCTCAACAACTATCATCATAGTTTTCCCTTTTCAAATGAAGAAATCAGTCTCGTTTTCACATGTGATTTTGTTTTATTTTATCTTACATGTCTATAATGTGCGGTTAAAACCCACATTTGCTGGAATGCACATTGATGTACAAATGGCTGTCATGCTTTTTGGGCCAGATTGAGAAAAGTTTCCTCATTCACAACAGTAATAGATGAGAAACTGAAAGGTTCTTTTATGAAATGCCTTAATATCACAGCAACATTTTAAAGCTGGTATTCAAAATCCCTGGGCCAGTTTTAAACAGGTTTAGGAAATGGCATGTAGCCTTCCACAAACTTCTTGCATAACTGTGTTATTGACACAGCTTTCTGAAGTGACTTAGAAAACTGACCAAAGTTCTGGGAAAGTAAATAGAACCATTTTCCAGATCCCATCTTTGTTTTGAGAAAAGTAGTGGAGCAGTACTGTTTTCTTTTCCCAAAGATAAACCCTGTGCATGTTGTGTCTGTGCTGCAAACAGAATGTGCTTGGCAGGATTTATACTTGGATCACTTGCTGCCAAGCTGGGTCAACTTCAAAACTTCTTGATACCAGCATCAATATTGTAGTGGGTAGTACAGATCTCTAAATCACACTATCAAAGGAAATGACTTCTATTTTAGACTGTATTCTGCTGCTGCTGTTGTAGTTTCCATATATATGCAAAACATCCCTGTTGGTTCAGGTGTTTTATACTAGATAGAAAAAAATTGCCATATCTGCAAACTTGGATGTAATTTTCCTGACTACAAGTATGACTACAAGTATGATGCTTCAAGAGTCACAAGCTACAATCTGTATGATCCAGTGTTGAATGGTCACCATAGGGGGTTAAGAAGTTGTGCAATGTAAAAAGAGAAGGGCAAGCAAGAAATAAGAAGGTTAGAGATGACACCAGGAAAGACAGGAGAGTCTGTAGTGTATGGGATTTGGGGAAGTCGTTGTCCCAAGGACCTGGGACAATGTATGGAAAGGCACTGAAGGTGGCGGGTACATATTTATGAACCTTATGTTTTTTAATGGCTTGTGTTGTATACTGTGCATTTTATTGTAAGCTGCCTCAAGCAAGAGTCTGAAGATACAGCATAGAAATATACTACATAAATAAGTATTTGAGGCTAGTTGTGTGGAGAACACTGTATATGAGATCAGTATATGAGATCAGAGTTGTATCTGGGGATGGACAAGGAAGAAAAGGAATTTTTGTTCTGGATATTCAGAGCATCCTCTTCTCCTTTTATATTTCTTTTCTTTTGTAGTTTTTTTCTCAGAAAATACCTCTCATGGAATCCCTAAACTACTTGCCCGAAGGCTCAAAAGCCTGTTGTACATTTGGCATGAAACAGTTCAAAAGGAAACTGTTGCCAGCATTTTCCTACAGTTTTCCCATTAAATCAGAAGCATTTTCGGCAAATCCCAAAGCCCTTTTTCCAGCCATTTCTTGAACTTTGCAAAAAAGTTTGTAGATTGAGTGGATAACTTTCAGAGCTAAGGAAGTACTCCAGGATAGGAGAGTGAGAGTGTAAGAGGTGTGCAACTTTTGCTTCTTTTGGATCACAGTTCTTGTAATGTCATTTTTAAAGGCTCATTTTTCACCACAAATGACTCAATAGCCTTGAGCCATAAAGCCTTTGGGTTAGCATCATCAGTCAAGTTGACACATTCCCATTTTCAAATGCTGTAGTATGAGAGAATTCTACAATGTAGGTCTGTTCTATTGGTTCTAGTCAAGAGAAGATGGTTATGGGTAGGAAAGTCAAGTGATTAACCATGAGATGGAACAAATAATTCACTCTTTTCCCCCATCATGTTGCATAAATACCACAATAGTTGAATTCATAGAAATCAGAGACCTAGAATGGACCTGAAAATATAACTTTTCTTCTTAATGGAGGATTCCCTTTCTGCATCAGGATTGCTTCATACCCATGTACCATTATGGGTGCATGAATTATCTAACTATCTTGGAGCAGGAGGTCCATTCCTGACCTGTTATTAAATTCAGGTTGGATGAACTTGCAGAATTTTTAACTGGAAGGATTTTTCTTTCATGAGTTGGAACGGATTCCCATTAAGTGTGTGAGCTCAGCACTTCAGAGGTAGATATTATTTTTTGCATGAGTAATAGCCTATATTCTTAGTTTCTCTTTTCCTTTTCCCGAGTGACACACAGTTGGCGTTTTTTCTCTGAGACTGAAACGTGGCTTAGTTTAAATGTCAGAAAAACAGACATGATGACAAATATTTCCTTCCTGGGGCTCCACCTAGTACCAGGTGTCTCTGGTAAGCTTTTTGGTCACCTCCAGCTCAGCAGCTGAAGAAGACTTCTGAAACATAGTAAAGACTATAAATAAGTTTTCTGAGATTGGCATTTGAATGCTTTACTGTAAAATGTTTAGTTGGTGCATGCCTGCTTCTAGGTCTATCATGTATTTGGAATTCAACTCCGAAAACTGACTGTGGCCAAAGTGGGCTTTGAGTAGTTGTGAGTTTCAGATGGGTTTCCAGACTTATTTAGTGGTATCTACTATCTTGGACTTCATTGAAATGTATTCATTTAGTGTTGTTTTGACTGGCATGTTAACAAGAAGATAATTTTTATCTTGCGTAGCCAGTGTGGTGTAGTGGTTAAGAGCAGGTGGATTCTAATCCGGAGAACCAGGTTTGATTCCCCACTCCTCCACCTGAGTGGTGGAGGCTTATCTGGTGAGCCAGATGTGTTTCCACACTCCTACATTCCTGCTGGGTGACCTTGGACTAGTCACTTCGGAACTCTCTCAGCCCCATCTACCTCACAAGGTGTCTGTTATGGGGAGAGGAAAGGAAAGGAGTGTGTAGGCCACCTTGAGTCTCCCAACAGGAGAGAAAGATGTGGTATAAATCCAAACTCTTCTTCTTTAGCAAGGAGTGTCATGGCTAAGCGTTTCAACAACCTTGTTTAGAGTATAGTGATTCCGTGAAGGACCTCTTGATCTCTAAATATATCACTTTTGAAGTTTGTGTGCTGGTGAGATAGTGCATGCTGTACTTACCCTACAATAGATTTCAAGGGTCATGTAGCTAGTTCTTTACTAAAAGCTGGGGAAATTAATTTTAAGCGGTAGAAAAGTTCATTGCTTTCAGTTGCAGAGGAACACACATCATAATGTTAAAAAAGGTTGGTTTGGGGGGGCATTCAAAATTTGGTTTCATTGATAGATGATGGTTTCAACACTCTTTCTTCCACCCTTTCCAAAGAGACCTGGTTGATTTCCTGGGTGCTTTGTAGTAAAGGGAGCATTGGGATGTCCATTTCTGAAAGTCATATAAATCTATAGCTGTGTATGTAAAATTTCATCAAGTCACAGCCTGCTTATAGTGACCCAGTAGGGTTTTCATAGCAAAATAATAGAGGTGGTTTGCCATTGCCTTCCTCTGCATAAAGACCCTAGTATTCCTTTGAGATCTCTCATGCTAACCTAGGCCAACCTATACCTGGATAGCCCCAGGCAGTCTGATCTGTTCAGATCTCAGAAACTTACCCTTAGTTTCTGAGGTCTGAACAGATCAGACTGCCTGGGGCTATCCAGGTATAGGCAAAACAATAGCTGGGACTAAATATTTATTTATGACAGAAAATATTTGTTTATGATAAAAAATTAACAAACTACATGCATTCCCACCAAAAAAAACTGTAGTATGATGAAGATTTCAGGAAATACAGAAACTTGAGGCCACCTGAGCATCAGGTAAAAGGGGAACAGGAAGGCATAGAAAGGAAGGAGAAATTAACCCATTCCATAACAGTTTATATATTCTGGAGGTGGAAATTAGAAAGGAGAGATGCATGCCATGATGCTAAGTCTTCCCCTTCCCTACTAGGTAGTATAGCCTATCACAAACTTTTAAGGGTTTTGACCACTTTGAAGCTAACAAGAATACTGTCTAGAGGATTAACTAAGAAGTGTGTGTGTGTGTGTGCATTCCTTCCCTCCCCATTTGGCTATATTAATAAATAATACAGAATACTGTTCAAACTCCAAGGGCCAAATAAGCAGTTTCCTGATGATCTATCTAGCCCAGACCTGGGCATTATACGGCCCGCGGGCCGTATACGGCCCGCCAGATGACCCTGACCGCCCCCCCTGCCTTTGCCTAGGGACAGTACCTCTTGTCCCCGGGCGCATCCATTTTGGTCACGTGGGGGGCGCCAAAACGTCCCTGCACACAAGCTGATTCAGTAGGCCTTAGCAAGGGCACTGAGGCAGCGACTGTTGCCAGTGCCTGTTGTAGCCCCGCCCACTCTGAATGGTGGCCTGGAGTGTCCAGGGGGCGGGGGAGAAATCCCACTGTGCTCCCAGGAGCAGGACTGGGGGGCTCCACCTCCCCTCCCTCTGACCCAGTGTGCCTTATTCTCCCTTACTCACAAGCCTTCTCAGCAGACTGGCTCCGATAGGCACAGGAGAAGGGAAGCTGAGCTGGATCCCAGCAGCAACAGAACTGATGATGATGCTGGCATTTGTTTGGTAAACCTTCAGATGGGGGTGATTTGTGAGAGATTTATATGCTTAAAAGTTAATTTCCCCTTGCACTGGCTTGGAGCTGTTTCTCAGGCTAGCAGCCTACCTCACAGGGTTGGTGTGAGGACACAATTAGGAAAGTGGTGGGGAGAGAGCCATGCCTGTTTTGCTGGGGGTGGGGGGTGATCTGTGAGAGATATTGCTGACATTTGTTTTGGTAAATCTTCTGATGGGGGTGATTTGCGAGAGATTTACATGCTTAAAAGTTAATTTTCCCTTGAACTGGCTTGGAGCTGTTTCTCAGGACTACTTCAACTGTTTCTCAGGCTAACCTACCTCACAGGGTTGGTGTAAGGACAAAATTAGGAAAGAGAGTTGGTGGGGAGAGAGCCATGTATGTTTTGCTGGGGGTGGGGGGTGTTTTGTGCAGTGGTGCAAAAATCATTGTTTGGTCGTGGTGGGGAAGGGTGGCCGCCCATACCGGGGGAGGGGGCGCCAAATTCAGGTTTTGTCCCGGGCTCCAGTTTGCATAGATACACCTCTGCTGGGGAGTGAGGCGCCTTTGAAAGCCCCGCAGAAGCTGGTTGCCTTGGCTGCCGGCTTCTGCGGGGCTTTCAAAACCACCTCGCGCCCCTGCCTTGCTGGGGAGTGAGGCGCTTTTGAAAGCCCCGCAGAAGCCGGTTGCCTTGGCTGCCGGCTTCTGCGGGGCTTTCAAAACCACCTCGCCCCCCTGGCTTGCTGGGGGCGAGGCGCCTTTGAGAGCCCCGGAGAAGCCGGTTGCCTTGGCTGCCGGCTTCTGCGAGGCTTTCACGCCTCGCGCCCCTGGCTTGCTGGGGAGCGAGGCGCCTTTGAAAGCCCCGCAGAAGCCGGTTGCCTTGGCTGCCGGCTTCTGCGAGGCTCGAAACCACCTCACCCTGGCTTGCTGGGGGGCGAGGCGCCTTTGAAAGCCCCGCAGAAGCCAGTTGCCTTGGTTGCTGGCTTCTGCGGGGCTTTCAAAACCACCTCGCCCCCCTGGCTTGCTGGGGAGCGAGGCGCCTTTGAAAGCCCCGCAGAAGCTGGTTGCCTTGGCTGCCGGCTTCTGCGGGGCTTTCAAAAGCGCCTCGTGCCCCTGCCTTGCTGGGGCGCAAGGTGTCTTTGAAAGCCCCGCAGAAGCCGGTTGCCTTGGCTGCCGGCTTCTGTGGGCTTTCAAAACCACCTCACCCCCCCTGCGTTTTGGCCCGGCCCTCCACAATATTTTCTGTTTCTTATGCGGCCCCATGGAAAAAATAATTGCCCACCCCTGATCTAGCCTGAACCTTAGCTGTTGGGCAATGGCATTATAGCATAGACTTTTCAGGGTGCAGCCAAGTGCAGATCTCCTCAGCCAAGGCCTACCTCTGTTTTCTTAGGAAACAAATGGCAAATTATTCTACAGTAGATCCATGCAGGCAAACTGAAGGGACCTGAGACAACCCCTCTGGCTTCATGCTGCTATTCATAAAGTCGGCCAAATGTCAGCTTGGGGCATTTGTCCTGCACATCATTTGACTGCCCTTGACCTCAAAGCCTGTTTGTGAGCTTATAACAAGCTATATTAATTGGACAGAAATGGAAATGTTTTCAGATTAGTGACCAGTGTGGTTTCTTTGATGCAGGCACAAAGAATAGGTATATTAAAATAGGAATCATTCTTGGTAACTCAAACCATTTGTAACATTATGGATTTCTCAGGACTCTTATTTAATACCTGTTAAATGACAGCTCTGTGAGCTCAGCTAGCTGAGCCTTTATTTACTTTTACTCAATCTAAAGTCACAATTTATATCCCAGAGTTGTTACAGATACATTGATAGGATAGCCTGTAGGAGCTTCTCTAAAATACTGTGTTCAGTGACACCCAACGGAATATTTGAATGACAGATATCTTGAGAAAAAATAGTTCTGTCAACTTTCCCTTATACTAGTAGATGCAGATTTCATGTCGTTTTCTTATATATATTGTCCATTAGCTGTCATCTGTGCACCTGCTTCCTTGGAATCCTTTATCAGCATAATCACCTATCTGTCAAGGATGACTTGTTG
This sequence comes from Sphaerodactylus townsendi, assembly GCF_021028975.2. Classification (NCBI taxonomy): domain Eukaryota; kingdom Metazoa; phylum Chordata; class Lepidosauria; order Squamata; family Sphaerodactylidae; genus Sphaerodactylus; species Sphaerodactylus townsendi. The sequence continues at coordinate 60,281,845 of NC_059427.1, forward strand.
AATCTCTAGCCCTAGTTTTCTATGTTGTCAATTTATAGAAATATAAATGAAGTGGAATTTAAAGTTCTAAACCACTGGCATGCCCACCCCCATAAAGTCACTAGCTAATTTTACTATGTTGGAAGGGTTACAGTCAGAGAAGAACATATTTTTCATCTTTGACAGGAGTGTTTCAAAATGCAGCAATTCTGATACGTGGTCACAGATTGTTTACCAAACAGTTGTAGTTTTCCATCAGCAAAGTCCTATTGCACTGCTGTGATGGCAGTCTTCTTGGCCATCTTCATAAGGACCTACCCAAACAATTGAATATGGTGGTCATGCTGTAGTATGTCACTGGAAGTCACTGCACCTGCCCTCCAGAAGACATTGGCTCAATAAACTATGGAATGTCATTTTCATGTAGAAAAGTATCTAGCAGGCTTGGAATTCCATTGAAAGGACAGATTTCTGGTTCTCTTATTTCATCTGCTGAATTCCTGTCATTTCCTGATTATATTCCTACATAATATCAACGCATTTACTTTGTTTTGAGTTTATCCTAGCATACACCAATTTATGGGTTCTTTAACCTTTTGCAGATACTATCTTCTCCTATCCACCTCTACCGCTGCTGCTGCTGCTGTGGGAGGGAGAGAGAAAGTGGGTTGGAGGCTGGGAAGGAGATGGGTGCCAGAAAAAAGGAGTGATGGGTGGGGCAGAAAGAAAGAGAAAGTGGCAGGCATGGAAGAGAGAGAGCAAGACTAAGAACAAGAGTGGCAGGAGGGAGAAAAAGTGAGAGGGGAGGAGGGGGAGAGGGGAGGAGGCAAAGCTGCTCCCTCTAGTTTATTGTGGGTCCTCATTTGTCTATATAATTCTGGTAGCTGTATTTTATGCCTGTATAAATCTGCTTTCTTAAGAGTAAATCATCAAGTGTTCTGTGTGTTCTGTTGCTTCATTACAAATTCCCATGTTTCTAAAAGAAAAGCTTGGATGACAGCAGTCAGTTATCCATATCCATGAAATTGAATTCAAGTTTGGTCATTGATGTCAGTGGGCGTTGAATTGTCACTATAAATTTATACTTCGAAGTACATTTACTTAAAATTAATTCAGTTGAAATGATCAAGAGTGGTTGTTCTGACTGAGGTAAACGAGACATAGAAGTTCACACTAGTTTCTAACATGTGTCTTGACAAATTTTCTTTGGTTTTAGAAACCAGACTCACACTTCATCCTTCAGGGTTTTGTATTAATTATCGTATTTTCCAGTTGTTGCTACCCCAGAATCTAATTCTAGGCTCTAGGATTTATTAAATCTATGACAGAAGTGTTGTAGGAGATAAATAAATACAAGGGTAACTAGGGCTGCCAACCTCCAGATGGAACCTGGAGATTTCATGGGATTACAGAAATCAATTCTCCTGGAGGAAATGGCTGCTTTGGAGGGGGGACTCTATGGCATTATACTCCACTGAGGTCCTGCCTCTCCCCAAACTCCTTCCTCCTCAGGCTTCACCCTCCAAATCTCCAAGTATTTCTCAGCCCAGAATTGGCAATCTTAGGAGTGTCATCAAGTTCAGACCCTATTAGCATATTGCTGAAGTTGAGAGTTTTAATTCCAGCGTGCATCACTGTGCACTTACCAGCATGGAACTTCATCTGCCACATCATTCCCTTCCCACTGAATCTGTGAGAATCCTACTGCAGCTCTTCACAGTCATACTTGGTTTTTACCATCCTGAATAATTTTGTGTCATCTGTAAACTTGATTTGATATTTAATTTATATACCGCCCTCCCCCGGAGGGCTCAGGGTGTTGCACAACAGCAAAATAATACATAATAATACATAATAATACGCAATAACATAATAATACAAAACCATAAGGCTGGGAACCAAATTCAGTAGCCTCCCAGCCCAACAATTCAGACAATAATGTAATCAGGTTAACAAGTCATAACAAGTAAATCAACATATAATAACACCAACATTAAATATAACATTTTATAACAGCAGCAATATAATAATCATAAGATCACAATAACCTAACATTTCACATAACGTTGCACATAACAGCATAATAAATATTTATATAGCAACAATAGCAGAACATTTCACCATAGCATAGCATAACTTGGCGACTACACTACTCACACCTAGTTCCAGATCATTTGTAAACAAATTAGATAATACTGGCCCCAACACCAATTCTTAAGGGACCCTTCCACTTACTTTCCTCCACTGTGAGAACTTTGCATTTATTCCTATTCTTTGCTTCTTGTCATTTAACCAGTTTTTAATTCATAAAGTAATTCATTAGATCTTTGGTGAGGTACCTTACATTGATTTTTGAAAGTTGAAGTATATCATGTCTACTGGGTCACTGTTGTCGATGTGCTTGTTCACTTTCTCAGATAACTCCAAAAGGTCGATGAGGCAGGACTTTACTTTGCAGAAGCCATGCTAATTTTCCCTTAGCAACCATTGTTCTTCTTTGTGCCTAATAATTCAGTCTTTGGTTATAATTTCTACTGATTTTCCTGGGACCGATGTTAGGCTCAATGGCCTGTAATTTTCTGGTTCCCCTCTGGACCCATTTTTTTAAAAAAACAGTGCAATATATGCTGTTCCCCAATTTCCTGGTATAGTGGCAGAATTTAGTGTGGTTACATGAATAGCTATGAAATACATTTATATGTATATTAAAGCCAATGTATGTGACTCATGCAAAATTAAGTTTACACACAAACAATGACAAGAACTTTGTGCATATTTACTGTTATATCATACAACAAAACCTTCTGATCACAATGATAAGGAAACTTTGTGTTGATCTAGCCCAGTGATGCCGAACCTTTTCGAGACCGAGTGCCCAAATTGCAACCCAAAACCCACCTAATTATCGCAAAGTGCTAACACAGCAATTTAACCTGAATACTGAGATTTTAGTTTAGAAAAAACTGTTGGCTCCAAGATGTGTGTTACTCAGGAGTAAGCTTGGTGAAGCAACCGTGCAACGCTTCGAATGGGTGAATCACGAACCTAGGAGGATTTAATCAGAAGCAAGCCCCATTGCCAGCAACCGAGCTTACTCCCAGGTAAAGGATCGTGCCCAGGCCCACCTAGATGCGTGTGTATGTGGGGTGTGTGTGTGATTTTCTGCCCCTCCACATGACAGACTCTGTGCACGCGTGCCCACAGAAAGGGCTCTGAGTGCCACCTCTGGCACCCGTGCCATAGGTTCGCCACCGCTGATCTAGCCACTTCATTTTGGTGAATTCCACTCCTCATTACTATTTCCACTCCACATGGCCAAGCAGTCCAGTGGTCCCAAACATGGCCCTTTAAGTAATCAAAGGGGATCCCTTCCTGCCTTTTTCTACCAGTGGAAAAACTTCTTGTATCCAGCCCTTTGTTCTTCCTCAGCAAATTGCTGAGATTAGTATCAGTGATCTAAAATCACTGCTGAAAATACTGAAAATACTAAATAATACTAAATACAATAAAATTTCTGGGCGCAAACTGACACCTGGGATTTGTCAAGCCCTTAGTTAACATTAATGCAGGAGGAGACAAATCTATGAGAAAAACCAAACAGGTTTTTGTTCTTCTAGTTTTAACTCACTGTTACATAAAGAGTGACAAACACATTGACTGGGACATTTAGAGTCCCTTTGGCCTGAGAAGGTTTTTCTGTGTGTTCTCTGGAGCTTTCTTATTTTTCCTGATCACAGCATATTGTATGTAATCCATGCTGTCATTCAGATTTTGGAGTGACTTGGGAAATTGTCGTTGGAAGACAGGGTTTCAGAAATCCTACTGAACAAGCAGAGATTCTCCTTGTGGTCTTTAGGTCAAAAACTCCACAGGAATCCAATCTGTTCTCACTGTTCCATGTGGTTAGGGGCGATCCCATTCTCTTGATGTTTAAGAAATGTTTTATGTTAGCGTTGGCAATTTTTTTGGGGAAGCAGAAATGCAGCATCCCATGTTTGCATGAATTCCTCGAGATGGCCTGTGTGAAAACTGGAGCTGTTAAATTGGAGAAAATTATAAAAACAGAGCTGAAAACTGTATAATTACTTTAAAAGTTTTTCTGATCTTGGAGCCGTGATCATGTCCCATGTGAACCCAACCCCTATGGTTACTTTTTAAAGGGACATTAAATAAGCAAAATCTTTTTTTAATTGCAGGAAACTAACTCTTGCCTTTGCTGACCTATCTGTAAAACCAGGCTGCAACATAGTACACACTTATACTTTTAATGATATTTACTCCTGCGCTCCTAGGAGGCATTGAACACAAGGCCACTTTGATTGTTGCAAAGGCTTTTGCCCAAAATATGGCAAGATATAAAACATAAATAAACAAATCTCCGACTATAGAGGCAAACATTGGATCAAATAAGTAGTATCATTTTTCTCCCTTCTTCTCCTCTGTTTTAGGATGATCAAAGACAACCGGACTGGCTCCTGGATACTTAAGTAGAGCTATAGATCAAAGAATTTTGACAGATGCTATTACAGGAGTAAAGGACACACCTTCCAAGACATCCCTTTCTATACTATTGTTGAAGAGAAAAGAGCTGTGTGTTCTTTTGCATCTGATAATTCCTCTATCACAGGCTCTTATTTTTATTTATTTATTTAATTTAATACACCGCCCCATCCCCGAAGGGCTCTGGGCGGTGTACAACATAAAACCACAAATAAAAACATAATACAAAACTTCCAGAAATATAATAAACAACGATTATGTCCTAAAATGGCCTCCCACCTAAAACCTAATCCTCCTAGGAGGGGGAGGGAGAGGGAGAGGTTTAAAAAGAAACCCACACAAAAGCACACTGTGATGGCATAGCCCACCTTAGGTTTTACCCATTGGCGGATCCCAACCTGCCAGTCAACCAATATGTCTGAGGTTGGAATGAATGTGTTATAGGCCTTTCTGCAACAGGACAATGATTTTACCTGAGATGTATGAGGAGTTCCTTATGAATAAGGAAGTGGCACCTAACTACTTTCTTGTTTTGTTCAGTTGCAGATCTGGGATACGGCTGGCCAGGAAAGGTTTAGGACCATCACCCAGAGTTATTACCGAAGCGCCAATGGAGCTATCCTAGCCTATGACATCAGCAAAAGGGGTTCTTTCCAGTCTATTCCTCGCTGGATCGAGGATGTGAGAAAGTACGCTGGCTCCAATATAGTTCAGTTGCTAATTGGTAAGTGTATGAAATGGCTTCATTTTTGGATGTATCAAAAATACGAGTCACCTTTCAGAAGGAGAATATTTTTTCCTTAATTTCCATGAAATGTCAATTGCTGACTGGCTATAGACATCAGGCGACATTTGGATTCCAGTCCATAAGGTCACCTCAAAGCATTTTTGTTTTTCAGAGTGAGCTGATTCAGGATTCCTTTAAAAAAGTTGTTTTGAAATACGTTTTCAAGTATCCAGCATTCATATAATTAAAGAAAGCCAGGTTGTGCTTTTGCAGCTCTGCTGGGATCTGGTTTTACAGTTTGTGCTATCCTATACAGCAGCAGTAGACTTTAAGCCTTTGAATAGGATGGGCAGCTTTTGAAATCAGATGCATTCATAATTTGTGGTATTGGCTATTGGCCTACTCCAGCATTCCCTAGCAAGGTGCCTGTGGGCACCATGGTGCCTGCAGATACTTCCCTTGACAAGTTTTTCAGAAAGTGAGTGGAGCCATTGTATGGCAGGGCTTGTGACTGGATCCTGTCATTCAAATAAAAGGGTTTTCCATGACTGCAAAGTGGCAAGGGTGTTACTGTATTTGACACCATCTCCTGTGGCAGGTGTTGTAGCAATCATTTTGGATTCCTGCACAACCATGTGGATTGGTGCTCTCTACTCCCTTTCAATATTCTGTTGGTGCTTATAAGCTTGAAAAGGTTGTGGAGTCCTGGACTACTCTGTACAGCTCAAAATGCTAAATTAGACCTACACTGTTGTTTTTCTCTCTCTCTCTCTCTCTCTCTCTCTCTCTCTCTCTCTCTCTCTCTCTCTCTCTCTCTGTTCTTGTGCCATTTATTGATTATATGATCAGTTGATGTAAATTTTTGTAATGTAGATTATCATGCTTTTATTAGTCCCAGAGAAAGCCAGTAATGTGACCCTGCTGGTAGAGGAACATTAGATCTTTTTTTGGAGCATGCGGAACTAATCCATGTAAATTACTATATGAAGGAGTCTGCTTGTCAACAGTGTATGTCGTCCTGCAAAGCTGTAATAGACCTTGTTTTGAATAGCTTGGACAGCTTATGAAATTGTAAATCCAAAGTACAAATATTATGTTTTGCAGTGGCTCAGATCTCTTCATCCTTCCTCCACAGCTTCTGTCAGCTTCCACTTTCTGCTGCTCTTTCTCATCTCCAAGATAACAGTGGCATCTCATCTCCAACCTGGTTACTTTCTTCAGCTTTGGGTCCCGCTGCTCTCCAAGCACAGTTCCATGGGTCCCTGCTGTCCTTTCTCCTTTTTCTTAAGCTCCCCTAGCTGAACACTTTCCCTGACCTCAGGAGTTGCATTAAAAATTAATCTGTAAACAATTCCACTTTCTCCGCCAGGAAACAAGTCTGACCTAAGTGACCTTCGGGAAGTTCAGCTAGAGGAAGCTCAGAGTCTGGCTGAACACTATGATATCATCTGTGCCATAGAGACTTCTGCGAAGGACTCCAGCAATGTGGAGGAAGCGTTTGTGAAGATGGCAACGGAGCTCATGATGAGGCACGGAGGCCCCATGTTCAGTGAACAAAACACAGACAACATCAAACTTGACAGCAAGGACATAGTAGAAGGATGGGGGTGTGGCTGCTGATACAGCTTAAGATTGCCCTCATTTTTTTACTGGAATTTAGAGGATACCCTTCTTTCACACACACATGCTCCCTTCCATACTGCATAATGCAACAGCAGTATCCTCTTCTGCAGGCGCAGTGTTTTTGTAGGTTAGACAATAACATATAAGGATGTTTCTTAAATTGAAAGGACTTTGTTGTATAGACCTGAAAATCAACCCTCCATGACCATTACCGTCTATCACCAGAGTCTTTTCAGAGGAATGTGAGCAATTTGAAAGTAACTTGCATAGAGGGAAGCAGGTGGGATTTATTTGTATGAAAATGTCTGAACAACAAATTGCTGTCTTGCCATAGCTGAAGTTGTACCATCGTCTCGTTGTCTTTTCAGTGATGATACCACTTCTGTTTTTAGGCTTGTGAGAGTTACCGCTGCCTCTTTAAATTCTCAACATTCCACCAAGAATCAGAAACTGCACAGGGTCACAGAGTTTCTCTGCACAGATGTTTCAAGTATCAAATACTTGAATGTTTTTAATACAGGTCAAAGCAGCTGACATTTGCCAGCAATGAGGAACCCCCACAGAAATTATATTTTCCTAGACATTAAAGTGCTACATTTGGGGTAGGGTTACTTAATACAGCTGGAGAACAATCACCTGGACATATTTTTTCCTAATGTTTTTCAAATGAAGAGGGAACTCATGGGTGACTAATCCATTTTATTGCCACCTCTGTACATTGGATCCTAAATGCACTTTATTGCATCTAAGTCCCTTTGATCTCAGTAATACAATCTTGGGATAAAATTCACTGGGCTCTCTTCCCAGTAAATAAATTTTAGGCTTTTAAATTTGTTCATCATTGCTTGTTCAATTCTTCTTGACATTAGTGATGTAAACTTTAATTCCCAGTTCAACATTCACATCCAGCATTATGAGAAAGGAGATGTCTTGGATAACTTTTTTAAGCCATCTGCAACTTTATTTGCTGTAATACATCTCACCAGTTCCTTGGCTACTTGTGGTTTCACACACTGAGTATGAATGTTGCTGCTTGACTGTTTTCTGCATGGGATGTCATCCTTACTAGAGCTTCTTCCTGTAACTTTACCTGTGCATCGCTCTTGGGAAAGAAACTGCCAGTAGACAGCGGGGTGAAGTCGGGGTCTTCAGATAATTTTGATCATCGAACAATCATCTATCATTTGGTCTCTGCTGAGCAGTTTTGTTTAGAAGTTGCTGTTTCATAATTATGTAGAAATAGCTGCATAGTTAGGTGTGGGCAATGCTACTAACTTTTCCTGAAGTAACCTACCTATAAATCGTATAGTAGTTGCCTGCTTCAGAAATTGGCTTGTGAGTTCTTCACATTTTGTGGTTTGGGAAAGGACAATCTTATTTAGATCCCTCCCTTCATTTTCATAATCCCGCTCAAATCAATGGCACTTACCCCTTAGGAAAGTGTTCTTAAGATTGCACTGCCAGTCTGTGCAGGAAAAGCCCTTACTGGTGATAAGAAGTCTACAGTTTGTTCATCAGACCAAGGGAGCTCAGTTTGATCAAGGAGCCTTAATCCAACAGAAGAGCAGTTTATGCTGGAGGAAGCCTTCAAACTGGGTAGAATGGGAGGATAAGGGTAGGATCTACCTGGCTATTTCTGCTCAGCATATTTAACTTGAATAATCTTGGTAGATGCTTGAGGTTAAATTTATGTCTGTAACTTTAAAAGTGCAGGTGTTGCCCACAGTTTCTGTTTTGAAGCATCTGAAAACTAGAAAAAGAAGACAATTAGCCCCATCCAGGTGGCCAGCCATGGCTGTGTTTCCCCACTGCTCACACAGAGACTTCCCCATGGTGTGGGGAGGCTTGCAAAATGAAAAAGCCTCTCCACTGCAGAGAAGTCTCCATGGGGCTCAGTAGACTTATTCCACTTTTTCAGCGGCTTAAGTCTAAAGTATTGGCCACTGGCATAAGGTGACAAATGGCTGGGAAGAAGCCAACTAACATTGGCTCCTCCCCTGACCCCGCCCCGGCCTGCTACACTAGTGGAAGGGTGCTGGGATACTGGTGCCACATCCAGTGCTGTGTCCTAGTACTGGAGAGGGCCAGGGCAGCTGCACGCTGGAGGATTCACTCCTCCACTGGGGCAAGGCGGGCAAATCTGCCAGTGTGGCCATCCACCGCTCTTATGGGTGGATTCAGCCCTCCCACCCTTTGGATGGGGCTGAAAAGTGTGACAATTTTAAGCCAGGATTTCTGTGCTTAGCTGATGATACCTTGAAATAGCCTTTCCTAACATGCTGAATGCCATCTGAAAAATAGGACTCCTGCATCTGGACTCCCAAAAGTTACTGCTCAGGTTATGAAAGTAACATGTCTATCTTGCAATATCACACCAGTCCTATTTATAATTTTTTTTTGGCTTACACTTTTTATTTTAAAATAAAGGCTTTAATTTCAGGGTTTATAAAGGCAAAATGTATAAGGGGACTTAATTTCAAGATAGGGTTATCTTTACAACCGTGTTATACATGGAAATGCAGGGGAAGGTGTGATTGGGAGATTTTGTTTCTAAGCAGCGCTTTGTATGCTCCGATCTGGACAGCCCAGTCTAGCCTGATCTCGCCAGATCTCAGAAGTTAAGCAGGGCCAGCCCTTGTAAGAATTTGGATGGGAGATGTCCAATGAATGCCAGGATCATGACATGGAGCCAGGCTATGGCAAGCCCCCTCCAAATGTCTCCTGCCTTGAAAATCCTATGGGTTGCCATAAGTCAATTGTGATTTGATGGCAGGCACGCACGCACGCACGCACGCACGCACGCACACACACACACACACACAGCACTTTGAGCCTCACTTCTTCTGGGTCTTCTGTAGCCAAAACACTGACTGACGGCCAGTAACTCATCACTGCATGTGGAGTGATAGAGAGCTTCAGTGTTTCCCTTGGCTGAATATTTCCATTAAACAGAAATGTTTGGACTGCAAAGGCACTGCCATTTCAAAGCAGTGGAAGGTGCTGAACAGTAGTGCTTCCTGGTCTGCCCATAGGTCAGATCCTGAGCTGATTTGCCTGTGCAGGAAATTTCCACATTAGAGCCACTCTTTGTTCAGAGCTGTAGGCTGTAAGGGTCTCCTTCTGTTATCTCTCGGTAGAACAGATGCCATTATCTGTTTAGAGTCATTTTGATTCTGACAACTGGTGCACCTTTTAGAAAATTATTTTGTCAGTTCCTATATTTTGGGATAATATTTTTGATTGTGCTATTTATTTAGGATTTCCACTGTTTATGTAAGCAGGATTTCTGCTTGCAGGACTGCGGTTGCGAGCAATTCAAAAACAAACCCCAGGAACCGCATTATATTTTTTCTGGAGTTAACTCTTTGCTCTAAAATCATGCATATTTCAAAATGAGCCTGTTCAAGCTGAATAAACTGCTGCAGTTTGTATTGTGATGTGGACTGGTTAGGAATGAGCAGTTCACCCTCAGAGTTTTATCCAAGTTCTGTTTCCATTCAAGTCCTTGGAGCCCTTGCTGTACAGGGCTGAGTTTCACTTCAAGGGTTCAAATTTTCTCCAAGCTGTTTTGAGAAGATCATGTGAGGGCTTGTGGGACATTGTTAAGAAAGTGAAGCCTAGCTTTTGTGACACCTGCTGCTAACATAAACAGATTTGAGATCAGATTATCAGAGAGCAATGCCAACTTATTTTGCTTTCCCATTTTGACCTATCTAGTGGCACCTTTGAAAGTGGATGTCTGGTTCAAAGACATGAATTGTGAACATAGACCAAGAAAAATGGCAGCTGTCGAAGCGATCAGTGTTGGTGTGACACTTTGCTTTTAAGCATTTTAGAAAAACTGATAATGATAAGGAGTGTTTCCAGTGAGGAAAGTATATCTGTGCGCTTGGGTGGAGCAGAGGTTCCTTTCCAAGAGCACTGTGATCTGGACTTCAGCCTGATGCCCCGCAAGGTTATGGTGGAGATAGTAATAATGGACACATGCGGGCTGGTGACTGTGACAGGGCTTATCATGCACCAGGGTGGGAGGGAAGGCCTAGATACCCTGTTTCCCCGAAAGTAAGACATCGCCTGAAAATAAGACGTAGTAGAGGTTTTGCTGAAGTGCTAAATATAAAGCATCCCCCGAAAGTAAAACATAGCAAAGTTTTTGTTTGGAAGCATGCCTGTCGACCAGAACATGCAGCTCAGAAATGTAGGAATGCTTCTTATAACGCAAGAGGGAGTTCATCTCTCAAATGGTCATTTCCACTGGAGGTCTAAAAATAAGTTTGCAGATTCAGGGGCTGGAAAACACAGATTTATTTGTAGCAAAGCAATCACATTCAGCATCCCTTTCCCCTTCGTCACCTCAGGACTGCTTCATGCAAGCCTTTGATATTGCAGTGATGTGATACTTATTGCTAATTGACAGTTGAAATGGTGGCAGGGTAACTAGTGAGTTGCTTTGTTCCATAGTCAGATCATCAGTTAACTTATAGAAGCTGCCACGTGTAGATGATCTGTAGAGTCTGCTTAGTCTAGTGTAGTTACTAAAATACATTGAGGCCTCAATCCTATGCACAATTATCTGTAAGTCCTACTGAGCTTTGGGGTGTTGCTTCTGAGTAGACCCGGTTAGGGTTGCTCCGAGAATTCCCATAGAATTCCATTGCCTGTATGTAGCTTTTTTCACAGTACTATTAACAGTACAGTTCATTTGACATAAGAATAGATCAGATTTTAAATTAGAATTCAACACATTTATATGCCCTGTAAAAATACCAAAGACATACAAAGTGGAAGAGGAGGATTGATTCATCTGAATTTTCAAGTACAGAACTTGGGCTCAATAGGAACAGTTTCAGATATACCAGTTACAGCACTAGATTTTTATGCTGATATTGGATGATGAATTGTATGAAAAACCATCCTCAGACTTGAGGCTGCTTCAAACATGCCAGACTTCATTTACAAGAAGCACATTTTGTGGTTTATATTATGTGCAAGAAGCCTTATGTATTGCACAGAACTTTGACCATTTGAACACAACTCCAAAATAGATTGCATCGTGTTTTACCTTTAAAATTGTGTTTTTTGTACCAGAGTGTGTTTTTAAAAACAAAGTTTAAAAATTCTCTTAAGATTAGATCTTGTTTGTGCCCAAATTAACTTGGTTGTCTTGTTGTGTACGTGTGCAGTGATGCACATCAAGTGAGTGATTTGGTAGCATGTGACTGGAGTTTGTGGCATAAGCATTAGCAAACTGTTTATTAGTAGTTGAACATTAACTAGACTTTCAGAAGGACTGCTGAGAGTTTTAGACTGAGTTCTGTTCATAGCTCAGCCTTCAAACAATGTCTTGTGTAGCAATTGTGTGTGTTTCAGAATTTTCAGTGCAAGGCTATATATTATAGAAAATGTAAAAAACTGATTTGGTTTTTTTACTGGCAAGATAAAATCTCATTCTTGTGATAAAGCAAAAAAAAATACAACCTCTGGAAATTATGGATTTTTTAGGTGTTATGTGGAGAGTAATCAGCCACATAAATACTACTTTTCAAATAGTAGTTTTTTGGGTCTTGGGGTGGGGGGTGTTGTTTTACAATAGCCAGCCTAAGAACCTGTTGGCAAAGTTCATTCTAATACATAGTCTATGCAAATATTTGTTAGTGCTAAATTTTTATTCAGCATAGTGCCTTCAAAGGAATAACAAAAAATGGTAGTACTGGAAACATGTAGGCATGGGCACCTACTTATGGTGCTCCTGATTTTAACAGCGAACTAGGTTGGATGTTTGTAGAAACAAACATTGACACAATGTTGCAATTTTTCTGAGTCAGGGGAAGTCCTGGAAGTTCTTGCTCCTCCTAAAGGGAGACTTAGCCTTGGCTTCCATCTCACCCAGCCTTTTTTTTTTTTTTTACAATCAGCAAAGCCATCCTAATGTATCACCTTTGCTATAAATGTTGGGTGTTGTGGCATGTCTCTCTGCTGCTATTCTGGTGGCTTTGGAAACTAGACAGTGCAGGAGAAGGACAAGCTTCCTCTCTCCTTCCTGTTTGTGTCTGCTTGCCTTTCCTTCTCCACCCAGTCTTTTCTGGGTCTATGAAGGGCTTCTGTTTCTGGTGGCAGCATCAGAACACGTTCCCTTGGTTGTTGCAGTTTCTGAGTTGTTCAGATGGCCAGAAGGTTTTTTTGGGGGGGTGGGGGGGTTGTACAATAGCCTATGAACATGTTGAAGAAAATCTGTAAAGTGAAGAACAGATAAAAGAAAGGAAATGACGCCAAATATGAATGGGGTTGAGTAGATGGTAACATACTTGGACATAAATTGTTGGGAAATCAGGGGGCTACTTACTCACACATATTTAAGACTGTGGAGTAATCACCTCACTGCACTTCAACCCTAGATTCTTCTAATTTGTACAGCTAGTAAGGACTCTTACAGGGGATAGTACATTTTGAGACAATCTGGAAGGCTTAGATATGGTCTCTGAAAATATCTGCACTGTTATTTTAGCTTCTCTAATTTGTAGGTCAAGAAATACACTGCATGAATGGTTCACATGCATGCTTCTGTATTGTTACTACACAGAAGCATCTTACTGAGGTACAAATAACATTTTGACATGGGGCATTTTAAGTAAAACGGTATGTTTTTCCCTCTGAGACAACACCTCTCACCTTTCCTTTTGCAACAGAGGAAAACTCCACTGGCTCTTTTGTTAAGTTTTCATTCTTGGTGGACAGTTAACAAACAACACTCCCTAAATGAGCCTATGCAGCCCCAATCCCTTGAGAGAGGTCTGCTTTCAGCAGCAATCATGTGTGCATTACCTGGTTTAGTGAATCAGGAACGATATGGATAGATCAGTGCTCCATGGCATCTGCATTGTGAAGAATATCCTCCAATGCTAGTCCCTATTCTGCTACAATGCCAATAGGAATATGGATCTCTGCTGTCTCAGGCAAAGGTGCATGTTTCTGTTTCTAGATCAGGTTGTTGGAATATTGCTGTGTGAGTTGTGCATTTGAAGTCCTTAAAACAACCATGTGAAATGCTGTAGTTAAAAAAATGGAGAAACACTGAAAAACTTCAGTATCAAAATTCAGGACAAAGTGGCTCCCCTGAGCTGCTTCACACACTAAAGAAGATATCTTTATGTCAAAAAGCTGTATCTTGAAAAAGAAAGGCAGAAGTGAAACAGATGTGAACTTCCAGTTGTGCGACAAGCACAACAATAATCTAAAAATAGAGGCTCCAGTCCAAAGAAAGCTAGTAATGCCTAAGGCAGCAGTACAGTTAAGTGTCTGCCCCAGTGAAATCAGTGGTGCTTCCAAAAGCTATTCATTTAGAATTGTGCTTCAAGCTAGAATGAAATCATTGGGACAAAGTTATCCGTAGCAGTAATGGGCAAACTCCCTGTGGCTCAGATCATAACCAAATCACCAGATGACATGCAGAATTTGTGAACATTCAACAAAGATGGTTTTCTGTTAAGAGGTTTAAATTTGCTTTGTTGTTTTGCATGTCCTACTTTTTACACTGCTACCTGGGAATTGGTAGTGTAGATGCAAGACAAGCTTAAGAGTCTTGCCTAGGCAAATATGTGATGTACCTTTCCTCCTCCCTGTGTACATCACAACAGCTTACCCATGTTACCAGCATTGTGGTGGTGGCCAAAGAGGCGGTGGCAGCAGCAGCTTTTGTGGTGGTTTAATTAAATTTCCAAACTGTTCACGCTAGTTATAGTATGATCAATTATGGGTTTATAGCAATCAACTTCTGAGCATGTACCAAGAGTGGTTACCGGTTCAATACATCTTTTTTTATTTTTAATGAAGTAATTCGTTCAGGGCGGAAGGGCTTGCCTTGAGATAAAGTATCAGACGGGGTAGTTTTTAATGTTATTTTCACAACTTTGTGATATTACTAGTGACAGCCCCCTTATGTTCCAGAGATCATAGCAGACATTGCGTGTGACTTGCTTTTAGGTGGGTTACATAAGTGTATGGACAGTTACTTATAATTCAAATAGCCTCCCTAGTTCAACTTATGTTCAATGGCTTAATTGTATGTGATGCTCTATTGCATAGTAAGTTCATTCTCTGCTTGGCTGATTGACCATTGTCCACTCCCTATCTCCCCTCTTTCCACCCATAAACCTGTATAGTGATGCAATCCATTCCTTTCTGTAAAAAATGGCTTCCTTTGGCCTTCAAGACATAGCCTGAACGTATAATTTGTAGAAAAGCTCAACCGTGTTAGAGACTGCAGTGGCGTGGATTCAGTTCTGTGTTTGCAGGTACAGGCTGGGATCTAGTAGAACTAATGTCTTAACATTATTTTTGAAAGAGGAAGTTACTTTTAAAGAAATCAGTAGTGCTGAATACTGGTTCAGTCTTTGGAGGTTCCTCATATGCTGTGCTGTCAGTGGCTTTACCTGCTCTGCAATAGTGCCTCGCTTCTGAAAATGGGTGGGTAGAAAATCTTGTGTCCCAGGGACATACAGTTTCCACTAGCTGTAACGAAAAGGCCTGGCTCTAATTCATATTGAATTCACTCACTTCATTCCAAAAGGACTTCAGGCTTTGAAGAACTCCAGTGTTACTGAAGTGTTATGCATTTTCTAGAACTGTTTTATTGCTTCTAATAATCAAGGCTTCCGGGAACAGTCACAGAGCCCATCTTACTGATCACTGGCCACATCTTGTTTTTCTAAGCCAAGTGTTTTCCAGAGGAGGGGGAATGCAAGATGACAAGGGAACAAAGCTTGCATACAATAGTCAATTTTGATATTTTACTGTTGCCTATTTATGAATTTATATAAAAATATTTTTAAAAACTATGAAATGTACTTTTTGTAAATTTTAGCAATGTCTGTAGCAAATACAGTGTACTGTGCATAATTAAAATTAAAAGGGGCATTTGACTACTACCAGTGTGTTTATTGGCTATATGTTTCACAACCACTGTGTCAATCTTCACCAAGCATTCAAAATTGAATAACAAGTCAAAAGAACAAAATTCTCCTCAAATTAGTGATTTTGCCATTTTACTTTGAAAATCCTAAATTGTCCTTTTCATAGGAGGCAATCCATAGTGAGCATCAGAGTTGCAGCTGTGCACCAGGAATTGGGGAGTGTTTCCACAAGCCTTGGTGCTCACACCCACGCTCCCTTCAAGTTGGAACCTAAAATGGCCCTGTGGGAGACAGAAGGACTCCTGCTCACACAAAGGGGAGCCTGTAATTTGTGCAGAACCCTCACTCGAGATGCTGCCCTGCACTTTACAGCAGACAGGGAGGTTGGAAATATTCCTTCCACAAGATAATCTGAGCCTATATACAACCTTTAGAGAGCCAGCATGGGGTAGTGATTAAAGGACTAGGATCTAGGAAGCCTGGGTTCAAATCCTCACATAATGGAAGCTGGCTAGGTGACCTTGTGCCAGTCGTACACTCTCAGCCTGGCTTGAATTTGGATGGGAAACCTACAAGGAATATTAGGTGCATGTCTCTTGCGTTGAAAATCCTACAGGATTGCCATAAATCAGATGTGACTTTATGGCAAACCCCACAATTTCCCATTATTGTATGAAATCCCTTGATGGCAAAAAGTCATAATTTCACACTATTGGAACATGCACCTTTGTAGAAAGGCAGAAAGTACTGAGACAAACTGCACTCTTAAAAAAAAAGGTCAGTCTTGAATTAAGATTTCCATGGCTGAAACAGACTTTAGTGAAACTCATCTGATTACTGTGTTCATAATTTACCACACAAGCCTGCATTTGCCTCCCACTGGAGATACATATAACACTTCTCTGCTCTATTGCAGGTCAGGCTGCAGTAGCTCTTTACATTTGCCAGTGCTTTCATCCTCTAAAAGCTTAGCGGAACATGAAAGAGACAGACCTCCTTCGGGATCTAGGATGCTATTTTTGAAAACCTATGACTGACAGACTTCTAAATATTTTAAGAAATCCCTCTGCTGTTTTTCTTTAAAGCTCTTAGAGAATACTGGGAAAAGGAACCAGAAATGTAAAATGCCTGACTCCTCTTTAACCTTACTTGCAAATGACTGCTATAAAAGATAAGATGATTTGGGATTTTCAAGCAGTTTCCAGAATCCTAGGGATAAAGAAGAAAGTGATAGTAAAATCAAGCAAGAGTACCATAAAGCTATTCAACACATTTGTAGAAAAAAAGCATACATGTTGATTTAGAAACATTATACACTCCTCGTGTAAATACAGGTACTGAATTATTTTCTTAAATTACAGCATTAATAAAACTGAATGTAAGTTTGAGTGAGTGTATGAAGATGGGATCACAAGGGGTAAAAATCCTGCCTCCCTTATGCCCAAAGGCCAAAAATGTTCTCTAATTCTCCTAGGATTTTCTTTTTCTCTGATCTTCACCGCTGGTTTGCTATAGGAGACTATTTTGAAATTACTCCACCCTTGGTTGGTTGAGTGTCATTGGATTGTATGTTTTATTGTATACTAGCAGGGCACCCAAGCTTCGCTACGCATACTTCATCACAGGCTCTTTATGAATTTTGGGGTGACATTCAGCATACTTCTTTACAGCCTGTTTTGGACTTTGGGGTGACATGCAGCATATTTCCTCACAGCCTGGACGGATGGGTTTGTTTTCGCAGCTTTCTGTAGTAGTCTTTTTCTAATGCAATGTGTTATTGCTCTCTTTCACCTGGTGGGCTCCAGAAGACATCATTTGGAAGCAGCCGTTGTATTTTCGGGATGCAAAAAGGAAGTGTTCTGCCATTGGATGCTGATGAGTGAGAAGGCTGTGAAGAGGTTCAGGGAAGGGTTGAAGGGCAGGGAGCTGGACTGTACCGCCACTGCAGCACATTCCTGGGGACTCATTCTGCCACTTCAGAGCATGACACCAAGCACAGGGTGATCAGAGGCCGAGAGCAATAAACTTTTCTCCACAGTAAGCAATCTGATGTCCTTATGCAAAAACCGACAAATGTTTAGTAGTCCAAGGTGATAATGTGGTTTGTGATCTATTTTGATAGTATTTGGATGTAGCGGTGTTGTTAACGTGAGTATGGGTGGAGGAGTACTTTTTCACAGCCTGTCTGTGGACTGATGGGGTGACATTCAGCATACTTTTTTGCAATCTGTTTGTGAAATTTGGGGTGACATGCAGCATATTTCCTCACAGCCTGTCTGTGGACTGATGGGTTTGTTTTCAAATAGGTTCACATGCGTTGTGGAGGGTGCAGTTGGTGAAGGACATGAAGCTGGTGGTGTTGAACTGTCATCCTTAGAATGTTTGTGCAGCATGTCTGTGGACTGAGGGGCTGGCTTGCCCTTAGAATGTTCGCACAGATGGCCAGAGATGAGCAGTTCAAACAGTAAATCGGCAATAAATCGAGTGAAAGTGATATTTTGGGAAATCCTTTCTTAGTGAGCACCTGGAGTACGTAAGGAACAGGTGTGCCAAATTTAATGTGTGTGGCTTCGGTGGTTTTTGAGGTCTGTTGATGAGTCGGTGAGTGAGTGGTATTTCGCGTTTATATATATAGATACTGGATGAGTTTTATTGTAAATGTAAATTTATTATATGTTAGAAGCTGCTCTGAGCCCACTGTGGCAGAGAATGAAGAAAAAATCAAACAAAAAAATAACCTGGGGATTCTCTTCAGTTGTCCCACCCTGTGCCTCTTTAAAATAAATGTATATCTGAATTGGCTTAGGGAACTGAGGTGATACTCTCCTCAACTCTTTCTCTGTTTTACCTCAGACAACCACACGAGGGGTTTTTTCAAAGTTTCACAAGAATGTTATTAAACATCTCAAGGGAATAGCATAGGAAGGAATATTGGTAATAAGGAAAGAAGCAGTTTTATTTTCAGGTATGAAGATCTTTCCATAGTTCAGCACAAATGGTGTTTGGTTAATTGTTAAGATAGTTAGTCACAGAGTTTGGGGCAGTCCAATCCACATCCCAAGGTGGGAAGGGTCGGCGCCAGTGCTCTGCCACCCTGCCACCTCCAGAGGGCTTTCCAGCAGTGCAAGGAGGCAGAGAATAGGGAAAAAAAAACAACCCACAGTGGAAAGCCCTGAGTTCTGGGCCATAGCATGCCTGGCTGCAAAGCCTGGGTGGATGCCAACTAACATCAGCTCCACCCCGGGAATGCCCAACCCATCCCCACCCTCACACTGGTGTCCAATTGGATGCCAGTGTCACTTCGAAACAGTGACCATTTCCAGCTTTCACCACCATGAAGCTGAGGGGCAGCCGGTTGCCAGCATTCTTGTCCTCTCTGCTGCTGTGGGTGCCCCTTATACTGGCAGAAGGAGCAAAGATGCCAGCATGAGGCTGTGCCACAATCTGAGCAACAATTTGCCTCCCCTCTTTGGATGGGGCCATTAGTGTTTTAAAAGATTATAGACTTTCAAGACTTCACAGATTTTACCCAAGTTGGCACCCAGAGGTTCACATGTTAACTCGGGTGCCTGTTGACTATTCAGTCAAAAAGCCCTCAGTCATGACACCGTAGGTTCCCTTATTTGAACTATATACATAATTGAATACTGCCACTGTGTGAATTCAATCTTTCATTCCGTATACCTAATCTGAATAATGCTTCCAACTGCTGAAAACAAGATGAAGTCAATGAGTGAAAGAAAGTAAGATTGGTCGGAATTGACAGCCCCATAAATAGCTCTTGTTGCAATCTGCTATATTTCACAGTCTTATTCTCATTCTACTGCCTCAGCTTTTCCTTCATGGAGCTGAATTAGATCCACCACCCACCCCGCATTGCTACATTTTTTTCATTGCCAGGCTCTTTATGTTGCCTCTAATAGCTTGGCTGGACTCTTTTCTTGTACAGAAAGCCGAGCCAAGAATATTCCAAGAAGATAAACATTTCTATCCCATATGGTTGAATTTTGCCATAACCCCTGGGAGACTGTTAATCAAGTACGGTATGCATTTTCTTTTGTCAGTTTTCCACACCAGCTCTTGGACTGACTTCTTTACTCTACTGCCCTCCAATGGATAATGAGAGGAATAAATAGCAAATCCTTCCCTCCCACGCAGAGATATTTTCTGAGAGCTCAGTGCATCATTAATCTTGAATCCACAGCATTGTATACTTGGAGGTGCCTTTTGCCCGAAGTTACACACACTGGAAGATTGGTTTACTGCTCTGTTTTCAGTAGATCCGTAGAATCCTAGCCATACAACTTCAGTGTATTTCAGGCATTTCATTTGTCACTGCAAATAAGCATTTATTTATTTTTTATCTGCACATGATGGCAGAAGCTTTGGACCACATAAGGCTAAATACTTGTTTGTAACTGTGTTCAATAAATGCTTTTTTTAAAAGCACATTAAAATGCAGTATTTAACATGCAGCATTTCAGCTTTAATGACTGAATACAGAGGAAAGACCTGTGATACTGGGGAGGTCTGAGTGAAAGATTACTTCAGTTCTATCTTTTTTACTTCAGTTCTATCTCCTTTGAACAATATATTCCCCAGAAGACTTCTGCCACAATCTAGCCTTCTATATGGCTTGATATCTTTGGGAGCCAGTGGCGTAACTAGGCAAACTGGAGCCCTGGGCAAAACCTGAGTTTGATCTCTCCCCCCCAGGCGCATGCCCGGTGCAACGCGCACACACCCACCCCGGCCCCCTTGTAGCTACGCCCAGTGGCATATCTAGGCAAACTGGAGTTTGACACCCCCCATGGGCAGCCGCCTTCCCCCACCGTGACCAAGCAATGATTTTTTTACACCAGATCGTTTCAAAGTCACCATCACATTATAGAACATTCCCCAACTCACACAATAGGCCATCCCACACAGAAGAAATAATTTTTTTGAAAACATTTTCAAAATGCTTTCAAAACGTTTCATTACTGCTATGAAAACATTTTATGGTGCTGTATCCAGTTCCCCCAATTGGGGGAAACAGCATCACTTTCAATGTTATTTAAACTGGGAACCCCAGATTCTCCCTTTAAGGTGGGTTTAAGGTGGGCTCCCTAGTTTAAACAAGTGATTCTGGAATCCACCCCCAAACAGAATCATTTTCAATGGAGTTTTAACTAGGGAGCCCAGATTCTCCTTTTAAATCCATCTTAAAGAGAGAATCTGGGGTTCCCAGTTTAAACAACATTGAAAGTGATGCTATTTTGGGGTTGATTCTCCCCCACCCTGAAACAGCATCACTTTCAATGTTTAAACTGGGGACCAGATTCTCCCTTTAAATCCATGCCAAAGGGGGGGGGATTTAAAAGGAAAATTTGGGGAGATTTGGTGCTAGCAGCACCAAACTTGGTGGGGAGACTTGGTGCTAGCAGCACCAAAATTTCAGGGTATCTTTAGGAGACTCTCCTAATGATACCACCCAGGTTTGGTGAAGTTTGGTTCAGGGGGTCCAAACTTATGGATCCTCAAAGGTGTAGCCCCCATCTTCTGTTAGCTCCCATTGGAAACAATGGGTGATGGGGGCACCCCTTTGGGGAGTCCATAGCTTTGGACCCCCTGGACCAAACTTCACAAAACCTTGGTGGTATCAGTAAGATACTCTCCTGATGATACCTCTCAGGTTTGGTGAAGTTTGGTTCAGGGGGTCCAAAGTTATCGAACCTCAAAGGTGTAGCCCCCATCTCCTATTAGCTCCCATTGGAAACAATGGGGGATGGGGCACCCCCTTTGGGAGTCCATAACTTTGGACTCCCTGAACCAAACCTCACCAAACCTGGGTGATAGCAACAGGAGAATCTCCCAAAACATCCCTGAAATTGTGATGCTGCTAGCTTAAAAACTGTGCCCCCTGCAGGCCAAAAACAGAAAACCCACTAAAATACCAAAAAATGCTGAAGGAGCATCATGAGTTTCTATTTGTGTTATCATTCTTTATATGAAACTGCATTATATCTCTGATAAAAGCTGATTATTACAATCGAGCTGTGTTCGGACTCATCTGTGGTTAGTTTCGTTTTTATGTAATTGTTCTTTTAAAAAGCTGGAGGTATTGCCTGTTTTGAGTTCTTGTAATTGGACAACTGTATACATGTTCTATACTTTGCTTTAGACAAAGAATTAAGATTTACCCAAATAATATCAAAAAATATTTAGCTGATAGTTTCTAATTCGACCATATATACAACTTACCATGGGAATTTATTAAATTTTGCTGCCTCAATATGTTTTTTCTTTGTATTATTGACTGCTTTTATTCATGCTGGCAAATTTATATTATTGTGTCAACCTTACTGGAACTAGCAGTTCTAGAGAAATACCTCAACCATTGCTAGCAGCTTCTGTGGAGGCCAGTAAGACCCTACCTCCTCTCGGATCAGGATGGCAACTAAAACCCTATTTTAAAATATACACAGTGCAGTACAAAAATCACTTTCTTGGATGAACACGATGCCTGTCTCCTATGCCTAGGGGAGACTCACAATGTTCAGGCCTACAAGATATGCTTGATGTTTACCCTAAGGCCAGGGTCAATAGAGCTGCTGTATGGGAGAAGACTTCGGCAGCGACTTTCCCCATCCCAATTCACAGATGCCCAGAGCTGCTTCAACAACCACCTTGAAATGCCATTCCATCAGAAGTTGCATCTGATTTTGTCTAAAAAGCCTCCTTGCTGTTGAGGAACCCAGAAATTCTCTCTCACTAAAAACATCACCTTTCCAAGCATGTTCCAAGTAAACACATAAAATACAGATCTACTTAAAAAGCAGAAAGTATTTCACCATTTAGGCCCCTTAGTTAAATGAACTGCTCTATAAAAGTGGTATCACACCAATAAGTTACATCATTCTCTAAAATCTTGCATCCATAAGGTAAGGTTATTAAAACCAAACACATGATACTTAGGCAGAACACGATTCATTTAAACAAGCATGTCTAATGGCCACTCTGGTTTGAAGTATCAAGCTCAAGAATCTATCAAATACATTCTGCAGTTCAGTGCTGGAGGAACACCATAACTTTGAATAATAAAGCTTCAGAATATTTACAACTTTAAGACTTAGACAAAGCGCAATGCCCACTAGAAAGTCTTCCAGGAATCTCTTTGACATGAGTGGAATTTGAATGTAAGCTCACCTCTTCTTGCTCAAACCCCATTCACATCAATGGAGTTGCATCAACTTTCCATCTATGCTCAGGGACTGTTTCATGAAACCCCTCAATTCTGTTAGTGCTTCAAGTCAGCCAACCTCAAACAGAAATCCAGAAGGGTGGTTCCAGCCACATCACTTTCAAGTTACCCTTTGAGGGTAGACCCAGTGCCCCACATCTTCTTTTCATAAACAAAATAGAGCCACAGAATGAAATGAAGGGCATTATAGACGGAAATAGCAGCAAGGGAAAGTACAATGCTGGAGGGACAGAATATTGTTTTCCCTAATGTTAACCTTTAAATTTGAACAATATAGAGTGTCCCTTGCACCTTAACTGCAGCATTCTTGCTGTGACTTTCTCTGCTTCCTCAAACTCTGTTCTTCTTTATATGCAAAGTTCTAGACTTTGACTTTAAACTACACTGACAATCTGTAACACAGCAACAGCCACAAAGAGTATGTCAGAACATGCAGATTCAACAAAATAGTGAGGAAAGTGCTGTTATAACACACAGGAGTGTATTTTTAAATGTTACATGTAAAAAATAAACACATTAGGAAGAGGATAGTGCTGAGCACCTCAGGTCTTTCCCTCCTTTTTAAAGAAGAAAACTACGTTAAGAAAGTTATTAGGGGGTCCTACGGTTTTCATCTGGTGCAAAGTTCTCCAGTTGGAAGATTAGGTCAACAGCAGCATCAACATCTGTCACAACATGATCAGGTTCTACTAAAGCAGGATCAAACCTGAAATCTCTATGCCCATGGAATACAGTCTCAGTTATGCTCTTCCTGGTATCAGAGGGTACCTCTGTGTGAGGGTTGGAAACCCCAGTGCAAACAAGGATAGACAGACATCTTGTAGCACTAGCAGATGCCAATTCACTTTCCCACGGGTTATCAATGTCATCTTCCTGAGAAACTGTAGAAGATCCAGTGCCACCTGCAGCTTTGGCCTGGACACATGCCTTGGAGCCTGCTCTGGAGTTCTCTTCAAGGTAGCGGTTGTAAAGATTAGCACCATAGATATCTGTCATTATGTTATCCCTAGAAAAACAGATAAGCGACATCAGGATTACCACTGGAGTATACAGATAATGTTTTTGTTTATAGCATCTCACTAACCATGCAGTTAAAACAGCAGGCTAATGAAGTTAGATGCTGGTAATCAGAATTTGGAGATGCCATATTTCCTGATTGCACACACACTGCATATTGTAGCATAATTTTGTAGCACACACATAATATTGTAGCACACACATTTAAGCCTCTTTCTTGAATCTCTCACATTATCAAATAATGCAAGAGGTAAAACAAATTTCTTACTTCCTTTGGGAAATGCCGGGAAACAACCTCTTTCACAGAATATTTGCATAGTCTATCTCAGAAGGACCAATCAACAGGCATGAATTACAATATTAAGTGTTAGAATATTACAATTTCACAAGGATTGGGTGCCTAGTCCCCCCACCCCAATACATCTCCCAGCTTTAAACCAGCATAGTCATGATTGTTTTATTGAACATATGAAGCTGCCTTACAATAGAATTGGACCATCTCCCTCAGCACTGGCTACTCTGACTAGTAGAATCCTTGCAGGAAAGACAGAAAAAGTCTTTTGCATCACTTGTCCCTCAAGATCTATACCACCCCTATTTATAAGACAGCCACAAAAGCAAAGAATCTGACATGGCAGCATTCTCATTTGAGAGGGGTTTTTTTAACCCATCATCAGTGTGAAGGAAGTCCAAACCCACCATGGAGGAGACTGAAGTCTGAGAGCCTGGATGGTGTGAGAAAGAGGGAGGATCCCTGCCACTAAGTGCAGCTCTTCTTATCCCTTCTTATAGGGGCAATACCTACCACCATTCTCAGCTCAGATGGGGTGTAATTATGGGCAACACAGACTTTCTCATTTCACTTCCACCTCTAGAAGCTGGTAAATCCCTTGCCAGTCTGGCTTTTAGAAGTCCCAGGACTCAGCCAGTAACCTGAAGGGATACCCTGTGGGGACCACCAGCTGGACTGTTGTACACTGGGCACTGGACTCGCAGACAGTGGGCATGGGGTTGGATTTTAACCTTTAAGGCCTTGAGCAGTCTGGGACCATGGTATCTGCAGGGCCATCTCTCCCCATATTCAGGTAATTAAGAGTTCAAGAAAGGAAAGCAAATCAAATTGATACAACCTCACGTTTGATGGTTACTAACATATGGATGATTAACCAAGTGACTCTTTCCAGGCTGAAGTCAGTACACTTTGGCCCACAAGCTTTTAAAACTATGCAACAGCACATCATCAGAGCTAACTGCAGATGGCAGGAGGAGTTTTGATTTCTAATGAGGGATTAGTGACAGTGGGGGTTCTAAATTTGAAGACATTTCACAGTTATAGCTGTACAAAAAGACTGCTTCCTTAATTGACTGTATATGCCTGCAAAATGCCCAAGAGCATTGGAGCCAGACAGCTGATAACATTACCAGATTAGGTTGCACTATTTTCAGACAGCACAAAAATAATCCTCTCAAACATCTGGGCTATCCCACCTCGACATTCTGCAGCAAATTGTGGGGGAACAAAAGCCAGCATTAAATCCTTTAACTCAGTAGTAATAGCCTACATGAAACACTAACCCTTCCTTTACTGAGAAGGCAATGGCAAATAGGTAGAGAAAGCTCTGGCTGGCTCTTCTATAATAGCCTGTTCTATAATATAAATGGTCTCTTCCATAATAGTACCTACCCAACAGCATACAATGTCCGAATAGGCTTTTTCCATTGCTTTGCAGCTGCTTGCATTCTGATCAGGTACTCTGCATAGTGATAAGTCACCTCACTAGGCTTTCCAATTAAAGCCTCGTATCTCAACTCGTTCCCAGTAATCTTTTTGTAAATGTTTTCCAAGCAAAGCATGAATGTTCCATGACCAAACCTATGAAACACAGACAAAAAATAAGGACAGTGTGAAGGAACCGTCAGCTGGAACAAAACATGTCATCCGTTCAGATTCTACTACCTAAGTGAACTTCCTAATTACATTTCACGTCATACATCCTGTATTTCACGGCTGATTGCATTTTCCTACCATAAAAGGCCGGCCTAGTCAAGAGCCACTGTACTGCATCTAAGAAGTATCCATGAAAGCTTACACTAGAATAAAACTGCTAGTCTTGAAGGTGCCACAAGACACGTGTTTATTTTAACAGGCTGTGAGAGCAGTAAGGAAGAACAACTGGGAAATCACTTCTACAATGCTGGTTTCATTCAAAAAGCATAAAAAGATAAAAAGGATAGTCATCTGTGGAAGCACTGGGTCATCACTGACCCATGGGTTGATGTCACATCACGAAGTTTACTGGATAGACTGTTTTATGGGGCGTCTACAGTTTTTTATAGGGCATCTACCAGTTATCTACACTTTACCCCCAGCAAATTGGGTACTCCTATTACCAGTCTTTAAAAAGTGGAAGGCTGAATCTAGCTTGGGCCAACTACATAGAGCTTTGACGGCAGAATTGCAGTTTAGCATATTTAGTAACCTCTATGGTGCAGGTTACTAAATAATAAGTGGGCAAACTTGGAAGTCCGGGCCACTGTGGAACTACACCATAGAGGTTACTAAATATGCTAAATGTCTATCTATACTAATTATATCTATATCTCTCTCTCCTGACTTTTGCTACTTCTAAGACATTTGGAAAAATACAGTACTCTGTCCTGACAACACTTGCATATACTTTCCACTACCTTGGAGACTGGGCTTCAGCCATCCACATCAGATCCATATTACAAGCCAGTACAGGAATATGCGGGTATGCCGACTGTGAATATGGGTTCCCAGGATAGCCGCTTGTCAGGAGGACGTCTATTATCAACTGCAGGTTGGTCTCCCATCTGACTGGTTCACCAAACAAAACAATTGCTGCAAGACAATGAAAGCAATTAATACATCCACATGCTAACTGTACATAAGACAATTCTGCTCTGACTATACACTACTGTGAAATAGCACAAAGCTTGAAATGAGTGGCAGACAACCAACTAATTACCTGTTATATGCACACTATGCAAGACTGAAAAAGCAAATGAGATATAAAATTAAGAGCACAATCCAGATCAGGAGGGGGTAGAGCTGTGGCAGCTGGGAACAGTGCAGCAACGGTGGTGCTGTGCTGCCTCCATGGGGACTTCAGGTGGCACAGAAAAGAGAGAAAGTTTAAATCCCTCTGGCTGCCTGGATCATTCCATAGAGCAAACAGACTTACACAGCACTTATATGTGGCATAAGTCTGCAGGGCCAGCATTCCCAGGCTGGAACGTCAGTGGAAACCGACTAAAGCTGGCTCCACCTCAAGGAATGCCCCAGCATTCTCCCCCCACCCCCTGATCACCACCTGGGCTGGTGCCAGTGTAGTTCCACAGTGGCCTGGACTTCCAAGTTTGCCCACTGCAGAGCTGTGGGGCAGCCAGATGCCAGCATTTTTGCTCCCTTTGCTGGTGTGAGTGCCCTTTACACCACAGAGGGGGCAAATGCATTGGTGTGGCTCTCTGCCACTCTGCAACCCAATTGCCTCCCCCCAATCTGGATTGGGCTGCCCGATTAGTACTTTAGAAGATATTTAACACTTTAAAACGCCACAGAAAATAACATGTCCAGCTGAACATGTCTGAACTGACTTATTCCTTGATACATGAAAATGTTGGTTTGTGGAGGACAAAATCTGATTTTGATTGGGTTGGATTGTGCACCTGCTGTTTCTCCTAAGGTTACTCTCTGTAACTCTTTTTGGCTATGTTGTTATCTAAGAGATGAGTGATGTGCTCATTGAAGGTGGGTGCTGGATCTATCTTCCTGCTTCTTATATGGGAGAGGGAATTCAAAGGCAAGAGTTTGGGTCTGGCTAAACTAGAAAGAGGGCACTGGCTGTTGTGGGTTTTCTGGGCTGTGCGACTAAGGTCTAGCAGTTTTTGCTCCTAACATTTTGCCTGCATGTATGGCTGGCATCTTCAGAGGCATGTCACAGTGAGATGTGTTTCTTTCTATGGAACAGTGGAATGATTGTGCGGTAGGGTTATTTTTTGCCCACCTCACAGCTAGTTTTGAGACAAAACATATACTCCACTGCATAGTCACTCCACACTGTGTCACAGACGGAAACATATCTCATTGTGGCATGCCTCTGAACCTGCCAGCTACAGATGCAGGTGAAACATTAGGAGCAAAAGCTACCAGACCACGGCCACACAGTCTGGAAAACCCACAACAGCCAGTTGAATCTGGTCATGAAAGCCTTCGACAACACATAGAAAGAACACACTTGGCTTTGAAGGGAGGGAGTACAGAAGAGCACAGCAGGTTAAAACTAGCTACCATAAGCAACCTCAGGAAGCAAAAGAAGGCACATTAGGTACAATGAGTATGCCCCACATACCAATCAAGGAACAATCAAGGCTCATAAAAACCAACCACTAGATGGGTTTAAATAGCCAAATGTTAATTCTAATTCACTTAGGGATAACCAGAGCAGACATTAGCATAGGGCATACTGACCCTCAATCTTGGGAAGTTCCACTGCAGGTGTATGCTGCCATGAAAAAAACAAAACAAAACAAGACAGCTTAAGTAAGAACAGCATCCTACATAGGCACTGGTAGGAAATTCAGTCCACAGTTTCCTTTGTTTCTAATAGCAGCACTATTTGTGTTCTCTGAAATTCTTGGCATCTACTTGTTTTTAAATAATCAAGAACTCTCTGTTAAATCAGAAAGAAAAAGAATTGCATTCTGTATACATGTGCCCCACAGTACTCATTCCCTGGAGCATGTATTGCACATTGCTTACTCCCATGTTGCAAGAGACTACATAACCTCTGAAGGAGACAGGACAAAAAAGTACTCCTACACAATTTCACAAAGTAGTGCAAACAAACAAGGAAGGAATTAACTCATGACACATTTTACACACAGAAATCCAAACAGCTGAAATCCAACATTTGCAGCCACCTGGTCACTCTGTCCCCTGGAAACAGGTACTTACGTAGTTTGAGAAGCGGGCATGAATGCACCATGCAGTCTGACATTTGGTCTTCTATCTAGTATTCACAGCTCTTAAAAGGCCCTTTCATCCAGTGGCCCTGAATCTTGTTCGCCTCTAGTACTCACTTCTATTAAATTACACGGCTTTTGCATATCTATCATGTTAGTGGAGTGGATGATCAGAAAGTTCCTCATGCCACTTGTAAGGCAATTTTTAAGATAAGATCCAAGATATTCTATGCCTGTTCTTCTGAGAAAAAATAAAAAAACTGCTTCTTAGAGAACTTGATGTTGCTCATTCTTGCTGCACATGTAGAAATTATTAGACAGTGGAAAAGTTCCTCAATTCTTCATTGATGATATCACCATATAAGAGACCTTGCTTCAATGGGGAAATTAACTTAGTAGAATTCACTCATCCAGAAAATTAAGACAGATCAGACTTTATGTTAAATCTTCTGTAAACTGAGAACTTCATTTTTATGCAGAAATTTATGTCATACCATAAATCATTCTAGGTTGACCTTTTAAAGACTGATTTTCATAAACAGTGGATTATAATAAAATGCTTTGAGCGCCAGTGTGGTGTAGTGGCTAAAGTGTCAGACTAGGATTGGGAAACCCAAGTTTAAATCCCCACTCTGCCATGGAAACTTGCTAGGTGTCCTTGGACTAGTCACACACTTGACTCTGACAAGAATTTGGATGGGAAATCTCCAAGGGAATACCAGGGACATGATGCAGAGGCAGGCAATGGCAAGCTACCTGCTGCCTGTGGCTACAGGATGCCCCAATGCCTCAGGTGAGCTGATCTAGCCTGCAGGTCCACTGCTGCTAGTCCCTTCGAAGGTTTCTGCGCCTTCAGTCCTGGTGGCCTTCAGCAGCTCTCCCAAGATCCCAGCGCTTTCTCCAAGGTGCTTGGAGCATTTGACAGTCACGCAGGAAAAGTAGCCTCCCCAGTCCCCAAGCACCCCCACCTGACCTGCGTACACCCAAAGTGCCCCTAGCTAGTGGCCTCTGGCCAGGCAATGCCAGGCATGTGTGGCATTGTGGCCAAC
This sequence comes from Sphaerodactylus townsendi, assembly GCF_021028975.2. Taxonomy (NCBI): domain Eukaryota; kingdom Metazoa; phylum Chordata; class Lepidosauria; order Squamata; family Sphaerodactylidae; genus Sphaerodactylus; species Sphaerodactylus townsendi. Next base: position 60,311,878 of record NC_059427.1, read on the forward strand.
GGCTGAGGGAGAATGGGGGGGTTGTGCTTTGAGGTGGGCATCATGCCTTGCCAGGCATTGTTGGGGCCACCCAGCCTTGGATGGACCAGGGCTGCCTATTTCAGAAGTTTCAGCTCTGTCTTTCACACACAAAGACAGGAGGCCACCTTTTCTCATTGGCCTCCCCTGAAGTATTCACATTAAGGCACCAAAATTTTGGGCAGCATCCCAAAATGTTGGTGCCATCAGAACTGAGCAATTCTGACTGGCTACCGATCAGGTAGAGCAATTGTGAGTGACCACAGCCAAGGTGAACCTCTCAGTGCGTGCTGCAAAATTCAGAAGTGAACCTGACGGATTGTTTAAGAATATGCGTGGAAACTGAGTGATGGAGCCCAGAGCCCACACGGCAAAGAGCTCTCTTGCAGTGCAGGGAGCTTCCACACATGACAGGTCCTTGAGAGAACCAGACTTCAAGCCTGCCTGTGCCAGGCTGAGGGGTCTGCCTTCCTCGCCCCTGACCTCTAGGTGTGATTGAGTATGCAGGAGTGGATGCAAATGAAGGTTCCAGGTCCCTCTCTGAAGACAACAGGATCGCCTGGCCTGTGGTTGGGGATTTTGCCCCGTGCGTGCTGCTTTGGACAGTGAATTGTCAGTGCCGTTAATTATTCATAGCCCATAATGCCTTGCCTCAGGCTAATGAGCTGATCTAGCCAACATGCCCGCCATTGCTACGTGCTTTCTGGGCTGCCTGCATGTTCTGGCGCTCCTTGATGAGACTAGCAGGAGAAAGCTGAGCAGCTGTGAGTCTCCTCGGCAATGCTGGGCAATAGCTGACACATCTCTAGCCTGTGGTGAGGGATAACGGTACATGAATAGAGACAATCTGACTTACAGATCAACTCTATGTGAGTGGCACCCCGCGATCTGTCTCAGTATAGAGCAGCTTGACATATATACATGTACACAATGTATGGGTTTAAAACAGCAGGCGGTTTTCCAATTTTATTGGTAGTCCCCTCCTGAATCCCTGATGCCATTCCAAATCCACCTGCTCCACTGAACCCTAGTAGTTGTGTGGCACAGAGGGATGTTGGAGGTGATGCTCAGCTTACTCAGCCCAAGGCTAGACATCCCAAACCAAAATTGCATGGAGAGAATAAGGCTGTTGCACTAAAACTGTCCTTCGTCTTGCCAGAGATGAAAGGGAGGCAGTGGGATAGGGACCAGAGTGTCAAACAGGAAATGGCAGAACCCACAGGAATGTCACAAATAATGAAGCTAATCAAGAAGTGTTTCTGCCTAACACTCTTGTTTGCAGGGGTGGGAGGTTAGGAAAGGAGAGTCAATGATGAAAGACAGCTGCAGCACCAAAGGTTCAACCTGTGAGGCTGTGATGATGTGCAAGACTGCACAGAGAGGAGGATCAGAATGCACACAGAACCCACCCCTCTCACTTTCTGGGAAAATAAAGGTGTCTTTGTGGCCAGCATGCCCAGCATGCCTGGGTTTTTCTCGGCACTTGAGTTCCTTGGTATTGTGTAGCTGAACATGTGTTCTGTTGGACTTGCACTGTGGGAGTGTGCCTGGGTTTTGCTGGGCATCCACACAAGGGATTAGCTTGCAGCTTCGTCTGGGCTGGCAAAAGTGCCTCCATTTTTATTTTGTTGTGTTTGAAGTTTTTTGACATTGATTCTGTTAAGTTTCATAATGCATTTGTTTATAGTTCCACTGGATTGGGTTCTGGTATGGTTCCGTTAGGCTTGTGTTGGTTCTTGGGGTGGGAAGCATTGGCCTGTAATTGCACACAGGCTTTTGTCCTGGAAGAAAAAAGCTGTTTTTCATCCATTGGAAACAATGGGAAGAAGGGGGCCTAGGTAACTATTTTGCTTAATTGCATTCAATGGAAGATCTTTGCAAGGCTTTGGGGGGGGGGGGGTTTCAAAGTAGAGGCACCAAATTTGCAGCACAGCTGCTAGTAACTCTCCTCAGAAGAACCCCCAAGTTTGGTGAGGTTTGGGTAAGGGGTTCAATTTTATGGAACAGATCCTTGGACTGGGCTGCAACTAACCAAATATCCAGTTATGGGAAGAACGAACATCCTGGTGTTCTCACCTGTGTCACCACCACAGCCATACACTTCATGAAGATTCTAGGGGCTGTGGCTAACCCCAAAGGCAATGAGGTGTATTAAAATATTTCTGATGGTGGATGTTAACATGGAAGTAGGCATCATTGAGCTCTTTAACTGCAAACCAAGTATTTACCGGAAGTAATTCCATAACTGCAGGAACATAAATCATCCTGAACTCAGAAACGAGGAATTTGTTTAATCTTTCTAAATCAAGGATAGGCCTACATCCCTCATACTTTTTATAAACAAGGAAAAATGTGAAATAAAAGCTGTTGGGATTCCAAGGTGACCTTCTGAAGCAGGTCTCGTAATTTGGTGGATGACTCAGAAAAAGGTTTGTCCTATGCTCTGGAAGGGGGAAAACAATGTGGCAATTCCATGAATTCCAAACGATTCTTAACCATTTCTAAAATCCAAACTTCTGGACATAGTTTTCTGCCAATCCAGGTAAAATTTTGATAATCTGCTAGAAAAAAAGCTACCTCTGCGCCCCTCAAATGGTCAATTCAACCTAAAGACTCTCATTGAGACAGCAGAGGAAAAGAATAATGAAGAGCTCCAAGTTGCAGCTTGAGAAACAAACGAAGAGGTCAAATTCTACTCTCAACAGTGGCAAGAAGAGAACTGAGAAAGAGGGGACATGCCTCTTTAAAGCATGTCATGGTTGAGATAAGAAAACCATCCCATTGTCTCTGAAGGGGAGGAATACTCACAGCTTGGAAGCTAGAAAATCCTACCAACCACAGGCCTGCATGCAGACACAGGCCCTATGTGGAGCTGCACTGAAGACAGAAGATGAACAATGAGTCGTGGGACCATAAAGTGACACTGGACTTATTCCAGAGTGGTGCTCAAAATTATCGCATGAAATATGTTACTGAGCTGAATGGGAACAGTGACTACAGTGCTATTAAATTCAGCATTCATGTAAACCTAAAGTTGCCCAGAAGGTCCAATGCTGTCACATTTGATTTCAAAAGAGGAAGATCCTCAAAAATTAGTTTACTCAAAAGGATGTTGAAACTACTGCTCTTTGGACTGATTGAGAATGTTTCATTAACTATCAGTTCTACTCTGATTCCAAAACCAGTAACTATGGAGCCTGGTTGATCCAAAACACCAGACAGGCACTAAGATAAATGCTAAGTACTCAACATTATACTCACCAAAACTTTAGGTCTTCTCTCATGGTCAATCATGTCCAATAACGGATAGATTTCCTGCAGCCTGTCAATTGTAATAAGTTGATGAAATCCAAGACTGAGAAAATATTTGTTAAGGATAGCATTGAATTACACTTGTTTTCATCAATTAAACAGTTAACTTCAACTTCAAATGTAAATTCATATTAAGAACAAGAGTTTTCCTCCTTTTCTGGGAGAACAACATGAAATGGGAAAGCATGGTGAACAGATCTTCATCCATAGACTCTTTCTGTTCTTATAGATTCTGACAGTTGATTTGGGGATTTTAGAAAATATTAAAAGCTCAAATGGCAGATAAAAGGACATTTTCAGAGCAGTCAATTCTGGAACCCAAACATCAAAAGTACAATAGCTTACCAGAACCAGTTCATTATTAACTCTTGGCATATGTATACTCCAGTGTAAAATGTGTTTTATTTGAAGACAATCCCAACAAATTTAATTACATTTATTTTCAGAATAGTGGAGTTATTGTCAGTAGTGTCTCAGATTAATGCCCAAAATGTACACACAAATTACCAAAGACACAATGTGTATCTTATATGAAGATAAAATCTGGCTAAGACAGATAACATTCAGAAGTTCACTACTAAATAAAATATAAGCTTTATTTACTAATCCTAAACATCTTCATAGGTATGTTGCTTATTGGAAACATTTAGTGAAGAACTTGTATTTGACAAGATAGCTAGGCAGGTTCACCGGAAACTTTTACGGAAATAGTAAGCCTCTGCTGCCTCCAACTGAAAGTCAGACTCACATTTGAACACTTTAAAAAAAATTCCCACACATAGCAACTAGCAAATGGAGAAGACTAAATTAGAACTCTTCTCCCCAACATATAATTTTCTAGTCAGAATCTTGTGTATTATGGAGAAAAAGTCTGGATAAGGAAGTCATGCAACGTGAAAGAAAGTATGGATATTCTCCAAATCTACAGAAAAAGTGCTGTGCTTGTTTTTAAAAAGTCACACAACTACTATGTGGGGACCAAGAGATATGTATGAATACTGTTCTAAAGCAGCAAAAGTAGTGGACAGGAAAAAATGCTCAAGTGCTGCCGGTAGATCAGTTGTAAGCCTGAGGGAGGAAAGGTAAAGAAAGGCCTGCCTCAGGAACCTTGAGCCCTGTTTCCCACCAACCAAGAGATCTCTCAAGAGACCATAGAAGGAACGGCCTAGGAAACATTCCATGAAAAAATCATCACTGTATTTTTGTACATGAAGTGAATTATGTCTGTTTAAAAGACTGTCATAGAGAAGAGATGATGGTAAGAAAAGAAAGCGAAGAATATGAAGTAAATCGTTGTTGGAACTGCAAAATCAACCATACATCCTCCAAACCACGCCCATTGCTCCAAAAGCTTAAGCAACTAAAGAGAAACTAAAAAAACTCTCACCCTTACCTTTTGATTTGATGCTATTATGATGCCTTGGGCCCTGATCCCACTATGGTGACTAGTCAGCTGAGTGAGGAATTACGGGTGAGGGGATGAAGAGGAAGAAGATCAATCATTCCCCCTTCTTTGCACAGTACTTCTCCACCTCTGTGGGATGTGACAGGACTTTATTTGTGATGTACTAATGTAATCACAGCTGAAGTCAGACATTCACAATAAGTATTTTTCAAAGGATACTGCTTAGCAATGTCAAGAAGTGGTCCTTGTCCAGACACAAGAACATGTTTGTCATGATAATGTTTGAACATCTGTAACGGGCTGTGGGACATGATGACTTGGTCTTGAGAAATCTAGTTGAGTAAGAACAGAAAAATCAATTCTTTTAATCCTACCTTCTCTTTTCACCCTAATCTATTTTCCTACACATAAAATTGCAAAATGAGTTACATTCACATTATAATTTTTTTTAAAAAAGCAGACAAGAGGTTCTTACAATAAAATGTACCTATTGTCCTTATCTTTCCTATTTGTCATGATGGTACCATTGGAGGGGAATCACTTTCGCTTTAGCAGGTGCTGTGTTATCACTTCTAGCTTGGAGTTCTATGGCTGGAAGAGACTCCAGACCGGACAATGTGAACTATCTGCTTCTCATGTGGGGGTGGGGACCTCAAGGGTTTGGTGCAGTTTTTGCCAGAACTCTCTTTCTATATTCCTGACATGTCTTCAATAAAAGCCTTGAACCAATCAAGAGATTTATTGTCGGAATGACACTATTCCAGTTACAGAGGAAAGGAAGTTCATAGGTAAGAAAAGAAAAATAGCGAGAACATAGGGTACAAAGGTCTCATGTGCAACTAGCATTATTAAAGCAGATTGATGGAGATTTCTTTCAACATTCAATCTGAACTGACTGCCTCTCCCCCACAAACCCTCTCAAAAATGATTTGTACTTCTGTTAAGAACTGTAAAATACAACTAAAGTTTAAAAGGTTATGAAAACTACACAACTTTCTGTATACAAATAATGCAAGACTATTCTTCCATTTTACATGCTTTAACAAAAAGATCAAAACCTTGGATCCTCTATCTTTACTCCATGTAAAGCTAGTCCCCTACTACAGAAGTTGATCCTCTTGAGGTAGGAACTTGGGCTTTTTGGGGGGGGGGGGGAGTTGGAATTGGACAAGAGAATGAACCATGCCTGAGAAAGACAGAGCCCTGCCGTGGAGGACTGCTTCTGGAGTGCCAGGAATAAAGTATACCTGGAACAAAGGTATAAGATCCAAGGCAAAAAAAATCTTACTAAGTTACTTACTGGCACTCCCAATACATGAGATAGTTGGTCTGCTTTCTTCTGATGAAGGCAATTTCCTGCATTAGTGACAAACACAACAGGAACGGAGAACTGTCTCTGAGAATTAAGCAGTTTTTGAAAGGCTTTTCTTGCAGCAGGAATCGGTGTCCTTCCTCGTACCAGTACCCCATCAATGTCAAACAGAAAGCCAAAGGGAGGCTGCATGTTGCCCTGTAATAAGAGGAGGACAGCAGGACTCATTAACTAAGAACCAAATCACTGAACTCAAGTAAACAAGTATCTCATTCATACCCATCAAGAATTTTTCCTCAGGATAAATCTAGGATTTTAAAAGAAAAAATGGCAACTTTGGATTGCTTTTGGATGCTATAAATATTTTCAGTTGCATTCATTATATATCCTTTGTTTCATCTCAGCACACACACACATGACGACATTCTTCCTAACGCCAGTTTTCATTTTTCCTGGAGTGGGCGTAGTTGACAAGAAATTAACAGACAAACATGTTTTTCCCTTTAAGAACTGGACTTATTTTTCAGCCTTCTTCGTTTTATATTTTAATTATCACATTTTCTAAGTTATTGCTATCACAAAACCAAAACCCTTTTCTCAAAATTCTATTAAATCTATGATGAAAAGGTTGTCATGTATAAATAAATAAGAGGTAACCTTGGCTATTATCACAACACAAATTAACCCCCCCCTCCCCCAGTTTCTTATGCTTGCTTCAAAAACCTCTGTTTAAGTCTAAAGTTTTAAGGAAAAGCTATTAGACTACACTCTGAAAGTTTACTAGCCTGAGAGTGGTCTTCCTTATTACTAAAGAAAAAAAACAAGCATTAGGACCATAAAATTTTGACTTTAGTATAAGCACTAGTATGGCATTAAAAATCTTTGGGCTCCACCTTGTAAAAACCTTCCCTCTATGCAGCACTTAAGGACATCTCTATTGGTGAAGGCCCACACAAATGTTTATTTTGCAGAGAAATCCAGATGAAAAGATGTTTGGTAGATCTGCATTCTGTCAGAAAAGGACAAATAGAAACTCCCTTTACATAACATTAGGGACAGAATTTGTTCATTTAAAAATGTACAATCACATGAGCAAGTACAGAAAGACTAGTAGGAATACAGAAAGGGCTAGCGTGAATCATCTTGTACACATGGAACCTGCACTTTTTCATTTCCTGTAGGTCACAAAGATAACTACCAGCTCCATGAAACAATGCTTGGTTCACATGCTTTTTTCCTGCAGCATGTATCCCAGGAACACAGCTCTTTGGAAGAAGCTGGCAGTGAACTAGCCTACTGTATCTGAAGAATGTCAAGACTGCTTTGGATAATAGCAGCATGTTTATACAATCAAGATACTTAGAAATAGCTATCCTAAATAAACAATCATGCTTCCATTTTGTTTATTTGTACAGATTTCTTATGCACCATGCCTTTACAGCATCAGCGCCCACTTGTCCACAGGCACACTGATGATACTCTTTACACATGGATAGTCCTCTGACCTTAATAAGAAGAAAAATGTCTAATTCTGGTATTGCTGTACTTGTGATGGGGGAGGGCATGAAATGGAAGCTTGCAAACCACATTGCAAGAATTTTTTTTAAAACCCACAACAGAATTGGGGTGCTGTCTGGTTTCCGGGCTGTATGGCTGTGTTCTAGCAGCATTCTCTCCTGACGTTTTGCCTGCATCTGTGGCTGGCATCTTCAGAGGATCTTCTGAAGATGCCAGCCTCTGAAGATCCTCTGAAGATGCCAGCCACAGATGCAGGCGAAACGTCAGGAGAGAATGCTGCTAGAACACGGCCATACAGCCCGGAAACCAGACAGCACCCCAGTGATTCCAGCTGTGAAAGCCTTCAACAATCCACAACAGAATTGTTTATAGACTTGTGAAGAACCTAGCAGTCCAGGGTTTGAACACTCCTGCTTGAAACAACTGCCATGACTGCCAATTACTACAGGTGTAAACACATCCTGAATTGACTTAGGATTAGTGCTTGGACATGTGAACAGAGCTAAAGCTGAAACAAGTCAGAGATGGCTATCACAAAACAACAAGCTGCATAATTCAGCCATGACCCATTTGTAGCTTCAGCCTTACAGGTACCAGGTTTCTCTCTCCAGCATGGGATCAAGCAGTTCAGGGACAGCCCCCCTCAAAACACAAAAACTGCACTTGCAGAAGGAAAGAAAAAGTATTTTAAAGCGATCACAAAAGAGTTACTGTTTAAATTGGTCAACTTTTTAAAAGTACCAGAACTTATGAAAACTTTATAGGGCCCATACCTGTAAGAAAAAGAACAAGGAGTCAGATGAGGAACAAGCCTATTAAGAACCAAATAATCTAAGTTTTTAGGATTACTTTCCACTCTCATTTGCAAACTAGTTATTTATGCCTATGCATTTGTGTATTCACTCCAGCCTTGTATTATCACAGAAAATAGAAAGCTGGAAGGCTAGTTTAAGCGAGCCCCTTTTTTCCTTTCTTAGGTGGAACTACCCATCAAACCCGAAGCTAAGACTTGCCCGCAGTCGCTGCATGCCGTATGCCCAGGCTTCCCTCGTGCCCGTGTGTATGTGGGTGAAGGTGGATATTGCGGTGCAGGGGGAGAATCCCGCCTGAGTACCTGAGTACACGCGCCGTCCTCACCGGCGACGGCTGCAAGGGACAGCCTCCTCAGCTGCATAATAAGTCCGGCGGCCACGGTCCTCTTGAGAAACGGCAGCTGAGCCCCCATGGTGGCGCCTCCAAGGGGCGGGCAGCAGCCGCGTTCTGCCTCAGTCAACCACGCTCCACCGAGACCTCGCCGGGGCTGCCGAGGTCTACCGCTTTTCTAGCTCCGCCCCCGCCCGAACATGGCTCCGCCCCGCCCCCTCACTCTGTAGTTTGTCAGACTTGCCCCAGGGTCCTCCGTCGTGGGGAGGGTGTAGTTGCTGCGCAGCAGGATCCCAGAAATCCAAATCTTTTTCTTGTTTAACACTGGCCAGGAATGGTATTGTAGATTCTGGTCCTCCCCACCACCCTTTCAAACATCTGTACTCTTATTCAGAAAGTTAATTCGCAATTAGCTTTCAACTCAAATTGGATATTACTTTCAACTCAAACGGGTATTACTTTTACCACATATTAATCTGTGTAGTCCTTTGTTATTTCCCTCATGAATGACCAGAACTCCAACTCAGGTGGCACTTATGTAGGCAGACACCAGAAGAACAAAAACAGAAGATCACTGTGTTTGCTTATAAATAGCTAGATATGAGGTGGATAAATGCCTGTACTTGTACATTAAATTTTTGCAAATGTGACAGTCCCTTGTGATTTCTTTCCACAATGGATTAGTAGTTTTTTCATACCATAATTAACATTGAGCACCACACAATAACCTGAGGTTTATCTTTAGTATCCCGCATACTTCTTCCTGTACTCCAGTTCCTTAATAATGAATTTTTGCACTCCACTCAATAGATTAAACACTAAGGGAGATAGAGAAGTACTTTAGTGGTAAGACACATGTGTCATGTGTAAGAAACCCCTCCCCCTTGCTTCCAGTGACACTACATCAGATTGTAAGGCTGTGAAAGAGTTTCACCTTGGAGAGCTGCTACCTTTCAGAGTAGACTGTACTCGACTCTGTTCCACAGAAAGATCTCAGGAGATTTGTGAACTGATCTGCCATTTCCTGGACCATCTATGTTCTACAGTGCTCTGTCCTGGTGCTTACCTAGTCCTGTCCCTAAGACACTGGGACTCAAATGGAGCATTCTAGAACAAAGATAGTCCAGGAAATGGCAGATCAGTTCATAAATCTCCTGAGATTTTTTGGTGGGACAGAGAACAGGCAAGATGAATCAGTGACTCAGGGTCGCACCAGGCAGCTCCTGATGCTGTGAAAAATCTAAAGGCTAATTTTATTTTGGTTTTTCATAAGGCTACAACAGTAAGAGCAAGAGCAGAAAATGTGCATTGAAGACATCTGGAATATTTTTTAAAAACTTCTGCTGAAAGTTACAATGCATTGCTCCAAGGATTATGGTACTCATGATTATGGTATTCATTCCCTGTACAGTACTACAATTTTCATGCAACCACATGTAGGCTATCCTGCTACTTTTTAACATAGATCAAAGCCTGGGACTTTTCCATCATGGCTCTGGCTACATGGAATGGACTTCCTGAAGAAGTGGTAGAAGCTCCCACCTTGGAGACCTTCAGGAGAAAAATCCTGCCTGTCAGCTAGGGCTTTTGAGGAAGTTTGAATGGCAGACATATTTTAAGGGGAAGGGGGCGATAAAGGTTTGCAGTTTGTTGTTTTATTCTAGAAACGTTTTTAAAACTATTACTGTAATTTTTCTTGAACCAAAAGGTAGGATACAAATATTTAAAAAAAATGATTAGCTCCAATTCACAAAGTTGCTTTTCTTACCAGTTCTTCACAAGAGAAAAGAGAGGAACTAGACCAAGCAATTTGTCAAGTGAACTTGATGAGTAAATTCTTAATTGCAAGTCTATAATGGACTGAAACATCACAGAGTTCCTAGAAATGTGTTCTACAGCTATTTTTGTTTTATTTATTGACTTCATTTATATCCTGCCTTTCTCCACAATGGTGACACAACCTTCACTCTCCTTTCCTTCATTTGAGTCTCTCAACAACCCTGTCAGATATACTAGACTGAGAGTATGCAACTGGCCAAGGTAACTAAGTGAGCTTCTTCAGCTGAGTGGGGATTCTAACCTGGGTTTCCCAGATCCTAGTCTGATACTCTGACCACTACACTGTACTCTCTTTTAGCTTTTATTTAGTTTCTCAGTACTAGTGCCCACATAGGTTCTTTTAAAAATTCACATTAGAAAAGTAGGTTGCAGCAGGTCAATGTGACCTGATATGAACTGATATGACCCTTTGAACTGATATGAAATGGAATAGAGATTGAACTTCAATGTCTCTTGAAGCTTGATAGCTTGCATACATTAATTTTTTCAAATGTGTTCCATATACTTTTGATTCAGTAATGTCAACTGAGGCCATGCACCACTCTGCCCATGTATTTGGCAGAAATCTTGCAACAAAGCTATAAGAACATCTTATATGATGCTTATGAAAGCAGTGAGGGCCACAGAGTGAGGACTATGCGGCCTCCACTGTATATGTAAGCTCACGCACAGCACAACTGTTTAGGGTAGTTAGGTCTTTAAGGACTCTCACTGAGGAGTCTCCAAATAATATAAATTTGGCCATTAGCTGAGGCATTTGCAAGCTTTTCGGCAGATAAAATCTTGTTGCTGCACTGTGACCTTCGGCCCAACCTTGGTATAGCAAAGGGACTGGAGGCCCCTTGGCCATCCTCTAGTCCAGTTTTGGACCACTTCAGCTGCATCTCCCAAACCAATGTTGATAGGATCCTGATGGAGCAGCTCCAGGCATTCCTAGATTATTCACTGGCATTGAACCATGTCAGCCCAGCTTCCGACCTTGTCATGGAAGACAGATGGCATTGGTTGCTCTCACAAATGTTCTCCATGGACAACTGCACTGATCCCCCTTGATCTAACAGCAGCATTTTACCTGGGCAATTACGATCTTTTGACCCACTGGCTTTTATCAGCCAAGAGAGGAACGGATCCAGAGGACAGGTAGTAAGTCTAACAGCAGCTACAACCCTGTGTGCATTGGTCTGCAAGTAGAGAGAAATGTTCCAGGATTGAACTCAAAGATGGCCAAGGGGCCTCTAATTTGCTAATTGTATCAATTGTGGTAGGAAGATCTCGGTGGAGCACAGAAATTTTATTTGTAAAAAAGCTCGAAAGTGCCTCACAGCTTATGGCCAAATCCTTATGTTTTGAGCCCTCATTTAGGGACATTAATGACCGAACTATACAAAACAATTGTGCTGGGGGAGAGCATGCAGATGCAGTAGAGGAGGTGAAGTAATCTTTCTTGGCCTCCTTTATTGTCAATTCATATATTCTTTCATAAGCATCCTATAAGTTGTTCTCGATGCCTCGTTGTGATTTTTCCTCCACTCGCTCTCAACTCGTCTGAGCTCTCATTTCCTTGAATGCAGCTAACTGTTGTCTGGACAACTTGACCAGTTGTTAGGATGCCATGGTGAGGGGGATGAAACAGAGCTCCTGAAGCTAAATCCAATGATGGAGGTCCTATGGCTGAGCTGGGAAGGATCTGAGATTGGGTACCAGCTCCCTACTCTTGTACGGTATGCAATTAACACCTAAGCCATCAGTCAAGAGTCTGGGTGTGATTACCCTTTGAGTAATAAATTGAATAATAATAATAAATTTGGTCGTCTTGTTGCTACTGTGAGATTGAGAACACTTTTCTCATGCAACACAGATTAAAGCAACTGAAAAACTTTGATGACTTCATTGCAGGAAAGAGTACAAGTTATGAATATATGAATATGTATAAAACATTTTTACTGAAAAGTTTTGAGAAACATTACAAAGGTGAAGTAGTATTCACAGTATTACTAGCTGAAATATCCAGCACATTTGAAATCCAACCAAGTGAGCAGCTACTCCAAAGAGCTTTGAGCATGCTACTGTAAAACTGCATTGTTTGGACAGAATATCAGCTCTCCTGCAAAACCAGAACAATAAAACTCCAGCTGCTATAAAATGTGCCTTCCAATCCTATCTCAAATTTGCAGGCCACAGGATAAGCTAAATAAACCCTTTGATAAATGTTATTGTATACTACTGACTAGTCAGTAGAATAGTATATTACAGTATGCACTTTTTAATCTAACAGCATTCACCACAGCAGAAATTGCTTCATAAAGCTGAAATCAAGCAAATGCAAACTAGAAAAAGAGAGCTTAGAGGCAAGGTTGCTGGTCATCTGGAATCACTGGGAAGGTTGAGCATAAAACTTACTAGAAATGAGATTCACAATGAAATCTGCTCAGGTAAAGGCCACTTACAGTTTTAAGAACTGGCAAAGATAACATTACTTTCTCCAGAATCAAAGTGCTTTAAGAAGCTGCTCCCAAAGTCATCTACTGTCTTAGGATGGATTATAAACAGAAGCATCACGAACAATTACAGTCCTAAAAGCCTTTTAGCCTCTTCACTTTGAGCCATAAGAGCTTCACTGGCATATTTCTGAAGAAGTTCCATCTTCTTTCTTCGGACAAGGGCTTCTTCAATCTGCAGGTTAAGCACAGCCAGTATCAAATATAATATCGACACATGTTCACCCATCAGAAGTTTAGAAAGATGCCAAAGGCTACTGTAGGAGACGCAGAGTCTGGAAAATCTAGTATTTCTTGACTTGATATTTTAAATAACTATAAATTCTATGATAGCTTTTGAGGAACAGATTCCATTCCATAGTTCATACTTCATTTTGGTGATACTTAGGAATCATGACATGTTGTGGGCCACTACACATATCATGCAGTGATGTTTGCTAGGAACAAGGGATCTTTGCTGTCTTCCTATTCCCACAGCAGCTCCCTGTGCCCTCCAAACAGTAGCTCCTGGGAGCTGGGATGCCCTGAGGAATTCTGTGGCATCAGCACCAACAGAAAATATTATTTTGGCAGAACACAGTAGCATTTGCTCTCTTCTTATTCCAGAATTCCCCATCCACATTTCCTTTGTCTTGCCTGACTTAAGTGCTCACATAAACTTGAAGTTATCTAGGCATCTTGCCTGTTCTCTTTCTTACCTCCTGTTGTGAAGGCACTGGGACATGGGCAATAAACTTCTGCTGGCTATCTTCACCTTCTTTTTCCTTTCCACTTTCTTCATCAGACTGTAACACATTTCAAAAACATTAATGCAATTCACTGTTTGCTTCCTTATAAGAAAGTTATTGAGATGTGTGTGCAAAAAAAAGCAAACTGACTGAATTCAACAGTGGGAAATAAACTTTCACACAAATACACTTCTGTCTGCACTTCCCTCCTGCTCACAACCAGCACTGCACAGCTGTTTCCAGCAGGTAAACACAGATAGAGTAATTGTGTCTGAGAGAAAAACAGTGGAGGTCAAGGGTTTTCAGAGGTAAAAGTGCAAGCTCATGAAGGTCTAATGTCCTACTTCCTGTCCACTTATGATGCACTTTCAATAGAACTTCAACTTATATTTTGAGAATGACCCAAGTTGAGTTGTTCTGCTGCAGTGCCTAATTTGACACTATCAGAAACAGGAAATGGCAATAATTCTCTCTTCTGTTTCTTAACTTGGTGTACAGACAAGATTACTACAAAAGGCTGAAAGAAATAACTTTCTCAGGAGGCCTAATGCCTCCCCAATTCTGTAAACTATGGAGCTTAGTGTCTCAGTTAGTTTAGTCAACTGCAGGAAGTACAGTGTAAAAAAGAGAATGCTGTTTCTCATCATTCATTTAAATTTGGAAACCAATCCTTGAAGCTGACAGTCACATTTCCCCCAATCACATGAAACAGAAGTTTTACAGAATTAAATTGTATTCACTGTGGACATAATGAAGAATTAAATTGTGCAAGAATATCCAAGACAGTTAACAATTAATCCACTCCATATATAATTTGTTCGCATCCATCGTATACTTTTTCAAGTAAAGCATCAAGGCCTGGAATGGCTACAATACCTCATCATCATTTACTGCATAGATGTTTTCTTCCTCCTCCTCCTCTTCCTTGTCCCCACTTGCAAGTCGTGCTTCTCTCTCTGTTTTCCATTTCTCCACTGCTTCTGCAATAACTGAGAAAATATACAAAATATTACATAAATATGGTACCAAAGACAACGAAGTCTGAAGGATGGTGGCACAGAATCTGTGAACCTTATGGACAAAGACCAAAATTCGTACCTGCATTTCCATCTTACAAATTCAGGCTAAGTTTACAAATCACTGTAGTAAAATACTAGTTCAGAAATTCACTTCCATCCTGGAAATCTAGAGTATGTATATGGGCACAACTGTCAAAAATCACTGCTGTCTGCTCTCATTGCTACATGTTAATATTATTCATATTATTTTTACCTAGCAAGAGAAATTCTTATACAAAGACATTTCACTATCAAAGTCCATAATTAAAAATGGAGAAAAGTTAAAAAATAGTGCAGGGAGAAACATAAATGCTTTTAACCCTTATCTTCCCCATCCACACCTCATACCCTTTAAAACTTGCATTTACACCTGCCTCCCCACCTCTGCCACCCAAAAATCTGTTGCTCTTTAACTTTTCTATGTCCAAATATTGGTGGTGGAAAGTGCCATCAAGTTACAACTGACATAGCAACCCCATAGGGTTTTCAAGACAAGAGACGTTTGCACAATCTAATCATTCAAGCATCTGGTAGAAAATGTACTAGTTTTCAATATGGCTATGACCACATTAGGCTATAGTCCTATGCATACAGTTACCACGAGACCAATGAGATTTGCATCTCAGTAAATATGTGTTCTGTCAGACCATTCATATTTCTCTTTGACATTGAGCCAAACTACATGTTAGGTTTGCCATTAAGCACAGGAATGCCATTTAGAGGTTCAATTGTGTCCAGCAGTGGAGCACAGGAGAAGGAGGAGTCTTTCCTCCCGCTTTTTCCTCAACCTGAAATAGCACCAAGGAGGTTATTGGCCCTGTCAGTGAGACACATGTACAATCAGTGCAAGTGAAGCATCCCACTGACAACAGGTAAAAGGTGTTAACTGTGACCAAGAGGGGGAAGAAATACAAAGTTATTCTGTTTTTCTATCGACAGCTGTCTCTTAAGTTAACTGTTGTTCTTAAGCCCTGTAGTGGCAAGGATTTTTTTCCAAGCACCTTTTAGTGTGGTAATAGCCAAGGCTATTATATCCTTGAATGTTCCTATCCTATCCCCTTGTAGTGTACAAAAAAGACCAGCTGTCTGTAAGTCCTTTAAACAAAAAAACTTCATGAGAAGGAAAAGAACAACCATTCAACTGAGTAAATCAGTTATCTGACCCGGAGCATACACAGCCTACCCTAACATCAGAAGACGACTGTGAAGATAATATGGAGGATGGCAGAATGACACATGCCTCCGTAAGCTTCATGATGGAAGGGTGGCATAAAAATGTACTAGCAAGTAGTTGAACACTATGGATTAATGTCAGGATCTGCTAAGAGCAGTGAGAATACCAAATGAACGGAAACAAGCATGCTTTAGAATATCAGTAAGTCAATGGCAGAGTAGTCAGTTATATGCCAGTTCACCCATGAGGGAAGGACAGACAGGGATTTTTTTAAAAAAGTATTTAAGTAACAATTAATGCAAAAGCCCCTTTCCCAATCTAATTAATAAAAAGACTGACTAACCATAAGATGTATACAAAACACAGAAAGCTCGCCAATTCCCACTCCAAACCTCAGCACCAGTAACGTGACACTGAAATACTTCAATGGACAAGTTGTAATATGATCAGTGCATTATCTACTCCACAATCTAATTAAAGCATATTCATTTATGAAAGGCTTGGCCAATTTTCTGGACGCAGTGCTATACCACTGAGCCAATTAGCTTAGCTCAAAGTACCCAATTGATGGCAGGAAGGGAAATCTGCTGGAAGGTCACAGCCACTTCCACTTGAGCATTGCTCAGCCATAATCAAGAGTAGAAGGTTAGTTATTTCCTTTTGGAAGCCCAACTTACTTCCCTTACATTCATTCCATTCCAAATGCATCAATTAATTTCCTCTGTGCCCATATGATCAGCAGCCACAGAACTGAAGAACTATTCACTGCTGTGAACAGTTAATGCAAGCAGTTTCAAATAAATTCCGATATACATTTCAGCAGTATTTTCTGAGTTAAGCTGATACATCAAGAAAAATACCATAAAAAGGAGCAGTTTGATGCTTGCAGCCGAGAATCTCTACCACAGATTAATTTGTATTTTAATATAAATTATTAAACCATGTAAACCGGGCAAACTATAATTTGCATGAGCTGTAGAGTGCTGTGAAGTCAGAACAGGAAAGCACTGTTTGACTGCGGTTTGCCATTTTTCTTGTTATGTGTAAGCTGCCTTGAATCTTATTTGATTGAGAGAAATAAGTAAATAAAAGGAAGGAGGGAATGGCAAGTGAGAGAGGGGAGATGGGGAAAACAGAATGCATATTTTCAGTTCTCTAAATCATTGTTTGGATGGCAAGTAACATTATGTCAGCTCTCTACATAGACTCATGGTTTGGCTAGGATGAGGTGACTTGGGTTCGAACACCCACTCTGACATGGAAGCTTGCTGGGTGACCTTAAGCCACTGATACACAGTCAGTCTAGCCTACCTCACAGAATTGCTGTGAGGATAAAATAAAGAAAAGAAGATTATAAGCCACTTTTGGATCTCTACTGAGGAGGAAAGTAGGATATAAATGAAGGAAATAAAAACAAACAAAAAGATGTGCAGACCGATAGCCCTTGATCAATGCTACACAATCCTTGCATCAAAATGCTGGTGTCAGCTCTTCTGCCCACTAACAACTGATGGCATGAACAGCTGCACTAGCATTGCCATCTACTGTCAACAATTCCAGTTCTCATTCTATATCTTTAAGCTGTAAGTAGTAACGTACAATGCGCAAGTAAGGCGCTCTATTAAATTCTTCTTCTGATTGGTAGGAACCCTGTCTTCAGTCAATCAAAGTAGTTTAAAATTTAAAAACTTTAAATGCAACAAGCAACACTACAGGAGCATTTAATAATATACAGCATAAGGCAGAATACAAGGACAGTTACTTGACCTCTGTTACCAACACAAGTTACACATCGAAGAAACTGAAATAAGAGCAATTTGAAAAGGGCTAATGCAGCTCTCTACAGAAAGCTGTACTTTGGGGTCCTGCAAATGGAATTAAGTGGAAGTGTAACCTTGTTTTGTTCATATGTACCTTTTCTTTCATGCTCCTGTTCCAGTGGTTCCAAAACACCATCATCCTCATCTCGATAGCCATAGTATTCGGCATCAATAGCTTTCATGAGTTCAGCTCGAGTCTTCCTTGGAGGAGGGAGAGCTGAAGGGACAAGTGGAAAGTTCATTTTCAGGCACCAAAGAAAATATGAATGGAGGCAGAGTATCAGCTTGCTAACGAGATTCTACCAAACAGCCACTGACACTTGTACTTAAATCACTGTGGTTAAGTGTCCATTTCTCTTCCAGCCTCTCTGCTCAGATCCCCAACCAACTACTTCATTTCTTTTGTGGCAGTTGATAAAGCAACCACCATTACAAAGGCTCACAAATGTAAATACTCAGATTGTGTACGTGACTGCATAAACACAAATTCTGCAGTATCAGTGCTGCTTAGCAATAAACTATGTTAAAAAAACACAGTAAAGATAACATTACTTTTTTGCAAGTGCTGCTAGAACCTATCCAGAGCTAAGTTTAAAAGGGGCTCAACAGGAGTATAATACTGACAATCTTTTTTGTGTGATCTTACAGCTTTTCATAAAACTAAAAGATCATCAAAAGACCACTATACTAATCCTATGTACTAATTATCCTGTATTAGATCAGCACAAGAATTGTCTGTTCATTTAAGAGGCAAGAAGGGACTATTTTGTCCTCTCCCCACTGCAGCCTCCCAACCTACATGGCTATTACTCCAGATGAGTCCCTCATCCCTTGAAATACACTTTACCAAGGTCAGAAATGATTGCTGGGGAAAAGGAAAGTGGAGGACGTTGGCAACCATTCAGCACTTTCTGCTGATGGATCAAAGGAACCAGTTGTCTGGTGCTGAGAAATAAAACACTTGAATATAATACAATTTCCATTCCTTCCTCAACACCTCTGCCCATGGCATGTTTTGTGAGAGGTTTCCCCAACCTCCAGCAACAGTTGGGAGGAAGGTTAAAAGTGACCACTGGGGAAAGAGGTCATGAAATCATGTATGACTTTACATTCCAAATGTAAAACATGCCTCCATAGGTGGAAGGTTTGTAGGATTCAACACATTATTTTCCTATGAGGGGAACATTAATATGTTTTCCCCTGTAAGAACCTGGGATATCTGTGGCAAGTTAGGATGGCAAGTTAGGATGGAGATTGTTGTTCCCCTCATGAAAGGGATAATTCTAAACAGACTAGAAGCTATGAGAGTATGTCCTTAAATAAATGGGGTTTTGTTCAACTAAGCATCTTTAAAATTAAGACAGAGGTAAATATGAATAAAAGTTGAACAAAGCAATCAGTTGCATAATAGAAGTTTGCAGCTGCCTATTTTCCATTAACAGAAGTATATATCTCCCATAGCATCCTACTGGAAAAGTTCACAGCCTTAAATCAGCAAATTGTTATATTCATGGTATTCATCTTCAAAGATCTACATGTGAATCAAAAAATACTTACGTTCTTTTTCGAAAAGCTCCCTGACACCAGGCAAATCTTTAGCAGCTCCAAAATACTTGTAGCCCCTATTTCCTGGAACTTCTTTGCCTTCATGATCCAGCATTTTGGGGCCAATTCTCTTTAATGGGAAAAAAAATCCACAGTTTGTTCAGATTCAAACAGATAATGTGGTTAATCTTCCCAAATTATCTGGGCAACGATTTATGTAAGTTGGTTGGTATGTGCAGCTTTTCACATTCACATGTAACATATGTAACTGTATCTAGCAATTAGGCCTCCTCTGGTTAGTATTAATCTAAAACAACCCGGAGCCCTTTGGGGATCGGGCGGTATAGAAATTGAATTAATAATAATAATAATAATAATAATAATAATAATAATAATAATAATAATAATAATAATAATAATATTAAAGACTGTTAAATCTCTGTACATAAATCCTGTTCTGTTTCATACTTACCGCATAATCAGGTCCTCCCACCTCTTTTATTCGGACCTCCCAGTGTCCCTTTTCTCTGAGAAGTTTGTTAATTTCATCATTTAAGTCACGAATTCTGAATTCACCTAACCCAGCTGTTTTTAAAGAGAAAAAGCATAGTTCTTTCAATTACTGATGCATTGATAACACTTCTACAAGACATTCTCTCTATTCTGACTTGCTGCAAGGATCATAGGATACTGATAAGTAAGCATAAACGAACAGCAAGGGAACAAAACAGTATGAATGATTACATCTCAATTCCCCCTTCTTACTGGAACTCATTTTTCCTCTAATGGCAGGGCTTCAAATGCTCCACAAGGAAACTGAATATACCAAATCTACAACCATCTAAAGTCAGAGTGGCGTCAGTAAGACTTGCCCAGTAAACAACTCAGGAATGGCTTGCTTTTAGATAGACTTGCCAAGTATTGGATTAGCAATAATTCAGATATCACAGTATCCCATCTTAACAACTACAAGTTACAGAAGATCTGGAGCAGTAGCACCTTCAAGATTAGAAGCCAAAAGAAGTTACTGACAAGCAATGTCAATGAGAACCAGGTTTTGCAAATGCATGAGAACATTAAACAAGCTAACCTTTATCAGGAACTTACCATTTTGAATTTGTGCCACTTTCTTGGAAATTTCACCGATAATCTATTTTAAAAAGGTACAAGTTAGTTTTTTCTCAAGTTAGAAGCAAACAGCTATTTAAAAAAAATGTTATGTGTCACCTTCAGAAACAAGTTGCTTTTCTTTTCTAAAAAATCAGCATATCCAGCTTAAAGTTTATTTGCTGCTTATAGATAGGCCAAAGTAGAGTGGGATGAAATAGACTGTGGTATAAAATGAATCAAGATACAAAGGTTCAAAAGAGGAACAGAATTATTTGGGCAGGAGAAATAGATGAAAAGCGGACTATTAACAGAATGGGGAGATCCCACGTGTGGTTGGCTACCCCCTGCCTCCTAATTTCTTCATTTCTTTTATGTGTTTTAGCATTTTGAGTGTCTAGATCAAGAAGCTGTGTCTTTTATACTTTGGTTATCTTACTAAATTTAGCCCACTAGGAGAGAAGAGGCTAAAAAAATTACAATCTTCTGAATTTCCTCAAAAAGTACAGTATTGACCATACAACTACCACTCAGAACGTGCCACACCATCACAAACAATCAATACCTGACG
This sequence comes from Sphaerodactylus townsendi, assembly GCF_021028975.2. Lineage (NCBI taxonomy): Eukaryota > Metazoa > Chordata > Lepidosauria > Squamata > Sphaerodactylidae > Sphaerodactylus > Sphaerodactylus townsendi. Next base: position 60,332,926 of record NC_059427.1, read on the forward strand.
TCTCCATTTCTCAGCTTTAGGAAGTTCATTACACTCTGATGCAAGAAAAGGCCTTCGTTCCTGTTTGGAAAAAATAAATACATCACTCATTCTTCCAACTTTGGTAACTTTTAACATGTACACCCAGCCAAAGCAGTCAACTCTACTTTCTTGCTCTCCATAACAGCAGGCGGTTCAGGGACCACCATCATTAATGGTCCAGTTTCCTCTGCATTACATGCCACCCCTAGACCCACTGATAGTCAATCTGTGTAACAAATATAAAAACATGATACACAACCTAATATATGAATGGCTGCCTTGAAAATAATTGAATCCCTTTGCTTGGAAAGTAAGAACTCTAAAGCTAAGCATTTTTTCAAAATAATTATAAGATTATCTTTGGGTTTTTCTAGTGGCTATATGTGTGTGGGCTACAAGGCAAATCCTGTCATAGGTATTTGGATTCTTGACATCTCCCTCCCCACTCCCTACAGGATTCATGTCACCTTCTTCATGGGGCCCACAGCAGATCCTTGAAATCCATGCTTCCTGTTGTTCTGGAGCCCTGTATCTAGTATACAACCCGTTGCTAGTTTAATGTATTTGTTCTTAGTCTGCTGAAATGAAAGGCAATTTCATTCACGTACTATTTAATTAATTTAATTTCAGAAGTCATTAAAAGTCCTTAGCTTCAAAGATGAATGCAGGGCTATCTAATAAAGGCTAAATTACATGTTATGTATACTGTTTAATTTTTAAAAGCGACTGTATAGGAAACACATGTTAGAACAGGCTTGAGGCACTGAGTAAAAGGAGGAGTTTAACTTCTTCCAAGTCCACAACAGTGTTTTCTCTAAACTATCTCCGCTCTCCCATGCTGCTATTAGTATAGTTAACCAGGAGGGGGAGGGGGAGCAGCGCAAATCTTTTTTTTCTACTGGAGCTAACAGTAGCCTGGATGGGAGAATCATGTTAGCAGTGGCTTTGACAAGGAAAATGTTGCTGAGAGTCAAAGCTCCCTCTGTCAGTTTTGGCTCCTGAAAGCTTTTATTCCCAAAATCTTGTTGATTTCTAAGATGCTGCTAGACTCCAACCTAACTCTTCTACTGCAGACCAAAATGTCTACCCTCTGAAACTGTATGAAAAAGACTGTATCCAGTCTCTCGATGGTACCAATTTATTAGGCACAGTACCCCAATGTTCACTATTAGATGCACAGATCTTATAAAAAAGTAAAACAAATACATAATACCATCATTGTTCAGAGAGAACACAAAGAGTTGCATCACAGGGCCAACTAATGGCAACAAATGGTGCCATGCAAAACTCACATTTATAACAGCACTGAAAACAAAAAACTCAATAGTTGGTTCTCTGGAAAGACCAGCCTCAAAGAGGTGAAAGGTTAGGGCAGGGGTCACCAACCTTTTTGAGCCTACAGATACATTTGGCATTTGGACACCACAGGGTAAGTGCAGCCACAAAATGGCTCCTGTAGGAGATGGAGTGAGTCACAAAGTGACTTCTACACCTTACCTTCAGTAACACAGTCATTGTGCTGTGGTGGTAGCTGCTGCCAAAGCAACATTTTTAAAAATCTGCAAAGTCAATGAATTATCAAATGACAAATTGGAAGCCTTCCTGAGAAAAGCCCTACTGGCCCCATACACTTTCTGAAAGCACTTGGAAACACCAGGAAAGATGTAACCAGGCACCATGGTGCCCATGAACACCATGTTGGGGACCCCTGGATTAGAGGATCTCTTCTGGCTTCCTTGTAAACTGGGAAAGCAGAACCACATGATCAAGACTAATGGATATGTAGAAAGACTTCAATTGAATGCTCACATTTTCATAGTCCTACAAGGTCACTGTAAGTCATCTTCAACTTGTTGGCACTTTACGCACAAGAGTCATATTCTTCTTTAGTTCTAAGAACTATTTGAAGGCACTCCTTGCAATTTTCCTCCTCAGTAGTTTTTAGAGTAGATTACTCTTACCTTCATTAGTCCCATGTTTAACCAACAACATATGGTCGATAATTTTTGTACTACAGACATGTGATCTAAACAGAGTCACTTATCTTCCTGAGATGGAGGCACATGACAGAAACAAGGCTTGCAATATAAGGCAAGTAACTGTGCCCAAACATTATATAACCTTTAGACTAAAAGATTAACTACTCAGATTAAAAAAGAATTCTAGAATAAATTTACCAATATCTTTTTCAGAAGACTTCATTCCATTTCTTTCCAGTTCATATTCAGAATATGAAACACAACAGAGACAACAAATTGCAACATATAACTCCCATAATAATTATAAATATATACCTTATAGGCTGGCAATTGTGTACTGCATTTCAGCCAGTAAACTACTAAAGCATTTCAACACCAAAGATGGGCTGGATCCTGCATACCAGCACCAGATGCATGCGGATTTTTGCAGCATTCCCTTCCAACCATCCCTTCTGATACTGAATTTTTGGAGTTATAAACCCCATCAGGGTATCATACTGAGCATAGAACAGGGGACCAAATCGTGCCTTCTCTCTCTTCCATCAGCAGAACTGCACTTACAGAAATTTTGCCCTCTCAGTGCAACTTCCTGACCAACAGGACTATTAGCATGGACTCCACTACCCCTGCAGTAAATTTTCCAGGAATCAGAGGGAGCTGCTGGAGGAGAGGAACACAGCAAGGATCCCTTCTCCTTATGTGAAAGATTGTTGACTCTAACCCAGTGTGTTTTAAGTACATTCTGCTTTCCAGCTTACCTTGACTTTTCCTTCCTCCAATTGAGCTTGGCGAAATCTTGCTAAGGCCGTCCTAAAAGAAAATTAAGTTTAACATCCATCAGGTTCCATATATACTTTTTTGCCATCAAGCTGTTTAATGCCAACCCTGTAGGGTTTTCAAGGGAAAAGATGTTGGGAGGTGGTTTGCCACTGCCTGCCTCCACATCACACCCCAGGTTCCCCCATCCAAGTACTTGACAGGGTCAAGGCTGAGAGCGCGTACCTGACCCAAGGTCACCACAGCAGATTGGGATTCAAACACTTTAACCACTACACCACACCGGCTCTCATACATTAAAGTACATTTCAGCATTAAAAGAACCCTACAACCACAATACTCAAAGCTGTTAAGCATCACACAATTATGACTTTTTTGTAGCTTAGAATTGGTAAAACCAAACATAACCCTTGGAAGAGGACATCAAATTTGCTTAGCTCAACAACAATTTGCCTGGAAGTCACTCAATGACATGAAACAACTGGCAAGTATCCTACCATTCCACTGAGAATTCAACTGAGCATATTTTAAAGATTTTCTCCAGCTAAAGGCATCCTGCCACTCTAGTGATCAACCTTTGAAGTCTGCTTTCAACACAATGGCTCTTCTTCCAAAGGAAAGACAGTTTAAGTTGGAGTAAGACTGACAAAGTTCCTTCAGTCTAATGTAGGATATGTACCATCATGCACAAAATGGTGAATGTACAGTCAGTGAATGCAAAAATAATATGCAGAAATTGAGCCATTATAAAAAAATATATTCAACCTTCTCAAGAGCAACCACTTTGGATTCAAAAGGTACTTACATGGCCTTTTCTGCATTTCGAGCCTATATAAAGAGAGGAAAAAACAATATTATTAATAAGGGGGGAAATAATTGATTCTAGGTTGGAGAATATTATGCAAGGATAACTATAGAAACTGCTAAAATCAACATGGTAATGAGATCAGTTGTTTCTCAACAATCCAATATTTTGCTCTCTAAAGACATCTGTATACATGGGCAAATGCAGAACACCAAATGCAGAACACCAAATGAAAAATTTAACTGTTTAAAACTGTTTAAAAAGTTTAAAGCAATGGGTTTCTCATATATATATATATGGGAGAATAGATATTATGACCACTATAACATATAGTGTATCGTATACTAGAAAAAAAACAAAGATGTATTGGTAGGGCCAAAGATAGTATTTATCAGCAACCAAATGCCAGTAACTTCTAATGCCTATTAGAAGGAAATAATGCATTTCAACTTGACAGGTGTTATCAGTTAGCCTTCTAACTGAATTTCCAAGATTTTTTTCTCCTATTTCATTTTTTATTCTCTTAGGTCCACTTTCAGTAAGATTTTATAAGTTTCTAAGATTTTTCCTTTCTGACCAACTTTCCATAAAATATTCTTTTCAATTAAAATCTTAATTTTTATATCTTTTTGCAGCAAGGTTCCCTTGAACATTTTTATCAGAGCTAGGGTCTGTACATGTTTTTAACAAACTGTTCATTATTGCAAAGATTGAAAATTTTTGAGGTCACTCACAATAAAGATATTAATTACCCTGAATCCTAACACTCCAGACATAACGTAAAAGGGCTCTGAAATAAAGTTGTTCCCAATGCGCTTGAGGTAAAAAACTTTAAAAACACATTGATGTAAATCTCCAATACATAAAATGTTTGGAACCAAAACTTCTGTCTCTGACAAGTTACAAAGCAGGCAACAGGGAACTCAACAGGTTCTTGCAGCACTCAAAAACCGCATAAATATATATTTGGGGGGGGGGGGGTGTCTGCAAGCCTCTATCATAAGAGAAAGGACGGGAAACTGACATTGAGCGAAGAGTGATCTTCGCTCAAGCCATCTAGCGAGTCTCAAAGCAGCAGTGGTCGCAATGCACGCAACTCCTTCTCTGGTACGTGAGCGAGGCCATCCCAGAAGGGCAAGGGGCTCCCAAAGAGATTACTCGGCTGATATTTACGGGGAGGGATAAGTCGTACACACAAGGGATGGCACGAAGCTCATCCTTCCATTCGCTCACCATGGCGATGGTATCCTCGACGCACGCTCGCTATTCCGACGGAAGCTGCAAAAATCGCTTCTGTGAAAGCAGAGGACGCATGCGTGAAAGATGCCCCGGAAGAGAATAGCCTACCGCCGCCATGTTTCACCGATAAGTTCCGGTTCTCTAGTACAATCGAAATACTCTCCCAGGTGTGGGCTGAAAGGCAATTGTTGAAACACTTTTAAGCGTTTTTCTCCGTTGTTCCTTAAAAATCTCAGAGAGGAAAGCAATATTTTGGTCTGAGGACATGAATATTCCAAAGAGAAAAGAAATATCTACACCCACCCCTATTTTATTTACATCATTTTATCTCTTTTCTAGCGGTATATATAACTCTTGACTCAATGCATATATCTCTTTTGCTAGCGGTATATATACATATCTCTTTTGCGGACATTCCTTCCCAGGATTCCTATTTCTATACCTCCATGGTTGAACAAGAAATGAAGAAGCTTGCTTGGAAGCATGGGCTGCAGTATATTTCTTATTAGAACTAATAATAAAACTCGAGTCCAGGAACTCCTGATTCAGCAGCTGTCTCCGTTCTGTTCTTGAAGACTTTTTTAACAATGGCAAGGGTTTTTTTTAATTCTCCCTGGGAAAAGTCTAGTCAAGTTGCAAAAGTGATGCAGTAGCAAGTCACTCAGATTATTTATGCGGTAGCCCTTGCCTGGTCCAGCCACTTCGTGCAAATTGTGCAGAAACTCCTTGGCCCAGGCAAGTAATGCAGCATCAAGTTTCTCCCATTGCTGTACCAGGTGAGTTGTGCAGATTGCATGTAGCAAGTTGCCTGGGTGTTAACTGCTGATCCTGACCCAGATGAGTCCTCTTTCCAGGGCAGGAGGGAGAAGAATAGTGGTGGACTGGAAGGCCAAATAGCCCTGGGAAGGACCCTTTCCTCTGCCTTCTAATGATAGAAACCAACATTTGAAAGCTGGCAATATTGTTGTGGTTGTCTAGAAACCCTCACAACAGCTACTGAGAGGACATCCATTTCTTAAAGGTATAGACAGTGTTTCTATTATTTCAGATTTTTCTGCAAACCAAAAGGTTTTCTCAAGTTTGTAGAACAACGTGTCCTCTGGTCAAGGCTCCACTCTGTGGATTAGAATGTGCACTGAAGGTGGCATGTTAAAAATTAGATTTACTGGCAAAATGGAACTGTGGTTCCTGGTTCCCACATTAAGCATGATCAAGTAATGAGCTAGGGTTGCCAACTGCCTGGAGAAATAATTTCCTGGATGTTGTTTAGCCGATGTTATTTTACCTCCATGTGATGAAAAGTTTTAGCACCCATTTCCACACAGTAAGCCTCTCTTGGTCAGGACATTTTTCTTCCAGGACTGTTTGAACCCTAATGACAGCAAGTGCTCTTACTCAGATGCCTGCATTAATATCTGGTAGGCAGAAGTGTTCCCTGCTATGTTGCTAGGTTTACCACCAATAGCTTCAGAGTTTGTGAACAAGCACTTCCTGGTGCCTGTCACTGCCATGATTAAATGTGGGGAAAGTTACTTCCTATACTTTTGGCTTTATAGAATATTTTGAGTTATAAAAAAATAGTACAACTGACACCAGGTCACTGCTATCTAGAATTTAGACTCACTGAAGTTACCATTCTTGAAAGTTCTGTATTGAGTTAGATAAACCTATGCTCAGTGCTCTTAGCTACACACAAAATAAAATAGCTTTCAGCATTCTTAGATGGTTCTGGGTCATTTGATTCATTTTTGACTGCATTTCCTGCACATGAACTTTGGTTTTTTGTATAAAATCTAGTATTCCTTCTCAGAAGAATGGTACAAAAGGAACACCAACAGAACTGAATACATGTCCCAGATTCAATCCTCATTTTCATTTGTCTTAAAAGATCAAAGACGTGATGAGAAAGGCCTGCAGCAAAGACCATTGAGAACCACCCAGATTGACAAAACTGAAATTGGTGGACCAGTGCTTTAAGACAATTTCATACCACAAACCTGAAACGGTTTTTGCTCCTCTTCCATTTCAGCAGCAATTCTGACATAATAGAAAGTGTGTTCTAGCAACACCTGCCTTCCTCATGAGATTTAGGGTATATCTCCATTATTTTCAATAGTAGTTTACTTGCTCACTTTAGCAAGCAAGGTATTTCCTCAATATTTTCAAAGTAAACACTTTCTGGATGCACATTATCAAATTACTTATACCCAGGATGTTGGCTGACCGTCATACAACTCAATTCTTTATGGGGTCACCATTTGTACTAAGAACTGACTGCTTTCCTTTTGCATCACTAAATTAGCTCACTACATCATCCTACTATCTTGAGATTTTATTGATACACCAGCTACAGTCATGTGCTAGCCAGGGGATCCATGTTCTGGCTGCATAGAATAGACTTGCTTTACACTGGAAAATTTACCCAAAAATTCAACAGATCCAAATGTAGCAGCCAGGCTGCAGGAGCTGGATACAGAAAGTACACAGTTCCTACGCTGAAATATCTACGCTGATGCTTTTATAGTCTGCTTCTAGTCTAATGAACATGAACACCATGTTAGGCTGCTAATTTTTTTTTTTTTAGTCGTAAGCTGCCTTGAAGTTTCCTGAAGCAACATTTTCCTTAATAGCACTGTTGAGATTGTGGTGTGCTTGATAGCCATTGCTCCAGATAAGGGATCCCCAATACCGTTTTTGGCACTCACCAAGGGTTCTTAGGAAGTAGGTAGGGCCAAGTAAGACTTTTGCCCAGCAAGGCTTCTGATTTTTTTAAAAACCCATTGCTCAGGCAGCAGCTGCCACATCACAAGATGCTATTACTGAAGTTAAGCTGTGTCAATCATTTTGTGCCAGAGTCCACCTCCTGCAGTAATCACTTGTGGCAGCCATTGTGTCACTTTGACCACCATGCCATGTCAGAATTCCAAATGTGCATGCTGGCTCAAAAAGGCTGGGGACCCTTGCTGTCAATTCATTATCTCCCTTTATTAAAGGTCACGTTTATTTTTTGCACTCCACAAAGTGCTACAACCATTTTAAATTTTTTCCATCACAGGAATCGAAGACAGTGTTGAATTGATTAAAAATAATATCACATATTTTTTATGTATTTCCCAGGTGGAAGCAGGGTTCAAAATCTACCAAAGAGAAAACTACAGGAAATGGTCCAATCAAAGTAACCCTTTCCTGAAACACAAGCATGTGTTGCTATAAGAGCATTTTTCACATTAGACAAATAGCAGGATTTTCCTCTAGGAAGGTACATACAGGCCAAGAAGAATAGTAAATCTTTAACTTTGTCACTAGGAAAAACAAGCTTATCTAGGATTGACACCTGAAGAAAAAACTTGCTGTTATAAAAAGACATGCAATGCAATCTTAGTCTCAGTACTGCTAATGCACTTCTCGTAAAAATGCATTAGATTTGCAGCCAGACAGCAGTGGCATCAATGACATTTATGTTTTGAACTGTCAGGATCAGAGTTAGCGTTTATAGTAACTTATATTAATTCACCAATATTAACTTCTCAAGTATGTATTCTAATAACCACGTTGATGATCTTCAGGAAGCAGTAACAAACTCAATTTCAATGAAGAAATTCTTATGACTAGAGACCTGAAAATGTTTGGATATTACTTCAGGTGTATTCCTCCCTCCTGAAATTTCTTGACTTCCAGTGGGTTGACACCACATTGAATTTTACCCTGGCTGAGTAGAAGCAAAAAATCTCTGTAAAGCTGAAATATACAATTTGTATTCAGATCATACAATTCAGCTTTTTAAAATAAAGTATACAGTCCCCATAAGTAGGTAGTCAGCAACCCTTCAAAATAGCATGAAAGATAGTTTGTAGTGTATTCTCAGGGTGTTGCAGCCTTAATATTCCAGTTGTTTTCAATGAATAATCCAAGTCACAACTTTTTTGCAAGTCAAAATTGAATATTCCTTCCACTTGTACATTACTAAGTTAGCATTAATAGAAAGTTGGGATATGAACTAAAGTTTTATTGCTACTAATTCTAAAATGAACAAAGTTGTTTAGAAAGTTCCCTCCATCAGAACAGTTCCACCATCTGTTAACCTACACTGAAGTTAAAAATGCAGAGAGGGAGGGGGCTGGAATCTATGAAGTGAAAGCTGCTTGAAATTAGTATCCATTTTTTCTTACTTGTAACAGAATGGAAGCCATATAGAAGTTCAGCCTTTTCTGACCCAGATTTCTATGTTTTGGGTTGTGAGCTTTACAAGGGCTCCTGAACAGTCGAAAGGCAAGTGACAATGGCATTTCATAATTTAAAAGAAAAGGTAGGCATTATCTTTTATTTTGATCCAATCCAGGAACAGCATTAACCAAATATAAGCTGTCATTCACAGGGTAAAAGTGAACCACTGCTGTGTTTTAACATCTTATTTCAGTGTGGTATCAGCTCTCAGTGCTTGTGTGTTGTTGGGGGGCACAGCGCCTGGGAGGCTCCCGAGTACGGCAGCCATTCTGCTTGGAAAGGGGTCTCACAGGGCCCGGGAGGCTCTCGAGTACGGCAGCACATTGCTTGGAAAAGGGCCCCCCAACATCGGGAGGGGGGGGGGGCTGAGTACAGCAATAGACTGCTTGGAAAAAGGCCTCTCACGTGCAACTGACCTTTCCTTCCCAAAGGTGTTTTCGAAGAAAACTGCTGACATTGCAGACTCTCTGGCCCCAATATGTGTACGTGCAAATACTTAATTCTCTACTTTAACCCCCGTGCTCTTTGCTCTCTCCATTGTATTGCGTTCCCCCCACCTGCATGCCCTGTTTGATTTTCCACCTGTAACTGTCAATAAAAGGGCTTGGGAGAAAACAGGATGGCAGAGTTGCCCCCTGCTTCTCTCACTCGCCGAAACGACATGCTGCCTCAGTTACTGTAAGACAACAGTGTGTGATATCAGCTCTTAGTAATTTCTTCCCAGTTGCCGGGATGGTAGTGAAAGATTAGAAAATATCAACACAGTCTGGTTCATTTACCTCAGTCTTCTCAGGAGTCTGTCCTATACATGGAGAAAGTACCTATGAAACAGCTTTTTGTCATTTATTCCGCACTAAGGCTATGGAGAAGAAAAAAGCAAATAATGCTGCTGAAGTGATGTATTTGATAATTCTACAGTTCAAATTATACAGGAATTAATTTTGTATAATACATCTGTGGTACAATAGAATCCAAATGTTCAGCTTTTATTTTTCCACATCTACCTGTTTCTATATGGTATTTTGCACTCGGTACCTGAAAAATAAGCCCCAAACAAAAAATACTTCAGCCAAAAATCCCCTTCCTCCTCCAGCTTTATTGATAGTTTAAAATTACATTTCTATATTCTAGGACTTCAATTGCTTTTACCATCTGACTTTAAAAACTGATTACAAGCAAATGAAACTCAACAGTTGTCTAAGTGATATAGTATACAAAAATAACATCTTGATTTCTGTGAAAATGCATTTCTTTTCAAGTCCTGAATAACTCCAAATTGTGTATGCTCTAAGCAATGATGTTCTGGGTTTTGATTTATTTTGAAGTATTTATTCAACGTTTCCCATTACCTTGATACCTTATATTAGACACTCACTTATTGTATTACCGTTACTTCAATTCTCGATTTCTCCCTCACTCTCATGGCCAGTAACAGGCATGTGTATTGTTTTGTTTATCCACTTAGCTACTTGCTCTAGTTAAGGCCCCATACAGATATTACTTGATGTCATTATACTGCTACTGAGGTCAGACAATCCAAGGCCATTATTGTAATAATAACGTAATACTGTGAAGTTCAGACACTTCCAGTTTCCCTCCTGCATTTGATCACTTCCATGGAACCCAGGGAGGCTTTGCTGGTCTGACTTGACTCGTTCCACTCATCCATCCCTATTCACCAGTGGCACGGAAAGGGGGTTCTTTAACAAAGCATTATACATAACACCTCTACCAAACTAAACATAAACATTTTTGTAGTTAAATGCAGAAAGTCGATTTTTCCACCCCTTTCCTCCTTTTACACGGCAAGTAAAGCTCACTGGCCTGGGAGTAGCCTCTATCTGCCAACCGTTGGCCAGTGAAGAGGATTCAGAGAAAAATAATACAACCATCAATCAGAAAAAGGAGGGGCGACAAAGGAAAACAGTTAAGCTGTAGCCTCAATTGTGCATTCCCGTGCAAGGTGTCCTGACTCGCCACAACGATAGCAGTTGACTTCACTAGTCTTGCTGCAGTTGATGGCTACGTGGCCAGTTTCACCACACCTGAAATTAGACAAAACAGACATTAAATCACATAAGCCAAGTACAACTTAAGAAATGCTGCCTTTCTTTTCTTTTTTAGAAACTGCAGATAAAACTCCTTTCGTGCCATGTTGAGTATTTCCAATCCTAGAACACCACTGAGACTGTTCAGGAAATGCAGGCCATACGCACAAAGAAGCAAGGAACACAGTAAAATTGTTTAGGAAGTTTCTTAAATGAGATTTAACAAGTAGTCACGCACACTAGCCACTGGCAAGGGAAAGACACAAGATTACACACGTCTAAAAAAACAATCTCCTGAGATTAGCTACCTCCCAGATATAAGCAGTCACAATGGCAAAATGCCAGCACTTTCTATCACCTACCATCCTGAACTTTCTACCACTTACTATCCTGATTTTCTCTGAGCTCAAGGAGCATAGACAGTTTTCCTCTTCCATTTTACCCTCATAATTTCATTGTAAATAATCAGAATGAAAAACGTTTAAACAACCTTCAAAACTTTTAAATGTAAAATAATTTTGGAATTATTCATTTAAAAGTTAACTTACAGTAATTAAAGTTCACTTTTGTAGCTGTAATGCAGGTTCTTACCTATAGCATTTAACTTTGGTGCAGTCCTTCTGAATGTGTCCAAATTCCCCACAAGAATAGCACTTCTGCTCATCAGCATGGTCACAGTCACGAGCCAAGTGGCCAGGTTTGCCACAGTTGTAACAGCACTGCTCTCGCTCTCTCTTGGGTTCCTTGCAGTCCTTAGCAATATGGCCACCTCTACCGCAGTTATAGCAGGCTTCCACAATAAGAGAAAGAAAGCAAACAAGACTATAAAACCTTGATAGAGTTAGATACAAGACTATAAACCTTGGTGGAGTTAAATACAATGTGCATTTAACCCACTGACTAATATTGTTAAGTGATTCACTTATATGTTTTGATCTTTCCAAAATTTAGTGATACTTACCATCCTCCTGAAGATCACAATCCTTGGCAAGATGACCAGACTCACCACAGCGGTAACAGATGTCTGGAAGTGATGAAGACATGAACTGGAAGCCTGTTTACAAACAGAAACAGCATTTAGAAATGAAAATACAACATGCACTGAAATATAGCACTTGAATTTAGTCTTTTTTTCTTTAAATGTTGAAAACTGGAAGTTCTTACAACTTATGGGAGATGTTTAAATATTCCACTTTAAAATCCTATATACAATTAAGCATCTTGTGAAGGTAAAAAACTACCTCTACCACGGCTTCGCATTCCACGGCCACGGCCAATTCCAGTGGGGCATTCCCGAGCCCAGTGGCCAGTACGTCCACACTTGAAGCACTCGTTGCTGCTCATAGCTGCAGTTAGGTTTTCTAAGAATGAGATAAGATTAGTTATGGTTTGAAGTGTCTATGTTAAGGTTTCACAAGTTTACACCAATCACCTGTTTTCCCAGCCCCTCATGTTCACTGCCCAAATTCAACCTGGCCTTATTTTTCTTTAGGAATCCACCAACTGATGTAAGTTTCAAATTCAGCATCAACCAACTTAGACGGATCCATGTTTTAAATCATCATGTATGAAGCAAGTTGCGGGAACTGATTTTCAGAATTAAAGGGGTGCCAAACCTTCTTCAGCCATAGCTTTTTACTAATTGTTCACACCCCCTTTCCCATGTCTTTTTGGACACTGGAAGCAAGTCAAATGGAATAAAGTATTTGGGGGAAACCTATGAAATTATTCAAGCGGCCCTTGGTTTGTGAGAATCTCCTCTTGAATCCCAACCATTTGAAACATGTTTGATAAAGACCCAGCTTTTAAATAAATGAGACTACTGATGTCACATGTAGTTTGAACGCAACTGCTACAATATCTCAAGGACAACACATGAATAAATTGTCTCACACACTTCAATTAAGATTTCCAGCCTTTATGACTAAAACCTCTGAATACATCCAAATGCTATTAGAAATAAGTCTTTCACTAGAAACGCAAGTCTTTATGAAATTTATTAGCTATTTCTGCTAGCCAAAGGGTTGAAATTTCTTGAAGGTTTAAAATCAAAATACATAAACCAAGATGCATAAAGTGCATTTAGTACCAGAGAATGGATTAATCTATCAAGTGATTCTTCTACTTACTTAAAATACAACCTTAATGGCTTCCCTCTGACTAGGTAAATGGATTTCCCAGATTTCTCTATGCACAGACATTATTTTCTAATTGTGATTAACAAAGACAAATTTACTATATCAAGGCTATGGTTTCCTGCAATTTAGTGTCAAAACAATAAAATGAAAAGAATGTGCTAGTTCTTTGCATTGATCTACTACATCAGTAGAACACACTGTGAGCTCAATGGGGGGTGGGGGCTGAAATCGTCAGATGGAGCAGTGTGGGCTTCCACCGACAGGAATGCCCTTTCTGAGACACGCCAGGCAGAAGAAAATCCTGCTGCTGTGTGGGCTTGGCTGCCCTCCCCCGGTGCTGGACCTTGCACCAGCATCACAGGGCCATCACCACCACCGCCCTATCAAGGGCAGGCCAGAGGGAGGAGCTGACATTAATTTACAGGGAATATGCATAGGAAAAGAGTATACCAAAAAATACAACCAATTTCTCTGCTGTTACCTTCCTTCGCCCTCTCCATTTCTTATGTTAAGCTCCCTGCTTCACCCATTCCTCCCATCTGTTGCCTTCCAGATTCCCGACACCATTTTTTCCTCATCTCCAAGTGCTCCTGGCTCAAGTTTCTCTTTCCTGGTTGCTGTCTTCTCAAGTTCTTTCTTAAGACATGTTAACAGACAGAATAGTTTTCCCTCTATACTTGTTTTAAAACCTATACATTCAATCACATATATTTCTATTGACACAGGCAAATGCTCATCTACTCACAATTGATGTCAAAGATACTTAAGCCTGCATAACTGGACAACCTTTTAAAGTCTTTCCAAATATTGTGGCTGCATAAAAGGAGCTTGGCAGGTGAATGATGACATCCTCCAACTATAGCCTATTGCCTTTCCATTCCTTTGAACCTTCCAACAGCACTTCCTCATTTGGGCTAATGAAGCAGGGAGCCAATAAACAAACATTTTATTTTAAAGTTGCAAGCCACCATAGGCACTCACAAACAATGGGGGATAAAACTGTTCTTAGTGCATAATATGAAATAGTACATGAATAATATCCACAACAACTACTATTATATAACATTCCAGTGGCAGTCTTGGAAAGCCATTGCATATTACTCTAAGGGGTACATGTTCTCAGACAAAGACATGTTTTGGTTGGCCTTGGTAGCTGTCTATTATTTGTGGTCAGCTCTAATCCTACTGATCCAAAGTCTTTTGATATGGGCAACAGGATTTCATTTATTTCAGATATTCTCAAAATGTCTCCAAAAAACATTAACGCATACAGGGGAAAGGCACAAATGTATCTGTGGACCTCTGAACACAATCTTCCTCTCACTCTTCTTCACATCCAACCCCAAATACCTGAGGTATAAAATACAGCACCAGAAAGGATTATTTCCTAATAGAAGAATTTTTGGACTTCACAACTGATCTCTTTATACTCAGTTGGCTGAGACTTGGTGGCACCTTACGACCCTCAATGTTTATCTATGTAATCATGGCCCATTTCGTCAAATTGACAGTTCTTTCACTTAACTGCTAATATTAAAATTAAAGAATCAGCATTATTGGAGTTAATGAGGTCAGAGATGTTTTATTCAGCTGTCATGACATGTTGTTTCCTTTTGTGAACTGTCAAAGGAACATTACACCAAGTTTTTTTAAAGGCCAGACGCTACAGTAATCTTAAGATTTAACGCAAAAAATATTTTTAAATCCCAGTCAGGACCTAGCAAACTAGCAACAGTCCCTTGGATAAAACAGAATCAAGCATCTCACACAACAGCACAGCATAAACATAATAAAGAAACATTTTAATAGGTGCCTGCCTATGAAACCCGAACACAAAAGTTACCTAGGACATCTGGCAAGTCAAACATGGTAATCACCACCACCGGAAGTAATCAGTTTGGCTTTAATCTGATCTAATCATCCAGACTTATATTGCATCAACACTTATCACCATTCTTTACAAAGGTAGGCTTGGAGTAACCAAGTTACCCACCCATAGATGACAGTTTCAAAAGTGCCAGGAGTCTTCATTGCGACACAACTGGCGGTATAAAATTTCAGGTTTCCTATAGGAAACAACAATGATCATTGTCTTCAACCACCACTAACATACATTCCTTTCTTTCAAATACATGCTGTACTTGCAATATGGAAATGCTTTCCCTGTATTCTCATATTCACTCCCTAACTTTTTTCAAAAACTGCAAAGATGCTTAACTAACACATTCCTCAATTTGAGATTACTACTACCTAAACCAAACTTTTTCTACAAATTACTGTTAGGCTTTCATTATCCACTTTTATTATAATTCGTCCATGTATTTACTAAGTGCTGTCAAATTTCTAAAGGATAAATATTGTACATTACAAAGTGTCCATGAGCGCACCACAAATAGTTTGTCATGGCATAAACTTTGTGGGATGGAACTGCTCTGTCAGATAGGAATTTTGAGTAACTCATAACCAAGATCAATACACACACTCCTAAGTCATGATTCATGGCATTCTAGTTATTCAGATACGACCTTCCCAATGGTAGTCACCAGCCGATAAGGTAAACTTTTCCAACCTGCAAGACCTCATGTAATAATCGACAGAGCACCAATGGTTTCAGCACACATCTAAAGACTTCAACAATTCTACATTTGTTGTTCCTTAAAATAAAAAAAAACTTGTAAATTTTCAGCTTTGTCACAATCTTTCAAATCCTTCTTTATTTAAATACCACATTTGCCAAAAATATGGCAATCACAATGAAGTCCTTACTTCTCCACACTAGAATTTTCACTTTCACCTATGACTTGCCATTGTCTGCACTGCTTAACCTGCCACATCTAGTTTGTTATGCTTTACTTCGGATTCTTGTAACCCTAGCCAACTGCAATACCTTGAATCTTAATGAGAAAACTGGGCTATACTTAAGTTTCAACTTATATTGCAAAAGAACCCTGACAATGCTTTTAAGAATTAAAAAAACGACCACCCACTCCTTAGAGGGCATGTCTTGGGAATAAACGACTGAAGTCAAAAACCTTTCTTCCTAGTAAACACCGATAACATCGCTCTGCACCTCTCCCTCCCTTTCTTCGGGACTACAGCTCTATGATCGCGTAAGACAAACAGCAAACGGTAAAGCAACTCCCAGCATCGTTAAACTCCAAGCCGGAATCACAACTGATCCGCCAAAAAAAAAAAAAACCCCTTTCAAAAAAGGAAGTGAAAGGCGAAGGCAGCAGCGCCCTCAGCCCAGCTCCAGAGTTCCTCTGCCAAGCACGTGGGGAATGCGCGGGCGGGCAGCGGCGCCACTGATCTGGCCAGGAGAGCCGCCGCCTCCTCCCCCACCCCAGTCCCTACTAAAGTACAAAACGACACCGCACGCAGTTTTTTTACTCTGACAGTAAAGAGTAAGTAACAAACAAGCCACCTTGCAGGGCCTGCTTCCCCCTCAACAGTGGGCGGGAAAACCGAGGCCTCTCCTGGCCTTCCCCACTGCGATTTCACCATCACCATAACCCCTTCCTAGTCCCCAAAATACGATTTTCAGGACGCCTCCAAGGAGGGAACAAGGGAGGGGAGGAGAAACGAGGAGCTCCCCCTCCCATCTCCGCCACCTGCGCCCTCTCACCGGGGGGGGGGGGGAGAGGAGGGGACGCAGCGGCTACCTTTCAGACCCTTTTTCCCGGCCTCCGATGGACGAGGCAGAAAATATTTTTTTCCCGCGCAGTAGGCCGCAGCAAGGCAGCGCCCTCCTCCTGTAGCTCGCCTCCGTCAGAGAGCGCCTTCCACCCCGTAAGTCTTCTTCCCCGCGCTCGGCCTTCTTGCTCGTCCTCCGCTCCTTACCTCTCTCGGTTCCGCCGAGGCCGGGACTCTCCTCTCGCCCTTCTCCTCCCTACCTACGTACGCAAGCACGCGGGCGCGCGCGAGACTTGAGACTGGCCTCTCACGCGTCACTCCTGCTACCGTTGAGTCCCTGCTGGCTGCGCCACACGCGGTTTGCACACGACCCCGAGCGCCCTCCCTGCCGATCTGCGCACGGCTCCCTACTCGGATGTCGCGGCCAATGGTAGGCCGCCGGCTCTTCCGCGTGACCTGTCGACGACAGAATGGAAAGGGCCAATCAACACCGCGGAAAGGGGGGAGGAGTCCGCCTACCGGAATCTCTGGCGTTTTTCCGGCCGCTCTTGAACAAGGAAGAGGGGCTTTACGAGGAAAGTGGGAGGAGTTAAGAGGGAAAGAGAGAGCGCCAAGGCTGATCTTCCTGCTCGCTTTCTTTCGTCACGTCCAGACTTCCCTCAAGGGAGGGGCGCTTTCGCTCTGGCGCGTGCGCAATACTGCCTCCTCCCTCGGTGTGTTGACGCAGCTGGACTGGGCGAGGCGCGCTGCTGAGAGGGGTGGTGTTGTCGAAAGCCCGTCTGTCAGTGGGTTGAAGCCTCCCACAGCTTACTGAAAAATAGAAGCCGGCGTGTTGACTTCTGCGAGGTGTCCTACATTTTGAATATAGTTGCATGTCCTGAATTTAAGCCCTGTTGAATGTAGCCAGCCATGCACCGTTGCACAATGTAACATTATTGATTTGTTTGTAAACGTAATGCGAGGTCCCTAGACGAGGAAGTTTCCCGTGTCTCGGCAGCCTGGTGTTTTGTTTTGTTTTTGGTGCACAGTGTGCACTTCTTAAACTGGTACCCGTATTTACTCGAAAGGATGGCGACACATGATAAAGCAACCCCCTACAATGTTATACAAGAAAAAATGTTTTTGCAGGACATAAGTATGTGAATATAACACTTTTTTTGGTTGACATACTGGGGGCGGGGGAAGTAGTCTTACACTTGTAAAATTTACTTTTCGGGTAACTCCATGCTACTTTCCTCACACACAACTTCATGCAGAAATCTCACAACAGTTAACCCTGAACGAGTTCGTGTGTTGTTGTTTTTTGTAATGTAGTAGTTCTAACTAATATTATTCTAATTTTTTTTGTAATTTAGTAGTTCTAACTAATATTATGGAGCTACACCCTATTCTTCCTTGGCCATTTTGCTCATGCAGAGGCACCCTCAAATTTTGCTCCCAGAGCTCCTTCCCAGCCTCAATCCATCTGCAGAAGATTCATGGCCTTAGCCAGTTTGAGAACTGTTACCCATGTTCTTTACTTCAGTTTTGGGGGAGGTATGTGTATGAAATTATTAGCGTTTGTCTATTTGGGTAGTGCCATACTTAAAGTGAAATCTTGAATGGAGCCACAATTATTTTGCATTTATTTGTTTTTTGACTGAGACCAGTCAACTTAAATCAACTGGCAAGCTAATTTCAAAAACAATTTAGGAAACCTCGTGGGTAATTGGCTTTAGCAAAGATGAAGGGAAGAATGTTGTAAGCTGCTGGATCCTTACTGTAAAGGAAGATATTTGAAAAGCAATCTCCTTGAATATATATATAGGCCCGTATAAGGATAGCATACAATTTTAGGAAGTGAGTCATGTAGATAACTTTTAGACAGGGTGGAAATGCTATCATGAGCAAGTTTACTCAGATAGAATAACAATAACTTGGTTACTTGAAATTTGTATGCATTTAAATAAACTAGTGAAGACCATTAGCTCGGCAAAGGAGTTCTGTGGTGCCTTGCATACTTTTATATGCTAAAAATAGCCACGTTCTCATTTTAGCAGCATGAGAAGCCACAAGCAGAGGGGTTAGAAGCGGAATCATTAAAAAGTGTATATGGCTTGAGGTTAAAAAAAGTAGAGCTGAGAATAGACTGAAAGCTACAGACATGTCAAAGATTCTGTTACTTCTTGAACGCTACAACTTTGTTCTTATATATTTACTTCTAAAACATTAGCAGCATGCTGGTTCCTTCTGTTCAAATGCAGAAACAAATTAGGAGAAGGTCCCATTTATATTACCGCATTAGTATGGTTGTTTCTGAAAAACTACTCCCTTGTATCTGAGGCTCCCTTGTATCTGGAACGCTCTTCCTCCAGCTGTCCACCCTGCGGGACCTTGGTGAGTTCCGCAGGGCCTGTAAGACGGAGCTGTTCCGCCGGGCCTTTGGAGGTACCGGCCGCTGATCTGGTGCCCCCCCGTTTGGCCCTCGCCCGACCCCAACATCTGGGTCATCGGACATCTAACGAGGCCACCATGCCTCCCTCTAGGGGGAGGGAGGAGAGGGAATTTTAAAATTAGGATGCTGGACCCACTTATATTCTTATTTGATAATTATTATCCAACTGTTGCTGCTTTTAATGTTTTAATTATTCTGTATTATTGCTTTATCTGCTGTACACCGCCCAGAGCCCTCCGGGGATGGGGCGGTATAAAAGCCTAATAAATAAATAAATAAATAAATAAATAAATAAATAAATATATTGCAGTGATAACATGCACATGTTTCGATCACATACACCGCTCCAGTTATATTATTTCGTTTATCAAGCACATTTTTATCTTGCACTTCTACGATGAGTTCAGATAAACATAACATATTTTTCTTCTTCCATTTCCTCTCATAACAACCTTGTAAGGTGGGTCAGGTTGAGACAAAGTGACTAGTCCAGGCCTTGATCAAATTTTCTTTGGCTGGATCCAGCCCCCAAATTCAGAAACCGAACTAACTTTTTAACCTTTGGGTTTTATATTCTAATGAACATATCTTCTAGTTATTGCTACCACATGAAACCTAATCTTAAACTCTTTGCTGCTTTCTTGTAATTTTATTAAAATACTTTTTAAAATGTTGTATATAAATAAATATGATGCAACTCTGGTTGTCTTGTCATGACCATAACATCAAAGGAACACACTAGCTAATCTGAAGCAGCCAATGAGATACCAATACCTTATTCTGTAGTAATTGGGGACCCCTGCTAACCTAACCTTTCTCCAATTTCATTGTTTTAGAAGTTCAGTATAGAAAGCAACTGTAATGCATGGTGCTTTTTGTTTGAAAAAAGTCAGTACTCATATATAAGGTATAGGATGCAAGCTGTGAGACTTTTGTGTAGTTCACTTCAAGAAAAGTTTACACATCTTTAATGAGATGCAAGTTTGCATAGGGATAAACTAGGAAGTGAAGAGCAAGGATGGAATGTGGGGCAGACTGTGCCGCTTCCTTGCGCAGTATTTGTAGCAGGGTCAATGAAAAAAACCCCAGTGATCTGGTTTCTGTGTGATGAACTAGAGCTATTGCCTGCTTGGCTGTTCGGCAGCTATCTTGATTTGAAGGGTAGGTTTGTGTTCTCTTACTATTCATACTATGAACACACCCATCTGTGGAATTTCCTAAATCTGTATTCAGTGGGTGAATGCCCATTTTCAAACGCTAGAAACAGGCATAACCCAGTTATTTTGTAATGGCTATTTTACAGCTCTGAGTGCAGTGACTGCTTGTTTCTCATGAACAACATTTTTGCTTTGCACAGCAGGATGGTGGCAGTTTGCTTGACATTTTTCTGCTGAGTAAGTTTGACTCTTAAAAAAAATTAAAGTGAGTTAGGAATTGTTAGTTTGGTGAAGATGCAGAGAATTCTCTTTTGCAGTGCTATAACTACACTCACAGAACTCAAGTTCTCAGGGTTCATAAGAAGAAAAGATTACTTTAACCCAACTAAAATGATGTTTGATTATTCTGTTCCTGCCTACAAATGCAAATATAGAATTTGTGGGGCATTTGCAACAAAGAAGCGATGGATTGATTGCTTAGCTCTTTTTTCCTGCAATATCTGTTCTAGCTTGTTTGGAGTGCGGGTATTTGGTAACTTTCCCCAGCTCCAGGACCATAATTAATCTTAGATCTCTCTAACTCATTTCAGTCCACTCTAAAAAGCTACAGAAGGGAGTATCTGGGCTGAGATAATCAGGGGAGGTTATGTCATCAGGGGTCCTCTTGTGACTGGAAATGAATATTCATTCAGCAGGGCTACTGTATCGTGTTGAGGGCACATTCTTCTTTGGCTGTGGAGCTGAAAATGTGCTGCTGTGGCAAGCAAGCTGACAGCATGAGAACAGAAAGAAAAATTCCTGGAAGTTTCTTGTAGGTAGACCTGGCTATTGTCAGAGAATGGGATCCCCATCTCGGCAGCACCAGCATCACCCTTTAGGCTGGCACGCGGGCAGGGATACCTGTGAATAAGCACTTCCCCTGCTATGCCACGGTGGTATGCACCACTAATCTGGTCACGTGGGGGTGCAAAATCGCCCCCCCCCATGTGACCAGGAAGACGGCAAGGCAGCAGAAAGTCCTGCTGCCTTGTCTTCAAGCACCCTCAACCCCACCCATATCATCATTGACATGGGCAGGGTCGAGGGTGCCTGGTCGCTGCTGCCCCCCCCTGCCGCCGCCTCCCTTGCTCCTGGCTCCCAGCCAGCAGCCGGCAGTCCCTTCTGCCCTCCCCTCTGGGGAGGCCAGAAGAGACTGCCGTCCCCAGCCTCCGAGAGCTGTTTTTATAAGCACTGAGGCTGGGGGTAGAGCTTGGAAAGGCATGGCCACACCCCCAGGATTCTCCACCCTGCAATTAAAGCCATTCCTGATGAGAAACCTGTCAAAATACTCTTTTCCCGTTTACTATGTGACAAATGTCTGCAAAGTTTCAGGAAAGATCATCCTTTCCCATAACAGGAATAAGAATTTATATAAGTCCTGATCTATCTGTGCTTGCTCCTTAGTTAGTGGGTATAGTTGTCAGTCTGTGGTACAGTTCATGGGGCGTGCACAGCCTTTTTTTTTACACAGATGTTCAAAGTCATATACACTGAATGCACTGCAGAGGGATGCATGGTCTCAGCTGGTCCTGCTCCTGGATCTGAACATTTGTACTGAGTCCTTCACTCATGCAAGTCTTCACACATAGGCTTGTATGAGTGATCGAGGTCTGCTCAGTGCAATAGCCCCATTCCCCTCTATGTGTTCACAGTGTACATGATATTGAATGCCTGAATAGGCTTACTGAACATAATAACCAGGGCAATGAAATTAGCTGCATTATTCTCTCTTCCTCAGGCAACTAGAGTGAAAGTTTGGCAAGTGAACAACATCATGCCACAACAAGTAATTTTGAAATGCTGATTGCAATATACATTCCAAACTAGAGCTGTAATTTTAACTTCACAGCTCTTGTTGGTAGAAATATCACAACCAACCATGTTCACCAAGCTGATAAGCCTAGTAGTTTGTATGCTTGGCTGTGTTCAAGTTCACTCCCTCTCTTTCCCCCCCATTTATGTGGTACACTGTAAATCACTAGATAAAATACTTGTTAATGATGATTTGGAAAGAGGATACTTGAAAACTGGAACTACAATTAAATTATATGAATGTTAGATTGTCATTAGATTTACCAATGTGTGCTGCTATGTATGATGAATGGAAATTTAGGAAGAGCTAAATTTTAGGAAGAGCTCCCAAAGGCACCTGGTGGGCCACTGCGAGTAGCAGAGAGCTGGACTAGATGGACTTTGGTCTGATCCAGCTGGCTTGTTCTTATGTTCTTAAGATAATCCAGTTTCCACAAAAACAGGGTTGAGAAGCTGAGACATGGAGGGGGAGGCATGGAAGTGACGCTCAGTAGCTGTAGGAGTTGCTGGAAACTCTGTGGTACTGATAGAACTACCTATTATCATTTTGAGACTGTACCCAGACCTAACTTACTAAGAGAAATGGTGGGGAGGCGGTGACTTCATGATGATGTCACTTCCAGTGCAACCTAGAAGTGCCAGCAGTACAGAGTTTCTGGGCAAGTGCTAGAGGGTTTTTTGGGTCATACTGGAGGTGACATTATAGCATCTCAACAAAGATCACACACACACACACACACACACAATTTGCCAGTCTGCATCCATCCATCAAATAGTTGAGAGTCAGCAGCGTAAAAAAGAATTACTAGTAATTTGCTCACCTTTAGCAGGTACCTGGTAAGCCTTTTAGCGGTGCAGAGACCAACTGAGGTTTTGAAAATTTCCTTTGTTGGATCTCCTGTGTTTCATTGCAATTGCAACAATTAGTGGGAGGCCTCCTGCCATAGCAGGAGGGTTGGCAACCATTTCTACAACCAGGGTTGCCAGCCGAGGCCAAACCTCTTGAAAGCTCATACATTGAAAATCTGGGGGCGTTAGATCTAAATCTAGCTGTAGCAACAACTGGATTTGCATTACTCCTGGACTGTGGGGATTGGTGAATAGGTGCCACAAACAGTTTTTTGTTCGTAAGTAGCAGACATTTGGTTCTCTCACTTTGGATCAGGACCACTGTGAGAGTTAAAGAGGTTCAGCCCATGCCATTTTCCAGATTAAGCAGTCACCAGAGCTATTCCTTGCTCCTTTAGGGAGTTCCCTGTGCCTTGCTTGTATATTTTTCCTCAACAGAGCAAATGGAAACTCAGGAAATAGGGACTGAGTTTTGGGGTTTGGGAAAAGCTTAAAAACCCCTCCCAGATACATAGTGGTCTAACTAAAACCAAGCTTCCCTCCCTGCTTCTTTTTTACCCATAAAGATATCTAAGGATCTATTGTAGTGCAAATGGCAGCAGCCTTTCCCAGAAAATATAGTATAATCTATATTTTAGACACAGCATAATCCAGTTAATAATTGTACAGTGCTAGAAAGTAGAGTGGTGTAGTGATTGAACTATATGGCTTAGGTGCAGGAAATGTGGGTTAAAATCTCCAGTTAGATAAGCAGGGAGCTTTGAGCAAGTCTCTTTCTCACACCCTAGCCTGTCTCACGGGACTGTTGTTGTAATATATGTTTAATCACTACACCACTCTTCTTGAGTTCCCTAGAAGAATATCTTCTTCATAAATACGACCAAATTAAGCCCAGTCATTCCTTGAGCAATTAATATATATAGGCCACCTGTCCCAACTGACTTTTTAGAGAGTGAGTGCAGTGCAGTGGAAGATGAACACCAGAAGCAGAAATAGGATTGGCTTGAAACCAGATCTCATGGAATGCCACCCCTCCTATCCCTTATGCCAGGGAAAACTTCTGAGGTGGCCCGTGTACTTTCTGTATTTCATACTACACTCAACCCCAGTCACATCATTGCCATGTTGTTCAGCCTTGTCATTGTTCAAATATAGAATGGTGACAGCGCTGTAAGCTGTTGCTCTTGGAAGCACAACGATCATTGTTGCTCATGCCAAAGTCTTCAACTTCCTAGCATCTAGTACAGGGGTCTGCAATCTGCGGCTCTCCAGATGTTCATGGACTACAAATCCCATCAGCCCCTGCCCCCATGTCCAATTGGCCATGCTGGCAGGGACTGATGGGAATTGTAGTCCATGAATCTCTGTCGAGCTGCAGGTTGCAGACCCTTGATCTAGTAGAAAGCCTGCTGGTGTTTCCCTGACTCGAGATTCCTGCCAGGAAGGTGACTTTTAGATTTTTGTATGATTTCCAAGAAACTGGCATATATGGAAACAGTGCAGCAAATACTGATATTAGACAGTAGTTTTTGCTGAGTTGATTACCTCACATTATAATTGAACACTGAAGCATAGACTCTGAAAAGATGTGCAAGATATCCTTGAAGCAACAGCAGCATTTTTGTCAATAAAGCTCAAGCAGTAATCTCTTTGTAGACTCCACTGGAAGCATCTGTATCTCCAGTTGCATATGTTCAAATATAAGAATTACTTGTTTGATTTGAAATAAGATAAGAAGAAATCAGCCTTCAGTAATCCAACTAAAAGTTGTCATTTGTTTTGTGGAGAAGCACTGTAGCAGAAGGGATGGGATGTCAAAACAGAAAAACAAGGTCGTTTTTTTTCTCTTGCAACCTCTTTAAACACTTAAAAAGATGCGGTTAAAAGGAAGAAACCATGGTAAGAGGCAGTTGCCATCTTTTCAAGACAAAAATTAATATATGTCAGATGTACAGCACTATGGGGTGGGGACAGAGGGCACCCAAGCAGACCATATGGTCTGTGGTCATGCAGTCTAGCAAAAATATATTTGATGTGACATGTATCAATTGAATAAATAATTATCTTTAAAAGCACTACCACCACTTGCTACTGGAGCTCATTTCATGTCTACCCCTCCTGCACTTCTTATTTCTTAGAAGCATCTTCATTATGAACTGTGAGTGGAAGCAGATTTGTAAACTACTGTTTACAACTACTGTTGATGTTCATATCAGAGCACATGGGATGTGAACCACAGTTGATTTGTACACTAATTACGTGAAAGGAGGTGACAGAAAAAGAAGTAGAAGTCCACTGCCAAGGCAATTAGGCAGCATTTCATCTATACCAGTCTGAAGTTGCCAACCTCCAGTTGGGCCTGATTTCCCTGGGACAGGTTTCTCTGCAAAAAATGTCTGCTTTGGAAGGTGGACTTGATATCATCATACCTTGCTGAAGTTCCTTCCCTCCGCAAACTTGGCTCTACCCTTAAATTTCTAGGAATTTCAAGCCTGAAGTTGCCAACCTTAAGTCTGGGCCAGAAGGTTCTACTTCCTGTTTGGTTATGGTAAAGAAATCAAATGTTTTGCAGTGACATATATCCTAAGTCATACAAGCAAAGTTTCACTAAACAAAGGCAACTTCCCTGCTTATGCACTGTCATTGCAGCCTTTTGTGCTAATGTAGGTCAGTGGATCAGAAAGCATAGTGTGGGCAGCAAATTTGAAATCTGCAGCAGGAATGGAAATCCACAAAAACCTCTGCCTTTCCTATGCATACGGAAAAATGGTTCTGTCCAAAAAAGTGCTACTGTGTCAATGGAAAGGCACCTTAGGATGTAATGAAAATAAAGGAAAATAGTGTTTAATAGCATCAGGTATTTTCTCTGCAGAAAAACATTTCTATATACTTCCTCTTTGGAAACTTCTCTGGCAAGAAATGCCAACTCATTTCAGTCCACTATACATTAAAATGGAGCTTTAGCCCCTAAATTCATAAATGTTTGTGGCAATGTGTTAGTGTTCTGTTGAGTCCTGTGGTAAAGGAAAATATCCCAACACTTTTCACCCTCAAATAGGGAAAAAGTTGGAAGAAGACACTAAATCTTTGCATCTTCCATATACCCACCAAGACATCAGAAGTGGAACTGAGAAATTGTCATTTGATACTCTCCTCTGAGGCACTGCAGTTAGCAGTTTGAGAGCCATTTCTGACTTGACTCTTTCATTATAAAATTTCTTCCCTATTCAGATTCACTTTGAACCATCCTTGCTATCTTTTAGGTGTGAAACAAAAGCTTTCCAGTTTGCTTACGCTTTTAACAGCCACTATTAATAGCACTTTGCTTTTATTAATTATTCAATTGCTCCTTTTGTTTATTGTTTTCAAGTTTTAATTGTTTTTATGACCTTGTAAGTTTAGAAGGATGTTAATAAAATGTTGAAGAAAATAAATAAAACAGAAGCCAGTGGTTTTATATCTACAAGCAGATCAGGATCCCCAAAATATATTTGGTTTGGATTGAATTCATGTTTTTATCTGATGCCTTCATTGTTAATCTAAGACAATTTCATAGGCATCTTGAACGGCTTTGGGTAAGTCTTTCTCTATGAGAGTAAACTACCCATTCAGTTATTTTGATGAAAATCAAATGATAGCGGGTACGAATTCATAAACTATCCAATAATTTGGGATAGAGGAAAACATTACATAAATTGGTTACTTGCTTTACAGCTGTGATTCTTGGGAAGACTGTAGACAAGTGCATCAGAAGCCAAATCACATATCACTAAACACAAGAAAGTTTCAGAGAACAGCACATTCTGAGACCTTTCTGGCACAGAAAATTGCTCTAATTCTTCAAGGTCACTAACTTCTGGGAAAGTTGATTTTTAACAACAGATAGTATTTAGTAGCCACTAGAGGGAGCTAACTACATGTTGTGAATGCCTTCAATATTGTCTAATATCTCCAAGATTTTGTGGAGAAGAGAATAAAGGGAAGGAAAAGAAATTGAGAAAGTTCAAGAATAGTGGGTTAGATTTTTTTTTTTTTTAAAAAAGCAATTTCCTTCCTGGGCATTATGACCTGGTTTCTCAGCAAACTCATTCTGGTCCTGCTTTCTGAGTTAAGTTTACCTTTCTTTTGAGCAAATATTTAGGAAAAGGAGAATGTTGAGGCTTACAAGGAAGCAGAAATAAGATTTGTAAAACAGTTACTCTAAGCAGCACTCTGTGTGAAAGAAGCATGAATAAAATGCTGAGATCCAGAGAGAAAATTTGGCAGACTAGAAAGAGATTGTGGGATACCAACAGTATAATCTACGCAGCAAGAAACCTTTGAATGGTTTTAATGGCACATTCCTCATTATGTTGTCCTGTGTTGTCCTGCACACTGGCTATCTATTGGACCATCTGCCAATCCCCTCCCTTCCCAGGGTTCGATCACTGGGGTTGGGTGCCAGATGTCTTCTATTATTAATCAAATTATTTATTGAAGGCTACTACTGCTGCCGTAGTTTTATAGTTTTAAGGCTTTGTATTTTAACTGGGGTTATTCGATTTGTTTTATTGTATTGTTGTTTGTTGTGCACCGCCCTGAGCCCTTTGGGGGTAGGGTGGCTTACCAAATCACATCAAATCAATCAATCAATCAATCAATCAATCAATAATATCCATTGCAGTAGTCAGTCCTCAAGATTACAGAGGCACTTGTTAGGCCTGAATCTGAAAGAATGCACCAAACGAAGTTGGTGAGGAAAATTCCTAGCCAGCACTCCGGACTGAATGTTCTGTGGATCCATAGAATATGCTTAAAGGGCAAACTACACATATGGAAAAGGTCTGTGAGTAGGGTCATTGTAAAGCTAACTGGCAATTCCACAGGCTGCATTGCTCATTGGAGAATGATTTTGAGTTCAGTAGTTAGCTCTGGGTTGCTAATAGGGTTGCCAACCCCCAGGTGATGGCTGGAGAGTTCCTGGATTGTAACTGTTCTCCAGGCAAAAAGATCAGCTCCCCTGGAAAAAAATAACCATTTTGGAAAGTGGATTCCATGGCGTCATACCTCAATGAAGCCCCTTCCTTCCAACAAACTTTGCCCTCCTCAGGATCCCCCAAAATCTAAGGAGATAGCAATTCCAATTGGTAAATTCTTGGAAATTTGGCAATAGAGCATGGGAAAGGTGGGGTTTGGGGAGGGGCAGTACAATAGTGGAGTATAATGCCAAATAGCAGCATACATAAAAGAAATAAACTTTGCTGCATTATGTGTGTTGAGAGCTCTACTAACCTAATATTCCTGCAAAGGGCATATCAAGGGTTGGAGAGGTTTTGGAAGCTAAGTCCCACAACATGCCCAGTGACACCCAGTCCTACTGTAGTAACAATGGAGATAAAATAATTTGTTTACAGCTTGAAGAAAATTCTAGGCAGTAATAACTAGGCGTTACATCATATGTTCTATCTGTAACAACTATGTGAAAGCAGTAATGGGATTTCCTCTCATTTCTAAATGTAGGTGTTCTTGCCCATCTTCTCCTTTGAAAGCTGAATGTGCAACTGTTTCCTGTCAACATTCAGACCTCTTTGTCAACTTCTAGGCCACTTTATATTTGAGTTATTGCCTTCATCCGGAGTTATGATCTGCCCTCCTTTACTGAAATTCCATCTTTTAAAGGCAGGAATGCTAAGTGGAGCTCCTGTTTTCTCTATCGCAACCAAGTTTACACATCTTTGATACTTCCTGACACATACGTGGGACTTGTAATCCAAGGAGTCAGCGAGGAAGCCAGGAATAACACAAATGATTTCAAAATCTCAAGTTCTCTTAAGTAAGAGAACTTTCAGACCAGGTGCTTGGGAGCAACAGCCGCAGAAGGCCATTGCTTTCACATCCTTCATGTGAGCTCTCAAAGGCACCTGGTGGGCCACTGCGAGTAGCAGAGAGCTGGACTAGATGGACTCTGGTCTGATCCAGCTGGCTTGTTCTTATGTTCTTAAGGAGAAGAGGTGATCTCCCCCATTCTTATTTTTTCCTGTCAGGCTTTCACAGGCCTTTTTTATATCTTACCCATCTTCCTTCGATCACCTCCCAACAAGCTGTGTGAGGTAGTTTCATTACAGCCTTATCTTATTCCACCATCAAAATATAGTCTTCTAGAGGACTGAGTCTCTGTCTGCTGAGTTGGCAGTTTTGGGGCATCTGCAAGATGATCACATTGTAGTAGGCAGGTTCACTTAACCTTCTTGACCTGATGAGGTTGATTTGGCAAAGCCATAATGAGTCATTGTTGTATTAGTAATGTGCCAGTCACAGTTCAAAAGTGCAGTATTGGCATCCAGTAGTTAACAGAGGGGCAAATCTCTTCCTGCCTCTTTTGAGCTCTGTTGGAGGCATTAGTCCCTTCCCAAGAGTGGCAATTAAAATTGTTTGCACAAAAGGCCTCCAGATATTAAGGAAACTCAGCCAAAATGGAAGTGCCAAACTGCCTTTCAGAGAAGGTGAGAGAGACAGCAATATGGTAACCATTCTTGAACATGCTTTTCTGTGCCTTTGATGTCTGCCAAGTTAGCAGGTCACCACCTCAGGGGAAATCTTCACATTCTGGGTTGCAAAAGCCAAGGTTTGATTATTAATTGCTCTTTGGGAAACAATACCATTCAATTTTTTTCTGGAGCACAGCAGTGTCAGTAGAGAACAATAGTGCATGTTTTAGTTTGGTGGCATTCTGAAAGCTTCACCCCTTCCCCAGCAGCTTGTGCCCAACTTGAGGACTACACAGTGGTTTTAAGACATGGTTCCTTTTTGATTGAGAGCTGGTAGAAAACTGGATCAAGTGTAACATGCCCCTTCAGCATTGCCTCACCAAATGAGTCAGCAGCTGACATTTGGCCCTATGACAGGCAGGCTGAAGAAGCAGAACAGTATTCAAAGGAACATGACTTGTTTTACTTTGTATGCAAATGCATGGTTACATAAGGGAGAGAAAGAGAGAGGAAGACATTAGGTAAGAGCTGCTGAGAGTTTAGATTCTTTTTGTAAATAGTCAAAAATGTGAAAGGAACATGGATGAATCACTCAGACTTGTTCTAAGCCATAGCAGTGTTACACAGTTGCAGTTAAGCCTCCCCCCCTTTTTTTTAAATGCCTAACTTGTGCCTTTAAAGAAAACTACCATTCACTTGATCTCCCTAGCATATAGTGTCAGATAAACTGAAATAGTACTGAACGTGGCATCATCAAATGAGCGTTCTTTGGAAAAGTTTCCTCTAGAACTAAGGGCCTTGCCTAGTTTAAAGCCTAATTTTATTCTTTTTGTGCTACACTTTTCCTGGCCTGGTGCCACTAAACCCAAATACCATTTGAATAATACTATTGCCCAATAAAGATAGGCCTTTTGTTCACTTATTTTGAAAAAAACAACAATCAAGGGACCTATGTATTCCAGTACTGACCAAGAGGAGCTCACGTCACTGCAAGAATAAATTGCCACACTCTACACTATTCTTCAATTCACAATGGATACGCTAGCTCTACTAGAGCAGTGGAAAGCTGTGTGAAGAAGTGTGTGTGCAGCCCCTAGATTCCAGTCTGGCATCTTCTGTCAAATCTAAGGATAAGGTTGAGACTTTTCTCCACCTGAGCACTCAGAAACAACAGTTTGTTAGGATAGACCAGGGTTGGCAAAGAAACAGAGTTGGATTTATATCTCGCTTTTCTCTACTGCAAGGAGTCTCAAAGCAGCTTACAACTCCTTCCCTTCCCCTCCCCACAACAGATCACACCTTTACTTGCTACCTGCCCTGATTCTGGACTGTTTGACTATGCCTCACTTGTTGACTGCCTTGACTTCGGTCTGCCTTGATAGCACCTGCTAGCAGCACACACACCTTGCAGAGTAGGTGGAACTGAAAGAGTTCTGAAAGAATGGTGACTAGCTCAAGGTCACTCAGCAGGCTTCATGTGTAGGAGCAGGAAAACAAATCCCGTTCACCGGATAAGACACCATCGCTCATGTGAAGGAGTGGGAAATCAAACCCAGTTCTCCAGATGAGAGTCCACTTTTAACCACTATACCATACTGGCTGTCAAAGCTGGCTCATACACAACAGATCGTACATGGAGTACGGAAGAAAATGAGAAAAAAAAATTGGACTACATAAGCCAAAGACTCAACTAACCTGGATAACACAAGGTATTTAGATCTTATTTAAACTTCAAAACTCCAGTTTGAATGTAGGAAGTTGTAAGTCTGGGCATTAATACACACAGACAAGCCTCATGTGTTATCATTTGTAACAATGCATTTTAAATTTATGATTATTTTTTTAAAAAAAGGATAGAACAGAGTTCTCCAGTGTGGTATTCATGAATGCCATGGTGTCTACGGACATCTTTTCTGGCACAAGCCTGCTGTTTTTAGCCAGATGGGGCTTTTGCCCAGCAGGGATTCTGATTGGTCATTGGAGATCTGATTGGCTATGCAGATTTTTTTTTAAAGTTGTTTCAGGAGCAGCTGCTGCCACAGGCCAAGTATTTTCACTATATGACTGAAAAGAAGCTGTGTGTATGTAAGAAAATGTTTTTAACAATATGTTTACTTTAAAAGGCATGCTGTTAAACAGAGGATTTGCCTGAAATATTCAGTTTACTATCAAAGTTATGCATGGTTTTGTTCCTTAACATTTTTTGGTTGACAAATGAGCAGTAACTGCATCTTTATTTCATTATTAAAAACAATGAAAAATAAAGAAATTATAGGAGTGCGTTTTTGTTGGGTCAGAGTTTGAACAAGGCCTGCTGTTCATTAGTTGCTATGACTGCTTTGGCAAAAGCAGTCATAGCATATGGGGACCGCATTACCCCATATGTCCCTACTCGTTTACTGGTAGTTCCTGGCCCCCTCAATTTACTGGTGGATCCTGGCCCTTCAATGATGCGGCTGGCCTCCACTTGGCCCAGGGCCTTTTCAGCCTTGGCCCCTGCCTGGTGGAACACTCCCTCCAGCTGTCCGGGCCCTGCGGGATCTTGGTGAATTCCGCAGGGCCTGTAAGACTGAGTTGTTCCACCGGGCTTTTGGAGTGCCCAGCAGCTGATTAGGTGCCCCTTCTACAATATTCCTCCGGTTTTTGGAGTCCCCCTGTCATCTAGGGGACCCACTTTTGTTATTGTCTTGTTCCCCCTTTTGGGGGGAGGGTTTAATCTGGGGTATTGCTGACGCCATTTTACTGAATTACTGCTGCATTTTAAATATTTAAACTTTTAAACTTACATTTTAATTTAATGGGGTTTTGTTTATATACTGTATGTGGAATCCATGTTGTACACCGCCCAGAGCCCTTTGGGGATTGGGCGGTATAGAAATCCCATAAATAAATAAATAAAAGCAAACACTAAACCAAGATTTTACCATTGTCTGTGTCCACAAAGTTTTCAGAGTAACTTTTTTCTACAAAGGGTAAATTGGTTTTCAGATCTTATCAACTAAAAGAGAATGTCTGCCTTGCAATAAAGCAGATATAAGGAGCAATCCTAAACTGGTCTACTTCAGAAGTAAATGTGCAAGCAAGTAGGTATGAATGGAGACCAGAAAGAATGATGAGCTCTTTTTATTAGCAAGTTGTAATGTCTCCCAACTCAGTCAAGATGCAATAACAACATTATTGCAGAAGAAAGCAAATATGCATTTTATCTGGATCAACTAGATTCCCTAGCCCACATTGGTTTAATATGTTTCCAAAACAATACTGCACAAAATCAATATATCACTCCTTGGATAAAACAGCTAATGACACTTTCTGAGAATTAGATATTGTGTTATCTGCTATCAAGTAAATTGGTGAACTGTGTGGGAGATTTGGCAACATTTCTGTTCATAGTGCCAAGAAGGAATTAATTTTCATGTTTTAAAGTGTGAAATGGTGAATGAATAACTAATAGATGTTAAATCTTCAGAAAGTAAGGATGGGAGACCATGAGCAAAAAAAGGGTGCCTAATCCATCTAAATCTGACATTCTCTGGACCCATTTCATCTGCTCAGACAGGAGGTGAAATCTGACAGGAAGAGGAGAATAAAAGAGTGTGTTCTGAACCCCTCACTGTTTCATTTGGGTATATTCCACTAAGAACTGCATAAAGGGATACCACTGCTTTTTGGAGTCGCCAGAGCTTTCTGCCGCAGTGAACTGTGGCACCTAAATGCTTATGTCACAATAAACTCATTAGTCCTAAAGCTGCCGTATGACTCCTTGTTGTTTTGATCAGAGCCTTGTGACACTAGAAGTAATTATACTAGCCTACATCTGTGGCAACCTCTTTGTATGTATAGCAAACGAAGGGTACAGTCCTCTAAGCGTAAGTTATCAGGTTGCACTGCACACAGAGAATGAAGATAGAAGAGATGGATGCAGAAATGGTCATTGACAGTGTCCACTCACTCCCCTTCTGCTACAGTCTATCCTTGTAGCCATAGGTCAATTCCCCACTCACAATTAGATGCGTGCTCGTCACTCCAAATATCCAGGGTTCCTGCAGAACTCCCGACTACACCAGCGCCAAATGCACATTCACCTCATTTCTGTCACTCCCCGCCCCCTCCCCCCCGCATGTGTTATTTTAGAACCTGGAACGAAGTAGACCTTTTCAAAAAACACGTGGTCAATCTGGAGTGGTGGGGAAGTGGGGGGGAATCCTGATTCAAGCTACCCGCCCTTGCGAGTGACGTGGAGCCTCCCATCCAATCTGGGCGCAGTGGGCTGTGTGCAATGCGTGCGCAGCCCTTTATTTTAATTTTAAAAATTATTTCACATAGCTGAAATCCACGTGAATACGTGGTGATGTGGAATGGTTTGTAATGCTTTTCTGTGTGAATGGTGACACCTGTGTGAATGCTTTAAATGCCTGTTTCCCCGTTTCTGCGTGCAGTACTTCTGTGCATGCTCACGCAAAAGTGAATCCGAAGTGTAAAAAAAAAATTCCCGCCTCAGCACAACGCAGCAGCCAATCAGGAAGTCCCTGACCGGATCGCGCGGCAAATCTGCGAACAGTGGGGAATTCTGCCTGGCTGCTGCGTCGCCACAGGCTGCAGTGGGGGACCATGAAACCGCGCTGAAAAGGTCGCGAATCAAACCAAACCGGTTTGTATCCACTTTCATTTTTCCAGTGGGAAATCGACCACATACACACTTCTATCATTTGGGGGAGTTTTGCTACTTTAATGGCCAATAAATGAACTTCATTTAAATGGGCACCACCTAGGTGACCAACTCTGGGTTAAGAAATATCTGGAGAAGGCAGGGTTTGGGGAGTGGTGGGACCTCAGCAGGGCATAATGCCATAGTCCACCCTCTAATGCGGCCATTTTCTCTCAGTGAACTGGTCTCTACTGCCTGGAGATCAGTTATAATAGCGGGAGATCTGCAGCCACCACCAGGAGTTTGGCAACTCTAGCACAACCTGATGTTATAAATACACTAGACACAAGGATAGTGAATGCTTCATAATCCCATTGCAACATCCGTAGCAGAATCTTGTGCATTTTTCTCATGAGGACATGTATAGACATGTCATAACTGTGAGTGCTTCTGCATTCTTGTAGTGCAATCCTACAACACTTCCTTGGGCATAAGCATGATTGAATAGACCTGAGTAGGATTCTGAGTAGGTCTGCATAGGACTGCTGTCTTTGGTGGTTTCAGAAACCCATTAAGACCAGCATATATCTGCTGCAAAGTTAAAAATAGAAGTTTTTTCTTAATGGTATAAGTTTTATTTACAGTCTTTACAATCCCTTGGTGTTTCAGATATAACGTACTATAATTAATATGTGCTTCATGGGCTATCACTCTTTGAGGGAGACATGCTTCTAATGCTATAAATAATGAAGGAATGAGACTGAGAAAAAGCACTCAGAATGTGGGTGCTCATTTTAGCCCTTCAGCAACCAGCTGAATGGTTTGTTTCTGTTTCTCAAAGACGACTGACTGCATGCTCTGATCTGATCAGGGGCAAGCTATGCAACCAGTGGAATAAAATATGGAGGCCAGCCAATCTATCTGACCACCAACATTAATGACATTGCTCTCTTAGAAAGAGTGAAAGTATTCTAATAACAAGTCACCATTTGCATATGAGCTTTCCTTATGTTTATTCTGGACAGATGAATCATCCTGTGGCGTCTCCTCATTAACTCTAGTGAACTCTCTTAAGCTCCTTGCTTAAGAAAATAACGACACTCCCAACTGGATGGAATTTAGAAAACAGAATCCCAAAATATTTAAGTGAAAATAAAACTTCCAATAACTGGATACAAAAGTACCAGCTGTGAAAAATCTCTAAGATGCCAAGAGAAACCAGCTTATGTTATCTGATGTATAACTAGGGCCCAGTTGGCTAAAATTCTACTGGTTCTGGTGGGTTTTCAAGGATGTGTGGCCATGGTCTGGTGGATCTTATTCCTAACGTTTTGCCTGCATCTGTGGCTGGCATCTTCAGAGGTGTATCACAGAGGGAAGTCTGTTACACACTGTGTCTAGAGAAAAGGTAATGTTTTGGGTATATAGCCACACAGCCCGGAAAAACCACTACAACCATTTGAATCCAGCCGTGAAAGTCTTCAACAATACACTACATTTCTAAGTTGTTTTCACAAAAGAGAAGCAGCCCTTCGCCAATGGGATCAGATTTCTCTGCCCCCCCCTCCTCCTAAGTGGGTACTTCTACCACCTCACCTCACCCACTTTCTCTTTCAGCTTCTCCCTTCTTAAATCGCCTGCAATTTGCTCCCAATTCAGCCCCCAGTATGTCACATGGTACTTCCCTTCATCTGCTGCATCATGGGACATATGCCATTCCCTTTCCTCCCCTGTTCTTATAAATTGTTTTCCCAGGAGATTCACAGTCTTTCCTTCCCCTATTTCATTGTTTGTTACTAAACAGGCCTGCAAAATGTACAGTGCAGTCCTAAAGGCTGTTACAACCTTCTAGATTGTCAGAGGCTTGGAAAGGCACAGCTCTGTTTAGGTTTGCATTACTTGATTAATCAATTAAATATCTTGATCAAAACGTTGATTAAAATGCTGGCTCCAGCTAATCAGATATGCTGAAGCTGAATCCTTAGAGGAGTCAATTTTTTTTACAACTCTGACTCCTTGATTTTTTGGGGAGCCGCATCACAGCTGGCACTTCAGGAAGTCAACAAAGATGGAGAGATATGGTGGGGTAGCCACCAAAAAGCCTCGCTCGCTCTCTTTCCAGTGTAGGTATTCATGCATTTCAACTCATTCTGAGACAGAAGTCCTCCGATATTTTTCTGGTACTACTGTGACTGCTGCGTGGTTGCAAAACAAAGGCCTCCATCCCCTTTAAGGTGCTACCATGCCTCACCCATTCTTTCCTAGCTGGAAGAGACTTCTCAACAAGATTGCTAACCTCCAGATAGGGTCTGGAGTTCTCCTGGAAACATAACTGATCTGCAGACTGCAGCAGATTGGAGGGTGAACTCTATAGCATGACATCCTTCCCAAGCTCCCCTCCTATCCTCAAACTCCCAGGCTTCATCCCCAGATCTACAGGGATTTGCCAATATGGAGCTGGCAACCCTGCTCCTCAAGAAGGTGGCCAAAACAGTGGCTCAAAAGGGCAAAAAGTTACAGAGGTTAGAGGTATGTGTGTGGCTCTATCAGCAGGCTTCCTGCCTTTTACATATGAGTGGGAATCCAGTGACAATTTCTGTTGATGTTGCTGGGAATCCCCATGCCCTAGAAGCAACATGGGGGGATGGGGGCACGGACATGTTGGGCTGCAGTCAGAGATTTGCAGTAATGATGGTGACCATGGGGGGAGACATGAAAACCTTGCACTACATCACATCTCTTTTCCCAGGCACTGCTTCTTGCACTTCTTGTTTTGTGCTAAAATGCACACCTGTTTTATGCCTGTTCATTCTTCAACACATGTGCACACCTGTTCCAGGTGGGCAAACTGGTTTATACTAGTCTGGAGAAGAATGCCTACAAAACTAGAAGAATGGATAAAAATGAAAGGGGTGATTGGTGATTGATGGGAAGGCTGTAGTAGAAGGTTGCCAGCTTACTGGGCTTATTATGCTGCCTATAGCAAATGCATGTTCTTGCTAGTCACTAAACCAGTTGGAATTGTTTTAACTGATGCTGGTAATTTTCTTTCACTTGTGTAATTAGTTATAAGGAAGTACAAAATGTACCTATGGCACAGTAACAAAAATCTGTCATCAAGAGACAAGAAAAGACTGAGATAATATTCAGCCACATCACCACAGTGATGTTTTATGAAATACAAATGGGAACACACAAGGACTTGTGAGAGGCAGCTCCATTTTCTCTTTTATTTTCCTGAAAACCCCCATAGCCTCTCTCCTTTTCCTGCTGCCTTCTCTCCTTCTAGGTCACCAGCCTCCAGGTGGGGCCTGAAGATCTCCTGGAATCACAGCTACAGAGCCAGCTGAAGCAAATCCCCCCCCCCTTCTCAATCTGGTCTAGAGACCCCCACAGCAGGTTTGCCAGATCAGATTGGAAGGGGTGTGTGCCTCAGTTGTGTCACAGGCCTGGTAAACCCTCTTTAGTGACTAGATCCAGCCCCAAGGTTGCATGTTTGTCTCCTCTACCCTAGAGACTTATTCCAGTTACGATTGTGGTTGCCAACGTCCAGATGGGGTGTAGTGTTCTGCAATCTGATAGACAGATTGGTATATCATAATGATATTCAATTGCCAATTTTAAAAGATCACCCCCCCCCCCATAATGGGGGAAGGGAAGGGAATGGCTGCCTCAGGGACAGGCAGGAAATTGGCTGTTGTATGGACACAGGATTGAGAAAATTCAAACTTTCACACCCATATGGCAGGCAACTGGACTTTGCTGCTATGTTTCTGAAACTTTTGCAGCAAAGCAGGTTTGGGAAAGATCCAAGAACAGTGAAGGAAACCTTGGAAGGTGCATGAATGTACCATGATGTCCTGCATAATCAGGAGAAAAAAAACCCACTTCCCACCAGCATCAAACCTGGGGCAAATAAGTTGTGTAAAAACTGCCACCATTCTTCCTCTCCAGCAGTACTGAGTCACACAGGACAGGCAGGGTATAGATATTTAAATAAATAAATGATATGCCCCATGTGGTTCTTATTGCTGGAAAAGTTGCCTAAAACCTGAAGAAAGATGATGCCTTTTATTGGACTAGTCTCCATTAGTGAAAGGAAGTTCTTTGAACTTCAAAAACTCATATAATTCCTTTGAAGATGAGACCTAGATGTTGTAAAATACATAGCCACTTCAATTTGAAATGTAATCTGCTTTACATTTTACTCATCTCTTCATAAATTCTCTCACAGTAAATATTATCTATGTAATCACTAACACAGGGTCAAAAGTCAAGATCTTACAGCCAGGCAATCACTAAAATTAGGATTCAGTTCAAATAAGTTTCCTAAAATGTGAGTACGGTTGCATGTACAGAAACATGCCTCTGAGAATTTGGAGTTCTCCGGAATGAGTCACTGGAATACTATCAAATCAATCTGTGAACCTGTGATTCATTAGTAACAAAATGGACAATGGTAATTGACCAATAGGATTGCCAACTTTGGGTCAGGAAATTCCTGGAGATTTGAGGTGGAGCTTAGGGAGGGCAATGTTTAGGGAGGACAGGTACCTTAGTAGGGTATAGCATTCTGCAGCCAACCTTCTAAAGCAGGCATTTTCTCCAGCAGAATTGATCTCTGTAGTCAGTCATTAGATGAGTTGTAATTCTAAGACATCTCCAGGCCCCACGTGGAAGTTAGCCTAGCCAGAAATAGAGAATAGTTATGGAATGAGCTTGCCAATTAATTAGAAAGCCTTACAATTACCTCTGAGCACATCAGACACAGATCCTATCACACTTCAAAGAGATGTTATAACAAACAAGAGGGGAAAGGCTTTTTTAACCGCAAAATAAGAGTTTGGAGAATTACTTGAGCAAAATCAGTACACTGATTTAATAAAGCAATTACAAACAAAAATCTATGAAGTTCATTGTTTAAGAGATTGTTTTGCCAATGTTTTAAATAATTTTTGCTACTAGCGGTAGCAACTGGACTCTAAAAAAAGGGGGGAGGGGCAGCAAGCATGTTCTGCTGCAATGGGCTTTCCTGCTGTTTTACCCACTCACTCACCCACCCACCCCACTGGCTTGTATCCTACCTATTGATGATCCCAGAACACTGTCATTTGCTTGCTGTTTAGAGCAAGGGAGGGTGGTCAGGGGATTGGGAGGATATTTGTGGGTGGGGGAGTTGTTACCCAGGATGGAGATATGTGGGTAATATGACCTGACTGCACCGTGAAGAAGATCCGGGATTCAGAACCAAATGACCAGTATCTGGTTCCATGGGGCAACACATTGGGCACAGTGAGAAAGATGGAAAAGTGTCAATGGCATTGGGTGATTGGCCCTTTGAAGGGTAGGATATTTATAGGGTGAAGAACCACCTTTGGGGGGTGTCAGTATGACCCTTGGAAAGATCTAGGATAACCTCTGGGAGGTGTCTGGATAGATTGTTTGAGAAACAATAGAAACAATAGAGTGCGTTGTAAGGTGGTCAGGAGGAGTTAGTTATAGAAAGGAGTATCTGGGTTAGGGGAGGCAATGTCGTCAGGGGCCCTCTTGTGACTGGAAACGAGTATCCATTCAGCAGGGCTACTGTATCGTGTTGAGGGCACATTCTTCTTTGGCTGTGGAGCTGAAAATGTGCTGCTGTGGCAAGCAAGCTGACAGCATGAGAACAGAAAGAAAAAAAATCCTGGAAGTTCCTTGTAGGTAGGCCTGGCTATCACCAAAGAATGGGTTCCCCATCTCTGCAGCACCAGCATCACCCTTTAGGCTGGCATGTGGGCAGGGATACCTGTGAATAAGAACTCCCCTTACTATGTCAGGGCGGTATGGAAACACAGAGGGGAGGCATATGCCAGGTCTGGCCAGCCCCATGCCTTGCCAGACCCAGCTTGGTCTTTGAGGGGTGGGAGAGGCCATTTGGAGGAGTGGAGCAGTTTTGGCCGGGCCAGCAAGCTGCTGCTGCCTCACCAGGTCTGGCTTGCTGTTTGGGGTGGAAAGAAGTGTAGAATGGTGAGACTTGGGGCAGAGAGAGGATGGAATGGGGAGGTTTTGGGGAGCAGTAGGGTGGGATAGGGAGGTTTGGGTGGGGGAGGATGGAATGGGGAGACTTGGGCCGGGCTGGTGGGGCAGCAGATGACAACCTGCTACTTCCTTGATGGCCTGGCTTGCTGTTTGGGGGCTGGGCAAGGCTGGGCAGGGAGTCAGGAGGTTTGGGCTGGGGGAGCAGGCAGCAACCTGTTCCAGCTTGGACTACGGGTGATAGGAGATAGGGCGGGGGGGAATGAGGAGCGGCGGCAGGGTGGTGGGGCAATGCGGAGTGTGCTGGCAGGCGCCATCAGGTCAGCTTGCTCCTTGGTCATGGGGAAGTTGGTTGTGGGGAACTTGGAATGTGAAGGGATCACTTCCAACCAACGAGTGCACAGGACACTCCATGAGTCCAGTTTGCCCATTGGCGGGAAGTGCGTCGTCACCACGTTTCATTCCTTAGGCAATTATGTCTAAGGATAGTTTTGAATAGCATTTTTATATTAAAAATATTGACCATGGGAAAGGCATCATACAAACATTTCAAATAAATAAGAATATGCATTCCCAACCACAGTCTCAGGCTGCTCATATGATGCCACCTACAACTCTGTTTGAACCAGTACCGGTAAGTAAAGCAACAGATAAGAGATAAAATATCTTGGATGACAGCCTTTAAAATACAAGAGGTCAATTAATCTTGAAAACTCTTCCTCTAACAGCAGAGTTAACACAGTCAAAAGTATTGCTTGGATCATGTGCTATTTGTTTTTTCAATGGGGACAATCTAACAAATACTGTTGTCATTGTTATAGTAATCTCATTTCTGCCTCAATCGCTAGTTTTAGCTTCTTGTTTCCAGCACTGCCTCCATAGAAGGAAGGTCATTCTGGGAAACTTTTATATCTGTTTACAAATGGAGAAGGCATGACAGTGTGGGAAGCAATCTTTCACAGAGATTAGTTGCAAGACACTGTTTATTGTTGGAGATAACACAGCACATAGAAATGAGGGTCCTAATAAAACACACTTGTATTTTGGTGTATAGGAGAAGAACTCATGTTTACACTAATGCACAAGATTCACCATCATTATAAATATTTATAATGCAGTGTTTATGGGCTTTGTGGGTGTCCCCCTCTCACATAAATCTGCCCAACTCTGATATTTATAAGCAGAGGTGTAACAAATGGTTCAGTGGTAGAATTAACTTGATTCAGAAATCAACATCTCCCAATCTCCTGTACATACGTGTGATTCCATATTAATTTCAATTGAGGGTATTGATCCATAAGAACATTTGTTTGCAAATGTTTTTTAATTGCTTATTTTGAATGATGCAGAAGGTATTCTAGGGGAGGGAATCCTATGTATAAATGTTTGGATTAGTGTATTGCTAAGCGTCAGTACCAATACAAAAATTCAGAGTTCAAGCAGTGTTCCCACTTATTCTCTCACATTGATATCCCCATTTGGAATTGTATTTCACATCAACAGGAACATTAAAAGAAGGTTTGTTATATAGTGATGTGGCTTCTATACTGGCCTTAATTCGATATCTCCCTGCCAGTTCTAGTTTAGTTTGTTGCTTTCACACAGCATCCTCATACAATTGCTATCTTTCCAGTTTTGCCTTCCATCAGTGTAATTTCCCAAACCTGCTTTAATAGATTTTTTTTAAAAAAGATCATGCTTAAAGCACACATGGTCACTATGTGGATGAGAAGGTGCAGATATCCACATGTTCCCACATACATTTGGTACTATTTCCTCCAACGCCTGCCACTTCCCCATCACCGCTGGTAGCCTTTTTCCTCCATATTGCTATAGTGTGATTATACTATAGGAATCCCTAGTATTAATTTTTTTTAAGGTTTGCAAAAAATTCTCCTGCCATGAGGGAGGGGGAAACAGTGGGGATGAGAGGATGCCATAGAGAATCCCTCCATGTAGAGCTTCAGCTGTGGCACAATGAGGAATTGTCCACACAAATTATCTGAAACATTTCTAAAACATTTTCAGTTCCTCCATTTACTGTATTTTATGTCCGCACTCACCCCCTCGAAATGATTCATGGCTGCCATTATGTGTGCCCCCCTTTTTGTGGTAGTTGTTGAATTGATGCTCCAATGCTTCTTGCTGCAATTTTCTCTACCTTCCACAGAGAATGCTTTGAAGATTTCCCCCCCCCATTAAAAAACAAACAGAAATTGTGAAAATAAACAGGTGAAAGGGAATGGAGTGAGATCAGAAAATGGTGCCAAAGAGGAAGTTCAGGGACACCACAGAGGTGTGGAAAATGAAAATAGATTGCACAGGCCCTGACTGCAAAACTGACTGACTGATTGCACAGGCAACTGGAGACATTTTGATAACACTTCAACCAAAGAATCATTTTCAAAGGAAATTCTTTTAAATTGCTTTGAGGCTGGAAATAATTTGGGGAAATAAATTGGGAAAACAATGTGAAACTGCATGGAGGAAACATTTTATTTCCTGCCTTAAAACATTTTAAAAGATTTGTGCAGAAAGCACCTCAGCTTTTTCTTTTTAAAATTTTTTATTAAGGTTAAAATAAATACATATTGTATAAACATATACAATAACAATAAAAAGCAAGAAAAAGAAGAAGAAAAGTAAGAGTCTTATTATCTAACATCTTTCCTGCAGTCCATCACGGTTCCTAATTAAATTTATACAAAATGATTCTTATCTCATTAAACTAAAGTGACTTCACAAGTGAACTCTGTTGACTTTATCTTCGTCCAGACAGATAACAACAACAACGCCTCAGCTTTTTCTGAGTGCCTCCTAGCCTGTGTCTGTTGAATTATTTCCCACAAGCAGAATGTCCAGCTTTGGTCTCCCACTGCTCTGCTCACAAGTTTGCAGTGATGTATGGAATGGCAGCTTTTGTTCAAAGGTTCAGATGACTTGTTTGTCAAGAATTTGGATCATCATACTCTGGGAAAATAATAACTTTATGCTGACAGAGTGATTTTGCCAACGTATCTTCTGTTCTAATGGAAAATAGTTTAACACAAGTCTCACCTCCACAAGCCATCCCAAAGGTCCTTTGAGATAAGCTTCCAGAGTGTTTTCTGGGTGTCTAATATTCATGGTCAGGGAATGCAGAGAGGCATTCTTGGCGGCTGCTCTACTGCTATAGAGATCTTCCAAAGCAGCGCCCTGACTCTGTTTTGGAGATGGTACAAGACTAATTTAGTTGCTCAAGTATTTCATGCCTGCACATGGGTATAGTTAGCTTAGTTAAATGCATATACTTATACATTGTACATACGTTACCATTTTAAAGACATTTCAAACCACCCAGAGCCTAAGGGACAGGGTGAGGTATAAATGTAACTACACAGAGCAATATGGGAACAGTTGGGACTGTCAAAACAAATCTCACGCATACAACTGCTAGGCAAGTAATGATAGAGTATTGCCTGTGTCTGCCAGCTTTAGTGTCAGGAATTAGTTAAGGTTCAGTGGATATTTTTCTACTTTGAACTATGCTGCAGGAAAACTGAATTCGAATTTGCCCCCAACTGTGTCTCTACATAGTAAGTTTCTCTTGTTCATTTTGGCCATTGATTGTGTGGAAAGTCCTAAATGTTGCTGTGGTTTATACAAACACAGCTTTTCCTGATGGGGGAGATGGCTCTATCCTGATGCCCTACTATGTATATGTGTTACATGCCATCAAGTCACTTCTAACTCACAGCAATACATGTACTGTAAATCACTATGTTTTCTCAAAGTACAACAGCCTCAGTTTAGTCATTTTAACTGCTCGTGACAGTTCGGGCTTGGGTTTGGTCTATTCTAGAACCCATTTATTTGTTTTTTGGTGATCAATAGTAACCATAACACTCTCTTCCCACAACACATTTCAAATGAATCAATTTTCTTCCTGTCAGCTGCCTGCACCGGCCAGCTTTCACTCCTAGACATAGTAGTAGGAAATGTTATGGCATGAATTAACTTGATCTTGGTTGCCAGTAACACATCCTCACACTTAAGAATCTTTTCTAGCTTTTTCATGGCTGCCTTGCCTGTCTCAGTCTCCTTCTGATTTCTTGGTTGCAGTCTCCCTTTTGATTGGTGATCAAGGAATAAAAAGTCTTCATAATGTCAATTTTCTGATTGTCTGCCCTATCCATGCCAACTAAAATTTAAATGAAATATACCGACACAATCCTTTATTGATATGT
Organism: Sphaerodactylus townsendi; assembly: GCF_021028975.2. Classification (NCBI taxonomy): domain Eukaryota; kingdom Metazoa; phylum Chordata; class Lepidosauria; order Squamata; family Sphaerodactylidae; genus Sphaerodactylus; species Sphaerodactylus townsendi. The sequence goes on from NC_059427.1 coordinate 60,377,437, forward strand.
ATCCTTCCTGGCCTTTTCTAGGAGGCCTTGATTTGACTTGGAATATTCTTCTTTACTAGACCTATTTGGTTTTTGGCAGCCTTGTGAAAATGCCTTCCTGCAACCCAGTTTGCTGCACTGCTTTCAGCAGCCTTGCCAGTATACCCTTTACTACACTCATTTTTTCCCAGTCCAGCTGCTAGTTGGATTGACACCAATATTCAGGCGATCTGTACAATTCTACTGGAAGACTTTCTGTGTCTTGCACTAATGTGCTCTGCTTGCCCCCACACTTTGATGGTTCCCATCCTGACCTCTATATAAAAAGGAGGGCTCTGATGCCTTTGTTTTGCCTATGCCTTCAGGGTTGTGTCTTTAGTGAAGTAATGACCGAGGCTGCAATTCCTGGCACTTGGGGGCTTGGGATCCAGTTACATTTGCTGGTGTCACACAGCCTCCGCAAGCTACTATATTAAATTGGCTATCTAAAAATAAAAGAACGAGAAAACATAAAACCAAAGAAAGTAAACTATTTGAATTGGGGGTGGAATTGCAAGTGAGATGGGAAAGATATGTAGCAGCTCCAGGGAAAATGCTAATGTCTTGGATGGCATTTAAATTGATGTTGTGGATTTATTGCCTTTTTTAGTTTGTACCATCCACGTGATATGCTTGGATGTTTAGCTAATCTGATTGGGAATCTGGGAAAGGCAAATTGAGCTGTCAGTCTTGGGCCCTTCCTTCTGTTCTTCTGTTCAGAGTCAACATCTGCTGCACTTTGTTTTCAATTCTGCCCGGTTGCTTGGACTAGTTTATTAGCCCTTGAAGCAAATATGATGCTGTTGTGCAAAGACTTTGCTATTTGCTAACAATCAAAATAAACACATTTTCAAGACTCCTGCTGGTAAGTGGGCATGGAATTGTTAGAAGGGGGGGGGAGAGGTGGTTTTATGTAACTCCTGGTTTTGTATAGTGGTTATGAAGAAATGCAGATTATTTTGCCTGGAACCTACTACGGCTAAATGTCAAAACTAATGGCTAGATGGCTGCAACTGAAGCTAGCTAGAGAGAGGCGGAGTGTGAGGGGACAACCTGAAAACACAGGTGTGCCTTTTGTACTCTTTTGATTGTTTTCTTGCAGAGTCCAAATTATGTGTTTGATTTACCAATGGGAATCTCTCTGTCAATGAAAATCAAGAACTTGATGGGCCCTTCATTGGAATATTCTTTTCCTCCTTTACTTGTTGCCTTTATTGAAGTTTCCATTTTTGGAAACTTCTCCTGTTTTGAGAGGCTTGACCGTTGCAGGGTGTGACCCCTAACCTGCCTGTTTGAAGACTTAATTGTTTTCACAAGGGATATATTGATTAGTTTTTGCATTTATAGCCTCTGTTGTAATGCAAGTATAAAATCTGCATTAGAGGGAACGTTCATTTGGTTTGTAAATAACCATCTATCATGCATTATCATTTACAAATAACCACTGCATACTTGCAACAGCACTGAGTACTTACAATCTCTTGATATATATTTTCCAATGTACAGCTTTATATGAGCTAAGGGACCAGTCCTGTAACCCATAAAGAGGCAGAAACGAGTCTATCCAAGCTTGTACAAAGTATATTTTCCCTTACCCACATATACTAAGCTCTCTGGGATTGTGAGAAAGAATTTCCAGAACAGAAGTAAACCTTTGAACTATGAAATATTTTTTAAGCTGGAATAGGTATAGATGTCAGTATCTTAACTAGGAAAATATCAGGTAGCCAGGATTAGAAAAGGCAGCCATCTTTACCATGGAGAGCCACTGCATGTCAGAATACAGTAGACAGTACTATGTTAGGTAAGCCAATAGTTGGTCTCAGGACCAAATAGGAAATCTAGATTGGGGGAGGAGGGGAGTTGATCTGGTTTAGAAGCAACAAGAATACATAGTTGGAGAATTCAGCATTCTCCAGATGGCTGAGCTGTATCTCTCTGAAGTAGATCTAATTATCTCCCCTCAGTTTGAGATACAAATCACTTTGGGGGAAAGATAGATAAACAGATGGGGGAAGGGTCATTATCCCTTTGGCGGCTGTGATCTCATTTTTCCAAGCTTTCTACACATTTGAAGCAAATTTGGGTTTCAGAGATGGATTACCCACAAGGTGTTTGCTGAGTGGTGGCGGTGAATGTTTGGTGTGGCAAGATTTCTTGTATGTATTTATTTTCTTTAGTCCCGCTTTCACTTTATACTCTCTCAGTGCCAAGCAAATCCACTTATAGCATGATTTTAAATTTGCTTTGCTGCCAGAGTAGCATGAATTTGCCCTGGACCTCTTCTGTCCACCTGCAGGCAGGCCGCCTAGTCTTACACACACACACACACTTGATCATGCTGTGTTGTATGCTTCCCCCTTGCCCTCCTTTCTTTTGCCAACTACTTCCCACTTCTTGTCCTGCCATATAATTTCTATTGTCCATAGCCTCCCCACTCCTGCATATCTTTAGATTTAAAAAAACCATAATGATAACCCATTCCCCACCCCAACCCGCCCCCACTTACCTTTTTCTGCCAGCTGAAAACGGCTTTCTGCCGGCTGAAAATGGATCAGGCTGGTGGGGAGGGGCCAGGCCTGGTGAGGCGAGATGGGGGAAGGGGACGAGGGGGCAATTTTCTGCCCCCACCAGCGCACGCCTGGGCACAGTTGTGCAGTTTTTGTTGCTGCTGCTGCTGTAGTTTTGCTCTCATGTCGTACTACCTATATGTCACATAGGGCATTGCTTATTTGAAAACATCTGTGAAAATTATCCCCTCCCATTAAAACTCCCCATCACACAAAGAAGTGTTATATCATCCTTTAAACTGTAGCAAATTATGAGAGCTGGTGGTTGGTCTGTACCCTGCTGTTTGGTCTGTACCCTGCTGTTTAGGACTAGCGACTCATTTACCTGAAATTATAAAATACACAAGCACATAATTTCTCAGTGTATGTTTGCTCTTCCTTTCACTCTTTCAGCGAAATTTTGCTTATAATTCACTGCAGAGAAAATCTCTTTAAATTCCATAATGTGTCCCTTAAACATCTGCAGCTAACTTTTAATTTAATAAAACTTTATTCATAGTCCACCTATCTCATTGAGAGAAGGTGGCTTACATAATTAAAAAACATGTGCCTTAAGAAAAACATTACAACAATGGTTAGAGAAGCACTTCCATCCATAGTATATTTATGGACAGCTGTACTTTTCCCTATATCCAGATTCTCTTGTGACCTGAATAGCCTCCTTTGAACCTAAATATGAAGCCTAGTTACAGCTCTCTCTCCTAGTCATTTTTAGGTGATGTCAACTCCCAGTCGAGTCAGCTCTGGTAGGTTTGGAATTCCTTGGGTGTATCATCTCTTCATTTAGCTGGGGGCACGTGAGAGAAAAATTATAGGTTAGCGGAGGAGTTCAAAAGGGGGGGAAATGCAACATAATTGGATCAGCTCATTATGATCAGTAGCACTGAAACCGGCTGAACAGCATTCTGGGAATGTGGGCTACTGTCCAAATTCCATGAGAGAAGAAAGAGGACAGGCAGTGAGGACTGAAATGTGTTCCGTGCAAAGCTTTCCATTTGAAATGATAGAAACCATTTTCATGTTTAATTATGGAGACAGGATGAATTACCACTGCATGTGGAGAAGGCAGAATGCAACCTGGCCTCATCTTGCTTCAATCAGCACAAATTTTGGGTTTTGGGAAAGCAGCTTCAAAACTGAAAAATGGTACATTGCGAGGTGGATTTGTAGTGGCAAGGATTTTGCAGCTGCCAATGGTTTTATGGAATGTATGTGTGCACAGTTTGAAAATTACTTTGAAAATTAGGGTATGTGTTAGTTATGGACTTGAAAGCTGCTTTTTACGTGGCAGAAAATCTAGTATGAATAAAAGCTGTGCAAGAAAGTGATGAAATTGTTCTAGTTTAAAGTTACCACATTCTCAGTTGTGTATACTCTGGGTGCTTTCCAATAAAAATCCAAGAGAACAAGGAGGCAGAGCCTGGAGGTTAGCGGAGCAGAGAATAATGTCCTCCAGACATCCAGACATTCCCCCAAAGCAACCATTTTCTCAAGGGGAAATGATCTCTGTAGTCTAGAGATCAATTGTAATTCCATAGGATATTTAGAACCCTGGAGGTTGGCACCCAAGACCAAGTGTTTTAAAAAGAATTCTGTTGGCATTTCTCTGTTGTTACAATGATAGGAGCTGGGATGGAGTCAGTCAGTCAGTCATCTACAAGGCTGTTCTTAAACAGAGGTCATGGAATGGATCCTTTTTGCAAATCACCACCTCATCTCACCCCAACCCCACTTCCTATAAGGCAGAATTGCCAGTGCCAGCTGATCAAAAATAACACAGCCAAGAATGCTTTTGTATCCTTAAGGATAGTTTGAGCTGCAAAAAGAAAGAAGTGAAGTGTTTCACAGTACGGAGTAAATGTTAATATTTATTATACCTGCAGTTCATACTTAAAGCTACTAAATAGGGATACCTGTAGACTTGTGCATAGAATTTGTTGTGTTTCTTTTGTTCTTGCTATTAATTCCAGAATTAATTATTGGGTTGCTTCATGTAGTTTTGTTTCAGTATTGTTTCTTTTGCTGTCTTTGGTTTATTTTCATTATTCTATTTTATTATTTCCCATTGGTTTCAGTGGAAGACCACACAAACCCCACATGTTTTCTGGGGTCTCTGCTTTCATAGTTTTCCATCCAAATTGGACATAACTCAGAAGGGTTGTAGTATTCTCTGTGGAAACACTATTTCACTATTTCACACTATTTCAGACAAATAGAATAAAGCCAATACAAATCACCCACATTTAATATCAAAGTCTGTGAGAAAACTGATAGAAAATATTCCTAACAGAAACACAGACAGCAATGCAGCCACTTAGCTTGAAGGACAGCAGCACAAGGAAAAGGTAGACTGGCAAGGCAAGGGTATTTGGTGGCATGAGGAGGGTAAGGCATCTGGGCAGGCAGAGAGCAGCAGGAGGTCCTTGAGACAGATTTGCTTGTACAGTGGGTAAGGTTTGGCAAACAGCAAGCAAGCAGGGGAGTGCAGACTGCAAGGGGAAATTTGGCATAGTGGAGCAGGCATTAGGAGGAAAGAGGAAGGCAAAGTCCCACTTCATATCGTTCAGGGCTGGAATGCCTCAAACAAACATGAAATCTTAGAGACTGCAGTTTGCAGTAAATTTAAAAAGCCCACAGCCTCACTTCCCTTTCCCCCTTCCCCATAACTCTAAAACTTTTATTAGGAAGATATTGTCTGTGTTGAAAAAGTTAAACAAATAGAGGCAGAGACTGCAATCTTACCCTATATAATTCACGAAAATGAACCCTCAGCCAATGGGCACACAGCACACTCTCCTGCATACCCATTGGCTGAAGGATCATAATTATGCTCAAAAGGGGCCCAGTGAAGAAGCGCTGCCCAACTGCCCTCCGCTGGGCCTCCCAACTGCCTTCCCATTCCCCCAGCCACCCTCACTCCACCCTATAAACCAACCCTGGCCTGGAGGAGAAGCAGCACCCAGCCACCATCCTGCTAGGCCTCTCCCCCACATCCCTGTTCACCCAGCCATCTTCCCCCTGCCCCAAACAACAACCCAGGCCCAACGAAAAAGCAGCACCAAGCCACCCTCCAGCCAGGCCTCCCCCCTGCCCAGCAACATAGCTATAGATTTTTATGGGGTGGGTTTGGGGGGCATGCCCCCATCCGCCCCTGGGGGCATGGCCACGTCTCCCCAAGCCCCCCCTCAGCCTCAGTGCTTATAAAAGCAACTATCCAAAGCTGGGGATGGCAGACTCCCCTGCCCCGCCCCCCCCACCCCACTGGCTGGACTCCCAGCCAGCAGCTGGAAATCCCTTCTGCCCTCCCCTCCGGGAAGAGGCATAGCTAGGGAAAATGGAGCTGGGTGCAAAATCTGAGTTTTGCGGGGGGGCCCATGGGCGGCCACTGCGATGCTGGAATCCACCCCCAAACAGCATCACTTTCAATGGTATTTAAACTAGGGAGTCCAGATTCTCCTTTTAAATCCACCTTAAAGGGAGAATCTGGGCCCCCAGTTAAAACAACATTGAAAGTGATGCTGTTTTGAGGTGGATTCTCCCCCACTCTGAAACAGCATCACTTTCAATGTTTAAACTGGGGGCCTCAGATTCTCCCTTTAAATCCATGCTGAAGGGGGGGATTTAAAAGGAGAATCTGTGGAAATTTGGGGGGTGCCTGCTGTCAGGGGTGCAATTGTTAAGTTAGCAGCACCAAACTTTCAGGGTATCTTTAGGAGACTCTCCTGATGATACCACCCAGGTTTGGAGAAGTTTCGTTCAGGGAGTCTAAAGTTATGGACCTTCAAAGTCGTAGCCCCCATCTTGTATAAGCTCCCATTGGAAACAATGGGGGATGGGGCACCCTCTTTGGGAGTTCATAACTTTGGACCCCCTGAACCAAACCTCACCAAACCTGGGTGGTATCATCAGGAGAGTCTCCCAACAAACCCTTGAAATTTTGGTGCTGCTAGCCTAAAATCTGCATCCCCTACAGGCCAAAAACTGAAAGAACACAAAAAATACAAAAAACCACAAATGGGGGGGTGGGGGTGGAGCTTTGGAAACGTAATGGGGGGGTTGAACCTGGGAACCCCCCCTTCTCTACAACCTTACCCCTGCCCAACATACCAACTGTGGCCTGGCAGAGAAGCGGGCCTCCCACTCACCTTTCCATTCCCCCAGCCACCCTCACCCTGCCCCAAAAACCAACCCTGGCCTGGTGGAGAAGCAGCACCAAGCTGCCCTCCCTCCAGGTCTACCACCCACCTCCAAATTCCCTCAGCCACCCCAACAATCAACCTCACCCTCCTGTCCAGGGTTCTCACCTCTGGAATCATCTGAACCCATCTGAAGGGCTGTGCCAGCACGGAGTGATGCTGGGGCAGCATCAGAGTGCCACAGTGACCCTGGAGTAAGTTGGAGTGGGGTAGGAGAAGAACAAAATAGAAGGGTTTTTTTTTTTTTGCTATATGCTGTTTAGATGGAGAATTTGTTTCAGTTTTGTATTTTGGCACAATGGGCAGCATTAGTTTTAATAATTAAAACTATAATAATTACAATTAATAATGAAATAAATTCACAAGCTTAGTTGTCAGTTGCCCGCTGGTCATGGAAGACACCTCATGCCCTGCTATCATTGTCTGTTACTATTCAGCTGGGTGGTAGGAGGAAATTCCCTGACAAAATGGGATGGGTCTGACTGTTGGCCCTGGTAGGATGACATTGCTTCCAGTGCAACCCAGGAATGAAATCATCATGATGGACAATGCTGTTGCAGTGGCTCAAAACCCTATGGTTAAACAATTAGGTCTGGGGCAAATGCTAGTGTGTCAACCCTTGGAATGATGGTGTAATTTCCAGATCATGTTGGATGTGATGACATTATGCTGGGCTGCTTCCCAATCTGCCTGTCTCATCACCAGGCTGGCATCCTTGCTACTAAGGTTGTTGGATTGCTGTCAGTGCTAACTCTATGGCTTGCATGACCTCAATTTAATTATTCATTTTATTTATTTAAAACATTTTTACTATACCTTTCCATCCTGTTCAGGATCCTCAATGTGGCGAATGGCCAAAACTTTAAAACAGATTTTAAATATGTGTGTGGCTGTGTGTGTGTGTAAAACAATAAAAACCATTCCACAAAACACAAATATATAGATGCTGTTGGAGAAACAAGTTGATGCAGCTGCAAAAAAAAATTCTAACATGTGCATAAGATGTCCCCCACCTTATGGAATGGTCTGCTTCCACTCTGCCGACTTTCTTCAAACTATGTGAAACTTAATTATTCCAAAGGGCTTTGCTATACAGGTGATGGAGTTGCACTGTACTGAATGATTCACAAAGTAATTTAGAAAAATTATTAGGGACTGTGGTCTACACTGCTGTGTAAAGCTTGTAGGTATTATTGAGGGTTTTTCACCCCCCAAAAAAGTTGGCAATAAAAGAGAGTCGAAAAAGCAGCTCTCAAAAATGCTGATTTTTTTTTCTGCACTTTTCAGGGCCCATCAGCCTGCCGCCTTTAAGAAAAACCCTCTCCTCATCCCTCCCTCATTTACCTGCAGCCTGGCCAGATCCACTGTTGAACAATGTGCTGTTCAAAGTCCACATAGAGTTCAGAACCAGTGCCCATTGAATGCTGGGCTCAGCCTGGCTGGGCCCAGCATTCAGCTCTGTACCCACTGCCTCTCATTCTATGTGGTCTCAGAGGCAGCAGTTCCACCACTGTTGGTCCCAAGCCCAGATGTGAAAGGAGGAGGGTTGGGCAATGGGCCAGCACCCCATCCCTGGGAGAAGCACTATCAAAAGTGCTTTGAAACCTTACATGTTACAGAAACAAGTGGATTTCATCGAAATCACCAAACTTGGTGTGAACAAGCCAGTTCATCTCTTATGACGGTGCTGGATGAAAGCCGAAAGGAAGCCCAGTGCCTAATGCAGAGCTCGAGTCTAAGGACCAAAATGACTACAAGAATCAGAACATGGAATGTGTGGACACTGTACCAGTATGGGAGACAACCACAACTGCTCCATGAGTCTGACAACTACCAGATAGACATCCTTGGCATCAGTGAAATGCGCTGGATAGATAGCAACCAACAGGTCAGCAATGAAAAGACCATCTTATATTCTGGGCATGATGAACAATACATACACGGTGTTGGCCTGGAACTGAGCAAAGAAGCAGCAAGGGCACTGATTGGTTGGAAACTCATCAATATATCTTTACATCATGGTTTCAATCCCGACATGCAAAAACCACTGTCATCCAAGTGTATGCACCAAATGAAGATGCCAACGATGCAGAGAAAGATGCATTCTATGATCAACTGCAGGACACCAACAATGATACTCCCAGTCATGATATAAAGCTGCTAATTGGTGACCCAAATGCACAAATTGGCAACAGCACACAGGATTTGGAACATGTGACTGTCCCCATGGAACAGCAGTTAAAACAAATGACAACGGAGAGTGCCTACTTCTGTTCTGTAGTATCGACAACCTATGCATTGGAAACACCTACTTCACCCACAAGAACATCCACAATAAGACCTGGTGATAACCTGATGGTGCCACCCACAATGAGATTGACTACTTTTACATTAGCAGATAATGGCAATTGGCGCTTCTTGATGCCGCAGAGCCGATGTTGGTTCAGACCACCACCTTATAATTGCAAGGCTTTGTCTTCAGCTGAAAAGCAAGCGTGAACAAAAACCAGTCCACCCTTATGCAGTAGAGAAGCTCCAAGACCAAGCAATTGCTGAACGCTTCAGAATAAAACTCGAGAATCAACTCCAACTGCTACAATATAGAACCTGGCAGTTGATCGATGAACGAAAAATCACAAAGAGGTCAGGCAAATTCAGCTGATGCAAAGGCAGAAGATGTAGCAAAGTACCAATCACTGGATCCCAATGTCAAAAAGAGTTGCCGGGCTGATACAAAAGTGTGGATTGAGTGTAAAAGTGCCGAGGCACAAGGTGCAGCAGACAGAAACGACACCATGACTATACCGTATTGTTCGCGACCTTACTGGAGCAAGGGGTAGCAGCAATGTATCCATCAAAGACAAGACTGGGAAGCAAAGAAGCAAAGAAGAGCAAGGTGAGCGCTGGGTAGACCACTTCAAAGAGACCCTGAATCAATCATTCCCCGCTGAAACCTACAACTTCAGCACCTTCAGTCTACCTGAAGATCTGATTATGAGATCACAGCTGGTGAAACTGAGAAAGTAATAAAAATGTTAAAAAAACAACAAAGCTGCTGATCTGGACCAAATCACAGCAGAACTTCTCAAGCATGGTGGAAACTGCATCATTCAAGAACTAACAGAGCTGCTTAACAAGTGCTGGTGAACAGAATGTGTAGAGGAATTGAGACATGGTATCATAATCTAGTTACCAAAGACAGGCAACCTCACTGACTGCAACAACTGGTGAGGAATCATCCTCTTCTCAGTCCCTGGAAAAGTGCTTTGCCTCGTCTGCTCAGGCACCTGCTGGATGCAGTAGATAAGATGCTGTAAGCAGAGCAAGCTGGATTCCATCATGGATGCTTCTACAGTGAGCAAATCTTTACCCTGCGCAACATAATTGAACAGAGCCTTGAATTTCAAAAACCAGTGTCTATTCAATTATATCAAGAAGGCCTTTGACAGTGTACGTAGGGAATCACTGTGGAACATCACAAGTAGGTATGTCATCCCCCAACACTACACCAACATTTTCCAAAACCTATACCTCAACTCCAGCTGCTGCATGAGGACTGACAATGGCACAACTGGTTTTTTAAAATATTGAGACTGAAATAAGACAAGGTTGCACCCTCTCACCATTTTTATTCCTTCTCATTGCGGACTTTGTCATGAAGAAAGTGATGAAAGGAATGGTCATTGGCATTCAGTGGAAAGATCAATCTCAGCTCACTGATCTGAATTTCACCGATGACATCGCCCTGCTGGCTGACACCAAGGAATGCCTTCACAACATTACTAACCTGGAAAGGGAGGCTGAGAAAATTGGTCTCAGGATCAGTGGTAACAAGACAAAGGTTATACAGATTGGAAATGCCTCCATGAACATACTGCTTTTGATCAGCCAACAACGTATTGAAGAAGCAGAATGATTTACTTACCTTGGTAGCACACTGGCCTGTGATGGAGATGTCGAAGCTGATGTGAATTGTAGAACTGGCAAAGAATCAGTAGTATTTCAGAGGTTGCACCAAATCTGGTCAACATCTACCAATGATACTAGGATGAAACTATGAAAAGCACCATCATCATACCAGCTGCAGCTTACGCCAGTGAAACATGGAAGGTCACCACAAGAATAGCCCAAAAGCTGAACGTGTTCCAACAGCGGTGCCTTCACAAGATTCTTGGAATCATTTATCATGACCACATTACAAACAAGGAAATTCTGCACAGAAGTGGTATACAGAGGATGCAGGATATTGTGACAGAGCGACGATTAGGTCTCACTGGGTACATCCTAAGCCTAACAGGTCACCATCACCCAAAGACCGCAATGTGATAGATATCATCTGGAGGAAAGCGAAAGCGAGGTAGACCATGGAAGACATGGCGTCAGACCTTCAAAGAAGACCTAAATGAGGCTCGCATCTCATGGGACAAAGTTGAACTAATCACAGCTGACTGAAATCGTTGGAGAGCGCTTGTTGCCCAATGTACCCAGTTGCACAGGTGGAACTAAGTTTAAATCTCAGAGGCAGCACGGACACTGGTTCAGCTCTGCACTGCCTGCTGCCTCCCACACCCACCTGGAGTTTGGAGGCAGGTGGATGTTTAATGAACTAATTTTTTTAAAGCTGAAAACCTGGTGTGGAATATTGACTTTTAGGATAGAAGGGTAGATAAAAAATATACCTATATGTATAAAATAATGATCAAAGCAGCACATGCAACAATAGCTTTAGGCTGGAAAGAAAAGAAAAAATGGTCAATCCAGAAATGGTTGGAATATATGCGGGAACAAGTGACACTGGACATTTTCAATATAATAACAAAAAATAAACTGTGGCAAGATAAACAGAGCGAAATTTTGAAGATATGGACAATATATGCGGACTGGATGAAAGAAGCTGGAGTCAATGAGGAGATATGGGAGAAGAGATTACAAAGAATGAACTTACTGCTGTTTGTTTGATAAAATTATGAAGAAAATACAGGGGGGAGGGGAAAAGGGGGGAAATGTATTGTTTGAAAATGAATGAAGAAGAGTATTAATATAAAATGTAATATTCAAATGATAAATAATTTTTTTAAAAAAAATTGAATATTGACTATTTCAAGTGTTTTGAAGATTTCTGGACCTATTAAACCCAAACCTGAAAAATACTGAGGAAAAATGGTTCCCACTCTAGGAGATTGTAATTCTAGGAGATTGCCAGGTCTGCCTGGATATTGGCAACTTTATTGCTTTAGGTACAAAATCAGTATGTGTTCATGTACAATGGTAATTGTTTTTAGATGGGAACAAGAATGGTATTTAATCTCCTTCAGAAGTCACGATTAGTCATAATCAGATTGAAGTTACCAAATTTGTTTACTACTGTTTTCACATGCAGAGTTGATTAGTCAAATGTTGTCATTTGTGTATAATTATTTTCAGACAAGTTATAGAAGAAGCTTTTGTATATTTGTTTCTGATGAAACAATGAGATTACCTGTGTGAACTGCATACATTACAAGCTATTCAGATTGCTCATGAATTTACTGTCGCTCACAGATGCAGCACTGAGATAACTTGCTTTGGTATATGTTTTGCATAAATACTGAAAGTTCTTTTACATTGTTACTTGGGTAGATCTGCTGGAGTCCACTGCCATAATGAATGGAGCACATGTTTGGTTTTATCTAAGAAACTTCAAGTTAAACACACAATTTAAATAATTTAGGAGAAATCATTTTTTATTAAAACTCTTGCTTTGCTTTTTATGAAACACTGTTGCTGTGGTGGTTTTCTGGGCTGTGTGGCCAAAAGAGGTTTTTGTCTTTCAGTCTTTTTAGACATAAAATTTTAGCACATTGCTTGGTTAAATGTGGATGTCATGAAGTGATACTTTTAAAAAGATTTTGTGCATTTTAATTGCTTTCAAATTGTGAAAAAATTATATTGCCAGTGAGATGGAAGTGAGCCCCTAAATCATACATCCAGCATCCTGATCTCACAGGGTTCGGACAAGGAGAGAGGTAAGTTTCTCTGTTCACTTGGACTTATTTCTCTTAAAGGAGCAAGCTCTCATAGCACAGGTCATGTCTTTTAGAGCATGACTCCAAGGTCAATTCCGCACTTGCGTTATCGATCTAAGTTCGAGCTGCGTTTGACCTAAGTGCTCTGCACAACCACTGGGGTTGACGTGGTTTTGTATCAGCTTCGCCCCATGTAATGGTCAAATTTCCGAATCCAGTTGGGAACTACTACTTTTTTGGGGAACCACGCTCGAACGCAGCTTCATTCCAGTAAAGTGCGGAATCTCTGGCGCCAGGAGTCGTCATTCAGCCAATCACAGCTGACTGTTTCGGGCATGTGTAGAGCTGGAGAACTGCCGTGGCAAAAATCACGCCAAATTTCTGACAAGAGGCGGGAGCTATGCAAATCTCGCCCTCATCTGAAGGGCGCTTTGTCACGTGGCCTCTATGTAGCTCCTACATATGTTTTTTAAAAAAACCCGTAGAACAGTAGCCAATCGGAATGGAGCGGCGAAGAGGCACAGGATGATCCCGCCCTCCGAGCTGGGATCAAGCTGGTTGCAGTGGGGAACAACAATGGCTTCGACCTAGGTCAGAACCCTTCTCAAGGGACTGGGTCGAACCTATTTTACTCGTGTGCGGAATCGCCCCAAGGCTCACTAACGGCACTAACATAAACACACACACACTTTTTATTTTTCAGTGTGTGAAAAAGTAACAATTTCTGCTGACTCACAGGAAACAATTCTTATTTGAGGTAGTGACCCAACTCTTGAAAAAAAAAGCATTTGTATTTGTTTTGTTACTATAGCATATGACAATATTTCTCAGTTTTGAAACTGATTCACATTATCTTGATGAGGCCAAAAGCCTCTAACAATTCAGAACCAGAACAATAGAGAAATGTAGATTTGTACACTCAAAGATTATTTTAATGCCTTCACATTCAGCTGCTTGTATCTAAATGGATTCATATTCCTAATCAGGGTGTTACAGTATCAAAACAATATGTAGCATGTGTGTTGTCGTCTCAGCATATGAAACAGAATACTAATTTCTATTTGGGAGTAAGTTCCAATGAACTGAATGGGGTTTGCTCTCAAGTAAACATGCATAGGACAGCAGATTCTGTGGTGCTTTCTCTCTTGCTTCCTTTTTAGCACACGTGCTTGCACTTGAAGTAATGTCAAGTCACAGCTGACTTATGGCAATCGAGGGCAAGAGACTAACTGAGGTCGTTTGCCACTACCTTTCTTTGCATAACAAACCTGGTATTACTTGGTGGTCTCCCATCCAAGTATTCACCAGGGCCAGCCCTGCTTAGCTTCTGAGGTCTAACAAGAGGGCCTTTAGAAGTTGCTATCTGGACATACCTTATAATAGACTTGTGTACTATATATACCATCGTATAGCTTACTGCTTCTCTCTCCACCTAGAATGAATCTGAAGGCCGTCTAGCTAAGACACCTTTCTTTTTCAAAGTTGAGCCACCTCTTCTTTTCTTTATAGATATGTTTGTATTGTGCTGTTTGTGAACAGCCATGTGGAGTCAGAATTGACATGATTCTTACTGGAAGAACAAACTACTTCACAGGGGCATAATGCCCATTGGGCAAGGTGGGCAGCTGCCCAGGGCATCACCTTGTGGGGGGCATCAAAATGCAGGGTTCGTTTTTGGGTATTTTTAGTGGTTTTCCATTTTTGGCCTGCAGGGGGCGCAGTTTTTAGACTAGTGGCACCAAATTTTCAGCGTATCATCTGGAGACTGTCCTTATGCTACTCCCCAAGTTTGGTGAGGTTTGGTTCAAGGAGTCCAAAGTTATGGACTCCCAAAGGGTAGCCCCCATCTCCTTAGCAAAGAATGGGGATGGGGCACCCCCTTTGAGGGTCCATAACTTTGGACCCCCTAAACCAAACTGCAGCAAACTTTGGGGGTAGCCTAAGGATAATTTCCAGATGATACCCTAAAATTTTGGTGCTGATACATCCAAAAATGCGCCCCCTGCAGGAAAATCCCAAAAATTTGCCCAAGAATCTTTGTTCTGCATTGAGTTTTCTGTACTGCTGTCCATGGGGGTTGCAGACTGGGGGGGACATTTCTGAAGGCAAAGTCTCAAAACGTTCAGGGTTTCATCAGGAGACTGCCCTGATGATACCCCCCAGGTTTGGTGCAGTTTGGTTCAGGGGGGGGCAAAGTTATGGACCCTCAAAACTGTAGCCCCCATCTCCTGTTAGCTCCCATTGGAAACAAGGGGGGATGGGGCACCCCCTTTGGGAGTCCATAACGTTGGACTCCTTGAACCAAACCTCACCAAACTTGGGGAGTAGCATAAGGACAGTCTCCTGATGATATGCTGAAATTTTGGTGCTGATATGTCTAAAAATGCACCCCCTGCAGGCACCAATGTCCTGGTGCAAAAAGAAATTGGTCGTGATGGAGTGGGCGCCAATGGGGGGGGGGGGGGGCATCCAACTCAGGTTTTGCCCAGGGCTACAGTTTGCCCAGGGCTGCCTCGTTACGCCCCTGCTACTTCAGGGAATTCAAACTAGTCAATAAAAATGATTAAATTTAAAGGAAAAAAGTACATCCAACTAAAGTCAGAAGCTGAACTGTCATAAATCGCACTGAATGCAGTTGGCCAACAAAGGCAGCTCATTCAGATTCACCCTAATAAACAGTGGAAGATCAACTCCTGCATTTTATAAGATAAAAGGCAAGATCAAATACAGCCTCACATCACAGGCTGGCTTTGGAAAAGTTCTAAGTTTTAGAGAAGATGGAACAATAGAAGCTTGAACGGGTGGATGCAAAGCAAATAGTAATGGTTGGTGTGAGGTGAAAGGAGAAAAAGATTTTCATAGCAAGCTACAAAGGTTAAAAATCATCATATAGTTCTGGGTGCTTGCCTACTGTTCACAACCTTCTTACATTAGTAGCACATTCAAATAGAATGTTTAATCATCTCCTCAAATCACAAAGAAGGCCAGCTAATGTAATGCATGTTCATACACAAGGCATTATAATAACTTAGCCTTTTAAAAGAGTCTGAAATTGATTTTCTTCCACTATGTGAGCCGTCAAGAAATATTAGGGGTTGACTTAAATTCAGCCAGCTAAACCTGACCCCATATGGACCTTATATCTCATCCCATTAGGGAGGAAGCCACTAGGAAAAGCCCTCTTTTGCCAGCCCATGCAATCCTCATAGCCAGTTTCTTATTCTGTCACATCACCTTGCTGCTTCAGCTTTTGAAGAACTCTTTGCTGTCCAGATAATGTCACTGACCAGCTGTTTTTCAGATCAGGCCCTGTTTCCAACTGTTACTCACCTCTTAAAACAAGCCAGAAGGAGGCTAGCATTACTTATGTTCCTGAACTGAGAAAAATAGGGCTAATCTGCATGTGTTGGTTTTGGAAACTCGCAGTCATATGGAGCATTGTGAGGATCATCCTAGAAAGTGTTCTTTCAGACAATGCAGCTTTGCAGAACTATTGGGGGGGAGGGACTTCTGCCTTCCTTCCCGAACAATTTTCCAGAGGAGAAACAACTGTTTGACCTTCATGGGGTCCACAGGTCCTCAATAGCATGATTTTACTATGTATGGAGACCGAGTCCATTTCCACCACATGGCATGAGGGAAGGGACAAGCCACAGCAGCCACAAGCCACACTGAGCAACATAACATCTTCTAATGAGAGTCCCCGCAATACAAGTGGGGCCCTAAAGTTGAGGGAATTCCCATCTCCCTCTCATAGGGGTTGGGAATCCCTCTTTCCCCCCATCGCGGCTGCAGGCCTTCTTCTACTCAGGTCTGCTGATTCATTGGCTTGCCTGGAACTGCTCACCCAGAGACAGAGCGGGATGCCTGGAAAATCGCAGGGTGGAAATCAATCTCCCCTCCCCATCTGCTCACTTTCCAACCTGGCTATAGCCAGATGGGCCTGCCAGTGGCTCCTGGATGTCATCATAAACATGGTTGCCAGTGGCTCCTGGACTTTGCAGCCAAAGCTGCACCCACACAGAGAACACTCTAAAAAAAATCAGAGAGATTTACACCCATTAGTTTTTTTTTAATTGGTTAAATTTTAAATTAAACCAAGTCTGCAGAAAGATTTGTTGGGGGTGGGGGTGTCCAGCAGTGGGATTCAAATAATTTAACAACTGGTTCTGGTGGTGGGATTCAAATAATTTAACAACTGATTGTTTACAAGCACCATTTTAACCACCGGTTCTGCCGAAGTGATGCGAACCAGCTGAATCCCACCACAGAGTGTGTCCTTATCTGCAGATTTAAGTGTCCGCAGGTAGGGGGCACACTTTGGAATTATATATATAGATGATTGCAACTTAGGTTGGGGTACCCTGACCAGACTCACACATCTTGTGTAGATGGGCCTACAGAAGACTTGGGCCCCTTCCGCACATGCAAAATAATGCATTTTCAAACCACTTTCACAACTGTTTGCAAGTGGATTTTGCTATTCCGCACAGCTTCAAAGAGCACTGAAAGCAGTTTGAAAGTGCATTATTCTGCATGTGCGGAATGAGCCATAGTCTCACTGGTAATCATCCTTGATTAATTGTGGTGTCCATAGCTGCTTCTTCCCTGTAATGGTTTGGGTAACTGTACATTAGGAGCATAACATCTTCATAATATTAATAGTGAATTACCATACTTCTGCTATGCTGAGGTGCTAGCTCCGACCATGGACCTGTTTTCACATGTAATGTTGAAAATAATAGAATTGTTATTGACCCACTCAAAATAATTTTATTTGCATAGAGTGATCTTTATGACAGTGATCATCTGAAAACATCACATACAGAGTGAAACAATACCAAGAATGCAACGTTTCCATTTTGTTCTACTATTTTTCTCTGAATGTTGTATAAAATGACTCCCAGTAACAGCCATATGTAAACACAGTATTTTATGGTGCTCTTCATAAAGATTGATGGTAATTATAAAAAGCCTGAACCAGATCACAATGGTAAATGACTTGTACTATTTCTTCTCTCAGTTCACCTAAGCAAGTAGTCCTAGGTTAATGGGATTGACTGTATTTTGTACAGAGCCCACATTACAGTACCATCTTGCCAGCTAGGCAAGCATCTAGATTATAGTCATTAGTAGTTTGTTGACCCTTAATATTTACTGTACCATGCCATTTCTCAGCAGTAGCATAGTTTGGCTTTGTCACAAATTCTTTCCGTAGTTCACAAGCGCAAAACAAACATCTTAGCACTTTCCTTGCAAAATTCTTCACTTCCTACAAAAACATGAACATAGAAAGCAGGGGCTGTTTTGAATGACCTGTAAATATTTTCCATTCACAAAGAAAAGAAATGCTTTGCTTATCTTCAGACTGATAAGCAACTGATTGCATTGTTAGGAAGAAAGCATGAAACCAACAGTGCGGCCCTTTGCTGGTTTCTATGGTGTAACTTGAATCATGCAGGAAAAAACCTTCCTCCTATCTCATAATGGATTTAAACAAAAACTGTTTTCTACTGTAAGCTCTGTTGCATTAATTTCATGTCAGAATATGTGTGTGTGTGCGCGTGCGCGTGCGCTGTCAAGTCATATCTGACTTATGGTGACCCTGTAGAGTTTTCAAGGTAAGGGTCTTCAGAGGTAGTTTGCCATTGCTTCAGAGTTGCGACCATGGTGTTCCTTGGAGGTTGTCCATCCAGATAGTAACCAGGGTCAACACTGATTAGCTTCAAATATCTGATGAGATCAGGCTACCCTGGGGCTATCCAGGTCAGGACTCATGCCAGAATACAAGGAGGTATTAGGGCTGTCACCTTAGGGTCTAGATTTTCCAGGATATATCAGCCTTTATTTATTGGTTTAGAAAATATACATGAAAAGCCAGAAAAGCTGAGAGAAAAAGTGTGACCAATATGATGACAACATACAGGTCCTCTATTAAATAATTTTTCATACACTCATAAAATGTAAAACACTCTGCTTGACAATCATAAAACAGAAAACCAACCACATTTTGACATACTGTCTTCATCAGTGGTCTACTACTGTATTGCTTAGTCTCTTGGTAATTTGCCAATATCAACTCCAAAGTATCTTCCATTGAGGCCATGAAGGTGGAGATGGAAGGATAGTCATCTTCATTTCAATGGTTTTTGAAACTTTCACTGCCTCTTCTGTTGACAAAATGTTGTAAATTGCAAAGGGCAAGGATGAGCTATGGTGGAAAACCGGGTTGCTCTTAAGTTTTGCTACCTCCTCTGACCATTCTTCTTATGTTGGTAGTATTTCACCACCATGAGACTTCCACCTCAGTAACCACTGCTGGTGCAATCATGCTGTTACATAGAAACACTTTGGCTCATTCCGCACATTCAGAATAATGCACTTTCAAACTGCTTTCAGTGCTCTTTGAACCTGTGCGGAATAGCAAAATCCACTTGCAAACAGTTGTGAAAGTGGTTTGAAAATGCATTATTTTGCGTTTGCGGAAGGGGTCTCTGTCATACAACTCTTGGGCTGTATTTCCACTGGTGGCCTAAACTTCATTCCTATTTCCCTTACAGAAATAATTTGGAGACAGACTTGCATTGCTGATCTCCCCATACAAGAAGCTACAAGTTTTGTCGAAGGCTTTCACGGCGGGATTCAACTGGTTCTGGTGGGTTTTCCAGGCTGTGTGGCCGTGGTCTGGTGGATCTTGTTCCTAACGTTTCGCCTGCATCTGTGATGGAAAACCCAGCCTGGAAAATCACCAGAACCAAGCTACAAGTTATTTATATTAACTGCTTTAACAATGCACATTCCATATACAAAAAAGTTACACGTTTGCATAAAAGCAATGAAAACAAATGCTACAGTAATGGAATGCAATGTGCTGCTACCTCATGTTCATTTACGAACTACCAGAATTATTACATCACAGCTAGGACTAGATTCCAGGCTTTTAGCATGCCAGAGCTAAACTCCATGCCAGAAATCAAGAACAATTACCTAATAAACCTTGCAACAGATTTCAGAGGCAGACTCTGTTGGACTTGGATTTGAAATGGAGTCAGACAGACATGACTGGAAAATTTCCTGAAATGGTGACATGGCAGGAAACTTTTCAGTCACGTCTGTCTGACTCCATTAAAAATCCAAGCCTATTAGATGGGTTCTGTAGTTTCACTTTATCTCTTTGGCTTCATTTGCTCTTTTAAACAGCAGGACTTCTCCCAAATAAAGCACTTCATCTCAGCAGGTATGGGTGCACACTGGAGTTCACTAGAGTGAACAGGAGCAGACTCCCCAATGCACTGGCAGTTGAGACTGTGCAGAATAGGATTGTTATATTTGTTGCATCCTAATAATACCTGTGGAACGTCTATTATTGTGAGGAAACTGCAACGTCTCCATTGCTTTCTCCAATAATAGCTACTGTGAAGTTTTCATTTCTCAGAAAAGAGGCAGGAGAAAAGAGTGAAATTATACTCTTCTCAGAGTTTCACTGGCAGTCTTCTTTATCTGGGCCTTTTCAAACAAGGGTGGGGTTCCATGCAAGCAAAATGTCTAAAAAATAGGATCTTGCCCTTCTGCCTAAAAATGTTGATTAGTTCTCAAGCCTATTTGCATTGTACAAGTTAAGATGTAGGAAGAGACGAGGTAGTTGTGTGCATTGAAGCTCAATATACACACCTTCCTCAGAGAGAAATGTGAGGTGACTTCATGTAAAATGCATGGGCCCTACAGAGATTAATCTTTCTACTCTGGGTATAAGAAGACAGTTTTCCTTAGGATTGCATCTGATTCATTTAGGTTTAATTTATCTGCATTCCTAACTGAGATTTTAAATTGTGGTATTTTAGGGCTTTAAAAAAATCATTGTTTTATTTACATTGTGAACCGCTTGAGCGTGGCTAATAAATAAATAAACATAGTGAATAGGACACAACATAAATGAAACCATAACTTCTGTTGGACCTATTAGTCTACATAAATACTGGGTTATCATCTTTACAATTAAATGTTCTTTGTCAGGCGTAAGAGGAAAAACATAAAATGTGATGATAAAAGAAAAACGTTTCATGATCTGGTTGATGGAAACCAATCCATATGTGTTTGTTTGAACAAATAAAACTGAATGTTGCAGAGGCGTGAAATTACAAACAGTCACATCTTGCTGAGGAAATAAAGTTTCACACTCAAGGCACAAAGCAGTAAAGAAAAAATTCAGCAAGAAAATTATTATGTCATAAGTCAGTTTTTCAATATGAATTCTATTCAAATCCCAGAGGTTCCTTGCTCAGTACAGAGAACAAACCTAAGTGTTAATATATTTACTAAGCTAGAGATAAACTTGCACTAGACAGACACTGTTAGAGCAAAAAAAAATTGAACAGAGTCTGAAACTAGACACTCTGGTTGAGATAGGATAGATACTGAAATTAAAAAGTCAGTGCTGTGGTCTGAAGTCTGAGAGTGGCAAACGAAGCACTGGGATGGCTGTGAGCCAAAGGGAGAGATGAGCTGATGTGGCAGGCTAGGGCTGCATTGAACACATTGGCAGAAGTCCACAGGACTTGCTTAATTTGAGAGGCCTTCGTCAGGCAAGGACTGGAACAACAGATTGACACAAACGTGCATGGAATTTACATTGTCTTTGTTTTGCATGACTGTCTGAGATTTGTCACACTATACAATGCCAATATAGGAGCAATGGCTTCCATACTAATAGAACAATGTGGGTGTGAATTAGGGCAAAATATCAATAACCTAAATTTTGCTGCATCATCTGGTTTAATTCTATGAATTTCAGAGATGATACACACATTATATGCCACATTTTGATTGATCTGCAACTAGATCTTTGACATGTTTGTATATATAAAGTGCTGTCAAGTCTCAAATGACTGCAGCAGCTATAGGACTATTACATTAATTTCTCACACAAAGAAAACTGTTACAATAGATAAAATGAGAAATGAGAAATGGCTGATGTTCAAGCTGGATTCAGAAAAGGAAAAGGCACTGGAGATCATATTGCACATGTATGTTGACCACTGGAGCACCCAAGAAAATTTCAGAAAATAATTAGTGTTTCATTGATTGCAGCAAAGCTTTTGATTGTGTAGATCATGAAAAGGGTTGGTTGGGGGGCACCGAGGGGTGGGGCGGGGCCCAGGTGCCATTTTGCCCCGGCCGCCATTCCCCCCCACCACTGGTCATGAGCCAGCCCCTGGGTACTTATCAGGATACACTGTGATGCAGGACCTGAACATGGTGCAGCCAGAGTTGGCTGCTCCTGATGAAGACCAGGGAGCAGAGCTAACTCCCAGCCCTTCCCTGCCTGATGAGGTGCAGGTGGAGGAGCTGATGGGAATTGTAGTCCATAACATCTGGGGTCAAAGGTTCGCCACTACTGTCCTAGGGAACCCAGTAATGAGTTAGCTGTGCACAGGAGGCAAAAGCAGAGGCAGCTGCTGCAGGGGCAACAGAGGAATGCTCATATAGCAGCAAGATATGGGAAGATAGAAGTGTCTGCATCTGATGAGGATTAACATCTTGCAGAATCCCAACCCCTTGAACAAAGCTCTCTATATAAGCTTTGCTGTGAGATTGCTTCTACCTGGGTGCAACAAGTATGTTACATGTCACTGCCGTGTGCCTTGTTCATCGCTAATCCCCAGCCTGTTTATTGGTTCTCCTGTACCACGACCTGTGGACTGTTATCTCACTACGCCTTGTCTGCCATCTGCCTTGACCCATTGGACTGTTATCGGACTACGCTTTGCCTGTTGCCTGTTTGGCCCCACAAGGCTGGACCTGACCACGTCCTGCCTGCCAGCAGCACACGAGGACTGAGGCATGGAATAGAGTTTTAGAAACCCTTCTAATGGAAATTGTCCCTCAGAGTTGCAATTTGCCAACGTAGAGGAAAGATATAAGTGCCAGAGAAGCAAATGGGAAAAATGTTCCTGATCAACACTAATGGACAAAAGCAGCCAATATATTCACTTATATATTCACTTATAGCAGCCTTCAGGATTTCTATGGGGCAAAACTGTTTAATCTTATCCTTCCAATACGGTACAAAGATTAGCAGTATCCTAAAAAATGTACAAGACTGTAGGATTAAATCAGGTTTATAGAAGGGCTATAGAGAAATTGCCTTGGAGTGGTAAGAAAGACACAAAGGACAGAAAGGACCAACAGACAGTTGAAAGCTGTGATCTCTTCCAGATCCTCCCCCAAACCCAGTGACACTAGTTGTGCTGCCTCTAAATTCCTCTAACATTAGCTAGTGATTAGTTCTTACATCTCTCTATGATTTGATCCTGGTATGGCTTTTGAGGATGTGGAAGGATCCTGTTCAGGCAAGAGAAGAGGGATCAGACATCTGTGAAAACGTGTAGAAGAAAAATATAACATAGCTGTGAAGGAAAAGACCCTGTTGCCATGACATCTTTTGAAGTTTTATTTTATCAGGGGTTTTAAATTTACAATCAAGCCACTGCAGTTGCATCTGTCAACTATAAAATCCACTCTGTGGGAATGATCTGAGTTTTATATAACCAAAAAAAAATTTAAACTATGCATCTGAAATTAGGACAGTTGAAACCCATTTACACCCATTTCCGTATAACAATAGATGCAGTTGTAGTGATTTATTTTAAGTTTTTAATGAGGTATTTCATAAGGAAAATGTCCCTATTTTAATGTGTTACATTGTGGTGGGTTACAGTAGTAGATTGCTCATCTTCTATGTAACATCTCATGTGGATTTCCTTGTTTACATGTTCTGAGTGATCGCAAGGTCATGGATGATGTACAGTCCATGAATATATACCAACAAAAAATACATACCGTCAAACATAGATATTTGAATATTATCCTTAAAACTGTTTTGAAAATTTCAGCTTAGTCAAATGCAACAGTTTGTATAGACAGGCAATGGACAGACAAAATGTATGCTGTCTGCTTTGTCTGTGCTGCCTGTTTGCTTCCACATAGGATTCAAGGTGCAGAATTGACTATAGGTTCCAAATAGTCTGAGCCGTTGTATACCTAAGGCAACATCATTCATAGGAAACAGGCAGGTGTGGTCTTGCTTTGAAAAGGATTTAAGATCAACAAGGTAAGGAACAGAGTTCTCTCATTTATATTTTATTGTAAACTAAATGTTCTATTATTCAGAGAAAACCAGGACATAAGTGTTACATGCATGTTTACAAATATGGAGATCTGCCTAGTTTTGCCTTTGTATTGATTTAGAAGGGTGGAAAAGATTTCCATATTTTGACACTGGTAATGGGCAGCCCCATCCAAACTTGGAGATGGGGGGCTTTCTGGTGGCATGGGGAGCAGGGAAAAGCCCTGAAACGTCCCCACTTCTAAAGTCCCATAGGGCAGAAAGGACATACACTAGGTGGCATATGTCCAAGGGCTGGCATGCTGTGCTACTGGTCCTCAATCCTGGGAGAGAGCCACATTAAGTCAGAGTGGGACTCCAGTGCAGCCCTGCCACAGCCCGGACTTCTGTGTTCTGCTGCAGTGGAACTGTGGGATAGCCAGCCGCTGGCACATCTCCCCCTCCCCCAGGGTAAGTGCCCCAGGGAGGGCTAATGCACCAATGCGAGGGCGGCCACTCCCAGAAGCTCTCCCCCCTCCTGTTTGGATGGGGTTCTTTGTGCAGATGGATTATTTCTACAAGTTGCTAGAACAAATTTGGCTGACATTTTATTTTTAGATATAACCATGTTTATTTTGTTGAACTTTTAAAAAATTGTGAATCATCTTGATTGTACTCACTAAAATTCATTATGAATGTTAAATATTTACAGTATAACACCCCCACACCCGCCTTTTATTAATTTTCTACTATTTTGTAAGCATACCTATCGCTATATCTAAACGACTTTGGTCCACAAAAACAAATAAAAACAAAGAAATAAAACTAAGTCACCAGCAGACCAGGCAGGAGTTAATGCAAACTTTGGGTCTCTACAGGTAACTTTTGTATACATAAACAATTGGATTCTGGAGCGTCGGACGCAGCTTCTTTCTAACAAAAGCAAGCTTTTGCAAGGATACTTTCTGGGCAAACGCAACACAACTGCAGACCAATATCTATAACTAAGTACTGAAAAGGATTCTCCACGAATGCTGCTGTTACAGTGAATGAAAATGCATGGGGTTTCATGAGGTATGATGATTTGGAAATAAAGAGGAATTCCCTGAAAACAAGGGCCATCTGGCAACTTTAATTCCCGTCTAGACAAGACTTGGGAGGCACCTCAGAATACACTTTTGGAAGCCAGGGCAAACAGTATGTTCTCGTCTGGGATCCACCCCCAAGGGCATTCATAATCGTCGCTCTACTTAACCTCTCAGAGCCGGTTTATCCCTCCCCCTCCGCCCAATCTAGTCGGATCTCAAGACAGGCGTCCAACTCTGGGAGGAGAAAGGGGCGGGCGACTCCGACATCTCTCCGCTCCAGGCGGAAGGAGTCGAGCGCCGATTCTTTCGATCTGCTCGGAATAAATGTCTCGCTGTTCGTCGGGCCGCCATTTTAGATGGGGAGCGGAGCCGAGCGGGCGGCTCTGCGGGAGGGACGAACCCTGGGAGAGAAGACTGGACGGCGCCGCCACCACCGGGACGCGGGCAGGTGAGATGGGGCCGGTGTGACGCGGGGTAGCAGCCTGTTGCGGGTAGAGCTTCGATAACGGGGTGCAGCCGTCGGAGTGGACGACTGGAAAGGGGGTGTCTCGTCCTTCTTTGTATTTTTTCCTGGTCTAGCAGCGGGCGCTAGAAAAGGGCTGCAGTGTTGGCAAGGGGGCTACTCCGGTCGTCTCCGTTGTTCCTGGCTGCTGCGTCCAGCCTGGACGGCACCTCTTTCCCCGAGACCCTGCACGGTGGAAGGGGATGCTGTGCAGAGACCCCAGGGCAGGGGCTGCGCTGGCTTCCCTGCTGCGGGCGCCCCCCGTCCGTTTTCCCTCCCAGTTCGTGCGGGAGACCCGTCTTTCAGCCGGCTTCTGGGACCTCAGATGTTGACGCTGCCCCGCGCTCCATTTCCGCCTTGCTTTCTTCCTCATTTTGTTTGGCGGGTGGGCGAATGCTCGCCGTCGTGCCCTTTAGGCGATGGGTGTGTGTGTTTGGCTGCGAGGAAGTCGAGCGGCGCAGGCATCTCTGTCTTTTGGCGTCCAGCAGTAGTGCCAGGTAGCAGGTCCTCCTCGGCTTTATTGGCAAGCGTAGGAGCTGCTGTGACCGTCGTTTCCCCAGTGCCATCAGCTGCTAGTTGGCGCTTTCTTGATCTGCGGGTTTTGTGGATTACGTCTGGTGGCAAAACGCCCGCTGGTCCAGCAGCGGTTCGCCCCCTGCAGTTGGTCCGAGATCTTCGTTTCTGCCTTGGGGTGATCCGGCAGGTGATGAGTTGGGCCCGTGGCTTGCGGCATTATGTACATCAGTGCTGCTACTCAAAGTGCCAAAACGCTTTAAAAGGCGTTTGTCTGCCCAGGTGATAACAGCAGCATCTTTGGGGGGGAATTCATTTACCCTTTTGGCAAAAGTGAACTAAATTGATTTTAAATCAAGTTAAAAGGTGAATTAGAAGCATTCATAAATGGTCATGGGGGCTGGTGGTGAGGAGAAGCTACAGAAAGGAGACTCTTCTAACTGTGTTCCAGATGTGTCCTTAGTTTTGATTGGTTTGAAGTAGGTAGGGACTAGGTGGGAGTATCATAGCTGTTTCACAGCTAACTTGTATAATCCTGCACAGAAACTGAGGTCGTCCCTGGGCTCTATACAGAAGGCAGACAATTTGGAGGAAGAACTTTAAGCAGCAGTTTTATGTCTTTTTTTTTTAAATGACAAAGTAGTATTTTTGGTTGAGCCTTCTTAAATTGTTTCTTTGACATTAACGGGTCTTGATTTGTTTAAGATCAAACACAGCTTAGGTAATGCAAACCAAGCCAGGAATTGTAATATAAACAGACTTGTCTTAAGTTCAATTTGGCTTTTTTGCTTGGAGTGGGAAAATCATGCTTATATAAACAAGTACATGATTTTCTGTGTGTGGTGTAACCCTGAAGGCTCTGCTAGCGCAAACTTATTGTTTAAGCTGCAACAAGAATTTAGCGTGACATTCCATCCCAAATTGTTACTTGAGTATCATAGACTTAGTGAAGTTCCTGCTTGTGTAGAAAATGATGTAATTCTAAATGAACTTTCTATTAAATGTGGCCAGTCCGTATTGGGTTGGAGAAACGTAGTTCATAGTCTTATAGAGAACTTAACATCTCAGGGCCAGTTCATGCCATTTCCAATTAAAGGGAGCTTATAGGCTTGTCTGATGCCTAATTGAAATTTAGTAGTGAGCTAAAAAAAACCAGTGCCACCTTCTCACTACTTTAGCATTTTCTCACTTCTGTACCATTTTTTGGGGGGAAAATAGATCTCTGAAGCAAGAACCCTTCTAACCTTGCTCACTGTTGAAATACAATAATGGACAGAGATTAGTTAGGCAAGTGCTGGATCTTTTTGTTTCAATTGTCATCAGTTACTATTGTTATTGGTTTAAATGCACTGGATATTATTTGAAGCTGATTGGTGTCCTTTCTGTCTTCTGTAAGAATTCTGATTTCAAATGGTCCTACTTCTGATTTTGGGAGATTATATTATGCAAAAGTTGTTTTGTCTGAGAAACTATTCTTGCTATGCACACATGCTTTGTTTGTCAGAGTGAATTTATTGTTCAAGAGAACCATACATAGAAGTTCAACCCTCCTGTAGCTTTAAGAATGGCAAGTTCTGGTGAATAAACATGCTGGTGAATAATTCCTTCATAATTTTTAACCATGACTCCTCAGGGGTGCTGAGACTGGATTGCTATTTTTGAAACAAATGGGCACATATGTTCATTGAAGGATATAACCATTGTCAAAGTAATTCAGAAGAGGAATGCTGATGGGTTGGGCCACAAACTGTCTCAAAAATTTTTATTATAATGTAGATACCTTGTTTGTTTGAACAATATCATATCAAACATATGCCCATGAATTTGTTTGCAGTTGTAAGTGTGGCACTGTTGCACTCTTGTCCTTTCTAAGCAGGTCTTACACAAGAAAGCTTCATCTGTGCAAGTGAGTTTAGATGTAATCAACATGAAAAGTATTTGGTTTTTAACTTGGTAAAAGTTGTGAAATTTGGCTTTTTGGATATTCCATTTTACAGCAGTACATAGAATATTGTTGTTGGGTGATATGTTGTGTGTGCTTGTGTTCAAAATTTCAATGCCGCTTGGATTCTCATCATGTATATAACAACTTGCTGTTTGCCTCCCAGCTTGATGTTCATGAATTGTGGCATAATTTAAGTTGCTTTGAGTTTTGATAAATCTTAATAAACTGCATCAATGAACAATGAACTCTGTTCTTTTCATATCATATCACTTAAGAATATACTGGACATGTATATTTTTAGGCTTCAAACAGAGAAAAGTTAATTCACTAAATTGCTAAATGGATTAATTAATAGTAATTAAATCTGGTTTAGAACTTCAAACCGAAGGTGCCTTAAGGTTGCATTTCATGCTATAATTTTTAGGGTATTGTGGGAGCCAGAATTTTGAAATCTGTTTTTTATGGACAACCTGTTTTGGGCAGTCGGCAAACATGAAGTCTGAGGTGAAGAGGAATTAGGAGAGAAATAACATATTTTATTTCTTTAAGTATTAGCTTGCTTCAGCAGGACAAGGAGTTCTGTGTATCTTCTGTTTACAGAGGTTGTACTCATTCCTTAACCAGCTGTTGAGATAGTATCATTAGGCTACTTTATGCTGTCGGCTTAATTACAGCATAGTATAAACTATAGGCATTTTTGCTGGGTAAACATCAACCTAGACTCAGTGGTCAGCTTGGAGGGAGTTACTGCAGTCTGTTATATTTCATTTACCCTAATTAAGTCTGCAATTCTATGAACATTCTTCTAGGCGTAAGCCCTGTTGAATAAAATGTGACTGACTTTTGAGCAGCGCTGCTTAGGGTTGCTCCCCAAGTCTCTGTCCATTATGCTACAAGATATCTAGGAAACAGTGATGCAGTAACTTGCTGTAGACAAATAATATAATGGTGTACTCATGGTTGGAAGCTGTTTGCACTCTGGTTCTCTTCTTCATATTGGTGTTTTGCAGAAGAATAAGTAACATCTGTGCTTCTTAATCTATTTCAGGCATGCACATCTTGTGACCAACCAAGCAAAATGCAACCTACCACCCATATATTGTCAGATGATTGACAACTTCCCTTTTATTGCAGTTCCTGGCTTACAACAAATAACAGACAGTTTATCAAATACTTGTGGATAAATGAGAATAAGTTCTTTTCTTAGATGTATTTTTGTAGGCTCTGATCCCAAATAAAATAAGCTATTACTTTAGAAAATATGTAAGTTGAATGCAAATAAAGGATTGAGTTGGCTTTCTTAGCCTTTTACTGTGATCACTGCAGTTTATACGTGGGCAGCCAATGGGTTATAAAAAGAAAGCCAGCTGATGTTGCAGTCTAGGCAGCAGCTATATAGTGGAAAGATTCTTCTTTGGCATCTTTAGTAGTGCTATTTTTACATTTTCCAGTAGATTTGTCCTTGTGATTTTAAACTAGAGGGCAATAACTGAAAATAATTTTATTTGCATTACATCTATAAGAAAGTACATGATGGAATAAATGCTTTCTTGAGTCTGAAAGAGGGGGGATGATACAACAACATGTAAGTGTGAATCATTTGTATTTGTAACAAAAAATGTTTTTTAAAAATTAGGTCAATCTTGAAGAATACCTTACTTGATTTTTCTTCAAATCCAAGATTTTTTTGAAATGCTTTTTAGGGAAGAAACAAAGTTTCCAGAACCTTGATCACAACTATAATAATATGTAGCATTTATACAGCGGTCTCAGCATTCAGAGTTTTTCATAGACCAGTATTAATAATACCATCATTGAGAACTGGGAAAGGGAAGCTGAATGATAGTGGCTTCAAGGGCGTTCTGGTAGCTCATGACTGAGATCACATTTGAACCTGGGACTTTGTTATATACACTTGTAGCATCACTGGATCTCTTTATTATGGTGATGGTCCTCTTTCATAGACCTTTAGGGAAGAGTATGTCAGCTCCTTTGTTGGATAGAGATTGAATTAATGGGAGACTTTGAAAGTACTCCATTTGTCTTGGAATGTTTTTTTTTCTTAATTCTGGATTGACTAGTGTTGAACCTAGTCTTTTGCTCTTTTAGCAGTGGTAGTACCTTTTCATGCCTCCTTGTTTCTTGATTACTTGTATATTTTCTTAAACTTGTATATTTTCTTAAACTTCACGAACTCTGCAGTGCTGTGCCATATCCGCATGCTAGTGATTTGTTGTGTATGCTATGGGATAAATTTCTGGCCAGGATGTTCGTTCATGATTACTGTTATTTTCAGGAAATTTTTTTGCAATCTGTTTTTTCACTAAGTAGTGGTGGACCTTCTAGAATGAGAAAACATTCAACATCTGTCAGGGATCGTTTTTTTATCTGTATATGAGAGGTACAATCATCCCATTCCTTCATGGACTTGACAGTCATAGGCAATAATGTCCTCTGATTGCAGCTTCTGTAAAAAGTGGCAGCCTATCATGGAACCTGTGATGGTCTGTAATGGTTTATAACAGTGATGGCGAACCTATGGCACGGGTGCCAGAGGTGGCACTCGGAGCCCTCTCTGTGGGCACGCACACACGGAGTTCGTCATGTGGGGGGCGGAAAATCACCCCCCACACACACACACACACCTAGGAGCTAGCCCTGGGCCAGTCATGGAGCATGGATGTCGCAGCGCACCGCGGTGAGCAGGGGAGGGACTTTCGGCTGGCCGGGCCTGGAGTGCCTGTGAGGGGTGGGGGGGGTGGGGGGGGGGCAGAAGAGGCAGAAATGCTAGAGAGGCACAGAGCGGTACGTGCGGGACTTGCTGGAGGCTAGAGCAGGCTGGCCTACCTGCTTTTCCGGAGGAGCAGGTGGGAGCAGAGGAAGAGAGGGAGTTCCAACCATTTTTTCTAGAAGCTAAAACCTCAGCATTCAGGTTAAATTGCCAATGGTAATCTGGCACTTTCGCGATAAATACAGTGGGGTTTGGAGTTTGCGCAATTTGGGCACTTTCGGTCTCAAAAGGTTCGCCCAATCACTGGCCACTATAATCATTAGGTGATGCATTAGCTACAATATGTTGTGTGAATTGGATCTCCAGCCTTTGTTATCTCAACCATGCTTGGCACCCTTCAAGGAAAAAGCTGTGTTAATTTTATATGTAATTTGAGAATTGTGGGACTATGTACAGAACATAGACTGCATGATAATATTCTGCAAATACTTCAAGAATGCATGGTTTAGCCTGTCATTACAGAATGTTTTCGCACAGTCTTCTTCTTATCTGTATTTGGCATGCTGAAGTGCTTTGGATACCCTACAGCAGACTTTGTACTTTTCATGAAATCAGATGGACACTAAAACAGAATAAAAACCTCTCCTTTGATACCTGCATGTTCTTCAGCTCTTTCCTATATCTTATTAATTTATTTTAGAATAGTTATATCCCACATTTTCAGTGGTGGTGGCTGTTTAAAATTAAGCAGGTGACTAACTTCTTTTAATCTGGTTTGAACCCTCCGTTTCCTTAAATCCATTACATGTGTGTCCCAGCTTTTTCTAGATGCTCTAGTGAGACCAAACAAAACAACTTACAAAACTTCCTTTGGTTTCAAAGACAAATGAGCCATTAGCATACTTAACTGTTCTCCATATGTTCACATGGATTGTCTCTATAAGGCTTGCAGCTAGAAATCTGCAAAGTGTGTAAGCAATATGTTGAGTAGTTTTACTCATGGTGTCCTAACTCCCAAGTAAAGATTATGGGAGCTTTGTCATTCAGACAGCTGACTGAAATCTTTCAGCAGTGTTAATGGCAATTTTTACCACAGGTTCCCTGGATGAGAAGACACTTTTGGTCATCTTTCTTCTTAGAGGCTTTTCTAAAAATGTTTGTGTCACTTGTGAGTGATGACTCAACAATGTCTTACTTGTGAGTAGTGAGTAGAAGCAGTCTGGTTGCAGAGGTGTTGAAGTCTACCGACTTCAGTTTGGAGGCTGTGCTTTGTCTGCTTGGTTGTAGTACTGTCTGGCCTGTGACAGTGATCTCAGAAGTTGATTTTTCTTGTTGACCTCACCTACTTTCTGCAGCAAGTACCTTGATGTGTAGCAGCATGTAAAACATAGCATACAGAGCCAGCTTATGTAGTGTTAAGTAATGAATTCCATGGTGGCTACAACTAGCATTTAGGCTGAGTCTTATTAATAGCCAGCCTTTTTACCCACTATTTCATGGAATTTGGATTTAATGTGAATAGGTTCTGATCTACCAGAAGCTTGCAATGCTTCCTATTTGAAATGGAGACATCTCAGCAGAATTAGGCTTGCCTGGCTGGTTGTATTCCACAGCACTGATAATTGGGAATGCATAATACAAATGGTGCATTTGGGTCCCTCTGTTCTGCCTGTCAGGGAAGGAATCTGGTCTCATTCATTAGTCAGAACAATGTAAAAAGCTGTCACCTCATTTATTAGGCAGCCTTAGACTGTTAATGTGTGACTTCTTATATTTTAGAACAAGTAGAAAGAATTAATTAGTATGACTAGTCTGGGCAATATTTGATTATCTGCTTCGATAGATTTGATTGAACTTGGCTTTTTGGATGAATTGTGTGTTTATAGTGAGACCATTAAAGAAATAACATTATTCATGTTGAAAGTTATTAGTGATTAATATTTGGAGATACCACAGCTTAATATTAAGCTTCACTGTCAATTTACATATGCAGTCAAACATCCTATAAAGAAATCACCAGAGGTCTATATTACACAGCTATTGTAGACATGATGTAAACGGTGCTGCCTTTAGACACTCTCTGGGCAAGTTATTGCACTCGGTAATTATGACTTTCAGATAACAAACTGAGTAAAAGTTTTCTGTAGTGTTACAAGATGTTTCAAAATATTGACCTGAGGATTTCAGGAGCATCACATTAAAGCGAATTATGTTAAACACATATGGCAGATAAACACTATTACTTAAATACCCTCTTTACTGTTAGGAATATGGTTTCTATAACTTTTTGTGAATGAGCTTTGTGCTGCTTTTGTTACAGATTTCTCAAAGTAAACCTCCATTTAGCAATATTTATTTGCTGTAGGCTGCTGTTCTACTGAGCACACATGAGTTTCTATGGCTCCCTGGCAGTCTTCATTTGGACTCTTTATCTACAGGAGTGAATTATTAGATTGCATATTGTTCTGCATATTATTCAGGTCAGTATATTTTATAAGCCAGATGCAGCAGTTTCTAACACTGTGGCCCCTTCCGCACATGCAAAATAATGCATTTTCAAACCACTTTCACAAGTGGATTTTGCTATCCCGCACAGCTTCAAAGAGCACTGAGAGCAGTTTGAAAGTGCATTATTCTGCATGTGTGGAATGAGTCTGTGATTCATAGCATGCCGTTTTTAAATATTTGCATTAATGAATTGTTGAGAGCAGTGCTTCTTAAACTTCCATTTTCTCCTTTCCATTTTCACTTAGTGGATCCCCAAGCCTGTTGATGTTAGTTTATGCTTGAAGAAATGTAACTTTAAAAAAAAGTAGCATAATGGTATGAAAAGCAATTAATACTCACTGTATAGCTGAAGGCAATGTAGGATAAATGACTTGACAAAGCAAACTCCTGAACCCCACTGCAAAAGATGTTTCTTATTTGTGGTTCGTAGAGAATGGCAAATTGTTTATGTATTTTAAAGTGTAAAGGCTTATTTAGCAGCTAGGGAATGCTGCCGTCCCAAGAGACACAAGTTGCCCCCTACCTATCAAGGCGGTTTGGCCTGCCTTTGCAGTAAGGAAGCCAGCTCAATCCTATACAGGTTTATTTGGAAGTGACTCTCTTTGTCATCAATGTGTCTGAACATAGGATTTCTGCAGTGATGAGGGAAATGTGGAAGAATGTATGTGAAGTTTACTGGAATGTGGGAGAACTGCCACAGAAAAGTTTGTGGATTTACTCTCCTTGAGACCTCTATAGCAGATTTTGAAGTGCTTTTCGTATTAGAAGCAAATTAATTTTTACAGTAGTAGAAAGACATTAACTTTTCCTTCACCTGATGCAGTTGGAGTAAGAACATAAGAACATAAGAACTAGCCTGCTGGACCAGACCAGAGTCCATCTAGTCCAGCATTCTGCTACTCGCAGTGGCCCACCAGGTGCCTTTGGGAGCTCACATGCAGGATGTGAAAGCAATGGCCTTCTGCTGCTGCTGCTGCTCCTGAGCACCTGGTCTGCTAAGGCATTTGCAATCTGAGATCAAGGAGGATCAAGATTGGTAGCC
This sequence comes from Sphaerodactylus townsendi, assembly GCF_021028975.2. Classification (NCBI taxonomy): domain Eukaryota; kingdom Metazoa; phylum Chordata; class Lepidosauria; order Squamata; family Sphaerodactylidae; genus Sphaerodactylus; species Sphaerodactylus townsendi. The sequence continues at coordinate 60,411,659 of NC_059427.1, forward strand.
ATAAATCGACTTCTCCTCCATAAATCTGTCCAAGCCCTTTTTTAAAACTATACAGTTTAGTGGCAATCACCACCTCCCTGTGGCATAGCATATTCCAAACACCAATCACCATCGTTGAGTGAAGGAAGTGTTTCACTTTTATTAGTCCTAATTCTTCCCCCAGCATTTCTTCAATGAATGCCCCTGGTTCTAGTATTGTGAGAAAGAGAGAAAAATTCTCTCTGTCAACATTTTCTACTCCCATGCATAATTTTATAGGGAGCTTCCAATCCATATCCCCCCCTCAGACGTCTCCTCTCCAAACTAAAGAGTCCCAAACGCTGCAGCCTCTCCTCATAAGGAAGGTGCTCCAATCCTTCAATCATCCTTGTTGCCCTTCTCTGCACTTTTTCTATCTCTTCGATATCCTTTTTGAGATGTGGTGACCAGAACTGAACACAATTACTCCAAGTGTGGTCGCACCACTGCTTTATATAAAGGGCATGACAATCCTTGCAGTTTTATTATCAACTCCTTTCCTAATTATCCCCAGCATAGAGTTTGCCTTTTTCACAGCTGCCATGCATTGAGTTGACATTCCCATGGAACTATCAACTAAGACGCCCAAATCCCTTTCCTGGTCTGTGACTGATAGCACTGACCCCTGTAGCGTGTAGTGTAGTGTAACCTGGTGTAGTTGTGAACCAGCTTTAAATCTCTTACGTGTTTGTGTGTGGTAGGAGTGATGACAAAGGCAGATTCCTTTGCTTGGTTGCTTCCTCTGTTTGGTTAACAGTGAAGCATTGCCTTTGCTTTCTTGGCTGAACAAAAGGAATTCTGTCCAATCTACAGCAGGAATTCTCTCCCTTGAAAAAGTAAACCCCCCCCCCCCGCCCCCATGGTTGGAACTGTGAACATTTTAACAGCAGCTCACCTACTTCATTTCTACCAACCTTTTTGTATAGCGTAGACAAAATTTTATGCATGCACATCTGGATTGGGCAAGTCATGGCAACCTTCCTTCATATTAGGTCCCTAAAGCAAATAAATGGGTGGCTAAACTGCCCATAACGGGAGGGGGGAGAGATATGGATAAACACTCCCACTTGCAGGAAATGGCTTCCTTTGATGGGTACAAGATATCACTTGTGATGGGCTTTCCCAAGTTTTATCTCTATTTAATAGAGATTTCTGCCTGTTGTGACAAGGGCAAGTAGTACGCTAAAGATGAGAGGTTTCCTCATTTCTACTCATTTCTCTCCCCCCACCCCCAGTCTTGTAGACCCCCAGTTCTCAGTTTGAGAACTGCTAGTTTACTTTTTTTTTAAAGTTACAGAATTCTGACTTTTTGTAAGTATTCTAGTTAACTGGACTCATTTACCTTAAAATAATAAAATGAATGAAATTGCATTAAAACAGGTAACTAATATACCACTACAGTTCCAAAAATATCCTGCCAAGAAAGGGGTGTTTGTGGCTCAAAGAAGACTGATTCTTAAAATATATATCTTCCACTAAAATAGGTATTTCCAGTAGGAGAACATTTTAGAATAGTAGCCTAAATCCAGACTCTTCTCTTTCTAAATGTTACCTTTTGCTGTCATATTTTGTAGTTGGAAATGTGAGGGAGTACAATGTTTCATGTAACATGTTCTGTCATAAAATTCTAGAAGAAGAGAATGATTTTACTTTTTCGCAGGATGGGTGAAGAGTGTTATGACACAAAGCATTAACTACTGTCTGTTCTGTTATGCATTTGCTAATAGTAGAATTTTTGAATGAGATGGTCTGTTCATTAAGCATAGATGCATAAAGTAGCACTTCTGAGTAAATTTAAAGACATTTCCAGTCTTTGTGTCTTGCCTGTTTACAACAAGCTATCCCCTATTTTTAAGGCCACACTGCCTTATACTAATGTTATATGCTAAGTTATAAATATTGCATTTTATGATGTTAAATCAGCAAAGGACAATTAGGTTTGGTAGTAAAATAAGTATATACTTTAGTATTTCTCAAGTTCTTTTTGCCTATATTTCAATTTCTACAAAAATGTCAATTTTTCCCCTGTGCTGTGGTGGAGCATAGGTCTTTAGCAGAAATGTGGATAGTTTTATATGTATCATAGAGGGGAGTGGAAACTTACCATGAGTTGAACGTGATGGGTATTTAAAGTACCTGTTGAGAGCCTGGTTGTAATTGATGGATGTATCTCGTCTGGTATTCATCGGGCTGCAGCACATAGCTACATTTTCCATAGCAGTGGTGCTGCCGAAAGTGTGATGGTTGTGTTCCTTGATGGAAGTACTTACATACGTTATGTTCAGGATGATAAGATTTGACGGCATCCTTAAAGCAAATGAAATGTATACTCCAGTGGTTTATAAGGAATGGTTTTATTTGCAAAATACTTCAGTCAGCCCTTGAGAATTGAAACACAAAATTAGTCCCTACTTTATACAATAGTTTTTTTAATCATATAATGTCATATTTAAATTTTGGTCCAGTTGGAGTTGGGTAACATTAAAGTATTTTAGGCTAGTCTGTAGTCTTGTTTTTTGTTCATGTGTGCACACAGATATACTTTTTGTAAGAAACTTTCCAAATCTAAAAGTGTATTCTAAAATCATTATGCTTCCTTCACATGTAAGCATTTCACTTTCTCTTAATCATAGTGTGACACTTCTCTTCTTGTGTTCCTTATAACTTCTCATTTTTAATGTTTCAGGGAGAGACTTCTAGAAATCTCTTAAACCAAATGGCTATAGACAACAAAGTAATACTCTCATTCAGCAATTCCCAACTTTTTATTATGATGACCCAGCCAGGGCTGACGTGTGGTGTTTTTGACACGTTCAGCAAACTATGACCTTGGCAGCCATCTAGTTCAGCGTGCCATTTTCGATATTGGCTAACTAGATTATTTTGAGAAACCAACATTGCACAAAGGGTGTAGCTTTGGATTAGCCCTTTGGAGGTTACATTCCAGCCTTTTTCTCTTCCATTACTCGCTCTGCTCCCCCCAAGATTCTCACTCTCATATTCATCAGGACACATTTAATTTGATCAATATGTATATTCAGCGAAGAAAAATATCAACTAATGTATGACATAGAATATACAGTTTCCATGGTCAGATCTTAATTTCTAAAACAGAATAGAAAGAAATGGGAAGGGTAGGGGTGGCCATGAGGGAAGACTGACTTTCAGAGGTTTTGTGACCCATTTTTTCTCTAGTTGAAGCTGGTTGACTTCTGTGGGCTTTGACTGGAGTAACTCTGCTGGGGATTGTATTGTACATGTAGTGTTAATTTCTCATTTGGGGAGTGTTTGTCCCGTTTTAGATTGGGTTCCTCTGTGGAATTACGAGCTGTCCATAAATGCTACACATGAATGGCTTCCTATAAATCTTTGAAGTTAGTTGTAGATGTTGCAGTTTGTGGCTAAACAAATTATGATAAGCAAGATTGGTTTCAGACTGCCCATGGTATCTACAAACAAAATGCTAGCCTGGCAGCCCTTTTACAAAAGGAAAAGCTGCTTCTTGGAGGGATGATAAGAGGTGTGCTGGTGCTTTAGCCTTGTCCCTTCTCCAAATCTCTTGAATTCCTTGGGGTTTTTTTTCACCAAGGCTTCCAGGGTGTGCTTGTGAGGACTTTTTCTAAAAATGCTGTCAGGCTCTGGTTACATTTGAATGTGATATCTAATTTTGTGCTCAAGATGTGGAAATTTGAGTTATTACAAAATAATTAATTTTTTTGTCTGTGAACTGACTATATATGTTTTGGAATCCTTAAGGTTCAGTAAAGTAATCATTGTTCTGCCACTGAAGCCAGAACTTCTCCTCAGGCAGTTGTCTGCATTTGTTATTTTTAATAGCTGGATTCTGCAGCTGGGCAAGAGGTGAAGACTTTTCCTTGGTGAATATGAAAGGCAAGTCGGGGGAAAATATTTTGTATTACTTCGTGCCAATGTTGCTGTTTCAGGCGCCCATGGGGGTATGGTTGCCTGGAATTTTTCTGCTTAGCTGGAGGCATTTTTCCTTTGTACATGACGTACCCTTAGATATTGCCATCTTTTTGCTCTTTTACTATTTCTCTTTAAACCTTTAAAGTATGGGAAGCAAAGATAGAATGGTATTTTAAATTGATAACGTTTGAGCTCCTGATTGAAGAAGTACATGGATAGTACAGAGAGTGGATAGTTAAATTTGTCAAATATGAAATAGGAATTATCTGATACCATGTGGTATTCCTCAATACAGTTCTTCTCCTCCCTATTTCTCCTCCCTAGTTGGCCTTGTGAAGAGTTCTTAAGTTCAAAGCCAAGTTTTCACTCTGATTCTGCATTTATTTATTTGGAAATTCTACCCCATGTTGAAGGAGTCTGTCCTAAATTAACTACCCTAGAGCAAGGAAAACAGCCCAACCAATTCACTTGATATTGTAAAAAAAAAAAACTGGTTTCAGACCCCTGTTCTCAATTAAAAAAATATTATAGGGGATTTGTTGTTTTCTAAGGGACAGCCAGTTGAGGCAGATCTTCATTGAGCTGAGCTTGTTATAGTTCTGTCCTCTTCTTCCTTCAGGGATCTCAGAGAAACATTTTAACCTTACAACAACCTTGTCAAGTAGGTTTGCTTGACAGTTCCTTGGCCAAGGATCACCAGTCATGTCATAAGGAGGAGGAATTTGAATTTTGGATTGCCCTATCCAAGCATGATGTGACTCATTGCAGCCGGGAGCTCCTTGAAGAAAGGTCAAAATATTGAAACAGGCAAATAAGAGGTGCCATGATGTTCACATTTCCATAGTTCAGTAATACAAGCATCAATATCTAAACATGGTTAACATGATCAACCTTATTGTTTGCCTCTGCTAAGAAAAATTCAAAGTCTTGATGTTCAGTGCTATCTCTACTAACCTGTGGAAATTATGATGTAGGAAGCACATCTCCAACGAGGTTCCCAAATTAATGTAGGACTTCTGCAAACTCTTGAGACCTGGCTCATCCCTGCCAGTTTGCAGAGACTGCTTTGAGTTCCGTCAGTGACAGACATAAAGCTAGTAGCCAGTAAAGAAAGGCCTTATTCAGCTTGTGAAGCATTCACTCCGCAGCCTTCTACTTGGCTTCGTTTTGCTAAATGTTAATGCTTGTCTTCCCCACCCCAGGCTTCTGTTGTGTATGGGTTTCAGACTGTCTCTTGTAGTGGTACATCGATCTTGCTAATACTGCCCTTCTCTTGGAGGCAGAGGCCATCTTGGTGGGTGATTTCCACCTCCATCTCAGGTAGGCAGGAAAAAGAATCTGTCACTTCCTGCCTTTGTGCAGACTCCATTTTCCTCAGTATTTTTCCTGCCTCGACAGGGAGTGCACGGATTCTTTGGGACTCCTTAGCTGGACTTCCTTTCTGTCTGATTTGTCTGAATTCTGTCTAATTTCTTCTCTCCCTTTGTCAGTGTGTTTCGAGTGGAGTCTCTTAGTCTTCGTGTCTGTGGGGTGCAGTTAGTTAGCACTTCAGTGCCCCCACCTTGTTCCTTCTCTTTTCTGCCTTTTTGCCTCCTATCGCCGTTATGGCGGATCATGAGTTTTACCCTCAGAGGGAAAATTTTCACGGGGGCAGCGGAGTCTACCAGAGCCACAGCTTGCAAGGCGTTTCCCATTCAATCAGCCATCCAGGAACTAGCCAGGGCACCTCTGCTCCGACTTCCAGTGACACCGGATCTCCTTTCTTAAGGTCCCATCTGGCACCCCAATCCAGTCTGGCTCAGCTTGACCACCTGGATCTTGAAAGGCAATGACTAAAGTCCAGAGGATACTCTGAGGACGTCATCAACACACTACTGGCTTCCATCCACTGTCAGGATCTATCATTCTTCCTGGAAAGCCTTTGTCCAGTGGACAAAGGAGGAACAGGTAGATCCAGTAAATACTTCACTGCCATCAGTAATGGAATTCCTGCAGGAAGGAATTCCTGTAGAGCCAGGCTTAAAAGCTCAACCCTCAGATGAGAGGTTGCTGCTCTGACTACAGTTTGGCAGCCCTTTCAAGACGTTCCAACCTCTTATCACCCGGATGTGATCAGGTTTTTAAAGGGAGTAAGACAATCTCAACCTCCAACTAACCACAGGTTCCCTTTGTGGAGACTACACACGGTCTTTGCGGCATTGACCAAATCTCAATTCAAACCTATTCAGTTAGTTTCAGCTACTGAGTCGTGATTGGGATCAGAGTATTTTGAAACAAGCCAATTTATGCTGAGTCTAAGAAATTAGTACTTAAAATTATTAAAGTTAGTTCTTATCTGTAAAGGTTATATAGTGAACAGAATATTATTAGAAACAGGAGATTACATTTCAAATCCCAGAGCTACCCTATCTCGCAGTGGGTGGCCTTGGACAAACTGTTCCTCAGCTGGATTGTTTTGGTAATAAAAATAGGATTTATAACCTGTTAAATGGTTCAAAAGAAGTCCAAAGTTAAGATCTGCGAGGCAGGCCCTGCTGTGTCCATGCCTTGTGTCTTCAGAGGTAAGGTGGAGGCAACTAGAGATAGGCCTTTTCAACAGTAGCCTCTCTCCCTCAAGACTCACCTGGCACTTAAGTTACTGTCTTTTGGACCCCATGCCAAAGCATTTCTATTCACCTGGGCTTTTAATTAAGGGAGTGCTTTTCTTTAATCAATCTGGTTTGCTTTTATGATCTATGTTTTCAGGCTGCACTGGAGCTTTTTTAATGCTGGATTTTAATTAAGATATTAATGATTTATTTTCACTATATATTTATTTTGTAAGCTACCACAGGCAGATTCCTAGAGAGGCAGCATAAAAATATTCTAAAATAAATATGAAGGTTGCAAGCGGTGGTAGGTTGGTCGCCCAATCTTGAGAGCTGCTGAAGTGGAGGCTGCTGGCACATCTGTGGCATTGCTAGTCCATTCGTTAAAGGGTTTTAACAATGGTTGGGGAGCAGCCAAAGAACGTGGCAGGGAGGCTGCACATAACTTGAACGTGCTGGCATCCTTGACTGCTATGCTGTTGATACTACAAAGATGGCACAGAGACATGGTTGGGATGGAAAGGGAAGGGGAGGAATCAGGCAACCACAGGTTGGCAACCTTGTGGAGCATGCCCCTGGACATATATGCTGATTGAGAGGATGGCAGGAAATGTGGCTATTCACTGCTGGGTCACACCTGCAGTACATACTGCACCTCCTTAAAGGGACAGAACAGGGGCAGCAATTAAAAAAGGAGAGAAAAGGGGCTCTACATCTCTGTGCCCAAGGAGTGATCACAAGCAAGGACACCCTGGAGAATGGCCCATGTTAAAAATAAATTCTGGGGTTGTTGGGATTCAAAGGCAGAGTGATCAAACTTTCCCTGATCTCAGTAATTCAGCACGCCTTGACATAAAGTCTCAGATTAACCAGAAAGAAAGAAACCAGAGAGCCAGTTTTCAGGAAAAACAAAGAAATGTGTGTCCTACCTGTGCTTCACAGTCCTGGTCTTTATTCCAGTTCTCTTCGGGTTTTTCAGGAACATTACCATCCTTCAGGACAGGTGTAGGGATCTTGTGACTTGTCCTCATAGAGTGATCGTATATTCCATCTTACACAGCACTATTTCTTCCTGAGGGCAGTTCTAACTCACAGACCTTTATGCCTGACTTCTTCCTTTCTGCATCTTCTACCCCTGGGTGAGGGTGGGACTTCCGTTCATGAGATGAGACCCTGTACCAATTTGTAGATGCCAGTTTCTCTTGTCTTCACCTGTTTGGCAGTACTCATCCATTGTTAGGTTTTATGTCCCTTATGTAGGTTCTTTCCCCCAAAGCAGGCCTTCCCCTAGGCAAGGTGATTGATTGATATTAGAAATTTGCTAACAACAATAATTACTTGTGACAACATCTTTCCCAATCATAGTCCAGTATGATCCCCCCATCTTGTGCTTTAGGCATCCCTGCCCCAGCAGATCTATCTGTTGTTCTGGCTTCTCAGAAATTCCATGCTGGTTGGTCTGTGAGAACAGCAGTGTGCTAAAACAGCAAGCTCTTGCAGTTTTCTTCAACCAGGGATAAATATGATTTGTATGTCGAAGGTTTTAAATTTTTCTTAGATAGGAAATCCATGTCTCATGTGGTGCAGTGGGGGTAGCGCCAAGGATAATGGAATGGGAAGTCCAAAAGGAAAGCAGCTGTGACAGTGGGTTCTTGAAGGTCACTGGCGGTGGCACCGCCCTGCACCATAGGCACACTGCTGAGACCAGCCCAGGAGCATGCGCTTGACGAATCCTGCCACTGGTGGTGTGGGAGGGGTTGTAGGGGCTGGCCCAAGGTCATAAATCACCACAGATGTGTCCCTCAGCAGCTATCCCATGCATGACTGCCTACCATCTGTGACTCCAGCGAGAGCTCCCCGTCTCTCTGGTGTCCACATCGTGGCACACAGAGTCACTGATCATGGGATACAGCATCCCTTCATTCATGCTATATTTTTAGCATTTCCTTCTCAATCACCAATATGAAGAAGAGGGTGAAAAGATTCACCACACTGTCCTCAACTATATGCCTGGGGTCTTGACAGCTGAGCTGTCCTGGGTGCTGCATCCCTCCCATCTCCCCAACCGCACCTCACCCCACCATCCAAGTACATGGCAGTTTGCCTGCTGCAATGCCTTGTCCACAGCCACTTGGCTTGGCAGAACCCACTGCCCAACACAACAGCAGGGCCACACATCACCTAGTTATTGCCAACTCTTTACCATATGTGCCATGCTCCACAGTGAACATCTGACATCCATGGAAGGGACTGCTATCCTGGACCTGAAGTTGATGCCTTCTCTGCCTGCTGTACCCACAAGAAGTGAGCATCCCCCTTGCAGGCTGTGGGTGAGCTTAGGGCTGGGCCTGGGGCAAGGCTGGGTGCCTGCCTCCTGTGTTCCAGCAAGGCTGCAGGAGTGAATCCAGGTGGTCTCATGGCATGCTGAGCCCCAGTCTCCCCTTTTTCTTCCGCAGGACTCCCATTCATCACCATATTGATGGTCCAACACTGTTTAGAGGTCAGATTGAACCAGGTGGCAATGGCCACTTAGTGCATGGAGTATGAAACAGACAGTATGTCCTTTCTCCTGTGCAATAGAAGAAGAAGAAGAAGAGTTTGGATTTATATCCCCTCTTTCTCTCCTGCAGGAGACTCAAAGGGGCTGACAATCTCCTTGCCCTTCCCCCCTCACAACAAACACCCTGTGAGGTAGGTGGGGCTGAGAGAGCTCTGAGAAGCTGTGACTAGCCCAAGGTCACCCAGCTGGTGTGTGTGGGAGTGCACAAGCTAATCTGAATTCCCCAGATAAGCCTCCACAGCTCAGGCGGGAGAGCTGGGAATCAAACCCGGTTCCTCCAGATTAGAAACACGAGCTCTTAACCTCCTATGCCGCTGCTGCTCTGGGAGAGCCACCTAACCACTGCTGGGAGAGCCACCTAACCACTGCTGATTATCATGCATCTGTCACCAATAGGACTCAAGGAAATCTGGGGGCATTTGCTGCAAATTTCCAGGGCCATGGACAGGCCATTGACACTTCTTGGGGAGCCTCTGGATGGGTTGTTCTGCAGCTCCCAGTAGTTGGTGTTCTTGTGCTATTTGCTGGTACTTGTGCAGCCTGGGACTTTGTTGATCCAGGATTTCCCTTACACCAAGGTTGAACCTTGGCTAAATAGTGTAGTATTTGTTAATGGTGTATTTCCAAACTAAAGTTTATTGTTAACCTGATTCTTGTGTGCTGTTGTAACTTTGTGACAGTATAGTTCACACTGGCCCCCTCCACTGCTCCACTAGGGCCAAGGGCTGGGTGATCGAAGAAGAAGAGTTTGGATTTATATCCCCCCTTTCTCTCCTGTAGGAGATTCAAAGGGGCTTACAATCTCCTTGCCCTTCCCCCCTCACAACAAACACCCTGTGAGATGGGTGGGGCTGAGAGAGCTCCACTAGCTCAAGGTCACCCATCTGGCGTGTGTGGGAGTGTACAGGCTAATCTGAATTCCCCAGATAAGCCTCCACAACTCAAGCTGCAGAGCTGAGAATTAAACCCAGTTCCTCCAGATCAGAGTGCACCAGCTCTTAGCCACTGCTCTTAGCCACTATGCCACTATGCTCCCAGGACCTTCCAGAGGTGGGGTAGTGGTGGTCATGGTGCTGCTGTGGATGGTCCCTGGATCTAGCAATGGGGTGGCAAGTCAACAAATTGCCAGAGAGGTCCTACCTGGAAAGGAAGCAACACTGACCCTTGTTCAGTGCTATAAATGTGCAGCTAACTGCTGCCCCCTTTCTACCTGCAGCATCCTGGGAAAAGGGTTCAGTGGTTCTGGTTGGGGTGTGGAGGGGGCTTTGGCCCAGGAGCTTCCTTGCTGGTTTGGCTGTCTTCATCATAATTGGTGGTCTGCAGGCAGACTGCTCATACAAGACAGCTCTGGGCTACTGGATGGCTGTCAATGAAAGTGGCAGGTGGGTACCTGGAGGGGTGCTAGATTGAGGTTCCAGGTAGGTGTGTGGATGTGTACACTGAGAATGGACTTTGGTCAGATGGGGTCAGGCCTTGGTGGTCAGCTGTTCTCTGGGACAACAGTGCTATGGACACCTTCCAGGCTGTTGATCCCATACAAAATCATGGGATGTGTATCTGTGTAGGCCACTCTAAGATCAGCCTATACAGAGTGCCCTTTGTCACAGCTGCCTGAATGTGTCCATGGAGCCAGTCAGGAGTAGTTATGGACCTACTGTCCCCCTTGCTTAGATATTAATTCCCTGACTGTTTGCCAGACGCAACAGGTTTGGCTGGTGTGCTGCTGCTGCAGATCCTGCGGATCAGTCTGCCTGCAGGAGGGAACCAGGGTGCCCTCTTGTGACTGCAAAAGGGCATCCTCCTTGAACGGGAACCGGTCTGCAGAGGCCTGCTCTATGGCAGCTTCTCCTGTCTATCTGCCCTGTCAGTGAGTAGTGTTCCCACATGGTGCGCCTCACCTGAGTGGGAGTGCGATTGCACCACCACCGAGACCGAGGGGTGAGATGCTGTCCCACAATTCTGGCTATGTGCTGTGCAACTTGGTATCTGGCCTGCCTATACACAACGTCGGATTTATATTGCCTGGCGAGAGCAACCATTAACGATGGGGTTGGAGGAGTGTTCAGGCAGGGACCGGAGGGTTCCAACCATGTGTTTTCCTGCATCCTATGGGATTGTGGGGGGTGGGGGGTGGGGGTGGCGGCAGCGTGATGCCTGCTTGGGATGGGTGTTGTTGTGTTCAGTAGCTATCATGGGTGCCTGAGGGCTATGCTGTTATTTTTGCAGGTGTAACTTTCCACCGGTTCTGGGAATCTTTCTAAGCTGGAGCAGCAAATGAACTGGCCCGTGTCTTTCCCACACTGATGCAGGAGGTTATTCTGGTGGAGAACGGGCAGGTTGCAATGGTAGGGCTGGGCCAGCTCATCTCTTGTTTATGGGCTTTCTTCCACCGCTGGATTGTTCTTTTAAATCAACTAGGATTTGAGTAGATTAAGTGGTAGAAGCCAGTTTTAATAGTTTGAGATTTAATAAATCCCCCTTTTTAAAAAAGTATGGCAAGTGGTAACTTGTCATTGTTTTAAAGGCATTTATGCCAGTGTTTTTATATGCAAATTTATTTCAAGTTAATCAGTTAATTGGTAAAAGCCAATCTAAATTCTTAAATTGTTGACAGCCCACCTAAATGTACAATAAAATCTTGATTTTATAATACCTGCCAATGGGTTTAGTTCAGATTAAATATTGTTTCTCCTAACAGCACCACTGGGGATTGACTTCATCTAGAGTCCAGCTTTTTAAACTTTCCTTTTTCTGTGGACGTCTGGATGGTAAACAGATCATTCTCGTCTCCGTTTTAACTTCACAGTTGCCTCGTGAGACAGGTTATGGTGAAAAAGAAGCGTTATGGCTGTGTGGAAATTTGAATCCAGGCCTTCAGAGTCATAGTCGAGCGCTGTAAATTGCACAACCACATTCATATTTAATACTATTCTGTTCGATAGAAATTCCTTAGAGAAACGTAGTTCCTATTTGACTATACAAAAATATACTGAGTTTCATCTCACCAGTCCATTCTTTTGGGTTGGTGGAATACTTATTGTGTTGTGTGCCATCAGAAGGGACTGGTAGACTTCTTTCCAGTGAGAAAGTTGGCCTAACAATACTTTAATGTTACAAGGTGCTTTTGCAGAAATATGCTGATTTACAGAAGCAAATGAAGTGTGGCTGCTGTAACAAAGCTTTCGTACTTGGAGGGGGTCACCATCTGTGAATGGCATATATTCATGGGAAGAGACTTGAGCTTCCTCCCACTGCAACCCAGTCTCCTTGCCCAGACATCCCAAACAGTGTAAGATGAAGTCTGGGGACTGATTCCACAAACACCCCTCCCCCCCTCTTTTTCTATTGTGTTCATGAGTGAAGCGTGGTGATTGTGGCTGATTCCCCCTTCCCCCTTAGGCCTGGTGCTGTTCCTGTCTATCTTTGCTCCTCAGGAATACTTTTCCTTTGTTTTTTACTTAAGGGGTTAAAATGGCTTGCATGAGATCTCTCCCATGAGCTTGGTACACTTGTGGTTCATTAGAGCCAATCCCCCGGTATGTTATAATTCATTGACTGACATCTTGATGCAGGACAAACAGAAGCTGTCTTAGTTTTGTTCTTAAAGGCTTGACTTCAGAATGTTAATGTATTTTTCTCATTTTTAAACAGATTCCATATAGGCTGCTTCAATGGAGCAAATGAAGGGAGCTTGGAAGGCTCTTAGTGAAGAAATTGGCTTAAAGGATTCTGTCTTCAATGGCTCCAACTGTATTTCACCTACCATTGTCCAGGAGTTTGGTTATCAGCGCAGAGCATCTGATGATGGAAAGCTTTCAGATTCCTCCAAGACAAGCAATACTATTCGTGTTTTCTTGCCTAACAAGCAACGCACAGTGGTGAGCCTGTTTCTTGTTTTGTGCAAGATGAAAGATTGGCTGTTCTTATCCCCCTGATGCATAAACATTCCTTTTCACCAGTATGGTATTAAGATTTAAAAGTAGAGTCTTCAGGATAGATAAAGTGATGTTTTATTCAGTCTGCTGACTGAGTGTACACATGCATAACTTTGGGAAGAGCAATAAGACTAGTGTCACTTTACTGAATGTGTGATTCTGTATTTTATAAATTGCCCTCTGCTGATGAATTATTTGAACATAATAAAGTAGTGTTGGCCAGAAAAATTCCCCTTTTTGGGTGGTTTCTGACTCAAGAGGCGTATATATAACCCAGAGGTTTAAAAGGTTTTAAAAAACATTATAAAATTGTTCAGCTTGCTTAACCTGACGTACTGTAATATCATATGCTAACTGGAATGTATTGATTCCTTTGAATTACTTTTTTCTGGGGACTGTCATGTGACCTTGCATCTTTCCTGTCAGGTATTACAATACACATTGGAGCTATTTCTCTATGTATGGTTGCTCAGGATGTAGGTTACCTACTCCTTTTTCCTCCTCTTCCAATATGTCATTTAGTGTTACATCTACGACAACATCAACTTTGGCTAAAAATAACGAAGTTCCTTCTTAATCTGGTCAAGATGGAAACCCTTGTTAGCCTTCATTGGGGACAGTAAAAGTGCAGACACTCTACCGATTGTGGGTAACGCAAAGGAATGAAGGGAGGGAATTTGGATTCGAAAAGAGAAGGAGTCCATTCATACACGCTTCAATGTTAGCAGCATGACTGTCCCTAGAAAAAAATGCCAGTTTTAAAAAAGGACTAAAGGGAATCCAGGAATGTAGAGGTAAATAACCTAACATCTATTCTGTGTTAACAGTTATGAAGGATAGAAGACTCACGTAATAGTTTGTTTTCCACTGGTTTGTGCCAGTTGTCTCTCCCACTGACCTTTCAGTTGTGCCTAGTATTCCTCTTGGAGTCCTCTGCTCTTTAGGACCAGTGGGGGGAGGGATGTCATTAAGCAGGGCAGGCAGGGAAGTTCCTGTTGACACAGTGCATGTGAAAAGAACTAGCCTTGCTGAGAGAGAATCTGCATGGCTTTTGGAAAGAAACCCTGCCTTCCCAATTAGTCAGAGTTCTTTAGAGTGTTGACAAGAATGAGGGTAAGGATGGTTAGTAGGCACTTGCTTGGACTTTTGAATGTTTTTTTCACTTTTAATGGAAGTCTCGTGCCAATGACAAATAAGTATGTTTAGCAATCATAGGATAAGATATGGATACTGTCAGGGATTAGTAACTGGTTAAACAACAGGAACCAGAAGGCATGTCTCACCATAGCGGGAAGGAATAGATCTCTTCTGATCTGTGTTTAGAACCGAGACAACTTAATTTATTCATAAATGATCTGGTATAAGGGAGAACAGCAAAATGTTTGAATGTTCAGATGACATTGCATTATTAAGGTTGGCAAAAGCCAAAGAGTTTTGTAAAGAGTTCCAAAAGGATCGCTTGACAGGGCTATTGAACAATAATATGACAAACAAGATTAAATTAAGCAGGTATAAAGTACATTGCAGCAAAAATATTCATATACAGTGGTTGTGACTTGCCAGAAAGATGAGAAAGGCAAGGTATAAATGGAATAAATAAATGAGACCTTGGGGCCAATGGAAGATGGTCATTCTATTAAATGTTGATACACTAGACAGTAACAGAGAAAAAGGCAAATTCTTTATTGGTGAGTATTAGGAAAGAATTGAAATCAAATGAACCTGTCTGTATTAATGTTTTTGTATTGATCTGAAGTTGCATTTGAAATTCTGTGCACAGTTTGGGATACTGTGCAAAGTTAAAAAAAATGTTAAAGAGCTAGGAAAGGCTTATAAAAGAACAAGTAGAATGACAAAATGGGACTGAGTAACGACCAAGATAAAATTACTAAACAACTTTGAACTTCTTCGTTTCCCATTGTCCTTCTTTTGTAACCTTAGCAGGGACTACAAAAATGAGCGCTTAAATGGATTTTTCATGTTCAGATGATAGCACACTGTTCAATATCACTTGCCAGGTATAACTGTAGGGAAAGTTTGTAGGCTTTCCAAGGGCATCTAGGTAGCCATAGGGAAACAGGGTGGGCTAGAGAGAATATTAGTTTGATCCAGAAATGCTCTTGTGTTGTGTGAGTTCTGAGTTAACAGGCTATCCTAAGAACCTGTAGTCATCAGTTTAAAAAGGCAGCTGGGTGAATGCACCTGGTCTAATTTAAAAATGTTTTTACTTTGTTACCCAGAACAGGCAATCTCTACTTAAGTTGGGGGAATTTGCTGGGGAGATAGAGCAAGAGGGGGTAAATGGGATCAGTAACCAGTGTCTACCAGGATTGTCCTAGGTGAAAACTCTTAAATTAGCAGGTGATTGTGATAATTGAGATGGGCTTAATTGAAGAAGCAAAATAATAAAAAATATTTCAAACAATAAATATACACATGCCAAGCATAAAAGAGCTGATTAAGAGAAAAGGGAGGAGGTTTACATAGCATTTTAGGAAAGGTGATAGTTAACGTCGTGAAGGAAAGTCCAGGAAAGCAGTGCTGAGGAGGAAAATGACCAGCCTTTCCAGAAGCCAAAGCCCATGTGGGAGTGGGTGCACTGATCCAGGACACGCACATTATGGCCGAAGGACCTGTTTTTATACTCTAAAATGGGTCCTGGGGCAAGCTGGCAGGAAAGACAGAGAACAAAGAATTGATTGCTTTTCCAGGATCCTGACAAAAGAGTAGGAGAGGTCACCAGGTCTCAAGAGAATGCCAGGACTATTCTCTGGAACACTGATTTGAATACTGATTGATTGGAGGGATGGGTTTAGATAGGGTGAGAAATGGTCAGCTCAGTGCTTGATTAAATCACCATAGGGTGATACAATTAAGTCTAGCTAGCCCCATTGTGAAGCCAGGGGAAAAGTTCAGCTGCCCACCTCCTTCTTGCCCAGGCTTGACACACAAGATGGATTCCAAAACATTTTGTGGGAGCAGCATTCTGCTTTGGTGTTGGTCTTGGAGACCCCCTGGCTGCCATGGCACCCTTTAAATGGGAGAAGGGTCCAACTACTCACAACTTGTTCCATGACTGTAGTGTCATTTGTTCCAGACCTTCCGTTTGCATTTTTTTAAACTATGTGTTTTACTCAACAGGTTAATGTGCGAAACGGGATGACCTTACATGATTGTCTAATGAAAGCACTCAAAGTTAGAGGTCTGCAGCCAGAGTGTTGTGCTGTTTTTAGACTGCTTAATGAACACAAAGGGTAAGAACTATCAATTAAGTTGAGTGGGCAAAGGTCATTTAAACAGTTATCTCCCATTCATTTTTGTTCTGCTTTCCTTTCTGCATTTTACTGCTTTGTTAGTATTAATTACCATAAATGCTAAATTAGTGCAGCATTTTTGTATTCCATGTAAGGAAGAGTTAAGCTTATTTTAAACTCTCGCATTGGCAAATGCTTAATTTGGTTGTGTTGTAACAAGTAAAACTAATTGTTTTTGCTGATTATAATTGCCTAGAACCCATGGAAAGCACTTGGTTCTCACCTCACCTCCTTTCTGCTGCAATCCAAAATACATCCAAAATATTGCTCCTGGGAGACGGGGAAATCTCCCTCTCCCCAAACAGTAAAACAGAGGAAGGAGTCTGAGGAAATACAGGCAATCCCCCCCTCCCCCCAATTCTTTGTGGGGTATAGCTCAGCATTTCTATACCTAAACAAAAATGTTCTTCACGTGGTAAACACACTTATTCTTTTTAACACCAAATGATTGTTTAACAAGTTGCGAGTGAATGTAACTAAACTGATTTTGTGCCTTTGAAGGCTTGTGTTGCCTATTGTGTTAAGCCACAATCTTTTGTCAGTTTTCATCTCTGCTATCAGAGCCATGCTATTTTCAAATAAAGTCAGGGCAGGGCTCAAGTCCATTACACAGGCTCTGTATCATTGTCTTCAGTTAATAGTCTGATAACCACAGTGACCATTGCTTTAGAATGCAATATGTTTATTGGTAGTTTATTGGTACATGTTTAAGGTGGTTCTGTTAAATCAGTAGGTCGGAATAAGAACTTAAGTGCTACTGATAACTTCTGAGTATGTTTGTTTGCATCTTCCAGTAAAAAATCACGATTGGATTGGGGCACAGATGCTGCATCCTTGATTGGAGAAGAGCTGCAAGTGGACTTCCTTGATCACGTTCCACTCACAACACACAACTTTGTATGTCGCTCTTCTTAATTAGACTTTTGTGTGAGAGCTGTTGCTATAGCGATATTCAGTGAGACTCTCTTAATGTTTTTTCTTGCAACGTTCAGTATATAATATATGTCACTATAGCATATTTAAGCTTCTTATCTTTCCAGTCTTGACAAGAAATGAATAGTAAGTGGCATGTTCCTTACTTAGTGTTCTCATGGAACTGGGAATCCAGATGTTTGTATATCAAGATTAAAATTGTGTGTCCATATTTCCTAATGAATTCTAATTTTAATTGTAACATCCCTTGAATGATTATACATCTAATTCAACAGTGTGTTTTGGGTTAGTTGCAAGCCAATGCAGTCTGAGCATGGTAGTTCCACACAGAGTGGTAATTGGAGATGTGTAGTTGTGTTAATCTTTTGCAGCAGAATTGAACAGCAATCTAGTGGCATCATTGAGATTAATGGAAATTATTCCAACATGAGGTTTTGTGAGAGCTCTCTTCATCAAATTCATGAAGTATACATCCATTAGGCAGATATTTTATACAGTTTTAGTATAAATATATTATTTTACTTCATTATAAATGTATGCACTAAAATGTTCATTTGTTGTGTCTGATGAAGTAAGCTCTGACTCATGCTCTGGGCACCTTTTGGTTTGGATCCCAACTAAACTGGCAATTTCCAGTGTTTTCCCCCATTCTGCTGCAGAACCCCATTCCTGTTATTGCTCAGTCTCCATAAGCGAGAAGAGTTTCCAGCCCTCTCCTTGACTCAGATAACAACCAGTCATGCTTACAGAGTCTTCTTTACTTGCCACTGATCAGTCACAGTTCTCTGAAACATAGTAGCATTTCTGGAAGGGGTGTGATGATTTATGATAGACACACTTGAAGCTGTCAAATACTGAATGAAACCATTGGCCCATCAAAATCAGTGGTGTCTTCTCAGACTAGCAGTAGCTCTCCAGGGGTCTCAGGCAAAGGAATTTCCCATCACCAGCTGTGTGTTCCTTTTAACTGGACATGTTAGGAATTGAACCTGGGACTTTCTGCATGCCAAGCAGATGCTCTGCCACTAAACCACAGCCCCTGTCCATGTGCCATCATAGCTCTTTTCAGATTAAGTTAACCAGAAAAACAAAGTCTGGTTTCAAACCAATTTATTCTAAATTTTGAATGTAAAGCAAGAAGTGGCAAGAGTAGAAAACAGCAGAGAGTGACAGAATGGGCAGGGTGGTGGTGGTGACCAAATTCAGTAATTTTTTTAAAATTTCAGTCTGGGATTAGCACTTAACAGAAAAATTGAATATTGATCAGGGATCTGAAACCACTCTCTAGTCCTAGTGCCTAGGCTATAAATTTAGTGCCCTGATCCGTTAGAAAATTGGCTTCTCATGTTTCATTACAGCTACCCAAACTTGTTTCCTTTGATTTTGCAGCTGTGCTTTGGTGGTAGAGTCAGTTGTCCATGTAGGTGAAAATATATAGGATCTGCTTTCACGTTAAAAGCAGTGCAGCTACTGAAATTGTGCTCATTTATAAAACTAAATGTAAAATGTACATAAGATTGTCTGATAAAAGTGTATTAAAACTTCAACATTGCAAACATCCTGAACTGTAAAAGGTAGACAGTTCAAATGCTATAGAGTGAATTCTCTGTGAATGTAGAGTTACCATACAACTCGAAACAAATGTTTACTTAAGTTTAGTTTCATTTTACGTCCATAATACTTACAGATGACCTTGGAGATTTCTACACAGAATTCGCACATAAATTGCAATAAATCAGTTAAATTTGTTTTCTAGGCACGAAAGACATTTCTGAAGCTCGCATTTTGTGATATCTGCCAGAAGTTCTTACTAAATGGGTTCCGGTGTCAGACATGTGGCTATAAATTCCATGAGCACTGCAGCACTAAAGTTCCAACAATGTGTGTGGATTGGAGTAACATCCGGCAACTCCTGTAAGAGTTTGTTTATTAAATGATGAAACTAGTTGTCTGATATGTTGTGAAGTAGTTGTACTTATGTAGCATGCAGAAGCTTGAACAGTAAAAAGAGAGCAAGCTGGGCAGCCTTTGTTGCTGTCCATCTTCTACCATATTGTCATTGGTATAGGGGCTTGTAAGTATCTATTTATTGAAGGCAAAGAAGAAGAATTTGGATTTATTCCCCCCCCCCCCCTTTCTGTCCTGTGAGGAGAGTCAAAGGGGCTTACAAACCCCTTTCCCTTCCTTTCCCCACAACAGACACCTTGTGAGGTAGGTGGGGCTGAATGAGTTCCAAAGAACTGTGACTGGCCCAAGGTCACCCAGCAGGCATGTCGGAGTGGGGAAACAAATCTGATTCACTAGATAAGAGTCTGCCACTCATGTGGAGGAATGGGGAATTAAACCCTATTCTCCAGATTAGAGTCCACCACTCTTGACCACAACAACACACTGACTTAAAATAGTTATATCCCTTCTTCCCACATTGCCCAAGGCAGCTTACAAATTATAAACATACAACTAAAAAATAGTTGAAAAACATAAATCAAGATAAAACTGCAACACCTACAACTGAGATGTCACTACCAGCTGCCAGATGTTAATTACTTCCACTGAATGTGCTTTTTAATCATTCCACTTCGCACCTTTTGCGGGAAAGAGAGCGTGTGTGGGAGTTTCTGTATCCATATTTGGAAGGCAGCCAAATAGAGTGGGAGCAGCTGCTGAAAATGAACACACATGGGCTGTAGATGTGCAGACTTCTGCTGTGCCAAAAGTGAGGTCCTTAGTTGGTCCACAGCAGAAAGCATCCAGCTGATGACTGATTTCCCTAGGAGCCCTCTGTGAACAGTGCAGAAGTTTTCCCTGAAAATGGTATTTTGAATGTTAAGTTTCCAACAGCAAACAGGTATCCATACCTATCAGAACATCAGCCCTTTTTCTTCCAGTCCAGATCTGGTAGTAAGGCAGTGAGATGGGGTGACCGGAAGACAAAGCAGGGGGGTGGCTGCCTGGGTATGCAGAAAAACAAGTTATTGAAAAATGAAAGGGAAAATTCCCATCTGAATGGGCTGATGAATTTGTTCCTCCAAGCATTCTTTAATGTGTGAATGGGTCACAACCCCTAACAACTTGCGTGATCTTGAAGTTGGAAATGAGGATGCATGCTGTGAGGTATTTGTCTCTCAGTTTCAATCCCTCTCCCCTTCCCACTATGGGGAGCAATAGTACAGAAACCCTTCTGCTGCATTCTCCTGCTGAGT
Organism: Sphaerodactylus townsendi; assembly: GCF_021028975.2. NCBI lineage: Eukaryota > Metazoa > Chordata > Lepidosauria > Squamata > Sphaerodactylidae > Sphaerodactylus > Sphaerodactylus townsendi. Next base: position 60,432,137 of record NC_059427.1, read on the forward strand.
GAGTACATATGAAGCTGGCCTTATACTGAATCAGGCCGTTGGCCCATCAGGGTCTGCATTGCCTGCTCAGACTAGTCGTAGTCCTCCAGGATCTTAGGCAGAAGCATTTCCCACTTAGTGGTACTTGTAACTGGAGATGCTGGGGCCTGAACCTGGGACTTTCTGCATGCCAAGCAGCTGCTTTGCCACTAAGTCTCAGCTCCTCCCCATGTTCTTTTCAGATTAAATTAAGCAGAAAAACAAAGCCTCTGGTTGAAAGGAATTTAGCCTAAATTTTGACAGGATGGAATACAAGGCATGCCAAGCAGATGCTCTCCCACAGAGCCACAGCCTCTCCCTTGAGTACTAGATTAGCAGCTTCCTGTCCATGCATCTCTAAGCAGTTCTGAGGCAGAAGACTTGCCTGGGACCTCAGCATTATTGTACTGTTGCATTACGGGAAGGGAAAAGATTACATCTTCCTTCCCCTCCAATTCCTCATAGGCTTTACAGAATATAAGCATACATTAAACTCTAGAAGTTCGTGTGTTGCACGGTTACCATTTGTACATGTTTGGCCTCTAGTGTGCATATGTGTGTGGTTCGTTTTCCGTGTGTACTTGCATTCAATATAATGCAGTTTTCAAATTAATACTTCTCTTTTTAGAGCACAATGTAAGGATACCAAAAGAAATTTAGCATGTGGCATTGTGTGAAGAATAGTAAATAATGTGCTCTTTTGCAATGATTTGCAAAACTAATCCCATTCAGATTTTACATTCCAAGAAAGGATATAGGCTCAAGATGTTCTGTGATATTGTTGCCTTTTACTTATCTGTTAGAGGAAAATTCAGTCATTTGGACTGCATTGGTTAGAACATAAAGTCAAGGATGTTGTAAAATTGGATGTAGTAAAACTTCACTTTAATTGTGTTTGCTCATTGACATTGCTTTTGATCTCAGATTATTTCCACACTCAAATGTGGGTGACAGTGGTGTTCCTACGCTTCCTCCCTTAACAACACGCCGAATGCGGGAGTCTGTGTCCCGGATACCTGTAAAGTAAGTTGTATTTTCATTTCATGACTAGTTTCACCAATAAAAGAGTTTAATCTTATAATACTTTCCCTGTGAGATGTGTAAAATATTTGAGTTTTATGACTAAAACATGTGTCTTTTTGTGTAAGCGACACCATTTGAAATACTTCACTCATCTGCAGTCTAATGCTGCAGTCCTAAGCATACATACCGCTGCCTTATACTGAATCAGATTATTGGCCCATGAAGGACAGCACTATCTACTCAGAGTGGCAGCAGCTCTCTCCAGAGCCTTAGACAGAGGGCCTTCACACCACCTACTGTCTGGTCCTTTCTAACTGAAGATGCTAGGGATTGAACCGAGAACCTTCTGCATGCAGACACTTTTCTACGGAGCCCCAGCTCCCAGTACACGCTGAAGGAGTCAGTAATATTCAACTCAGCAGCTATGTCTATGTAATTAAGTTTTTGTTTGGACTGCAGAAGACAAAGTTCTAGTGATAAAACTGCCTAGTTTCCTTTGAAATATTTGACAACACCTGGCCCATATATTTTCCTTTATAATGTAGATATGAAGATGAATATAGCAGGGAAACAGTGTCTACTTGGTATGGGTATGCAGATAATTTGGGCGTGGCTTGCCAAATCAATTTGTGACTAAATATTCCCTAAATTGTCCAGAAATTTGCACAACATATTAAAAGTGTGCAAGTATTTGAATGGTTTTTATAGGGCAGAGGCAATTTGAGAAAAGAGCTTTCATTGATTTTGAATGATAAACACTGTATAGAATGAACACACTGTTTTTTCAGTGACTTTCAAGAACTAGCCAGTTGTATTAACTTGTTAATTGTATATTAGTGGATGCTTGCAAGAAAATGAGACATGAGTAGTTTTTGGGTATCTTAGTTTAACATTAAGTGCTGATAGAATTTATAGAATGCTTATCAACTATTTATGTTCTTTAAAATTTGTGTCACTATTGGTCTTCAAGCAGTTTTATATTTTTAAGTGATCTGAACACACAAACAGCTTTGAATTACATTGTTGTGATCAGCACTTGACAAAGAGATAGCTGGAAACAATTTGTAATTGTGTGTGGAATATTCATAATTGTGTTCAGTATTACTGTGTAGCGTTAGCTGCGCTTTACTTTTTGGTTCAAATTCTCCCCTCTTTCACTAATTTCTGGTCTTTGAGTCTTGGATGAATGATGTATTTTCTCAATTTTGCCTAGAGTAGAGCAATGCAGTTTTTATTGGCTAATTTTTTTAATTTCTGTTTGGGAGACATATTTTGTCCTTAAAATATGTTGTGCTGTTTTTAATAGCACTATGCAGGAGGAAAATAACGTATTGATTGTATAACAACTGAAGACAGACTGAATTGGCCCTACGTGAAAATGTCACGATGTTTTCATTACAATTAAGCGTCAAGTTAGTGCTAGGTTTATTAAACTGCATATCTGGTGGCATTCATAAGTGCTTTTAGTCCCTTGTACTAAAACTTATTCTTGACAATGAGAAATTTTACTGCTCAGAGATGCCCCAAGGTTGGTTGATCCACTGTGGCTTAAGGATACAGCTCTATTCTTCAAAATGATTTCAGATATAATCTGACCAGTATAATAATTCTGTGTTGGAGGAATGTCTGTTTATGTACCAATTCTTTATAAGAAGAAATTTTGTTTACCAAATTGTTGCTATTTGTGGACTATTCTCTGTGCAGTATCCTGGAATTACTTTACAGATACGAAACTACATCGAAATAGAACTAACCATAACTTCTACCTTCTCTTCTTTAGCTCTCAGCACAGATATTCTACACCTCATGCCTTTATATTCAACACATCAAATCCTTCCCCGGAAGGTTCCCTCTCTCAAAGACAGAGATCTACGTCAACCCCCAATGTACATATGGTCAGCACCACCATGCCTGTAGACAATCGGATAATTGAGGTAATCCTGTCTGGGTGTTTAGCCAAAGCCTTTTTTCCTAACTGTATATCTGTATATTCCTATTGGTAGTAATTATTTCCCCAGCCTAATGATATCTTACTTGCCATAATCTGTGTAAGCCTCTTAACAGGATTTCCACAGAAATATGAGACCTATTCAAAGTTGAACAAGTTGACTTGTATAAAGTGATGCTTCCATTTGTTTATTTCACTTCATTTATACCCTGCCGTTTTCTCTGATGGGCGAGGCCCAAAGCAGTATACATTGTTCTCCTTTCATCCATTTATCCTTACAACAACCGTGTGAGGTGTATGACTGAGTCAAGGTCAACCAGTGAATTTCCATGGTAGAGTGGAGGTTTGAACCTGGAATTTTCTCAGATCCTTATCTACCACTCTACTCACTACAATACATTGGCTCGCAATTGTTGAAAGCAGTTGGCTACAATTAATACTATTTTGGAGTCCCCACAAGCCCTTAAAATTGTTCCATAATAGATTAATATTTAATGCAACACCCCGTTGTATCATGGTGTTCAGCTGTGTACAATTTTTTTTACTAAATTGTGTGCAATAAATTTCTTTATAGAAACCACATGGCAAGATAGTAAGTAACCCGTGCTTGATCTTTCAAGGTATTCTTAATATGGGAGCTTTTCTGAAGTAATAGACACGAATGTTCATTTTAAATGTTTTTGTCAGAAGAGAACTTTCTGGCTTGCACAGATTTTGGAAGCAGAGATGGGCCAACACCTGCTGGCTTACCTCAGGCAAACTCATTTGGGCTTGCTTCAACTCAGGCCAGAACTGAGTTTGCTTGGTAATTTTCTAAGCTGAGGCTGTATCATGTTCCTAGCTGTGTTGTGACCTCCTTCCTTTTGCTGCCTTTTCCCCCTTTTTCTAACAATTTCCTAGTGGGGCCTCCACTAACATTTTGCTATTGTCATGGTGCTCACCCAGGCACAAGGATCCACTGAAGATGTAGTTCCTGAGGATTTGAATGTCTTATGATCATGATCCATTGGAGCAATATCTTCCCTAGGTCTTTGCATTTGAAACATCCCTATAGCACTGCTGAAGGTTTTTTTAAGAAGTCCCATGTTGAGGCTTATATTCCAGTTGCCTAGTATGGTGACAACTGCAATGGCTGGCTGGTTTTAGGTCAAGTCAAGCTTGTTGTAAACTAGGCTCTTAGTTCTGGGTTCTGCTTTTAAAGGCCTCAGCAAGTTATTTCTAGATATCCTAGTTCTGAATTTCAGTGCCATCAGTAGTCTGAATTCAGAATACATAATGGCAGGCTTATACGCTGTACAAAAGAACCTTCCTTGGACTGAACACCACATATATTCTAAAATACTTTTTATGGCTCTGTTAAGATTTTGCTGGCAAGATTCTTCCTTTTTTTCCAGCAATCCTGGATTTCTTTTTCTGGGCTGATTTTTTTTAATGCCAGTATCCTGTTTTCCCACAGATGCACACATCGAAGCTGAAGTTTTATAGTAGAGGAGCACTTAGATCATCAGAGCTGTGTATATATATTATGATTTTGCAGTTGCATCATCGGCCAGGAAGTGGTTTAGGTCATATTCAGTGTATAGCCTTTTAGGACTGTTAATATAAGTTTGAAATACTGAGTAATGTGAGGAAGGGGCGGGGAGGGGGAGGAGGAGAATTGAGCTTGATTTCACACTGGCAAGGGAGATAAAGTGCTTAGCACAGCTCCTTACCCTTCCATGAACAGCTGAATTATGCAAAATAAACTTGCGAGTTTAATTAGCATCATGTGTACAGGTCATCTTTTATTGACATGAATCTTATTACAGAATTCAGTTTGTTTCTTTTACAGAAGAGAGACAGCCTTGTCAGTCAGAATTGTGACGGCTTCTCAGCATGCTCTTCTTCTCAGTTTTGGTTCCCTAGCTAGTCTCATGGGATGAATTTGTATGTTTGCCTTTCTTAATGGCCTTGTGCACATGCCTGTGTCTTAGAGTGGCCCAGGTTATTATAAATGGAAGAAACCTTCACACTTTTTCTAACCTGACTGGGAAGTCTTTCCCGGAGTTCTATGTTGAATTTGTAGAGGTAGGAGAAGGAATAGTTCCCCCACCCACCCTTACTGTTCAGGCTTCTGTGTACAGTAAGAGTTTTCTCTTGCCTTGATGTTAGAATAGTGACTCAATTGCATGTAGTTCTAGGACAACCACATTCCCTATGAATGCTTTTCTGGTCTTGTGGAGTATTAGCTGTTTCACTGGATTAACTCAGATGTTACCACAGTCTTTTAAAAATCTGCCTTGCAGGAGTTGAGTTCCCACAAAGATTTTGAAGCTTCTTTTATGGGTCTTTTTAAGATGCACACTAGCTTTATAGCAGACATTGAATTCTTTCCAAACTTTCAAGGAGGGAAAAACCCATACAATTTAGCAAGCTTCCCTTAGAGGATATTGTACAGTTAGCGGTTTCTGGTGATCAGAAATGTCTGCCTGCCTAACTTTGAGTATCGTTACTGCATCAGATGTAAAAGTTCTGCAGATAAAGTAGCATGCACATTATTAATGTTAACTCATCCTTCTTTCAAGCTCTTTTCTGTACTATCACTTAGAACTGGAAACTATTTTTTTACTACTCCTTCTGTTCTTTTCCTATTTCTCATTGCTTTGAATTAGAATAACAGCCTGAATGCTTCTCCCAGCTCCTGGTGCAGACGATTCTGTTTAAGGGGAAGAGTAGGTATTGCCTGGATGCCTTTGCTTTCTTGCAGTTGATAGGATTGCTACACACCCACGCATACACACACCACAAACAGAGAGAGTGAGAATAAGAGAAACAGTGTGAGTTAACACAACTATAGATTAACAATTTAATTTAGAAATTGTGTGGCATGTTTGTTTGGTATTAATTCTGAAATTGGAATAGGTAATATCAAATAGTGTTTCAGTTACAAAAAATGTTTGAGTCAGCAGTACACAGCAAACGTAATACCTTTTGGAGTAAGCCTTTTCATTTCAGTTTTACCCTCAGGAATTTAGTTGTATAAGTATGTTCAAACTATGTGGGTATGTTGGTTAAATATTTAATTATCCAAAAACATAGAGAAAAATATTACTGTATAATCTGTCCCTTGGGAGTAGTGATTTATAGCATATTTCCACAAAGAAGCCATACAGAAAGCCAGATGAACAATAAGTTTTGCATAAAGCAAGACTTTAGTAAACAAAAACTTCTAAGTGTAGAAGATAAGAACATAGAACATAAGAACAAGCCAGCTGGATCGGACCAGAGTCCATCTAGTCCAGCTCTCTGCTACTCGCAGTGGCCCACCAGGTGCCATTGGGAGATCACATGCAGGATGTGAAAGCAATGGCCTTCTGCTGCTGTTGCTCCCGAGCACCTCAGAGATAGTGCTTCAAACAATGGAAATCTAGTACTTTGTTCTAACTTAAAGATAAAATGGAAAACTCTTGAGATACAGTGTACATATTTGCTTAAAAATTTGGGGTCCAAATTATGCATTCAGTGAGTGTTCAGATTGCTGTAAAGTAGTGTAGACAACCCTGTGACCTATTGGAGTATGTGCAAGCCAAAGCACATCAATGTGCTGCTGCGAAGTACAAATTTAAATGTAGCAGCTAGGATCCCAAGAGTACACCACACTTTCCAGAGCATCACCCCCTCACCTGAAAAAATTCTACCCCTGAACTAATCTTGTTGCAGTGGCCCATAACCTGTTACGTATGGTGACCCACACATTCAAATATACTTGGTTTGGGGACCTAATTGATAAAACAGCTTTGAAACCACAGGCACCTGGGACTCACTTTAAGAGATTTTGTGACCTACTTTTGGGTCAAGACCTACAGGTTGGGAAACATTGCCTTACTGGAATTTGGCATGGTAAAAGGGAATACAGGCAGAGGGGAAAATCAGTACCTAACCAACTCATTATTCTACTGGGAAATTGCCACCTTCCCTGTTCCCTGTATATTTCAGAAGGTGTTCTTTGCTTCTTTTCTTCATCCTGGGAACTGTATCCAGTTGGCCTTTTTCAAAATGAATCTCTTCAGAATGAAAAAAAATGTGTAATTTTCACCTTAAATATTAAATATTTTGTATTCCATTTTATATTGCATCCTGCTTGATTATAAACCCATATCTCGCATTCATTTTGCTTATGTATCATATTTATACCCCACTTTCCCTCAAAACAATTAAGAGCAATCTATATGTGGTTTCTTGGCAGCTTTTGGCCATCTGCTGGGCCTTTTTTTGATGTGGCTTTTGTCTTGTGAATTATTTCAGTGCTTATTTTTCTGTTGATTATTCAAACTGTGCATTAGATCATGTTAGACAGATGGCGAACAAATTACCAAGTTATCTTATGTCAAAGGTGTGCATGTTACCACAGGGAAGCATGTGTGGCATGAAGTGAGGGGAAGAGAAACCAGCTCAGTTGCAGCAGTGGTACTGTGGAGCCCCATGGTTTCCACAGATGTGAAATTTTTAGATGTCCAGTTCTTACAATGCCACAATGCAGTCATTTTTCCTAAATGGAAAAGCATTTCTTGTATGTGGTAGGTATATAAGACATTTTGCACAAAGCTGACATTCAAGTGTGTGCACAAATGTAGCGGCTAATAGTGCCCTCATTTGAAATGCGGTGGTTCCATAAAAATGCCGGAACTGATTGGATGAATTCTTGATGAAAGGCTCCTTGAAAACTAAGTACACGTAATGTTTAGTGCCAGCAAACATTAGGGTTCTTAATATTTACAGTAGCCAACACCTTCTCTTAAAGAAGGAATGTTTTGATTACTATGTGAATCAAAGCTGCTGAGTCAGTTTCTCGTTATTGAGAAATTTTCCTGATCCCTTTTCTACTGTCCGCAGAAATTTTGCTAAAGTACTAATATTGTTTCTTTTTCAGGATGCTATTCGTAGTCACAGTGAATCAGGTGAGTGTTGTGTTGTAAAGGTAGCTGGGGTATTCTAAGAGCTACTTGGCAAATTTCAAAAATTTCTACATGGAGTTTTATGACAGTACAGTTACCTTATGGCAGTGAAGGTGAACCTTTTCGAGACCGAGTGCCCAAACTGCAACCCAAAACCCACTTATTTATTGCAAAGTGCCAACACGGCAATTTAACCCGAATACTGAGGTTTTGGTTTAGAAAAATCGGTTGGCTCCAAGGTGTGCATTACTCGGGAGTAAGCTTGGTGGTAGTTGGTGGCTTTGCTTTGAAGCAACCATGCAATGCTTTGAATGTGTGAAGCATGAACCTAGGAGGGTTTAAAACACAGGTGTCAAACTCGCGGCCCTCCACATGTTATGGACTGCAGTTTCCATCATGCTGGCAGGGGATGATGGGAACTGTAGTCCATAACATCTGGAGGGCCACGAGTTTGACACCTATGGTTTAGAAGCAAGCCCCATTGTCAGCAACCGAGCTTACTCCGGTAAAGGATTGCGCTTTAGTTCTTCCCATGAAAATCAGTGGGGTTTAACAGCACTTAACAGGCTTACCTACACGTCATGCCCAGTGGCCCAGGTCAGCCTAGATGTGTGTGTGTGGGGCGATTTTCCACCCCCCACCATGACAAACTCTGTGCATGTGTGCCCACAGAGAGGGCTCTGAGTGCCACCTCTGGCACCCGTGCCATAGGTTCGCCACCACTGCCTTATGATGAATCATAGCCCCTATAGTTGACTCTAACTGGCAGCAGCTCTCCAAAGCTTCAGGAGGCTTTCCCCTACCCCTCGTATCTGAAGCTCTTTTAACTGCAGATGTTAGAAGTATAATTTGGGACCTTGTGTATGCAAAGATCTGGACTACTCCCAACGTATGTTATAAAATTAATAAATGTCTTTTGCTTTTAAAATTATAAATTACGCGAAGCATCTCCCTCTGCTATGTCTGGAAGTCCCAACAATACAAGTCCCACAGGATGGTCTCAGCCTAAAATGCCAGTTCCAGTCCAGAGAGAGAGAGCTACAGGATCGAGCACACAAGAAAAAAAAATTGTGAGTATCTGCTGAACAGTGTTCAGGGAGAATTTTTTTATTTAATCACATTTTTATCCTGCTCTATCCCAAAGGGCTCAGGGTGGGTTACAACAGTTAAAACACAATAAAACATTTAAATACAGCATTAACATTAACCACAGCACCCACATGGAATTGTTGTGTGGAATGATCACTTTTCAGAGCAGGGGATGGAATGTAGCCGTTCAATTCAGTTCATTCAGTTCTGCCTTAGCAGTTCATTCAGATCTGCCTTAGGAAGAATCCAGTGATAGTTTGGGTCTGCCACAATCAGACAGTGGACAATATGAAAGGTAGCTTTCGTAATGTGGCGTTGATGGGCTTCTTGGCCTCTGATTTTCAGCATATTGATGTTGAAGTTGCTGGGAGAGAGCAGCTGGAGATTGGGCGGAGTGAGTGGCTATCCATATGCAGATAGCACTTCATCTTGGACTTCCTGCAGATCTTAGGGAGTTTATGGAATGTGAACTGGTGCCTGGAGGCAGCTTTGGAATGGATGAGGGCTAACAAACTGAAACTTACTATTGATATAACAGAGGTGCTACTGGTAGAGGGAAAGGTCTGACCTAAGAATTGTGATGGGATTATACTTTTCCTTAAGGAGCAGGTTCATTACTTGGGGTTGCAGCTAGACCCAGCCCTCGTGTTGCATAAACAGGTGGCAGTGGTGGCAAGGGGTGTCTAAAAGGGTCTTGGACAGATTTATGGAGGAGAAGTCGATCTATGGCTACCAATCTTGATCCTCCTTGATCTGAGATTGCAAATGCCTTAGCAGACCAGGTGCTCAGGAGCAGCAGCAGCAGCAGAAGGCCACTGCTCTCACATCCTGCATGTGAGCTCCCAAAGGCATCTGGTGGGCCACTGCGAGTAGCAGAGTGCTGGACTAGATAGACTCTGGTCTGATCCAGCAGGCTTTGTCCCTTGCAACCCATTCCTGAGCAGCAAGTGTCTTGCCACTGTGGTGCATGCCTTGTTAATGTCTACAGATTTCAGCATAGTCTTCTTTGTGGGGTTGCCCTTTAAGACTGTCCGGAAGGTACAGTTGCTGCAGTCTGCTGCACCCAGAACAGTGAGTAGGTATGGGTTGGGTGGACCATATAATTCCAGTCTTGTTCTAGCTACACTGGTTCCCAATTTGCTTCCAGGTCCAATTCAAGGTACTGGTTCCAATTTGCTTTCAGGTCCAGTTCAAGGTACCTTTAAAGCACCATATAGTTTGGGGGCAGCATACATGGACAACGGCCAGCTTTTGCATTAACCTTACCCTGTCACTCTGACAATATTCAAAGGCTCTGCTTCAGGTGCCCCCACCATCTCAGGCTAGATAGGTGGCAACTCGAGAGAGGGTCTTCTTGGTCATGATTCCAAAACTTGGAAGTCCATGTCCAGGGAGATTTGTCTGTTCTATATTGTTGTCTTCTGCCAGCGTGTGATGACTTATATTTTGGTTGGCATTCCCTTACTGATTCTTATTAGCCCTCTTCATTTTTTGAGTGATTGATTCTATGAGTTTATAATATCTGTATGTAGTGTGTGTGTATGCCTTTTAATGTCTGAAATGTTTAATGTGTTCATGTTTTGTTTTAATGTTTGCTGCTTGAGGACCCTGGATTGGGTGGCAAGGTAGCAAAGAAAGGTTTTTTAGTAACTAAAATATGGATGTGGACGTTAGTTTTCAAAGTTTGAATTGGTTATGTGATTATGCTGATTGGAAAGCTGAAGAGGTAATTTTCTTATCCAATCTTAATTGTATTGTTGCCATTGTTGTCATAGTCAAGTTGTGTGAACTCCTGAAAGAAACCAGGAGACCATTTGCTTTACGTTAATTCAAATAAAATAGCTATGTTGGCAAACTGGCCCTGTGACCGTGAGTACACAGAGGGGGTGGATTTGGTAGAACCTGCTTTAAGATATATATGTTCAGGTTCACAACCAATCAACTCCTATTTGCATCACCCTCTTGAGCCAAAAGAAGCCAAACATCGTGGCACTAAGCATAAGCATAAGCATTTTATTGTCATTGTGCACACACAACGAAATTTATAGCAGCATTCCTCGATGCACACAATTTCAGACTCATACCCCATCCTCACTTTCCCCTTCCTCCACCCATCCCTACACAGCCCCAAAACATCAACACGAAGCTGCAGAGTTTAGCATAGCCACAGCTCTAGAGTAGAAGCTGTCTCTAAGCCTCTAAGCCTATATATCACTATATATCACTATATATCATATATCACTAATTATCACTATAATTGATAATGCCCTCTGCCAAGCATTTGCTTGCTACTCAGAGATTCTTACAATTCATCTGTTACAGTAGAGAGTGCTATATATACAATGGAATTCTAACCATCATTTGAAGAGTTAAATGTTTTTGAAATTATCCCCATGCTTGCTCTCCAGCTCTTCATCAGTCTTCTAAACAAAGTATTCACAAACAATTGTTTACTCAGATTTCATATACATCTTTTCTGTTGACATTTTCTGTTTCTAATAATATATTTGATACCCATTTTAATATGAATTGCTAAAACTTGTTTTCCAGGATGTGCTATCTATAAATATTTACTTGTCTTTCAGAGACCTCGTGGACAAAGAGATTCAAGTTATTATTGGGAAATAGAAGCAAGTGAAGTTATGCTCTCGACCAGAGTAGGGTCGGGCTCCTTTGGGACTGTTTACAAGGGCAAATGGCATGGTATGCAATTTATAGTTCTATTATAATTGTTCCAAAGTAACAGTATTAAAATTGCCTACCAGGAGGTGGGTGGTGGTGGAATTGAGGCCTTGTGTTCACAGTTCTGTTCCTAATTCATAGCTTTGTGCCCTGTTACATGTTTGGTGAAATAGAATACTACACAAGAGGGGTTTCGTTTATTCTAAGCTGTATAGCAAGAATAAAAAATAAGTGGAATAGGCCGAGATTCAATTTAGTGTGATACATTCTGTAACTTTCTTTTCTGTTGTTCAGTGTGTGTGGTTTTACATAATACTTCTCCACCTAATGTCTAAAGAATAGGAAAGAGGAAGGAAAAAAACCACAAATTATAATGAATGTATGCCTTATCTTTGACTTTAAACAACCAGTGTGCCTCCTGGAACATTCCTGCACCGTTTTGCTTGGCCCTTTGCTCTAAAGTTTAATGCATGATGTGATAACAGCACTGTTCTTTTATGCTGCTTAAATCATATGATTGGATTCTGCTGCTGTTTTCTTTGTTAGATGTGTTTTGTTACAGTTGAATGTTTGTATTCATTTTGTTGTATTTTAAATGGGGTAAATGTGCCTTGATAAATTGAATTAAGATGTTTTAAATGAACTTGCTAACCACCTAAAACAGTCTGAAGGCATCTCTGAGGAAAGTACTTTTAAAAATGCATACACAATAAGAGATAGCTTGAGCCAGTCCCGGTAATGATTCTAGATATGTATTTTTCAAGATTTGCCATTAATTTTAGGTTGTATGCCTGTATTTGGTTAGAGCAGGAAGACAAATGTTTCCTTCACCTTTAATATGAGCATGACCATTATAGTTTTACATTCTGTATGCGAGAAGAATAATTTCTCTCCCCACCTCCATGGCTATGGCTGTGGCTAATGGCCTGCCTACTAGTCAATGTACATGGGGAGAGCTGCTTTATTTTCCCTTCCCCCAATACTTGGCAAGTTGTTGCACTCTAAGGCCTCTAATGCTAAGTGCTTTGGAGACAACATTTGTCAAGGTATGCCAGACATGCCAAAAAATAGATGTTTAGGTGCTGAGGTGGTATGGGTCAGCTGGAAAAACGAGAATCTTGTTTTCTCTTCTTGTCAACTACCTGCCTATTAGTCTGGGGTGGGAGAAAGGAAGAGGGAAGTTAGAAGTAACTGAGTTGGAAAATGTCAGATTATTCGACCATTGTTTTTAAGAAATGTCTCTTTTCCCTTGGCCTTTTTTTAATCACAGGGAGAAACAGTGTGGGGTTAGGGGAGCATCTCAAGTTGACATATTTGATTAAAATTTTATGGTAGCTGGTGGTAGGTTCAAGAGCAAATTGTAAAATAAGCTAATTGAACTGAGCTTGTCGAAGGCTTGTCGATCCTCTGAAGATGCCAGCCACAGATGCAGGCGAAACGTCAGGAGAGAATGCTGCTAGAACACGGCCATACAGCCCGGAAACCACACAGCACCCAAATGAACTGAGATGCTTTTAAAACATGCAAATATTGGCTGAAATGTTTTTCTTTCAATGAGAATGGTTATTTCAAGCAACTCTGATGTGTGTATATTCTCAAATTAGTTGAGGGAGGGAAGAGACAATTACACTAACATGAATTTGGTTGCAAATGCTAGTAAGCTTTCATGTTCAGTGCCACTGCTCAAGACTCTTAAGTAGCACTTCTTCCATGCTTCTCTGTGCACCTTGTAGTTTCCCTATAGTACCTGACACGTATTTGAAATACTTTGCACGGAACTCCATTCTTTATTTCTGTTTGTCTGACCCATGTCATTAATGATGGCAGGATCCAAAAACGATTGGAAAGAATAAAACAAGGCTCAGGCAGGAAAATACAAAGGAGTTCCAAAGTGAGTAAAATTCTAAAAATATACCACATGGGAGGCCTGGAAGATTTTCTGATACGTCTGCATGCAAGTTGAAGTCTCATGGTGTGCTACAAGAGAGTGAAATGTATGGCAGGAAGGACAGTGTCTTGGGGCTTGTGTAAACATGACACTAGCTGGTCAGGATGCTGGCATCTAGGCGGGTGTGATATCCCTTCTCACTCACGTACTGCTTCGGAAACTGATTCAGGCAACTGGCCTCCCAAAAGTCAGTGTGGCCTGCTCTGACAGGCAGCATCCGACCAGGCCCTTTTTGCATCACTTGACTGCTATCTGGGGATGCTGGAGATTGAGTCGGGGGCGGGGGGGCAACTGCCTGTTAAGCATATGATGCCCTACGACTGAGCCAGGGCAACAGCATTGATCCTGATTAGCAGAACATTTAATTACTCCTGAATTGTAAAAATGAAATCTAGGTTTGTGTTACTTTAGAGCACAGTTGATCAGACAATTACAAGCCAGGGTAAAGGGACGTTGAATATCTACAATGGGAATGGCTAGTGGAAAGAACACAAATCCCCACTTCTCAGATGTGGTCCTTTAGCTGTAGTTGACAGCAAAGCTGATGTTATTCTTTACTGGCCTCAAATGCTCCTTCACTGTCATCATTCTTGTTTGAAGAAAACAGAATGTACTGTATTTAAGACAGCCAAAACACTATTTGAACATTTATCATTCTGGGACCGTGTTGCCATCTCCTTGACTGGTACAGTTGTGATGCTGTACCAGTCAGCAATAGGTCAGTTCAGCGATAGGATAATTATTTTTAATTTTGCCTCTTCTGGTATGTTTGTGTAAAACATCTATTGATGAAAGTACAAGTCAGGATTTTGTTTTGTTTTGGAAAATAATCATGATAGGCACTTCATCGGGGCAGCAGTGGACACTATCTAGTGTTGTTTTCTTTTTATTTCTTAGTAGTCCTGCAAACCAGGGATCCCCATTTTGTTTCTTTAGAAGCCCAGGATTGCCCAAACCTTTCTTTCCTCTTTCAGTGGCACAGCAAGCACCATATTTCCCAGAGAGGCTTCTGCCCTCTTGTACTCTCAGAGGAATTCCATGAGACTGTGATCAGCTAGTTTTAAAAGCAAGTTTAAGGAAACTGTCTCTGTATATAACTTACATAACCAACTGGACTGCAGTAGATGCTATTCATCTTAATTTCCTTGTTGTGTTTTGCCAAAAAACTTTGACAAAGTATCTCACTGGTAAGCATTGTGACAATTTAGAAGTGATCAGTTACCTTATTAATAGCTCACCTTTCTTGCTGGGACTTAAGGCCAGAATACAGAATAAAAACAATGAGATCAGACAGCAAAGGTGTCCAATGAAACAGTACAATAGTACAGAATTGACATTGTGAAGAACAAACTGCCTGATGTAGAGGTATGCGCCCTGGATGCTGTGGTATTCCCAACACCTTTTGTGGCACCTGCCAAGCATATTTAGAAAGCAGGCAGGGCCAAATGGAGCTTTTCCCAGTAAGGTCCTTTGGTTGTCCATTGAAGATCTGATTGGCTGTGCAGATTTTTAAAACATTGTTTTGGCAACAGGCTTGTTGCTTGATGGAGCCCTATTTTTCTTTCCCCTTTGGCAACAGTAGCCACCACAGCACAAGATTCTTCACTGTGTGTCTGAGGGAAATCTGTGTCTAAACAAGGAAATATTTTTGACAACATATTTTTTTTAAGTCTTTCTATTAAGCAGAGCTTCTGTCTGAAATGTTGAAGAGTTACTATTAAAACTTCACATAATCTCACTCCCAGATGTAATGGTTGGCTCTTTCATGTGTGGCAGCAGTTTTGTGGTTGCTACTTCCTGTGGCAGCCATTTTACCGTTGCACCCACTACCCTGTTTTGAAATCTTGAAGGTGTCCACAGGATTAAAAAGTTTGGGGGCCTGGACCTTAGGCAGAGTATACAGTAGAAAAATGTAGTAAGTAGAAGACAATAAGTAAAAGCAGGATAATACATAGAACAACCACTGCAGTGGATTACAGTCCTGTTCTATTATAACAGTGTTCTTTTGCTACAGCCCTTCATAATAATGCCCTCCTGAACATTGCTGGTTTACACATTCAGTAGAATGATTGGCATGTGGAAGCATTCTTCGCCTCCTCATGCAGGCTGTTCCATAAGTTGGGAGACTTACCAGGGAGAATGCATGTGAAAATAATTGACTTTATCACATGTATAAACTTGATGGCTTTTTTTGGGTGTGTGTGTGTGTGGGGGGGTTTTCAAATGAAAGTGGAGTGATGTTTTCTGTTATGCATAAAGATGTCGTCATTTTTGGTGTTCAAATCTGTAGTTCACCAGCGCTCGCTCTCTCTAGATACATCTTATCCCATCTACCTTCCAGTGAGCTCAGAGTGCCTCTCTTTCCTGCCTGTTTTTACAACAGCCCTAAAATAGGTCAGGCTGAGAGAATGATTTTGCCCAAGGTCATTCTTGGATCTTCATGGCAAAGGCCGTTTGAACCAGTGACTTTCTGACCTGGACAAACACGCTCTGCAGGCTGAGCTGCACTGGTTCAAAGTGTGATGTAAGAATTGGTTTTTGAATCCTTTCAAGTCTAGAAGTATTTCCAAGAATACAGGGCTTAGAGCAATGGCTGCTACGCAGAGAGTAATTTAAGCGTCCCAGAGAGTTTGCATATTCTTTGCAGAATTAAAAAACTTTAAAAAACTCCTCTTATGCCATTGGGGAATTTTTTTTTAATGGTACTCATGTTCAGAAGTGGTTTATCCTGGGATCTTGGGAGGGAGGGGCTGCTGGTCATTAAATATAGAGGGCATTTAGGTATGTGGCACTAGTAGAATGGTTCTTAGAATCTGAGGCAAGGTTGAATGCAGGGTAAGTAATTTACATCTTATAAAATCCATGTTTAAAATGGATGGGGGTTGGTGTTCAGATTTTATTTGGTTTATGGTTATTTGATGCAGATATCATACTGCCTTCTCTTATGTTTTATATGTGTGAATATTTTGGCAATTAAAACTATAATCCCTGCATTCTGCTTACAGGAGATGTAGCAGTGAAGATATTAAAGGTTATAGATCCAACTCCAGAACAGTTTCAAGCCTTTAGAAATGAAGTTGCTGTACTAAGGTAAATGAACTCTAAATTTTCACCTGGTTCCTTTCTCACAATGATTTTGTTTTCACTTGCAGGGATTGACTGTAAAGGGCTGATAGTGTTTGCAGTAGATCTTGGTTGCCTGATATCCTGTGGACAATAAATGCAAACATAATTGATAGACCATTGGGCTGCTGTATTGTATCTTTTGCCTTCCAGATTGTATAATTGATCTTTAGTTCTGGCAAATTGCATCTATGATGGGTACTTGTTAGTTCTCAGAGCTGCTGGCTGGGATTTATTCATGAGAGAGAGAGAGAGAGAGAGAGAGAGAGAGAGAGAGAGAGAGAGAGAGAGAGAACTTTTTATACCTCCCTTCTCCTTCAGGCTCAGGGTGGATCCAAAGTAGTATCTTTATGTCCCTTCATACCTCATAGAATGCAGCTGCTGAGGCTTTTCAAGGGGGTTTCATCTGAAAAGCTTTTGGGTTTTAGCTGCGCAGTATTTCCTACTTAGAGCTCCTGCTGGACTTCTGTTTGCTTGGTCCATGTGCTGACTTATAAATTCACAGTGGTAGACTTGGAATCTTGTATAACCATATAGGGCCATACAATTTGGTAGGCTTGACTAGTTCAGATGACAAATGCTATGGCTCTTTAAAGCTTCATCTAACAATGTTCTTTTTTTTCTTGCCAGAAAAACCCGACATGTTAATATTTTGCTATTTATGGGCTACATGACAAAAGACAACTTGGCTATTGTCACACAGTGGTGTGAGGGGAGTAGCCTGTACAAGCACTTGCATGTTCAGGAGACCAAGTTTCAGATGTTACAGCGTATTGACATTGCAAGACAGACCGCACAAGGAATGGAGTGAGTAGACTTAGATGCTACAATGTCCAAGGTAGCTGCTAACAAAAGTTTAACCTTTAACTTCCTGTTAAACTTGATGTGCCATAGAATGCTTAAAATATCTTTTAGAGGTGCAAAAACAATATAGTTTTATTCTTGATTGATAAAATAGCCTCTAGTTTAAAACGGATAGTCAAGATCAAATTTAAAAATTTAAGTTTTGTATAATGGAGGGGAAAGATTGTGACAACAGATGTCTTTGTATGATATTTTTCTCCTTGTAAATATATTCACATTTATATTGATCAAATTCTCTTACAGCTACTTGCATGCAAAGAATATAATACACAGAGATATGAAATCAAATAGTATCCTTTTGTTCATGTAATTCTGTTTGGCTTTTTTTCATTTGATCGATTGGAAAATAAGCTGAGTATTCCTGGTATGTTGTGCTGATCTAGTGAGATCAATTCTGCCATATATTGACATATCAAAAGATACTTATGCACATATCACCTATTCAGGGCGCTTACATACGTGATGAATAACACACTTCCAATTAGCAATTATTTGCAAGTAGATTTTGCAGTTTTGCACTGTAGAATCTGGTTGCAAAGTGGATTGAAAGTACATTATTCAGTGTGCCAGTAAACTTAGACCAGAGACATTCGCTGATTAAGAAAATTCTCTAATTTCAAAAGACAAAATATTTTATAAATTTGATTCATAATATATATAAGATGCCTATGATAGTTCATTATTTGTGGTCCTAGAATCATAGAATCATAAAGTTGGAAGGGATCACAAGGGCCATCAAGTCCAACCCCCTGCCATGCAGGAACAATTAAAGCACCCCTGGCAAATGGCCATCCAACCTTTGTTTAAAAACCTCCAAAGAAGGAGACTCCACTACACTCTGAATAGCCCTAACTCGAACAGCCCTAACCGTCAGGAAGATCCTCCTAATGTTTAGATGGAATCTCTTTTCCTGCACCTGGATCCCATTACTACATCTCTGGAGCAGCAGAAAACAATCTTGCTCCCTCTTCAACACGACATCCCTTCAAATATTTAAACATGGCTATTATGTCACCCCTTAACCTTCTCTTTGCCAAACTAAACATACCCAGCTCCCTAAGTCTCTCCTCATAGGGCATGGATTCCAAACCTTTTATCATTTTGGTCACCCTCCTCTGGACCCGTTCCAGCTTGTCAATATCCTTCTTGAATTGCGGTGCCCAGAACTGGATAGAGTATTCCAGGTGAGGTCTGATCAATGCAGAATAGAGAGGCATTGTTACATCCCTTGATCTAGACACTATAATCCTATTGATGCATCCCAGAATCACATTGGCTTCCTTTTTCTGCCGCATCACACTGCTGACTCATGTTCAGCTTGTGGTCTACTTAGACTTCTAGATCCCTTTCACACGTAGTGTTGTCAAGCCAAATGTCACCCATCCTATATCTGTGCACTTCATTTTTTTCTGCCTAAGTGGAGTATCTTACATTTATCTCTGTTGAAGTTCATTTTGTTAGCTTTGGCCCCTCTCTCTATCCTGTCCAGGTCATTTTGAATCCTGACTCTGTCCTCTGGGGTATTAGCTCCTAATTTGGTGTCATCTGCAAATTTGATTAGCATGCTCTGTATTTCATCATCCAAGTTATTGATAAAAATATTGAATAGCACCGGGCCCAGGACAGAACCCTGTGGCACCCCACTAATCACTTCTCTCCAGGAGCCATTGATGAGCACTTTTTGGATTTGGGCAGTCAACCAGTTGCAAATCCATCTAACAGTAGCATTGTCCAGTCTACATTTTACTAGTTTATTTGCAAGAATGTCATGGGGCACTTTATCAAAGGCTTTACTAAAATCTAGGTAAACTACATCAACAGCATTCCCTTTGTCTACCAAGCGTGTCATTCTATCAAAAAAAGAGATGAGATTGGTTTGGCATGATTTGGTTTTGAGAAACCCATGTTGATTTTTAGTGATCACACTGTTCCCTTCTAAGTGCTTGCACACTATCTGTCTAATGATCTGCTCCAGAATCTTTCCTGGTATTGATGTCAGACTGACTGGACAGTAATTGTTTGGGTCCTCTTTTTTTCTCCTTTTTGAAGATGGGAATAGCAGTAGTTCTCCTGCAGTCCACTGGGATGTCTCCTGTTCTCCAGGAGTTCTCAAAGATTATAGCAAGTGGTTCTGAGATTACTTCTGCCAGTTCTTTTAATACCTTGGGATGTAGCTCATCAGGGCCTGGAGATTTGAATTCATTTAAGGTAACGATATATTCCTGTGCCACCTCTTTATTTATTCATTGCTGAATTTCCCCTACTGTATCTTCTGTTCCGTTTTCCCCTAGATAAGCACTTTTCTTTTTGAGAAAAGACTGAGGCAAAGAAGGTGTTTAGTAGTTCTGCCTTTTCTCTATCCCCTGTTGGCATTTTGCCATCTTTTTCATTCATTCACTCTATTCTCTTTTTTCTTCCTTTTTCTATGGACATACCCAAAAAAGCCTTTTGTTGTTTGTCCTGTTCCCCCTGCAGGGTGCCCTCTGGGGGCCCTGTTGCTTTCCTTCCGTTCCTAACCCGGGTGCTGGAAACTCCGGCCTCACCCCCCCTCCGGTCTCAGGGGAGTGGGTTCCTAATGCCAGCTGTTTGAGGCGCAGGCTGGCTATGAGAGTTCCCTGCAGGGCTACTCAACGTTCCTGCTTCCCTTCCCTGCCAGCCTATTCTTTCTCTTTCGACCCTCTCCCTGCTGTCTCCTCTCTCCTGCTTCACTTCCTACTCCTTTCCCACTCTCCCTCTTCTAACCTCCATCTCCCTCCAACAACCACCACACTCGTTTCCTCTCTCTCACCCCTCTTAAGCTTTTCGCCTCCCTGTCATTGGCTGCTGACTTCCTACAGCCTTGGTCACGCCCCATTGTCCTGGTTGGGCCTGGCCTCTCTGATGCCTGCTGTTCCGGGATGAGTCTTCCGGAGCGGCTTTCTGCTCTGACCTTGAGCTTGTTTCTGGGCCCACTGCTGAGTCCTTCCTCACGGCAGCTGGCAGCCCCAGTCCTTGCCGGCTGGGAGCCCGGTTCTTCCCTCCTGGCTCCTGCATTCCAGCTGGCTCCTCTGCTATAGCTGCACCAGCTGTTTTCTAGCCGGCCAGCCAGGTGAGCTGCCGGTGTCCTGTGGCGATCCCCTGGGCCGGTTTCTGCCCCATTGGCTCTGTAGCTGGCCGGGAAGGCTGGCGCTGTGGGGCGAGGCTTGACGCTTTCTCCCTGCCAGGTGAGTTCGGGGGCACCACTGTGGGGCTCGGGGGGGGGGGGGGGGGCCGGTTCCACCCCTGAACACTGTTGTTGTTTTTAACCTCTCCAGCAAGCCTGAGCTCATTGTGAGCTTTAGCTTTTCTGACTTTCTCCCTACATGTCCTTGCTATTTGTTTGAATTCCTCTTTGGTGATTTCCCCCCTTTTCAATTTCTTGTACATGTCCTTTTTAAATCTTAGTTCAGTTGAAAGTTCTTTAAACATCCATTCTTGTTTCCGTAGACACCTCCCATTTTTCCTCCTCATTGGAACTGTTTGAAATTGTGCCCTCAAGATCTCGCTTTTTAGAAACTCCCAGCCATCATGCACTCCCTTCTCTTTTAGTATTTTTAACCACGGGATCACACCAAGCAGTTTCCTAGGCTTACTGAAACTTAGCATCCAGAGCTGTTACAGGGACTTGCAGTATACAATCACTCCCTGTCTGCCTGCAAAATCAGACTTGGGTCTGATAATGCTAAATGATCTAGAGAAAGATACAAAGAGGGAATCCTAGATGAGGTGTGGCACTTTCCTTGGTGTTGAATATTTATATGCCACTTCAAGTGCATCAATTGCTGTACATAGTAGACAGTGTAATAATCTTTTGGAAGTGTTGACCTCAATGCAAGGCCAGGAGTTTCCTCATATGTTCCTTAACAATCGTGTAGATATATTTCTTCATGAAGATCGCACAGTGAAGATAGGAGACTTTGGGTTAGCAACAGTCAAATCCAGATGGAGTGGCTCTCAGCAGGTGGAACAGCCTACTGGATCTGTTCTCTGGATGGTAAGAATCTTGTGTGTAGTAAAATATTTAGAATTGGCCTGTTTGGGGCATGTACTTATGGTTGCACCAAGTGCAGTTTGAAGCCTTCCTCCAGTGTAAGGTAGAATACTTGGAACAGAATCAAATCAAAGGCCGGTGTTGCTATTTTTTAATTCTTTTTAATGTGTAGCGTGATCTGCCATCTTTCATTGCTTATGCTAGAATCTCAGTGTAGGAGGGGTTTTTGCACTGCAAGGCTAGAAGTACTTTCTTGCAAGCAAGCTCCATTGAATAGATGGGGCAACCCCTTTTGTGTAGGATTACTGTTCGTGCTCTGCTTGCTGCTCCTAGGGATATGTATGATGGAAAATAATTTTGCTCTCAAAGCATACAGATAATACTTGCTCGTTCTCCTAAAGTGTGAAACAGCCCTAAGGGTGACTGGTCAAGATCATGCAATGGGTCTGTGATCGAACATCGAGCCTTTCTCAGTGTTATTTCTTGGCCACTCTGCCTTTGGAGGTTGCTGCTTGTTGTGCTTCAAAACATTTAATTTCTACTCCTGACAATTTTGTGTTCTGTAAGATCTTGGTTTTTAAACTGAAGATCTACATCTGTGTAACATATAAGCATCATGTGTTGTAATATGACAAATTTAATTGATTCATTATAATTTCTTTAAATTAAAACACCATTAACTGGTTCTTTGGCTTTGGGCTGTTTCATGTGCTTCAGGTACTATTTCCAAATCAGTGATCTGAACTCTTAGGTTAAATTATGGCCACTGACTATGTTGAAAGATTCCCCACTCTGACCCCGGCATCAATTTGTAACCTACTTTTGTCTTTGTAAAGGCACCAGAAGTGATCCGAATGCAGGATAGTAATCCATTTACTTTCCAGTCAGATGTCTATTCTTATGGAATAGTTCTATTTGAATTGATGACAGGAGAATTGCCGTATTCCCACATTAACAACAGAGACCAGGTGAGAGAGTAATTTCTGTATAATGTTTTGTAAGATTATTTACAAAAAGTTTTTGTCCTAATAGTTGGAGTAACAGGCCAAACCCAGAGGCTTGTCAGAATAATCAGATGGAAGTTCTTTGGCGTTCAGAGAACAGGTTTGAGGACTTGATTAGCATTCTCTACAGATCAGAATTTTAAAGTAGAATTTAGCCAAAGTTTGGAATCCAGTTTGTTGAAAAGAGTGTAGCAATAGCATGTCGTAACAAGTATAGTGGTTAGAATGTTGGACTAGGTTCTGGGAGTCCCAGGTTTGAATCCCCCTTCTGCCATAAAAAACTTGCTTGGTGACATGAGGCCAATCACACACATTCAGTTAATTTCCTTCATAGAATTGTTGTGAGGATAAAATTTGCCCAGAAAGGAAGAGAGAAACATGGGCCTGGCACTATTGTAAAGTAATGCAAAATAGTAAAATCGCAAACCCAGGAAGTCTAACCATTGTAGCTGAAGAGATTTCGGAGTGCTAGCTTACTGGATAATTCCTCAAGGAGGATACCCACCTTGTTTAGATGGCACAGTGTTTAAGTTGGTTGTGATCACACAGAAAGGTTATGGGTTTGTTCTGGAAAGCTTACTTGTAACACCAGTGGTATGTTGTACAAGAGTGCAGGGTCTGCTGTGAAATTAAGCACAGTATTCCCTTTGATTCTATTCTAGAACTGCCACTGTCTGTGGATTAACTGTTTGTGGCCCCAGAAGAGTCTTGAGTGTCTGTGTGATAGAAAGAGACCCTTTTCTGCCCCAAGTGGGCCGGGACCATCATCTTCAGCCTCTCTTTGTCCTAAGCCTTTGCTGTGTGTTTGTCCATGGGGGAAACTTAGCATGAAAAACCTCTCAGGAATAAAATCCAATTTTGGAAATATTATTTTGAGCCCACACAGAATACAAATGAAGGGAATTTGGGAAGAGGAATACAGAACTTGCATTAGAAGAACCACTAGTCTGATCCAGGAGGGCTCGTCTTATGTTTTAACTTAGAATACAAAATTTCTACCTGATTCAAGATGTGCAAGGAGTTTCTGGTCTGGATAGCTTTCTTAAAGATAGGCTGAGCATTTCCAGGGTTGTAATAGAAATCTGACAAAGGCCATCTCCTTGCTAGTCCCTATTTTAGCTTCTCTGGGATGGAGGGAGCTTGTCTTTGATAGTCAGAACGATTTTGGGGCACTATTTCCTTGGGTATTTCCACAGCAATGATCAGTTTCTCCCAGGATCCAACTGGGTTTTACACTCAGCATTTTTGGGGTAATGTGTAGAACTAGGAACCGAAGAAAAGCAGAGGTGGACTACCAACATCTTCTCAGTTGTGTGTACTGAGCATTGCTCCTGTATGCCTAAATTGGACACACATACTCAACCACTGTTTTTCCTGTAGGTTTCAAAACTTACACTTGTGCATTTGCCCGCATGCACAGTGTATTTTACCTGTTGCCAAAGCTGTTTTTCCTTAGGCATTGTTTGGTTAGAGCTTCAGTTTTGAGAAAAACTGGGAAAGAAAAGAAATGAAAGTTTCACAGTGCTATGATATAAACAGACAATGAAACCATACTTCTGTGCCATTTCAGTAATCCCATTTCAAAAAAGGGTACTATGGAGGTATACGGGGCAACTGAAATAATCAGAGTTTGCAACATCTTATCTAAGGGTTGTGAAAAATGGTAGAGAAGGTGATTAATTCCTTGTAATACTAGAATTTGGGGTACTCAATGAAGCTGATTAGTTATAGGTGAACAAAATTAAGCTCGGGGCAGATATACAATTAATGTACAGAACCCATTATCACAAAATGTGGAAGTGGTGAAATTTGACTTAGATGGCTTATTAGAAAAAAAAATAATGTAATATACATTTGTCAACTTCTATTAGCCATGGTTGCTGAAACAGATATTATTGACTAATATGTTAAAACTATCCTAGGAGCAACAGGGCTGGATTACGTAGACCTTGGTGTCATCTGGCTAGGTAATTAGGTTTCTATAATAGGGAAGCCACTTCGTCACTAAGAGGCATTTTTTTGCAGAGTGAGGGCAACCCTCAACTTTCTTGGTATGATAGAGGACAGAGTGGTTTTGACTGTTCTATTCAGCTCGGGAAGGTAGTCCCTCTCTTACAGATGGCAAGTCATCCTTTTTTCTTTTCTTTTTTATGACCAGCACCAGATTTTTCTGCTTGTTCCATTCTGGAATTGGTGGTTGGCTTTCCAGTAATACTGAAGCTGGCTTTTGGTCTTTCCACTGAAGGAAATTTGCAGTGCTAAGCAGCACCAATAGGTTGCACATTTCTAATTTCTAGAAGGTAATTTACCTTGAAACGTATGGAGACATCAGTATTAACAAAGGTCTGTAATAAATTAGGCATAGCTGCCCATGTCTAATACTGGAGCTTCACATTCAGTCCATGAGGAGGTTCAGAAAATGGCATGAAAAATCTGCTTCCATACGTGTATTTATGTTTCTGTGTTAGATTCTAGGTGAGAGAAAGTGAATTACCTACTTTCAAATAATTTTTATGCTTAATACTTTTATCTAACCAAGATATCTTTGCCTCTTCTTAGATAATTTTTATGGTTGGTCGAGGTTATACATCTCCAGACCTTAGTAAATTATTCAAAAATTGCCCAAAATCAATGAAGAGGCTTGTAGCAGATTGTTTGAAGAAAGTAAGGGAAGAAAGACCTCTTTTTCCACAGGTAAGAATTCAGTTGATTTGAAAAACTTCTATGAACTTTAAAACAGGTGAGAGGAAAATGGGGGATATAAATCCAACCCCTCCTCCTTCTTAAATAGTACAAAACATGTTGTTGTTTCCAAGAGATATTGATGCTTTCAGAAAACAATGGAGAATGTAGAGTGTAGTTCTAAGTTTTTAATAAGGTTATGGTAAATATTTCTTCAAATTTGAGACAGCATTCTTTTAAATATTTAGCCTTTGTATTTCTGTAAGAATCTACATTACTAGGTCAAAATACTTAGATGGGTTGGTATTCTGATTTGGGGGTCTGATTGTGACTTTAGTTCAGTAATATGAACTACAAGAATCATAGACCAAAAACACAGAATTTGTTCTGTCACTAATTTTCTACCAAAAGGGACTATTTTTTGCAACCACCACGTAGCAGGATGCTCAAGGTGGAAGTATACAGTATATTCATATATCACAAGCACTGACATTAAAATGAGAGTGTACATAAATGCAGCGTTTTGTGGTCTCCCCCCCCCCCCCCCACACACACACACTGGTTGGAAAACATTCTCTGTGATGTACAATGCAAGTACCTCAGTGGAGTTTCTGAGATTCTTGATGCTCCGATGTCCCTCAACAGGACTTGCAGTTAGTTGCACAGTGGTCATTTTATAATTTACTCTTCTTTCTCCTCCCTTTTTAGATACTGTCTTCCATTGAATTGCTGCAGCATTCTTTACCCAAAATAAACCGAAGTGCTTCAGAACCTTCTCTGCATCGTGCAACACATACACAGGACATAAATTCATGCACATTGACATCGATGAAGCTACCTGTATTTTAAGAGATCAGAGCGCACTGCCTTTTGCTCTCCCCAGTAACTGTTATAGCGGTTGTGCTTGTAATGCCTCGGTCTACAGGACTGCTTGGCCAGCGTGAGATTCAGCTGGATTCCAGTTTCAGGAATGAGCTGCTATGAATTCTTACCGTTCTGACCCGACACAGACAATTATCCATGTTGCCTTTTTCTACGGTTATTGAAATAGTTAACAGACTGTATACCAGAAGTCCTATTACTATTTTTATAGATGCACTTGAGCCTTATTTTTCTCATGCAAAAAAGTACTACTTCAGCAGGTTTTGATTCTTCCATTCTGCTAAATAAACTGTTACATTTCTATAGCGGCAATAATAGCTTCGCCTTTGAGCAAACTCAAAACAGATGGTGCTGCTCTCCTGATATCCTAAGACCTTTGCCATCCAAGCTGGAGGGATTTTAACTAAAATAGCGAGCCTACAAGAAGAGAAGGGAAAAAAAGGGAATGCTTACTCAGCAACGTTTCTCCTATGGCATATCGCTCAAGATGATGGAACTTTAAATGCCAACACTAAATCAACACAAAACTGTTTTTGCACATGGAAGAAAACACACTTTGTAAAAGTGAGAGTATATTGGAACTAGTACTGCTTGGAGAAGAAAGGTAGCACAATATGCTGCAATCATCTTTCAGTATTGCAAGAAACCTATTTGTGTACTTCAGACTCAGTTCTTGCAGTGCCCTGATGTGTCCAGTGAGGAGTTATAGTATGGGGGATAAGAAGAGGCAAATAAATAATGCTGTCAATATATTTCTGCAAAAGCAGCCTTTGGTCTGATTGAAACTGTTTTCTGAGATGCACTATAAAGAAACTTTTGGCATATACAGGTTTTTTCCCGTGCTGATTTGGGTTTTAATTTTGTTTTTATTGCTCCTAAGGAAAAAGCATTTATTGTAAACCAATGTTCTTCTGATTATCTTATTTTAATAAAATAAATTAAATTGAGGCGTGTCATTCTAGCTGTTTCTTTCTAACTGATCTTTCAGACTTGTGTGCCACACTCATAAGAAATATATTTTATTCAGAACTATTGACTTGGATCCCAAGATAAATCTCTGTCGATGGAAGATATTTGCATCAGCAGGAATAGGGCTTTCTCACTTTGTGTTCCTGCTGCAGCCTAAAATGGTCCCAGAAATGTTCCTAGGGGACAGGCCTTCCCCAGACCTGTATGAGTCGGGAATCAGAGATTTGTGGTGGGAAAACAGAACTGGCAAAAATCATGCCTCCTCCTTTTAGCAAAATCTTTGCATGTGATCCAAGCTAATGCCTTGTTCATAAAATCTGATTTACCCCAAAAGCGTATTGCACCACTTGTTTCCTTTGAGAACTGGGGGAGGATTAAAGGAAGCAAGAAGTATGGAAGAGAGTGACTTCAGATACATTATTTTTGTAAGAGGGAAACTCGAGTTTACAGTACACAGTATTCTCTGAACATTCGTTATACATGCAATGTCCTGTTTCACAGACCCTTGTGTAAAAGCTCATGTATTACTTTCAAAGGCCCCCTAGTGTCAGAGTTTTAGATGTAGATAGCAAACTACTTCTTGTATAATGGACAGTCAATACTTCAAGTACCTAAAGTCTGTAAAATGTTGAAGCATTCAGATGAATTCACCCACTGTCTCAGTTCATAGGTATTGAATGGAAACTAGCTGAGGTTACTTATAATTTGACCTTAACTTTGGGAAGATAAATGCAGGAGACTTCCCTTTATCTTTGGAGGATCACTGGGTCATAATTTTAGAACTTATAAATTGTGATATTTGCATTTTTAAAATATTTTCTTTTTGGGTGTACTATTTAGTTTTTTTGACAGTGTCAAAAAGCTCGCTAGATCACTTAATGCAGTCGTCATTTCTGTCATGCTTGACATTCTTGTCTCCTTGAACAAGGAAATAGTGCTGTGCAATCAAGTAGTATTGATGAATAGAAAATGCTCAGGTTTTATGGTCACAGTTCTTAATAGTTGCTGTTAATTTGGCTGAACATCTGTATGCTTGCAATATGTCTATCAGCAGCAGTTCAAAAGTGTTATGTTCAAATTTGTTGGTATAAAATCAAAATTCATGTTAATGTTATGGGGTTCTTTTACTCAATATGTAATCCAAAGGGTAAGGTGATATAATTTTGATATTCACACTAAGAGGCACTATTTTGCTTTGTGCTGTGAAGACCTCATTCTGTCCTTTGATTTTTATATCAAATCTAAGCATAAACATGTATAATCTGATTAGTGTAATTTATGGATGAATAAGATAACTGGTCTTGTCAAATGGATTTTGTAGCAGTTCAATATCTTAAATAGGAAAATTCAGTAACAAAGTGACAATGCTTGAGATTAGTTGCATCTCCCAAATAATTGTGTTGACTTTAGTATGGTGATACTTACCTACAGTGAGAGAACTGGTTTTTTACCCTACAGGCTTCCACTGCTGTTTGAACACACTGCATTCATAGTACATGTTGTGTGTAATATTTGCCATGTACATTACCTGTCCATTGAAAGTTGGGGTAAATAGATCTTGGGGGCATGTATTAATGGCTAGTCCTTTCATGGATCTAAATAGGTTAAATGGGAAGAAGTCAGGGGTCACATGTCCCTGTGTGCCACCCATTTGATTACGTGGGGGTGTGTGTGTGCAAAATCGCCCCCCCACGTGATCAAGCCTTGGTCAAGGGCCAGGAGCCTGAATGTCCCTCTGGCAGGTACCGATGCCCCTACCGGGTTGTGGCAAGCCCCTCAACGGGCCCGCAGGAAGCTCCTGGCCCGGCCCTGACTGCTGCTGCCTGCCGCCCCCCCACCTCGATCAGAGACCGTGGCTGCCTTGCTCAAGGGCGTCAAGCAAGGCAGGTGCAGCCTCCGATGAAGGGGAGCGCCCCCCACCAGTAGGGGGTGCGAGGGGGGTGCGGGGTGCAAAGGGCACGCAGTGAGGGGTGCTGATACACCTCTGGAAGTACAGAAGAAATAAATGGTCATTTGTCACAATACAGAAAAGTGAACAGTAGAGCCCCCAAAGCTCCAGTGCTGGGATTTGTACTATTTAATAAGTTCATAAATGATTTGGAATTGGGGGGCTGAGAAGATTAGTGGTCAGATTTATAGATGATACCAAGTAATGCAGGATGATGGAAATCAAAGTAGATTGTGAAAAAGTAGCAACAAGCTTTGTCTGAACTGGTGAATGGGCAACATCTAGGAAGTAGCTGTTCTATTACAACAAATCACAATGGTGCCCTGTACCCATGGATGTAATGAACATGCATAGTATACCTCTAAGGTGTAGTTCATTACATATAGAAAGTTCCTCTTGGGTTGTAAAATAAATGCAATTGAAAGAACTGGCATCAGTTGTAAAATACTGATATTTTCACTTAAATGGTTGAAGCTAAAGCTGAAAATAAAATTATTTCCAGCAGGAAGGGGAGTGGGTGCATCTGCCTGTGGTCATGACAGCAATGCTGGGAGCTACACTGTGTAACCTAAGAACTTGAAGAGTTAGCAAAATGGAACCAGCATACTCTGAAACCCTTCTGGCTCCTGTCCAAGCTAAAATTATTGCCTGATTTAAGCTTCTAGTTTCTGCACTCTACTACAAGGCACTGGCCTATCAGTTAAAAAGGGCACTTAAAGCACTTGTGTGGCACACTTCCAACACTGGAAATATGATATGAAATTTAAACCATCCTGTACTCTTGATTAAATGCAAGTGGGAGAATAATTCAGTCTACAAATGCACCAAACCCTAAAACCTTGCAACATAACCCTGCAAAGCAGGGGAAGGAGTCTATTTTTACAGAAATGATGGAATTCATTTGCTCCCCTTTAGCTGGTAATGTTAATAATGATTTTAGAACATCTTCAACCCTAGCCGCAGCTCAGCGTTCACATAAATATACCCTACTGAAGGAAAAACATCTTGATTCATTAATCAGAATGTTCTCCACTTGCCTGTTTGGTGTATGTGGATGCTGAGACTCGCTGTCTAACTATGCAGTGCTTGGGTGGCCGTAGCAAAGTTTCTTTTGATGTCTGATGCCAAGATAAAAAATTTATTGTGAAAGTCTGAAGAAATCTAAATTATTAGGAAGATTTAAAGGGCAACCTATTTACACAATGACTTAGACTTAGGGCTGACCAACTGGTTGTATAACAAAGAAATAATGGGGCATGCTGCAGCTGGAGACCACACACAGTTTCAGCTGTTTCCTCTGACAGGTAAAGCAGTGTCCATTATTCAGTCGCAAGAAGAAATTTTCCTCCTTCTCCCCCTTCAAAAGCATTTCTCTTCTTTAGATCCTACCTCTCACTATCTAACTTTAAACTGGACTGTGCTATAAACATGCTAATAGTTCTTCATTAATCATGTAATACAGTAGCGTCAATCCAAGCTTCATGAAATAGGTTAGATTGTAATTCATGGCTTTTTCTCTCAAACAGTCACAACTCCCAATGCAAGCTCATTGTGACCATAATATGCAAAATAGAGAGTTTGATTAAACTCCCATTTTCTCTGCACTCTCTGCAAAACTGGAACATTTGACTCAGATAGAAAAAGACAAAATGTTGACTATAAATCACTAGTCTAGACAGCTGTGATAGTTAATACTACACTGCTCAAGAAATAAGATATTGAATGTTTTTAAAGTTTACATGTTTAACAGCCTACCACCCCCATTTGGCTGTATGAACTATCACACAGTTTGATCAGAACTAGGTTATCGTAGGTTTTAATTGGAACAATGTTTAATGTGAGACTGAATGACAGTGAGGACAAGTTCATAATGTACGCCTCCAAACAAGTGAATGCCACAGGGTTACCTTGCCTCTACCTGAATGAAGTTTGAAGGCAGCATTTAAAAAAACAACAGGCACCAAGAGTCAACATCCCTCCTCTAGAACTTCAATCCAGTTTGAGCTGGACCCCTTAAATAATGCTGGACTCAAAATAAAGTTTGTAAAATATCTTCTGTCCCAAATTATGCCTAAGCCCCAACCTTCATCCCTCCAAAGTGAGGGGGCTGGTGCTTTCCACAAAAGTTAGGGGCCAGTTTGCTTGCAAACTGATCTTTCCAAACCTCACTTCCCTCATTTCCTGAAAGAGATTATAGGAAAAATGTAGCTCCCTCACCTTCCTGCTTAGAGGGTAGTAGTGGTGGCATGTGTGTTTATGTATATATATTATAAACATGAGTTCAGGCATGTTTGCAAATATAGTGCTGAATCTTCCATTGGGGTGGTTGCCATCATTAGTAACAGGAATATGTCCAATCCCGAGTTAGAGAAACTCTCTTTTCTCATTTGATTACACCTACCACTTTATCCAAAGCACTCACTTTTATTGGACTTAAAACAATTTTGCTCTGCAGCAACAGTGTTGTACTAAAATTTCACCAGGACCTCAATAAGCCCCATGGCACAGTAATTTGAATATTGTGGTAAACAGTATAAAGCTATCTAAAGTACAGAAGGACTGATATAGGAGACAACGTGGTAGTAGAGATCTTGTATTTCAGGAAGGAGCAGAAGATTCACCATCTGTTCCCGAGAGATGCATGAAAAGCTCTCCAAGCTCAGTCACATTATCAGTAACTGGCAGTGTCCTGCTCTCTCGATCCTCGATAAAATCCCAGAGTCGAACAGAGTTGAGAAACTAAAATAAAAACATAAACATGTTTTACTAATGGTATATCTGAGTCAGCATTCATCTTGAAACTGTTTCAAGCACTGCATGCAGTCTGATCAAAAAGGGTCTGGAACAGCTGAATTATCATTCTACCTAGGGAGCTCACTTCTGCTTCATTTATCTGTGGCAAAGTCAGGACAGGATAAGCAGCTGTCTAGCCTGCCAAAGATGGTGAAAGGTGATTCTCCCTGTATTGGTGACCTGAGCCTCCTGGAAAGGGAGGACTCCAGGATCACACACAGGCTTTTAACCAATGCAGCTGTATGTAAAGTTGTGTTGTCAAATTTTGGCAGCTGGAAACCCTCCACCGGACCACCTCGACCCAGCCACAGGACCTCCATCTTCAACAGATTCAATCTCAACCAGCTCTTTTCCAACCCAACAGTCATGGCCACTGTGTCAGAACTTCTGGGCGGCAGATGTCCGTCCATCCATCAACAGAACAAACTGTGTATCATCAGCATTCTGGTGACAGCTCAGGCCAAATGCTGAATTTTAAATGCTAAATCCCCTAAGCAGTTTCACATGTTGAAGACTTATAGGAATGTTTTAAGTTTGCAAGTCTAAACAATGCACAGTTCAATGAGAAGTAGAAGTGCTGGCCTCATCTTACCCGGACTGTCCCCTCAGAGCTAAGCTGTTTCCGTGGTTTCTCTGGTTCAGCCCTTCTTCCGTCAGGATATGCATGGAGGTACAGACATTTCCCACCAAATGGGCAGGTTCCCTTACCCTGGTCAAAGTACTTGCAAGCCTTTCTCCTGAAACATGAGAAAGTATTAATTAAATTTGATTTACACCAGCTACATTTAAAAAAACTGGAATAAATTTCTAGCAGCATCCATTATTTAATTTTCTGACTCTTTAAGGGTATCCTGCCAACTTCAAAGGAATAAATCTGCATAAGATTGTAGAGTATCACCATCATCCTCCTCTAGACAATTTCAGGATGGCACAGTCACTGGGCTTAGTACCTTTTTAAAGTATTCATTCAAGGAAAGTTGTTGTTTGTTCCCAAGTTGTTACACTGCAAAAAGGGAAGGCATATGTCTACAGAAGTGAATTACAACTAATTATGGTTTAGCCTAAAAGGTGAGATGGAATTCTGGGAAGCCACAAGACTTTGGGAAGGCTAAATAAATTACTGTCTCTTCCTTTTGGATAATTACTTTGTATTGCTTTTGGGAATACAATTAAAGTGCATGATTTTTTTAAAAAGTCAAATGATCCAATATTAAAAAAGATTAACACTACAAGATTCAGGAACAGTAACAGAAAATCTGGAGCTACGCTGTGTTACAATAAGGCATCAGGACTCACATCCACAGTAGTAGTTAACGCAGCCTGAGCCCTACTATGTTAGAAAATTTCTGACCAGTCTTTACTCTTCCATTCTTGGGCAAGGTACTAGAACTGATTGTGGCCACTCAGCTCCAGAGGTTCCTGAAGAGATTGATTTTCTGGACCCATTTCAATCTGGCTTCAGGCCAGGATTTGGAACAGAAATTGCTTTAGTTGCCTTGGTTGATGAACTCTGTTGAGAACTAGACAAAGGAAAAGTGACCTTGCCAGTTCTGTTGGATCTCTCAGAAGTCTTTGATACTATCAACCACAGTATCATTCTGAGCCTCCTCTCAGCTCTAGTAGTAAGGGTCACCACATTATTGTTAGAATCCTATCTAGAGGGTTGGTCACAGAAGGTAAGTGTTAGAGGTTCCTGCTCTGCTCCATGGGCATTAACCTGTGGGTGCCACAGGGTTCTGCTTATCAATCATGCTACTTAATATTTACATGAAGCCACTGGGAGAGGTCAGATGGAGGTATGGGTTGCAATATCACCAATATTTAGATAATACCCAGCTCTACCTTTCTTTTCTGCCTAATTCCAAACATGCCACTGATGTTCTGAACTGGTGCTTGGAGTCAGTAATGGGCTGGATGAGGATGAACCAGCTGAAATTTAAATTCTGACAATCCTCTGGGTTAGCAGAAAGGCAGACCAGAAACTTTAGAATGCTCCTGTGTTGGATTGGGTTATACTTCTTCAAAAGCCAGGTCCACAACTTGGGAATGCTGAAGTCACCTTAGAAAACTAGACCTGGAGTACATGCGCTCAGCTTCAGCTGATGCATCAATGGCCTCTGTTCCTCTGTCAGTCAGATCTAGCTGCAGTGATTCATGACAGTGACCCTTTCCGCACGGGCCATGAACAGCGCCCTGGGGACGGCAAAAACACCATCCCAAGGGAGCTGTTCGCACAGGGGGCGCAGCTGCTGTGCAGCCGCGCCACCCTCGGGTCTCCCCAGAGGCGTGAAGCCGCTGTTTCCCAACCTCGCTTCCCCAGCAAGGTTTTTGTGAACTGCAGCGGCTGGAAGGCGCCATTCCCCCTCCTTTTTCCCAAACACCGTACTGTATCCTCCGGCCTCTGGCGCGTCGCACAGGCCAGGGAACACACACCCCTGCCCTGCGCCACAGCCGAAAGTGTTCGCGGGAGCAGCGGAAGCGTGTCCCCTGAAAGCGCAATGCGCGACCAGCGCGGAGAGGAGCTGGAGGGCCTGACAATGCGGCCGTTCTGGGGGCCAGCACAGCCTGTGCGGATGCTGCGCCGATCCTCCCTCTGTCGCACCGGGACCGTTCATCGCGAAGCGGTTCATCGAGAAGGTCAGTGTTATGTATGCCAACCCAACCCCCATCGTGGCCGTGCGGAAGTGGCCTTAGTTACATCTAGACTGGACTACTGCAATGCACTCCACTTGGGGCTATACTTGAGGGGTGTTGAGAAGCTCCAGCTAGTGCAGAACATTGTGGTTAGGCTGCTGTTTGGGGTCAATGCTAAAACAACTATACTGGACAGCTCCTATGCCCAATTCAAGTTATTTTTGTCCTTTAAAATCCTACATGGTTTGGGACTGGGGTATCTGAAGGACAGTCCTTGCCAATAGAGTCCTGATTGGAAATTAAGATCACAGAGAAAGGTCTGCCTGGCTGCCCCCTCAATCAAAGAAGCTCATTTGGTGGGTACACAACAGAGGGACTTTTTCACAGAGGTCTCACAATTATGGAAGGTGCGCCTGACTGCCTGATTGTTGATCTTCAAGAGGCATTTGAAGATAGTTTGATTTAGGACTGCATTGGATTAATGTAGCTTTTATTACTGGTGGAGATTTATAATAGATGTTTTTAACTGTATTTTTATAGTGTTTTGTTTGTACTATAAGCTGTCTTGAATTCCGCACGGGAGAAAGGCAGCTAGTAAATGTTTCAAAGAACAAATAAATAATCCAACAGAAAGAAAATAGAGGAAGGTTCTTCCTTTAAAAACCCAGTCACCAAAATACAAGTTGTACACAGCTTCCTTTTGTGGCAGAGATTTCACATCAATTTTACAAAAGGTGTGCTTGCTATCCAAAATTATGATACAAATATAAGAATATCTGTCTTTTATCCAACATTAAAAAAATACATTGTTGCTTGCATTGTCAATCGAAGTTGCCTTCCTAGCCTTACTGCATTGTTCAATGGATGTCCTATTGCTGTTTCTTGTTCTGTACTCTGTAATGATCCTTGAGACCCAGTGAGAAAGACAGGCTATAAATAAGTAAAATAAATAACTGAGAAAGGTAGATAATGAACTGATTCAAAACAGATTTACCAGAACAGTTCTCTCAAGAACTCTATAGCCTCTCTGTAGATCTATCAGGTGGAGAACTCATTTATTTCAGTACTGAGGAGGGTCAAGTTACACAAATGACTCACCCACTATCATACTTTTTCACTTGTTCTGGAAATACCCTGAGGTCAGAAATTCAAAGTGAATTTTGATAGGTCTGTTCTCTAAAATATTGGCAGAGGAACACAGTCATAGGTCAGGAGGATTACTGCCCAGTGCCTGTCATGCCGTCCAGTGGTCTGCTTTGGGAATCATTATACGCTTTTCCCCACAGGAATATATGATTTATAGCCAATGGGCAGATAGTACGCACACAGAGTACGGCACCAAAGCCCTAAGCTGTTTGTTCTAATCAGCAGCTGCAGATTTTAGCTCTAGATTTATTAATAGCACAGTCCTTGATGTGACTGATAAGCATAAACATTGCATAAATACAGAGTAACACAATGTAAACAACAAAAGCCTCCACGACTCAGAAACAAATACAATGTTTAAACAAACCAAAAGAGAAGGTCACAGAATCACACAGCTGACATTTTGTTAGATGCAACAAGCATTTTAACCAAACGCTACACAGAATGCAAATAATACATGGCTGGCTCACAGAAAATTTAAAAAGTCTTGGCTGCAGTTTTTCCATTTCCTATTCATAAGTGTCTTTATACCCAAAGGAATAATTCACAGAATCATGGGATTAACTAATGATAGTATTTTATGTTTGTATTTTATGTCATTCTAATCATAGAACTTATGTTCGATTGGCCATTAGCTGACGTGGGAGTTCTTTGTTCCGAAAGACACCATGTTAATTAACTTGCTAAATAAAAAAAAGGGATTAAGGATTTCAGGTTTTCCATGGGGACACTTCGGTCAAAATGTTGTGGGATATCCAAAGAAATACTTTGATTTGTTGGATTAATTGCTAATTTTTGATCCCAATAAAGAGGAGAAAGCCATTTATTTTTTTAAAGATGCCCTATATATATTCCACAAAGAGTCATTGGTCAAAATGAAGGCCATATTGCAATTCTAAGAACAACATTCTCAAAATAATGTATGGGCTAATTTGGTAATACAAGCTTGTTGCCTAAATGAGAGCCGGTGGGGCGTAGTGATTAAGAGCAGGTGGACTCTAATCTGGAGAACCAGGCTTGATTCCCCACTCCTGCACATGAGCGGTGGAGCCTTATCTTGTGAACCAGATTTTCCCCTCACTCCTACATTCCTGCTGGGTGACCTTGGCTGGTCACAGTTCTTTGGAACTGTCTCAGCCCCACCTACTTCTCAAGGTATCTGTTGTAGACAAAGGAAGGGAAAATAATTTCTCAGATGCCTTGAGTCTCCTTACAGGAGAGAAAAAAAGGTCAACCCCAGTGTTGCCAGCCCCCCTTTCACCTGCACACTCTTCCTCCCAGCTTGAATGTATATACCATCAGAGTAGTACTTTCAGCAAGTCCCATGAGGCATACACCAAACATGGGGAACACTGCCATGTTTTGCGTCTCACAGACAACCTTGCAAGGTGAACACAGCAGAGTATCTTGGGATGGCAACCACAGCAAATGCTTCAAAGGGAAGGCTTTTTGGGAGACATCAGGGATTGCCAGCAGGACAACAATTATGAAGCTATTCCAGGCAAAAAGACAAAGATACCTCTTCCTATATAGTCTTTTACACAATAGCCAGTCACTGACCATTAACACAGTTCAGATGTGGAGAGTGCAATCCATTGGGGGAGGGCAAATTGAGTTGCAGAGCTGGCATGGGGCTGTGCCAATGCACTTGTCCCCTCCACTGGTGCAAGGGGTACACTCACTGGTAGAGGGGACAAAGGTGCCAGTGACCCACTCAGTTCCCTGTCAGCAAAACCCATACGTCAGAGCTGTTGGCTTCCATCAGGGCTGGCTTCCACTCACACTTTGCAGCTGGGTATGCCTCCCCACACCACCAGAAAGCCGTCTGGAGGCAGTGCAGCAGTGACACCATCTCTGGCTGCCTCAGGTTGTGGACTGGGCTGTCCGTGTCCTGTGTCAACCTGGAACCTGACTCAAAGCTTCCTATTATCTCCAAAGTTCCCACTGAATACATGACTCACCTTAATAGCTTCACCTTTGTAATCTTGAATTATTCTTCAGTCCAAAACTGCACTTTCCTGGTATCGTTTAGTCAACTCTACAGATTTATCCTGATCAGTTGCCCAACTTTAAATATTACCTTTATCCTCTATTGCAATCTTTTCATTGAAGGTTATGGCCAAAAACTGTACAACTACCCTGGCTTTAGATTCAGGAAGGAGTCAGATATTGGATATCAATTGCAACAAAGAGACTCCCAAAACACACTGGATCCCTCCTTCCATTTCATTTCTTTGCAGAATAGGACAAGTACCCTTTTGCTCTTCTCTTTGACCTCCTTATTTCCCAAACATCTATTCCCTACTTTCCACACTTGTGCACTTTTCAATCAAATATTTACTCTTGCTCCAAACTAGAGTTGCTCTGATGGACATTTGGTTATTGTTGCTATATTAAAGGAAATAAAAATATGTGTCTGTACTTCGGTTTAGCACTGCTAGTATTTGCTTGAGATAAGTGTCCCAGCACTGTTGTATCAAATCTCTCAATAAATGTTGTATTCCTTTTAAATTAGGACTCTGTTATCCTTTCCCCACTTGCTACTCCCAGCCATCTTTTAGGTAAAAAATCCTAGTTTGCTACACTCTGCATAAACATGCAAGCTAATTGACCATATTAATCTGAATGTATTTCCATGTTTTTTGTGGGTGTGTGGTAACATCAGCACCTTGAATTATGGAAAGAAACAGATTAGGAGCCACTGTAAATAGGCCTGGACTGGAATGATATGGGCACTACGACCCACTCTTCTCAATATCCTGGCTGCAACATTTTATAGGTTGCAGCCATTAGGGCTCAAATTTTTAGAGGAACATCTGAAAGGTGGAGGATGTGTCCCTTCACATACTGACCAAACACATAACATGTAGTTCCTCCTAACAAAAACAGTTTTATACATATGTAAAAGAGGGTGAAGTGTTCATTTACCTACTAATGTTGAAGACTGTGCTTTCTATCCCCTCTGGGCACCATTTTCCTCTACAGCTCTTTACCAAAGATGCCACTGTTTAGACTTCAGTATTATGTAGATAAAAATTCACTGGCTACAGGGTGCTGGCATGATGATTTTTGCCCACACTATATTTTAGCTTCCTGAAAATGCTATTGCTACATAAAGGTGCTTGGAATCCAAACAGGCAGTTTACAGTACTTACTTTGGTGTTTCTTTGCTGAGGAATAACAGTGGGAAAAAATGGCATCCAGTAGATGAAGCAAGTAGGTTTGCTACTGTCAAATACAAGCTGGAAAACTGGCAGTGGTGATGATTCAGGAACCCTCACCCCAGCCTTGGATTTGGACTGAAAGCTTTTGAACTTTTAGTTGAACTTTCAGACCTAATTTTAGACCTATCAAACGTTTCTCATCTCTGAATCATTATACTTACCCCATGCCCTGTTTAAAAGCTTCAATCAGCTCATTCTTTTTGGTCTGGTCTTCTACCCAATACACACTGGGAATAACAAACTCAGATATCACACGACACTCTGGGCAGGACCTTGAGTAGGCAATGAAAAGCAAAGTGAAAAGCACAATTTTGGTGAGAAGTAAAGTATTTGCTATGTCTCCAGACTATAAGCACCAAGAATCTTGTCTGTTTCCATTACAACATTCTAAGGCTGCTCCAGTGATTTGCACCTACAGTCTGGACCAGCAATTTAAGAAATGGGCGGTGCTAGTTTCTTTCCTAACATGGGCTTCCTAACTACAGACATAAACAGAATGAATGTTAGCAGTCCCCCATAGGGATGGTCTGTTTCTAAGTCCCTGATCAAAAGCTTCTCGAGAAAGGGGCTTCAGACTTCCTCTGCTTATGAACAGAGAACAGTTAGCAAGCTCTGAAATTGTTTGCTTGGCTCTGGACCAAAGGATCAATGCCACGTCAAAAATATTAACAGAACTCACACAGACAGGCAGTTTGAATCAGCCCTAACTACTGCGTTGCTATCATGTTTGTTGTGCATAAGAAACCCAGGAGGCAGCCTCAAGCTCTGCCTTGCCCAATTTCCACTGTAACTTAGGTCTACCAAAAGAACAACCTAAAATGCTGCCTGTTCTATGCATGGACCCAATTTCCATGACAGATGTTGACAAGTTCCTGGAATCAGTAAAGGCCGTGTCTTATTGTGCCCTGGATCCTTTCCCATCCTGACTTCCAAAATCATGTAATGACTACATCAACAAATCCTTAGTTACTGTTATAAACCCAGTCACTAACTCAGAGCACCTTCTCTTGGCCATCTATTACTAAAAATACCCCATTCCTACAGAAAAATGATCTAGCCAATTATTGCGCTGTCTCTAATCTGCCCTTCCTAGGCAAATTGACTGAGAGAGCAGTAGCAGATAACTTATCTACTATAAACTTTTTTTCATTCTGCTTTCAGACTGGGCTATGGGATGGAGACGGGTCTGCTGGCTTTAGTTAATGACCTCCGTCTCAATGTAGACACTTCCCTGTTGCTCCTACTGGATTTATCTGCTGCCTTAGACACAGCAGATCATGCCATCTAGCTGGAGGCAGAAGTAGGCATCAGGAGTTGTGTGTTGGACTGGTTCAAATAATTCCTTATGGGTCAAATTCTACGAAAATTTTAAATCCCCAGTCAGACACTACCTACTTGAGAATTCAACTTTCAGTTGAGGTTCTGAAAAATGGTGTTGATATGGGAAATATCACTGATTATATTCTAGAATAGCAGGTTGTAGGAACTTACTTTATAATAGGATTCTCAAACTGCTTGACACCCCTCCACTGCCGGATACAGGACAAACAATATGTGTGATTGCAGTTAGAAAGGATTCCAAATCTTCTTTCGGATGCAGATGGTTTCTCATACACCACCTCCATACAGATATTGCACACCTTGTCCTGACTTGCCTGAAAGGCAAAGGCTTTTTCCATCTCATGCTCAAAAGTAGCCATGCACATCTATATGCACACAAAAAAAGCCAAAAAAGAGGGGTGGGGAAAAATGGAATTGTTACTATAGGTTTATGCCATGTTGCAACAATGCTGCTCACTTCCAACATGAGAACAAAATACTAAGAAATATGTTCTGTGTTCCTGAATATCAGATTCTACTAAAAATCTAGTTAACCTGTTTAGTTGCATAAACATCTTATTGGAATATTATACCATTACAGTACAAAATATTATACTAGCTAGCAGAATCTCCTGCTAACATGCCCACACAACTAAAAAAACT
Organism: Sphaerodactylus townsendi; assembly: GCF_021028975.2. Taxonomy (NCBI): domain Eukaryota; kingdom Metazoa; phylum Chordata; class Lepidosauria; order Squamata; family Sphaerodactylidae; genus Sphaerodactylus; species Sphaerodactylus townsendi. The sequence continues at coordinate 60,473,040 of NC_059427.1, forward strand.
TCATAGTTGTTAAGAAAGTATTCTTCACAATAACAACTTCACTCCCATAGGTGCCAGTGAAGGTTACTGCACTGGAGAAACACTGACACTTTGGCAGCTTTTGTGCCCAGGCGTCGCATAGCCACACGACTCCCTGGTGCCAGCATCAGTGCCCCCATTCCAGCATAGATGCCACTTAGATTAATGTTAAGTGCCATTTTCGCCAGCATGGGGCTCACACAACATCCAAAGCCCTCCCCCCTGCCCAACTCAGGATTGCACAGTTAGTCTAAGGTTTTAACAGAACACAGCATCAACTCTAATATAAACCGCATCATGTTGAACTTGGCTATATTTCAATTAGCATTTACCTTCTCATGAATCTTCCTCTGTTCTGGATCAAAAGGGTGAAGCACTTGTAACCCACATATTTCACATACTTGCCCATGGAGATAGAGACATCGGTCACCAAACTGACATGTGCCAGCTGCTGCATAAGGGCATAGCTGTTCGCCGTTAGTACACAAACTTCCAGGCTCAGAGTCTTCCTCTTCAAGGCCAGAGCGGATTGCTTCCAAATACGAATGGGGCTTTGTTTCTGGAAAATCACTTTGGACACTGCAACATGCCAAATCACTCACAGCATTAGATCTTGACTTTTCTTCTCCTGAGCCACATAAGTCTTGAGAGAGGAAGGAAGAAATACTTGGGTCAAAAACATAACTACTAAAGAACTTTTGCTAGCTATTGATTAAGGGACTATACTATACGGCAATGAGCAGCTACCTACTGTTTTTAACGCTGTAAGGGGTCCATCAAGCACAAGCATTCTTCATTTATCTTAAAGTCACAAAAATGTTGAAAAGACAGATAGTATGCTAGATAATATATCTCACATTTAGTCCCACACTCTATTTCTCTGTGGCCACCCAGTTGACACAAGCCTTCCCTTCACGTTGCCCCCTGCTGTTGATACTCAGAAGTTCACTGCCTCTGGAAGTAATGAAGGACCTGTTTACTCATTGTATCTAGCTGCCACTATACGTCTCAAAAAATTAAGACACAAGTCATGCATTTGTCTCAAAATGTAACACCAAAACACTATCAAAATCTCTGAGTATTCACCAGGATAGAAAAAATAATTTCTAATCATCTTTAACAAAATGTTCATCCTGAGAAGAGGCAGACTGTGCAGGAAAGGGGGACCTGCAAATTTCAAGGATCCTGGAAGTTGGAAGCAAGCAGGTTTTGTCCTGATTATAGCATCGTCAAAAGTGCAGTCCTTCATTTTTCCTTCAAAGGAGTGGTTTCCATTCACTTATGTGGGATAACATTATGTAGATACACTTAAAAGTACCAACTGAGTGGAGACTAACAGTGTAATTTTAAACATTTACAAGCTTCCAAATCCATTATTTAGGGCAGCACTGTAAGCCTACTCCATGTCTCTGATGATTTTACCCGTTTAAAATTAAGCCTGCTGCTGTACGTATCTATCAATGCTTTGTTCAGCTTCTTAGGGCTAAACTTCCTTCACTTTACATGCCACAGAGGTTCATCATGAAGGGGCTTGGGTTCTTGAAAATGTGCTACAATTCCAAGCAGGATCAGGCCCCCTGTGGCATTCATAAAACAAAGGAATTCTAGCAGTAATATGGCGGCGACATACCTGGGCGGTGCCATATTGTCTACTTTGTCCTTAAGAAGCTGAAGTACCAAGCTTCTTGGTACTAGAAGATGGGATCCTTAGATGGGATCCCTTCCTTAACTGGTGATCAGCTATCCTCTCGCACTGAGGATACCCCTCGGGGAGGTGGGGGGCTCCTTGTAGTGGGTGATTCAATCATTAGAAATGTAGAGAGTTGGGTTTGTGAGAGGCGTGATGACCGCATGGTGACTTGCCTGCCCGGTGCGAAGGTTGCGGATGTCACGCTTCGTCTAGATAGGCTTTTAGACAGTGCTGGGGTGGAGTCAGCAGTTGTGGTCCACATTGGCACCAACGACATTGGGAAATGTAGCCGGGAGGTTCTGGAAGCTAAATTTAGGCTGCTAGGAAAAAGGTTGAAGTCCAGGACCTCCAAGGTGGCATTCTCAGAAATGCTACCCGTTCCACACACAGGGCGAGCTAGGCAAGCGGAGATACAGGGTCTCAATGCGTGGATGAGAAGGTGGTGTAAGGCAGAGGGTTTCAGATTTGTCAGGAACTGGGGAACCTTTTGGGACAAGGCAGGCCTGTACAAATGGGACGGGCTTCATCTTAACGAAAGAGGAACCAGGCTGCTGGCTCCAGCATTAAAAAGGGGGCAGAATGGCTTTTAAACTGATCACTGGGGAAAGCCGACAGGAGCTGAGGTGACTTCGGTTCGGAATACAGTATCTATGGGGATGCAGACAGAGAGGGAGGATTTTCTAAATCAACCACATACAAGCGAGGAACATAGCAATGTGCATGTGACAAGGGATAGTGTCTACAAAAGACTTGAGGGTAAAGCACATAAATCCCAGGTTAAGGACAGAGACAGGGTATACAGGTGTCTCTATGCTAATAGTAGAAGCATTCGACCTAAAATGGGGGAGCTAGAGTACAGAGTTTTGAAGGAGGACTTTGATATAGTGGGCATTACAGAGACATGGTGGAATGAGGAGAATCAGTGGGATGCTGTTCTACCAGGCTACAGGCTCTATAGGAAGGATAGGACAGGGCGCATTGGGGGTGGAGTTGCCCTTTACATCAAAGAGAGCATAGTATCACATAAAATAGACAAGGCAAGGGGAGCTGGTTCCCCTACAGAATCACTGTGGATATCAATACCAGGTGTGAAGGACAGTTTAATATTAGGAATATATTATCGTCCCCCTGACCAAAGTGCACAAGAGGATTCTGAGATGGAAAAAGAAATTAGAGAGGCCAACAAAAACAAAAATGTAGTGGTAATGGGTGATTTTAACTATCCCCATATAAACTGGAAAAATGCATGTTCAGGTCATAGTAAGGAGAGAGCATTCCTGGATATGCTAAATGACTGTGGCTTAGAGCAGATGGTTGTGGAACCAACCAGGGGAGAGGTGATCCTAGATCTAATTCTATGTGGGACCCAGGACCTGGTGCAGGAAGTCAGTGTTGTTGAGCCGATAGGGAACAGCGACCACAATGCTGTCAGATTCAGCATCTCAGCATGTGAACAAGTGACAACTACTAATGTAGTTACATTCGCCTTCAGAAAGGGAAATTTCTCAAAGATGAGGGGGATAGTGCGCAGGAAGCTGAAAGGGAAAATCAAAAGAGTCAAAACTGTCCAAAATGCTTGGAGGTTATTTAAAAACACAGTAATAAAAGCTCAGCTGGAATGTGTTCCACAGGTTAGAAAAGGCAGCACCCAGTCCAAAAGAAAGCCACCATGGTTAACAAGAGAGGTTGAGGAAATTATCAGAAAAAAGAAAATGTCTTTTAGAAAATGGAAGTCCAGTTTGGCTGATGAAGAATATGAGAGGGAACACAAATGGTGGCAAAAGAGAAGCAAGTTAGCTGTAAGGGAGGCAAAAAAGGATTATGAGGAACGCATGGCTGCGAACATCAAGACCAGCAACAAACAGTTCTTCAAGTACATCAAAAGCAGGAAGCCAGCTAGGGAAGCAGTAGGCCCATTAGATGACAAAGGAACAAAAGGTGTGCTAAAAGATGACAGGGAGATTGCAGAGAAGCTGAATTAATTATTTGCATCTGTCTTCACTCAAGAGGAGGTGAGAAAAATTCCTGCACCTGAACCAAGCTTCTTAGGAATCCGAGGAACTAGCGAAGATAGTGATAGACAAGGAAGAAGTTCTGGCAGCCATTGATAAACTAAATGCTACCAAATCCCCTGGCCCAGATTGCATTCACCCAAGAGTTCTTAAAGAGCTCAAGCATGAAATTGCTGATCTTCTCACTTTAATATGCAACTTATCCCTGAAATCAGGCTCCATCCCTGAAGACTGGAAGATGGCCAATGTCACACCAATCTTTAAGAAAGGATCTAGGAAGGACCCGGGAAATTACAGGCCAGTCAGTTTGACATCTGATCCTGGTAAATTAGTAGAAGCTATCATTAAAGATAAAATTATAAAACATGTAGAAAAGCAAGACCTGCTGAGAAAGAGTCAGCATGGCTTTTGCAGAGGCAAATCCTGTCTTACAAACTTACTAGAGTTCTTTGAGGGTGTAAACAGACATGTGGATAAGGGGGAACCAGTGGACATTGTCTACTTGGATTTCCAAAAGGCTTTTGACAAAGTTCCTCACCAGAGACTGTTGAGAAAACTCAGCAATGAAGGAATAAGAGGGGAAGTCCTCCTATGGATTAAAAACTGGTTGAGAAACAGGAAACAAAGAGTGGGTGTAAATGGGAAGTTCTCACAATGGAGAGATGTCGGGAGTGGTGTCCCCCAAGGATCCATTTTGGGACCAGTGCTCTTTAACCTATTCATAAATGACCTGGAAGTAGGGGTGGGTAGCGTGGTGGCCAAGTTTGCAGATGATACCAAATTATGTAGGGTGGTTAGAACCACAAAGGATTGCAAAGAGCTCCAAGCGGACCTTGATAAATTAGGTGAGTGGGCCCAGAAATGGCAAATGCAGTTCAATGTAGCAAAATGTAAAGTGATGCACATAGGGGCAAAAAATCCAAACTTCACATACACGCTACAGGGGTCAGTGCTATCACTCACAGACCAGGAAAGGGATTTAGGCGTCTTAGTTGATAGTTCCATGGGAATGTCAACTCAATGCATGGCAGCTGTAAAAAAGGCAAACTCTATGCTGGGGATCATTAGAAAAGGAATTGATAATAAAACTGCAAAGATTGTCATGCCCTTATATAAAGCAGTGGTGCGACCGCACTTGGAGTACTGTGTCCAGTTCTGGTCGCCGCATCTCAAAAAGGATATTGAGGAGATAGAAAAAGTGCAGAGAAGGGCAACAAGGATGATTGAGGGACTGGAGCACCTTCCCTATGAGGAGAGGCTGCAGCGTTTGGGACTCTTTAGTTTGGAGAGGAGGCGGCTGAGGGGGGATATGATTGAAGTCTACAAAATTATGCATGGGGTAGAAAATGTTGACAGAGAGAAATTTTTCTCTCTTTCTCACAATACTAGAACCAGGGGGCATTCATTGAAAATGCTGGGGGGAAGAATTAGGACGAATAAAAGGAAACACTTCTTCACGCAACGTGTGATTGGAATATGCTGCCACAGGAGGTGGTGATGGCCACTAACCTGGATAGCTTTAAAAGTGGCTTGGACAGATTTATGGAGGAGAAGTCGATTTATGGCTACCAATCTTGATCCTCCTTGATCTGAGATTGCAAATGCCTTAACAGTCCAGGTGCTCGGGAGCAATAGCCGCAGAAGGCCATTGCTTTCACATCCTACATGTGAGCTCCCAAAGGCACCTGGTGGGCCACTGCGAGTAGCAGAGAGCTGGACTAGATGGACTTTGGTCTGATCCAGCTGGCTTGTTCTTATGTTCTTATGTTCTTTTCACAGAAGTACCAAGCTTCTTTTCACAGAAGACCCTGCTATATAGGTCTGGCCAACAGCTGCAGGGAGAGGGCAAGAAAGAAGAAATGGAAGTAAAGGGCACTCAGGCTTCTCCCTGCAGGAGTTTCCCTGGGCTGGACCATGAGCATTATGAAGGAAGTTTCCAAGCCAATACATCTAGCAGGTTCAGAGGAGGCTCCTGTGGAGGGACGCCCAGCTCCCACAAGCAGAGTCTGCTCCTGCAGCATGAAGCCTGCATGCCTTCTCCCTCTCTCCTCAGCAGGAAGCACAGCAACTCAGGTGAGAGAATGAGACAGCCAAGACACTGCAGGAGAGCAAAGTGGCCATGGAGAAAGCTAGCAGAACACTACCACACTGACTAGAAAATTGAGACTGTTTATGTATATGGAGCCTCTTTGTATAAGAAAACAATAGCCCAATCCATTCATAAAGCATTAAAAGTATGTAAACCTTTCAGAAAATGAAGAACAGCTCACAAGTACTCACCCCTGTCCCTGAGAACTATTGCTTTCTTTTCACGTCTTCCAGATTCATGTACTTTACTTTTGGTTACAGGTGCGTTTTGCTCTGACTGAGATGCAAGACTCTGCAAAGGTGGTGCAGCAGAGTAAAGGGTCCTCGTAGGCACCATGCCACCTGATGCTGAAGGTCTAACATGATCGTATCTTAAAAACATATTAAAAGCATAAGAAGGAGCAGCTACAGACATTATTCCAGTGTTTCCATCTATTTATTTAATATTCCTATCCATTAATACATAAACATGCATAGAATTGCTGCCTTGGCTTAAATGGGAGAACAACAACAACGGGGTAATAAAGTACATTTTCCCTTTTAAACCATGGTTGCGGAATGATCGTTTTAGCTGGTGGTGCACTAGTAAACTCTCCTTTGAAAAACAAAAGAAAATATGGAATGTATACTTTTTTAGGGGGGTGCTGGCATTATAAGATAGTGATCCTACTAACTTCGGTCAGTAGGAGGCATACTTGAGGTTCAGCACCAGATCTGAAAGCAGACTGTGAGACCAGAGACAGAAATACTACTTGGTTCCCAGTTTGATTTGAGATACCTATTGGCCTTTGCCTTTAATTTGCTTGCTGGGTGCAGCCTGCCCTGCTCCCAACAGCAAAAAAAGACAGGACAAAGGTAGCAAGGAAAGTGGCGAATGGGACAAATGTGATTGGTGGATGACTGACCCTGTTAACTTGTCAGGACATTTCTATGTCATGCTGCAGGGGTCTCCAACACGGTGCATGATACCTTTCCTGGAGCCTTTGGGCACGTTGGGGACTCCTCTGCTACACTCTCCAAAGACTTTTTGGAGTGCCATATGTAGAATTTCCAAGTGGCATCTCTTCCAAGTATTGTCCAAGACCCACGTATCTCAGAAATAAAGTTTAGAAAGTAGGTGGAACCAATTGCAGCTTTTGCCCAGCAGGGCTTCTAGTTTGATGTTGGAAAGCTAATTGGCTATGCAAATTTTTAAGTTGCTGCAGCAGATACCACCATCACAGCACAAGGACCATACTGGCTGAAGAGTTACGACTAGAGTCATGCATGACCTCACTCCCTGAAGTTTTCTGGTTGTGCCCACCACGTGTCTAAGGTGTCCAGATGCTCAGAAAAGTTGAGGCCCCTGCCCTACTGATACTATGCTTATGTTGTTAACTCCTAGAAACAAAATGCCCCACCGATGTCAAGGGTGATCAATGGACTGTCTCTCTCTAACAACATTAAGGATACAGAGGTTGGAATCTTAAGATCTTTCAAAAATGTTACTACAACCATCCTTTGTATGATTGTTTTTTGGTTATCACTGGCAAGACAGAAAAGTCTGCATTTGAAAAACTGTGGGCCATTCATACCTGCAGTGAGCACCATAGGCACATTGTCCCTTCTGATAGAATTTGCAGATAGTAGATGGTTTGCTTGTGGATAAGTCATGTGAAAATAGGCACCTATTTCCTTCCCTACATATCCCTTGCATGAAATATCTGCAGAAAAAAACAGAAAAAAAGTCAGGATAAAACATGTCCTATTTAAAGTGTTCTGTTCAGACATGGCAGAGAAACCAGTTTTTAGTGACCTGCATTCGGAGTCCAGTTTCCTAAAATAAAAGATAAACCCTCTGAAATTGGGACTTACAAATTGAAATTGGCTCAATGTAATTGTCAGTTGACATGAAAAACAAAAGCCACTAAGAAGTGTTCTCACCATTTTTAGTTATCAGTTTAATAAAGCTTTTATTTTATTTTATTGAAAACATTTTCCTGTCAGAAATGGCACATAGCAAGAAAACTAAAGAGGCTAAGAGAGATAGCACTGCAGTAGAGGCCACTTCACCTGAGGAAAATGTTCACATTCACCCATACAAAAAAAAGGGGGGGTGCCCTCAACCTCCTGCCCACTGTCCAATGCCTTGAGGGGATTTTCCACTCCCCACCCCAGGACAGTAAAGTTCTGTCTGAGCAGCTTCCCCCCCCCCCCACCTTTCTCTCTGTCAGAATAGACTTTTAATAACACAGAGGGTGTCTGAGAGTCTGTATTACTCCTTAACTTTTTACATATTTATCATTTATGAAACTGTCAAAATATCCTTTAGCTGCTCATCATGGATACTTTTCAGTTAGGTATAGGAGCTGCTCCAAAGGGACACCTAAAATCACCCGTTTTCTTTCTGATGAGAAATAATAAACTGGCACCAGAGGCTTGTAACATTGAACCATGAAATTTAAAGATTTTATTTACAGGAACCAAGTGAAAGAGCTTTACTGGCAAAGGAATAAATAGATAAATATATATGTAAGAAGCTGGTTTCTGAAAGGGTACTATTTACAAGTTTTTTCCAGTAACTTTTCCTGTTGATAAAAGTTTCACACAGGTCATACTATCTTAGTGTTTCCTATTGTTACAGTCACTTCAATTCTAGACAAACAAAATTAGATGCTCCCATATAGGTGTTACATTGTTCTGTTTGGCTTTCTAGCCCTTTGTTTAAAAACCTTAATTTCTACCCTCAGTTCCTTGAACACTAACTGAACAGAATCTTCACTAGAGTGACTCTTTCACACGTGGCTTCTCATAACTCCAATTCTCTCTATATATAACTCTCCCTGCCCTCAGGAACTTCCCTGCTCCATATCTGAGTGGGGTTCTCCTTTGAAAAAACTACCAAGCCACCTGTGTGATTAATCAGTGTTACTGTGTTATGGATAATTCCAGCACATTGGCACAGATTCCCTAACAATCTGTCCTTCCCAGCCATTTATAAAAGTAGCACAGCTCACTTTGAACTAGCCCTCAATTGCCAGAGAATGGAGCTACATTAGGACAACTGTTCACTCTGGCTATCAATTCAGTTGCCCTCAGAACTCTCTGTCTTTTGGCTATAGAATGCTGTGCAGTTCTCTCAGTCAATCACAGGGCATTCCAGATTAACCCTTTGGGCTCCAAACATTCTATTGCTTGAATGTGCCTAAGCATCTGTATACATTATATCAGTTCTTTTTCTTTTGCTGGTGGCCTAAAGAGAATGCATAGAAAAATCTATTAGGAAAAGGTTTCTGACATGTAATTTATAGCATGTATTCTAAGAAAATGCTACAAAGGTCTTAAAAATGAACAAGGCTGTTTTTGGTCAAACCAAAGGAATAAATATGGCTTAATCTAAACTTACTATCTAGGTTTCTTATTTATTCAATAATATGTTAGTCCTCTTAGCTCCCCAAAATAATTTAAGGTATGTTGCAATGTTTTTAAAAGTATTGATGGGGAGTGCTGTCAAGTCACAGCTGACTTATGGTGACTCCACAGCATTTTCAAGGAAAGTGACATTCAGAGGTGGTTTGCCATTATCTGTCTCGACACCCTGAACTTCCTTGGCGATCTCCTGTCCAAATATTAACCAGGACTGACCCTGCTTAGCTTTTGAGATCTGAGAAGATTGGTCTAGTCTAGGGACATCCAGGTCAGGGCAAAAATAAATAATAAAAACAATTCAGACTTACACTACTGTTAATCGGCAAATTGATATAGAGGAAGTCAGGAAGGCTATTCTACCACAGAAGCTCTGGTGCAGGCAGATAACCAATCTAATCTGCTTGCATGGTCACACTCTAAGTAGGCCTGGGTCTGATAAGTCAAACTGCTGCCCAGGGATAAAGTGGGAGAGACAGTTCCGAAAATACACGGATCCTTGTTCATAAAGGGCTTTACAAATAACCACCACTTACAACTGGAATTAAGGGATGGGTCTGTGGCTCAGTGATACAACATCTGCTTGTCATGCAGAAAGTCTCAGGTTCAAACTCTGGACTCTCCAGTTGAAAGGATAAAGCAGGTAATGTGAAAGACCTGTACCATCTTCACAGGCAGTTCCTTCTACACTGTGTTAGAATAGTCCAGTCTTCAGTTGCCTGCCATTATCACTATTTTTGTTGACTTTTTTCTCCCCTCCATCCTGGCAATTGACATTAGCTCTTCTCTGCCAGTCACAAAAGGCCCAGAAATTAAGCCTGGGGTTTTCTCCAAAGACAGAGGCTGAGGACCTATAGAGAGTTTATGGGATGATGTACCCTATCTTGATCTCAACTTGTTCACTAGCAACAAACAGAAGCAGAAAAAGAATGAGGCTTCTCACAACATCTATCTTACCTTGGTTATTCAAACTTCTCGAGCTATTAATCAAGGTACATTTAGAATTAAGGATCCTGCTGCATGAACATACATGTTAACAAAGACCTACAAACATATTATAAACATATTTTTCACTAAGAAATTCATAGTCCGGAATGACCCAATTTGAGCGAGTAATAAATTCCCACCACTAATCCCAGTTCTGATAGGCAACCAAGCATGCGTGCAATACATCTGCCCTTTCTTTCTTTACACAGAAATGTTCCCAGGATTCTAGCACTCTCTCGTCACCTTTGGCCATGCAGGAGGCACACCTGTTAGTTCACTTGGTCCCTTTCTTACATTCCAAATTGGGAGATAAAAAAGAATGGGTTGTTCTGGAACTCAAACCTCACTGCCATCTGGAATATTTGTACATTAATATCAATATTCTAGTGTCTACTTCAGCTGAATGCAGCTGCTTGAGTACACTAATCATTTGCCACAAACTCTTTTCAGAGTCTCAATATGTCTTCCAAAGTGGCATTAGAAACTGGGTCAGCAGATCCCCTCCAATATTTAGTGCCTCATGGCCAGAGGGGGCACATTCCCCCACATCAGGCCCAACACTAAGCAAACAGGAGTGAGAGGAGGTCAAAGGTAAGCTTCCTTCCTTCCTTCTGCACAACCTATCATAAGGGGAACTGTTTGTAGAACCACAAAGGTGTGTATCAAGCCCTTCAACTACATAGAGTGACAAGAATGCTGTCGATACGGGGCAATGGTGATGGAATGAGCCACACCAAGCCCCATCGGAGCATCAGACCAGAGACCTCATCTACTGGGTGGGCAGGCTTCTGAGCCCAACCCAGGCTTTGGCAAGGAGCCCACACAAAAGCGCAAAGGGCTGCTGAAGGGTTGTTGCCAGGGCAACAGACCCAAGAGCGGCTCCTGCTCCCTTCCCTCCCTCTGAGTTGGGGGAAGGGCGGAGATTGACAGGCCGGAGGGAGCGCGGGCGCCTCTGACCCCCCCCCATTTTTTTTTTTAAAGAAATGTTATGTCTCTCAAAGTTATTCCAGAAGATTTGGGGAAAATATGAAGAAGTTTTAGAGAAATATAAAGACCTTTCCATTACCCATAGCTGTGTCAACGGAAACCTGGGTCTTCATGCAATAAAAGGCCCAAGTCTGTTTTCTCACCTGTTCAAACTGATAGCAAGCACAATTTTGTTCACAGGCTTTCCCTGAACAGATTCAAAATGCAGGCAAGTAGCCAAAGGGTGTAGGTGGCTGAAATGGAATGCTGCCACTTTGTTTCCTACAAAGCCATTAATGCTGTGGAAGTGAGTAACTATTTGATTCATAGTCATATCATTGAAGCAGAATCTGATAAGATGTCGTGCCACTGCAGGAGATTTGCACTAGTATTCATATCTCTATTAGAGTAAATAAAGTTTTACAAATGAAACTGGCTATAGAATGCTGGCCATGCCTCAACAAGATTATAGGCATGTGTACAGTCCCATTTTCTTCCTCAAGTATTTTCTGAGAATCAATGAAACACAGACCTCAGCTACAGAAAGTGACATCATCAAATTACAACATGCTCGGCTGTTTAGACAATTAGGGAAAACCATGACTTCTTTCCAGGATGATCCCATGAAAATCTGCACTAGAGTACCCATAAATTGTCTCCAAGAGTGTGAAAGCTTCATAATGGCTACATAGCAAGATAACTGTAGGACAGGAAAGAGTCAAACCTCTACTATTTTCCTCCTTAAAAGCTCAGTAGTTACACTGAGCACTCAGTGTTACACTCAGTAGTTATACTGGCAAAAGGTAAGTCAATGAATATTCCTTCCTGAGGAATATTTTTAACTTGAAATTTGTTGTTATATTTTGGTTATATGGAACCAACATTTAGCTGAAATGCAGGATAAAAATATATGCCTGATAAGTGAAATGAACAAGGCAAAGCACTTTTGCACTGATGCTCAAACAACTTTTTTTTTGGCCTCTGGAGATTCTTTACAGTTTACAGTATGAACTCCTACCCTGTCCCCATTCATTCTTCAGATCTTTAAGGAATGACAGATCTTATAACTAGACTGGAATATGCTATGTGACAGCAAAGGACATTTTCTTAAGCTTTTCAAAAGCTTGTCTTCAGATTCATAACAGTCCTAAGACTTATGTCTCAATTCCCTGCTATTTTGTGGCAAGAAGATCAAGGCAAAGGGAAATCTAATAACCTCTTTCATAACAAACATACACAAGTTGCAGAAGAAACCTAGAACCTTCACTTTGAGTTCAGACAGCAACCATAAGCCACTGGTGCTAACCAGTGTGGAAAAGACAGTTTCCTTCATGCATCTTTTTATTGCTCTGAGTCAAATGCTCAATTGTGTGTCTGTGTTTCTGAATTTCTATGCCTCCTGAAGTTTACCTTGCTTAAAAAGAAATGGATGACTGCACACCAAAATGCCTTTTCAGGGGCATGATACACAACAGTAAACAACAATGTATGACATTTTAAATCTATTGCTGCCTTAGCTGTCAGAGAACAGTTCCTATAAAGCAAGTGCCTTTAAAAAGTGAGCAAATGAAAAGAAGGGAAAGCTCCTCTGAAAAGTTATGGAGACATGTGACCAAAAGGTTGTCTGGAGTTAATGGAAAATCTATTAGAACCACACTTTGAAAATACCTACATCACAAAACAAGCAATGCCATCCTAAGCAGAATTAAACCCTTCTATGCCCATTGTGTTCAATGAACTTAAAAGGGTATAACTCTGCTTGGGATGGCACTATAACTTGCTTTTCTAGTAAAATTCACCTGGAGTCATCAACAAAGCCATCAATTTTGTTTGAAAAAAGGCCATCAATAAAGATTGCCTTCACTTTTGATGCAAAGGGCAACCTCATGCTGCCTTGTAAGCGTACCTGTAAATGGGGTAATATTAGATATTTTTCACAGGAAGTATTAGGTAATATCAGGAAAGCACCGTGAAATTTAATTGCAATAGAGAAAAGAGTTTGACTACACATGATTTCATTAGTGCTACACAAACAACATGGGGCTTTCTGTGGCATTTTTTGGTGTTTTACTTGGAGACCAAGGCAGGGATGGATCCTGATGGTAGTTGATTGCTAGAAGGCTTTCCTGCTCTGCAAGCCCAATCTCACCTACTACAGTTCAGTAGCAGGCTTAATATGCCTTGAAGAAGATATCGCTCAGAGGAGATATTGCTGGAAAAACATAATTATGGCCAGAATCAACTGCCTGTTGTGAGTTTTCTAGGCTGTATGGCCATGAAAACTGGTAGTTTTGCTCTGGAAGTTTTTGCTCCTAATGTTTTGCTTGCATCTATGGCTGGAATTTTCAGAGGCATGTCACAATTAAATGTGTTTTGCTTTGTGGCACTGCCGCACAGCTCAGAAAACTCACAGAAGTCAGAGAATTATGATTCCCTGTTTGCTGGAAAGACTGTCAGTGCCAGGCTAAGGAAAAAAGGATGTAACTCTGACTATGATAGCATTGTATGTTACTGGAACAACACTCTATAATTTAATAAACACTTCTGTAATGCACTTTAAAATGGAATTAGAAATATCTATGGTAAAACACTTCAATTGCAGCAGAAATGGGAACAGTAACAAATGTCAAGAGCAGTTGGAATTACTACGCAAAGTTACTCATTGAATGATCCCTTTCCAGACTTCAGAGAGATGGTGTATGCATAATATCACTAACAGGCTGTGAAAAATCTGCAGGATTCTGATTTTAGTCTAAAACTTGATGGATTGCTGATGCTATTTGTTACCCCTCTTAGCCATCAGCAGCTAAGTAGGTATAATATGATATTGACTGAGTTGAAATGGAACCAATTATCCAGGAGGAGGCAAAGTTCCCTGCTGTTAATGTTTGGTTAGGTAGGCTAACCTTAAATACCCTGTTACCTAACCACCGAACTGTAATGTTTGTGAAACAGCACTGCTGGCAGTGGCAACATGTATGGATAGCATGGTTGTTGCATGATAACTTGTTGTCAACAGTGCATATTAATGGGCAGAATAGGGACAACCAGCTAATAAAACCTCCCACTGCCTGTTCTCAGTGAGATTGCAACAGCTTTTGCAATTGGTACTTGATTCCCTTGAGCCAAAACTATATTGTGAATTAATGATTCCACTGAGTTATGGCTGGAGCTCTCTGAATATCCGAGCAAGTGAAATACCTTTTAAGTATTATGCAAGGTCTCTAAACTTTCCCTGAATCAGATGCACTTTCATAAGAACACCACATGTCTGACACTATACTGGTTTACTATTTATAGGCAGATCTACAGACAGAAGAACACATGGGGCAGAGGGCATAAGATATTTCACCTACCTGTCTCGGCACTGTTGCTTCTCTACCATTCTTGTTTATTGAGCTTACGCAGAAATACCCAGTGAGTTCTATTCCCTCTTTTCTACCACTGATTCAGTTTGCGACATTAGCCAAAGTAACCACATTATAGTATCTCAGGTCTCACTTATATACTATTACCCGAACTGGTGGGAAGTCTCTCCCTTTTAGAGTGGGGAATTAGCAAGATCAGAGTCTTGGTTTAGCAAAAGGTCAGAAAAACTCGAGACCTTGAATTATTATTTATACAGGAGTCAGCTTTTGCAAGAAACTTGCAGGAGAGCAAATAAAGTTTAACAATTTTTATTAAGGCATAGTGAAAGTACACAAGCACACAATAGAAATAATGCAGCAGAACACACACAAAGTCCTAGGATATAAGCAGTTGTAATGGGAAATTGGGGAGTAAGGGTTATAGTCACCTGATCTTGGAGCAGAATGAGCAGAATGACCCAAAGAACAGAACTGAATTACCCATGCTTAGCTCTGGAAGAACAACACATTGTAGAGGAATGTGACAGAAAGGTGTCCAGAGATATTGAACACTGGCTACTGTACTGGGTGAGAGGCCTTCTTATAGGGAAAAAGGGACCCTCAGGGTTATGCAGAGTGATCCTTTATCTTCTAGGACAAAGAGAAAGACAAGAGGCAGACATCAATGGCTGGGTCATTGATCTAATGGGTTGAGGCATCAGCTTAATGTGTCCAAGCTTGGGAGTGCCTCCAAAGGGAAAGTTAGGTGATGAAATCACAACTGTAAAACAATAACAATGTAAATGAGGTGGTCATTAAAAATATTAGTCGGAGGAAGAAGTATTGGATAAGTACAACACTGGGCAGGCAAAGTCCATTAACACATCCATTGTTTTCACTGGTGTGTATGGTTCAGGACTGGAGATGGGAACTCTTTCCAGGGTGAGGTCTTTGTGTTCACTTAATCCTGTCAGGAACAGTGTAAGAGAAGCATTGTGCAAGGCTTGTTTGGAGGGAGACAAGTCCAGACATAGTTCTTTCTCTGTATTGTCGAAGGCTTTCATGGCCAGATTGAACTGGTTGTTGTGAGTTTTCCAGGCTGTGTGGCCGTGGTCTGATAGATCTTGTTCCTAACATTTTGCCTGCATCTGTGGCTGGCATCTTCAGAGGTGTATCACAGAGAGAAGTCTGTTATACACTGTCTCCAGTGAGAAGGGAATGTTTAGTGGGGTATATATTGTCCATGTCCCAGGGTGGGGAACCAATCAGTAGAATGTTTAGATTGGGAACTTTTACTATACACCAAAGGAGTGCTTAGTTGACTGCATTGTAATGCAGGTTGGGTGTTTTATTCCAGGGAGGGATTCACGGTACATTTGTTCCCACCGCTTAACAGATCTTAGGCCCCTTCACTTTTACACGCAAAATAATGCGTTTTCAAAATCCCTTTCACAACTGTTTGCAAATTGGATTTTGCCATTTCGCACACTGCTTCAAAAGAGCACTGAAAGCAGTTTGAAAGGTACAATATTATTCTGCATGTGCTTGAATGAGCCCTGATGAATGCAAACCCTGTGTCTGGACGGGGTCCACTGTCTATGGAGCCTGGTTACAGTGGGCCTTTGATTCTGGTGTTTTTAAGTACTGGTAGCCAAGTTCTGTTAATTCTCAGAATTATGTCTCAGAATTCTGTTAATTCTCAGAATTACTGGTAGCCAAGTTCTTTTAATTCAGAGGCAAAATATAGCTACAGAGTGAGCAGCATCCTCATTGGTGCTGAAGACACGACTTGGTATGTCTCTGAGGAAAGACACCTGTGGGCAATAGGGACACTATCCAGTTGTGCATTGAGGACAATGGGGCTGAACTATTGCAGCATGGGTGCATTAGCTGCACACTACATGGCAGTTTGGCTACAGCCTATTTCCTGTTAAATCATCCATGAGCACATTCTGTAATGGCATATGATGCCTATTGCTCCAGAAAATGAAATTATACCAGAACATGTTCAGGTTGGCACTGTCATGTGACCTTGCCAAGAGATTGGGAGCATTACAGGCATAATGAAGGCATTTCCACTTGGTGGAGGCCAAAACATACGATGCGTTTGTATGGGCAGTTGCTGATCTTGACCATATGCAGGGTGGCATTTGCAGAAGGCCCCGATAAGCAAAATGTTCAGAGCAGGGCCTTCTGTATCTCCTGATAAACAATATCCCATTAAGCCTGTATTTTCTCCAGGTAGCTGGCAGCCTTACTACTGCTTTGTCATAAAAGTTTTCCTGCAACATATCCCTGTTATAGGGTACCAAACAGAATCCTGAAGGGGGAAGAACCAGAATGATAAACACTGAAATTCTCTGCAGTTATTCCTAACTCAATTGAAATCAATGGACTTAGACTGGAGAACCTTTGTATAGGATCCCACTGGAAGAGTTTAAAGAAGGCAAAACATGCTTTTGTGCTATGCACATGCTGTGTCAGCAGTTCTGGATTCAGATGAAGAGAAACCCTAGGTTATTCCACTTGTGAGGTCCCTCCAAATCCCCCACCCTCATGACTAGATGGAAGAGTGTTTCAAACAAAATTGAGTAAAGTCAGGGATGATGGCTGGTGTTTAAAATTCTACACTTCACAATTCCTCCTCTAAAGGACGTAAGAAATTATTGTTAAATACCATTCCTACTGAAAAAAAAATACTTAAATAAAATGCATATACCTATGACAGTGTAAAAAAATATTATACACCTTGACTGGATCCCCCTATATTTTGAGGTCCTGGGCTTCAGCCTGCCAATACTATAGGTAAATCCATCACTGCATGTCAGTGTCCATGTCCCAGGTGCCATCTTAGGCTTTCTATTACTATCACAGTTAACAGGACTGAGAAAGACTTCTATCCCTTCAACCCTGAAAAGCCACTGCTAGTCAAGCAGAAAACAACCTGAACCAACGGAGCTGAGCTGAGAAGACTCCTCCATGCCCAATTCAGTAAAAAGGAAGGCTTTACTCATTGGAGTCTGCTTTTCCTCATAGCACTGATTTAAATAGTTTTCCTATATCATTCAGTTACTGCTCCCTCAGCCTATTGCCAAGGAACATGATGTGCCTAAAACCATAATAGAAAAGTAGGAGAAAATGGTGACACTTGGAGTTGATCTACAAGGTCTTCTTTCTTTTAATAAGGCACAGGGCTCTGAGCAGTTTTGTTTCCAGGAACACGCTTGGCCATGTCCAAATGTTACCGGCTGGCTGCTCAGGAGATGGCACTTTCCTTATCACAGAGTAATAAACTCATAAAGGCAGCGCCCAGGAACCCAAGCAAGACCCGACAAGGCTTGGATAAAATAAAAGTTATTTATTGAGATGCTGACCTAAGTGTCAGCACCTCCGCTCCACGCAACAACTCCTGCTGCCTAGCAGCCTTACAACACCTTAAGTACACTTTCTCCCGTCGGGAGCCCGGGAGCATGAAAGACAGCCCACCACCATTCATTAACAGAATTCAAAACAACCAATCATTCACTTGCAACGTGCAGGAACCAATCAGAGTTCGATAAGCATCCCCTTCTTGGATTTCGCGCCAGAGTAGGGCGAGGCGATGACGTGTCCACTGGCGGGAAACACAAAGGCTTCTCCAGATGTCCGGGGTCAGGAAACAGAAGATGATGACGAGAGCCTCCTTATCTTGCTGCTGAGGGGATTAAGCAAGGCGAGGCGCTTCCCCCAAGCTCTCCTTTGTCCGTGTGTATCAGGAACCTTTACACGTGAATAGGATGGCTCAGGTGGAGCGGAGATGGCTCTCTGCCTTGGGCCAAGGAGGTTCCATACAGTCGCAAAATACAAGGAAGCTTACAAAATCCTATTTTCCTACCTAATACATTTGGTTACTATCTAGCTAATACAGAAAATAAGACAAAAACTCAAATTTTTAGCTTAAACCTAATCCAGAAGCGGGACTCTCTTCTGGCTCCGCTATCACAAAGACAAGCTGTAAGAGACCACACTGTTAACCTGCTGAGCAGTAGTATGCAGGTCCACTGCACAAGTGCACTTCCATCAGTTGGTCAGGCATAGCATAGGTTGATCTCAGAGTGGAAATAATGAGGAAACGATCCCTGAGAGATCTCACTCAAGGTGTAAGTTGACAAAGAGGAGGAGCAGTGGCAGCAGCTAACATAAATGTATGAGTATTGCTCACAAAGGATCTTGTTTAAGACCAAAACAAATGACATTTATTGTACTCACTTGAGGTATTTTAAGTGTGCACCTAAGTTGTAATCTGACACAGATCAGGGAGCCATGACTGCCTGTTGCTTCTTATTAAGTATACTATATTCAGTGGTTTTGCCTCTTTATAAAGTGTAAAAGGGCCCTTTAAAATATCCGTTTTTATCCAAATTCCACCAGAATACCAAGAATGTGACACTTTTCAGCAGAGACAAGGCCTTCTGGAAGCAGGCTGTTGGTATCATTTGCTTGGTTTCTTACTTGTACTTAGCACTCTTCACTGCTTTTTCATTATAAGTTGCTAACTTATATGGTATGACAACTATTGGCAAAGAGGGCAACAGCTTTGGAAATGTAAATATTGTTATGACTCCAAGAACCTCTTTTTAGCACATGGGCAGTCTTTGAAGTACACTGGGGAAATGTCATGATCACGTAGTCTCTTGGAAAATGATATGCTTAAAATTCTTAGTAAATAATGAATTTCTTTATACGAATGTTCTTTATATGAATGTTCTTGGAAGACCCCGCCTCTTTACACTTTAAATACCAATCTTTGTGGAAACAATATGATTTGTTAGCCTAGTTACTGTAATTACCGAGCTAAAACAAATTGATAAGGTAGGGAATTTTCACACAACCCTCTTTCATAAATCCTGTACAAAAACTAATAAGAAATCACACACAGAAGAAGGGACTCTGTGGCTGACATGACAGGAACCTTTTATTTGTTAAAAAAGCAAATGCTTCTCCATCCAGCCATTCCCTCCCTGTACTGACCTTAATCTTAGTTGTTTACATATCTGGCTAATAATTGAAGCAATCAAAGCATGGCAGAGAGCCCATGTAGATGTCAGTGTTCATGATCTGTAGTGGCTGGAATACACTAAACAAATTCAAAAGATTTCTTACATCCATGGTGTTAATCCAAATCATCATTGCAATGTAACATTCATAAATATAGTTAGTACATTTACAGTGCAATCCAAGGGGAGAGGCAAAGGTGGTGAGGGAGCTGGCTGACCCATGTACCGGTGTTGTTAGACAACAACCAAACACTAAGAACATAAGAACATAAGAACAAGCCAGCTGGATCAGACCAAAGTCCATCTAGTCCAGCTCTCTGCTACTCGCAGTGGCCCACCAGGTGCCTTTGGGAGCTCACATGTAGGGTGTGAACGCAATGGCCTTCTGCGGCTGTTGCTCCCGATCACCTGGTCTGTTAAGGCATTTGCAAGCTCAGATCAAGGAGGATCAAAATTGGTAGCCATAAATCGACTTCTCCTCCATAAATCTGTCCAAGCCCCCTTTAAAGCTATCCAGGTTAGTGGCCATCACCACCTCCTGTGGCAGCATATTCCAAACACCAATCACACGTTGCGTGAAGAAGTGTTTCCTTTTATTAGTCCTAATTCTTCCCCCCAGCATTTTCAATGTATGCCCCCTGGTTCTAGTATTGTGAGAAAGAGAGAAAAATTTCTCTCTGTCAATATTTTCTACCCCATGCATAATTTTGTAGACTTCAATCATATCCCCCCTCAGCCGCCTCCTCTCCAAACTAAAGAGTCCCAAACGCTGCAGCCTCTCCTCATAGGGAAGGTGCTCCAGTCCCTCAATCATCCTTGTTGCCCTTCTCTGCACTTTTTCTATCTCCTCAATATCCTTTTTGAGATGCGGTGACCAGAACTGGACACAGTACTCCAAGTGCGGTCGCACCACTGCTTTATATAAGGGCATGACAATCTTTGCATGACAATCTATCCTATGATGTCATAACTGTTTTATTATGTTTTTGTTGTCAATTATACTGTCCTATATGAACTTCCCGACAAAGTCAAGATGATGTTTAGACAGGTTTGCCTTATGAGATCTACTACAACTCTGTGAGATCTACTACAATTCCGCAGGAACTGTAAGTCAGAGCTATTCCACCAGGCTTATGGTTGAGGAGAGCAACAGTTTCCATCTTGTTTGCCATCCTTTACCCTTCTCTCTTTCTTCTCCCTTTTTCCATTCTTGATATTGTTAACATTTTAGCAGGGGGATAGTTTCTGTTCTTTTATCCCTTATTCTTAAGAGATGTCAGGGTGACTGGCATTGGTTTGGCTTAATTGGATGTTTTAATTAAATTCTATAAGCTACTGTTACCCAGCTTAACAGTGAATGAACTTATTTTTATAGAGCAATGGGGAATTACTCGGCTTGGCAATGTGAGAGGCAGGCTGGGAGGGGATCTTTTTAGATTATGTATGCCAGAAACGGCTTGAAACATATCCACAGAGAATTCACAAGAGACCAAATTGCAGTTTAAATATGTTTATATAAGTTTTGGTTGCACACAATCACACAGTGAGACGTTAAGGCACATACACACAGTTCCTAAGTATATAAACAGGGAGGAAAAGATAGGTGGGATGATAGAATGGGATTTGGGGAAGCAGGGGACTTATATGTTACCAAAGAGCTGCAGAGAAGTTCCAGAAGAAGGCAAGGATCTCTATGCCAGCATAGGGACCCAAGCGAAGGACGATATATCGTGTCTCACACCAACTTGAACAAAGGAAGGTTCAGGTTAGAAATGAGCAGTGAGCTTAAGGTGAGCAGGACTTTTATAGGGTGGATCGCTAGTTTGGCGGGAAAAGCGACCCTTTGCATTAGGTTTCATTTTTTGCCTCTGTGCTGGTTGCAGGGCTGAGCTAATTAGCAGCTCTATCGATCTACTTCCCGGGACAATAGGGCCAATTGGTCCTAGATTATATCATTAGCTCTGAAAGGCTTTATGTAGAGGTACTTCCTAAAGTCTCTGCCTTAAGTTTTCAAATTTAGCTGAGGCTTGAGTGATTTAGGAAAGGGTCTTGTTGTTAGGGAGATCGTATCTGAGAGGTGGGGGAAATGCAGGGAAGAAGCAATTGTTTGGGAAATGTTTTCTCAAAGGCACAGTATTAGGAGCTTCCAAAGAAACAGCTTAATGAGGTGTGGTGCTCAGGAGTTCTGCAGACTCCATTATGCTAACGGAGTACTCTGGCAGGGTGGGATAATCAAAGATGCATGTCCTTGTTATGAGACTTCCAGATAGTATTGCCTGGAGTAACTCATAGATTTGCAAACAGATTGTTTTGCCTTAGGCTTGCTCTCAGCTTGGACACTCTGCTATCCACCCATACAAACATGGAAACTGGCATTTTGCAGCACACGATATGAGAAACAATATGAAATCCAATAATTCATAAGGCAGGGTATGCAGGGCAGGGTTACACTATGCTGAGCCCTTGGAGAAAGGCAGCCAATAAATCAAACAAGAATGTAATCAACTGAGCTATCTGCAGCAATACTGTTATGGATGCCAGAAGTAGCCATGGGTGAAGAAATGCTTTTTAGACTTCTTGGTCGCTTATTGTGTACTCTGCTGTGTAGCTTTTGTCTTGCAGACAGCCTCAGTTTACTATCAGATATAGTCAGTGGTGTGATTCAAATAATTTAACAACCTGTTCCGGTGGTGGGATTCAAATAATTTAACAACTGGTTGTTTACAAGCACCATTTTAACAACCGGTTCTGCCGAAGTGGTGCGAACCTGCTGAATCCCACCACTGGATATAGTGATAGATCATAATACTTATGTAGTCTTCCAAAATCAACACCATCTCACTCTGACTGTAATTCATTATTAGCAGAGTGATAGAAAGGAAACATGAAAAGTCATGATACATCTCATCCCAACTGAATATGTACTAGGAATTTTTGCAAGCATTCTTTATAAAAGCAAGATAAACAATTACTCCCATTTTAGCTTAACATATTCAAATTCTTTTAAATTACAGGAAGTTAAACAGGAGCGGTGCATTGTGGCTTGGACCTGGAGACTTCTCCAGTGGCAAGTCACTAAGAAGAGCATGTAGCATTCCTGCCAGAAGCAGATACTCTCAACTGTTTTGCTAATTATTTCATGTACTTATGGCTGAATTGGCAACACAGTGGCATTCCAAATTTTTGCAACTTACAATGACCTGGCTCTGTAATGAATTCTGAAATGTTGCTTCAACATTAAGTTTCAAAACATAGGAACATTGCCTTGGCAATTGGAGAAAACACTATTGCTGTTGATTGCTCAGAGTGTGTTTGAGAAAGTAAGTGCATTGTTACCAACAGAACATACTGCAACATCTCTCCCAGGGAAGCTATTCACAATTTGTATTGTTGTACTATCACTGGGGAATTGTTAGCTGTAGGAGGGTAAAGATGTTAGGATAACTCAGAAGCTTTCTGAAATGCATATGTGCAATTAAACTCTGGCCTTGTCCAGATGAGAAGCTCATGCAACTCATAAGTATACTCAAATACCCTGGGGTACTTTCTTCAGGGGTAATAATGTCTGTGGTGGGTGAAAAAAGAGCACACAAGCATTGCCAGATTAAAAATGTTCATGCCAGAGCACACTTTCCTCTTTTGTTTTTTTCCTTTCCCAGATGTATGAAACATTACTGAATGTTTACTCAATGTGAGCATTTTGTTGTAATTAAAATATGTGTCATTTATTTACCCCATTAATTTTAGCAAACAATCAAGATGACTGTCAATATTGAACTGATAGGCTTCAGGTTTTAAACACAAGATCAAACGAAGCCACTCTAGAAAGAAGACCACTTTAAAGACATTTTGAATAGTGCAATAAATGTGTTAATTACGAGAGATCTTCATGTGAGACACTGTAGAGGCCAGATTGTTTGTAGAAGTCACCATTTATTTTATTTTGGTAAATGCCTTGTCCAGTATGTTTTCTGCTTCTTATTACTTCATAGTACACAGACATATTGACCCAAATGGCCTCGTCTAGCCCAATCTTTTCAGATCTTGCAAGCTAAGCAGGGTTCATCCTGGTTTGTATTTATATGGTAGATCACCAAGAAAGTCCAGCGTTGCCATGCCAAGCAAGCAATGGTAAACCACCTCTGAATATCTCTTGCCTTGAAAACCCTATGGGGTCCCCAGAAGAAGAAGAAGAAGAAGAAGAAGAAGTAGAAGAAGAAGAGTTTGGATTTATATCCCCCCTTTCTCTCCTGCAGGAGACTCAAAGGGGCTTACAATCTCCTTGCCATTCCCCCCTCACAACAAACACCCTGTGAGGTAGGTGGGGCTGAGAGAGCTCTGAGAAGCTGTGACTAGCCCAAGGTCATCCAGCTGGCATGTGTGGGAGTGTACAGGCTAATCTGAATTCCCCAGATAAGCCTCCACAGCTCAGGCGGCAGAGCTGGGAATCAAACCCGGTTCCTCCAGATTAGATACACAAGCTCTTAACCTCCTACGCCACTGCTACTGTCAGCTGTTACACAACAGCAAAAAGACCCCCCACACACATATAAAATGTATACCGTGTACAAATAATGTTAACATTAGCAAACACTGAAAAATACAAAAGAAGTAGAAAATCTACCTATGGATACTCATTCAGATCTTGCAACTACTGGTAAACTATTGTAAATTCTATCTTTGTATATTAGCAGACCCTATGTTGATTCTTCTTGCATACTATAAAGTACCTGTACTGAACTGTGGCAACACACAAATCACTTCTACTTTGAGCACATTTTTTAAGAAAAAAGAAAATATTCAGTAGTTACAATATACATAATTAAATGAAAATTGCTTAAAATATGTATCTTATTCCACAAAAAATGAAAAGAACTAAGAAAGAACAAAGAAATAAAAATGGGAAAAAATAAAAAAATACAACATCTGTACAAGTTGTTGTCATCAACTTTCCTCTATTTTTCCTCAAGGATGTATATTCTTATTATTCACTGTGGGATAATGTCTCCACTATGTCATAGTAAGATACAGCTGATCTTTCTAATAGTTAACTATATATTTCCAATATACATAATAATAATTAAAGATAAATTGTTAACCTAATTCAGGATTGTCATTTCTTATTTCTATACAGTACTTTCCCATTATTCACTCCTACTCCCAACATTTATTCTAGTTTTTCTTCAGTCTATTACTATATGTCTGTATTCATATACTTAATAAATGAAAGCCACCCTTTGTGGAATTTTTCTAGTGAATCTTCTCTTAAGATACAAGTCAGTTTGTCTAATTTGACAATAGACTAAATTTTCTCAGTCCACTCATCCATATTTGGTACTGTCTGCTTTTTCTAGCTTCTGGCCAATACAATTCTTGCTGTTGTAATCAAATACAGAAACAAGGTACTTTTACTCTTTGACATCTGTGCCTCTGTTATTTCTAATAGATATGCTTTCTGGTCTCATTTCAAATCTCATCTTCAATACTTTGAGCACATTTCAACCCACTTTTCACCAACACATTGAATTGATGCAAAGAATAGAGTATTCTTTGATGTTGATAATAGTTACCGTGAATGCAGAGCAAAAGAAAAAAAAGGTTGCACTTATCTGTAATTTTGGCAAATTGCTGACCTTGTGATGAGTTACAAATTTGCTCCTCAATTGGCCAATTTATTTATGGATAGGCTTGAGACTAAATTTATTTTGAAAAACAATGACAGTATTAGAAGAACTATTCATGAGGTAGAACATCTCTTGTTTATCATGCCCATTGTCTACTTCCAGATGCCTGAATTCAGCCACAAAAAATGAACCATTCAACTGAATAAAAATATACATATACTGATGAAAAGATTAGCTTTGCTAATCTTAGAAAAGATTAGTATTTATACATGGAAACTGTTAGGGTTAGGGTTAGGGTTAGGTCACGCCCCCTTGGTGCTATGCCACTGCATATAACTCTTTTCATAATTTATCTCTCTCTCTGAGCAACTGATGGCTCTACTGCTGTATAAGCTCTTTGACTCCTTTTTTGCTGATTCCAGACACCTGCTCACCTACCTACTTGCTTATTTTTACTTTGGATTTGTTTGCTTTTTGTGCAGTGAAGCCTTGCCTTCTGTTTGATTTCCTAACCCTTCAACTGTCTTCGTAGACTTCAGCCTTGTCAATGAGAGCTACTTTAGCTTCTTCTATCAGAAAGCTGACCATTACCATTCACTGGTGATTTCAATTGCAACATCCAGTCTAGATTATATTCTAGCCTTTGTGGCCTTTAACCTTCTTGGGAACATGAAGTAATTTTTGGATTAGAGCAGAGGCTTCAACACCAGACAATAGATAGGCAGAGTGCACGTTACTTTCACCTCAGCATCCAAAATAACTTGTAATAATGCCTGATGAGGTAGATATAACCATATCTCCATCTACACTTTTCACATTTCATCATCAAGAGGGCAGAATACTGAAAATGTGTTCCGAGTGACAAAATGTTAGTTATGTTCCTGTCATCATTACATGCAATTTTTTTCTTTTTTACTTCATCTTTTTCACATATAATATTTTAAAATAATTGTTCATATTATTTCAAAGGAAAATATGTTGTCACATCAGTCAGTCAGTCAGTCAGTCAGTCAGTCAGTCAGTCAGTCAGTCAGTCAGTCAGTCAGTCAGTCAAACCTTTATTGGCATAGCAAAATTACATAAGGCCCTTTCCGCACTCCAACAGTGCGGTGGGGTGTCGATGTAAAAGACGCTGATGCACCCCCCAGGACAGTTCGCATGGATGGTCCCGGGAGGGCGGCAGGCGGCGGCACAGCCTTTGTACAGGCTGCGCCGTCCCTGAAAGCTTACCTCATTCCCTGGCCTCTGGCTCATTGCAGAGGCCAGGGGACACGCCCCCAAAGGCTGGAGCAATGGCTCTAGAGTCGCAGGCCTCTGCGACGAGTCGGAAGCCAGAAGACGAGGTAAGCTTGCAGGGATGGTGGGGTGGACATGGCGCCTTCCAGCTGCTGCTGTTTGCACGGCAGCGGTTGGAAGCCGCTGTTTCCAGAAAACCTTGCTCGGGGAGCAAGGTTGGGAAACAGTGGCTTCGCGCCGCTGGGGGGGAGCGAGGGTGGTGCTGCTGGAACAGCTCTCTAGGGACGGCGTTTTTGCTGTCCCTAGGGTGCTGTTTTTGGCCCGTGTGGAAAGGGCCTAAGTAAAACTCACAAAATGAAATTTTAAATTTTTTTTTACATTTCCCTATGAGGTGTCAAATATCTTGTTTTCATATCAAACAAGGAAAATTTAAGCCATATAATATGGTCATGAAGGGCACTTCTCAGTTTTGACTAGCAGTGGAACTCTGGAACTGAACTCACAGATTGAAGAACCATGTTTTTATTCAGTTCGTTGACCCTTATATATCTTCTTAAGCATATATGTTTGGATCAAGTTACAAAAAGGGCATTGAAATAGAAAATTTTCCTGCATCAATTCAGCTGAAATGAATGGAAATTGCAAAAGAGTATCAAACTGGGTTTTGCAAAGGAAGATCTCTTGATTGGTTGTACATGAGTTCAACATTGATAATATGGTAGAACCATCTACTAAGATATCCCTGAGCCAGGCTTATGCAGCGCCATCTGGAAGCCAAATGCACCCAAAATCACCTTTGCCCAATTTGGCAATGATGTGGTACGACTATTGGAGATACAACAGTTGGTAGAACTTTATTTTTATTTATTTAAAATATTTAAAATATTTACATGCCACCTCTTCAGAGACCTGATCATGGCAGTTCACAAAACAAAATCAAAACAAAATAAAATTACAATAACTAGCAAATACAACCCAGAGACATAAAAACAAAGGGCATACAACATTTGAAAGATTAAATTATTCTCATATTAGAAACAGATTATAAAATCAATGAAAAAGATCAACCTTCTAGTTAAAAGCCTAGATAAAAAAAATATTTGACCTGGTGTATACCAGACAAGACACACCTCAAGGAGGAAAGCATTCAATCAATCAGACCTCTATTGGCATTGTGAAAGGGCATTCCACAGGTGAGGTGCTACCATTTAAAAGGCCCTGTCTGTGGTCACCATCCAGCTCAGCTCTCTAAGCAGGTTCATACACAGCAGCATTTATGAAAAGGAAATTTATTTATTTTAACTATTTTTATGCCACCTTTCCACTTGATCAGGCTCTCCAAACTAGTGCACATAAAATATTTTAAAATTTCAAATTGTACAATAATTCAGTAAAAGCACATAACAAAGAATAGCCAATAACTGTTATTTGAGGTTTGCCAATAAAACAAAAAAGTATTCACCCACTGATCTCCTTGGGGAAGAAGTTCTAAAGTTCTGGTGCGACAATCAAGGAAGTCCTTTCTTGGGTCACCACCAGTCTAACCTCAGATGGCAGTGGCAACCAATGCAGGGCCTCCAAAGATGACCAGAGTGAGTGGCTGGGTTTATATGGGAGAAGGCAGTCAGGTATGCAGGTCCCAGGCCATACAGGTCAATAACACCACCTTGAATTGAACCCAGAAGCAAACTGGAAGCCAGTGTAGATGGAAAAAGACTGGAATGATATGGTCTCTACAACCCACTCAATGGTCTGGCTGCAGCATCCTGAACAACAGCTTCTAGACAGTCTCCAAGGGCACCACCACATTGTAGTAACCTAGTATAGCTGTTACAAGTGTGAAGTCGGCCCGCGGGGGTCGCAAGGAAGAGGCGAGACGCGGTGATATCATCCGGTGGAGAGAGCCAGCAGCAGGAAGTGCGGTCCTTGGATCCGGCAACTCTGCTGTGTGCTAGTCCCTGGCACCTTTTATTAGGGTTTCTCTGGGGGCGTGTAAAGGAGGCGAATAGGCAGGAAAGCGGGAGAGCGGGAGAGCGGGAGATCATCACGTGATGCATGATCCCATGGGGCTGCTACGTGCAGGAGGAAGCGTCCGCGTCTGGGTCTAATCCACACCTGGGGGCAAGAGCCCTTTTGTCCCTTTGTCTGGGACACCTGGTGACCGTGAGTCAGGTAGTTCATGACCTGTGACTCACGGGGGAACGGGGGATGGGGGAGCATGTGCGCCCAGAAGGCCGCAGCTGGCACAGGCGTTCCATGCGCTCTATCTGCGGTTCTGCTGGGTTCGCGGGCTCACCCCTACACAAGTGCATGCACCATACTAGCAAAATCTTTTCCACCCAAGAAGGGCAGAAAACCAGCAGGCTGGGTGTGGTAGTCTAGTTCTTCTGGCTCTAAATTGATGCTTCATGGTAATCTCCCAACGTATTAATCCCATTACACCAGAAATTTAGAGTGAGTTGTGCAAATGCTTAACTAGTGTCTGGAGGATAAAAGGTCTGAACATAACTGAACAAACTTAAACTTATAGCTGTATTTTATTACTCACTATGAGCATTTTAAAGGAAAAGCAGCAAATAAATGCTCACAAGAAATGCCATTGCAATCCCTAAATCAGATCTTATCATAAACTGCTTGTTTTAGCTACATCAGATGGATGAGGTGGAGGAAGTGAATATCTACTGAGTACTCTGTGTGTCCTATTCTCTTCTATCTTCTTTAACTCCAGGGTAAAATATAGAATGCAGTAAGCATGACATTTTCTTGTCTCTTGCCTGACATTAATTTTAATCTTCTGACAGCCTCGCTTATTGCCACATAGAACTGGAATTACATTATTTTATTTGACCTCTGATGTTGTTCTTAAGACACTCGCATTGAAATGGGCATTGTTTGCTCAAACAGTAAATGATTCACTTTCTGCTATTGTGAAAGATTTTTTTTCAAAAGATGCCAAGAAATTACCCACCCAATACAATGCTACCACCAATAAACCTAATTTGACTGCTAACTATTTCTTCTATTTATGTCTCTTTGTACAACCACCAGGGAGGTAATTTGGCAACAGCATTAATAGGCACAGATCCTGCTGGTTCCAATGTAATACAGATTTGTCTCTTCTGCCAGTTTCACTGTTGGCTGACAAGGGTTTAGCTCTTACTAAAACATGTCACAGCCTGATCTTAACTGCCAAGACTAACACCCTATTCACAGCACCCCATCGAGCTATTGAACACATGCAGCTTCCTGATGTATATTTTAAAATGTTATTTATAGAAATTATCAGCCACATTTTAATGTATTTATTTATGTTAAAAATTTCAGTGCTGCTTCTGTAGGGAACCTGCTTGAGACAGCTTATTAAACAAACAACAAACAAATAATAAAAACAACACTGGTTCTTGTGGGTTTTCTGGGCTGTATGGCTGTAGTCTGGTAGTTTTAGCTCCTGACGTTTCACCTGTATCTATAACTGGTATATTCAGAGGCATGTCATGGAAAGATGAGGGAAAGAAACACATCTTACTGTAATATGCCTTTGAAGATGGCAGTCATAGATGCTAGCAAGACATTAGGAGCTAAAACTACCAGATCATGACCACAGAACCCGAATGATTTACAACAGCCAAATGATTCCAGCCGTGAAAGCCTTCGACAATACAAAAAATAAAATATTATCCCTAAACCCACCATTCAAATACAGCAAAGTAAAAAGCAACGTAAACTAGAAGCAGCTTTTTGAAAACAGACAGGTCTTCATGGATTAAAGGCAGTGTGGACCCTTTAAGGGGAGCTGTTCTTATGGACTTTTGTGGTTTTATTGCCTCTTGCTATTATGACCCCTGGTCCTCAGCAACCTGAAACTTGGTTTTGAGAAGCCTGCCAGAAATTCCACTGGACCCAGGCGAGATGAGAGCATCTTAAGATCCTCATGGTCTAAGAAATCTGCTTTTCTCCTCTTTTTTATTTTGTATCATCGGTTTATGAAGAATTCTGGGGAATTTGAAAGTTTGCATTCTGTTATTTGTCATTGGATTGGTCTTTATAAAGGATATTACATGGAAAATGTTCTTGGCTTTTTGACTTTTTCTGTTGGTATAATGCAACTTATTAGACCAAAGCAAGCTGCCTTCTCAGCCGTCATCACATACAACTGTTTATATGTAGGCTCGTTTATGCAGTTGGATAGCATTCCTAATTGCATGGACCTACATGCTTATTGGGTCTATACATACTTTACACTGAGGTCAGGAAGGGGCCAGCCACTGCTAGCGTGTTGAAGAGTTAAAAATGGTGGACGCTAATCTGATGAACTGGATTTATTTCCCCGCTCCTGCACATGAAGCCTATTGGGTAACATTGGGCTAGTCACAGTTTTCTTAGAACCCTCTTAGCCCCATTTACCTCACAAGGGATCTGCTGTGGGAAGGTGAAGGGAAAGGAGTTTGTAAGCCACCTTGAGTCTCCTTACAGGAAAAACACTTTTTTTCCCTTCCCCCTTTCATGTATTCAGTGTACCCTGCCCTTTGTCTCAACAGACCATTACACTGAGAAATTATTGAAATCTTCAACTCTAGAGCCAAATGATCTACTAAGAGTAGACTGGAGAATTTATAATTTGCTGAATTCTGCATCCCCCTCTTCTTCCCACTGGGGCGAAGATACAGGCACAAAGTTCTTTTGCTAACACTTTTGTTTTAACATTATTGTTTTGTGGTGAAACAGTGATCAGTCTAGTCATGACTAGTGTGAATGATTTTGTCAGCCTAGTATTTTGTTTAGGTGACCGATTGTGTACAAGGAAGCCAAAGAATATTGCTAGCTAACCCACTGCTCCTTAGTTTTACCACAATCCTTGAAATGAGCTCCCACAGAATATTTGGAAACTGCACTAAATGAAGAAATATGTTTCAAGAATCTTTAGAGAGATTTGCCAACTTATGGTGACTACAGTAAGAGGCTTTAAGACAAGTGCTTAAGGAGAGGTAATTGGTTATTGCCTTCCTCTGCAGAGTCTTCCTTCGTGGTCCCCCTTGCAAGTACTACCCCTGCTCAGCTTTTGGGATTTGACAAGATCAGACTGTACTATACTGTTGCATATCCCTTATCCAGAAATTCCA
This sequence comes from Sphaerodactylus townsendi, assembly GCF_021028975.2. NCBI lineage: Eukaryota > Metazoa > Chordata > Lepidosauria > Squamata > Sphaerodactylidae > Sphaerodactylus > Sphaerodactylus townsendi. Next base: position 60,504,569 of record NC_059427.1, read on the forward strand.
TGTCATTTTCTTTCTCCAAGCTCATCATACAAATGATTAGATAAAGTAAATTCCATTTGGATACAAACTGTATGTCAGAAAACTAAACTGACTACAGGTACAGCTGAGATTTGTGCTATCAGATAAGCTTTTCATGCTCACTGATGGACCGAGACTCTGATAGTTTTTGTTAGAGCCTTCCTCTATATCTGTCTCTCTACTGACTGATGAGGTTAATTATCCCAGGCTGCTATTCATCCTGGCATCTTTCAGTCTTCATTTCCCCCTCCCAATCATATAACCTGAATAGTTTACCACTTATCAGCATTAATCTGGATATTGGGAACCTAAAGGAGCCTGTTCCTCCCACTGACTAGAGTACAACTATGCAGATATTGGAGGGCCGTACAAGCCTCCTCCCATGCTGAAGTGGATGTCAGTAAGGAAGAGTAGAAAGATATAGAGCCCTATTAAAAAAGAAACAATCCAGACATTTAAGAATGTCTCATAATAGCCCAACTTCTATGCTCTTGCCTAAATCCCCTTCACTTTTCTTTTGTTACTACATTCCAGTGATTGAGGACATAAAAATAGTAGAGTAGATCAGCAGTGTACCCTCAGAGATACCAGCAAGTTTCAAAAGCATTTTGAAACCAGACAGTTGTATAATCTTCTCTTCTGCCTCTTTCTGGTCCTAAGAATGACTGAGAACATGATGCACTCTAGTAGTTGTAAAAGCATGAAGAAATTGCAAAAAGTCTTATTATGACACTGGAGATCAGCTCAAGTACAGCTGATTCATGTGCTATTTGTTCATCAATGTCCTAAACTGCCATTCCTAAAGAAGGAGCTATGGCAACTGTATCGAAACAACTCACTTGGCTCAGGTACCTAAACAACTCACTTGGCTCAGGTAACCCATAGAAAGTCCATGGCATCTTCCTGGCAAGGGTTCAGGTCATAGAGGGTGGAGAAGAGTGTCTACAAGGCAAGGGGAAAGTATACACACTAGGACAACAAAGGGTGTGGTCATGGCTCAGTGGTAGAGAATCAGTCAGCATTTTTAAAAAGAAACCTAAGTGTAAGTTTCGATCCCTGGCATCTGCAGTGAAAAGGATCAGGTAGTAGGCGATGTGAAAAACCTCTGCCTCCTATCTCAGAGAGCCATTGCCAGTGTGAATAGGCAGTGCTGACCTTGATAGACCGGTGCTTTGATTCATAAGGCAGTTTCATGTGCCTTTAAAGAAGACATAGAACAGAACATTCACAGAAGTCATTCATGTTATCTCATCAACAGCTAATTGCAGTAAAACTTTCATGAGGGAAGCAAGAGTGAAAGGTTCGAAACCCAACAAGACAAGCTAATTTACATAATTTGACTGCCATCAATATACCTCAACCAGCTTTAGTAGCAAGGAATATTGTGTGTGTGTAACAGTATGAGCATTTATGTGCGAATAGTTCAGAAAGCCAGTTCTAATACAATTAAAATATGTGATATATCTGTTCTAATACAATTAAAAGCCAGTTCTAATACAATTAAAAGCCAGTTCTAATACAATTAAAATATGTGATATCACAGGCACTATTTCAGAAAGCAGGTTAAAGTATCCCTTAAAACATCCATGCTGTAAGGTTTTCTGTTTCAAATTATAATAATCCTGCTGCTTAAGCGTGGGAAAAAGAGGAAACACCAGTCATACAGTAACATTTCTTTGGGCTAGATTACAGAAAAGGAAAGGAAAAAAGAAGAAGAGAGCTTGCCTCTTTATATAGAGACCCTGGTATTCCTTGGTGGTCTCCCATCCACACCATGGCCAACCCTGTTTAGCTTGGATAATTTTACCTGAACAGATACAGAAAAAAAGTGTGACATGAGAACTTTTCTGGGAAAGCATCTGTCACTGTGAAGCTTTCTTTTCTTTCTTTTGTATTTTGATTCGGATATGCAGTTACAATGATTTAAGACATGATAGCTGTATGTCCTAACTGCCAAGAATCCATTAGATTACCCTTGGCAGTGGGAATTGCATCTGTGTAGCAACAAGCACTGACATTTTGACTGATTTGTAACTTGGGACTCATTCTTTTCCTTGCTGTTGGCATTTCACTGAAAAGGGAAACCGATGTACGCAAGATAGTTTTCCAGAAAACCTGCAGGGTACTTTGGAATTTTGCAGTTTTGTTCCCAGCCTCCTGTAAATGGTTAGGCAGGACTACATCATCTCACTGACAGATCGTCAGGGTTAGTCAAGAGCAGTAACTGGATTGTGGAATAGAATTATTGAGATTCTAGCCCATTCTGGAATAATGAGTTCTGTTCTCAATTGGAGCATATTTTTTGAGTTAGCCTTTGCTGACACGAGAAACCTCTGTAGAAAAGTGACTGTATGGATGCTAGCAGCATCCCTAATATTTGGCCCAAATCAGTTTTTGGTGTACCAAAAGTCGATCTCTAGACTACATGCTGTGAGTATACACATAACCACACTGTTATAGGGAGTCAGGACTGACTTCCTTTTGTTATTTCTACCAAGGTATTTAAAGTGACTAACTTTATACAAAAAATGAAATATTAACTTAAATATTTAAAATTAAAAACAGAATACCTCAATTTTCACAAGCTGAGACAACTGAATGTACTGTTTTTATTAAATTGCACCAGGACTACCACACACAAATCTGAGCCTCAGCAAGGCCATCCAGCAAGTTTACTTTGCAGATACCATGGAGGAATTATTCAATGAACACATAAAGATCGCCCTAGGTAATCCATACATCTAACATTCTTCCTTCTATCACCCAAAGCACATCACACGGTCTAGTATTTACTGTACCTGCAGTCTCTGCAGAGCACCTATACTTGTTCCACTTCCTTTGATGGGCCTCACAAGTAAGCATTGTATCAGGATATCTGAAAAGCTACAGTATCCACCCAATGAAACAGAGAAAAAGGAGTGACAAAGCCAGACAGACTGGTATACAAGACAAGCCACCAAAAGAGAGAATATCACATACTATTCATAAGCCAAACTAAAATTACTCCAATTGTATTAATAACAATTGACAGTCTATTGTAGACAATGATACTTCTCTCTCATTTGCAGTAGGCATTTCTTCACTTATGGAAAGCCCCTTAGCTTAAAATGGCTAGTCACAAGCAACGATGCAACTTCTAAAGATATTCAGACTCAGAGATTAAGCTGTATTCCCAGATGACAAGTTCCCATTATCTGGATCTAGTTTAGGTTCTCAGATGCCCACTAATGGCAGGCAATCTCCTGGTGATTCTTGCTTCTGCCTGTTGACACTCAGCTGTTCAGTGGATGGAAGCAAGAAGGCCACAGAGGATGGACAGTGAATGGCGGTAGTGCACAATGACAAAACTTCTGGCATGATGCAAGAGTGCTTCTTAGCCACCAGTAGGAGATGTTGGAAGGCAGGTACAGGGGGCAGTGATTGACATCCATGCACAATGGCATCAATGTTGGTGCAGTGCAATTTTGGTACAATCCATGCACAATGGCATGCAATTTTGGTGCAATGTACCCACCTGCCTCCCAACATCTCCTACTGGTGGCCAGGAGGGACTTGGCAATCCGAGTTTACTCTGTGACAGACCTGAAAACATTATCTATGTCATTGAAGCTCATGATGTCCTGCACTATGATGTAAACCTGTCCTCCATGCACATCTTCTGTATCCTCACAGGACTAAAACAACAGTCTCTGTTTAAGAAAATGAATATATCAATCAGATATGAAAAAATAGAAACAATCTTAATACCTTTGGAAAACATTCAGCTGTTGACCTGAAAGCTAGCATACTTCAACAGCAAAAAATTTAAAATGCAAACCAGGTTTCAAAAGAAACAGCATCTTTTCATTGTGGTTTCTCCCTCCCCACTGCAGCATGTGTCTAGTCAAGACCTCAATGTCTATCGTGGATTCAAGCAATGTAACACTCCCCACAAACATGCAATTTGCTTGGCGGGTGTGTTCTTCATTGTCCTGATTGGCTGTTGTGTTGTGGCAGGAACTTTTAAAAAAACTTTTTTTCATGCAACTACATCACTACGTAAATGCGTAGGCAGAATTTCCCCGCCTTCTGATTGGCCATTGTGATGGAGTGGGAACGCGACTCTGCCCCTGATTGAAAATTCATGTTATTCTTCTTTTCGTTTTTATGTTCGAATGGAGCCACACATAAACAATTTATCAAAATCATTATAGCGTAGTTTCGTATTTATGTTCCTTTGTAGCCATGCTCAGTGCAGCACAAAAAAAAAAGACTGCGTGCACTCTGCGCACAGCCCACTGCGCTCTGATTGGCTGGAAGGTTTGAAGGGTGGGAAGAATAAGCCGCATCTGTTCCCTGTTTCTCCCCACTGATCTGGCTTCAAAGTGTGATTAGGAAAAAAGGTGCACTTCAATGAAAAAACGCGGGATAGGGGGGGGGGAGCATGTGCCAGAACCAGGATGAATCCATGTTTGGCACTTAAGCTGTGGGGAGTTCTTGCTGAAACTGTGATTTTTTAAATGTGAGTATCATGTGATAAATTGACCGTGGGGAATCCACCTCCTGATTCCAAGTGGAAAGAACAAAGAAAAATGGTGGGGATAATATGTAATTAGTGTATGAATTTGTTTAGTGTATGAATTTGTTAATATAATTAAGCCACTGGGCAGCACGAGTCTTCCGTTCACATTGGTCGCATTATTGCTGTCTCTTGATTCCACCCAACTCCTAATATTCTCATCCAGGTAATTGATGGTGCAATCCTATAGAGAATTTCTCCAGTTGAAGTTCAAGGGCTGAAACAGGTATTATTCTATATAAGATAAGATTGCACTGATAATCTTTCCATTTGAAGATGTTTCTGTACATGGACCTATTTCTGCTGCTGTTTTCTGTGCTGGGTGACAATCTATTCTTTGTCCAGCTTGAATCCAACAGTATTTTTGCAGCAGTAAGTAGGTCATGCTATACTTAGAATTTACTTCAGATGACATTTTGCTAACATAGCTGTTTAAAGCAGAACAGAGAGAACACTGGTAAAGGGACTTTCACAAAGGGACTTTCCCATAGTGATGATTCAGAAACCAAGCCTATACTTTTAGCATCTTTGATATGTCTGTGTTTGAAGAGAAGGAATTATATTTGGAACATCATTTCCCAAATCTGAATGTCATCCAAAACCAGTAAGGAGCATATTGTTCAGGTTTTACACAGTGTTTACACAGGTTTTGATGAGATGGGTTGAGATTCTGGAGAAAAAAAGGCATGCCAGTTTTGTGTTTTAGAATAGAATGTAACAACCAAGTGACTTTTGGTCAATCTAACATTGGCCATTTCCCCACTGAGAAATTAAAGCCAGATACAATCAGATTTCAAAAGAAATGGCACCTTTTCATCGTGGTTTCATTCTCCCCACTGCAGCATGTGTGTGATGAGGACATCAATGTCTATCATGGTTTCAAATAGTGCAGCATGATCTGCTTAGCGGCTCTTTCTTCCTCATCCTGATTGGTTGTTGCGCTGAGTTGGGGTGGGAATTTTTTAAACTTTTTTTTGGCACAGCTACATCACCACATGCATGCGTAGATAGAACGGTAGCTGTTTTTCGCACTAAGCTATGTTTATGCGCGGCTTCGGCACACTTTACCCACACAGCTACACTGGCATGAAAGTCTAATTTTAGTTTATAGTTGGCACAGAAATCATGTTCCATGCAGCCACGTTTCAATGTAGCCGCCACCAGTGCAAAACAAAAATCGCACACAGCTCACTACGCTCTGATTGGCTGGAAGCTTCCACGTCACTCCCAGTGGCGGGAAAACACACCTACATTCAACCCCTGAACCTCTCCACTGATCTGGTTTTGGCACATGTTTTTTAAAAAGGTGCACTTCTATGCAGGTTCTTTAAAAAAACACGTGATAAGGGGGAGAGGGAGTGCCAGAACTGGGATGAATCCACGTTCAGCAGTTAAGCAGTGGGGAGTTCTTGTTGAAATCTTGATATTTGGCATGAGTATCACGCGACTAATTGACCATGGGGAATCAACCATTATAGCACAGGTTGTCTTAATGAGTCCCAAGTGCCCTACATACAAAGGATTAGAATGAAGTGTCTTGTCTTATCTACATCTTGGCTCAGAATCGCTGATATTTCACTTACAGAGTAGCAGAAAACAACCCTTTGTGAGCAAATAGCCATTCTGTAAAATAACTTTGATCTTGTTAGAAGTATTCCTGACTACTACCTGACTACTAATATAAAACAAAACCCCCTCTGCATTAGCGAAAACATTGGTTGCATAGTTATCCAAAGTATTTTTTAACAATCATTGAAATATATATATAAAAAATACTCTACATTTACTGCCTTTCTTCATCTGATGTCCTGTGAAACATACATTATCCAAGCCTCAGAAATGTAAAGGTCAATTCACATAATGCTTGTATGATGGAGAAAGTTATTTTGAATAGGATGGTCAGAAATATTTGGCACTTAAGAAGTTTTTTGAAACACAGTCTTAAAAATATTTTATTTGTCTCTTTTTGTGGGATTTAAAAGTTAGGCTAGCAGATATTCAATAACAGGAAATTTAGATTGTAATAGAATAACAGAACTAAGATGTTTCAGATGGTTTGTTTTTTAAACTTAAGTTTCTTTTACACAGTGTTTATTTACTTGCAGCAGTGAGGAACATTAACACACTTCCCCAGCTTCTCTCGTAAACTGGTGTGGGAACACTCATTTCACCAGAGCTATTTCCCACAAAACTCTTAGGAATATAAATATTAGAACTATTTTCCTTATATAACTAGGAATGGATCTTGTCCTGATCCAAAGCCCCAAAATGTGTTCCTTTTGACTCCTGAGGAGAAAACCTCCAACAGACAGCTTACAGCAATCACCGCTACTTTCATGCTCTGTCTAGTAACCTTCTCCCTGTCAACTGTCAGTTTTTAACTAACTACAACTCTCAGAATTCTATTCAAATTCAATCACAGGGTTCTATGGATCAAATCAACTCCTTGGAATCATCTGTCCATCACAACTTGTGATAAGCTAGAAAGGGGATTGAAGCTGTATTGGTTGAAGCTAGAAAGGGGATTGAAGCTATTTACCTGTGATGTCGTCATCTGATTCTTCCCACTGAGCAAAGCATTCACTGAAAAAAACACTGAGCAAAGATGGTAAATCTCCATGTCCACAAAAACCTTATAGGTGCCATTCCACAATCTATGCTTCAAGCCTTCTGGATCTGGAGCTCCTGCGTATTATCCTGCATATTATCCTGCAGATAAACAGCATTCCCGTTTATCCAAACCTTTGCTAACTGATTCATGGGATACCCAAGAGCTCGGTTCGAGTTTGGTAGCACTTTAGAGACTTACAAGATTTTCTGGATATGAGCTTTTGAAAGTCAAAGTGCCCATCTTTGACTCTTGGAAACTTATACCCACCCAAAACTTCTTAGGTCAATTCCCCACTGGCAGAGTCGACCTAGGTTCAACCCTGGTTCAACCTAGGTATTCCCCACAGCCGCTGAGTTCAACACGGTTCCGTCCCAGCTTCACCTCCTCTAACTGTCAAATTTCTAACTCCACCAGGTAGGTACAACTTTTTCAGCGAACCTAGGTCGAACTCAGGTTGAAACCAGTAAAGTGGGGAATCGTCGAGGAACTGTTCCCTCCAGTCAGCCAATCACAGTTCAGTGTTTTGGGTATGTGCAGAATGGGAGATTTGTGGAAAAGTGCGCCTTTAAAAAAATTCCTTCTTGTATACAAAGTGATGCCCATACATATAAACAGCACATGTTTACACACTGCTTTTAGCTACATAGAGCACTGCTTTGTGGCTACATTGCTGTTATGTAAAAAACAAAAACAAAAAGGGATGCATGTTCACGTTCCCATGGTAACACGACAGCCAATCAGGGACAAAGAGCAAAAGAGGTGCTGAGGTGATCCCACCCTCGGAGCTCAGCTCTGGTGGGATGAACTCGGCTGCTGTGGGGAGTAACCATGGAGTTGATCTAGGTCAGTTCCTTTTCAGGGAACCAGGTCGAACCTAGTTGACTCTGTAGTGGGGAATTGACCTTAGTCTCTAAAGTGCAGGGTTGCCAAACTCCAGATAAAGCTAGAGATCTCCTGCTAGAGATCACCTCATCTGGAGAAGACAGCCCCCGTGGAAGGTGGACTCTATGGCATTATACCCTTTGAAGTCCCTCCACTCAGCAAACTGTGCCCTTTTCAAGTTCTACCCCAAAATTTCCAGGTATTTCCCAACACAGAGTTGGTAACCTTATGAAGGTGCTAGTGGACTTAAATGTAGCTCTTCTACTGCAGATGGGCATAGTTACTCTATGAAGCTATCCTCATCTGACACCCAAGATTATTATGACCTGAGAATTATACTTGAGGAGCAATTAGGAATAGGTTTCAGGCTTATATATTCATTGTCATGTCTCACCTCCCTAATAATGAAGACAAATGATAAGATTCCATATTTGTTTGATCACAGTAGCTCCCTGGTTCTGCAGGTTAATAATGCACTTTACAGGTGAGGAATTGGTGAGAACCATGCAATGGGGCAAGGAATAAAATACCCAGGCCTGAGATCTGCTTCTGTTTTTTCCTTGGGTGTAATCCAGGGGACATTAAAGTTCCCTAACAGGCCCTTTGCAGACTGGAGTTGCAGTGTAATTCTCATCCAAAGATTGTTTTGCATGATGTATGTGAGGAGAGTGTTCTTTTTTATGGGAAACATTTCCACAGCAAAATGCAACCTCGTTTGTTATATTTAAGGCTGCATTTTTGTCGAGTTTGTTTGGCAGGCTTCCTGTGCTCTTCTGGCAGGCAATGGCCAGTTGAGATTTAGTACTAACAAACTGAGGATATGCTGACACAACAGAATGGCTTTAATAATCCTTGTTGCAAGCAGGACAAGATACTCCAGAGCACTGCCAGCTCTTCCCATTGTGGAGAGCCAATGGGGCTGCTGCTTCCCTTTCCCTCCCCTGCCTCTAGAGAATGCCATTTTTTTCCTTGAAGTTTCCACTGAGCTGTGGAGATCTCTTGGGTAATTGTGTTTCATGTAACAAGCTATAGATATTTATTGTGGCCAGACATGGGTATGAAAAGCTGCCCACTTTCATTAAAGTAAGAAAAGAACTCAGAAGTACAAAAATGTGGATCCACTACATGCATAGACAAGGTTCTTAGCTTTACACCACTGTCACATACTGCCGTTAACAAAATTCAAACTGGAAATGAATTACATTTTTATAAAATTTATATAAATGTATGTACTGACCTTTCCTTTCTTTTGTGGATTGCAAATTTAAACACAACTTTTCTATTAAAATAAGTTATAGGTTTAAAGCCAAGCCGAACCCAGCACTGAATATGCTTGCCCCACTCCTAAACTCCATGTGGAGTTCAGAATGGAGCAAGCCCAGATAAATGCTGGCTGGTTCAGCGTTCATCTGTATCCCTGTCCCCAAACTCTACATAGAGAGCCCACCAACGCACACCCCCCCCCCCACGAGCTGCTGAAGTGGCACCTGGGGTTCCACCCGCCTCACGGCCCTGCTTAATTAAACCACTGTATAAAAGGAGTTTGATGGTTCAAGTAGGTTTCTTTAAGTTTAGGGAAGAAACCATGGTTAGGAAACATTTGAATTATGGCCAAATTTGACAGAAACAATATTGAGAGGATGTTTGCAGTTTTCAGGTTAAGTGGCTCCCCCCTCCCCCCAAGTACTTTTCCCGAGTATATGTGAGAGGGAGGAGGGCCCTTTTAGTTGGCAAAACAATCCCCTTGTGCCACTTTTCTCTCTTTATTTGATGGCATAAAACTCATTTCTGCAAGATTTTTTTCTAGGCCCTTTTGCTATCTGATCAGAAACTGCAACCATTCCAAGTGGATACGTAATGCATATCCTTATACTACTGAATATTCTCCATCTCCACCCCTTGCAAATTCAGAATCTGTACCAGGGAACTCCCAATTCTTTACATTATATTTGCATATTGCTATTCACTTTGATAATGTTACTTCCAAGAATTTTTTTTTAATTATAGTGTCATGTTTTCACAAGAACTGGATTGTGAAGGCAAATTGGCTCATTCCGCACATGCAGAATAAAGCACTTTCAAACTGCTTTCAGTGCTCTTTGAAGCTGTGCGGAATGGCAAAATCCACTTGCAAACAGTTGTGAAAGTGGTTTGAAAACGCATTATTTTGCGTGTGCGGAAGGGGCCACAGAGAGCACAGAGACTAGACTTGGAGAGCCAGATTAAAAACCCTATTGAGGTCCCAGGTGACCTTTCAATCCCATAACTAAAAATAATTTGTCATGACAACAAATTCAAGGTATTCTTACGTTTATTTTTGTCCTCCCTTGACCCTAGTTTTCTCTTCTTTTGCCAAGTTAACCTTTCAAAACTTCTGTTGTCAGTTTTTCAAGACAGGTGTCACACTTTTTAATGCACATATCCCTGTGTAGTTCTCATGGCAGAATGCCTAACAATGTCCTTAAGCTGAGATAAAGACTCCCATCTACAAAATATTTCCTTTCAATGGACAGAAATTGACACAGCATAGGCCTAACATACCTTGTGTGTTTCTCCTGATCTTTCTAGATCACTTGCAAAATCCTTCTAGATCAGTGGTGGCGAACCTTTGGCACTCCAGATGTTATGGACTACAATTCCCATCAGCCCCTGCCAGCATGGCCAATTGGCCATGCTGGCAGGGGCTGATGGGAATTGTAGTCCACAACATCTGGAGTGCCAAAGGTTCGCCACCACTGATCTAGATGGAGGCAAAATTCGAACTCAAGCTGTTGCTTTTCTGCCAACAGATAGGGTGAGGACAGTTCTACTCAGAATTTTGGTACACGAACAGCAAGTAGCTGTTATTGGCATGCAAAAAGTTCAGGATTTTGCAAGCTGTTTCGACACTTTTGAAACACTTTGTGGTATATTTGCACAACTGTACTACAATGGCAATGAATTATAATCCCATTGTAATGATTTCATGATAAAGAATCACCTAGTCTTCCAAGATCTGCCTCTTGCTTCCCAGAGAGGAAAACTTTTCACACAAGTTAAATCAAACTAAAACAATGAAAATAGGAGGAGCAAAGTCTCAGGGCCTCTGCATTATTTATTTATTAAATTTGTAGGCCACCCTCCCTTGAAGGGCTCAGGGGGCGAATATCAGAATAAAACAACATATTATAATCTAATTAAACACACAATTTAAAACACACAACCACCAATACTAACAGGTATTTTAAAATGTAAACAATGTAAACAGATGGCGGTAAAACTCAACCCCCTCCCTCCCCTCCCAACTTAGCCCACCGGAGGCCAGATGTAATTGGAGACCAGATGTCTTTAGATCAGCAGTCAACCCAGCTCGCCAAAATGCAATCCGCTGGGCACGGAGACAAGTCCGAGTTTTACAGGCCTCCCGCGGAAACTCCTGCTTAAGTCCCGCAGGGTCCTGATCTCCCTAGGAATCCTGTTCCACCTGAGAGGGGCTAGGGCTGTAGTAGAGGCCATCTGGATGCACTTTGGGCTAGGGACCTCTAGTAGGTTCTCCTCCAAGGACTGGAGGGACTTGGCAGGGCAATATGGGGAGACACAGTTCCTCAAGTATGCGGGTCCAAGGCCGCTTATAGCCTTAAAGATCAGAACCTTTGAACATGACCCGGAACTCAATGGGCAGCCAATGAACATGGTACAGGACTGGCATAATCCGGTCCCAACTGAACATTCCAGTAAGGAGTCTGGCTGCTGCATGCTGTAACGAAGCCAAGGGTTTCATAGATCACAGCCAGAGAGCGGAAGGCCAGTGTATGGCGGCGACTAATGCCATTAAGCCTGGGTAGGTGACTCATTTGCATGGATTACTGTGGCCAGGAATTGCAGTAATACAAGTTCGTCCAACGTAGGTGGGTAAAAGTCCACCGGTCGCTCCCTGTGACCCAGCCACAGCACCTCCATCTTAAAGTTAAATCCCTCAACCTGCTCACTCTCAACCAACCAGCTATGGCCTCCAAACAATGCTGGAGAGCTCCAGGGGCCAAAGACGGGCTGCCCTCCATCGTGAACATGAGCTGGGTGTCATCCGCATATTGATGGCACCGCAGCTCAAAACTCCAGACCAATCTTGCCAGGGGGTACATGTAGATATTAAAAAGCATCAGGGAGAGGATAGCCCCCTGCGGCATCCCACATACTATGGGGTGACGCCTGAAGTTCTTCCTTCGCGATGTCACCTGCTGTCCTCGGTCTCAGAGAAAGGAGGCCAGCCAATCCAAGGCTGACCCCCGAACCACAATATCGGTGAGGCAGTGGACCAAAAGGTCATGATCTACTACATTGAACGCTGTGGTGAGATCTAACAACACCAGCAGCCCTGAATCGCCTCTATTCAAGTGGAACCGGAGTTTGTCCATGACCATGACCAGTACCATCTTGGTCCCATGGCCAATGTGGAAACCTGACTGGAAGGGATCTAATACGTTTTCATCATCCAGGAAACGCTGGAGCTGATCTGCCACCGTTTGCTCAATTACCTTACCCAGGAATGGTAGATTTGAAACTGGGCGGTAATTGGCCAGATCCAAAGGATCTAATTTTGGGCTTTTTAGGAGCGGGCAGACCACTGCCTCTTTAAGCTGACACAGGAGAGCCCCTTGCTCAAGGGAACTATTTATAATTTCCAACAGGTGGCTCCGAAGTTCCTCCCTGCTAGCTTTCACCAGCCAGGAAGGGCATGGGTCAAAAGGACAAGTGGTAGGGTCTCCTGCAGAGCATCGTGGAACCGCTCCAGGTCCATTAGTCTCCACAGGCAGGCTAAAATATACCTGTCTGGGACCAAGGATAGCCAAGTCAAAATCCCTGCTTAGTTATGAAGCTTACTGTGTGATTTCGGGCCAGCCATTCTCTCAGCGAAATCTACCTCACAGGATTGCAATGAGGATAACATGGAGAAGACAATAACTATGTATGCTGCTCTGAACTCCATAGAGAAGGACAGGATAACTATATGATAGATAAACAATATTCATGCTCATGGGTTGTATGAAAGCAGCCGGCTGACATGTTCCTCTGTGATTTGTGTGTGGCATTTCATTTTCAGAAAACCATTCAGATTGTCATGCCTCACATCACTTGTGCCATCATGGTGCTATGTTCAAGGAACTGAATAAAATTGAGGTCTTGCTACATTATTTGTTTTGTTGTTAGAGTGCAACTAATAGGTTTCTCACTGAACTGTACAATGAGGGAAAGTAGTGGTATAAGTTACAGAAAATTCTGCTTTCTAATCATAAAAGGTTATCTAGAAAGTATTCAGTTTTGCACCAGCTTTTACAAAATCAAAACAAAAAGCTATAAAAATTCATTCCTGAGTCTATTATGGATGAACACCAGTAATTATATAAGTATTAGGTCAAATTTTCCCAGCCCATTTTATTTAATCTTGTTTCATTTCAATTTTATAGATCAGTTCATATAACTAGTAGAATCTACCAGTTGTCAGTGATGACTGGCAGATAGGTTAATGTAGATTCTGCCTATTCAAAATCCTGAGATGATATTGAAATCGCCAGATTTTTAGAACATTTGTGGTTTTAAAACATGTATTCAGGTGCATAAACTTGTGAGATCTGTGGCCAGCATTTCTACAATAAAGACAAGTAATATAGTTTAAATAAAGATTTCATCTAAGCTGGTAGATAGGATGCCTTGTGTTCCATCTCAGATGGAGGGTAGAAAATATAATTCATCAATCAATCCACCATTCAATCAATTAACACATGTATTTGCATGGATCACCAGCCTGTGGACATATGTACCATGGATTTGTAAAACTCAGAAACAGGAGAGCCAATGACCCCCATCATACATGGAGTTTAGCCCTCCAGTAGATTGATAACAAGTGTGCTGTAGCGTTTAGACTGTCAAAGTAGGATCTGGGAGACCAGGTTCGAATAACCACTCTGCTGTCAAAGCTTGCTAGGTGACCCTGGGCTAGTCACTTGCTTTCCGACTAACCTCCCTTCACAGAATCATTGTAAAGATTAAATAGAGAGGAAAAATGTAGGTTGCTTTGATTTCCCATGGGGTAGAAAGTTAGGGAATAAATGAAGAAAATAAATAAATAAATTTGTCAAGCCATATCAAGAACACTAGGGTTTGCTAATACATATTCCTTTTTTTTTTAAAGCAAGGCAATGAAATGAATAATACAGCTTTGTGGGTATGACTTATAGCAACTTGCCAGGATGATTGGCTATCGTAGGCAGATAGATTCTCCATGTTTTATGAAGAAACAGGAAGATACTTAAAAATGTCATTTTCAGAAAACCATTCCAGATTGTCATGCCTCACATCACTTGTCATGCCTCACATCACATAGCACATGCTGCTATGCTCTGAACTCCTGGTTATCTTCTTGGCAAAATATCCACTCTTCTCAGAAAAACAATACATCTTATAAAGAAAAATGCAAGCCAAATAATATTATCATGTGTACAGCACAAGACTTGCTTTCCTCCAGTCAGTCGACCACAACATGTTAAGCGCATGGCCAACTTCCTTAAAAAGAGCGGGGGAAAGTCTGTTGATTACTTCTAATTGCAAGTTATAAAATGTTCTTTGGTTGCTCTCATGATCAAAAAGCAGCCAGTGATTTATGACTAGGAATATTTTCACCAAGTGATTTATGACTTAGAATACTTTCACCAAAGCCCTGGAGGTTCTGAAAATAACACAACCTACTTTTAAAATGACATGAGCAAGCTTCTTCTTTTTTAAATAAACAAAATCCCATAGAAACAGAATACATTTATACTTCAACCAAGGTGATACCAATAATTCACATCAGAAAACACTCAGGCCGTTTCCGCACGGGCCAAAAACGGCGGCCTGGGGACAGTAAAACGCCCCAGGCCGCCAAGCTGGGCATTAACAGGCGGCGCCAAGCTGAAACGCGAGCAGCCGACTCGGCTCCCCTTCCTCCCCTCAGGGCGCAAGAGTCGCCCTCAAAACACTCCTTTAAAGGGGTAAGCTTTTGAGAAAACAGCGTGTTCCCGCGGTGCGGTCGCTTAACGGCACTGCCGGGAACACGCCAGCTATCTTATCCCTAAACTTACGCCTTGTCCCGTCATGCGCATTGCTGTTCTTCCTAAGCACCCGCACGCTGTCCTCCGACCCTGGAGAGTCGGAGGGCAGCGTGGGCGTGGCATTTTAGAAGACAGCAGGGTGACGACGGGGACAAGGCAAGTAAACGAGGGATAGGGAAGAGGCGGCTCCATGCGGAGCCTCCTCTCCTGAGCTGGCCTCTGCTGGGGCCGCTCGCACGCTTGCGTGAGAATGGCCTTCACCCCCACGCCGGCAGAATTCTTGCCGGCGTGAGGGCGCCCGGAGGCCTGTGCGGAAAGGGCCTCAATGTTTTAGAAAATATTTTTGCTTCCTCACTGTGGTGCTGCTGGACTCAAAAAGGTGCAAAGGAAGCTCTTTCCTCCTTTGTAACATTAGGCTATCTCCAAATTGCTTAGTGAAGAACTGACACCATTTGGCTACTTAAACACTTTGGATAACATCAGCTTTGCTTAGCATTTCCATTTGTAAGAAAGCTCAAGACTTTAATGAGAAAAATGCTTTTGTTTTTCCAGTAACTGCCCCAACTCCAACAAGCCTGACACACACTTACAAACGTGTTTAAGTATCTTTATTGAATAGAAAATTTTAGAGCTTTTAAAAAAGATTTGCTACAAAATCTGCAGTTCTGTCTAGTTCTTAGCACCTGTTGAAACTGAAGTGTGTAGACTGCAGAAAAGGAGTGGTTTCCCAAAGTTTAATGGTATTTTTCCTTTGGATTTGTTATGTGTCTACCTGTGATAAGCCCTTTTTTCCTATTGAGAAGATGCCCATAGCCTCTTTAGATGTTTGAGATCTAGGTTTGTTTTGAACTTTAACCTTCCCCTCAGTTTCAAGATGTTCGACAGGCTTTGGGTTTGCTGCTGTGAGGTAAATTTTGTGGTATGCAAAGAGATTGATATTACTGAGTCTAATATAGAAATGACTAAGAAAATTTATTTATTTATTTATTTATTTATTTATTTATTTACTTGCTTACTTGCTTACTTGATTACTTGCTTACTTGCTTACTTGCTTACAGGTTGGTTTTAAAGGAAAAAGCAGCCAGCAGCACAGGCCTCCAGGTAGACAAAGTAGAAACCTACTTAATACACAAAAATTAAACTGATGATGACTTCAGAGAGTAGTTAGACTCTGGACAGTGCTGAAAGGCACAAGCTAACGTTTATTGATTAGCCACTCGGTTGGATCCTCTCTCACACACTGGATTCATCCTACATTAGTGTGATTAAGAGTCTCATCGGGGGTGGGGAAGGAGGAGGGGAAAGAATTTGGGGAGCAGTGTAACTTTGCACCACCATGTTTGCCCTCCCTGGGGCACTTACTCTGGTGAAGGAGGCAGACATGCCAGTGGGCGGCTATCCTCCAGCTCCGCAGCAGTGAAACCTAAAAGTTCGGGTCATCAGGGGCTGTCCTGTTGTCCCAATCAGATTCCAGAATGGGAAGGATGTGGGCTGAGGCATTTTTGGGGATGTTGGCTCCCTTCTGGGATTTATGGCAGGGAGCATGGCACCCCTTGGACTTATGCCATGCTTTGGGTAGCTTACGTCCTTTAAGTTACACAGAGGGCTTTCCAGGACAGGTTTGGGGTTTTTTGCATTTTTTGCTCCACGCGTCACCAGAAAGCCCTTTTGGAGATGGCAGGGCAGCCCTGCAGGGGCGCTGCATCCCAGTGTTGGGGCCTGTGGATGGGGCTGTAAATTATACAAGGTCTGCCCATCGCAAGAGACAATCAAACACTTTCTTTCTCCCAGAGATAGCACTAAACTTCTCTGCCATCCTACCATGCAGAACTACCATTCTCTCTGACTGGTCTTTTCCCTGAGCCAGACTGGAGCTGTCACTGCTCTCTCCCTGAGGTGGAACTCAACTCCCTCTTCTCCTGTGTTCCCTACAATATCCCATCCCCCTTGTCCAAGGTGATGGGAAATCAATGGACAACTATAGACTCATCTGTGTGGCTGATTTTCTCTTCACGGGCAGGACAGCTTCCTATCCATCACATTACTTCATTCTTTCTTATCCTGATTCAGAAGAATTACAGAAGAAAACAGGTGCCTTTTCATTTTTGTCGTTACACAGGAGCCATATATTCTGATACTTCTTCCTATGAATGCTTCTGTGCATGTTTCCTTTGTCAAGTGCAAGTCAGTATCAATCCCATAGTAGCTAGTTGCATATTTGATTGTGCAGTGTTATCTCTCACTGCCAGTTGCAAGGGAGGATCAAGAGGGGAGCTTGGCATCCATATCATGCTTGTGGGCCACAAGCGGCAGTTGATTGGCCATGGTACAATACAGGATTCTGGTCCTGAGGGATCACGGTTCAAACTAGTTGAATTCTTCTTATGTTAAACTAGCGGGGCCCTGCCCCGCATTGCTGTGGCTTATTGTGGTGAAATGGGAAAAGAACAGTAGCAGCAAATCAATTGCAGAGGTCAGCAGTACGTGCTCATGCAAACACGCAGCCTGATACTGTGCGATGTCATTGATGTGTGTGCCCGCATTCCTTGGGGGGGGGGAATGGAAAGGCACCCCTCCTACACATCTAGGCTGGCTGGTCATGATCCTTTACCTGGGAGTAAGTTTGGTTGGTGGCAATGGGTTTCGCTTCAGAGGAAACCCTCTGAGGGGCGCGATGCAGCCATTCAAAGTATGTCACGGTTGCTGTACCGAGCTTACTCCTGAGTAATGCGTGCCTGATTTTCTTAACTGTAACCGCAGTATTCAGGGAATCTAGGGTGCCTGGCCCCTCCCTCCCGTCCCTTGCATGTCGCCCCTCACTCTCTTCCCTTCCTCACTTCTCTTCCTTTGCATGCCACCCCTCCCCCTCCTTCCCTTCCCTTTCTCTCCGCTAGGGTGGGTGGGTCATATCAAGATGCTGGGTCCCCTGCCTCCCCTCCCTTGCATGCCACCCCTCACTGTCTCCCCTCTCTCACTTCTCTTCCCTTGCATGCCTCCCCCTCTGTCCCTTCCCTCTCCCTCCCTCTCTTCCCTTGCATGCCACCCCTCCCTCCCTCTCCCTCCCCTCTCCCTTGTGTGTATGTGTGTGTATGTGTTTCACTTCCACTCGAGTTATTGCCTATGTGCTGTTTTCAGTGCTCATATCTGGCCGTCTTAGTGAACATTCTAAGCAGCACGAACATTCTAAAAGTGGCAGTTACACACAGGCAGCTGCATGTCCTTCACCAGGGAGCGCCAGGGAAAAGGCGCTTTACCTGGGCCAGGTGTGAAATTTCAGGTATGTGAACATCTAAAAATGCTCTCGCCTGGCTGACTATGGTGGCTGGGAATTTTCAGAGGAATTGGCCCAGCAGTTACTGAGGTATACTGTCATCAACAAAAACATTGTTAGCTTTTTATATGTATAGATATGTGCACAGCACATTTTAATTGCAAGAACAGTATATAACGTTCTTTCAGCAAATGCAAGTGACATTCAGAGATGCAGTCATATTTGCTTATGCCAGCACAGTATAATGTTAAGTACGGTTTTCCTGGTTGTATTTTCACTGGCAAGCTACATATGTTTTTCCCATAGGTGTATTAAATCCACCATTTGAAAAGAAGCTATGGTTAGTGGTAGAAAAAATGCTTTGTATACATAAGTTCCCCAGTTCCCTGGCATAAGTAGATCAGTGGCCACCAGTCAAGAGATGTGCTTGGGAATAATTAGCTGCCATCAGGTTGGGAAGATCCATACCCCTGTTGGAGGATTTCACAAGACAAGGTTGGAATCAGGTGTGTGTGTGTGTGTGTTACCCATAGTGCAGTAGTATGTTTGCTGAGTGGTGAGCCACTACATAATACCTTTTTGGCACATTTGACATAAGCAGTGGTGGTGGCTCTTTATGTCACCAGCTGCTGTTGCTGGTCTAGTTAAGGGATCTCTGATAGTAGGGCATGGACCCCTTCTGGTGTCTGTGGAGAGATGCCGCCAGTCAACACATATCCTCCTTAGTTAGATAGCCTTGTCTCTTGGCATTAAAAGCTTCATGTGTCTAGCTGCTACCCTTTCCATTCATCCTGTGAGGGGAAATATATTACTGGTCTAACTAATAGTGTTTGTTGTATTCACCACTGAGAGTATTATGCTTACATTTTTAGCTAGAATGATATAGTTTTGTATTGTGATTTTAATTCCTGTAAGTTGCCCTGAGCCTGACTTTGATTGGGGATGAGTGGGATACAAATCTAATAAATAAATAAACTGTCTATGATCTGCAGTGGTTCATGATGGTCACCTGCCCACTTATACTTAATTAGGGGGTTCCTGTGAGGCAATTGCAGAAGATGCTGATTGCAGTTCAGTGTAAAATCAGTAGGGGGCAGTTTGCATCTTTACGTGCATCGGGAAGAGAGTATTCTTTTGGCTATACTTCTGTTTTAGTGTAATTGCCCAAACTTTCCTTTAAAACCAGAAGAGCAGATATTGCTTACGATAATAGTAAAATGTTCTCCTTGGGAGGGGGAGCCATTCCCCATGCAGGATAATATACAGTAAATACCAGAACCTTTTCCCACTGCTGAACTACATTTAGAATATTCTTTTTTGGATTTTCTTACAGTCTCAAATTCTTGAATGTTCTCTTGTCCTGACTTGCTGCTCAGCTAACATGATGTGCCTGACTTGAATAGCATGCATAATCTGCCCTTGTAAAAAATTCCTGCTGCTTTGCAACATTCACCTTGCTCTAGGGTAATTGCAAAAAAGGATCCTTCTGCCAAGATCAAAAGAAGCACACATTCTGCTGCTACTGCTGCAACCCCACACAATGTTTGGTGGGTTTTCAGGGGCAGCCTAAGAAGCAAATCTAATTTTCTTGTCCAGTGCTAATTCCCACTGGAGGCTGACAGTAGACTGCTGGATGGGCTTTCATATAGCCAATAAACATGCAAGTTTCATACTGCACGATGGGTGTATATTTGCATTGGAATTACAATATAATGCACAATCGATTAACAACACAATGTATCATGCCCTGAGCTGCTAGGCAGAAGGGCATAAGAATAATGATAACAATTTTACCTGTGGAGAACATGGAAACCAGGAGAACAAATTAATTACAGAATATTAGATAAGCCCCCTTCAAAATTAGTGGTGACTCTAGGACCTTTTCCGCACAAGTAATTTACTACATATCTTGCCACTGAAAGCTTCTTTTTTTCTTTGAATTCTACGTATTTTCCCCTCCATTTGGTTCCAGAAAAGTTTTCTCTTAATTTTCCCTCTGTTGTTTTCCTAGCATTTTTACTACAATGTTTTTTCAATCTGTTTCTGAGCTATCCCTTGAGTGTGAGATCATGTTAAAACAGTCTTTATTTCTCTGCCCCGCCAAATACCTGTGTAGCTGCCCAATCTCCCCTTCACTCATTTCTTCTTCTGCTCCTTTTCCATTTTTTTTAAAGGAAATTGTAAAATTTTTGTCTCTTTGTCATGTTGAACTAGCAATGTAACATTAAGGCAGAGACATGCTAACTGTATCGAATGTCAATTTCACATAGACATTCAGGATGAGATACAAACAAGCAGGGTCAATTTTTGCAGGGGTGAGTGGGGCTATGATGTAATGTCAGGGCATAGAAATAAGCAAGACCCATTGTAGATGAAGATACAATGTGTAGTTAGAGTAAAATTGTCAAGGGAAGTTTCTTTTGCAGAAGGGAATTGATAAGGGACTGCTGCAATAACAACTGTTAACTCAGTTTTAATTTCGCTGAAAAATTAGTTCTTTGTATGTGTGTGTGGGTTGGGCTATGTCAGTGATGGTGAAACTTTTTGAGACCGAGTGCCCAAATTGCAACCCAAAACCCCTTATTTATTGCGAAGTGCCAACATGGCAATTTAATCTGAATACGAAAGTTTTAGTTTAGGCCCCTTCTGCACACGCAAAATAATGCATTTTCAAACCACTTTCACAACTGTTTGCAAGTGGATTTTGCTATTCCGCACAGCTTCAAAGAGCACTGAAAGCAGTTTGAAAGTGCATTATTCTGCATGTGTGGAATGAGCTTTAGAAAAAACGGTTGGCTCCAAGGCACGCGTTACTTGGGAGTAAGCTTGGTGAAGCAACCATGCAATGCTTCAAATGGGTGAATCACGACCCTAGGAGGGTTTACTCAGAAGCAAGCCCCATTGCCAGCATCCGAGCTTACTTCCAGGTAAAGGATCATGCCCAGGCCAGCCTAGATGTGTGTGAGGTGGGTGGGTGGGTGGGTGATTTTCCGCGTGCCCACAGAAAGGGCTCTGAGTGCCACCTCTGGCACCTGTGCCATAGGTTTGCCACCCCTGGGCTATGTATTTCTGTTCCTTCAAATAATGGTGCCTGCCCCAGTAGGGTTTGGTTTTTTTTGGTTTCCATTTTATGCAACACCCGACCCTTATCCACACCCCATGTAGTTGCCCGACCTTTCCTTCAGCCATTTGGACTACTTTCCTTCTTGAGTGTGCAATACTGTGATGATTTTGTGGCGTGTATGTGCAGAGCAAATTGGACGAATGCATTGGACCTCTGGGTTTGTTTGGGGGTGTGCCTGTATGCAGAGGTGTTTAGTGGTGGATTGTGCCTTGGTTTATGGCATCCATTTTGAGGGCAAGCTTTTCCAAATGCAAAGGGATGGCACTTCCTAAAATGGTGCTTGGCTGGAGAACCAGATCAGAGAATCTCAGGAAACAAGGAGGCCAGTTTTCAAAAAGAGAGCCACAGCCACAGTGATCAGTCAGAGAGACTGAACAGAGACTACATAAGTGGCTGTTGTGGGTTTCCATGTGTGCCTGTGGTCTGGTCGTTTTTGCTCCTAATGTTGATTAAAAAGAATTAAACCAAAGCGACAGAAAAATGCCCTATTTATTAAGATTAAAGTCACACTTAGATTTTGAAATTTATTTTAAAATTAAATTCCCTAGGATTTTATCTTTGATCTGCAATTTAAAATTATCTCGGAAGGTAATCTCAGATTTTGGTAATCGTAGAAGTAGAATATGTCAGAAAATCTTAGGCTCATTCCGCACATGCAGAATAATGCACTTTCAAAATGCTTTCAGTGATCTTTGAAGCTGTACGGAATAACAAAATCCACTTGCAAACAGTTGTGAAAGTGGTTTGAAAATGCATTATTTTGCGTGTGCGGAAGGGGCCTTAGTCTTCTTGTGGACATATCCTGGAGCATCACCAAGTAACACTGATCCATCTCAGCTCTGTTTCAGCTTTTCATAATAAAAGATACAGATACCCTGTAGATACCCTGAATTCCTGTCATTACCAGCACAGACAAAATATGCCAGGTCCCAGAGTAGAATGATATCCTCTGGGAATAGCAGAGGTATCCTGAGACTTGAATGATAGGTCCCAGAATGGAATGACAGCTACTGGGAGTATTGGTTCTGGGGGCGGAATGAAAGGTCCAAGCCTGTGACTGAATTTTGTGCTCTACACTTGTAATCACAAACCTTAGAGTAGAATGAAATATCTTAAACTGATTTCAGTCACAGGAACAGTCATTCCACTCTGGATCCTGTTATTCTAGTCCCAGAATACTTCTGCTGCCCCAAGGCACAATCACTCCAATCTGGGGACTGTCATTCTAGACCTTGAATGTATCTGCTTCTGCCAGAAACAGTCATTCCAGTCCTAGAACACTACTCCCAGGTGCTGTCACTCCACTTTGTTGGCTATTATTTCCATCCCCAAACACTTCTGCTACTCCCAGGGGCCATAATTTCAATATGAGGGTTGTTATTTCATATTCATAGCAGCACCCATTCTACACCTAGGAGCCATAATTTCACTCTCAAGGCTTTCATTCCAGGGACTTTCATTCCAGTCTGAGAATGCTCATGCTACTCGCAGGGGCTGTCATTCCACTCTTGTGGGCCATCATTCCAGTCCCAGAGCAATCTATCAGGGTTCAGGAACCTTCACCTAAAATGCAGTCTGCATTTTCATTGCAACTTTCTAATGCTGTAATGTATTTCAGGGAAGCCCATCAAGTCAATTGGCATTACTGTCTCCTTTTACATCCAACTGCCCTTCAAGACACTCCCATTGTTCCCAATGGAAAATCCTGTCCTTCATTTTAGTGCATTCCATAGTAAATAATCAAATCCTCTGAAGAGCACAGGAGCAAATTCTGTGTACAGACAGTAGACTGGGGAGAGAGGAGGGAGGTAGGGAGGATCAGAGGGGAACCAGGAAGAAGACGATTCCTCCCCAATCTTCAGCTGATTCTTCCATTGTCTCCCCTTCAGTAGCAAGAAGCTGCCACTTTGAGTGGATTCTCCAGCTGTGATAACTTAAGCCTACCAGTGACACTGGCTGTGTGTATAAAACATGAATAATTTAACTCTTCTAGAAAGATGCAGTGATCCATACCTGTTATTGGTATATTGTTATGTAACTGCATAAAGTACCAAAATGCTTTCCACAGCAAATAATACAATTTAGAGATGCTGAAAATTTAACTGCACAGCTAACCAACCTTAGTGATATGTTTTAATCAGATTGATAAGCAATTTTGGTTTATGAAATAAGACATTTTTTTAAAAAAAGTAATCTTGAAAATACTGCCAAAATTTGATATATAGACATTTTAATATTAAAAGTAAATTGTAAATGTGTCTTTATAAACAATATGAATAAAATAGTTCTATAATAGTAATGCTCTTTCTCTCAAAATGTTTTTTTCACAGTAATCTTGTAGGCATGTAATATTTCCCTCTTTGAAGAAATAGTGCAATTTGAAGAACGTATATCTTGTCAATTAATTAAAAACTCTGTTGCCCTTAATACAAGTCCTTGTAAATTTCTTGTAGAAGTGGATGAAGACTCATATCTGTCTCTGTTTTCTTTATGATTTGTAACAGCTGCACATGCTCTGTTACAATCTGTCTGAGATCTGTCATTTTCTGCAGCAATTTTGCAAACAGCTGTGAGGATTCAGGATGGTTTAGTTTTAGCTGGAGTTCTAAAGCTTGCAGCAAATTATCTTGTATGTCTTCAATGGGCTTCACATTCAGCAATCCAGGGCGATCTAGGCATGAACAAAGCACATATTTATTTAGACAGGAGTTCAGTTTTATTCCTGTTTTAAGAGAATTCTAAAATATTTCCAGCCCTATGCTAAGCACAGTTCATCCAAGGACTACAAATTAAACTCTGCGCTGAAGGACAGGATGGGTTCATCTACCTATTATCCTAAATGCAATCTGGCTAGCACAGAATCATCTATGCCAGCATGTGTTAGTTGTCATAGAATGAGATCGCAAAAGCCTTGCAAGTACAGACCAGTTTGTTGCTCAGGGAATGCTATGATGGAACAATTACACACATTATGCTATTTGCTGAGCAGCTATCCATGTCAGAGAGATTTCATACATTATGGTGGAATCAAGGAAAGATAATTAGATATTGTGCTATTGTAATAATTCACCCTATGGATTTTCTTGCAGGATTTGACAAACATCCAGGACGTTGTTTTCTAGATTTGAGTCCAGTAGCACCTTAGATACCATCAGCACTGAAAAATCTTTCTAACAGTATAAAACAAAGCTTTTAAAGCTTGAAATATTGGAATATTATTTAATTTTGACAGAACGTTAGTGATGATTACAATAATGCAATTTCCAACCATGTAAAGAACCAGTCTCAGTTGGGTCACACTCCAGTATTTTAAGCTTAAACAGTTTTGTTTTATATTGTTAGAAAGATATTTTAGACAAAAATATATATCTTTGTGGAATGTTCATACAATGTACTGTGAAAGATATAATCATCTTCAATGAAAATGTAATTTGTACAAAGACGTACTTGTATACACAAGAAAGGCTGATAGACTGTGGATTAATAAAGGATTGATGGTGGGATGACACAGCTGAATCAGGAAAAAAATCCTCCATTTCCCATTGGGTGGCAATGATAGCATCGTTCTATTCCTTCACATATTTTTTACTTATTATACAGTTATTACATTGCATTTTGTTAGCCATCATTTGCTCACGTTATTTTAAAAAGTTGGTGTGAAATTTTAACTCCCCTTTAAGACAGCCATTTTAAAACTAATTCATTGGCACAGATTTATTTCCATCTATTTACTATGTCTATTGCCCTTCTTTCTAGCTGAGATTCAAAGTGGATTCAGTAAAAATTCAGTAAAACAGCCCCAAACAACTTTTTAACACACGTTTTAATACTTGTTCCATGCTAAATGTGAAAGAAAGAAATGCTAAGAGATTCTACAAGCACGTGTGTTGAAGACCTGACTAAATGTTTTTACCAATGTGTAACATGTTCATGTTCAACAATTGCCAGTTGCTGCCTTTCTTGCTAATGCATAACCTTGCTTGGGCACAGGAAAAAGCATCTAGATAACAAGAACCCAACATGTGCATACTGCAAAGCAGACATTAATAAATCAGATTGCTAGGTCATCAAACTAAATTGACAGGCTGAATGTGGTCTGTTTAAGGCTATTTGAACCAACCCAAGTTGTTTTGGATGAAAATACGTCTGTTTTGGATAAATAAAGGTATCAGGTACAGAAAGAGAAATTACATCTCTACTAGCAATAAAGTCTGTTGGGTGAAAAAAATACAATTGCTTCTATAAAACTGTTGTTTCTCAAGCTGGATCCTAGTTTTACGGGGGGTGGGGGGGCAGCAGGGTATCTGTGAAGCTGGAGAGTTCTCCCCATTTCCATAGGCTCCCCCAGCTAATGACAATGACAGAACAGCAGGCAGAGGGGCGCTCTCATGTTGCTTGCGGTTGCTGCCATTGCCCCACCTTGGTCTCTTCTGAGTCCACTGGAATTGCTGCCTCAGCAGCCTTGCCCACACCAACAAGAGCTTGTGGAAGTGGGCAGGCGACAGCCTTAGTGGCTCGGCCAGGCACGAGGACTTGATCTCCAAGAGAATGACTAGCTGCATCATTCTGCTGTTTTGTTTGTGCTGTTTTTTACCTGTTCTGTGTAAGCCCTGCACCCAAGCTATGTACACATGGCATTTGGATGGAAATGAGTTGTCCATGATGGAAGTGGGGTGGAAATGAGTCAGCTAGAAGTGAGTCATTACCACCACAGCTAGCCTTTTATATATACTGATACAGTACCCGGATTGTACTCGCATAGATCAACATAAGGGCTTTCCAAAGTCAAAAGTCTGAGGTTCAGCTCTGGACAACTGAGGAACAAATGAAGCAAATACCATCCTTTCATCACAATGTCTAATTCCCTCACATTAGGTCTTAAGAGTTTGAGCAGAAGGAATGGTTTCCTGAGCGGTTTGAATCTTTTAGAACTTCAACAATATGACAGATTCTGCATGGGTCAAAAACAGCGGTGTGAAAATGGTGTAAAAGGGTTTAAAATGGTATAAAAGAGTTTACACCATTTTCACACCGCTGTTCAAACAGTGGCACCGCCGCACACACACACCTCCAGTCCCTATTGGGCAGTGCTATTCTCGGCACTCATAAAAAATTAGTAACCACTTCTAGAGAAGTGGTGAGAACTGGTTGGATCCCACCTCTGCCTTAAAGCCTTACTTAATCATCTTGAGAACTAGAGAAGAACATTATAGGTCAATTTGCTTCATTAATGTATCTCACTTGATTAGCAAATCTTGTCACATGTTATCTGAACTAAGCATTTTTATAATAAATCTTCCTCACTAAAACTATGACAAATATATTTTTACCAGAGCTCACATAACATACTCTGGAGAAAGTAAAAAAACAAAACAAAAACAAAGCCTAAAACCGGAAAGAGAGAGTAACAACATATTTGAAAAAGGACTGGTTACTTTTTGTGATGATTTACAGCAGGGTCCTATGAACTACGAAATGACTGAGAGTGCACTGTTCTAAACTCATTGAAGTCAAAGAGCTTAGAAGAATATGGATATATAAGGAATGCCTCAAAAGATCAAGATCAGGCTTCTATAAACAATGAATTAAAGCTCTTGAAGGCTCTTTCATATGTAGAATCTTACATAATAATCTATAGGGTCTATCCAGTCATTAAACATAGTCCATGAGGATGCCTAGGAAAGCTTTTTTGGTTTAACAGAACAGATACACCCTTTTCAGATGTTTACTTGGAACCCATTAATCAAAGCACATACAACTCACAAGGGTTCTAGGACTGCCAGACCAGTGCTAGCACAAGACAGAAGCTTTTTAGGGGCAGAGATATGTGAATAGGTATAGCAGTGTCACCACAATGCTACATCAGGCTCAAACCCAGAAGTGACATCATTGTGCTAGGGCGATGCTCTAGGACTCCACTGAAACTTTTGATCCTTCTCTGCCCCTGAAAATATTTCAATTGTTTTGTAAATAGAAGAACACCAGCACTACTATTTTAACCAAAGGAAATATGCAGTCCCTCTATTCTGTACTTTCTATATATAATAAAAGAGTCAAAATCCTGGTGTATGAAAAAGTAGAGACAGAAAGCCACCTAGATAGGAACACACACACACACAATTCCGCCCAGTTAATTTAACAATTATAAAACTCACGTAATAAAAATATTGATGTCTCTACTTGTTTGTATATCAGATAGCACAATATATATTTCCAAATATGTTTCAACAACTTGGATTTTTTACAGTTCAAAAATGTTGCTAATTAGCCTTTTGATGAGATAGCACAGTTTTAAACAATTAGAAAGGATATACTCAAACAGCTGGATATGACTCACTGTAAAGCAATAAACTCAGACATGCCTGCATAAAATATATGTCTTCAGTTTCCAGTGTATTTGAAAATGATTGAATTTTTCATTCATGTACCTCAATAAAAATGATTGTATTGTAGTGATACTTTTTCTAAAATAAAATCGAAATCTTCATTATTTTCAAAAAAGACATTTTTGAGATCATGGCATTAACTTTGAATTTGTGTAGTTATGTTAGAAAAAATGGAACATACAATCATCAAAAGACCTGGGGACTTGATAAATAGGGATATATAAGGAATGCAATTCTAGAACTTATTGGAAGATTAACAGTGCAATTCAGTTGTGGGAGGGAGGAATTGTGGCAGCTCAGAGAAAACAATGCTGCACTGCCTCTAAAGGAGTTTCAGGTGGCGCAGAAGGGAGGGAAACTAGAAATTCCTTCCACTGCCCAAATCTTCTCATTGTCGCCAATGGCTTATGCTTCACTTTTCGTTGGTTTAAGTTTAGTTTAAAGGGGTTGGGACCCAGCATTCCTGGACTGGACTGTTGATGGAAGCCAACTAACTCTGGCTCCACCTCTGGGAATGCCCTTTCCCCAATGCTGGAGTTCAAATGGCTGCTGGTGTTGCTCCATGGTGGACTGGACTTCTGGAGCTGTGGAGCTGGAAGACAGCCAGCTGCCGGTACCTCTGCCTGCCTGCTGGCAGGGGCACCCTTTGCACTGGCGGAGGGGACAAACATGTCAGTGCAGCCCTCTGCTGCTCCTTCTGAGTGTTCAGCTCCACCCATCAAGATTGAACTGCCCAACATAAAATGAATTGCTAGGAAAATGTCACCAAACTGGACATCACCCACTCAAATATTCTTAAGAAACTCAAATCCAGTAACATCTTGACAGACCAACAAGGTTTCTGGGATATGAACTTTTGAAAGTCAAAGTTCTTTTTGTCAGATAGTACCTTGGACTCTAGAAAGATAATTTCTCCAGAATCTTGTTGGAGAAGTGCTACTATGGTGCTACTGGACTTGTTGGTTTCTATTGTGCTACTACAGACATACGTAGTGACGCTCTGAAAATAAGAATCAATTATCTTTCTAACAAAGGGATTGGATATTACCCTAAACTTGATTACTTATTGGTAGATTGACAATGCTGCATCAATTTAAAAATTGATCTATGGAGAAATCAGGAAATTATCTGTTTGGTAACTTCTATTCCAGATAAAATGGTGGGAAAGTATATGGGCCTCGCAGAAGAAGATTCAGCATTGCTTCTGCAAAGGTAAGTCCTTAATCAACATTTTAGATTTCTTTAAGAGTTATCAATAAGCTTGTTTGTAGAGATGACAGTACACATTGGGTTGGATTCTGTGTAAAATTTTCAATGTCATGAGAGCTGTGGCACAAACAGAAACACAACGGAAAGATGATGTAGCCATATACATTAACAATCCAATCCAAAGAAGTGGGGGAGGTAGAGTAGAATCTGCCAACACAACACGTCTGCCATTTCCAATGTGGCTTCCATCCCCCACCCTTTTAGATTGTACTCTTAATCACACATATTATATCCCCATTCATGTTTTATTTTATTTTTATATTAAATTTTTCAACAGCCCACCCCCAAAGGGCTCATCAAAGTAAATTTACCCAGGATTATAGAGCAGGATTCTTATGGATCAACAGTAGGCTAAAGAATAGATATTACTGGTAACAGGATTACAATAGATAGAACCAAGTCCTTTAAGCAATCATAATTCATTTATAGAATTCACCGCTGTGTGGTGACAGAAAAATCAATAGATTGATTAAATTGTGCTGTATTTTCATAAACCAGGACAAAGTACATTAATTCTATAAGGCTTGAGAAAGATACAGATAAATCAATTACTCTTGAGCTGACCATTCCTTTAGCAGTAAATTTGTAATTTAGAAAGTATGCTACTTTTATAGTTTGTTTATTTTGCTGATTTTTGGTGACTGTGTTTGTTCATAGTCTGTTCACTGAGTATATAATTAAAAAGTAATAATGTGGTGATGACTAGAATCTCGAATTGCTTTGACATGACACAGACATTATATAACTGAAAACCAGATTCTGGGATTATGCAATGGCAGCAAGCGATTGCTCTCAATTACAAAGACATTTAGCTGACATCACTGTAAGCATCTGGATGCTACACTAAATGGTTTGATCTATCTTAGGCCTACTCCCCAACTTCTATAGTTGCCACCTATCTGGGCCAGTGGGGAAACTCTTACTGAGGATTTCCATCCCCCCACTCAGTGTGGTTGCGGGGGTGGAGAGTGGCATTGAACAATGCCAGAAAATCAATTCCTGTTTTGGAACAGAAAATGGCATCCCAGCAGTCTCTACCCCCTTCCAATGCTCCTGGGGATTGCCAGCCAAGACTGACAACCTACCAGAAGAGTAACCTAAGATATACAGGTTATATCAATGAATTAAAAATGAATGTTCACACTTATTTTCCACTGACTCCTTCATACAAGCCTACTAAAGCTAAGGTTGCCAACTTTGATTTGGGAAATTCCTGGAGATCTAGGGGTGGGAACTGAGGAGAGTGTTGCTTGGGGAGGCATCCTCCAAATTATGTAAAAGTTTTAACAATAAAGTCCGAAGGGTAACCCTGAAGTTGCTAAAACAATTTAGATGGATAGTCATTCTCAAAAGCTTTTTTTCCTTATGTTCTTGAAGTTAACTGACCTTTCTGTTAATCATTCATTTATGAATGTTCCTAAGGATGACTTTATGTTCCGTGTATGCATGCACAATTACTATGCATTTCTTATCTCTAGGAGTAATTGCTACTGAAAGTCATTATGAATAAGCCTTTGACTGAGAGGGATTCTTATCATGTTGGTACAATTCTGGCATGACTCAGCATTTGTGCAATGAGTTTCAATAAGCACAGCACAAATCAGGTTTAAAACATACCTGGTGACTCTAAAAAGATTACAGAAACAACACTTTTATTGGAATGCTCTAAATAGGCCAGGATCAGTATTTTAGAAAACCAGACAAATCTGAAAATAAATGTTTGGTTTGTAAGTAACCACTTAATAAATAGTACAAATAAGGCTCAAGAATCACATATTGAAAGGAAAGAGCAGTATAATAATGTATTTGAAGTATAAATTTAATTCTTGATCTGAAAGTGCTTTTCATTTCAGTGTCCATTAAGTCCATGGATTATTGAAATGGTTACTTAACAGCTGTCTTTCAGTAACATAAATATCTGCAATCTTACTTGAAGTCTCACTCCTGTAATTCATAGCTTCCAGACTTAGAGTTGATAACTCCAGCTTGGGAAATTCTTGGATATTTGGGAATGGTGCCTAGAGACAGTGGAATTGGGGGAGTGCTATGAGCTCAGCAAGGATATGATGCCATAGAGTCTGGCCTGCAAAGCTGCCATTTCCTCTGGGGTAACTGGGGTAACTGAGGTAACCTCTGGGGTAACTGACTGGAGATCAACTTTAATTCCAGGAGAAGCCCCAGTTGGAGAATGCCAACTGTATGACCAAATTAGACCTGTACAATATGATTTATATGGGATTGCCCTTGACAAAACTCTGGAAAGTAGCAGTGCCATCCTAATCTGAATTGCATTGTGCTAAGTCCATTGCCTTCAGTAGTCATAGAAGTCTGTATGTCTGCTGTACAGCTGGTACAGGATGCTACTGCCTTTCTGTTGAGGAGTATAGGCAGGTGAGAATATATTACATTTGCAGTGGTTCTTGGGCTGTGACCAGGATCGTTACCAAGCCTAGTTCCATGTGATACAATGCACCTTAACCCATGCCTTGATGTCACTACCCAGCGTGTTTCCTTAGTACTGCCAACATCATGGCTGCCAAAGTAGTGCTGGGGAAATACACAGCACAATAATATCAAGTCATGGGATACTTATTTCACATCGCAGAACAAGAGGGAGAGAACTGTTTACATCTGTTTCCACTTTTAAATCAACTACTTGACCTTTTTTTTCAAATGCATGACCTTTGGCACTGGACTCAAATTGCTCACTCTGGCCTTTGCATATTTTGCCACACTAGATTTCCAAATCCAAACTAGATTTCCAAAATCCAAACTTTCACAGTAATTTCAGAAATAGAATAAGAACATAAGAACATAAGAACATAAGAACAAGCCAGCTGGATCAGACCAGAGTCCATCTAGTCCAGCTCTCTGCTACTCTCAGTGGCCCACCAGGTGCCATTGGGAGCTCACATGCAGGATGTTTAAGCAATGGCCTTCTGCGGCTGTTGCTCCCGAGCACCTGGACTGTTAAGGCATTTGCAATCTCAGATCAAAGAGGATCAAGATTGGTAGCCATAAATCGACTTCTCCTCCATAAATCTGTGCAAGACCCTTTTAAAGCTATCCAGGTTAGTGGCCATTACCACCTCCCGTGGCAGCATATTCCAAACACCAATCACACGTTGCATGAAGAAGTGTTTCCTTTTATTAGTCCTAATTCTTCCCCCCAGCATTTTCAATGTATGCCCCCTGGTTCTAGTATTGTGAGAGAGAAAAATTCCTCTCTGTCAACATTTTCTACCCCATGCATAATTTTATAGACTTCGATCATATCCCCCCTCAGACGTCTCTCCTCTCCAAACTAAAGAGTCCCAAACGCTGCAGCCTCTCCTCATAAGGAAGGTGCTCAATCATCCTTGTTGCCCTTCTCTGCACTTTTTCTATCTCTTCAATATCCTTTTTGAAATGTGGCGACCAGAACTGAACACAGTTCTCCAATGCGGTCGCACCACTGCTTTATATAAGGGCATGACAATCTTTGCAGTTTTATTCTCAATTCCTTTCCTAATTATCCCCAGCACAGACTTTGCCTTTTTCACAACTGCCATGCATTGAGTTGACATTATCATGGATTGGCCATTATTTAAATAGAGTCAAAATACTGCATAGTTGCTGTCTTTAAAATTTCCCATGGTAATTGTATTAGAGAGCCAGTTATCCAAAAGTTTCGGCCTCATGGTGAATGGTGCCACATCTTTGTTTTTTGTACATGCACAGAGCCATTTTGGATGGCCCTAATAAAAAGGTGTTAGGTGGGTATCAATATGATTAGTCCTCATAGGAGGTGTTTTTTTTAAATGTATTCGCATCATTCTTACCCTGTGCAAAGTCACAAGGCACAAATGAAAGGGGAGTTCACTACAGCCCTGTACTTCCTTTGCCAGGCCTTGGAATATGAAGAAACTATGCATCATAAGGACATCATAAAAAACAGAGGATCTGCACTTGCTTCCTGTCCAGTTTACACTGCATAGATTACGGTACTTAAAATCCAGATTGAGCTCTGTGTTGCCGATCTTCAATTTTTATCAAAATTCTCAGGTCAATACTTGGTTGATCACTTAGTTAGAACAGCAACAGCAAGCATGGGGAAAACCTGACAAAGTCTGCTTAGAAACTCAGCATATAATGGGAAGTACTGTAACAAACAATTGTACTACAAATAGTGTTTATTTCTACTCAAGGTAGCAATACCCCTCCCAAAGCAGATATTCACTAGTGAAAATCAGAGATTTCAGGTTGCAAAGCAAAGGACATGTACTTGAATTAACTTTAATAGAACTCTGGCAGTTTATATCTGAGTATTTCATGTTTTCTCAAACTGCAGTGAATACTCCCAAAGTAAAAGGTAAGAAGAGTTCAGTTTAGCTTTGAATAGCTCTCTGTTAATCATTAATTTAAATGGGACATTTCTTGAAATAATTTTATATTTTTCTGTTCTTGGGTGACAGCAAATTAAAACATTAATCTCAACATGTCAAGAGAAACCACAATGAAAGAAACTGGGAAAAATGACACAGTTATGTACTTAATTAACAAACAATGGGAACAATTAACTGCTGTGCCTCAATTAAGTAGGCATTTATATTTAGATTTACAGCCTGTGGTTAGTTAAAATAGTTCATTCCATGTTTCTTTATTTTTCCAGAAATATCATTTGTGTTCAACTACTATTTTTGAACTGAAATAGGTAATCAAGAAAGACACCACTATTAATCTTATTTAGGCTTTGGCTTCTAAGGCCCAAATGTCATAAAGGACAGAGATCTGTGACTGGAAGTCTAGTTTGTGTTATTTGGATCTAAAATCATCTCTGGCAAGCAATATGGATTGGGGCTACAGTGCTGTACTATTTCCTTTTGGACTGCTTTAAAAAAGAAGCAGCACAATATGGGAAACTAGCATTTCCCTAGTGGAGCTTAAAGTTGCCCTGTGTAATATTAAAGCAGGAAAATGGTATATTGCACTGCACCCCAGCTCCAGAGGTGGGATCCAGCAGGTTCTCACAGGTTCCCAAGAGTAGGTTACTAATTATTTGTGTGTGCCAAGAGGGGATTACTAATTGGTTATTTTGCCACGTGATTTTTGCCTTAGTTATGCCCCTCCTCTCAGCAGTAGTGCACAGAACTTGAAGCAGTCTAGCAGGAGGTGCACCGGCATGCATGGCAGCCTCCGCCTGCGTGCATTCGTTTCCTGCCCAAGGAGCGGCACAGTGGCTGCGTCCTTGCCACAGACCTGCCCAGGAATGCCCCGCCCCCGGAATGCCCGGCCATGCCCCTATCGTGCCCCGCCCAGCCCCATTGGCGCTACACCACAGTTTGAATCTCACCACTATGGGAACCTGTTACTAAAATTTTTGGATCCCACCACTGCCCAGCTCCAATCTACATCTGGTCCCCATACAGAGGTCTTCTGGGACCAACTGATGCACTGAACTGTAATCACTTAGTTCTCAGATTTGTGCTAAGTTTTCAGAAGAAAACCCAATGCTGTTAAGGGATCTACTAGGCAAGGTTAATACCTGCAAACAGTGTCTGTTAATCTATGTCATACTTCTATTTTGCACAAGAAGCCATTAAAACTAAGGAATCAAGCTGACAGTGGCTGCAGCATCATCCCTGATAGAAGGGTTGGGCAGTGATGAAACTTAGAAACAATAATTTTTGTACTTTTGTTTGGACCTTTTCACAGGTAACAATCTCAGCTTTTGTCTCCTTTGTGCAAACTAAAATTGTAAAAATCCATAAAACGAAAAAAAAGTCTATTAAATATCAGGGGCTATGAGAATATTTGCAAATAGTTGTGTGTACTGATTGAACAGACATTCTAAATTATTACTACTCTCATACGAGAGATAGCATAGTCTGCACATCTGAAGAGTCAATAAAGCAAATTTTCTGTATTAGCTAGACTCGGTGTGGGGTGAAGATATAGAGCAAACATTTCATCTGGTGTAGCAAAGGATTTCAACTACTACAAAGTACAGAATGCTCCTTTTTTTCTGATCTTAGACAGATCAAGAAAGGGTCTGGAACAGCAGTTCAAGAGATTATATCCAGACTTCCTGTTTTGAATATAAATGGTGCTACATGGTAAAACATGGAAAAGGAGCAAGCTTTTAAATGTTGCCATGGAAACTTTGCATGGTGACAAAGAAATAACCACCATCACTAATTTTAAAACAATATCTCTCTATTAGGCCTAATTTAATTGAGAATTTTGCTGAAATGTTTACAATATTACTTTTGAATACTGTTATATATTTGTATTTAAATATTGCTTTTAATGTTTTTAATGTTTTAATCTTTAACATATTTAATGTTCACCATCTCGGGGACCCTGAGTAGAGTGAAAAGGTGGCATAGAAGTGCTTTAAATAATTTAATAATCTCATTTCAAGACAGACAGGATCAACAATGTGTCAGCACCCTGCTTTTGCTTCCTTCCCTCTTCTGCCTTCTCTTTCCCCTCAGTCTTTCCCCTCTTTCTTCCCCCACCTCTTTTCTGACAATCTTCTCCCCCCTTTCTTCCTCTCCATTACTTCTGTGTCACTCTTCACCCCTCTTTCTCACCTCTCTCCTCTGCATTTTCAGTTACACAAGCTGACCATTCCTCTGCCTAGATTATGGCCTGGGCTACTGCCAGCCTTGGTTGTGCCACAGCTGTCCTCCCTCTGGGTTGTCCTTCTTGAGCTGCCCTTGCTCTGGGAGCCATGACTGCAGGGTTCCTGGATGCTGGTATAGTAGCTACAGGGCATGAGGAAACTGCTGCACCAGCTGCAGGACCCTCACAAACTGGTGCAATAGGGGCAGGGTTTCCACAAGCTGTGCCACCACAGTGGCCATCTGCAGGGAGGAGCTGCCAGGGGCTCAAGCCCCAAGTGCAACCTTTTAGTGTCGTGTGGGTGGGGAGTGGCGCTTTTGGCTGCCACCCACTCCTTTCTCACCCCAGGAGCAAGGAGCTGGAGCATTGTGCTCCCTGCCGCCTTCTGTTCTTACTATGCCTACCCCTGCCCGACTCCACCTCCCACTCACCTGCTTCTGCTGCCGCAGTCAGCCATCCACTGCTTGGGTTTCTGCTGCCCATGGCTGCCCCTCCCCCAAGCCTGGCAACCCGAGGTGAGGGTAGAGGGCAGTAAGCAGTGAGGCGGGCTGGGGCTGCAGGGTTTAGCAGCTGAGTGGCAAACTGGGACACATGTATACTCTTCTTTTACTCTGTCTCCCTCCCAGTGCTGCCTGCAGCCTGCCTGCCCACCTCTGGTTCCACTACTGCTGGCCACCTGCCCTCTGCTGGAGCCCAGTCACCTTTCCTCATGTCATGGAGCTCTCACTGCAGCCACTTATTCAAAGGCCAGGGAAGAGCCCCTTAGCATCCAGGTAGTTGCCCGGCAGCAAGCAACCTTCATCTAATGCCTTGCAGAGCATGCATGGAGAAGGCCTACAAGGGAGCCTTTCCACTCCACTCACTAGTTTTGATCCTTTTGATCCTTGCAGTTTCAGTCATTTGGAATGACAAGCCAACCGTTTGTGGCTCAGCGCAGATGAAGTTGTATGTGGTTCTCCTGGATCGATTGGCCTTTCAAGTAAATCAAGCTCACTGAAGAAGAGGCAAGTTGTTGGATTGTTTCCAGAGGCTGAGTTGCGTGACACAACCCTCTTATATTCATATCTGAGGGTCACAGTTTTTCTGTGGCATTCCTCCAGCATTCTGTGTGCCATTTCAATGCGATCTCCCTGGCCACCCTTTCATAAGTCTCCATAATGCATTGGCTTTTCACCAACACTCTCTGTATATTGACTGTGACCCCAGATATCTATCAGATCCCTGGTTTCGTTCCAGGCTACCTCTCAACCCTGAGGATTCTTGCCGCTACCACTTGTCATTTCCATCAACCCCCTCCCCTCTCTTAGTCACCTACATCTTACCTCCACAAAATGGCTGATTGACCCAGGCACAGTTTCCCAGCCACACTACTATTCCCGTCCTCAGGTGAGAGAAACCTTCCTATTGGTGGTGACTTTGTACAACAGATGTGATTGGACCCCCCCCCCCTTTTTTTCTTCGCAACTGAAACAATGCTAAGAATTCCCCAACCCCTTTTCCTATTAAACATGTATTATCTATTCTTTAATCATACTAATAATGAATAATATTAATAACTGTGAGAATCTGCCCCATTCCCCCCACCCACCCCCTGTCATAGCTGCTATGCTGTGAAACGTCATAGCTCCAAATTTTAAACACACAATTTTTTAAAAAAAAGGGAACTTGGAACTGTAATTTGAGGGGAAGGCAATTATGAATGTATTTCTGTACTCCAAGGGGGGAAATGGCAGAAAGGACAGATAGTAGAGGAAAAAATATGTGCTTTGGAAACCACAGAACGTACTTAGAGAACTTCACAACGTGGCAGGTGGTGAATCCCCCTAAAATGGTGGTCCTCAGGAGAATTAAAACTAAAAGGGAAGAAAGGTGCAGGCGGGCTGCAAAATCAGGTGGGAGAAATAAGACGTCTCAAGAGTTGCATTCTGCACAGAACAGCAGGTGATGTCTTGTAGATGACTTGCCCCCCAAAAGACCGCTTTGTCACGTCCTCAGAAAAAGACACCTTAAGCTGAAATGAGGCGTTAGGAGGATATCTTGGGGAAAAGGCTGTGCAGAGTTCCTTTTCAATATACCTTTTTGTGTATCCTCAGGACATCTTATTTGTGCTGTGCAGAACAGACAAAGCACTATCATTAGCTTGCAATTAATATAAGCTGCGAGGCAGGAGACCTTTTAAGCAGGTCTTTAGGGAAGACAACAAGTAGTGTGAATTTTATAATGATTCTTGCTTTGATGTTTTTAGCTTTATGGTGGTGTGTTTTCTTTTAATTGGATGCATTTTGGTAAGAACTGTTGTGTCCTTAAATGAGGGGGAAAGTACTGTATATCATCATCATCAACCTTTTTATTGGCAAAAGTTTAAAATACAACAGGGAGGTTGAGGAGAATCAAGTTAAAATAAGTAGGTTCGAACATTTCCAGCAGTTAAAACAATAAATAAATAAATAAACTGAAATCTGTGGCGAATCTGCTGTGCCAGCGCCAGGAATTTGGCAACGTCTAGGGATCTCTGAGGAGACTGATCACAAAGCAGAAAGAAGGATTTAACCTTGTCTGGTGAGATGGCATAGTTCTCAGTGTATGGGTCTATACATTGTCTTCTAGTATATAGTACTGTATATATCTTTTAATATATTTTAATAAATACAAAGAAAATGGAAGTAAGCTGGAAAATGCAGTGGATGTTTTTTCAGAGCTCCATTTACTCCCCAAACTTCTCTGAGTCTGTTCCAATAAAATAATGCTATTCTAGATCAGGTCAATGATGCCAAGTGAATGTATGTAGCAAATGCAACAGATGGTTTATAGTATCAAGGAAGTGAACCACTAAAAAATATGCTATGCTAGTTGTAGCAGCGGTACCAACAAACATAACTGCAAACACAGAAAATAATATTGAAGATATTTAGAGTGATCATGGTTCCAAAGAACAGCACATGTGCCCATGGGAGGTTTGAACTTGTGTTTTGTGAACAATAAATTCCAGTTCACATAATTTGGAACAAGTGTAAGAGTTTGTTTTTATATACTGCTTTTCTCTACCTGTTAGGAACCTCAAAGTAGCCTACATTTGCCTTCCCTTCGCTTCCTCATAATAGACATCTTGTGTGGTAGCTGGGGCAGAGAGAGTTCTGAAAGAACTGTGACTAGCCCATGGAGGACTGGGGAATGAAACCCAGTTTTCCAGATTAGAGTCCAACAGTCTTAACCACTATACCACACTGGCTGTCTTTTGAAATAATGATCTAATTAAGATGAAGTACTGAGAATTCTCAGTATAGCACTCCTAAACATTTGTATTTTTTTCATAGCAGACACATTGGATCTTCTGCTTGCAGACCAGGACAGCTGTGTTTGATGAGGGAAGTTTAAATCTTTTCCCTCTGTACCATTTAACTAATCTGAAGTGATCCCTTGGATCTGCTATTGCTATTTGCTCAAGTGGGGACAAACAAACAGGTCTTGATACCTCTCCAGAGGATAGCTACACAATCAAAATAATTTTCCCCTTCTCTCCTCTCTCTCTCCTTTTTGTCATCTTTCTATTCCTTCCTTTCTATTCCTTCCTTCCCATGTCTGTCTGTCTGTCTGTCTTTCTTTCTCCTTCCTAGAACTGCAGATCTTGTCTTTCCCAGAACAGCACAACATTATTACTAATATTATTAGATCTCAAAAGCACACACTATCTTAGCTTTCGCAGGCTTTTCTTTTCCAATAATGGGCAAGAATTATGAGAAGTGGTTTCTTTTTTTGGTGGGTGAAGAGAATTATGACAGAGAGATGATAAATAACTGAAACATTTCTTGGAGTAGAGATGTCTACTATAGAAATGGTCTTAATTTTTGCCTATGCTATATATGAATGGAGACACATGTGAGGTATTTCAGGGAACACAGGGCATCACTTTTATATAGTTATGTAAAAAATGGGTGGAGGGGGGCATTTTTAATTCTTGCTCTGGGCATCATTTTCTGTAGCTATGCCCCTGACCCCAGCTTCGTAGAACTATCTGTTTTCTGTCAGTCTGAGCCCAATACGCAGATTTAAATTATAGTTAATAGTTAATCTCTCTTATTAGAATATAAGATATTCTCACTTTCTTCTTGTGTCCATCATTGTTCATACAGGAAATAATATATAAAGCCGTCCATTGGGCTGTGCACCTTAACTCCAAAACTAGTTCCTATGCAGGTCAGATTCAGCCACACAGAAAAAGCACCTCTGCAATGTTTTCAAAGGCTTCTACCAGAAAAGTATTTTTTTGGTCCTGATATCCTCCCCCCCCCCCCCACACTCCGCTCCAGCTCTTCTAATTCATTGTTGGCACAGCAGGTCCTTTTTGTACGTTACCTCTAATTATGACCAGCTTATGCTGACACAGCCTCACAGTGTTTTTTTTCTTCACCAGGTATGCAAACACTCCTACATATATTAGTAACTAAGCTAGAGATGGTTAGGAAAACTGCCATTGCTGGATATCTTCATAAAATGAGTGTGCTACTGGATATAGTGTTCTTTTCTTTTAATTCTTTAATTCTTTTACTGCTTTAATTCTGAGTTTCAACCAGCCAATGGGGTGCTTCATTATTTGGCAGCACTAGCACTCTAAAGATATAAAGATTACAGTTAGAATCCTCAGCAGACTGAAGAAAATGTAGACTTTCCCAAAGATGTAAATAGCTGCTATTTTAAACTATACTTTTATAGGCATGGAGGGTTCATACTCTGATGCCCCAAACTAGAAAGTGTTAGATGAACTGGGTATAATTTTTATACATAGCAATTGGATTAGCTTCAGAGGAGTTCACAATTAAAGTAGGGGCCATATAGTAATTTTCTGCAATACTGCTGGCATAATTAATGATGCAATTCTGGCAAATTAAAACTGCTATTAGTCCATTAATCAGGATCAAAATTTGGAAAGAATTATACTTCTGGGAGCTTAACTTTAAAATTAAAAAGACCACACTGCTTTGTCAATCAAAGAAAAGGCTGAATTTGGTTGCAAAGACTGAAAATTTTTGCTGCTAAGAATAGCAGAGTTAATAGTCTGTTTCTCATCTGCAAGGTTTTGATTAATATGGCAGACCTCTCTAATTTGGCCTGTACTCCAAATGCTCTTTTTGGCTGGATAAACTTCTGTACAACCATTCAAGGACCCCACTAGGTATCTCACTCATTTTTGCTCAGTTAATTCAAAGTCTTCAGGGACCAATTTGTTTGAAAATCCTATTCAAGTAAAGGTATTCTGAGGCATACTTGCTAAATGTGGTTTTAACTAGACAAATGAAAATATGTCACTGTGCTACATTTTAAATGAAAAGAAGTGCCAACTAGCTATTTAAGTAGTTTTAAATTTAACATATGTCGATTATGTAAAACATAGACAGACACAGACACAGACAGACAGACATAGTCATAGTCACAGAGAGAATGATGCAATTGGAGGAGAAACTTTACTCCACAATGCATATGCTGCCAAGCAACTGCAGACTTGTTCAGTGGGAACATGTGAGAACCTTCACTGTGAGAATTTCCTTAGATCTATAATGGCTCTCCATGAATCTCTAATATATGTTGTGATGGAATCTGCATAAATTCTCAGCAGTGTGGGTAGGATTGCCCCAAGAACTTCTGCATAATATGGCTCATCCTTTCTTCCAACTCCTCTCATTGGCTTTGTGATCAAAGCAGGGGTTGCATCATTTGTACCTCAAGGTTAAGAAGGCTATTTTAGCTCCATCAGCTCCTGCCACCACCCAACATTAAACCACAGCCTCTTTTGGGAATATGTAAAGCCAGTTGAATCTTAAAAGATAGAAGTTCCTCATCAAACATTATTAGTGTTCACTGTGGGGATGTAAAGGCAGACCTGTTAAATATTTGCAACCAAGACCCATAAACCGCATAAGGGGGCCCATTTTAGTTACTTGTCTAGAACTAGCTCATCAAGCATCTCAAAAATACATTATAGGTTTGCTAAATTTGATTTGAGAGGACACGTGTCCAGTCCTCCCTCTAGACTCCTTGTAGCTCAAGGATTACTTCGATTCTGTCACACTTACCTCCACTGAGTATAATGACAGCTATAAATATTGCCAGATCACTGTCGTCCAGTTCCAGTGCATTGAATTTGACAGCAAACTCAAACTTGGGCTCCATAAAGTCACAAAAAGGTTTCCGCAGACTCTTCAGAAACTCCCGAGTCATGAATCCTTGTCCATTTGAAATGAGAACACCGTCTTTATTCATCATGGAGGCCAGGAGCGTATAAATGATTTCGTGGACACCATATTTCAGGAGAGTTACTTGGTCATTCAGGTCTAGACTCACAAAGCCTGGAATGCTTTTGGCAAATTCTGTGATCTCCTGAACAGCCTCCACTGAGCGAAACTGACAGCGCTGGAAAATGCGAATGGCCACCTCTTTGTTCTGCTCTTGCATGGGAGTCAGATGTTTGCACTTGATCTGGTCTTCTCCCATCATTAAGGAATTCATATCATAAATGACGAATGGCTGAAAAGAAAAAGGCAATTGACATTTCATGTCTAATTTCTATAAAGCATTAACACCCACTCTGTTCTGTAAAAGTCAGTTGAAGTTGAAGTTAAAGCATTAGATTGTGTTAGTGAATCTAAATA
Source organism: Sphaerodactylus townsendi (assembly GCF_021028975.2). Taxonomy (NCBI): domain Eukaryota; kingdom Metazoa; phylum Chordata; class Lepidosauria; order Squamata; family Sphaerodactylidae; genus Sphaerodactylus; species Sphaerodactylus townsendi. The sequence goes on from NC_059427.1 coordinate 60,547,005, forward strand.
CATTGAAACTTGAGAGGTAAATCATAGTTGAAGAAGGGAACAAAGTTTATCAGGTAGTAATGGTGGTCATTGTGAGGATTAATAGAAGTGAAATCCTAAACATACACTCTTATATCTACTGAATTCAATTCATGGGTGTAACTATGCTTTGACTTCACATTAAGAAAGGCTTTTTCTGCACGGGCAGAAAACAGCGCCCTATGGATGGTAAAAACACTGTCCCTGGAGCACTGTTTACACAGCTGGTGCTGCGGCATTGCAGCAGCGCCATGCTCACCCCCCCAAGCAGCGCGAAGACAGCGCTTTTGAAACTTGCTCCCTGAGTGAGGTTTTTCAAAAATGACATCTTCCCGCCGGTGCAGTGCGAAGTGTTTTTGGCCCCTCCAGTTTCCTGTTCACCTACCCCTCCTCTTGCGCAGCTCTGGACGGCTGGAGGGATATGCTGTCCAGCCGTCCTTCCAGCCATCCAGAGCTGTGCAGAGAGGAGAGGTAGGTGAATGGGACAACCCGTGGGTGGCTCCTTGTGGAGCAGCCTCTGCAGCCTCTGCAGGTCACAGGAGCCTCGGCACTGCCCGCACAAGACCGTGTGAATAGTCTTGTGCAATAGTCTGTGTAGAAACAAAGGGAGGAAGACTATAAAAGGCTTCAGCATTTAAACTGTGTTCATAACCACAAAGTCTGATGACATCATTTGCAAGGACATTAGGCTTTTGGGGAAAATCAGGTTTTACAAATTGCTCCAAGCTAACGGACTGATTTTTTTTGATCCCGTAAACAGAGCCATAATTTCCTGTAACATTACCATAATCAAAAGTAGTAGCAAACATGGAAAAACTGGGAACATTTCATCATTTTAAAACCACATTGCACCAATGCTCTGTTTCAACCACCGGTTCTGCTCCTAGTCTTAGTTTTTAAAAAAATCGTTATTCAGAAAGTATCCTAAGAAAGCAGTGTCATACCTTTAAACCTAAATGTAAATGCAACAATCAAATATTTGATACATAGTGGTATGTTTTCTCTAGAAATAGGTTTATATAAATATAAAGCGACACACACAAACTCATTGGATTTTGCTTTAAATTTTGCCTGCTCAAGACATCAAGAGCCCTTTTGGAGGCAGCAGGTCAGCACCACAGTGGTGCAGGCCCTGCCCACCTAGGGCTCTGGATTGGCCCATGTCCCATCCTGTTGATTATTTTGACTTCCTCTGTATAATCTGCCAGTGAGAAAGGTGGACTAAAAGCAACTGATCTTTGTACGTGACCTTATTTATTTACATCATACTTTGCTTCCCATTGAGGACCCAAAGTGACTTACAACAGCATTCTCCCTCGTTATGAATGTGCTAAGGAGTCTTGTGCATGTTCGCTTTTTCACACATGTAAACCAGCACATTGCATTATTAATAAGGCAATAAACCTGCATAATCAGAATACATCTTAATTCCATCAAAGGTAAATATGTTTAAGGAACAGGAGGCATAGCTACAATCTCCGAAGCACATTAACTTGTCAGAGTATCTTACTTAAAATCAAGGTGTTGCTGTAATACTTGGAGAAACATAATTATTCTGGTTTCTTCATCACAACATAGATTATTTTTCTAACCACACTAGCAGTATATCATTAATGATATTTTTATTAACTGTTGTGTTATATAGAAAAAGGCATAAGTTATAGAACTAGAGCAGTGTATTCAGATGCATAAAAGTTTGCATATGCTGAAGCCAGGAAACTTTAGGGGAGAAAACCATTTCACAGCAAAGGAAGTGTTTGGCTAATAGCTTGATTCCAGGACTTTCTAAGTTAGCAAAGAAACAGCTATGCTCAGGGAGCCCATTACAATTCTAGTGCAATGTTACCAGCAATAATTTAACAGAGGAAGACACAGGCCAGTGCCAATCTGAGAAACTAAACGGACTCAGTAACCTGCAGTTTATTTTGCTATGGCCACTGAGTGATGAACATTGCGGAAAAGCCTTTGTTACTTAGTAATCTTAGATTCCATGGACTACTTGAGCATTATCAATCATTTACATGTGACGCAGATGCAACCACAATTAAAATGAGGAACTTAACTTTAAAATTGTGGCCATAGTAAACATTTTGATGTTTCTGAGCACAAAGTCCATTACAATTCAAATAATAATAAAAGTTTTACTCATTATTTACTGAATGAGAGAATTTACTCTAACTGTAGTACTTAAACTTCAGCTTGAGAAGTATGGGTAATTTTACAGAGGGGTGTCACTTCATTTATAGCTTTATGCTGGCAAGCCGTAGCCTAGTGGCTGATTCTGCAATGCCCAGAGGCAAACAACGTCACATGAATACACCCTATATAATTTATGTGGGCAGTGAATTGGCATGACATTCAAGCATCACAAAGCCATTTACAAGGTCCCAATTAACTAATTCAGATTAGCTTGCTATACAAACACCTGCTGGTAGTATAACCCAGGTAGCCACACAACACAAGAAGCTTCTGGAATGGCTAAAAAAAAATAACCGCAGTGGCTACAGCAGGAGGGCTTCTAGGGCACTGTGGGCACTTGAGCTTTCAGACTGCAGTTGCTGAATATGCATTTTGCAATTTTGACTAAAAGAGATGTGTGTGTGCGTGCATGCGTGCATACACATACATGAATGCACGCCAGCAAATAAATTTTGGACATTTTGGAGAAGGACCCTTTGATTACTGCAAATCTAAACACTAAAATTTGACAACCTCCAAACTAAGGCAAAATTGCAGAAATGTTAAAAATGCTGATATAGAAGAGTTCAGACTCTGAAATCTATGACTATTAAAATTCCTGTATCTGACTTAAAGATCAGCTGACACCCAATCTCAGCCACCCCAAGTTAAATGCCCTATGGGGGATCAGACTACATGTGACATGGTAGATTCATTATTAGATCTCCCAACAGTTCATTTAATATTAACAAACAATCACAAGGGGGGAGGTTTCCACATGGACTGGGGCTTATGTGCTGAAGCATACAGAATTCAGGTTTTTCCTCTAGCACCATTTTCTCAGTGGACCCTCTGAGCTGCTATTTGACCCAATAAGGAAGGAGAAATGTACAATATTTGTTGGAAAAGATTCACATTGTGGCCATTGTAAGCTGTTCCCCATCCCACTATAATTCCAATTTCTTTTTTTTATTTTTAGTGTTTTTCTTTATTGATTTTTTTAATATGACATTGTAATCATTCATATTATTTATTTATTTATTTCTTGAATTTGTAGACCGCCCCATCCCCGAGGGGCTCTGGAAACACAGTATGCAAACACAGTAAAACAAATATACAAGATATAAATTAACATTTCTTGAGTATATACCATTGGTCCTAATATTAAACTAAAGACAACTTAGAAAACAGGACCAAATATTCAATTAAAATTGTATCCCAACTTATCATATTACCATTTCACATCTTTCTCAATACATTACCTCAGCATACTAAAATAGTAAATAAAGTTCTTTATAGTATCATTCTCAACAAATTATCTCATTTTATCAACAATATTAACATTATTATATTATTGAATATTACAATCAATCTCCTACTTATATTTCTTATATTTCCTTAGAAGACACTAGTTGATTGACTACATGGGCTTGACACCCTTATCTTAAACAGCAGTGGCTTTGATCCTACCACTCTGCTTAGCAAAGCAGGATACGTTCCTCCAACCGAAGAAAGCTTCTTCTAATAGAAGTGGCCTTTTTATTGGAAAAAGACTCCTCAAACTGGAGGACGTCTTCAGATTTTGCTGAGTGGAATGGTAGGATAGAAGCCAGTATTCTCAGGAATTTGGTAAATTCATTGTATACTGCCTGGACAATATATTTGGCAAATAATATTGCAGCCAGAACTATACTGGTGCCCATGCAAGTAAGTAATTTAAAATAATTTTGAAAAAATACCAACACTGAATTTAGACAGGACAATGCAAAACATGAGGAATTGCAAACTAAGACCCTTTCCGCACTGCGGAAAGGGCGCTTCCCCACCGGCAGGAATTCTGCCGGTGGAGGGGTGGGGGCCGTTCGCACTAGAGCGTGCGAGCGGCCCCTAAAGAGGCCAGCGCAAGAGAGGCGGCGTTCAAGACGAGTTGCCTGCTTCGCCTTCCCTTCCCACTTCATCATCGCCTTCAGCCGCTTGTTGGCCTCCCCTAAGACTCCGCAAGACATTCGCTGCCCCTCCCACCTCCAGGGGTCGGAGGGACAGTGACGTGAGGGTCTTAGAGGCCAGTGCAGGGTGACGGAGGCTTAACAAGGTGAGTGGGAGAGGGACGGGGAAAACAGCACATTCCCGGCGGTGCCGTTCGCACCGCGCCACCAGGAATGCGCTGTTTACCAAAAACCTCCTTCAGGAGGGAGGTTTTTGGAGGTGGCCTTCCGACGCCTGTCCCTGGGAGGGAGGGGAGGGGAGCTTGCAGGTCGGGCGCTGCTGCATTTTCAAGCTGCTGCCGCCAGTGCGTCTGCCCCTGGGGACGGCGTTTTTGCCGTCCCCAGGGCGCCGTTTATGGCCCGTGCAGAAAGGGCCTAAATTTATATGAGATTATATTGGATCCGAACCCAACTAGCATGATTGCAATGGATAAAATGCTGCCAATGAAAAGCTCTCTTAAATCTTACTGTTTTCAATGGAAGAGTTAAACATGAAAGTTTTGATATGTTTAGCTGGACTATTAGTTTCATAACACTTAACTTTTCTTGGATTGTGCCCAATAAGAGTATAGTGTAATGCCTATTTTTAATATTCAGCTGTATTACAATATAAGGAAGGTTATCACTCATATTTAAGAAGCCTGACTTCCAAGTCACAAACTTGAAATCTGGATTTTACTCTGTTGAGTTCTACCATGTTAAATAAATAGTACAATTGCAGTTGTCCAATGCACAATAGTGTAATAAAACCTGTTTAGGGTCAATTCATTGCATAAATTAACATAACTAACTGCACAAAAGGGAAGGAGAGAACAAGGAAGTTAGCTATTTTTTGTACAATGCTAAACGTTTTATTGTGTTGTAATGTGGATAATGATAATATAATGTTTTATACTACTATATGGGTATACATAGCAATATATCCTACATACATAAATGTTTTATATGTGCTGTAATGTTAATTTCTTTGTTCTCTTCCTTCTGAAGGAATCATATACATTTGAATTGTTATTTGCATCAGCCTCTCATATCTTTTAGATTAAATTCCGTATGGCTTATATGTATATATGTAGAGATTTAGATGTAGCTTTAGATTTGCTTTAATAAACACTGAACAAACTCTTGCCTGTTTCCTCTAAGCTTGCAACAGAATATGACCTTCACATTTTTCCTTTGCATGTATTCACAGACTTGGGCATCACAACATCTTATCTAAAACTTCTCTGAAGGATAAGGAACAAAACTGTTGCTAATCAAATTTAGCATCATTGTCTTTATAAATGAAATTTATGAAATTGTATGACAGAAGTTAATGCTGGAGAGCTCATAAAAAGACACAATTTGAAGGCTTTTTTATTCCTTCTTTTTGCATCTATTTTTTTTCCAAAATACTATAGGTCATACTCTGTCACAACTCAGTTACTTAATGCAGGATATACTTTATGGATGATCTTGGGCACAGCCACAACCTGCTTTAAGCTTTATGTGCCTCATCTTGGCACAATACTCACAGTATAAAATACACAAATACTGCACCAAATATGAAAGGTGCATGTGTATAAAAAGTGATCCAGATATTCACAAGTGGTGGTGAAGTTCTCTTCTGGTCATCAGTTATGAGCATTCAGAAAAGAAAAGAAAACAACTTGAAGTTCATTCATGCATATATTCTTTATGCATGATATGACAGGTGCATATTTTGCACTTTTGTATTGGTACCTAATTACAAAAACCTGAAGAGAATGGCTCTCATTAACAGTTCCAGAATGCCTCTCTGAAAATCAAGTGGGTGGATAGCCTTTAATTTATTTTATGCATTATTCATTATCTATTGGTAGTAATATTTTAATAGACAGAATATTAGCAAATCATGATGCGAGAAATTTCTAAGCCAGTAATGGGCAAGGGAAATGCAGATGTTTGGGGGATAATGGGAGAAATCAGATGCATTTTGTGTTCACTTCAAAATTAAGCAAGAACAGGCATTCATTGACTCATTGATACTTCCACAAACTGATATGCATTGTTTCCTATTTGCTGCATATATATATACTAAATGCATTAGGATGTTGCATTAACCACAGATGCTGCATTAAATACAATATCAAAACCACATTTCAAGTGACAGGCAAGTATGATATTCTAAATAGATTTTTTTCATTTTGAAAAAAAAAGGATTAATTCAAATAAGGAGATTCGTGTTCTAATATGGTCAGAGAATTACCACTGCCTGTAGTGGTTTTCTCAGTAATTTTACTGTTGGATGAAGCAGCACATGTATAAAATTCACATGCCCTGTTCTTTGAGGCCTTTGACAAAACTTCACGTGTGCAGGAGCTCTGTGTTCCCATTAGGATACACACAGAATTCTAGATCATACTTGGATCTCTGTTTGAAAAAAAATCCCCAACTTAAACAACATTCTCAATTCTACTCTATAATAAAGTACAAAAATATCCCGATTCATAATTTCATTCCTGCAATCATTAAACATCCAATACATTTAAGAAAGGAATGTCAGAATGACCAACAAGCATGGAACTTTATGTGCTCAGCTACTTAACACTGTTCTAAGGATGTTTGGAATGAATTTTAGCGTCTTTTGTCAAATAGTCTTGTTGGATAATGTGGGAGATAACCTATGGAAAAGGGGTGACAGAACAGGAAGAAGCAGAGATTGAAGAGTACAGCAAGGTTATGCTGACCTTCACATTCTTGTGCTGCATTCAAATATTTTATTAGGTTATTTCAAATAATGTTTACTTATCCTATCTAAAAACATTTCCTGTGTTTCAGCCCTGGCTTGAAATATGCAATCACCAAGTGCAGGAGGTTGTTCTTGAAAAAAAACAAACCCCACAATACTGATTTGTCTGTATGGTAAATCATTTGCTTAAATAAAAGAATAGAAAGCAGAGAGAACTAACTGATATGTCTGTTGTCTTTCCCGTCAAGATTGCCCTCGCCTTGGCTTTGGTCAGAGGGAAGGACTTTATGTATGAATCGTACAAGAGCTTGGCAAGGGTTCTCAGATCGGCGGACTCAGGGTTTAGTTGGTCGATGTCACTTGAAATCTCTGCCAAGAGCTTCTCCTTTTCAGCTTGTGGCATTCTCCCAAACCTAATGGCTAAAGAAGGGGGGAAAAACAAATGAATGCTTGCAATAGTAATAAATGATATCTAATGTATATGCATGCAGCTATAATGATCTTTTTCATTATCTTCTACAGAGAGATTCACAGGATGCAGTTTTGATCGTGAACGTTGATAAAAAAATGAAAACAAATTATAAGACAGGCAAGCATCAGTGGGCATAATAAAATAGCGAATGAGAGAATCTGGGCTCCATGATATGGGACTATATCATACAAGGTGGCTGATGATAATGCTCATGAGATGAGTTCAGAGGCAGTTTGCTCACTCTGTTGGATGTGAAACCAAAGAAGCCCAATTCATCCAGAGGAAATGCCCATCTGGCAGCATTCAACATGTTTAGGTATGTGCTTTTGTACCAAATTAAATATCGGAAGGCATACCAGAAAAAAACAGACATCTTGAAAAGACAAGTATCTGTTCTCATAGCCTGATAACATGACTCTCCCTGTTTATGTGACACAGCTCCTGAAAGGTAAAGGTAATAGGATGATGTCACTTCATGGCATTTACTTGTCAGACTGTGTTAACAGGATGGTTTGCCTTTGCCTTCCCCAGTAGTCTATACTTTATCCCCAGCAAGCTATGCACTCATTTTACTGACCTCAGAAGGATGGAAAGCCAAGTCAACCTTAGTTGGTTACCTGAAACTGACTTCTGTCAGGATCATACTCAGGTCATGAACAGAGCTTTAACTGCAGTACTGCAGCTTACCACATTGTGCCATGGGGCTCCTACTGGCCCTAAAATTAACCTCATTTTCAGTGTACATGAATTGGGACAACATTGTTAACTGAAATCATGGAAGTATATAAAGTGCAGGTATCACATATATGCAAGGTGCAGTTCTGTCCCATTTTGAATAGCCATGTAAAAATACTCTCAGAATGGTACTGGGTCAGAGGCCGTTTCTGCATGGCCACGCTGCGGGGGTGCGTCGGCATAAACGACACCGACGCACCCCGCCAGGACCGTTTGCACCGACGGTCCCAGTAGGGGTGGGGAAGACGGCACAGCCTGCACAGAGGCTGCACCATCCCCCGAATGCCTTACTGTCCCCTCCGGCCTTCCGGCACGTCGCACGGGCCAGGGGACACGCCCTCCCTGCAGCTCTGGAGTCGCAGGGCAGGGGGGCGTGTCCCCTGGCCTTTGTGATGCGCCGGAAGGCCAGAGGGGACGGTAAGGGGTTTGGAAAACGGGGGGGGGGGGGGAATGGCGCCTTCCAGCCGCTGCAGAGACACTGCTTCCGAAAAGCAGTGTCTTCGCGCTGCTGGGGGGGAGCGAGGGTGGTGCTGCTGCATCGCATGCAAACAGCTCCCTAGGGACGGTGTTTTTGCCGTCCCTAGGACACTGTTTATGGCCTGTGTGGAAAAGGCCTGTTAAGTGTCAGGAGATGTCAAAATTCTTATTCTACCTCGCAGAATTCAACAATTTAATGTTTATGTAGCTCTCCAATTTCACATTGTGCAAAGATTGGTCATATATAGGGCCACTGACAGGCCATAACAGCCAACAAACTCAAAAGCTGTCAAATATCAGTATTCAAATACCAATTAGTAAATACATGTAAACCACTTTGAATCTCAGGAGGACACCATCTAGCCTCTGGAACTAAAATGAAGATGGGGGATAGTAATGGGGAAAATTAATTCAAATCATATTGGGAAAGTATCTTAAGAGAAATGAGACAGATCCATTATAGATGGACTGCAGAATATAAATAATGTAATAATATAAATAAATTAATGTAATTGACTCATGAGGTCTTCTCAGTGTCCACCATCAGCAACAGATCTTTCCAAATCCATAAAAGAATATTTCTCTGAGTTCTCTTTAGTTCTTTACTACTAAGTGAAAACTTGGCACACCTCTGTCATTGGGTCAGAAATGGCACCTACATTACATCTGGATATATATGTAACACAAGGAAACCATTGAACATCTCATCATTCTGACTTTGGCTTCTCATCCAGAGGACAGACACTAGCCCATTCCACCCAACACAAATAAAATATTTTCAGGTCGCAAAATAAAACGTTTTGGGGTGGAATTCTGCGCCGTTTTTTCCAGAAAGTTTTATTTCAAAAACGCTAAACTAGTACAGGTTTTTCAGAAAATGTTTTCAAAACATTTTCTTCTTGCTGTGTGGAGAGCAGAACATTTTATTTTTCCCGTACACCGTAGAAGCTCTCTCCTTTTTGTGCCCACCATTTTCTGCCACGTGGTTCTCTGTGCAGCCTGACATTTGCAGAATGTTGCCATGGACATTTCCTCTGCTTGCAGCTCATCGGCCCACAATTTCAGTTTTCAAAGAACATGAACTGAGTTAGTTTTGACTGCTGATTCTGTGCACATGTCATTTTTCCTTTGTTTTCCATGAGATGTCTTTGAAGCTATGCAGACTCAATACGAGAATTGGCAGTATGACAATGCAAGTCCCCATGTCTTTGAAGACAGCTCATTGAACCCCCCCCCCCCACCACACACAGGTGCATGGATTTGGAAGTCAAAACTAGCTTTATTCATGTACTTTAAACACTGAAATAGCAGGTGAATGAGCTGTGAGCAGAGGAAACATTTGTGGGGATGTTATGCAAATGGCAGGCAGCACAGAGAATCTTGAGGTGACAGAAAATGGCAGGTGCAAGGTGATCTGGAAATGGAAGTGAGAGCTGTATGTTGGAAGGGAAGGTGGGTCAAAGAACCATTTTCTTCTATAATGCTCCCCCCCAGTGCTATATGGACAAAAAAAGCCAAAACAGTTTTTTTAAAAAAATGTTTCCCAAACGTTTTCAATGGTCTGTGAGCAATGAGCCACTGACTTGCTTCCACATTTTGTTTGCAGTTGTTTTTCATAGAGAAGCCTACAGCCAAAAGCCTACTGCCATATTCCTTGCTCATTTTTGCAACCATTGTATTATCTGCTTCTATTATTTGAACTGAAAGGGACTTAGCAACTCCGCAGGGAACAGAGGACTACTTTATATCATCCATATTTAGACTTCCTGAAAATGCCTCCTTACTCCAATTTATTTCAATAAAAACGGTTGAATAATTGCCTATGGTTATTTATTTTGGACTCTAGCCTGTAGGATTGTTCCCCTTCTCCTTCTCCCCCTTCTCACAGAGACAGTACATACATTTTGGCAGTTGCCAGTAAAAAAAGCATAATTAAGCTGCCTCCTTTGTTGTCTTTTGGGAAATACTTTCCCACATCTTAGGTACCCATATGTTATGAAGTGGGTTTGCATCCAAACAGGTCAGCCTTGTTCTTTCTTGATGAAATGCTACATGTAGTACAGGTAACATCAATATTTCTGATGAAACCACATGTTCTCTGTAATTTGGGAGATTTTCCACAGTTGTTATAGTGCCTGTTATAGCGCATAAGAGTATGAAATTGTGAAAGAACAACATAAATGGAATATCAACGGTACTTCTTTAAACAAAAAATAAAATGCCGAGGGAAATTCAAATGACGTTGATTTAAAAATCGTCTGGCAGACTTTGATAAATTACAAAAGATCATTCTCCAACTGCTAGATACTGAGCACCACCTAAAAGTAAAGTGAGAAGACTTCTCAATAAGAACTCTGATGCTCACAGTAGCAGTTTCAGCAACAGTCCTCATGCAAAAGATGAGTTGGCAGTGGCCTCCATTTACCTCAAAGAATGAGTAAACTGAGCCTCTATGGTGATATAAGTTTAATAGGCCGTTTCCGCACGGGCAGAAAATGACAGCCTGGAGACGGTAAAAACACCATCTCCAGGCCGCCATTCGCGATCGGGCGAGGCTGCAGCGCGAGCCAAGCCGCCGCCCTCGCTGTCACGCCTGGCTTGAAGTTCGGGTGAAGCAGTCGGCATTATCTCCCAGAACGCCAGGGAAGCCGCTTCTTTCGGGAATACGCCGCGAGTGAAGCCGCTGCTGAGCTTAACGGCATGCTGCTTCACGGAGCCTCCCCCCCACTGCCGGCACTACGAATTATCCACGCCTTTGCGCTCGCCGCTGAGGCTTGGGGACATGTCTTCTGCCCTGGGCGCCGCCGAAAGCAGGCTACAGGGCCAAGAGGCGCAGGGGCGTGTCCCCAGGGCTCCGGCGACGCAAGCCGGAGGCCCTGTGGGACAAGCCGGGTCGCGGTATGCAGCACCGGTGTTCGGCGCTCGCTTCGCCCGCTTCTTCCGACCGTCTTCCAGCGGACGGGTCTCATACAGCGTTGCCGGTCAGCGCGCAAGAAGCGCGACCTGTGCCGCTTCCGCTTCGCCATGCGGAAACGGCCATAGAGACTTTGTTTACTTTTCTTTTTTGAGGGAGTGAAACCTATTAATTAAAAAAATCTCTGTACTACCCCTTTACTTAAAAGCTTTCAGAGTAAAGGAATCTCTCAAGCAGACTTTTCAAATGATCAGGTGTTGGTGTGGCCAGACTCATGGGCTCTTTGAGCAATCAAGCAGAGGCAAACTGCACCCAACAGCTTTTCTGCATCAGGTTGTGGGTGATCATGTATAATCAGGGTCAGTGTATTGTTCTGGACCAAAACTTATTCTGTAACTCTCTGAAGACATGTACAGAGTCAGTTTTATTCATAGCCTCCATTTTTGCAGCACTTTTCCATGTAAACAGAGCTTTATAGCTCTTATCAGAGTAGACAACTGACAATTCCCATGTTCCTAAGCCACTCTGTTCTATCTGTCCGCAATAAACTCATAGCAAACCACATAATACCTTTAACAATCTGAGAATTTCCTAGATAAGTGCCATAAACAAATGCTGGAGGTCAATACAAGCAACAGCTTGTTCTGTGTTTCCCTTCCCCAATCACAGGGAGTGAATACCAATGATGATGAGAAATTTATCAGTGATAGTTCCTCTGAAGTTTCCTTCAGACCATAACATCTAGACTGATAGGTCCCGGATATGAAAACATGGTCAGAAGAGCTTGATGTTGTTTTGGATGCTTTAAAAAAAAGTGCTGTGCTGAAAAATGTTGCTGGTTTTGGGGATAGGAATAGTTTTGCTACAATGTTTAGCTGAAATGTAGAGTAATGTCTATATTATTTTAAAGTCTTTTTTAATATCAAGGACATTCTAGGCAGTAACTCTGATTGTTATGTTTTGGGCCAAATTATGCAAGACGTATGCAACATGTTTCCTGAAAATTACTTATTCTGTCGAACACAAGAATGAAAGCATCTCCAGTTGTTCCAATAATGATGAAACACTGACACTTAATTTGCGAAGTTTAATAAGGGCAGAAATTGGGAAATGAATCATTAGTTGACACACTAGGAGTTACATGATCTGATCTTCCCAGCATTTTTAAAAGTAAAATAATAGCTGTATGGGTCCCCAGATCAGATTGGACAAATTATGTGGGAGGATTAACTTTGCACAATTTCAGCAAACAAACCCAACTCTTCCCTTGAATATTATTAGCCATGGAAAGGATAAAAAAAAACCCCAAAGGTTTCCTTTCCCCCTTCTTGTAGGGCTAGTAAACCAGCAGTGCATGTGACCAGTTTCAATTGGTGAAACTGTGGCATGGCTGTGGAAGGGATAAACGCCATCTTTTCCCTACACATATTGTGGCCTCATTCTGCTGCTATTTATTTATTTATTTGTTTGTTTGTTTGTTGGATTTAATATACTTCCCACCCCCAAAGGGCTCTGCAGGGTGTACAATAGACATATAAAAATCTTACTAGCTAAAAACCAATACACAGTATTCTGCTATCTTTTTTTCATGGATCTCCAGAATTCTGTCCAGTTATTCTCTATAAATGGTGGACACAGACATGAAAAACAGCACAGGGGTGGAGGCAGCAGAAAAGCTCATGGAAATCACTCTGCTTGACAGACAAAACATAAAGTTTTGGTAAAACTTTGGTATCTGAATTTGGTAAAAAGTATTACTAATACATGTATTTTGCAGAGTGTCTATAAGTAAGAAATTCAACACAAATATTTTCAAGTACAATTTTTGTCCTTCAAATTAAAAAATAATATTTGAGAAAATGTTTCTCTGAACAATTTATTCACCAGATGTACTCATCCCAAGCTAAGATTATACATACAATAGAGAACAACAAAAATCCCAAATAAGATATTTTCCCACTCATGTTTACAATTCTTTAATCTATAAGTCTTTGTGTTATGACAGCCTATTCCTGTTTTCACTTGGCTTTGCAAAGGAAAGTATACAGAACCTTCATTAGAGTTCATTCGCTCAAGAATCCTGACATTAAATATTGTCATATTAATTAATAAAATGACCTTAAAGAACAGACAGAAAGTCCTAAGTAGTCATGTACAATCAACCAGACTATTAAGAACTCAAGATTAATCTTTTAAATTGTGTGAGGGCCAAACTATGTGATGCAATTCTCCTCACACCCCTTCCTTTCATGGACAGCAGGTCACCCTGCAATTGACAACCCCATCCCTAGACTCAACAGTGAACAAAGGCACTTTGAGGTAGCCAGAAGCCAGCAGAAGCTACAGCAAGCTGGCAGGAAGGCCTGGGCAGCAGGATCTGGCCTCATCACTTCCACAGAGCAGGGTGGGGATGACACAGCTGTAGCCAAGCTGCACTGAGCAGGCCTCAGCAGTTCCCCAGAGCATGGCAGGGCCAACACAGCCCCAACCAGGCTGCAATCAGCAGGCCCCCAGCCTTTCCTCAGAGTAGGGTGCGTCCCACACACCCCAGACAAGGTTGAAATCAAGAGGGATGGGCTAAGAACACTGAGGGGGGGGCAGCAATCCCAAAGTGGAGCAGGGAGCCTGAAACAGGGAGATTCAAAAGGGAGAGGAACACTTTTGAGAAGGAAAAATGGATGGGAGTGTGGGCAGCACTGTTGGCTGATAGGACAGATGTGAGAGGGGAGGTGGAAAGGACTGTAAGTATTTGATGTGGACATAAAAGTCTTCTAAGCAAATAATCCTGTGGTCTCTTTGCCTTCTGTTGCCATGCTGACTGGTCAGGAGTCTACTTTGCAAGACAGTAGAAAGGGGTGGGGCTCAAATTAAATGTCGTCTTTGGGAAGGGGTTATTTTCAACAGAGAAGCAGAATGAGGGCAGAAGGGTATATGTGTCTGCTAATCCAAGTGTTTTACCACTACTTTGCAACTCTCCTAGTTAAGCCACTTTGGCCACCACAAAATTCAAATTCACAATTACAGTTGTGGGTTGGGTTGCCAATTCCTGACTGGGAAATTCTTGGAGATTTAGGGACCATGCCTGGAGGGAGGATGCTTAGCAGGGAAGTGAAGTTTTTAAAAAAAGGTGTTCCAAAGCTGCTATTTCCTGTGTAGTGTGGATAATTTTGTGAGAATTCCAAACTTCATCTGGAAGCTGGCTACCCTAGCTGTGTGCAATTTGCCAAATAGTCCCCCTGGTTGCATAGAAAAAGTATGAACCCATAGTTAAGCAGAATTTTATGAGAGAAATGTATTTATCATTATATGTAAATAGTTTGATAGAATATAAATGTAGGAAAAAAGCAAAAAAGCAGAGATGTGCTGAAATCTGGACACAAAACAATTCCTGCAAGGAGCCTTCTGGAGAGATACAAAACAGTCCCTGAAGGAAATACATCCTTACTTGCAATTGTACAACGCAGTTTGCCCAAAACTGTGGGTAACAACACCCACTAAGGGGGCCAACCACTCCTGCATTTCTTCCCCACTTGACTCTGCAATTTACCACAGATAATGTATTATTCAATGAAACAAAAGCTTACTTCCAGATTCCCCTCACCTCCACACCCAGACAGGCTCCTCTAACTTTTGCAAATGGGCTCTTTTCCCCCTCAGATTCTGCTCCCCTCTGGTGCAAAGTCATGTCAGAAATGCTCTTGCTTTCCAGAAGGACACACAGGACAAGAGGAAGTGCATCAGGACAAGCAATCTTGCCCTGACGCACCTCCTCTCTCGGCATGCCACAAAGAGGAAGTGTGTTGGGACAAGATTTCTTGCCCACTGCACCTCGTCTCTTGGTGCGCTGCAAAGAGGAAGTGCATCAGGACAAAATTTCTTGCCCTGACACCCTTGTGGTCCCACCGTGCACCAGAGCACTGGTGAGTAATCAGCCGGTAAGTAAGTACTTTTATCTCTACTTGTATTCCTCTCAAATCCTCATATGTGTGGAGGTAGGTAACTAAAAATGTTTTTGCAAAAATCATTCATTTTGACAAATCTAGAAATGTTCTTTAAAGTATTAACTCTTGTCTCAATCCTTGCCATGGAATTTAACTCTGTGCCAGCTTTCAGAGGAAAGTGTCAGGTTAGCAGCATGATAGGTGTCATGTAGCTAGTGTTGCCAGGTGCAAGGGTTGTGGCTAGGAATATGATGTGGGCTGTGGTGCCAAGCTATTTCTGATTAAAAACCTTTAAAGTGACGTAGGTAGCTCTAGAACCTTAGAGTTTCCAGAAATTCCTAGAGCTTTCATGTCACTTCCTTTGAAATGGAAGTGTTGCAGTGTTTTTTACATTTTCTTCCACTGTTATTTTTTTTTCACTTCCCAATGGGGAATGGGATCTCTACCTGCAGCTCAAGCCAGGAGGCTTGTTAGATAGTGAGAGGGCAGAGCCCACAAACAGAATATGTTGGCTATGCATGATGAACAAGGGGAATAGTGGTCAGCTGCTCTGCCTATCCCAAACACTTGTCCTGCCTGCTGGGTATCTCATTTTCATATTTCTTGTTTACAAAATTCATAAAGTGTATGTACTTCCATGTGGAATACCAATCATCCAGTTTGAACCTACCATTTAGTGAACGAAAACACCAACCAATGAAAAAGTGAGGGACATGTGGAGAGGGGGATTCTTTTATTCCATGTTACCCCCCTCCCCCCAAAAAACTGTTTGAACATGCATGGGAACAAATGGAGCTGCCATATACTGAATCAGGTTTGTGTTCATCTTGGTCAGTGCTGAGGCTTTCCAAGGTCTCAGGCAGATGTCTTTCCCATCACTTACTACTCAATCCTTTTTTTTAAAGCTAGAAATGCCAATAGAGCCTGGGACCAGTGAAGGAAGCTGCTACAATGGAGAGACATCTTCAGACATTTACTAGGATGACACCATTGTAGAGTCACATGGGGTGCAAATGGTCTGGCCATGAGGCCACTTTCCAGGTTGAGCATGAGTGCAAGTGCTTCAGAACCCCAGTCTACATAGAGCCTCACTAGCTCTGTATGTTAATAAAGGTGGTTTTTCAGCAGGCTTGGTTCTGCCTTTGGGCTATCTTTTAAGTTATGGTGAGCATTTTTTTAAATTATGATTTTTAACTGTAATGTAGGTTTAACATGTTGTTGTTGCCTTGGGCCCTTCTGGGATGGGCAAGGCATAAAACGAAAAATAAAAATAATTTTTTTAACAGCATACCCATGAGCCTTTGCTAAATATGCAAATTATTAATTTGCCTCATGGGGGGCCTCATAGGGGGCACTGCAGACAGGCCTGGGCACCATTTTGCCCCGGGCTGTTATTCCCCTTCCTATGCCTCTGCCTGGGACCTTTTCAGCTTGCCCATCTGGGGCAGCCCCAAACCCTCTTTTCCTGCTCCCTTAACACCTTCCCACACACCAGCCACCCTACATTTCTATTCACCTTTTCATCACCTTTTCCTCCTTACCTCCCTGTCTCTTTCCTGGAAAAATCTGCTCATCCTCTGTGGAAGCTATCACCGGGCCAAGCCCCCCGCTAGGGAAGAACCTGCGGGTGGCTCAGATACCAGAACTACAGCACTCCCATCAAGTTTTTCTGTCAGCATGGCCAATTGGCCATGCTGGTAGGGGCTGATGGGAATTGTAGTTCCTGAACATCTGGAGAGCCGCAGGTTCCCTACCCCTGGGCTAGTGTGTTTTCAGTGGTTGTTAGTGAGGTCTCCTTCATCAGGGGACATGAGATGAGGATGGCATCCAGGTTATAGAAACTAAAGCTTGAAAGGTTCAGCAATATTGTGGTTGCCTAGCAACCTCCAAAACAGCTACTGACAACATGCATTGTTTTTATTATTTTGGAGATCTTTAATCCCCTGATGTAATCTACTTTTAAGATTTCAGGTTTTTGTTTTTTTGTTTTGCAAACCTGGAATTCCCTTTAGGTTCATAGAAAAATCTCCACAGTTCCACTTTGTAGATCTGCTGATCATATACTTTTTGACATCTGTTCCAGGTATTTTTCTTTGTACAGGGATCAATCTAAGGCTGGCCCAATCTAAGGCCCAAGAGTTTTTGGTGCCCTAAGCAAACTGTGATCTTGGCACCCATCTAGTTCAAATCCCATTTGCGACAGAGGCTACGGATGTTTTTGAGGAAACCAACAAATATCATATAATGGACACAACTGCCCACACTATGAGCCCTAAGTAAGTAACATGTTAATGCACATAGCCTCTGCATGTGGAAATTAAATTCCATCCCCTGATTACCCTCTCCTTCTCCAATTATCTCTCCTAAAATGATAAAAAAAACCTTCTAGTAACCACCAGGACAGATTTTACTTAAGCAACATGTATATGCAATGAAGAAAAAAAAAATACATTTTCACACTGTTTTTACACTGCTGTTTTGGCACATGCAGAATCTGCCTTGGTTTCCAAAATACAAAAGAGCAATGGAAAGGCCATGGCTGGCCATTAGGGAGTTGTTGATCCATAACCCATTTTATATGCTCAGTGACCCACTGTTGGTCCCAACCCACAGGGTTAGTAACACTGCTTTATGCCACAGTTCACAATTAGATATATAATATTTCATTGGCTTAAATTTGGATAAGCACTCATGGAGTGTGGGTGAATGGGTACAATCCCACTCTGTCACAATAAATAACTATACATTTATCATAGAGACATAGAACTGGAAGAGATCTCTTGTCCAACCCCCTGAACAATAGAAGAAATTTACAATTACCTTGCCCCTACGCCTCTCAGTGTTCCCTGCTGAACTCCCTGTGGAAGGCAAAAAACCTCCAGAATATTTGGGCAATATGGCATTGAGGAAAATTGCTTCCTGATCAGAAATAGCCCTATCCTGACTGAACCCATTTTTAGCAGATGCTAAACCTGTTACAGTTAAACAAATCCTTAGCTGTTACAACCAAATAACTAATAATACCAAAGTATTTTGTGTGAAATCTGCAAGAAATACAGATGATAGAAAACATGCTCACCATTATGTGACATTCCAACTGCAAGGCATTTCTGGAATCTGCAGTACTGACATTTATTTCTGCTTTTCTTATGAATTCGGCAGTTAAGATCACACCTATCATATATTAACTTCAACCGGATTGTTCTTCGAAAAAAACCCTTCAGTAAGAATAAAGATATAGTTGGAAATATTAGTTGTACAAAATTTTCCATGATTCCCTGACACATATGATCCATTGTATCCTAGAAACTTTGCACAGAAATGCAAGGAATTATTTTCTTTAAATTGTATAATCACATTGAACAATACAGCATTCTAGCGAATACATTTGGAATCTATAAATCATCAACTCATTTATTTAGAAGCAACTTGTATCAATTTCATGGCTTTGTTTCCTAGTATTTAAGTTTCAATAACACAACATGTTTTAGGTTGAATAATATAAAAAGGTTGTTTGACAGAAACATTTTCTGTTTTTCTGGTTATAGTGTTTCAAAGCTAATTTCTCAAATAGTAATTGAGAAAAGTAATGTTGCCACATTACAGCTACTGAAAAACATTATGGCTCATTCTGCACGTGCAGAATAATGCACTTTCAAACTGCTGGTGCTCTTTGAAGCTGTGCGGAATAGCAAAATCCACTTGCAAACAGTTGTGAAAGTGGTTTGAAAATGCATTATTTTGCCTGTGTGGAAGGAGCCTATGACTCAATAATGCTGTAATAAGATTTATTGATATCTTGTATCTGTATATTGAGAAAAAACCCTGCAAATGAACCAGTGTGGACTGAGCAGCTTTTGAGGGGTCTGGTGGGAAATGTCTTTAAAATAAAGATTTCTATTTTTGTTGTAAGCCTTGACTGCATGGGGAAATCTCTGACTTTTGCTTACAGTCTTGAAAAGATACTTGACCCTTTAGACCAATATAATTTCTAGACTTCTTTTATTTCAATTGGTGAAACCAAGCAAATATTTTTTTAAAAAAATCTTATGGGCACTTGTCAGTGTACATGTTGCCCCCCCCCAACTGAAGTAAGTTTGTAGACCAAGTAGGCTTTAGCAAAGAACTTTTCTGATTGTCATATAATGGTTAGCTAATACAGATGACAAAATTCAAGCTGAAAATGGCAAATCAGATGGAGCAAGTAAAAGCTTCCTATTCTAATAATATTAAGTGACTCCGAGCACAGTGCTTAGGCATTTCTAATTACAGGAATGGAATAAAACGTCTGAAATATCAGCAAACACTTTTTAAACCAAGTATAACACTGTGAACCACCCTACCTTACAGCCTTCACAAGCATGCACTCCATAATGAAACCCAGAAGCTTTGTCTCCGCACACCCTGCATTCAATAGCCATTAGAGAATTGGAAGCTTCTTCATGAGCTTTATTGTATAGTTGAACTTTTTCTGAGAAGTAGGGTGGAGAGGGAGGTTCCATCTTGATTGCATCTGAACAAGAGAAGATTTCCAAAGGGAGATTCACTATAGCCTTGAACGGCATGTGAACATAAGCAAGAATAGTGGCAGGTGTGACAGATTTGCGACAATCCATCTTAGACTCCTCCCCGCAAATCTGAGAATTATATTCATGTAAGAAACAAACAACTAGCAAATTATTATTTAAGGTATTCAGACGTAGTGTTGTAGTTCAGAACCTGAGAGTTGCTTGCTCAAATCTCAGCTCAGTCATAACATTACCATCAAGCACCAGATCCTAGAAGTAATGTGGCATTTCTGGCACTGCAGTCTTTGTATAATACTGATCAATGTGACTTTTTTGGTCTGCATTTCACTGGATTATGTGCATCATTTATGCAGGACATGTGTTTTGCACTTTCTTGTTATTTGACAGATTCTATTCCACACATTACATCATTGTTATGTAAAATAAAGCACCTTTTGTGGGTGAGTAACTAATATTTCATTAATGATTCCTACCCCCTGCCACTGCTGTATGTTATTAACGATAACTCCAAAACATGTTTCTCATATTTTAACATTTTAAAATGTTTTGTAACTTTACTTCTCTGGAATTAATTCAAGAGTTATAAATATGCAATTCCATCCTTCTCCCTTTAAAATGCACAATTGTATATGAAGTGGTATCTCTGTAATATATTGTTGTCCAGTGATGGACCAGAGCAACACAATTTTAATTTGCCACTTAGTTATGGAGCTTATGGATTAATTTAGGCCACTCATCCTTGCAGTCTAACCTACTTCACTGGGTGGTTGTGAGGATCAAATGAAGAAGGGAAGAAACCATCATTGACTTAAGTATCTTGGAGAAAGGGCAGGATACAAATGGGGTACATAGTTATTATAAATGGAGAATAAGGCCATGAAAATTACAAAAGAGGTGACTGATCAGCTAAAGCAAATAAAAATAAATTCAATTCTTCTCATACATTCAACCCCCCCCCCCCCAATAGATACAAAAGCAATCTGTGCATTACAGATTGTATGATGAACTGTATGGAAACATTTAGAGTGTTTAGACAAGGGAAGAGCAGATTTTATGCTTCTAAGATCTACTTAATGTTTTGAGACTTTGGGAACTCACAGTCACAAAGTGGAAGTTTGTACAATTAAGAAGAGTTAGATTTTAGATGCTGTTTTTGTCCAATGTAAGGAGTCTCAAAATGCCTTTTAATTGCCCCTCCCAACAGGCACCTTGTGAAGTAGGTGGGGCTGAGAGAGTTCTGAAAGAACTGTGACTAGCCCAAGATCACCCAGCAGGCTTCATGTGGAGGAGCAGGGCATCAAACCCAGTTCTCTAGAGTCTGCCCCTCTTAACCTCTACACCTTGCTGGCATTTCCGAGCAGGCCTGAGGTGGGGAAAACTTTTGGCTGTTTTCCCCAAGGAAACCACCACCACCCAAAAGTACAATTTGCCTTTTAGAGCAGCAATTCTCAGCCTGTGGGTCATGACCCCTCTGGGGGTTGAACGACCCTTTCACAGGGGTCGCCTAAGACTCTCTGCATCAGTGTCCTCCATCTGTAAAATGGATAAATGTTAGGGTTGGGGGTCACCACAACATGAGGAACTGTATTAAAGGGTTGCGGCATTAGGAAGGTTGAGAACCACTGTTTTAGAGGAAAAATATACAGTTATCCTCTATGTTTTCTCTGGAAGTGGCAAATAACAGATTTGATGCAAGAGGAAAGCATCAATAGCACACTCCTTTCCCATTCCTGTAGGAGAATGAGAAGTGGATGGGAAAGATGGAAGAGTGCTAGTACTGTGGTTTTCCCATCCAGAGCAAAAAATATGTGAATGTGCATGCTACCTCATCTGCACAGAAGAAAGAAACTAGTGTGGTAGTGCTGAAGGGAAGATTAAGGAAAATAATTACAGCAGCACTGCAGGAAGGGTAGGGAACTACTTTTAATTGCATTAAGTGCCACTGGTCACTTCCAAGTGACCTTACACTCACCCTTGACCTACACCATTTACTGTGTGTAGTTTTCAATGAAGATGTAAGAATTTTGTTTCAGATATATCAACAAGAATTGAAGATCCAGAAACTCTTCTCAGAGGTTCAACTCAATATAGCTAGAACAGCACAACGTGACATACTTTGGCACTCCTGAAGTTTCATATCGTATTTGTAATCCATAGCAGTCTGGTCAGTTCTTGCAAGTGGAAGGTCTTCATAGTGTGGTGAAGAGAGGCTGGTAAAATCAACTGTGGTAAAGGGCTTTATGTCAAAAGACTGGGAGTGATCATCCATTGCAGAAAGGTCCACTGGGCTAATTCCAAAGTTCATGGACCAAAACGGCATTTCTGTGTCAACCATTGTAAACCCTAAAAGAAAGGGGGAAGAATCACAGTAAGGCAACATATCCAGATATAAATAAATAACAAAAAAGAAGCAAGATGTCAAAAGAAGGTGAAACATATATATGGTTCTTTAAAGCATAGTAAATAGGATGGACATCACCAGATGCTTGCAAGATGCTTAATACAGACACCAGGTGAACAGCATCAAAAGCATCTTGCTATGCAGCTTAGGAAGCAGAAACAAGTTGAAAGCACACATGGAATTAGTAGTACAGTTCTTTGGGTCTCAGCCAATATTTTCACTCTGAAAATTACCAATGAATAGTTAATATAAAACAGAGGATACAGGCAGGCTAAAGCACAACTCCGGTTTTGGCAAGGTCCAGAGTGAGAGTCATTCAAGGACTCATCCAAACTCCCTACTTAATTTTGTTGACTATGATGCGAATATCTGTGATTGTAACAGATGATTTAAAATAATTGCCTGCAAATTAAAAAAATGATTTTTTTAAAAAAGCATGGGTTGTATTCATCTTCAGATCTTGTGGCATCTACTTCCCTTTCTGGTTACATATTGAATTCTATAGAAGGTTTCTTATTTCTATACCCTTCATATAGTCATAGCATTTCTGTTTTTTCTTCTATAAATTTCCAACTTGGGGGGAAATCATGGCGTTACCTATATTCCTTGTATTTTGTTTTGTAAATTTATAACTGAATATCTTTGTACCAACATATATGTTGGTTCCTTTAGTTTTTCTATTTGCTTTTAAACACCGGGGCACTTTTAATGTGATGCAATGCATAAATCAAGTATAATATGTGACAAGTGATTACTACATTGATTGGGACACAGGCAGCTCTAGGATAGATTCCATATTCCACATCACTTCCTTCCATTGCAGTGGTGTTCCTAGCCCAAATAGGCTGTTCTTTGCTTTTAAAAAGCCATTCCCTGTAGCTTTGGTGTGGCTTTAGGGAAACCCAAGGAACCCAAATCCAATTCTTTAAAAAAAAAAGCACATCTAGTTTGGCACTCAAATGAAGCCCTAACTATTGACATAGGTCTTAGTGTTGTAACACTGTATTTCCAGTGCTTTTACTAATTCTTACTATGTAACCTGAGCAGAATTATTAGGGTCAAACTGGGGATTTCCAAGCCCACAACTGTACCAGCTCCCAAATCCCTCAATTGTTCAGCTGGTGGGAGTTTTTCCTTCCCCCCTATAGAATGGTGTTTATTAGGAACACACACACACACTCTCTCTCTTTTTAAAGAAACCTTCTGATAGTAGTACAAATAGCAGGAACTTTAAAGAGCTTAGCTGGCTCCGGTATTTCATTTGAACTTGGGACCTATTGGCATGTGTGGACTTTACACCTTTATGTAATAAAAATCTGCTAGATTCTGTTTACTTTGAATGAGCTAACACTGCTTGGTCTTTCTGCCCAAAAGTTGTTTAAAGCAGCAAAGTTTTATCGACTCTTAACACTATAAGAATAAAGAGGAGAGGCTTGTGTCAACTTTAAACTTCCTCTGTGACATATACAAACATTTCACAGTAGCTGGTGTCACTGTAAGGCAGCAGATGTACTCTGTGACTGGGTTGAGTTTGAGCATGCCTTGAAGTTTGCAATCCTAAACAGACTTAGTTGGAAATAAGCCCCACTGAAATCAATGAAACTTTCTGAGTAAACACATGTGGGAGTAGGCTGAAAGAATCTGTTTCAGTGATAATACCTTTCTTTGTTGGGATAAAGTAAACAGGTGGTGCATATACCACACAACACTTTTGACTGTTAGTACTTTTGTTAAAACTAGATCAAGGAAAAAAAAGAAAGAAATTGGTTCGAAAAGGTAGAAGGAATGAAGAGACATCTTCACCATACAAACAAATCAATTTAAACAGTGTTTCCCTACACTTAAGGAACCCTGGAATTTCTGTACAATCCCAACAGAAACTTTTCAGCATGTTCTTCAAACTATATGTTCCAGGATTCTTTGGAGGAAACCCATTAAATTAATACGGTAGAATTACCTGGGGAACAAACTGAAGATGCTGATTGAAAGATGTGGCCCCCCAATCAACTTTCTTTTCCATCAGTTTGCGTTACAGAATCACATTACAGTTTAAATTATAGAATTTGTTTATTTATTAATTTCCTTTATGTTTGTGTCCCAACAGTTTCTTTTAGATCAGGAATAGGCAACTCAAGACCAAATCCAGACTCCCCCCCCCATGCTTTGCATTTGACTCCCATAATACCCTTGATCCCAGGGATCCCTATTACATGTACACACACACCTTCTTGCATCATATGCAAAGAGCCCTGTCAATTTCAAAGGGCTCCAACTCTTTGCTCACTAGCTTAAATATCAAGGCAAAGAACTCCTCCATGATGCACTTGAACAGATAGTTCCTGTGCACCAGTTCACAAGGATAATGTCAATGAGTAGCTAAGCCGTGAAATTAGAAGGTTCTACCAAGACTTCTCTTGATGTTCACACCTGGGAAGAAGGGGGTTGGAATCCACTGGATGTACCTTTATTTTGGAGGAAGAGAGTCAGTGGGTTGAACCAGTCAGCAGCCATTTTGCTGCCGGTCCAGTCCACAGTCAGTTCAAAATAGCTTCACCATTAAAATGTTAGTTGTCAATCAGGCTTAATATTTTCAAACCACAATCTCAAAACAAATGATTATCCATGCTGGATGGAAGGAACTGCTTTATTGCCAAATCCTTTTTCTCATGGTTTGAGGACTCAGTGTCACAATTTTGTCTGTTTTCCTGTCAAGCTTTGGAACTTTTATATCCCAAAGTATCTAACATTGATAAAAGAGACTTATTTTAAAAATTTCAAATATTTCAGTACAACAGGAACATAATGATATTCAGTAGCTAAGCTTATTTTTGTCTAAAACACTTATATTTGTATGCTAATAGAGAATAAAAACTAGCAATCAGGTCAGTAAAATGGTGCCACGCTACCACTGGGGGAAAACAAGGCAGTCGTTCCTGAATTAGCAATTTCTGATTCAAAAAATAAAATCTAATGGTCATGGTTCAGAAAAGGGACATGTTGGTGGGGAGATGGATGGATGAAGCTTTTGAAACAGCTCTTCATGTTATTTCAGTGGAATAATCTCAAATAATAAGAGGAACACCTTTCCTTGCTAACTCTGCATTTTCAAGGCTTAAAAAGAAATTTTAAGAGGCATACAGCAATCTTTGCACTAAAGTCCACACAAGGAAGACAACTGTCCTGAACTTCTTCGAGCAAAGATGGAAAAAATAATAATAAAAAGGACACTTGCACCATGTGGCTATGGCTGGAATGTCAGGATGATAACGCCCATCTGATACATCTATTTAGCTTACACGAAGGCTGCCAGACAGAGCCCACAGTACCACTCATCGGGGGCCTCTTACAGTGTAATGGACACATACACACACACATGTGACTACTCAGGAGAAGCATTCTGGTTCCACTGTGCTGCTGATGGTTCTGCATATATAATATGAAAAATAATGCTCTAAAACATTCTGTATTGGTATTTCTGGAGGGGGGGAGGGAAGAAGAAGTGGATAAGGAAGAATACAAATGGTATCAAGTTCACAGGAGGCAACTCTGTAAGCTCATTAGCAATCCTTTGGGAAATGTCAGCACAATGGGAAACAGGAAATGCTGGTTCAATCACACCAGAGATACAGTTTGCTATTCACAGTCCCGGCTACACTGACTGGAATTTAAACCCAGGGTCCCAAAGGTATGATCTGGTAGAACAGATGCTTATGGTGAAAGTTATGCAGAGACCTTGGCCATGATGCTCTCCTGCACTTCATCACCCGTCAACTGAACACATGGTAGAAAATAATTAATGTAACGTTAAAATTAATGCAAATTCAGAAAAAGCAAATCAGAAAAAGCAAATCAAATATATCGATTTTAAATTCTTCCTTTGTTATCTTTTGCTGCACACTTTCCAGAGCATAAACAAATCCTGACATACAGCTGTCTAAACTTGAAAAGATGGCACCGTTTGAAATTGTTTTTCCTTTCAAAGTGAGGCTGGAACCAAAAGCATTGTTTTGATGCCTAGAAATGAAGGCTTGTTTCAAAGTATCTGAATTATTATTTCTTGTAAACCTGACATGGTGTAAGAGTTAGAGAACATATTGTCTTTAAAACTGCTCAGTTGCCAGTAAGATGTGGACTTAGGTAAGCATTATAGTAATGAAATATGTGAATACCAAAGATCAAAGTATTACTGTTAAGTGAATATTCATAGATGGATACAAGCAGGGAACTCGCAAGGACTTGAGAAGAGGACATTTCATTTTCTCCTCCCCTTTCCCTGCTTCATTCTCTCCTTCCCACTCATCAACTAATCTACCTTTATTGGGCCTCCTGTCTATTTTTCTCTCCTTTACTTCCCCTGGCAGCTTCTGCCTGGCAAAACTCTGCACTGTTCCAGCACCTTGGTTATGCTGGGCCTAACTGTGCAGTGCTGGCCAACAGACAGGTCCCAGATGCTTGGTAGGGAACCTGCAAGTACTCATAGGGACTGCCTCATCTCCCCTTGTACCTTTATAGAATCAATCAATCAATCAATCAATCAATCAATCATTGCATTTATATCCCACCTTCCCCTGTCTAGCAGGACTCAGAGTGGCTAACAACACATGCAAACATGCTAATAATAATCTACTTTGAACTATTAAAATCACAACAGTAAATTCAGTAAATTACATCTACAACCATAAAATATGGCACTTAATAAAATCAACAACCCTGGATTAAAATATCAGATGTTAGCAGTTCAGGTGACAAATAGGGCTGGTAAGGTGGAGACAGAGTGGTAAATAACAGAGTGGTCCCACAATCCAGACTAGCATCCGAATTTAGATGTATAAACTTGCTGTCCTCAACTATGGGCCTGGTGGAACTGGTGGGACAGGTCCAGATCTTTAATGGCCTGGGTCTTCTTCAACAGAAAGTTCCATCAAGTAGGGGCCTCAGCTGAAAAGGCTCTGGCCAGTCAGATGGCCTTTGGGCCAGGGACCACCTGTAAGTTGCAAAATATGAGTAAAGGACTCTTTGAGGAGTAAATTGGTGGTCCTGAAGATATGAAGGTCCAGACCATTAAGGTCTTTGAAGGTAAGTTCCAATATCTTGAACCTAACTGGGTGCTAGTGCTGCTGCCAAAGCACTGGTTGAATATGAGCACTTCAAGGGGCCTTCATAAGGACCCTGGCAGCTGCATTCTGGACTAGTTGCACCTTCCAGAGCAGATTCAAGGGTAGCCTTGTGTAGAGTGAGTTACAGTAATCAAGTCTGGAGGTGACCACTGCATGGATTTCTATGGCAAGGTCAGGCAGGATAGGTAAGACATGAGTTGCTGCTTCTGGTGGAGATAGAAAAAGACCATCTTGGCAACGTTACTGACTTGAGTCTCCAAAGAGACAATGGTCTGTACTACACGGCTGAAATAAGACATCCTGGGGATGCTAAAAAAGGCATCCTGGGAAGGCACACCACACAGCTTTTTTCCCAAGATGTCTTCCAGGTGCCTTATTTTAGCTCAAGGCATCTTTTTTGGAGAACGCTTTAAAGTGCACCTTTCCCCCCTAAGACGCCTGAAAAACTGGCTGTGCAGAATACAGAGCTCAGAAGGCATCCTTTTTTTTCCTGCCTGACCATTTTGCTCTCTGGTCCATTTCAACCTCTGCTTGAGCCTGACATTCTGTGTGCAGCTGAAAGGATTCTCCCTGCTGCCATTTGCTGAATGTTGCTTCAGGACATTTGCTTTGCAGACTCCGATCCTGGGAGCCTTTTCAGCCCCAAAAAGTACATAGTTATACCAAGCTGGTTCTGTCAATTCCAGAAATATATGGTTTTCCTTTTTTTAAAAAAATTAAGGAGCTATCTTCCTAGCTACGTAGAAATACATAAGAGAATCTTAGCCACTTGGATGATGCCGATGTCTGCCACCCATTGAAAAGCATTGAGTTGACCTGCCCCGCACAGACTGTTTTTTTCTTACTGCTTTTTCTTACTTCTTTCCCAACCAACAAGCATTTACTGTAGTTTTTAAAAATTTCAGATTTTTCTGCAATCCTGGGATTTTTCCAGATTTGTACAAAAAATCTGTCTTGTCTGTTTATGTTTCTAATCTCCAGATTTAAGTACCAACAGCTGGGGACAGGTTGAGAATTAGATATATTTATGTTACCCTTCTATGAATGAGAGATATAAATCAGCAGTGAGAAATGAAATTTGCCATATAAAGCAATAATATTGTAAAAAAAAAAGAGAGAGAGCACTTTAAAATATGTGATACTGCTTGGATAAGTTACCCGTCTTCATTCCTAGTGTTGTTCCCAATAGTACAGGCATCCAGTGATTACAGTGCCAGAGTAGGGCTGAGAAGACAGCGTTCAGCTCCCTTCTCCGTTGTGAAGCTCACTAGGTGATCTTGCTCCAGTTGCTCTCAATCAGCCTACTCCCACCTCTCAGGACTGATAGGAGAATTACCCTGATCTGCTGGAGGAAGGATAGGGTAAAGGTATCCTTGTTACAGAGAATTTTTTGCTAACCAGAAAAAGTAATATATTCCTTGTAAAATAAATCATCATACAGGAATTGGACGTAAAAACAATATTAAACTTTCTAGAAATTCACTATGATTTTTCCATGTTATTTCAGTGCCAAAGGACACCACATCTGAGATCACCATGGTATGAAAAGCATCCCAGATAAAAAAATACCCATTATTGTAATCCACATTGGCTCTCCACTAACCTGAATGTCTGCATTCTAGACATAGAAAGTACCCTAGACAGGCAAAACGATTGATTTTTGTCCCTAAAGCTGTCAAAAACAAGCAGCCACAACTTCCTGTTTTAATACTGGTTTTACAAATCCAGCAGAGGAAAAGTACAAAATAAGATCCCTAAGGAGACCAAAGCAAAAAGAAAAGAAAAATGAGGTAAATGTGCATTTTATGTAGATTTATATTAATAGACCATCTCAAAAATATTCATCTAACAGTCTGATTGTGTGGTGCCTGTCTAAGGAATTGTCTTGGGATATGAATAAGGTGTTTCTTCCACCAACAGTTTTTTTGCGCTTTGTAGTTGTGTTGGCCATACCAGGCATGCCCCAGTTTGCTGTGCAGGCGACAGAAGACACTTCTATGCTATGCTTGTGGTACACTCCAAGGTGATAGGACTACATTGTTGCTTATTTAATTTAACACCTTCACAGAATCAGAGCTTCCATAGCAATTGGCCCACTGGATTGTTCTGTGACAGGGTGATATTTATCTATGGCCCCTTCCGCACACGCAAAATAATGCATTTTCAAACCACTTTCACAACTGTTTGCAAGTGGATTTTGCCATTCCGCACAGCTTCAAAGAGCACTGAAAGCAGTTTGAAAGTGCATTATTCTGCATGTGCGGAATGAGCCTATAGTAACTTTCCCATAGCTGGCTTTGAGAGCAGGTCAGTCAGAAGAGCTGCCTTGCTGTTCATATATTAGCATGTTAAATCATATACATTTGGGCTCTGAACAGACACTGTACATGCACAAACAGGATGATAAGAAAACAATAGTTTAAATGCTAAGGTCCCTTATAAGAGGCTTCCGTAGATGCAAGAACAGGACATAAGCAGGGGTGCGATTCAAATAATTTAACAAGTGGTTCCGGTGGTGGGATTCAAATAATTTAACAACTGGTTGTTTACAAACACCAATTTAACAAGTGGCAGAATCACCTGCTGAATCCCGCCACTGGACATAAGTACACTCATTTTATACACATTTACATTTAATATGATCCCATCTGAAAGAACCAGAGACTTGACAGTTATTTTCCTTCCCACCCCTCATACACCAATCCCCCTATACTAGGCTTTCCTATGGATGAGTTCTGAGTTGTGCCAGCCCAGAGCTATTTGCTATGGTATATAAATATATGCTATTAATATTGCACAAGAGGTGCCATCTCCCATGTGCTCTGTGTAAGTTTTGGTGTGGTGCCATTTAACTTGTTAATGTCTCCATTATTGCCATATCCAGTGGACTCATTGCCATATCCAGTAGACAGTTGCCTCGCTGCCTCAAACCATCCCTTTAAAGCAGGCTTTCATAAAATGCTTCCCTGAGGTAAAGCAGAGCAGGTACATGGTCACAAGTATGTTCTGGTTTCATGAACTGTGTTCTTTATCGACAATACATGAGTTCTTTATCATTTCTTTGCGCACTAAGATCAATGAGATTGTTTAGAGAACAGCAAGTAAATCATAATAATGTTCTGTTTTCCATAGTCTCTTGCTATTCCAACACACACTATCCAAGACAACCCCTTCTCTTGCTCCACAAAACACAATTTTGCTGGGTAAGCTTGCTATGCTGCTACCGAGTCAGTAGAGGGAGCACAACATATCTAGTAAACTTAGAGCTTGATTGACCACATTCTCATGTCATTACATGGGAAAAAGATATAACTGACAGTGAAATTAAAGCTGAAATGGAGAATCAAAATTAACAGTTTATAGTTTTGGTGCCCAATCTTTATTTGGAGTAAGTGCCATTCATTTCACTCACTGGCTTGTTTTATTGGGACCTTGGTACAATAAGTGGTACATAGTAAAAACTAGTTTATAAAAAGTTAGCATATCAGACAGACACTGTCTTTTGTAAATCCCATATGATTTATCAGTTAGAAAATCTAAGTGTCTGTGTTTTATGCTAATAGGAGAAATACAAGCAGTGAACCATGTACAATATTTTACTCTTTTTTTGCATGCTAAAAGCAAATACCATTTTTTAATTACAATTTGGAGATACTTTCTGTCAACCTTCCTGGAAATGCAAAAAATGAGTAAGCAAATGAGTAACTATTTATGTATACTAAAGTGGCAGGAATTTTAAAAAATGACAAATAGTTCTATAAATTCTGTGAAAGGCTTTTGAGGTAAACTTAATAGCACTTTTAAAAAATTATGTTCTGTTACCCACCTTAGGACCCAGATTTCTGGAAGAAAGGCATATTTATGAATACTTTAAATAAATAAATATCCTTTTTCTGGACAAGTGGATTTTCTATGTTTGACTGACACATACCCTCCACAGGGTATAATGCCATAGATAACCCTTCTGAAGAAAACAATTTTCTCCAAGGAGGCTGATCTCTATATTCTGTAGTCTGGAGATCAATTATAACTTTAGGAGAAATAACAGCCTAAGGGCCACCTACTGATTTAGTAGTAAAGATAATAGTTTAACTGAGGAGTCTCTAGTTCTCTTGCAATGTGCTCCTAGAATCATAGAATCATAGAGTTTAAGTGGCCACACATGCCATCTAGTGCTCCTTGCAGAATCAGCCTCTCTGGTAAGTGTTTGTCCAACCATCCAGCCAGGGAGGGGTACTCACCACCTCCTTAGGCAGCCAATTCCACTGCTAAACTACTCATACTGTAAAAAATGTTTTTATAATATCCAGATGGTACCATTCCATTTATAATTTGTACCTATAATTGGGAGACCTATTTTATGCTGCAAAAAGGAACAGTGCTGTGCCCTCCTCTAAGTGACAGCCTTTCAAATACTAAGGCCCTTTCCGCACGGGCCAAAAACGACGGCCTGAGGGCGGTAAAAACGCCGCATGGAGGTCGCAGGGCAGCGTGGAGGTTGGAGGGCAGCCTGGAGGTCGGAGGGCAGCGTGGGCGGGGCTTCGACGGCCAGCAGGCCGACGACGGGGACACGGTGAGTCGGACGGGGAAGGGGGCAGAGGCGGCTCCATGCGGAGCCGCCTGCCGCCTGCCGGCCTCTCCAGAGGCCGTCCGCATGCTTGCATGCGAACGGCCTCCGCCTCCACGCCGGCAGAATTCTTGTGCCCCTTCAATCTCCACTTCTCCAGACTTATTCCCAAGTCCCTCAACATTTCCTCATAGGGCTGGGTCTCCAGGCCTATGACCATCCTCATCACTCTTCTCTGTACCTGCTCCTTTTTGTCCATGTCCTTTTTGAAGTGAGGTCTCCAGAACTACACATAGTACTCCAGCTGTGGCCTGAACAATAAGGTGTACAGCTGGACTATGACGATCTGGATATTATGCCCCTGTTGACACACCCCAAAAGCACATTAGCTTTGTTTTTTTGTCACTACATTACACTGACTGCTCATATTTAGCTAACAGTCAATCAATATTATAAGAGCTTGTTCATACAGTGTTAACTGGAAGTGCATCCCCCATTCATTATGCATGCTTCTCATTTTTGTTACCCAAACGTAGAACTCTGCTCTTTGGTGAATTGCATCTTGTTCATATCTACTTTTCCAGTGTGTACAGATCTCATAGAATTCTTTTTCTATCTTCTGATGTCTTCCCTACTCCTCCCAATTTGGTGTCATCTGCAAATTTAATGAGAAATCCCTCCGCCTTTTATCCAGATCATTCATAAAAATCTTGAAAAATACTGGGCCCAGAAATGAACCCTATAGCACTCATTGGACACCTCCATCCAATCAGATGAAATGCCACTGATGACTACTGTTTGGGTGCAGTTCTCCAAACAGTTGCCAATCCACCTACCTATCCTAGGATCTAGTCTGCATAGAGTTAACATCATTCTAAACGGCTGACTTTGATGGACTCAGAAGAGTGTAACTCTGCTTTGGGCTTCCCTGTCAATGTGCTTTACAAGCTCACAAATAAAAGGATATGACAAGTGTCATCACAGAACACTGCAAACAATCTGAAATGCCAAATCAATAAACAGATCAGAGGCCACTGAAGCTCCCTTGGGCTTTATGGTATCATTTATTTTCAAATGATCTAGTTCTGTTCCTCACTTCAGCATGTTTCTAACCACAGCAGGAATGAAATGGCATCTATGGGAATATTATAGCAATCCACCAAAATCAACCTCCTTGCTATGCAAAGCTTCCCATTCTTCCAATCCACCAGTCTTTTCACAATCATTTTAATAAAGAGGAAAGAAAACATACTACCAAAGAAAACAGGAAAATGCATCAGTGGAGTCATTCAAGTTGGAACTGGTACTATACCTTTTGATGATAAAGATGACACCTGATTTGAGAATTCATCCATCATTTCCTGGACCATTGTTGTTCTAGAATGCTCTGCTTTGGTGCTAGTGCCTGGGAGACAGAACTCACTAGGCATCAGGACCCAAAGGGAGCATTCTAGAACAAAGACAGTCCAGGAAATGGCAGATAAATTCTCAAATCTGGTGTCATCTTTATCCTAAAAAGGGTATAGTCAAAGCCAAAACTTTCTTTTCTTTACTGCCAAATGACCCTTTTCAAATATATTGAGTTCTTTATAATCACCATGGAAATGTTTTCAACTGAAGTCTATTATATTTGTAATGCTTTAAATGGATGCAAGAAAAACTTTCTTTGATCCCAGTTCTCCAGATTAGAACTGCTGTAGATCCTTGCAGCTATGATTACACAAAGTACAATCTGCTAAATCTACAGCAATTCTAATCTGGACAACCTGATTTGATTCCCCACTCCTTCACCTGAGTGGCAAAGGCTTATCTGGTAAACCAGATGTGTTTCCACACTCCTACATTCCTGCTGGGTGACCTTGGGCTAGTCACAGTTCATTCTGAACTCTCTCAGACCCACTTACCTCTCAAGGTGTCTGTCGTGGGGAGAGGAAGGGAAAGGAGCTTGTAATCCACCTTGAGTCTCATTACAGGAGAGAAAGGTGGGATGTAAATCCAAACTCCTCCAACTCCTCCTCCTCCTCCTTATCAGTCACTTAATCTCAGCTTTTGCTACTAGGAATATTTAAGAAATAAAGGCCCATTCCTTCATTTTTCAGCAACTAGGAACAATAACCCAGCAAACAATTTTCATTCCAATTTTATATTCCTTTTAAAATCTCCCTGCTAATTGATAAATGTCAAATGACTTTTTTAATGTAATGAATTCGATGTATGTGGTAACATAATGGTTTCTCTTAACACATGGAAATGTTCTCTGCTGCTCCACAATATTTTCAAATCATTGTAAATGTTTTTGTGGCAAGCTGGTCAACAGTCACCTGCTTAGTTGCCCAAGGCATGCCAGATTGACCTTCAGGCAAAGAGGTGGGAAAATTTATGGAAATGGATGCCACCCTTTTTTAGGCTATTGATGTGCCATATATTATTATATTAAGGATGTGCGAGTATCCAATCCTGGCAAATGTTTGGCCTGATATATTTGCAAATATGTGTTAAATTGTATGTATATTCTCTGTTAATATTTTGGGGATATCTATGGATCCAAACCTACAGGTTTCTATGTCTATGTGTATTTGTAGAGAGATGTCACTGGCAGAATACCTACTTGCATATAGAAGGTCCCAGGCTCTATCTAGTAAAAGAAAGGAACTGTTAGTAGAAGATATGAAAGACTTCTCTCTCTCTCTCTCTCTCTCTGGGTATCTGGAGAGCTACAGCCAATCTGAGTAGTCAATACTGACTTGATTGAACAATGGTCTTATTCGGTAGCCCCATTCACACATTGCAGTGGGCCACCTCGCCTTTCCCAGGCAGCCCTGCCCGGGAGCTGCTGCTGCATCTTGCCTCCACTGGGCTTCCCCTCCCGCATCCTCTGCTCTAAACAGGACCTGGATTGGAGGTCCTTTGTCTGGGCCAGAGACCTCATTCTCCAGGTCTGAGGGTTTCCCTTGCTCTCCCCTCTTCTTCTTGCCAATTTAGGATGTCAAAACGACCTCCCACAAGACACTTTTATCTGCAGAAACCTCTCTCTCTTTCTCTCCCTCTTTTTCGGTCTCTTTCTCTCTCTCTTTTTCTATTTCTCTCTTTGTCTCTCCTAGGTAGGAGCAGCACTGGAGGAATAAGGAGGAGATGCTCCGGTTCTCCTCTGTGTGTGGGTAGGGGAAAGACCCGGCAGCTGCATAAACCCCCTTGCCGACTGGATGCTTGCCTGGGGGTATGTGTGCAGTTTTTGCCTTGGACTCCATTTTCTGTAGATCGGCCACTGTATGTGCATTCACTGTACCTTGTGAACAAGGCTGGGATAAGGCAGCTTTTGTGTGTTAAGAGTCAGACTAGTCATAACAGCAGTCATTTAGTGGTTTTCATGTGTATATGAGTGGGAATGTCTAATTTTAACACAAAAATGGGGAAGATGTGGACAAAAGGAGGGAATTCTTCCCACTAGCTATCTAACCTTTCCACTATGCCCTAGTTGAGGGAAAGGGTGCTTATCAAACAGACAGTGGAAAGGTTACATAGGGGAATCTGAGGGTCTAGCTCTGTTCACCCTAATGATGAATGGATATTAAAATTAGACCCTATTAATCTCATGGTTTACCCATTAACAGACACACAAATAAAAAATTCTGCTGCTCTCCCATCTTCTTTGTTCATACATATCTGGCACAAGAGCAGGGTTGCCTGGTGTCCTGTGGCCACTGGAAGGAAATTGTATCTTGGGGGGGGGGGGGTGTAGGGTTGGCGAAGCATGATTGGGAAACTTCCTGGGATGGAGCCCAGGAAGGACGGGGACCTCAGTGGGATATAGTGTCACAGAGTCCATCCTCCAAAGCATCCATGTCTCTGGGTGAACTGCTTTCCGTAGTCTGAAAATAAGCTATAATTTTGGAGGAGCCCTAGATCCCACTTGTATGCTGATATATGAAATGAAAATCTGAAATGATGATAGCTAAAGTGCTGAACTGAAGAACTTGATCACCACTGCCATCTTTTGAAAAAATATATACTTCCCATGAAGTTTAATTTTGGGGTCCACAAGATTTAGATGTGTTTGGCTTACACTACGACACAGTATTAAGACCACCTGTTTGATAGATTTCTAAATTAGTAGCTTGTTCCTGATCTTTGCCAAAAGGAGCAAAGGTCCCAATTAAACAGGGCAGATTTTCTGATTATGGAACTGATAGGGATATATAAGCCACCCACTAGTATTTTAATAACATGATTCATAGACAGCAGCACTTATGACTTTCATAATGTGATTTCACTTGCTATTTCAAATGCTTCTGATGTAATACGAGGGAAATGCAGACTGGAAAACATATTTTTATAACTATTTTCTTTCCATAAAGAAAAAAGAAAACAAGAAGTATTTTGCTTTGGTAAAATTTATCTCTTCTTCCTTTTTTCATGAGATGAAAATCATGTACTTTCAGGATTAAAATTTGGTATGCACAGTTCTTGCTTTAGCTATGGCTAACAAAATCTACAAAATCAGTAGGTTGAGTCCAACAGTTTTGTTCCAAAGAGTGAATTCTGCTGGTGATATAAGGATGTGTTGCTGTGATGGGAAAGATATATTCCATTGGAGCAAGGGTCATTGCTTCAAGTTCAGAAGAGGCCTTCACAAATAGTGGAATCTTTGGATCTGACTCTAAGGTCCCTTCCGCAAATGCAGAACAATGCACTTTCAATCCACTTTCACAATTGTTTGCAAGTGGATTTTGCTATTCCACAAAGTAAAATCCAGCTGCAAAGTACATTGAAAGTGGACTGAAAATGCATTATTCTGCATGTGCAGAAGGGGCCTAAGTGTTAATTTTATAGGAAACAACACTAAACAGTTAATATAAGTTCCTGCGTCTTAACTTGAACATAGTTCAAGCTCTTCTGGAAGTTCAAATTTACAATCCCTTACTCTTTTCATTACAGCACCAGCATGGTCTACAAACATTTTTAGCTCATCCATGACTAAAAATCCCAAAAGGAATCACCCGTTTGTAGCCTAAAGGGAGAAAGGCTGCAGCATCACCAGGGTCTCTAGTGTACAGCTGGATAGATTTCATCATGCAAATAGAAACAGCTTTCTACTTGTAAGGTGACCACCGAAGATACCACTCTACATGCTTCTGTTATCTAATGTAACAGTCAGATGCCACACACAAGAAATTACTCTTGGTCAGTATTAAAGTCCAACATAAATCATGGCAATCTCTCACTTGCATTTTCATTTAAGCAATACACTGAGACTAGTATGCAATATACAGGACTTGTAAAATCTAACATGTACATAGGCTGAAATTCTGCCCTGAAGATAAAAAGCATGTTGGCAAAAAAATTGCTCCCATTAATCTTCTCGGGATCAGGAAAAGGGACACCGCTTTCTGTAACAGCTAGAACAGAAAACGGGTCAGACGTCGGGGCTATTCCAGGTAGAACTTGCTACAGCAGTTAATAAAACATTATGATTGCGCCCTAAAAATGTAAGTCTCACAAAAAAGATTTCAATATTCTTAGCAGCAAAGAACACCTTGTTTTTACTGCTTCTGAAAGGCTTATTTCAGGTGCTGCATTAGTATATTTGCAAATAGGTGTTAATTGCTAATAAAATAGAAGAACTTGTACATCAGCAGTGTGGCTATGAATATGGAAACCAAACAATTATCTCTCTGTGTTTGTTCCTAACCCTGTCAGGACTGGTCTAGCAACTCATTTTAGGGAACTGGGCTTTCCATGGCCTGGTAAAATACTTCCAATCACTTAATCTGGAGTAGAAATTTTTATGGAACAAAATGGATTGAAGATTTCAGCTTGTGAATCTTTCATGGTATAAATTCAGTACATAGGACTGGAGATTAAATGTTGAAAGTGTTTACTACCAAGACTCATCCTACTTACTCAGTTTTCTTACAAAATACACAAAAAGTACATTGACTTTTTTTTAAAGCATACCTAAAGTCATTGTCTAACTTTCTGAGGAATGGGATCAGGAAGTTAAAGGTTCATTTAAATAATAATAATAATAATAATAATAATAATAATAATAATAATAATAATAATAATAATAATAATAATAATAATAATACAGTGATACTGATAGATTATACCTTCCCCGGAGATCTGAAGGCAGGGGCTTACTGCAAGTACAGCAAACAGTGGAAGAGGAGAAGCATGCACTGGCCGATTATGTGAAGGAAAGTCAAGAACAAGCATTGATTTAAGTGAAGAACAGACATTTGCTGCAAACCCAGAAAACCAAACAAGAATACAGAAAAAATTTGATTAAAATGAGGACTGAAAGCTGGCACAACAAAGCACTGCACGGCCATTTCTGGAGAAAATCAAAGACAAGGTGGACAACGAAAAGACCTGGCTGTGGTTAACAACTGGAACTCTGAAAAAGGAAACAGAATCCCTGATTTTAGCTGCCCAAGAGCAAGCTATTAGAACAAATTCGATCAAGGCCAAAATCGAAAAATCCTCAGATAATGCAAAATGCAGATTGTGCAAAGAAGCTGATGAAACTGTAGATCATGTCCTCAGCTGCTGCAAAAAGATTGCCCAGACTGAGTGCAAACAGAGACACAACTCAGTGGCCAAGATGATCCACTGGAATTTATGCAAGAATTACAACATAAGAACAGCTAAGAACTGGTGGGAACATTGTCCAGAGAAAGTAATGGAAAATGAGAAGGTCAAGATCCTGTGGGACTTTTGAATCCAAATGGACAAAGTGTTGAAACATAATACACCAGACATCACCGTGATCAAGGACAAGAAAGTGACCATCATCGACATAGCAGTCCCTGTTGGGGGGCACAGCGCCTGGGAGGCTCCCGAGTACGGCAGCCATTCTGCTTGGAAAGGGGTCTCTCAGCTGGGAAACGCTCGAGTACGGTGGCACACCGCTGGAAAAGGGTCTCTCACATTCCCCCGACTTACCTCTCCTTCCAAAGTGTAGTTTCGGAGAAACTGCTGAGGTTGCAAGACTCTCTGGCTCCAATGTGTGCACGTGCAAATGCCAATTCTCCTGCTCAAATCCCCCTGTGCTCTTTGCCCCGTCCATTGTGTTGTGCTTCCCCCCACTTGCATGCCGTGTTTGATTTTCCACCTGTAACTGTCAATAAAAAGGCTGGAAGGGAAGCAGTACGGCAGAATTGCCCGCTGGCTTCTCTCACTGGCCGAAACGACATGCTGTCTCCATTGCTGTAAGACAACAAGTCCCCGGTGACAGCAGGGTCATTGGAAAAGAACACGAGAAGGTCACTAGATACCGCGATTTGAGCTTCAGCGTCTATGGCACAAACCAGCTGAGGTTGTCCCAGTGGTAATCGGCACGCTGGATGCCGTCCCAAAAACAGTAGGGCAGCACTTGAAACATCTTCAAATTGACAAAATTAACATCGGTCAAATTCAGAAGGGAGCCCTGCTGGGATCCGCATGAATACTACGCCGATACATTACAACTTCCTAGGCCTCTGGGTGAGGCTCGAATTGTAATGAAGGCCAACAACCAGCTAAAGATCTGGCAGCTGTGAAATCTACAATAATAATAATAATAAAGGTCACTG
Organism: Sphaerodactylus townsendi; assembly: GCF_021028975.2. Classification (NCBI taxonomy): domain Eukaryota; kingdom Metazoa; phylum Chordata; class Lepidosauria; order Squamata; family Sphaerodactylidae; genus Sphaerodactylus; species Sphaerodactylus townsendi. The sequence goes on from NC_059427.1 coordinate 60,586,620, forward strand.
GATCCCACGATTTAAAAATCGAGCTTCAACATCTATGGCACAAACCAACTGAAGTCATCCCATTGGTAATCGGCACGCTGTGCGCCATCCCAAAAACACTAGGACAGCACTTGAAACATCTTCAAATTGACAAAATTAAAATCGGTCAAATTCAGAAGGCAGCCCTGCTGGGATCCGCATGAATACTACACCAATACATTACAACTTCCTAGGCCTCTAGGTGAGACTTAAATTGTAATGAAGGCCAACAACCAGCTAAAGATTTGGCAGCTGTGAAATCTACCATAACAACAACAACAACAACAACAAATTTATTATTTAAATTATTTACAATGTAAAGGTTTATTTATTTACTAGGCCTTTCCCAGTCATCTACAATTTACCCCCAGCAAGCTGGGTATTCATTTTACTGAGCTTGGAAGGCTGGAAGACTGAATCAACCTTGAACTGGCTACAACAATTTGAACAAATACAATTTTACAAAACATCTGTTATAGTGTAGTTTAAGCAACACAGAAAAAAGACAGTAAATTTGAGTTGCCCTCTCCTGTCTTTTACTATTACTTTGCATTGTCCTCTCCACTGAAAATCTGCTAACATAAGAGATGTATATTCTTCTAATTAAAAAAAATTACAAACAGAATTTTACAAAGAATTTTTAAAAATCTTATTGGTTTTAGACAACAGGATAATGAAAATGAATAGACTTTAAAATGGACAAATGTATTATTTGACTAGTGTATAAACAGTTCTGATAGATCTTTTTCTAGAGTATCTCCAAATCACATTGCAGGCTCAATGGCTCTACTAGATGTCTTTCTGAGGTATCAAATTAAAGCCACTGCTTGATGTATAATCCTGCTTGGTATTTTTCTCCTACATCATAATAACTGTCTCCCTTGATGATCTTCTCTCTCAGAGAGCTGAACATTTTGACCAGAAAAGGCTGGAGATCAAGAGGAACATAAAGAGAATCATAGCGCCTCTTGGATGAATCCTGGATGAATCCGAATTCATCTTGGCTTGGTCTGTAAGCATGACAAAATGCCTCCCTGTGACTATTGCATAATGTGGCTTGTTTTCAGGGGAGCAAGATGTCTTCTTCTGACCACTAAAACTAAGAATCTCCTTAGATATACAGATCTTTCCCCACATTTTATAGTAACAGATAAGTAATTTTCATAGATATTACTACACATAGACACCACGATCGGGGGGTGCATCAGCATACATGACATGACGCACCCCCGGGGACTGTTTGCACAAATGGTCCTGGTAAGGGCGGGGAAGACGGCACAGCCTGCGCGGAGGCTGCACCGTTGCCTGAACACCTTCCCTTCCCTCTGACCTTCCGGCATGTCGCCCAGGCCAGGGGACATGCTCCCCTGCCCTGCACGACAGCTCTGGAGTCGCAGGGCAGGGGGGGCATGTCCCCAGGCCTGAGCAACGCGTCGGAAGGAAGGTAAGGCATTCGGGAAATGGGGGGAAATGGCGCCTTCCAGCCGCTGCCATTCGCACGGAAGCGGTTGGAAGCCGCTGTTTCTGAAAAACCTCACCCAGGGAGTGAGGTTTAGAAACAGTGGCTTCACACCGCTCGGGAGTTGCGAGGGCGCAGCCGCTGCAATGTGGCGGTGGCGGCCGTGCGAACCCCTCTTCAGGGACGCTGTTTTTTAGTGTCCCTGGGTCGCTGTATTCCACCCGTGCAGAAACAGCCATACATTCACATTACAATATGGACTCAGGTTTAAATTCCCATTCTATTTATTTTAAACTTATTTTTATTCATAGTTTATTTTTATTCATGTTATTTTATAGTTTGCCTATCTCATTGGGACTCAAGACAAATTACACAGTGTGAGTCAATAGACTCAACTTGGAAGTTCACTGGGTGACTTTGGATCAGTTGTATTGTTTCAGACTAACCTCACAGCAGGTTAGTTGCCTGATGGTGCCTGAAGTGGATGAAAATGTGATGGTGCCTAATGGTGGGATAAAATAGGGTGATGGGGACATGAGCTGTCATTGTGCCACTTTTACTTCCGGTGAAACCTGGAAGTGATGTCATGGGATGGTCTAGAATTTGCAAAAACTCTGTGGCTTTCACTGGAAGTGACATCAACATGCCAACATGATGCTGGTGTGCCTTCCTAAATGCTTCCAGGTGTTTCTAATTGTGGCCTGACAATCCTACCTTCCAAGGTTATTATTGTGAGAAAACGGAGGAACAAAGAACAATGTTCTAAGTTGTTTTGTGTCCCTTACTAACCCAAACTCTCTAAAATGTGGCAAGGGTGAGCCCTTGGGAAGTGTCACAAACCCAGAGAATTGCATCCATGTTGAACAGAAAATGAAGCTATTTTCTAGCTGTATGTTCTCCTTATATTTCCCATTGAAACAAACAGAAGTGGGCATTAATAAAACAATCAAAAATAAATAAACATAATGATTAATGAAACGTAAACAAACAAAATATTTCAATTTATGTGCAATTGTTATAAAGTTATAAATTGTTATAAGCCACTTCACTATATTTATAGCCTTACATGAGAATGCACTATGGTGTGTGTGTGTGTGTGTGTGTGTGTGTGTGTGTGTGTGTGTGTGTGTGTGTGTGTGTGTGTGTGTGTGCATGTGTGCATGTGTGCGTGTGTGTGATCTTAAAATGCTGGCTTCTATTCTTTGTGATTAGCATATGCTATTCAAAGGAGTGATTCCATGATCTGACATTTGCTGGGCTGACATTCTAACAAAGGCCCCTTCCGCACACGCAAAATAATGTGTTTTCAAACCACTTTCACAACTGTTTGCAAGTGGATTTTGCCATTCCGCACAGCTTCAAAGAGCACTGAAAGCAGTTTGAAAGTGCATTATTCTGCATGTGCGGAATGAGCCAAACACTCACATGTGACTCTGTTGGTCACACATTGTAGCCAAGACTTGCTAATAATCCATGTAGCAAATGCAGATGAGAGGAGTCGTTGGGCCACAGCTCAATGCCCATTAGAACAGCCTGGCCACAAGAAAACCCAGTCTGACTTGTGCCTGTTCATACACACACAACATACTCCTCTTTTCCCCCTTGTACATGTTTTAGAAAAATGTACACATTTTATAGAATAGATGAAAGTTACAAAACACTTCAGAAGGTATTTTGGAGTAGGAGAATCACTTCAATCTTAGTTTGTTTCTTTATGAAATATTGACAGCTTTGTAAACTGGAGTACTCTGGATAATTTTGGAAGGAAACCATTTAAAACTAAAGTTTTAAAGAACCCAGCTAAAAATACTTGAAATTGATTTTTTTTTAATTTAAGGAAGGAGTCTATGAGGAACTAAGAAGAAACTGACTTTTGTTACCCCCACAGCATGCCTGCTACTACTATGTGTCATGTGTTTCTGGTGGGGTGTATTACTTAACTGAGTAACTCTGGAATTTTGCTGCTTTTGCTGAATCAGATGAAAATCTGCAGCCCTTTAATCAGCATCTGATCCTTAAAAACAAGCCTTACTGGATGACTGAGAGCACCCAAAGTTGGAGCTTACTCAGAGTTTCACTGAAAGCATCAATCCAGGACTTTGGTTAAGTTTACATATTTCAGGATATGTACATTTATATAATTATATATGTACACAAGGCAAATTCTTGTAAATAACATAAAAAATCACGCATACACACACATGAACACCACACCTACAGTTTTGATAATACCCTAAAATAAATTCTGAGTCTGCATGGACGCTGTCCCAATGCAATTTGCTGGAAAGTAACACAGAAAATCAAGAATAGTACACTTCCTGCATTCTTTCCATATGCAAATCGACAACTGGAACCATTTTATATCCATGATGGGTCCTTAGAGGCAATATCATCCCACATCCTGCCCTTCCTGTACTTTGTGAAATAAGGCAAAAGCAAGTAGTCTCACATCATTTCCATGAAGTATACAGTTCTCAACAAGGACAATCCTTTTTTTCTTTTCTTTTTTTGAATTGTTCAATTGTACTAGAGGAAGGTCATTCTGTGCCATTCACACTAGTAATCTGAAATATTAAAGACTTATAGGGAAACTTTAAAACTTTGTTTTGGTCTGTACTTCCAAAATCCAATGGAAACAGTGACAGTAGCTCTCTCATTGCCTAGAAACTTGTCCTGTTCAAGTAATATATTAAAACAATTTGTATTGCATGAGATAGCCACTCATATTTATATATTACCTCTAGCGTCCTAAAACATTTTATAATCTCTGTCATGAAATATGATATGGTCCCAAGGAAGGATACTGAAGTTCAGTAGTTTGAACAAATCTCATAAATGTACTGTAGCAAACTGTATCAAACAGCCAGGCCTACTATGCAGTTGGTGGTATCAAGTCTCCTAGTAGTTGCTGTCAAGCATAGCCCCAATGAGTCCTGCCTCAAAGGTCAAACCAGTCCCAGAAAAAGCCCTGATTCCTCCCCCTGTCTCTAAGGCGGATTCCGCATGGGCCAAAAATAGCAGTGTGAAAACAGTGTGAAAATGGAATTAAATGGTTTAAAATGAGTAAAAGGGTTTACACCGCTCTCGCACCATTTTCACACCACTGTTTTTGGCCGATGTGGAATCCGCCTTACTGACAGAAAGCAAGCCTAGAATGCTACAGTTGCCTAGCAGCTACCATTGATGGCTTCTGTTTTTAAAATCTACACATATTCCTTTTATCATTTTGGGTTTTTTTAACCTCCCCCCAATGTGTGTGTGTATTAGGTTTCAGATTGTTCTGCAAAATCTAGGTGTTTTCCGGGTTTGTAGAAAGATCTGTTTTATCCATTCATGGCTCCAGTCACTACATTTAAGTATTGTCAGATGTGGCTGACTTTGCTATTAAAATATATGATGTAATATTGGATTTTGGAGAACCAGAATGAAGGAGAGAGAGCAAAACCAGCTATGAAGACCTAAGTGAGAAGACATCAATGCTAAGAAAACAAATCCTGATATTCTCCATCTTTTCAAATGCAAAACATGAGGGCTACAGACTTACCAGATTCCACATTTGTTACATCACTGAAGAGACTATGGCTCAGTAGTACAGCATCTCCTTTACATGCAGAAAGTTCAATAGTGGCATTTTCAGTTTAAAAGGCAGTTGGTGATGTGAAGAACCTCTGCATCAGACTGTGAAAAGCTGCTGCTCAACAGTAGATGATACTGACCTTGACTCAGTATAGGGCAGCTTCATATGTACTATGCGAAGTCTTTAAACCTAAATACAAGGCACTATTCTGAAGTGCCTAATATACCATGCTCCCACAATGTGTGAATATACTGATTAACAAATGGGGAGATATAATTAATATATAGATTAATGAATGGACGGTTATAACAGCCTTGCAACAAGTCAGCAGAATCAGACATTGCTGCATAAGGAGCAAAGTGAAAGTATTATTTGGCAACAATCGTGGCTCTGAAGGTTCTGATGAAGTGCAGTGATGTGCATGAAACATTTGAGAAATAGCGGGATTCTATATTAACAGCAGCCACTGGCCACAGAACAATACAGCTGCTTATGAGACCTCCCCTACCATCTGACTATGGAATGGACTGGAATGCCAAGAAATGTTTACAGCTGTTCAAGTCTCATGAACCACCGCGTTTCTCCAAAAATAAGACAGGGTCTTATATTAATTTTTGCTCCAAAAGATGCGATAGGACTTATTTTCAGGGAATGTATTATTTTTACCCATGATTTTGCGCCTCCCACGTGACCAGATCAGCTGTGCCAGGGAATCTGTTACTAGGGCTTATTTTTGGAGTAGGGCTTATATTTTAAGCATCCTCCCAAAATCCTGAAAAATCATGCTAGGGCTTATTTTTGGGGTAGGTCTTATTTTTGGGGAAACATGGTATGTGTTGCTGAAAGTTGAGAATATACTTTTCTGTGCTTTTTCTATCACTTTGGATATTATACATATGATTCTGTAAATAATTTACACAGTATAGTATGTGCATTCCATAGGTATTTATTCAACAGACACAGCTTGTTGTATTGATTATAATAGCTTAAATCTTTATAGGTTGTTTTGTGACTTTTGTACTGCACACCCTTCATTTTGTATTACATTATATGCATTTCATTACTACATTAAAAAGCCAAGGACAGTGTGGAGCAAGGAACAAGCTTTTATCATGAGCACATGAAGGCAGAATGACACATGTTGAGGAAATGATTGCATCCTTCTGGTGGGTGCAGAGAGGCACCCCATGGACTGAGACCCGAACAATGTCCACCCACAGTGAGAGACGTGAACAAGTTTGAGGTAATGGTTTAACAAGTACTTTCAAGCATGGCTGATTATAGCTTAATAAGTAGCCTAGTCATGTAGAGTAGCTTAGCGTCTCTGAGATTAGCAGTCCCCAGTTCAAATTTTGCCTTTGCCATGAACTCATCAGGTAGCCCTAGGTAAGAAACGATCCCTCAGTTTCAGAACTCTACCTGCTATAATAATCCTGATCTATTTTGTGGAGCGGCTGCAAAGATGGATTAAATAATGTATCTGAGGTGCTCTGAACTCTTCAGAATGCTGCATTAACCTAGGCCAATACTAATTACTATGATCTGCAGCCTTATTGGGAAAAAAAGCTTCTGCTCTGTTTTGTTTTAGTTGAACACATGGTTAAAGTGCATAATTAAAAATTGAAAATTAAAACTGGACAAGTTCTTATTTAAACATGTATATATTTTTGCACTCTCTAAGCAAATAGCAACTGGAACAATCTAAGTAGTTAGTAACTTCAACATCACAGCAACACAACAATCAGAACATATTTCAGAACAATATCTTTCAGCCATATCTGGAATTTGTATTAAGACTACAGCTCAAGAGCAGCAGCACAACTCTGTGTCAATAAGGTTGACTTGTGCAAAGGTTCCTAGGGATCTTCATGTGTGACTAGGAATCTGAAAATGTGCTTTTTTTTAACCAAGCTCTATACTAGTGTTGCCAGGTCTCAGAATGTGGTCAACTATGGCTTGTGAATAAACACTGCGCCTAATTCAGAGAACATTAGCTAAGGAAAAACTTCTGCTGAAATCAACAGGCAAGTTAATGACTCATTAATAAGTCCCATTGATTTTAATAGTACATTGGTATGAAAAGATTTCTTGGAATTAGAATGACTCCATCTACAGAAATATAAATAGTTGTTTCAAAGGATAAACATCACACATCACTGTTCCACACCTGTAGTCTATTTGAAGAGAAGTGAGCTCACTGACAGTTCTAAGTTTAGACAATAACTTATGTATGAGGTGCTTATTTCTCACAGTGGGGTTAGAATAAAGGAATTTTAAGAAAAAAGAAGGCATATTTGTCCACTTAAAGGTAAACTGATACTTGTGTACTATCATTTGTATCCTTAACCCACCAAAAGCACTTTACATGCATACACAATTAGAACTTTCCCTGCCAGCATTTCAACCACATATACTGCAAAACTGTCAATGTAGTAGTCATTCAGTATCATTCTGAAACTCCCTGGGATTTTAGATTTTCACAGTTATTAGGATGTGACCTTCCCCTCAGATTTTTTTTTAAAAAAATTATTTTAAGACCAAGCTAACATGAAATTTCTCCACTGGGAATAGTTATGCTTCCTTAATAGATAAGGAAAACAGCAGCGACAAAATTCTAGAGAAAGGACTCCCATATATTTCTGCAGTACACATCACTGAGGTCTTGATAGATATCAAAAGTATCACTAGAGGTCAAAACCAAAGTTTATGGTTTGTTAAATAAAGAAAACAGAAACTTAACAAATATATTTCCCAACACTTAGAGAGATGGTGTTACATTTGCTCAGTTTTCACGGTTTAAACCGGGGGTAGACAGGTTTTTTTTTTCAGTGCAAGTACTCACTTGTAAAGACACAGGTATGCTAACAAATAAAGGGAGAGGCATTCATGGTGTCACTTGGCCAGACCCAGCTGGAGCCAGCCAAGTCCCAGTGGTGCTGCCAGCTTCTCATGACCTTCCCTTGGATTTGGCTGGAGATTGTGCAGGTCTGAGAGGAGATGAGAGATATAAACCATGGCTGCTGCCTTCTCCCACACCGCTGGCCCCAGAAACGTGGCCAAGGCCTCAGCTGCCCTGGCCTCTAGATGCCAGGCAAAATAGTCTGGTGCATTCCCATTAGCACGGGTGGGGTGGGGGCTGGGCGGAAAGGTTTCCTACACCAGATTTAAGCACTCTATTGATCTACAAAGCTAGCAACATTTCTTTTGGGATTTTTTAAATTTTACGTATCATTTCAGTACATAAGGACCACGATCCACAGTGAGCAAGTAAGGAGCCATTAGCTGAATATGTATATTCAACTGCACTATGAGCATATCCTATGCCAGACAATTTGTGGTAAACAGCACTGCTGCTATCACATCTCACTGGGAGAGCCCCTTTTTAAAAGAGATTGTGATATCTGAATCCAAGGAAACGTTAGCATACAAAAATACACTCTCTCAAATGAGAATACAAAATGTATACTCGCTATAATCTACTTTTGATCTAAAAATGGTTCTCCAACACTTTCTTTTCTGTGCTAAAAAAATTCATGCAATCACAGAAATAGTACGAGACACGCTTAGACGTGCTGTTTAAATCATAGTATAAGTTAGTTACAGGATACTTGCATTTCCTTTGACCTCAAGAGATGCCAACAGCTTTAAGGAAAATGGCTTGTCCCTTTTTAAGAGAAGCTTCATGCATGAACATAGGCAACTGAAGCTTTTCATGGATTCACCTAGTAAATAACATTTCATTAAGCCTCTATTAAAAGGACAGGACATTTTTTTTTCTCCAGACAATTGTCAAACCAAGCATCACTTTCCTAGCAGTTAGCTTTTGAACTCAGGTATCAGCAGATTCCTCATTCATGGAAAACTATTTCTGATGCTGTCATAGTATTAGGATCATTGGGTTTATTCTAGATTACTATACCCATGAGCAAACTGGATCAAGAAAGTATTTTGTCTGGTAAAGCTTCCTCACAGTGTTTCAAGAAGTGGCCTTTCCTCTTTAACACTCCTCAGAGTTAGTCTTCTGAGTCCACTGCACTGTTCATAACTGAGAAATGGTGCTGAATTATTCCTACGAGAAACTAGCACCAAGCAGTTTGTAAGATCTACATATATTAAGTTGCAGAAATTAATTTGAAAACCAACTGAAGGCTAATCTGCTTGCTCCTAAGTAAATATCCAGCCTTGAAAACACAAAACTCACGGCTCCACATATGGGTGCAAGAATGTCCTTTGCATTCTGTACTTGATTTAGCAATGCTGTTAATGCACAATCAAATGCTTGTCTAAATGAAAAATTAATTTGTTTGGTTAATGTCATTCTAAGCAACACTTCATATCATAATGTACCTTTGAAAAATGAGTATCTGCATTTCTTATTGCCATGGCACTGAGTTTCAGCACAGGTGTCCATTGTAACTGCTAAGAGTTTATTTATGGAAAGTAGGATTGGACTTTGCATGTGGACACATACAGAAATGATAAAGGTATTTGTGTCCCATTAATTTACAGAATTGTGATTTGCTACTCCCAACTTACCCATAATTGAATTCCTCAGCTATAAAATCACTGGGACCAAACAGGTTCAGATACCCTTATCTGTGCCTCCCTTTTCTTGGCATATTTCTTATGCAACTGTTCTTTTTATAGATTCATTTGCTTTAGTTATAAATTAACCGTGGAACTGACTCTCCCATAGACCAAATACGGCAATCATTTTTTAAAACCCTACATAAAATAATCCAAACGTTTCGAGCTTGTTTTTTTAAAAAAAATATTTTCAAACACCAGTAGCTGATGCAGTGAAGCACAAACCGATCTCAAAAAATAACAACAGAAAAGTCACCATGGATAGCCATAAGCCATCTTAGGATGCTGCATACTGTGTAAACTGCTAATTAAGAAAAAACTGCTCTGAAATTAATTCAGTAAATAATCAAAGTGAACTCACAACCTTGCCAAAGCTTGAATAACACTCAAATAAAACCTCCATTGACTTAGAGATGCTCTTTTTTTTTCTGAGTCAATGAGATTGGGAGTATAGATACCCAGTTCATCACATGATCTTCCCTAGCTGTTTAATTTTCTGTGGCTCCTATAAATGAAAAACTCCATATGATACCATACAAGAGCACATAAAGGCAGTGTAACGGTCCATGCAAGACACCGATATATGGGGAGAAACTTTGGAACAGTAAAGTCAAAGTCCAACTTGTCCCAGCAGGATGAGATTCAAAAAATTTACTGAGATTTACAATCAGATACTGCTTTTCACCTCTCAGCCATTTTTGTACACTTGTTGAAAGCAGTTTTTTACCATTTGCACCATTTCCCCAAGGTAAATATGTTGAATCTACCTTATTGCAAAAATCTTACCATTAAAGATCTCCCACCCCACAAGTCGCAAGGAATGGGCTTCCATTTCTTCTCTCAGCATTCTTTACACAGCATTTGGCTTTCCCAGTCTTATGCACAGTTACGCACAGTGCTTGATATCTTGATATCTCAGTCTTATGCACAGTTATGCACAGTGCTTGATATCTTGATGAAGAACTGTCCCATTTAGCAGATCATGTTGCTTAATAAGGAGGCAAGCAACTCTTTTTGCTGTTAACTTACCAATTTGTCAAATCATTTTCTTACAGCTTTTCAAAAATGTTGTATTTAATCAACAATTTGTTGTTCGTATCTATCCAGTTATCTACAGTAGGTCACTTAGCTATCTTTGTTTTGTCTTTGCAAAAGATGGCATTTCAGCAGAATAGACATAGCGGCAATGACTTTAAAGAGCCAAAACAAATCATAATTATACAGCAAAAGCAAGATTTCATTTTTAAGATAGCTTGCATTATATAGATATGTTGAATCAATTCTCTTAGGTTTGTTATGCATACCTTCCTCTGTTTTAATATTTTGAGAGGCCAGTATTTTAGAATGTCATGGAAGAAGCAGAAATGTATTTGTTTCATTAACATCAATAGTACACTGAACTGAACAAAGTTTTATGTAGATCCATAATATTAGGAGACATTTAATGACAATTTGCACACATAATTTCTGTCTCATTATTGAAGGTTTTACTAAGATATTTACTGTTCTTTTTAGAGATATTTTGGTGAGGCTGGCTGCGGGCTTTTGGTGAGGCTGGCCACAGATTGGCTGTCCCCTTGTGAGGCCCTGCTATGGTTTTGTCATTTCTGGCAGTGCCCCCATTGGTTTCATCTTTGGGCGCTGCCAGCCCCTCCCAGCCTTAAGGCTGGCCTGAAGACTGGGTGCCACCAATATAGTTAGTCTGTTATTATTGGAGTTAATGCTGCATATTGAACTTTAAATGTTTTTAGATGTTTTTAAGTAATTTATTGATCTTATTGTATTGTGAACCACCTCGAGCCCTTTGGAGATGAGGTGGTCTACAAAACCAAATGAATGAATGAATGAATGAATGAATGAATGAATGAATGAATGAATGAATGAATGACATATGTTACGTATGATGTACAAGATAATGTACTTAATCCAACCAAAATTTAGTGCTTCAATTCCATAAATTCCAATGGAAAATTAGCCCTTCTAATCCACATTCTAAAGCTATGGCCCCTTCCACACACGCAAAATAATGCATTTTCAAACCACTTTCACAACTGTTTGCAAGTGGATTTTGCTATTCTGCACAGCTTCAAAGAGCACTGAAAGCAGTTTGAAAGTGCATTATTCTGCATGTGCAGAAGGAGCCTATGACAGGGAAACACATTTTTAACTACTATGGTTGGATTGTGGAATACATCTCTACATAGGGAATATGCAATCTGGTGTGACCCAGTAAATATCATCTGAGAAACATAGAGATAACCTGTAAGTTTTCTCAGTTTGTACTAACACACACTAACACCTTAACACATTTGTTTGCCATCTCAGCTGTTATAATCTCTACTACAAAGCACCAAACATTCTACCTACACTATATACATCTAACAGAAATTGTTGAGAAAGCTTTAGAAATCTGGGTTTAAAATTTCAGCTCTGTGAAAATGTATGTGTTGAAAAATAAGCCTTCTAAAGTGTTTTGTCTGTCTGTATCAGGGACAGTGTATGTTTGGGTTCATGAAGTACAGAACATAACTCAGCAGACAAAAATGTGTATAGATACGAAAACCTAGCAGCATTACCAAGTCTTGATACTTGCTTGAAGAAGCAATTGAATATTCACAATCCAATCACCATATTTACTTCTATCCCTCCCTACGTCTGACAGAACTTTTATGAAGCATTTGCTCATGAACAATAATGTGATGTCAAAATTTAGATGTAGCAATCTCTTTCCATCCTTCCCGGTTTCATCCTTTATTTTAATATTTCCCATATGAAAGCTTACTATAACAGGCTGTTTCTGTAAAACACACAAAAAAGTGTTGAGGACAGAAATAGAAATGTTTTGGGGAGGTGTTCTGCACAGCTTTTCCCCAAAAATGTTTTGAAAAGGTTTTATTTCAGCCCCCAACAGTTTTATTTGAAAACACTTAACTAGCCATCTTTCCCCCTGAAACGTTTCAAAAGGATTCCTGCTTGTTATGCAGAGATCAGGAAAAGTTTTATTTCTCCTGCCCGATTTTGAAGCTCTCACTTTTGTTTCTCCGCCATCCACCATTTCCTCCACTTCAACACTTCTGCCAATTCTCCATGCTGTCTGTCATTTGCTGAAATGTACTTCAGATGTTTTCTCATCTAGCATTGAAGCTCGCATTTTCGTCATTGCTGTGCATGAATAACCTCAGTATTGTCTGCCAATCACACAAATGTGTCATTTTTGCATTTCTTAAATTTTTGGTGAGGTTATCTTTGAAGCTATGTAGACATGATATGAAAATCAGCGAGGCTGCACAGATTTCAAGTCTCCATAGCTTCGAAGATACAACTGCGTGTTTTTTAAAAGAGAAATACCGTCTTCACCTGAAATGCTTTATTTTTCCATGTTATACAGACACATCCCCCTTAAATACTTTTTTCCAAAATGTTTGCAAAACATTTTAAATGTTTTGTGTGGAAAAAACCACAGTCTACAAATGGATGGAAAGACTGATAGCTATACAGGTGTATCTGAGCAAACTGGTGCATATAAATAATAAATTTCTGTTGTATAAGATGGTACTACCAAACCTTAATGACAACAAAGAAAAAATGTGAAATTAATAAAATTTTTGTATTAACCTACTTTCCTTGTTCTATTATTTCTTTTCAATATCATTATTGATAAATTCTTGTAGACTATTGAAAGGCAAAAGTCTTCCAAGCCACTGCTGATTTCAGCAAGTACCAAAAATTCCAGAAGATACAAATACAGGAGTATTTCAAGAGTGGATTGGTCTGGGAGAATGGATTCAAGATTGGGATTGTTCTGTCACATAAATATATTTATTAAAAATCAACACCACACAGGGAAATTAAACTTCTTAATAGCATCAGGCTAATTCTTCCTCTCAGCTCCTCTTAAAAACCTTTATATTACTTCTCTCCAAGAAATCTTTCCAAGCACATCTTTGGTTTCTGCCTTCACTACCAGGCTTCTCCAGAAAATTGAGCTTGCATCCCAGAAATCTTATCACTCTAATTTGGGAAATAATGTATACAAAACTTTTCAAAACCTCAAAACATCTCAACTCTTTCTCCTGGAAATTATTAAATGCCAATAGATTTCCTTTCACTTAACTTTTATTTCCAGTATTGTATATTTATTTTTTAAATCAGTTCTTTACTATTGCTGTATTGTTTTTTATGCCAATAAAGGCTTGCTGAAAACATCTCAAGTGATTTCTGTGTTTCAGAGTGAAGATACTACAAATATAAGGTGACCAGATTGTCACCTTTTAAAACTGGGACCAGGGTGGGCGTGCGTGAGGCTGCTGCACTGCCTTCTGGGATGCTCCTGCCACAGGGCGGGAAACCGGGGAGCGCCCCAAAAGGCGGTGTGCTCTTGTGGCTGTATGCGCGGGAGGCTGCCACACTGCCTTCTGGGGGGCTCCCCTGTTTCCCGCCCTGTGACACGGCATGAAAAGGGGAGCGGCCCAGAAAACAGTGTGGCAGCCTTCCAAAAATCGGGACAGAAAAAAAACCCGCAGGACATGGGACAAATTGGTTTAAGGCGGGACTGTCCCGCCAAAAGCAGGACGTCTGGTCACCTTATACAAATATTATACAATATACAAATATTATACCTTATACAAATATTCCAAATACTGCAAGCATGGGATGTGGCATAGCCTTGCAAAATCCCCCCAGTTGCCCTGTGCATTTTTTTCTGTACATAGAATGCTTCTTGTTTAGAAAATTACAAATTTTATTTCTAAAAACAAAGATAAATAACTTGGAAGGTTTTTTTTGTCTCTTTGTTTGAACTTTTACCTACATAGAACTGACATTTTGTCTGTCAAGAAATGAATGGAAAGATGTGCACATGACTTTCCCAACCAGAACATTGTCTCACACAGTGATTGCATTAGCAAATGATGCATGGGGTCAGATGTTTGATGCGACTTCTGTGACTCTCTGCTGATACAGGAAAAGCTGCCTTCATAAATAAAATGAGGAACTACAAATCAACGATCAGAAGCAACATTTCCATAAAAGTTATTTCTAGAATTAAAACAGCTGGTGTAATGCAATCGAATAATATTGTGGCCTGATTTAGCAAACACAGGAGACTTCTTTTCATCTAGCCTCCTGGCAAAACAGTAAAAGTAAAGAGTGGAATTAGAAAACAGAGGCAATATCAAGCTGTCAGGATAAACCACACACTTCATGCAGCTATTTAGGCTGTTGAGTTAGGAAAATTACTGGATTGGTATCCTGGGACCCACTCTGTAGTCATAATCATAGAAAACAGCTCCTATTTGCCTAACAAGTGCTGACTGCCCCTTCACCAAGCTCATGCCTGTGTAGCTTTAAAGCTACAAATTTTATCATATTGAAGCAGGGAATGAACATCAGTACCACCAATCCAACAGTGAGATCTTATTTTATTTTAGGGCATTTTGAACTAGAAGCTTTTCCACTGTTATTACTTTCCATACCTGTTCTGTGTCTAAGTGGTAGGGTTGTTGAGAAATACCTGGAAATTTTGGGAGTGGAGCCTGGGGAGGGCAGAGTTTGGGAAGGGGAGAGAGCTCAGCAGTGTGCAATGTCAAAAAGTTCACTCTCCAAAGCAGCCATTTTCTCCAGGGAAACTGGTTTCTATAGTTTGGAGATCAGTTGTAACAGCGGGAGATCTCCATGGAAGTTCCTCACGCTAGAAAAAGAGCAGGTGCAAAAAGGATCGAATAATTACCACTCTGCACCAAAATGCTTTAGGTCCCCAAATACCAAATTATCTTTAAAGTATTTGTACTCAAGTATTTGTAATCAAGATAATTTGATTATTTGGGACCTAAAGCGTTTTGGTGCAGAGTGGTATTTATTTGATCCACCTGGATCAAACCCTTCTAAGTGGATATTGAGACCTGACCCAAGGACGTAGGTAAGGGGGGGGTTGGGTTCAGACCCTCCCCATTGCATGAAGCTCTGCCCCCCATTTGTGGGTTTTTGTATTTTTAAAGCTTTTTTGGTTTTTCACCTTCAGGGGGCACAGTTTTTAGGCTAGCAGCACCAAAATTTCAGGCTATTGTCAGATGACACTCCTGATGATACCAGCCAAGTTTGGTGAAGTTTGGTTCAGGGGGTCCAAAGTTATGAACCCCTCAAAGGGGTGTCCCATCTCCCATTGTTTCCAATGGGAGCTAATAGGAGATGGGTCTACCCATTTGAGGGTACATATCTTTGGACCCCAGAATCAAAATTCACTAAACCTAGGTGGTATCATCAGGATAGTCTGCTTCTGATACCATCCCGGTTTGGTGAAGGTTGGTCCAGGGGGTACAAAGTTATGGACTCCCAAAGCGGGTGCTTCCATCCCCCATTGTTTCCAATGGAAGCTAATAGGAGATGGGGGATACACCTTTGAGAGTCCATAATTTTGGACCCCCTGAACCAAACTTCACCAAACCTGGGTGGTATCATCAGGAGAGTCTCCCAAAGATACCCTGAAAGTTTGGTGCTGCTAGCTTAACAATTGTACCCCTGTCAGCAGGCACCCCCTAAATTTTCCCAGATTCTCTTTGTAAATCCACCCCCTTCAGCATGGATTTAAAGGGAGAATCTGAGGTCACCAGTTGAAACATTGAAAGTGATGTTGTTTCAGTGTGGGGGATAATCCACCCCAAAACAGCATCACTTTCAATATTGTTTTATCTGGGGACCTCAGATTCTCCCTTTAAGGTGGATTTAAAAGTAGAATCTGGGCTCCATTGAAAGTGATGTTGTTTGGGGGTGGATTCCAGCATCACAGCAGTTGCCCATGGGGGGGGGGGGGGGGCGCAAACCTCAGATTTTGCACTCAGCTCCATTTTCCCTAGCTACCCTTCTGCCTGGAAGGGAGAGAGAAGGGACTGCCGGCTGCCAGCTGGGAGCCCAGCTGGTGGGGGAGGTGGGGCGGGCGGGTCACGGGAGTCTGCCATCTCTTGCCTCAGAGAGCTGCTTTTATAAACACTTAGGCTGGGGGTGGGGCATGGGGAGGCGTGGCCATGCCTCCGGAGGCAGGTGGGGGCATGGCCTTGCCCCCGACCCCCCCTAAAAATCTATACCTACGTCACTGACCTGACCACTTCTACAATCAAATATGCTTTCCCTTAAGGTGGGGAAAAGAAGATAGAACAGCCTGATGACAACTGCCCACCATCCAACTCTCTTCCAGTCATTCCTAATAAAATGGCCCATTCTTTTATCAACTGTTCCCACACAGCTACTTAAAACATTTTGCTTAGAGGACAGAAATAACACATAAAGCATAAACAGCAGGACCATTACCCCATCACAAGCATGGAAAGTAGCTTCTGCAAATAAAGTTTTGGAACCTCAGTAGGAATGTGTATTCTTCTATATCATCACTGTGGGCAGTTTTTGTGGAAAGATAATGCATAAATAGTCAATTACAAACATTTTCAAATCTATCATTGGTATTCCCTTCTGAATTATGAAAACAAATTGGGGTTCTAGCCATAACAAATATTTTGAAATACTATTTTCTAAATTTTTATTCTCAGTCCCAATGTTTATCAATTCTAGGAATAGCTAGATCATACCAAAGACAGACTGCGTACCATACCAAAGACATTTAGTGTACTCTTAGAGATTCTTGGAAAGGTTGAAAAATTATTTAGAAAATATGCAATGAGTTCCTAATTAAATGTTTATGCTCATAAGCAATGCTCACCATTTTTTCTGAGAATAACTGGATGTAGCTGATGAAAAAAATATTAAATTTTGCCTTTGAAGAACTGGCATTTTTCTGAAATTATCTATAATTTTTAAAAAATTGCAACTGACAATACAGGGTGAAGCCCAGAAACCTGCTGCAGTTAACAGTGACTCAGGCCTTAGATTAAACTCTGTACTTCTAAAAATAAAGTATGGGCTGTAGTGTTGATGTAACACTGGTTCGTAGTGACCTGTTGGTGCATCAATCAAGTATTCCATCTAAAGCCATTTGCTAAAGCCATACACAAATCTTTCCATCACAATATTAAATAATTAAAACAAAATTAAATATTCACAAATATACAAACATTGGCCTGAATTCAGGGCAATCATGTTGAGATAATGAAGCCAGTGGGAACAAATTGGTAACAACCAACTTAATCTCCATTAATTTACATGGGAATGCAACTCTTCTAATTCTTTGTGGATCAGGGTTCTTAGCTTTAACCAATGTAGATGCCAAGAGAAAGATAACTAGAAAACGAAAGTGCAATGCAGATGAGTAGCAGAAAATTCAACTTCTCAAATTCCTGATACAGATTATCAAAGCCCCTCCCCTTTAGTGGTAAAACCTGTTCTTCTGACCATTGCTACTAAATGATCAGCCAGTTCCAAAGCCTATAATTAAAATTTTTCTTCATTTATCACCTGATCTGAACTAACATAACAGCCTTATGATATGATTTGAGAATGCCTTTAATTGTAGAAATTTAAAAAATCAAAACTGGAATTTGAAATTATTTAAATCCAAGTATCAAGAATCCAAGGGATACCATTTTTCAAAACAAAGCAGCAATAACATCACTTCCAAAAATATTTAAGCCACTACAATTGCTGGATTCAAATGTTAACTCTCCACAACAGGTGTCAAACTTATATATAAAAACCCAGGTTCGATTCCAGTTTCAGGTAGCAGAACCAGAAGAAATCTCAGCCTGCCCTAGAGAATGGTTAACAGATTAGCTAAACAGACTAATAGCTTGTCTCATTATAAAAAAGATCAAGTGCTATCTTTGGAGGATCAGCTCTTCAGGCTTATAGACTTGCATAGCAAAAACAAAACCTTGAAAAACCTAATACCAAATCTCAACAGAATGTTGTTTAATGGTGGAATCGGCTATCCAGTGAGGTGGTGAGCTCCCCCTCCCTCGAGGCCTTTAAAAAGTGACTGGACAAACACTTGTTAGGGATGCTAGTGATGGCGAACCTTTGGCACTCCAGATGTTATGGACTACAATTCCCGTCAGCCCCTGCCAGCATGGCCAAGATCCTACATTGAGCAGAGTGTTGGACTAGATTACCTGTATGACCATTTCCAACTCCATGATTCCATCTATTTTGTATCTCCTACTGTCTAATTCTAAATACATTTATTGATAAATAAATCCAACTATATTTAATAAGAATTTTTCCCTCATATATTTTTAAAGGCTAAAGCCTGTATACAGGTCCAGCAGAACCAAGTGGTGATATTTTTGCTGGACTGTGTCACTTCAGAATGTAAGTGGGGCAATGCATGTTTCCATGTTCTCACTAGGGGAAAAAAGGTCTCTGCACATAGAAAACTAACATGGGGGCGGGAACTAACAGGCCAAAGACATACAGTGAAAAAAATCCACAACATCACAAAAATACTGGCTTACACAGACTAGCCTTTTTAGGCATGGGGGGTTTGTTTAGATCGGAAATCTTAAACATAGTATATGACCATCTACCAGAGAAAGCTAATGTATACAGTGGCCATGGTTCTCTAGGAACAGGAAGTAGAAGTCACAAAATACAACCAGACAAACAGTAGTTGAACATTTTCCTGTTTAACAGGAACGAAGATTAAAAGAGGCATATAACCATGAGAATGAATAATGGAATCCTGGCTCCTCAGGCAGTTTGTTATCGTCATCAGGCTGAGCTATAAAACAGCATGAGGTGACTTATTCTACAACCCATAGCTGATACAAATATATTAGACTCCTTTGATGATAACATCAATGTGATTTGATGATGAAGAATAGAAGAAGCAAATCTAACCTGCAAAAAATGTAATTTGGGTTCATTAATGTATTACTCACTTTTATAAGCAGCACTCATGTCTAGAAACCCATTCCAAAAACTGACTACTGATGTAACATAAAAACCTAAATAATTCATTAAAATATATTTCAGATGCTATACGTGTAGGTGAATTTATAAGAATAAGTTCTGACAGGTATAGCTAATGGACTTTTATACTTTTAAGTTTCTTTTGGAGGGATGCTATGCAGCTTTTACCAGAAAAGGGTAACCACTAAAAATGAAAAGGGGAAAAGCAGCAGGAGCTATGGAAACAGGTCTGATTCTGTGTTAAAAGCAGATTCCAACAGAAAAATACCCAAACCCTTCTTTAGCAGAGAATAAGTTTGCAACATTCTATCACCAACAGTACATCACACTAGAAAAAATATGCTATGCTATTCCCAAAGTATTTTTTTTTAAAAAACTAAAAACAGCCAAGTAAGGCTGAAACTATAAGAAAAGGATTGGGATTTGTGCAGGGTGTGTGTCTGTGTGTTTGGAATGGGGTAGGGTTATTTAACCCCTTTCTCTTCCTACTAGCGCCTTGTCAAAATCATAGGCTGATTCCGCATGGGCCAAAAACAGTGGTATGAAAACGGTGTGAAAATGGTGTAAATCCTTTTATACCATTTTAAACCCTTTTACACCACTGTTTTTGGCCCATGTGGAATTTGCCATACATTTCCAAAACTGACTTTTTCTCATGGGAGAAAAAGATAGAGATGAGAAAACATTCAAACAGTTATCTCACTGGAAGGAAAACATCTTGGGGCATGGGGTAACTTTAAGAGGGCAAAGAGCTGAAGGAGAGAATATTAAGTGCCCTGTCCAGCAGAGGCATAGCTGGGCCAAACTGCGCCCAGTGCGCATTCTAATTTTCCACCCCCATAGCCCCCCCGCGGCACCCCCCTCCCCCCTCCCACATTTACCTTAGTTCCTTTCCTTTTTGAGAACTTTTTCAGGCTGCAAAAGGCCTGTTCTCAGTAAAAATGGGCTGATGAGAACTATACTTCCCAGGAGACCTTGTGTGCCCCAAGGTCTCCTGGGAACTGTAGTTCCTCAGGCCGTTTTTACTGCAAACAGGCCTTTTGCAGTCTGAAAAAGTTCTGGAAAAGGAAAAGAACTAAGGTGGAGGGGAAAGTGGGAGGGGCCTGGGGGTCATTTTCCATGCCCCCAGGCGTGCGCCCAGTGCACAGTGCACCCCTCCCGTCCCCTTGTAGCTTCACGACTGCTGTCCAGTTGCGTCCTGAACACTTTGTAAAATCTCTGAGAGATTGGGGTTCTGGGATGTTCAACCTAAGGCCTGCTTATTGAGAAAAAAGCTATACCACACTACAATCCAGGATATGATAAGCTGTTATGGCAATGATGGCAAACCTTTTTGAGACCGAGTGCCCAAACTGCAATCCAAAACTCACTTATTTATTGCAAAGTGCCAACATGGCAATTTAACCTGAATACCGAGGTTTTAGTTTAGGAAAAACAGTTGGCTCTGAGGCACACGTTACTCGGGAGTAAGCTTGGTGGTAGCTGGTAGCTTTGTTTTGAAGCAACCATGCAATGCTTTGAACGGGTGAATCATGACCCTAGGAGGGTTTACTCAAGGGTTACTCAGAAGCAAGCCCCCCCCCCACATGACAAACTCTGTGCATGAGTGCCCACAGAGAGAGCTCTGAGTGCCACCTCTGGCACTCGTGCCATAGGTTCGCCACCACTGTGTTATGGATTCTGATCTAATTGAAACTAAAACAGCCCCCCTCCACATAACTTTTGAGTATGGGAGGCAGGAATGAGTGGTGAAATTAGTGGATCTAATTAACTCTATTGCAAACTCTTGAATAATACGTAAGCAAGGAGAAAGAAAATCATGTTCTACCTATGCGCTCTCACTCGGGTCCAAAGGCAGAGAAGCAGCTTCCTGCTCATTTCACCTTGAAATTTAGAAATCAATGAAATGCAGCACTGGCTTCTGAGGTTCAAAACTAGGGAAGCAAGATGCTCCCCATCCAGCCGGGAGTTCAGTATTCTTGTTTCACAGAGCCACAGAGAGAAGTTTCCTGATAACAGATCCTCATTGCTGGATTCCTCACAGCCCCCTACCCCCAGCATTTCTATTTCAATGCCAGTTCCAGTGGGAAACCAGCCTAATAATCCATTTCAGATTCTCTAAAAATCATGAAAAAAATTATTTTCACAAATGCCAAACTACACTTGATGGATTACATTTCAGTGTATTCTATTTGGAAAGATATAAGTTGTTTTGCCTGTGAAATATCTTTCTGTATTGAAATCATGAGTGTTAATCACTTGACAACTGCAACATTTGTATTTGAAGTCCTTGCATTGCAATAACTACATAAGGATTCTGTACAACATACAAGTGCCAACATTATCTATATATATATATAAAAAGCTAACAGTGACTTTGTTAGTCATGCCCTAACGCTGAAACGGCTGGACGGATCTGCCCCAAATTTTCACATGACGTTCCTCCCTGTCGCGGGCAGGTAATCCGACCTTCAAATCGCCAAAAGTCCATACCTAAGCCAGGTAAAACATCTTTTTCCTGGCGCACCAGGCCATGAAGCTGGCTGTGTTCAACTGTCACCCTTAGAATGTTCATGCAGCCTGTCTGTCTGTGGCCTGAGGCCTTGGTATGAGGGCTTAGAAACAACTGTTCGATGCAGATGGAGCAGAGATGAGCAGTGAGAAACAGTGGAAATAAGGTAATACCTCAGTTAGGTAATACAAGTGGGAAGTGAAACACATACACACTTCTGCTGTGTGAAGGACATCAGGGTGGGGTTCCCCCCCTCACCGCACGGAGGTAATCCTTTCACTCTCTGGTGTGCCTTGCCTCACCCAATGCTACTCTCACACAAAACACACCATACTCCTCACATACACATCACTGGCTCCATCCCTTGCACACCTCACTCTGCCCTCCCTCACATCCAACCAACACTTACTCACTTCCTCACCCATATTCACCACAGCTCTCTTTTACTAAAAGCGAGAAGGAGTTTGCCTTTTTCTTCTAAGAAAATCCGTGGGGTGGAGGCTATAGCCAACACTACCGGCTCCGCTTCTTTTGCATACACTTGGCCCTTTAAGAACCCAGGAGCTGGCCTCGATCTAGTAGCCTCACCCCTTCACCCTGCCTCTGCTGCCTGGACTGGGATAGCCTTTCCTTGCCCCAGTTCTGCCTTACCCAAGCTTTTCAGGACTATGCTTGTCCAGCCAGCCCTCCAACAGGACAGCCCAGGATCTAGCACTTCTGGGATGCCAGTTCCGTTGTGGAATGGAAAGAGTTACCTTATACTAAAAAAACAAGACACCACCAAATAACAATGTGAATTGAAAAGGGAAAGAGGGATTCCATCTGACCACCCCAAAAGGCTATGCTGTGGATCATTGGACCTGCATGGACCTGTGTGTGGGTTGTGGACTGTGATGGGAAGGACAATTGCCACAGCAATGCGTGGCCGGGTCCCACTAGTTTATATATAATTGCTAATCATCAGCTAGCAGAGTAGCATGATGGGACTTTGAATTCACAGACTTTGTCCTGTGTAAAGTCTGCCTAGTTATGGAGATGATACACTTAGTGTATTCTACATATCTGTTGAGCTACCCATGTTCCCTTAAGAGAAACTTGTATGTGTGCACAAGAAAGAAATTTTTCAAGCAGAGCGGAATAGCAGTAGCTCCTCCACCTTTTGGCTGAGATCAAGTGTAGTGTAGTAGCCCTTCTAAAATCCTTTCCATGGGGTAAGACTTGCTTATATGCTGTTGATGCATCCAGAGGTGTGGAAGGGACAACTGTGTGTCCAAATGATTATAATTAAGCAGTACAATTTTAAATTTTCCGTATAGCAATCCTTTTAGAAGAAGAAGATTTTTTTTATATCCCACTTTTTCACTACCTTTAACAAGTCTCAAAGCAGTTTACAATCGCCTTCCCTTATCCTCCCCGCAACAGACATCTTATGTGGTGGCAACCTTTGGCACTCCAGATGTTATGGACTACAATTCCCATCAGCCCCTGCCAGCATGGCCAGGGGCCTGATAAGAGAGTATGATCCTGTAACACCTGGAGTGCAGAAGGTTCCGCCACTCATGCAGTATAATGGAGTGGGACTGTGAGAGTTCTGAGAGCCCAAGGTCACCCAGCAGGCTTTGTGTAAAGGAGTGGGCTATCAAACTTGGTTTTCCAGATTAGAGTCCGCTGCTCTTAACCACTACACATGCTGGTTTCTCATACTGCAAACCTCTTCTTAAAATGCCACACAGTAAAAAAATAGCTTATGATGGCTGTGGAAAGCTAGTGTTGGAAGAAATAATATAAAACATGGGCAGCCCTGGGTTTTTTTGGGAATTATAGGCAAAGACAGATAAAAACAAAAACGTTACATTTTGAACACCATTATGCAATCTAATTTGGAGGTGATCGTTGAAGAATTTTACCAGATGACTCTTCTGCAGTTTCATTGTGTCCGAAGGCTTTCCACGGTAGAATCCTTGGGTGCTGTGTGGTTTCCAGGCTGTATGGCAGTGTTCTAGCAACATTCTCCTGAGGTTTAGCCTGCATCTGTGGCTGGCATCTTCCTCTGAATTGCCAGCCAGATGCAGGCAGCTCTGAAGCAAGCATCAGGAGAGAATATCTACAGAATACTGCCATAGAGCCTGTGAAACCATACAGTGCACTCCAAAATTCTCTGTACATTATCATTTATTTTTTCTAGAAAGTTTCAAGCCATGTAGGTCTTCAGTAGAAAAGCTAGACTTGTCCAGTAGTAAATTATTTGCAAAACTCGAAAGCAAAACCTCCAGCTATTCCAGTAAAACTAAGTATATGGCAGGATGGGTAGGGTGCAAAGTGGATAGAGTAGTGGACGAAGAACTGGGTGACCCAGGTTCAAATTCCTACTTTGGGCATGGAAGTTCAATGGTGACTTTAAGCCTGCCATAAACTCTCAGCCCTGCCTGCTCACAAAGCCGGTGCAGTAAGAGAATGGAGGAGGTGAGAACAATGTGTATGAAAAGATTTGCCCAATTTAGTTGCTCTCACTTTAAAACACTGTAAAGCTAAGAAAATTTCCATGTTTGGAAATCCCACTGAAAATCAACATTATTATTCGTCCAAGAGCTGCAACTATAATGCGTTTACTTGGGACTTTCTTCTGAAGAGACATGCATAGAACTAAACAATAATTTGGATTAGGATGCTAAGGACACTTAAGAATAAATTCCATTTAAATGTTAATTGGTTGTAATTCAATTCACACATGACATTTTCCCTATGTGAAAAGAAACTACAAGAATGTACCATCATGTATTTTTAAAATGCACAAATGTTTATTTTGTCAGTGGTTGGCTTTTAACAATGTAATGTAAACCTACTCTCTACCACAGTTTTCTGATGTGGTGCTCTAGGGTGCCACGTCACCTGTGGACACCATTCCTGGCTTGCCAAGAGTTTTTAGGCAGTGGGCAGGACCAGGTAGGGTTTTTGCCCAGCAGGGCTTCTGTTTGGCTATGCAGATTCTCTTGGAGAAGTCGTGCCTTTGACAGCACTTCTAAGCTTTCGCCCCTGAGTGCACAAGGATCTCTACCTAAGGCATGACTGAAGATAAGCTGTGTTTATGCAAGGAAATACTGTTAACATATTTTCTGTTTATTTAAAATGGTATCATGTTAAATAGAGCTTCTGTCTGAAATGTTGAACAGTTTGAGGCAAAGTTACATTGAAGAGTTAAATTTTGCAATTGACTCTGCCTCTTGTGACAGCCATTTTGTGGCTGCACCATCCAGTGTCAAAATTCCAACGGTGCCCATAGGCTCAAAAAGGTTGGGCCCCAGTGCTCTCTTCAAATGCTCATTAGCAACGCATCCTTCCAAAATGCAACCCTCTACCCCTCCCCGCAAAGTTGCTCTGTACAGGCTAATGATTTAGCAAGTAGTGTCCTGTGACCAACCTGAAGCCCATGGATTGAAGACCATTGTACTAGATAATATGTAATGGAACACATGTTTATGAAGATCTTTATGCCAATGCAACAGAGGTGTTATAGAATTTCTTAAAAGAATGCAGATTTTCCACAGCTGTCCACAGGTATCCAAAAGAATATCAACAGAGCCAACTATAAAACAAAAATCTAGTCCGGGTAGATATATTCACTAGGCTGTTTTCACATACCAGGTTTTAAATTCAGTGTTGCCCCTCCCCTTCCCCTAATTCCCACTGGTCTAAAACTAGGCGAATGTAAAAACTATATTTGTTGATTACATTTTTACCATCACTCTCGTGAGAAACATTTTCACATGCCAAAATTCCTAAGAAAGATACTCAAGGACACTTTTTAGGTATTTGTGTGAGAACATTCTCAAAGTAATGCCGTATCCCATATGACACAGAGATGAGTCACAAATTAATGTAGCTGCTGCTGATATTTATGTCTCTCCCCCAATATCTTTTCAAAACCATTGAATTTCATGTATTTTAAAAATTGACGATGAATGTTAAATTATCGTTACTTCAAAAGAAGTGCATATATTGGCCAGTGTGTGTGTTATGTCATCCTAAAGGGATGAAAATAGAACTTCCCATCTCAGTTAAAACCCTGTAGCTATTATTTTGATCAGATAACTGATGTTTTCAACCTATCATCAAGAAAAACTGTGCCTTGTACATTAGGAGTTCAAGTAGTCAGCAACTTCCTTGTCTTATCACCTAACTGCTACCAGAAGAAACTGGTCCCCGGCTACTGCAGTTTTGAATCATGACCTTGTTACCACGTTGGATCATAACTCACACATATTGCCTCAACATTACAACACCCACAGGAACTTGCAGTCTCTAGTCAGGCTGCCCTAGGGAGAAATGACACTGGGAAACTTACAAAACACAATGCAGATTTGGGATATGACACCAAGACATCATGTATTTCACAACACAAACTAATCGCTACTGTGGCAGGATTACGTTTGGAACCCCGTTTATACTCTCTGTTATGGACCAAAAGTCAAAAAGACAGAAAAAAAATGAAAAATTAATCAGAAGTTTGAGAAAACTTTTGCCTATTATTTTGCCTGAATACACAATGGACCACTACACAGGAACAGTTTTCAAACAATTCCAACATCACACATGTAGCAACATTGGCACAGTTCCTTGGGACAAGATACTTTTTCACATACACATGACAGCATCCCATGGAAGAATATACTAATAGATTCAGACAACTCCAAAGTCCACATTCTCCTCTAAAAAATGTGCAGACCTTTATAACCGATACAAAGTTCCGGCTAATGTCTTCCCAATACCCTTATAATTCACTGAGGATCCTGTAAAGTGTGGTCCCACCAAGGACCCCCCAGCTAAAAAGAGATTTCAAGATTTTTACCCTCTCGCCTGAGAGGCTTACAGGCGACAATACAACAAATAGTACCCACACTCACTCACTGGATTCCGCACACACAATGTGCCCATCTGCCAGTGTCTGATTTGACTTCCTTTCACTTACACAGAGATCTGATTTTCAAGCCCACCTGATTTGTACATCTAGCCAATAACTATGTGTTTGTGCACGCACATGGCACGCTCTTCTCACAAAATTGGTCCACGGTAGGTGTGCAGCTTTGACTCGAGCTGATCTATTATTTGTTCTCCCGACCAAGGAGCTTCATCTACGAGACCCCCAATCCCACCCTCCCCGCAGACCTGGCGTCAACCAAAAAGACAACTTCTGGTACCAACTTTTACTCTTACTCCCCGCACGGAGTAAAACTTCCAGAGTATGAACGGTGTGTTTGCCTTTGCTACCCCCAAACACTAGTTCGCCCTTCCGCGGTGCCCTTCTGCTTCTCTGAACTTCTGCCGCTAAGATCAGGGATGTCTGCGGGGCAAAAGGTGCGGAGGGTCGTTCCTACGGCTCCGCCACCCGGTCACTTTCTGCCCCACAACCACGCCGGTATCGACTGACCTCCCGCTTCCCTATGACTGCAAGACATGCGCCCCGCACAGTCGGAGCACCCTGCGTCACGGAGCCCCTAAGAAGGCAGGCAGGCGAGCTCGCAAGCTGAGCCCCCGTCCCCCGTCGTTGCCGTTTTCGCTCCCCCACTGACCTGGCGCTGTCAGCTCAGCCTGAGAAACTCTTCCCTCCGAGTGGCATGCACTCCCCCTCCCGGGCCGTCCTAGGGACAGGCACCGCCTCTCAGGCCGGCGGCACAGCCTCCCCGCCCCTTGGCCAGCCCCTGCGCCCCACCTACCCACCCCCCGGGGAGCAAGGGGAGCTGCCCAAGCGGAGGGGGCCTGACCGAGGCAGTGGGGGCTGATTGCGGAGCAAGCGCAAAACGAAGCGCGCAAACAGGAGTGGAAGACGTGCCCGGGGCGGGCGCGGCTCTGGAAAAGGAGCGCATTTGCTCCCGATTTGAACCCACTGCAGTTAGTACGTGCCACTCACTCCAGTCGCTGATTTACCGTAAACACGTGTCGCTCGGCGAAGCCCAAGGCGGGGTACAGAGGAAAGGCTTTTACAACCCACCTTGGATCCCTTACCGCATCGGGAACAGAGGCAGGGGCAAGTGCCAGCCTTCTCCCACGTCTGCGCCCGGCCGGCTTGGTTCCGCCAGGAGCGACACGGGTAGTGAATGGGTTCTGACAAAGGGTTAAAAATTAGCCAAAATGGGTAGATTTTTTAAAAAGCGCTGCTATGGGGAATGACATTTTGTTTTCAAAATTCCCCGTTTAAAAATGTAGCCACCAATGGCTAATTTTTGTTCAAGAAGGGTGTTGTTGTTGCAATGTCAGGTTACACCTCTGTGCGCTCTTTTGTAATTTCAGGCCTTGTGGGGTTGTTTGCCACAGGGCGCTCTAGGTACATTTGGGAAGACGCTGCCTGCCTCCAAGGATTCCCAGAATAAAATTCTGCATAGCCTCCCTTCCTGCCGCATTTTTTTTCAATCAAAACGGAATTGCTTCAGAAGGACTCCCACATTCCTGAAAGGAAGAATGTCCGATTGTTAGATTTCGGGAGGGAGGTGGTAAGGAGGAATCAATTAATTGCCTCTTAACAACTTAATATTTTCACGGGCTCAGAATGGTGGATGTACATCCAGGCTACACAGTGGCAGTAAACTAAAGGTTGCTTTTCAACAGGCTTGGAGAAGAATGCCCTGTTTCGGTAAACAGAATAGCCAAAACTTTTCATGGCGTTCCATGGTAAACAGCAGGCCATTTAGGGTACAGGGCTTTTTCTTTCCTTTGGTCAGTTGACATCCCAAATCAAAGGTGAGATCCTACTTGGTGAGATCACAATGAATGGGAGGCATTGATAATAGGCACTGATCGTTTTTTTAAAAAGGGTTGGGGGCACAAACAATCCTGAAAGTCCTCACTAGATGGTTATTAATTTCTGTTTGCTCAGTGGGAAGCTCACTTGCCCCCCAGTTTTGTGAATCTTGTAACTGAGCGAGCCTAACATGTACAAGCATAAAAACACTGGTATGCTAAAGGCACTCCAAAGAAGATGTCAGTGTTATTTTAGAGAAAGAATTTTGGATTTTGACAACATCAACAATTCTTCGGCTATTCCAAATAAAAAAAATTAGTTTATTATTGATCTCTTAAGAATCAGATTGTTATTTTTTTCTGATCCTATTTAAATGTCTTATACAACTGCTTATTAGAGAAGTACATTAAATAGTGAGTTGTTTGCAAAGAGAGATTTTTATGTTGTTTCCCCAAAAACTTCAACCTGATATTATGAATTAAACATATTCAATTAGCAATTATTGATGTTGGCTTCATATCCAGGTTTAGTTCTCTTTGGAAAGTGTTTAAACATACTTTGAAACTACTTTCTACTTAAAACCAGATGAATTTTAATATATCTAGTTCTTGAGTCTGTGGATACTTAAATCCAGAAACTGGAATGGAGCCATGACTAGGCAGATTTTGTTACAAACTGAAAAACACCACAGGTTTGCAGAAAAACCTGAAATTCAAAAGGAGGGGTGTTAAAGCCCTCCATAGCACCTGTAGCTTTAAGGAAGTATCGCCCTCTTTGTCTATTGCTAGGCAACCCACACAGCCTTCAAGCCTTGGTTTCTTTCAGTAAAAGAGAGGGAGGGGATAGCAGCCTTCCAAGGGCTATTTTGGAGTTTGAGAAAGAACTCATTGAGGCCAGACCTGGCAGCAACAATTAATTACTACCACACAACTTGCATGACTCATGTAGGCCTGGCTTCTCATTATTGTTCAAGCACAGGTACCTCACAAAAACCAGCATGTTATAGTGATTACAGTTTCAAACTAGGATCTCTAGGAGATTCACATTTGAACCACCACACTGCCATAAAAGCTCATTGGGTAAACTTGGGCCAGTTACACATTCAGTCAGCCTAACTTACCTCACAGGGTAGTTGTGTGGATACAGCAGGAAAGGAGAATGATGTAAGCTGTTTTGGGTTCGTAATGGAGAGAAAGGCAGGGGTTAAATGATACAATATATCTAAAGATAAAAGATAGGTTGGTTTGTGGATGGGAAAGAGAACAGGAAGAGGAGAGGGAAACGCCTGGAGGGAAGAAGGAAATAATGTGAGGGGGAAATGGGAAAATAGGGTTCACACTGCCAGGGTGTTTCAGTTTCCCACCCAACTTGGCTTGGCCAGTGAAGAAAATGAGGAAATATTGGGGGAGTGGGAATTGAGATGATCCTGACAATTCCTTATGGGTCCTCCATTTGTGTGATAATATACTTTTGTTAAAACAACAGAAGAATCTTATGGCTCTATAAAAATAAATGTATTATGCCATGAAGCTTCATCAGCCAAAGTCCACTTTGTCAAATATTTATTGGGATGTTTATTTCTCATTTATCTTTTAAATCATTTGCTGATATTAATTAAATTCACTGGTTTCTTCCAATACTATTACTGCAGTCCATAAGTTCTGAACTTAGAAAGCAGATAAACTTAAAGCAGCAAGATTAATAACATGGAGAGAAAATACACTAGAATGCTTATTTTGTTGTTGTTGTTACTTTCTTCCCCAGAGGCAACCCTAGCAAGGAGCTTTTAAGAAGTGGGTTACCATTGCCTTCCTCTGCAGTATTCCTTGGTGGTCTCCCATCTGAGTATTACTGATACTGCCTTGTTCCCGAGATCTGACAAGATTTGGCTATATCACTCTATCATCTCTCCAAAAATTCCTTTGTGATTTACTGGGCTGTCTTGGGAGTGGGGGGAGGGGGCTATAGATTTGTCTCTCAGAACTAGTTTACTGATGAAAGAACACATTGATTCTATTAAAACTATTAGAAATTTTTGGAATTTTTTTAAAAAACAAAAGGAATGTAGAAACTAAATGATTTATATGAGAGAATTGGTTTCTAGAACTATATTTACCAAGTTTTGAAAAAAAGCTCAGACATGAAAACCAGCCCTTTCCATTTCAGCTACTTGGTTCCTGTGGCAGTCATCCAATGAAAGTAAGGTTAATACCTACTGTTTTCAGAATTATCCTGTGTTCAAGATGCCCTAGGATACAACAGTATATCTTTGAATACCCTTGATCTCTCAGGTATCACTTGAAGATCCAGGTGAACTTCCACCATGCTTAATTAAAATAGTCATCAAACATTTAAAAGAATACTGTACAGTTACTTTAACATGGGTTGTGGAGTTCCAACCAGCAATTTATACAGTTGTACGTTCCAAAATAATTCACATTCACCTGCAGTCTTTTTCATGAGTCCATTCAATGGTTTTAAAGTAGTCTGATAAAACATCTGAATGTATTTGATGGTAGTTGATCTCTCACATGCTATCTTTCTTATTGTAATTTTCTTTCCAGTCCCTGTTTATTGGGGGCCAGTCATTGAAATTAAGTAGGTCACAAAATATGATTCCTTTTAGAAATGTGGTTCATCTGGTGGCTGAAAACTATTCTTTGCTTTGTCTTGGGCAATGTGGAAATAATCAGCATTCCCTTCTATTTCAGCCTTAGGATTCTACAGAATTGGTATTAACAATGCTACTATATACTATAAAATAATAACAAACAAGATTATTGGGGCACCATAAAGATTTACAGGGTTGTATTGAGAGCCAGCATGATGTAGTGGTTAAGAGCAGGTGCACTCTAATCTGGAGAACTGGGTTTGATTCCCTGCTCTGCCACTTGAGCCATGGAGGCTTATCTGGTGAACCAAATTAGCTTGTGCACTCCAACACATGCCAGCTGGGTGACCTTGGGCTAGTCACAGTTCTTCAGAGCTCTCTCAGCCTCACCCACATCACAGGGTGTTTGTTGTGGGAAAGGAGGAGGAGGAAGGAGGAGAGAGGAGATTGCTGTAAGCCGGGTCTACTTTGGGAGAGAGGGATATAAATCCAGCTCCTTGCTTCTTATTTAGCATGAAACATAGACTGCAGCCCACTTCTCCAGATACAATGAATGAAGAACCATTATGCACATGTTTTATGAAATACATAATTACTGAATGATAAACAAACTAAGAAATTATACCCAGTAAGACAGCTGGTTTTGTGCGATCTAGCTTTACAACTGCAGCTTCCTAAGCGGGTCTGCAGCCATAGCACTGTCCCTCCTTTCTTTATACTAACTTCTTGTCAACAAAACTATAATCAGACATTGCAGTTTTAAATACACTCAGAAACTAGGCTATACAATAGAAACCAGAGGGTTACAGGATACTAAGCAATAAATACTGTCAACAAGTAAATAAGAAACACAACATACCGACATCCAGCCCAGACATGTCCTGAAGGACTCATCTCATCCAAACTCTCAGCAGACTATCCATTTTACAAGCATGATATCATTTGAACAAGCTCTTATCATTAAGCTCAGCTTTGAAAATCTAAACTTGTAGATGTGCTTATCACTGCTTTGTTGTGTCCTGAGGGCCATCTCTTACCTACTGGGACAGGCACTTCTTTTTAGCATGTTGTAAAAGAACTGGATGTTTGGGACTGAAATTTGAGTTGCTGTTTCTTGTATAGACATTTCAAAGTGGTCTATCTAACTACTTAGATAATGACATGTTTTTCATATTGAGAAAAATGTAATAAATTCAGATACAGCAGCCAATCATCTAATCAAGCAATTAAGAACACTCTGTTTGAAGCAAGGTTACCAGAGGTGTTCCTCCCATTGGGCAAAGTGGGCAGTTTCCCAGGGCGCCCCCTTGTGTTGGCCGCCAAAAATGCAGGTTCGTTTGTGGGATTTTTTGTATTTTCAGTGTTTTTCTGTTTTTTGGCCTGCAGGGGCGTGGTTTTTAGACTACTTGGCCTGAGATTTCCAGGGATTTTCAGGAGACTCTCTGATGGTATCCCACTGGAGTTTGGTGAGGGCTTAGTTTAGAAGTCAAAGTTATGGACAATAGGGAGTGCTCCATCCCCTATTGACAGTGGGAGCTAATAGAGGAGATGGGGGCTACACTGCTTTGAGATTGTAACTTTGGACCCCAAACAAAGTTCCTGAAACCACAGAGTGAGTATCATCAATAGAGCTCCACAAGATACTCTGAAATTTGGTGCTGCTATCTCATAATTGCACCCTGACAGAGCACCTCCTAAATTTCCTAGGTCTCCTTTTAAATCTTTTATGCCACCAGTGCTTGTTTTCTTTCTTTCTTTTATTCTCTCAATGGCTAATAAAGGTTGTTGTTGTTTGTTTGTTGTTAAATCCACCCCCTTGGCATGGATTAAAGGGAGAATCTGAGGTCCCCAGTTTAAACATTGAAAGTGATGCTGTTTTATGGTGGGGAGAATCCACCCCAAAATAGCATCACTTTCAATGTTCATGGGACCTCAGATCTCCAAGACTCGGATTAAAAGAATCTGGGCTCCCCTAGTTTAACCACAGAAAATGATGCTGTTTGAGTGTGGATTCCAGCATCCCCTTGTTTTAAACTAGGGGAACCCAGATCTCACCCAAATCCTGTAAAGAATCTAGGGGTCCCAGTTTTAAATAACATTGAAAGTGATGCTATTTCCCCAATTGGGGGGACTGGATACAACACCATAAAATGTTTTCATAGCAGCAATGAAACATTTTGAAAGCATTTTGAAATTGTTTTTAAACAAACATTTCTGCTGTGTGGCATGGCCCATTGATGTATTCAGATTTGTGAGTTGGGGCATGTTCTGTAATGTGATGGTGACTTTGAAATGACCTGGTGGAAAAAATCATTGTTTGGTCACGGTGTGGGAGGGTGGCTGCCCATGAGGGGGGCATCAAACTCAGGTTTTGCCCAGGGCTCCAGTTTGCCTAGGTATGCCACTGAAGGTTAGTTATTGATTATCACAGCTTACCTGATTCCACTGTTGTTGCAAATTATGGTATATCCAGAAGTGGATGAGGAAATTAGAACAAGGAGGAGGAAGAGAGAAGTGAGCCTCTGAGAAGCTCCTAATGCCACTCATGTATTGTTGATTGGCTGTCAAGCTATCTGCAGTGGGATCAAGCTTAATAAGATGAAAAATAGATGTAGGCAAAACATTAGGAGCAAAAAACTAACAAATCATGGCCACACAACCTGGGAAAACCAAAACAATCGGACAAGGTATAGTTTGTACATTGACAGTGCACTCCTAAAGAGAGTCACACTCTTCTATTTCCACTAAGGCAATATCCCCACTGCTGATTAATCCCAGGATACTCACCGAAATATCCAGGTTTCACAGATTCATTGCGGTTCAGGTGCTCCCCCCCATCCCGTGTTTTTCCCAAACCTGAATGTGAACCTTTAAAAAAAACATGTCTCCAATCCAAATTGGTGGGGAGGTTCAGTGCTCTTATGTGGTCTATTTTCCCGCTGTAGAGAGTGGTATGGAAATGTCTTCCAATGAGGTGGGTGTGTGGCGCAATGCGTGATCACAGCGACAACCTTTTGTTTAAGCAGCTTTTCTATGTCTCGGCTGAAGCTATTGTTGAAATGTGTGCATGAAGGAGTGAGAACCACTCTAACATGGGCACAAGAGAACAGGAACCGGTCAAACATGGGCACAAGGGGTCAATCAGAAAAAAGCGTTCACGTTTATATGTTCACGTTACCACATACTGTCACAACAAAAAAAGTTCCCGCCCCTATACAGAATGACAGCCAGTCAGGATAGACCCTCCAAGCCAATTGCGTGTAAGTGGGGATCGTCACATTCTTTGAAACTGAGATAGGCATAGATGCCTTCACTAGAAACATGCTGCAGTGGGAAAGTTGAAACCTCGATGAAAAGGTGCAATTTATTTTGAAACCTGGTTGTATCTGTATTTAATTTTCAGTGGAGATTCAGCCTAAGTCTGCTCAGGATTGCACTGTATATCATGCCAAGTTCATCCTAACAACCCAAGCAGACTCTTTTTCAAATTTTGGATTAGGTTATTATTATTATTATTATTATTATTATTATTATTATTATTATTATTATTATTATTATTATTATTATTATTATTATTATTATTATTATTATTATTGATACAAAAACAGTTATACACAGCAAACAAGATCAATATGCTGGATTTTGTATTACATCACACGTCGGACACTTCCCTAGCATCTAGGACTGTGTGATGTATCGACAAATAATAATAATAATAATAATAATAATAATAATAATAATAATAATAATAATAATAATAATAATAATAATAATAATGTTGTTGTTGTTGTTGTTATTGTTATTGTTATTGTTGTTATTATTATTATTATTATTATTATTATTATTATTATTATTATTATTATTATTATTATTATTATTATTATTATTATTATTATTATTAGACTGCCATACCCCCAAAGGGCTCAGGGCGGTTTACAGGCAACCAAACACAATACATTGCAACTAAAACAATTGAATAATTCCAATTAAAACAATAAAAACAGTAGCAGCAATAACTTTTCCATAATTAATAAATTAGGTGGATGATGTTCGGTAAAATCCCCGGGAGGGGACTGGCAGATTTTCAGATAAGCCAATGACACATAGGGCAACAGAGGGAGGCAGACTCAGCGGCCAGCCTCCCCAAAAGCCCGGTGGAACAACTCGGTTTTTCAGGCCCTGCGGAACTCCCCAAGGCCCCACAGGGCCCTAACAGCTGGAGGAAGAGCTGTAAAAGCCCTGGCCCAGGTGGAGGCTAGCTGCATCATAGAGGGACAAGGGACCACCAGTAAACTTGCCTCTGCCGAACAGAGAGAGTGACTCGGGACATATGGGGTAAGGCGGTCTCGCAGGTATGAGGGCCCCAGGTCGTAAAGGGCCTTAAAGGTCAATACCAACACCTTGAAGACAATCCGGAACTCCACTGGGAGCCAGTACAGGCAGCACAACACGGGGGTAATATGATCTCTAACTGAACCACCCATGAGAAGACGGGCCGCTGCATTTTGGCCAGCTTCAATTTCCAGATTAGCTGCAGGGGAAGGCCCGTGTAGAGCAAGTTACAATAGTTCAGCCTGGAGGTGACCGTTGCATGGATCACTGTGGCCAGGTCGATCTGGGAGAGATAGGGGGCCAGTCGCCGGGCCTGGCAAAGATGGAAAAAAGCAACCCGAGTTACATGTACCACCTGGGTCTCCATTAAAAGAGATTAGTCCAGGTGGACACCCAGGTTGCGAGCTGAAAGGGTCGGTGCCAAAGAGACCCCTTCCAAAAACCGGTGTCTGGAAATCCCTAATCTCCCCATCACGACCCAGCCAGAGGACCTCCATCTTCGTTGGATTAAGTTTTAACCTGCTCTGCTTCAACCAACCAGCGACCGCCTCCAAACAATGCTGTAGAGCTGCAGGGGCAGCGGCCACCCCCCCTCAACAGAATGAGCTGAGTATCATCAGCATATTGATGACAGATCAGGCCAAAACTCCGCACAAGCTGAGCAAGGGGTCACATGTAGATGTTAAATAACAGCTGGGACAACAGCGCTCCCTGAGGCACACCACAAAAAAGTGGGCACCCTTGCTGACTCCATTCCCGGAGGAATGAGGCAAGCCACTGAAGGACAGTGCCCCGCACCCCGGCAGCAGCCAGGCGGTGGGTCAAAAGGTTGTGGTCAGCCACATCAAGCGCTGCGGTAAGGTCCAATAATACCAGCAGTGCTGATCTGCCTCGGTCAAGGTATGGAAACACTTCACAGATTTAGAACAACAGAAGCCCAATCCTTTTATGATTATTCTTAAAATAGAGTTGAATAATAGTAAAAAATTGAAGAAGACCCGCCCAGAACCTTTTGGGAATGGGGCGGGATATGAATCCAAAATAAATAAATAAATAAATAAAACTCTCCCTATCTTACCTCCATATTTTTATATACATAGATATAGATAAATATTCTTATTGTGATTCCTGCAACTTTCCTTCATATATTGCAAAATTTTAGTAGCATAAATCACTGAGCCCATCAATTCCTGCATTCTGGAATGAATAGGGGAGTATCTAGCCAAATTTACAGCATCTAGAGGACAATCTTATACTGTGGTAGGACAACAGTAAATCAAAATAATTCCGGCTGTGGAATACATGCTGTTCTTAAAGTGAACGGTTTCTCTGTAAAGCACACAGTTGCTGATTTTACAGTACACATTGACAAAATATCTGCTTTGCATCTCTGTGTTCTCTAGAGCAGTAGATTTGTTAGTGTACTTTTCACACGTCATGAAATTTGAGTAAGATAAGGAATCTGTGGACCATTCTATTACATATAAAGGACAGAAATGAAGCAACAGTATTTCCTCCTGCACAAGTCATTGGATAAGTCACATTGACATTCCACATGGTTAGTCTACCTTTGGCTTGCAGGTGATTTTGACAGTTTTGACCTCTTTTCCAAGATAAAGGTATCACATAGGTGGTAGTTACTGTGGATTTATGGCATGGTGTATGAGGCAACATAATTAGCAAATCACAAGCTTTATTCCCAGAAAAGAATACTGCAGTAATTTGCAGGAAGTAACCTTCTTGTTCCAGAACAGCTGTTGTCACTGAACACCATTATATCTACAACAATTCTAATTATCTTTGGTAACTTTCAGTATTTGGCACTACTCCATTATTGTTCATTTAACTGCTTTTTAAGTGCACTAGGATATTTGCCCACTGTGTGCTTGCAACTTCACCTTTAACCTTGGTACTTAGTTTTATGATGTTACAGGTTCTATATTCAGGAAAGTATATTTAATGCTCATAAGATCTCAATTAGAGACCAGTCTGTGAGTTAGATGCTCATAATACAGTGCAAGCCATGGCTTTAGTTTGTTACTATTGCATTTGGGCAAGGGAGTCATGGGAAAAAGTGTAAAGAACCTTTTACTAGGAAATGTGTGCAGACATCTGAATAGTTGACTGGATTGGGGAGGAGATAAAATAATGTCAGGGCAGACTTGACACAGAAGGTAATTTATTATTATTATTGTGGTAGATTCACAGCTGCCAGATCTTTAGCTGGTTGTTGGCCTTCATTACAATTCGAGCCTCACCAGAGACCTAGGAAGTTGTAATGTATCGGCGTAGTCTTTGTGCGGATCCCAGCAGGGTTGCCTTCTGAATTTGACAGATGTTAATTTTGTCAATTCGAAGATGTTTCAAGTGCTGCCCTAGTGTTTTTGGGATGGCGCCCAGCGTGCCAATTACCACTGGGACGACCTCAGCTGGTTTGTGCCATAGACGCTGAAGCTCAATTTTCAAATCATGGTATCTAGTGACCTTCTCATGTTCTTTTTCAATGACCCTGCTGTCACCGGGGACTGCTATGTTGATGATGGTCACTTTCTTGTCCTCTATCACGGTGATGTCTGGTGTATTGTGTTTCAACACTTTGTCCGTTTGGATTTGAAAGTCCCACAGGATCTTGACCTTCTCATTTTCCATTACTTTCTCTGGACAATGTTCCCACCAGTTCTTTTCTTATGTTGTAATTCTTGCAGAAATTCCAGTGGATCATTTTGGCCACTGAGTTGTGTCTCTGTACTCAGTCTGGGCAATCTTTTTGCAGCAGCTGAGAACATGACATACAGTTTCACCACCACCACCACCACCACCACCACCACCACCACCACCACCACCACCACCACCACCACCACCACCACCATTATTATTAATATTATTATTATGGTAGATTTCACAGCTGCCAGATCTTTAGCTGGTTGTTGGCCTTCATTACAATTCGAGCCTCACCCAGAGGCTTAGGAAGTTGTAATGTATCAACGTAGTATTCGTGCGGATCCCAGCAGGGCTGCCTTCTGAATTAGACTGTTGTTTGTTGTTGTTGTTGTTGTTGTAATATACCGCCCTCCCCTGGCTCAGGGCAGTGCACACAAAAATAACAGATAGAGCACAGTTTAAAACAACCATAAACAATATAGGCTCTATTCACATTAAAATACTAAACCCCATTAAAAACAATGTACGAAATTTCAGTATACAGCAGATAGCATCCAACAGCTAAAAACCTTCCTGAGAGTGGAACAGCAGGGTCCACTGATGTTATGAAGGAGTGGGGTGCACAATCAGTGGCCAGCCTCTCCGAAAGCCCGGTGGAACAGCTCAGTCTTGCCGGCCCTGCGGAACTCCCCAAGGTCCCGCAGGCCTGGACAGCTGGAGGAAGGGCGTTCCACCAGGCAGAGGCCAGGGCTGTAAAAGCCCTGGCCTGAGTGGAGGCCAGCTGCATCATTGAGGGGCTGATGACCACTAGTAAATTGGCCTCTGTCGAAGATAAGAATGTTATCTTAGTGTTTTGAGGTCTGGAAGCTCATTTTAAAGGGCCCTCCATGACTTTTCCTGCACAAAGCATTTAAAACATTTGCAAAAAGTTTTGGAAATGTTTTGAAAAGAATAGTTTTTGTGGGTTTTATCCGCATAGCCTGGAAAAATAAAGCACGTCAGTTGAAAATGGTTTTTAAAACACACACATACACACACACACACACACACACACACACACACACACACACACACACACATGTATCTTCAAAGCTACAGAGACTCAACATCCAAAATCTTGCCGATTCAGATGTCATATCTATGTAACATTGAATCTACTTCACACAAAGAAATTTTAAAAAAGGAAAAATGGCACATTTGCATAATCTGCCACAAAACTGAATTTATGATGGAAATGATGGGCAGTCACAATGCCAGAGGAGACAACATTCGTAGGAAACTTCAACAAATGGCACACAGCACAGAGATCACTGAAGCGGCAGAAAATGGTGGATGGCAGAGAAATGAAAATAAGAGCTTCAGATCAGGTGGGAGAAATAAAATGTTTCCTGATAAGCAGGATACATTTTGAAAAGATTTTGGGGGAAAAGATTGATAGCTTACCATATTCAAATAAAACAGTTTGAGTTAGAAATAAAACATTTCCAAAACATTTTG
The DNA here is from genome assembly GCF_021028975.2 of Sphaerodactylus townsendi. NCBI lineage: Eukaryota > Metazoa > Chordata > Lepidosauria > Squamata > Sphaerodactylidae > Sphaerodactylus > Sphaerodactylus townsendi. Next base: position 60,626,459 of record NC_059427.1, read on the forward strand.
AGGCAAAAGCTCTATCAAACTCCTGCAGGAAACATTTTGTTTTCATGCCTTTCAGTTTTATTTGTGTTGTGCAGAAGGGGCCCATGTAGCTACAATATGGCACTAAAACATTTAGAAGACAGGACCTGTGCGAAGTCCTCCCCACACCAAACGGATTATTTTCCACACTTAACCCATCCCTTATGACCCATGCAGAATGGGCCATAGTGAAGCTTTGGGAACAGTTTAAGTACAATTCTTTTACCCTCTCACTGTTAGGTATAGACCAGGGGTAGGGAACCTGCGGCTCTCCAGATGTTCAGGAACTACAATTCCCATCAGCCCCTACCAGCATGGCCAATTGGCCATGCTGACAGAGGCTGATGGGAATTGTAGTTCCTGAACATCTGGAGAGCCGCAGGTTCCCTACCCCTGGTATAGACCTATCATGCCAAATAAAGTCCACCAGTCTTGTATTGTGGCCTGCCAGGATCTTGAAAACTGTGTTTTATAGTCTTTAGGTCCATCAGATTGTGCAAACCTATTTTATATGCAGATCAGCATGATTAACATTGCAGTCTGGGAAGGAAGGACTTTGGAAATGGCATGACCCCATCACTGGCATAAATTACACTTCATGTGGCAAAAGTGGTATCCACAGTGGTGACAGGGACACTTGCACCACTGCCAGGGAGCCATATGGCTACACCTCACACAGGCACAAATGCTGCTATAGTGTCTATGCTCCTTTGGTGCAGGAGCCCATGTTAGTGCTAATAGGGGTATACATAGGGATAGAGCTGTCTTTAGTCAGCTTCCTGAGGCTTTTCAGCCTGGAAATGCCCGTTTTTGCTAGTGTAGACTAAAAATGTGGCTCAGCCCATTGGGCTAAATAGGGAGCTTACAGTGCAGTTGGAGGTTTCCCCCCTTTTTTGTGCAGCACACACCACTGAGAACCTCTTTGGAGATGGTGGACTGCACCATGCCTAGCCCCCATGGATCTATTCCCTATGAATCAATCCACCTCCCGTTCTGGATTGGGTTTAGTCCCAGTTTAATTGTTTAACAGCTCCCAGAGAAACTTTATCCAGCTCCAGATTGGATGATTCTACCTCACCCCACAAATGTTTCCAGCAGTGGCTTATCAAGGGAAAATGGAACCTGGGGCAAAACCTCAGTTTCCCACACACCCCCATGGGTGGCTGTGCCCCCATGGGTGACTCTGCAGCTGCCCTCTCTGGCTCCCTCAGGCAGATGGGGGGAGGGGGCTCAGAATGCTTCAAGCCCAGCCCCCTGCTATGGCTTCGCCAGCTCATGCCAGCATTGTGCCATCCTCCCCCACTCACTGGCTGTCTTCCAAGTCCTGGCTCCAGCATTGGGTAGGTTGCTGTGGGGTAGGAGTGAGCAGGTGAGTCCGAGGCAGAGCTCTCTCCGGCTTTGGATACTCTGTTAGTGTTGCTGGGGTGCAGCGGGGGCAGGAGGAGGGGTGTGGGGGCGCTTTTCCACCCCCCATGTGACTGAATGGCCTCCACCCAGGAACATGTGACCCCATGTGTCCCCATGGGCAGTACTCCCCTGGTTTCCAGGTATCTTGTAAGATACTTGATACTTATAAAACAGTAGATTCTTCTGAGTGTTCTTTAATATTCATATTATGAAAACATGATCCCAGAACATGTATCCATCTTGTATCTCCAGTGTAAGGCAAGACCTGTCCATTTCAGTTCTCTGTTTCAAAGGATACTGAGGAAAATGAGTCTTGTGCCACAGTTCTAACCTATGGATACAGGCTGTTGTGCCAGAGGTCATTTTGTTGCCTTAGGCCACTGATGGTGAACCTTTTCGAGATTGAGTGCCCAAATTGCAACCCAAAACCCATTTATTTATCGCAAAGTGCCAACATGGCAATTTAACCTGAATACTGAGGTTTTAGTTTAGAAAAAATAGTTGGCTCTGAGACGTGCATTACTCGGGAGTAAAATTGGTGGTAGTCGGTGGCTTTGCTTTGAAGCAACCGTGCAACTCTTCCAACGGGTGAATCACGACCGTAGGAGGGTTTACTCAGAAGCAAGCCCCATTGCCAGCAACCAAGCTTACTGCCAGGTAAAGGATCGCGCTTTAGTCTTTCGCATGAAAATCAGTGGGGTTTAACAGCGCTTAACAGGGTTACCGACACTGCTTCCCAGAAACTAGGTTTTAGGTTTAATGCTAATAATTGAGTCCAGCGGCCCAGGCCAGCCTAGATGGTGGGGGGGGGGGGTTTGACTCTGTTTGTGCGTGCCCACAGAGAGGGCTCTGAGTGCCACCTCTGGCACCCGTGCCATAGGTTTGCCACCACTGCCTTAGGCAATGGTTCTTTCTAATGAATTTGGGAAATCACAGGAAGCTCAACAAGGCAAGGTACTGGGATAACATAAATGTACTTTAATTGCAAGGGGAAAAACCACAGTATACATAAAGAAGGAAAAAAACCCACAGTATACATAAAGAAGGTTGCTTACATTCCTTTAGTCACCAGGGACATCTTACAGCAGCAACAGCTTCCAGGAGTTCCAGTGAAGCTACTGTTTCCTCTTCCACTTTTATAACCAGTTTAGATGCAGCCTCCTAGAATGGGTATTACCTGGCAGGCATGCTAAGTCCAGTTCTAGTGTTTGCCCCATACATCTCCTTATTATACACTGTTCCACATAAAGACCTAAGTAAAACTGTAACTTCATCCGCAATTCCGCCCCCCCCCCCCCCCGTGTTCTATGCCCTGTACTTGTCATCTAGTCAGGACCAGGCTGCAACAAGGGTGTGTGCGGGGCACATGCCGGGGGGGGGGGGAGGAGGAAATGGCAGATGAAATTACAATTAACTTTCTGTAGAACAGGGTATAGAAAGGGAAATGACCCTGCAGTCACTTGGACAGAACCTAGCTGCCAATATGCTCTAAGCTCAGATATACTCTAAGCCCAGATAAGGTTTCCTCACAACACGATTCTCTCCTCCTCCTCCTTGAGGAGTTGTTCTGCAATAGTAACAATACCCAGGCTCACACTACCTCTGCTCAGCTACAATATTATAAACTACCTTTCCTAGTCAGACAAGGATTGACTTTCAGTAGAAATTCTTAGTAGTTTCCATTTAATATTTTTCCTCCCATATAACAATAACTACTGTACTAGCCTGCAAGCTGTCTCATGTGCCCCTTTAAAAAAAAAAAACCACTGAGAGCTTTTCCCATAATTAATTTCCCAATAAAATGTGTCCCTAGGCCCATATTTGAAGCACAGCTATACTGGATGACTTCCAGTCCTCAGGAATCTTTTCTATGCAAAACAAAACTATGTATTGTGCAGTATATTTTTGAACCAGTGCTGTAGTGCCATTTTAGTGTGCGGTTCTTTTTTATAGGTAGGGTTATTTTGGACTTCTTGAATCTAAAATTACCATCTAAATGTACATTGTTTTTTATGCATGCGTGTTTGAAAAATTATTTTTGAAAGAATGAAGTGATGTTATTACATTTTTATCCCGACTTCTTCAAGGACCTTGGTTTATATACTTTTTATCTTCACAACAATCCTGTTAGGTAAGTGAGGAAGGAAATTATGATTAATCTATAATCACAGTGTATTTTGTGGCCAAGTGGCCTAGTCTTTCTGGTGTAAATCCAGCACTCTATCATTATACTAATCGGGATTGAAATCAGAAGCTGGGATGCTTATCATTATTCTACACAATTACAATAAAACAGGCACCCCAATCCAAAGGGTGGGGCAGTAGGGCGGCAGCCAGAGATGGTGCCATGACATCGCCTATGAAAAGACAATCGGTGGTGCAGGGGACCAAGGGAGAAGGAGAAATTCTTTTCTATCTCAGGGAGGCCCATCATTATGAAATCTGCACCACAAAAAAGATGCATTCTGAAATGCCACTGGAAGCTGATTAAAATTAGCTCCACCCATGAATGCCCCCTCAGTGCCGGTGCATGCCTCAATGGCACAGAAGTGATGGTGTGGAGGCAAACTTCAGGATTTGAACACTGCAGAGCCATGTGATGCCCCACTGACAAGATAAGTGCCTCTTTGCTGGTGTCTGTGCCACTTTGCACAGCGCTGGTGGCAATGGTGCCAGTGCTGGGGGCGTGCTGCCTCCCTTTGGATTTCCCAGTTAGCTATGTATGTTTTCCCTCCAGCAATGTTTTCCTCTCAGACTGTTATATTGTTCCTCAAAATAATTTTATTTAGGATCTAGTCTCATGGTAACTCTTGCAACAATGGGGTACTGTGTGGTTTCTGGGCTGTATGGCCGTGTTCTAACAGCATTCTCTCCTGACGTTTCACCTGCATCTGTGGCTGGCATCCTCTGAAGATGCCAGCCACAGATCCTCTGAAGATGTCAGCCACAGATGCAGGCAAAACGTCAGGAGAGAATGCTGCTAGAACACGGCCATACAGCCCGGAAACCACACAGCGCCACAACAATGATTGCCAATATGCTGACATATCTTTAGATAATTTTTGGATAGTGTCAGCATTCAAAATGACATCACCAGTTGATATGTAACTAATAAAGAAAAAGAGAGGGGACTCGACATTTGAGGGACAACAGTGTTAAACCTACCTTGTCTCTGAAGAAAAAAAATAAGGAAGGTTGTTGCATGCTTGGATAGAAGCGGAATCATTCCTGAAAATGAGATTAAAATTTGCAGTATAGATGAAGTGATGAGATTAAGAACATAAATTTCAGGAAGGTAGATTCATCTTTAGTGGCTAATGTTATGCAAAGCAGCTTGGATGAATTTGCAAGAAGTTATTGGCAGGGTTTCTTGGTTTAAATCAGACAAAAACTAGTTCTTTTTTTAAATTCAGGTATAGAATTCTGGAAATGTCCTATCTCATAATCCTTTGAATAGGTGGCATTTGGTAAGACTCTTCCAGTTGAGGAAACAATTTTAAGGTTAAGTTATTGTATATCCTAAACTGGTCCATGTTGCCTTTTCTGCATTTATTTCCTTGGAAAGCTTGAAATTAAAGTTGAGCTTTGGAGTTGCCACCAAATAACTGTGACAACCAGAAGAATCCCATGGTCTTCAAATACACTATTAGGAAATATGGTCCTTCAGTAAATAAATGGTTTTCTGCAAATGAACAAGAGCCCAGTAACGAAAAGGTTCTTTTTTCTCTTAATTTTGTTAAAGAACCCTTGATTGGAATTTATTGGTTCATAGCTTTGCTCCCTTGAGACATTTCCTGGGATGTTCAGTGTGCTGGCTTTTTAAAGGAAGGACACAAAGAGGGGAAGAGTGTTTTTAAAACCCTAGATAATATTCTTTAGTAGGTGAGGATATTTTTGATTTGTGTGCATCTCTCTCTTTTCAGTCACTGGTGCCAGTCCAGATGTGAATTTAATCATATGCATGGTCCATTCTTGGATACAAGAATTTCCCTTTTCTCCCCTCCTCCAACAGTTGTGATATGACGCTTGGCATCTGCTTCAGGATTTTAAGAAAGCCATTAAGAAGAAATAATGAATGCTGGAACATGGCTTACCTAGATTTTTAAAAATCTCCTAATGAGAGTGAGGTCAATTTTATCAACATGTAATCAGGGCTGGATCTGGGTGAGGGCAAGAGGGGAGGCTGCCCTAGGAGCTGGATTGGAGTTTAGATGGAGTTTAGCCAGGGTGGTTTTTAAAGGAGATGAAACCAGTTCAGACAGCTAAATAAAACTTCCACATTCAGAGAAATGTACCTCTCTGTAACAATGGGGAGGAGCAATGGGGACAGTGTGTTGTCTGGAGGGCTTCCCAGAGCCTTCTACTTGGAACATGTGGAAGCTGAAAAAATCTGAACCTCTGTTGGAATCCAGAGAACTTTCTTTTTATTTTCGTTCTTATCACTGAATGTGAAGAAAATGGGCACTTTCAATTGAGCCCAAATGTTAAAAAATGCTTTCAAATAGTCAAGCATTTACAGTCCGCACTAGGGGGAAAGACTGGGTATAAATGAAGGAGGTATATATGTGTTTTTTTCCTTTTCTTGAAATGGTTGGTAACTTTCATGGTCAGGGATGTACAGTTTGCAAGGCATCCCCAAGTGAAATGTGCCTGTTCATCTATATGGTGTCCAGAATACAGAATTCCAGCACAAGTCAGGGGTATTCAGGCAATTGCACTGTATTGAATGTTGTACTGTACTGAATGATTCCCAAAATTACTTGGATAAATCATTAGCAACTGTGGTCTATACTGCTATGTTTAGCTTGCTGAAACTAGAATCCTACTATGTAAAAATTTGCCAGGGCCAGATCAAAGAGCATTTATCAAGCCTCGTTATATTGTCTATAGAAAATGATGAGGGAAATAATAACCCTCCTCTGGATATAGACAGTTTCCAGCATCTTTTCTCCCTCACGAGCATCTTTGCTCTCTCCACTGGCATAAATGCCACTTATGACAGTGGGGTGGGCAAACATGCTGGCACAGAACCAACCGCTCCCACAAGCCATTTCCCCACCCATCTGGATTGGGCCCTAAATCACCCATTCTTAGGGAAGTCATCTTCTCTGTTGTCACTCTGACTGTTCTCCCCATCCCCATGCAGTGTTGTTAATGAAATTCTCTTTATCCTTGCTCACATGAAGGGAAGTAGTCTGATCCTCTACCCTCTGGACCTTCCCTATGAGTCCTTACTAGCTGACACAACTGATTACGCTTGTTCATTAATGATTCATAGAGATCAATACACATTATTATATCAATTAAAAGAGTTATTATATGTTGATTATACCTATATATGAAGAAAAAAAATATGTATATAGGGGGCATCCTTTTGTTCTTTTATTTCCCTTCAAAATGTAGATCCAGCCCTGCATGTAATGATAAGATTCCAAAATTTAGTGTTGCTTCAAAACCTCCTGAGCACTCCTGTCCTAGTTTCATATAATATTTGTAAATACAAGAAAGTGCAAGGGATAATCATTTCCCATATTCACACATCAGTTGAAGGCTCAGATGTCTTTGCTGAGAGGTGATGTGTGTAATAACAGTGGAAAGTGGTATTTACAGACTGTGGTATTACTGGTTTACTGGATAATTCTTGCAGTTTTCATTTATTGTTTCTAGAACATTTCAGGAGGGTAGCCATGTTAGTCTTCAGTAGAAGAGCTAGATTTGAGTCCAGTGGCAAAACTCCCTAGCAAAACCTTTCTGAGTCACCCAGCAGGCTTCATGTGTGAACTGGAGCAGGGAAAAAAATCCAGTTCACTACATAAGAGTCTGCCACTCATGGGGAGGAGTGGGAAATCAAACCTGTTTCTCCAGATTAGAGTTTACTGCTCTTAACCACTACACCACCATGGCTGTCAGGAAGAATATCTTAGAAAATAAAATTTCCCTGAGAGTACAAAAGGTCAGAAACATTTTATGAATGGTATCATAACAGTTAGAGAAGTGGGGGATTTATTTAAAAAAATCTATCCAGGGAAGATTTCTGGTCCAGATGTTTTATTGGGTTTGTATTACATGTATTTTGAAGAGTGAAATTTTACAGCTTTACAAAATACAATGAATTCCATCTTGCAAGAAGGAAAAATGCCAAAATCATCGAAAGAGACCAATATGACAGTAATACCTAAAGGGCAAGACTTAACTTTGACAAGAATTTATAGACCGATATCATTACCAAATAATGACTACAGTTTGTTTCCTACAATTTTAACTGTAGGAAACTGGCAGTGCTACACAAGGCTATTCATGAAGATCAGCATGGATTTTTAAAAGAGCTAAATAACAATGTCAGAAATATACTGGATATTTTGGAATATTTGGAGAAACATAACAAAAAGCAAGCCACTGATTTTTCTAGATGAAAAGAAAGTGTTTGATAACTTGAACTGGTCTTTTTTTGTTCAAGGTTTTGGAAAATATGGATTTTGCAGAGAATTTTAGAAAATGGGTAAAATCAATTTATGCATCCCAATCAAGAAAAATAATTGTTAATGGAGGTTAAACGAAATTAGGAACAAGACAAGGCTGCCCACTCCTCTCTTGTTTATATTAGTTTTGGAAGTATTAAACAGAAACATAAGACTTGATGAGAGCATTGAGGGTATGATGCCAGCCATAGGGTAGTGGGGTGGTGATTTTTAATGGGGTTCTAATGGATTTTATGTATTGTTTTAACTATGTTTGTATTCTGATTTTAACTGTGTATGTTTCAACTGGGATCATCCCCATTTGTTAGCTCTCCTGAGGCTATGGTATAGGGCAGGGTATAAATTGCAGAAATAAATAAAATATTTTTTTGAAATCCAAATGCCCCTTAGTTACCAGGGAAGAAATGGTTGCTGGGAGAAAATGGTGGCAGTCACCCACACAGCTGCCATCCAGGCTTTGCTGCAATCTTTTTGAAAACTTCAGAGCAAAGCAGTTTGGGGAAAGATCAGGGAAAAACCACAGAACCCCTGGGAAATGAACAAATACACTGAGATACTCTAGGGAAGCAGGAAAACAACCCACTTCCCAACAGCATCAAAAACAGGGTGAATAACCTATGTAGAAATGTCATGATAGTAACCAGCTTCATCCCCAGTGTTCTCTTAGGTTCAATAAGGCCTGTGAAGGCAAAACACTGTTGAGACAGTCGGTTGCACTGGGACCATACAAGTACAAATCTGTGCAAGTTCTATAAGGCAATGTCTTTGTTATATTAACAAAACTTGCCGGATTAAGAAATCAGTGCTCTTCTTAAAACACATTGGTCTAAAAGCAAGTCAGCATATTTTTGCTGAGAGCTGAACTGTCAGCCAACCAAAGCTAATTCTAGTATACCGCCCACATATTTTCTAATCCTCCCCCTCCCCTGAGAAACCTCCACTTCTGAATGATGTAGCAATAAAAACCTATCCAGTATCTGTATCCGTGATACATCCACTCTTCATACAAGCTATCCAAGTCACCTACATCTTCTTTCCCTGAGTGAAGCAATAATTCATTTCAAATATGGATTTATATACTTCTCACCATCCTGTTGTAAAATACAGACTAGAACAACATCTAATTTTTAAGGTTAAAAGGCAACTCCAGAAAAAGCTTGCAGTTGGTAAAAGGCATGAAAGCCGCATGCCAACATTTCTTGTGAAAACTCATTTAATTCAAAACTATTTGCGACAGAGGACATTGTGAAAACAGCAAACACTTGCGTTCGTCTCCCTTTTCTTATTGTTTGTTTGCTTATTTGGAAATGAACCTGGCTTTAAATAAAATATTACAAATGTGGGGAACAATAGAATACAATAATCATAAGATCAACAAAACTATTAAACACAAGTTTGAATTCCATTAATTGCTGTTGTAGCTGGTTCTTTCAATAGTCGAAGATCATCTCAATAAAAAAGTTTCCAGGACCTGCTTAAATTGGCCATGTTCCCAGATCTAACCCTGGTCTTAAATTCTTGTGGGAGGTGATTCTACAATCTATAAACATGACTAAAAAGGGGGGGAAAGGGGGAGACTATAAGAATGCATTTACAATAAATTGTTAGTACTACATCTCAATTAAGGAGCTTCTTCAAGTATCCTGAACTTATGCAATTATGGACTTAAAAGGTAAGTAGTAGACCCTGAATTACCTGTATTACAGTGAATAATTCCTTCCCTTCCAGAAAGGGGGCTCACTCCTGTTGATCACTGTGGGGTTACGCCTCCTTGGGGCTACCGTGGGGGCTGAATGCCGTCCCTCCCATCTCTTCACAAGTGGTGGGAAGATTGTCCTTGTGCTCAGTTGGAGGAGCACAATGTAATTCTGCCAGCCTTCTGAGCCACAGAGTGAAAATGGGCTCCTTGTCCCTGGTGCCCCATCCCTCCTTGCCCCATCTTCCACAGGCCCACCCTGCTATCAGCTATCCCTGGGCTGCACACCCTGTGGCCTACCCTCAGGCCCTGGGTGTCGCCTCTCCGTGTCCTCTCTTCCACCTGTAAACTCTTCCTCTACCCTGTCTTCCTTTCTCCATTCAGCTTCTCTGCTCGCTCGCTCTACTTCCATTCTCCTTCTCTCTCTCTGCCCCCATTCCTTGCTCCCTCCTCTGTCTTATCCCTCTCCCGGGTGTCAGACACCCCACTCCACCAATCCTGGAATGGGCCCCTCTGCTCCGCCCTTGCCCATCCCAGCAGGCTGTGGGTTCCTTTAAACTCTACCCTGCCCCCTTGGGCAGGGTTTAGGGCTGCAGCTCGGATGCCGGGCTGCAGGCCACTCCTAGGTGTCAGGCCCGGGTATCAGGCCACTCCTGGGTGTCAGGCCATCGGGCATCTGGCTCCAACTTCTCCTGGCCAGCTGGTCTTGGGACATGGAGGTTGCTTCTCGCTGCCTCGGTAAGGGACGCTGGCCATGACCTCACCTCTCCTGCATTCCCCAGCTCCTGTTGGTGAGTTTGGGGGGTGGGCTTCCCCCTCACCAGGGTACGGTGTGGTAAGAGTCTGGGGTCGGGGACAAGACGGGCCCGCCTCACCTGCCCCCGGACAATTACCCATTAACTTTTGTTGTTGTTAGTCTGTTGTTTTATCTATGCCTAATAAAGGCAATGAACATGAAAATGAATAATTCCTTCCCTTCCAGAAAGGAACTAAACATGATAAAACATGACTATGGCCCATTCCACATGGGCCAACAAATACACATGTAGGACTCTATAAAACCTGTTTTGGGGAGGGACTTCGCACAGGTCCTGCTTACAACATGAGCCTGCCACGTTTTACTTCCAACAACCCAGGTTTTTTGAAAACTGCAAAAATAGCATTTTTTTTCAAAAAAAATCCCAGGTTGGAGCCATTCCCAAGTGAATGGCCAGGCAGGAGGCGCATTATTTGCCTCCCTTCCATTGTGGCCTCCATGGTGAGGGAAAAGCCACCTGCCATGGTCCAGCCATTCCAGGGAGATCCCTTTTCCTTTTTTAATTTTTCAGGTTGCATCTGCATAGCCACACAGGTGCAGCCGGTCATATAGGGAACAATGATTGTGGGATTAATCTCTGCAAGCCTGAGTGGCTATGCATGTTTTGCTAGAAATTAAAAAAGAGAGAAGTGTATCTGTGTGAAGGCATGACAGCAACCTGGATTGTTTCCATAGGCTTGCATGGGATGCATATGAATGGGTAAACAGGAAAACGGGTTCCTGTATTATGACTGCAACCCATTATACATTTGATGTGTGGAACTGCCTTGGACTCTGAACTGAAGAGGAGAACCAGACGCAGAAGAATGTGCAGATTACAACCTATTCTTTTTGGTGAAGTTAAACTCATCTAGAATCTGCTCTACCAACAAATACAGAATTAGCATTACCAATAAAACCTACTGTGTCTTATCTGACTCAGTTTCCATGTATTCTTTGATCTAATACATTTCTAACCCTTAAAGGGTTATTAAAGGATGGAAATACCAGACTAGAAACTGATGGATGTTTTCAAACAGAAGGACACCATCAGGACACCCAACTCACAACCTACTCCCAAAAGTTAAGATGATCTCTTCCAGAGATTTCACGTAGATGTTGAAAGCTTAGAGGATCAGTATATACCTCACAGGATGATCTATCAGTACCGCTTGATTTTGATTTTAAAGTTGTAGGTTTTAATTGTTATGATTTTATTTGAATATTTGCAACTTGCTTTGAAGGCTTGTCAGAAAGGTGGTACATCACTATTTAAAATAAATAAATACCATTAGCCTGAAAAATGATGGTCACAATCCTGCTGTGCATTTCCTAGCTATGTGTAGGAAGGCCTGCCATAGTTCTTTCTGCTGTTTCTCTACTGGTAACAGCTAATGATGGCAGTGGCAGTCAATGTTGTGGAGCAGGGCTGAGGAGATACACAGTGTAATGATGCCACAACCCATGTCAGTATGCCTAGTCAGGTGGTGACAAAAACAAGCTCATCAAGCACTGACATTTTCAGCAGCAGCCACATGTCAAGCTTCACACCTTTTTCCTAGTTTCACAATGGCAGAGGCGTATTGAGGGAAAATGGAGCCTGGGGCAAAACATGAGTTTTCTGCCCCCCCCCCAGTGTGGGCAGGGCAGTGGGTGGGGATCTCAGGTTGGGGAGGTGGAAGCGCAACGCTGTACGCCAAGGAGGGAGTGGGTGCTTGGGGGTAGCAGGAGTTCCCTGGGGCGGGGCAGTGGCAGGGTGTCCTACCTGTGGGAAGAAGGGTGGCAGCAGTGGTCAGAAGGAGCAGGAGGGTGAGCCTGAGTGGCAGCGGGGTGAGGGCGGCAGCGTGGAGGCGGAGCTCCAGCACCAGCCAGCCTGCCGATAATGATATACGCTTTTCATCACTTCCAGTGGGGAGGCACAGTCAGTATGGACCCGGGGCAAAAGGGAAGGAGGAGGGGTGTGGAAAATTGCCCCCCCCCACGAGATTAAATGGCCTCCGCCCACGGACATTTGTTACTACATGTCTCTCTGGCAGGTATGCCATGGCACAAGGGTAAGGAAAAGTTTTAGGTTTTGCCAGATATCTGAGGTGGTTTTTTTCAAGCTCTGGTTTTTATGAAACATTTGGACATTTAATGAATCCCGTCTCATCCATGTCATTTAAATTGTTCATGTTAGGGTTTTGTAACTAAGTAGAAGTCCTGAGCAATTTCTATTGGAGATATACAAACATGAAAACTAAACCAGCACCAGTGTTGCAAAATTTATCCCAGCAGTTTCCATCAAAACACTGTCAACATTGCACCCTGTATTGGTACATCTTGCAGTCTAAAATTAGCACATTCAGAGCCAGCATCAACATTGCAAAAATGTGTGCTTGCACAGACTAAACAAGCAACAGCTCTGTAACAATATGATTCAAGAGGTCCCTGTTTTATCGTTCACTTAATGGAATGTAAAACCACTGCTTTTCTGTGTATTTCATGGAGCCAATATTTAAAAAAGAAACTGCTTTACCTACAGTTTCCAATCCTTTGTCTTAAATTCTGCATGATTATGTAGCATAAAGGACCCTGGAAGGACTTGCAGGAGGCAACTCATTTCCCCCTTCCTCACTATTTCTTTTTTCCTTTTCCTGAAAGCCCCCGTAGTCTCTCTCCTTTTTCTGCTTCTTTTTTACCTTCCCCCCCAAAGCCAAACTGCATTTACCTGCCTCTTTGTCGTCAGCATTTCCTACCTGCCCCAGTGATCTCTTCATATGAAAATTACAGCCCAGTTGTCTGGTAGTGGCCACTGGGCCAGGTGTACTTGCATGGTAGAGAATGCTAAAGGGCTTGAGAGGGGGCACATCACTTCCCCCTGTATCCCTCTCCCCACACTATTTCTTCTTTCTCTCCTCCTGGTAATTAGCATATCTGCTCCCCTTTCTTTCCTTCATTCTCTCCTTTTCAGACATTCACCTATCTATATTTTATTTGCCTTGCATCTTCAGCTATATTTATTATATATTTACTCCATTTATACCCCCATCTTTCCTTACAGTGTGGACCAAAGCAGCTTACATTATTCTCCTCTCTTCCTTTTTCTCCTCATAACAAGCCTGTGAGGTAGGCTCAGCTGAAAGTATGCGAGCAATGCAAAATCACCCAGGTAACTTCCATAGGAAGATGAGATTTGAACTTGGGTTTCCCAGACCCTACAATGAAGTCTAACCTCTGTGCCAAATATGTTAAAGGGAAGCTGGTTGGAATTGAATAAAAAAAAAATCTCAGTAAAATTGCTCGAGAGAACTGATAAAAAATGAAGAGCAAACATTTTCAGAAAAAAGGTCCAGGCATTGCATAAGACAAAATTAAAATCAACCTGTGTTGTTCACAGGCTCTCAATTTAAACATGACCCACATAGGAATAAAGAAAGGGAAAGCAGAGGTAAAATCATTTTCCATGTTATCTATGAATGTTCATTAAGCATTTCCACCAATTACATTCCTTACAGTTTCTGGAATTATCTCTCTAGGTTTCTGAGAAATCAGCATTCTATCTTTATTACATAAATTTAAGTTATCCAGACATAATACTACTAGTGCTGGATAGTCAACTGGATCATTATATGGTAGGTGAATTATTTATCCTCTGTTTTCCTTTACCAGCATTACAAATTAACTTCCTTTTTTCCTAATACGACTTGTCCTGTCTATTGAGGGAGTGAACATGTGCTTTCCATATTCTTCACAGAGAACAGAGTTTGATCTAAACTATTATATTGTACTCTAATTGGCAAAGGACCTTTGTTTAGGCTTACATACAATCCTTTCCTGCCAAGAAAGGAAATCTAGTTTTGCAATCTTGGCAACTTTTCTGGAGGTTCGCTATTGTGTTCTCAGAGCACATGTTCTCAAAAGGCTCTTGTGAAAATAGCAATAAATAGACTTCTCAGGATCAGGATGCAAGGAACAAGGTCCAGCACTAAAGCTCTGTGCCAAATATGGATGTGACCGTTGATCCCTTTCAATCCTAGATGGTACAACCTTGTTGCTCTTAGCTACTGGATACATACTTGAGTATGATCTGTGAATAGGAAGGAAGGTTTAGCAGAACAGTATCAGCAAGGACATTTATAACTTCAAAAATATAATTAGATATATCATAAGAAATGTAGATTTGTTTTTAAAATAATCACTTTTTAATTCAGACTTTTTAATAGACAAACAAAAACAATGGATAAGAACATATGGAAAAATCTGCATTAATGAAAAGAAAGGATTTCCCCTGTGCCAAATATAATAATAATTAACCATTTTAAGACTTGCTCTTTTGTTATGGCCAAATAATTGATTCTTAATTGATATTACTAATACAAATTGTACCTTTCTCTATTATGTCTATTTTCTTGTTCATTTGCTCCCCCAAAGGGCGGTATATAAACCTAATTATTATTATTATTATTATTATTAATAATAATAATAATAATAATAATAATAATAATAATAATAATAATAATAATAATAATAATTTCATTTTTTTGTGCTATATGCAAAAAAATCTATCAAAGGTGTCCAATTGTCAATTAATTTAGATAAATTATTTTCTCTAATCAAAGAGGTAAGTTTGGCCAACTTCGCCAATTCACCTTCACAAACAATTCTTCTGCAGTAGGTGTAGATGCAGACTTCCATTTTGGACTTATAGAACTGCTGATGTCAGGTATACTGCTGATGTAGTTGATAATGCTGCTGATGTCATATATAAAAACAAGGTTCCATATTTTTTTCAAAATGTCTGTTCATAAGACCCAAAATAAAAACTTCTGCCATAGCAGAGGACACTGGGAGTTTCTCTGGGCTCAGAGTGGCTCTCATATACCGTCATTGTCACCACGGAGACTGGTGAGTTCTACCGCAGCAATGTGAAAGAAGATGGGATCCTTCCCTTGAGAGCAGTGGGCCTCGCCCTTATTTAACTAAGGGAGTTGTCTGTATATGAAGTGACTGCAGATTGGCTGCAGTGTGCATACTAGTAACATCTGCATCATTGTTGCCTCTGCGGTCCCATGTGGGGACTGCTTTCAGCTGCAATATGACTGCTCCCCTCTCTCCAGTCACACGCCTGGGCTAGCTGGCTTTTCTACTCACAGTCACATGACCAGGGGGAGGGGTGCACTCTCCCTCCTGATCTCCCTTCGTTACTGGGGGAAGCCAGCACTTGCGCTAGATGACAGCCCACAGTGTGGAAAGTGAGAGGGACATGTGCCTGCACAGAGGAGCACTAGATGAACAAACAATTAAAGTTAGCAACACTGTTTTTCATAGTTGTGGTCTCTGTGCAGTCCCATGTGAAAGAATGGCTAAAGTTCTTTAAAACTAACTAAAATGCTCCATAGCCAGCCTGCACAAGCGCAGTCCCCATGTCTGCCTGCTCAGAGGACCACTAGATGAACAAACAGTTATGGTAAGCAACATTGTTTTTGCTTTGCATTTCAATCCCTGAATATACCTTAATGGGGGAATTGCTGCCAATCAGACCTATAATTGGTTGTGATGGGTTTTCATGGCTGTGTGGCCGTGGTCTGGTAGATCTTGTTCCTAACGTTTTGCCTGCATCTGTGGCTGGCATCTTCAGAGGGGTATCACAGAGAAAAGTCTGTTTCACACTTTGCCTAGTGAGAAGGGACAGTTTAGTGGGGTATATTGTCCATGTCCCAGGGTGGGGAACCAATCAGAAAGTGTTTAGGTGGAACTTGCTATGCAAAGGATTGTTGAAGTTGGTCAAAAAATTTAAAATGTAAGTTAGGTTACAGACTTTATCCTAGAATGTACTTTGCTGGCCTATTATGCACTTCTGGTCAGTCCTGCAGTGAGTGTAAATTCTCCTTGGGTCAGATTTCCATAGTGAACACATTTCCCCTGCTCCCACAGTCACAGTGCTGCAGATAAGAGAATCTCTGCTGTTTAAAAAAGTGGGCAAAGTTTGACTTTTCCCTTGGGTTCGATGGGAAAGCAAAGGAGATTGTATTGCAGTACTCTCTTTTTCGGTTTTCTTACTCCTCCCCACCTTTCCCCATCCTAGTTCCACCATTTCAGAGTGATCAAAGGGCTTTTTAAAAAATTGTCTTAACACCAACAGTTTATCAATGGAGAAATGGATCATTCAACCAAAGTAATGCTGAACAAATCACAGCAAAACAAAACAAACAAAAAAGCAGGCAACAGAAATAAAGGAGTGGCAGATGGACAATAGGTCCTCTATTCCATTGCAGATTGACAGTAGAAGGACTGCAAACAAACAAACATAAAGGCACCAAAAAACCCCCCATAAAGGCACCAAAACAAGAAGGCAGCCAAAATGGCAGCCAAAATGGATCAACTCTGAAGGCAGCCCAAATGGATCAACTCTGCTATGGATGCTTCACAGCAGGGTAATTTGGTAAAAACAGAAAGCCGCAGGGAAACTCCACTGCAAAGCAAACGGCTGTGGGGTAAGTGGGGAATGCCTAATGGGTTGATGTCCATCCCAGGGCTTTTCATTCAGTGTTAAGTTCTAGGAACGAAGCCTTCCTGTGGGAATCAAATTGCAGAACTTTACTGCATAAAATTAGCACCATCTCACCGCCCTTCAAGACAAAGTTAAAAACTTGTTATTCTGAAAGAACTTTGAATCTGATTGACTGAATGGTTACATGCCCACCCACCCCTTGGTATCACAACCATACAATTTATTATATTATATGAATAGTCTGAAAAGATTTAATGCCTTGTGGGGGGTTAGCGACTTGATGGCACTTAGCACACACAAGGGGGTCAGAAAGGCAACCTAACTGATTTCTCCAGAATAATCAATGAGTATTCACTATATTGAGTAAGTTTTCCAGTAAGAAAGCTATACTTTCCTTCTGATATGTATGCTGCTGATATCCACTCTGCTTTTCTTGCAGGTCAACATAATTGGCCATAGCTAACTATACCAGTTCTGCAGGATTTTTCAGTAAACTAGCCTGGAGAATGTAACATTTATTATCGGGTCATCAGATGTTGACCAACAGCTAAGACAACAGCATTTCTGGTAAAACCCCTTATTCATCTTCAAGAAATATGCTGAAAACTTTCCCCCGCTTTCTCACTAAGCCAATATGTCTACAAAGTAGCTAGGGTGAGAATATGGAGAAGACATATTGAATATGGAGAAGACATATTGAGGAGCAGCAGTGGCATAGGAGGTTAAGAGCTTGTGTATCTAATCTGGAGGAACAGGGTTTGATTCCCAGCACGGCCACCTGAGCTGTGGAGGCTTATCTGGGGAATTCAGATTAGCCTGTACACTCCCACACACGCCAGCTGGGTGACCTTGGGCTAGTCACAGCTTCTCAAAGCTCTCTCAGCCCCACCTACCTCACAGGGTGTTTGTTGTGAGGGGGGAAGGGCAAGGAGATTGTAAGCCCCTTTGAGTCTCCTACAGGAGAGAAAGGGGGGATATAAATGCAAAAAAAAAAAAGATAAGACTCAATTTTTACCAGATTTTCACAGTGAATTTCCAGCATAATCTAGTCATGTCTAAGCACTTTGTAGATGTGACTTTTATTCCATGGTATTTTTTCATTCTGTTCTATTTTAGTGGGTTTTTAGTCATGACAAGCTTTTCATGCCCTTGAATGCATGAAGATGATCATTGCAGTCAGCTGTTTACTGGTTTTAAATGTTTAAAATCAGTAAATATGAGGTAGAACAGTATTTGTGTCTGAAATGCCAAAGGATAAATACAATTTGATATCTAACTTCCATCTGGTCTCCTATTTGCTGATTTTACTGGATCAAATTTGAACTATCAGCCCCATCCAAACCCAGAGGCAGCAGAACACAGTGCCAGTGTTGTGTCACCCTGCTGCCTCCAATAGGATTTTCCAGCAGCATAGGGAGCTCGGGAAAGCTCTGAAAATCCCCTGCTGCTGGAAAGCCCCATAGGGTTTACAGGATCGGATTGTAAAACTATACTGGGGAAGAGATAAAATTAGCATAATCTCACTACCTTTCAAGACAAAGTTGAAAACATTTGTATTCTGAAAGAACTTTGAATCTGATTGACTAGCTGGTGATGTCACTGACATGCCTATCTCCTTTGAGTACAACCATACAATTTATTATATTATATTAATAGTTGGAAAAGATTTAATGCCTTTTTGGTGTTAGCGACTTGGTGGCACTTAGCACAACCAAGCCCTCCCCCCTCCCCTCCAGGGAGGGTGGGCCTCAACCAGATGATGGTCCCCCTTCCTCCTCCACCTCCCAACCGTTCTTTCCAGATGATGGCCCTCCTTTTGCCTCCCTTCACTTTCCTCCTTCCCCTTCCCCAGGTCTTGACCAGATGATGAGCCTGCTTCCTTTTTCCCTCTCCCTGCATTTCCATCCAGGGTATGTGGATGTTGACCAGCTGATAGGCTTTTTGCCTCCTCCCTACCCACGGTGGGTGGTCCTCTAGCAGATGTTGGGCCCTCTCCCTACATGGAGGGCTGATGTGCCATGCAACTGGCCCTAAACCCAAGGAAAGCCCCACCAATTCAGCAGATTTCTAGTGCCATCTCATGTCTTTCACTCACTTTTATCTACAAGAAGCCCCAAATTCATAGGTTTGAAGCAACTTGATGGTACTTAGTATATACACAAACAGGCCCAAAAATCTGATTAGCCAAAGTTCTTCTAAAGTATAATGGATGCATTCATTTTTTAAATCACCTCTCTATCTTGTTCATGTTCCAGAGAGTTCTATGTTTAAAGAATCTAGACTTGTCTGCTTTTGCTTCCGTTTTCACCATGTTTTTAGGACTTAAAAACAAACAAAAGCAGAATCAGTGAGTTCCTCATAACCATTAAGAGCATCTTAACCCTCTGGCTGAACTCCTAGAACCTTTTGACCAAGCTTAAATGCCAGGATGTTTTAATATTTATGATTTGTTCAGAAACTGAATAAGAACAGTTATTTTAAATTCAGTAGCTTTCACCTACTTATAATGAACAACAATAACTTCCTTAAGTTACCTTTTCCCCCATTTAACTTTCCTGCCATGTTCACAGTCATAACTAAAGTGAATTCCCTGCCCCAGGATCACTTGAACTTAGTAGCTTAAAAAGTCCATCAGGGAAAATCTGCAGTGCTTCAATGGGAGCACCAGTCACCATTAAAAAACCAAAATCTTGGACTATTCTTATTTTAAAAGAAAAGCCTATTTTTTAATGCTTTGGTTAAAGTTTGAAGGACTGTCTCCTTTCATATTGCCTAAGCCATCAGTCAAGATCTGCCTCACTGGCCCTGGTCTCTGTGCTGTCACCTTCAGAGGCGAGGTAGGTGGAAACCTGAGGGTTTTCAGTAGTGGCACCTCACTTTTGAGGCTTTCCTGGTGCCTACGTTGCTTTTTTTAAGGCCCCAGATCAAAACATTTCTCTTGACTTAGGCTTTTAATCAAGGGATTGATTTTTTTTTCACAGCCTGGAAACTGTTGTGGTCTGTTTTTATTATCCAATTTTATGTTGTATGGGGTTTTTAGATGCTAGGTTTCCATATATTACTGTTTTATTTTTGTTATTTTTTATTTTGCAAGCTGCCTTGGTCAGGTCCCTAGAGAGATGGCATGTTTTTTAAAAAATACCGTATATACTCGCGTATAAGGCGACCCACATATAAGTCGAGGCACCTAATTTTACCACAAAAAACTGGCAAAACTTATTGATTCGCGTATAAGTCGAGGGTGGAAAATGCAGCAGCTGCTGGTAAATTTCAAAAATAAAAATAGATGCCAATAAAATTACATCAATTGAGGCATCAGTAGGTGAAATGTTTTTGAATATTTATTTCAAAGAAAAACAGTAAACTGGCTCTGTAAGTGGAAAAGAGGGTCAACAAGAACAATAAGGTATCAACAATAACTTTAAAATTACAAAAACATTAGCTCAGCCAGAAACCACGCTAAAACACTAGAGTTAAAATCATCCAAAACTAGTTCCTCATCCTCATCTGTATGTCCAAATGTAAACCCAACTTAAATTTTAAGCAGGGATATTATCAGAAATGGAAATTCTACTATTAGCTTCCATTTTATGTAAACAATGGGGGGGGATGGAGGCATCTTCTTTGGGGGGTCAATAACTTTGGATTTCCTGACCCCAACTTCACCAAACCTTGCTGGTATCATAAAGAGACTCCCCCGATGATACAAGCCAGGTTTCCTAATGATTTAGTTCAAGGAGTCCAAAGAGTTATGAACCCTCAAAAGGAACCAGCCCATCTACTAATAGCTCCCATTGAAAACAATGGGGAATGGGGGCACCTCATTTGGGGGTCCATAACTTTGGACCCCCTGAACCAAACTTTACCAAACCTGGCTAGTATCATCAGGAGTGTCTTCTGAGAGTACCCTGCAATTTTGGTGTTGCTAGCATAAAAACTGCGCCCCCTGCTGGCCGGCAAAGTAAAAACACACACACAATTTTAATGACCCGCATATAAGTCGAGGGGAGCTTTTTCAGCATTAAAAATGTGCTGAAAAATTCGACTTATACATGAGTATATACAGTAAATAAAATTCAAGATGGGCTGATCTCCTGGTGAAGCTACCCAAGTAGGTTTGTATAGCACCAGTATTGTCCCGTGGGATATATTTTTTCCTATCTGTAGAATGATTTCTTTCTGCTTAAACACTGATTGAAGCACTATTTGCATCATCGTTGCCATATAAGTGCTATTGGTCTTGTGTGTGTACTGGTGTTGGTTTTAGGCTACATGGGGTGGTGGTGGTGGTGTTCTAGCAGAGTTCTTGTGCCAATAACAACTACATGCTAGGCAGGTATTCAGCAAGTATTCCACCCATTACTGATCAAACGTTGTGCCAAGCTAGGGAAAATATCTGGTTTCAAATTTTGACCTATCAGTTGGCTGGTGAAAGCACAGGAATCCTGTTTGGGATACCTTAGGCTAAACTTACTCTTTAAGAAGACTGCAGTTTATTGAGATAAATTAATCTGGAATAACTGTTGTATGTTGCTTTAATTATTTCAAATATTTACTATTAACTGGTTGCAAAGAGTGTTCTAGAACAATTTTTCTGCAAATTAGAATAAAAAAGGAGTCCCATGCACTGAAAAGACAGGTTGACACCTGGATTCGTTTGAATTCTGTCCTCAAGTCACTTCACTTGTTTCAAGAAGATATTCATAGAGTTGAAACCATTTGTAAGATAAATACTCATACAGCCCACACCCTTGCATATTTACTTGCAGTAAGTTCTATGGACTGACATGTCTTTCAAATAAATGTGTGGAGGTTATTACAACCTCAAAGTTATGTTTCCTGTTTGTTTTTCCATGCCTTTGTATACCTAATTCCTCAGGCCTTATTATTCCTAGAACATGTATTTGAATTTTTTAAGGAAAGAGGAAACATGATGTGGTTTTGTAAAACTATTAACAATGGAGAGAGAGAAGCATTTTCCTTTCCTCTTGTAGTACTAAGGCCAATTATTCACGGATCTCTGCCTCATTGCAAGGGTGAATATATATCTGTGGAAGATTTCTTGTACACATGTATTTCCCTGAGCCCCACATTCACTTTCCAGTTTCCCAACTGTAGTAGTGCACTGCCGACCCAGCAGTGCCGTAGTAGAACGTTGGGACGCCAACGGACCTGCGGCCTTGCCGGTCGCATCGCACCCCCACTCCTCATCCCCCCATGAGTCACGGGTCGTGAACTGTCTGGCTCAATCACCGGGCGCAGGGACAATGGTCTTGCCCCCAGGTGAGGATTAGGCTCAGACGCGTCGCTCTTCTCCGCACCTAGCCCGATGACATCATGCATCACATGATGTTCTTCCGACCTCCCGCTCTCCTGGAACTCCCCCCAGTCCTCCCTCCTACACGCCCCCGGTAGAGTAACAATAAAAGGTGCCAGGAACCGGCAGACGGGAGACTCGCTAGGAACACGGACCTCCGGTCTCCCGCTGCTGGCGATCTCCACCAGATGTTCTCTCCGCGTCTCGTCTCGTTCTTACGCTGACCGCGTGGGTCGACTACAAGCTGGTGCCGAAACCCGGGAATCCTCGAACCTCCACCCTGCTCACCGTCGCCTGGGGAAGGGCAGCGATACCGAAGTCCGCTGGATCGGCGCATCCAGGGACCACCGTTTCGGTATCGCCTGTCCTCTGGATCGGCGCATCCAGAGACACGCGTCCTAGGACACTCTCTCGTCCGACGGAACACCGGTGAGTATGGGAGCTTGCAAAAGCAGGGCTTATGACAAGCACGTTGACGAACTGAAAGCGTTAACGCAATGCGGCAGGGTCCCCGTAAAGAGAAGGGAGCTGCGCAAATTGGTTGAGGAGATTGAAGCTCAGTGTCCATGGTACCCAGAGGGGGGGGACATTGAATCTTAAGGACTGGGAAAACATCGGCGCACTCTTCGCACAGAGCCTCGCGCGCCGATGTCGCTGCTACTGACGTGGAGACAATGTTTTGTCGCCATCAGCCTGCAGAACCCTACGGCTCCCCTTGCTGTAGAGCCGCCCTCCTTCGATCTTTCACCTTCAATTTCAACCCCGAATTTTCTCTATCCACTAAATTGGACGCCTGTCCTCCTTCTGCCCCTCGCTCCTTCACCCATTTCAAACTCTCCCGCGGCTCAGCCGCCCCCTCCCCTTGCTCCGCCTTCATTTTCCGAAACCACTGCACCTCCGTCAGCGCACGTAATGGCGCGGGTTTCAAACTCGCAGAACGTATTAGCCACGATCTGCAGAAGAAAGAAACCCTGACGGAAGAGCGATGCCGATATTCTTGCATTGTGCCCCATCCACTTCACAGATACTGAGGAGGATGGCATAGTTCGGCGGGTTGTCGAGTACCGCCCCCTGAGCTATAATATCCTTACCGAGCTCTGCAAAGCAATACGGGACGTAGGAGTCACTAGCCCCTACGTGAGAGGCATGCTGGAAGCCATCGCAAGGAACCACCTAATGGTTCCAGATGACTGGAAAACCACCTTCGCGATGCTCCTGAGCCCTGCGCAATTTGTGGTCTGGGAAAGTGAGTTCCGCCAGGAATGCTTCAACAGAGCAGCCACCTCTGGCGGCGCCTACACCGCCGCTCAGCTTTACGGCTTGGATGCTCCTGCCAATCACAGCGACCAGATGGTCCTGCCTGAGGCCACCCTGACGGTCGCCTCTGGAGTGCGCCCTATAAGGCATTTGTCAAAGTCCCCAATGCCGCCAGCCAACCCAGAGTTTCACCTCCATCCGGCAAAACCCCAAGAGCCCTATGCTGAATTTGTGAACAGGCTCCAGGAAGCTCTCAAGAGGCAGGTAGATAGCGAGGAGGCCCAAAACGAGCTCCTCATGCGCCTCGCAAAGGAGAACGCTTCCACGGAGTGCCGCAGGGCAATCACGGGCCTGGGCAAAAATCCTGAACTGGCCGACATGCTTAAGGCTTGCCAGGACATCGGATCCTCCGCCCACCAAGCTAGCCTCCTCGCCGCAGCACTCTCCACCGGCGGGAGACAGTCTCAGGATGACTGCTTCAACTGCGGCAGACCCGGACACTTCCGAAGGGAGTGTAGGCAGCCCGGTGGGGGGGCCTACAACCCCGATGGAGGAGGGTCCTCCCCAAGAGGAGAAGGCCTCCTAAATCCCGGTGCCCACGTTGCCAGAAGGGCTTCCATTGGAGAAACGATTGCCCGTCCGGAAACTCCTCGCCGGCGTCTCCCAGCCCAGGACCAAGGAGGAGAGTACTAGAGCAGACCCAAACGCCAAGGCCCCTGCCAAAACCACCCCCCTCTCGTGGCATCTCGCTCGCGTGCACCCAGCCCATCTCCTTTAAGTTCCCCCACGAGGTTCTTGTCGCCCCAACCCAGTATGACGAGCCCATCCCTACCGGGACAATTGGGCTAGTGCTGCCAAAGGCCTCTGCCGCTGAACAGGGACTGTTCATCGTCCCCGGAGTGATCGACTCCACGCACCAAGGACCCATCCACCTCCAGGTCTGGACAAACATCCCACAGGAGCTGCCCGCCGGAGCCAGCTGCGCTCAGCTGATTCTCTTGCCCCATGCGCTGCCCGCTGCCGACCCAATAAAGGCTACGAGCCCCAGCAGCCAACATGGCGCAGCCTACACCACCGTCGCAGCGGTGGAGACACCTATCGGGAGCTCCCGCCCATACCTGGAGCTCGCCATAGAAGGATGTAAGTTCAAGGGCCTGGTGGACACCGGCGCTGATGTTACCGTCATCAGAGCAGCCGAGTGGCCCGACCAGTGGCCGACCGAGGCTTGCCCGCACATCTGCCGCTCACGGTCAACAGCCCAGGGCTCGAGCGGCAGCTCACAGTCCGCCCCATCGTTTTAGACATCCATGTCAACCTCTGGGGAAGGGACCTCATGAGTCAGGTCAAAACGACTTTGGTCTGGGATGGGTAAAGCCGTCACGGATCATTGATTCCAATCGTGCCTTCCGAAGTTGCCTCCTAATTTCCACAGGAAATCTGTTTCCCTCTCCCCTCCCCTTTTCCTTCTGTTTTTCGACCAGTAAAGGCGGGAGGGCCAATTGGCTGACTGGCCCTCCCTGGATTAAAATCTGGGCCCGTCCTGATACCGCAGCACTGTCAGGACAGGCCCCAGTTTAAAAAGGGGCTGCCGCCATTATGCGCCTAATACCCAAACCCGTTTGGGTTATGGCTGCCCAGCGCCTGGCAGCTTTATCAATACCATGTTAAAGGCCAGGCGCTCAGCCGAGGCCGCCCCTTAAGGAGCGGTCTCGGCGGACGGCAGTTCCCCAAGATAATTCGATCACAAAATTTTAGCACCATCCAGCTTCCTGCATTAGCCATCAAGGTCACGGTAAGTGCAACTCCCTTGCAAAGAAACCCCCCCTTCCTTTCTCCTTTGTGTGTGCGAGGAATTTGCCTCTAATTGCCTGATTGCTTCATTCCCCGAATGCACCCATCCCCCCAAAAGGTGCTTCCAAAGCCCCCTTTGTGTTGCTGATTAAGCATGCATACCCACAATCCCCCCAGGACCCGCCTGTTCCCCTTCCTCAAGGCTCGGACCCTCGCCTTGACGCACCCTGATGACGCTCTGAAGCCAATTCCCGCCAGGGTCGCCTACCTCCTGCCCTCCCTGTCAAACAACTAAAGAAAGAGGAGTGTAGGCGGCCCCCAGGAGGGTTGCATTAAAAGCAACCTTCACAGGCTGCGCCTTCTTCCTTCCCATATTAAATCTAAATACTAACTCGATCCCAATCTCCCGCCATCCGCTCTAGAACTGAGCCTGGCGGGACCCGGCCCCCCCCCCCCGTAACCTGGGAAAAGGGGGTGTGTTTCAGTCCCTCTTCCTACAGGTTCCCGTGGACTCCGATTCGCCATGACAGGCCAACCCATGGAATGGCGCCAGGAGGAAACCAACCCCATCCCGGAGATGGAACGCATCTCTCTAGAGGATCCCGCCCAGCGATCCCAGCAGGAACGCCGTCGCCAACGCCCAAAGACCCGAATGACCTGGGGAGACGTCAAGGCCACCACCAGCCAGGCCCTCGCGCTGCTGCGCCAGCAAGACCACCCCGAGACACCCGAGAACCTCTGTGCCGCTCTCTTTGCGATCATCACCACCAACTCAGCAACCACCATCCTTTGCCTGCTCTGCTGCCTCCTGCCGATGGCGATCGGCCACCCCCTGGCAAGCTTTCACCAGACCAACATCTGGGAGCAGTTTGCTGCCGCTGCCAACGTCTCATCTTTCTGCCTGGGCCAGTACCTAGGAGTCGGGAGCCTGCTGAGCTCCTGCCTGCTCCCCGTCTGCAAAGCACCCGGAGACTTCCTAGCGGAGTCTGGGCTGAGCCCCTTCATGAATGCCTCATCCATCAGGTATTCTATGAGCGCCGACTGGGGACCCGTCGTCCAAACCCTCCCGGCTGGCGCTCTTTCCCTTGTCACCAAGACGGTCGCTAACCATGAGTCCAACACCTGCGCCCGCATCACCGGCGCAGCCGAACGGGAACCGAATCTCGGGCCCATTCGTCGGCTCGGCCAGTTGGAACTGCACACACATGGAGGACATTCCCCTGTTCGAAACATCCTGCTCCCCAGGGGCTGGTTCTGGACCTGCGGGGAGAGGACGTTTACTACATTCCCCGCCCGTCTCCCTGCCCGATCTCTTTGCTGCCTCAGGCGCCTCACCATTGTCCTACCCCAGGCTCCCACCTCGGGAGCCCGGACGCCCGCCGCCGCCGCTCCGCCCTGCTCTTCGACCCCTCCTGTCGGAGCGACGCTGTCGCCCTCTCCAGCGGAGTTCGTCTCCCTCGCAACTTCCCTAGTGGGAGTCCCCGGACTCGCTTCCCTACAATGCTAAGACTATTGGCCGGCTGGCCTGTGCCCTTGCTAAGTCCATCAACTCTACCTCCACCGCTCTGGATGCCCTGGCCTCCGAAAGCAGCAGGAACTTCAAAGCGACCCTAGACAATCGTGGCGCTATTGATTATTTGTTGTTGTTACATCACCAAGGTTGTGAGAATGTACATAATATGTGTTGTTTTAATCTTTCTGATAATTCCCAGTTGATCCACATGAAAGTCGCGTGAGCTGCAAGAAGTTGTATCTAATCTGAAGTATGATGTTTTGCTCCCATTGGTGGTCAGCCCTCTGGAGCTGGCTGCCGGGAGGATGGTTGAGTGCTATTGTACAGCTCTGCATTGGTTTAATTGTGTGCCTTGTTATCGGATCTTGTTTCGTTCAATGCGTGTCTAATATTGCCTGTAACGTGTGTAAGAAAACCCTCGCATTTCCCTTACCCCGCAACCAAGTTCTAATGTTACACAAGCAGCTTGGCCAGCTTGACCAAACGGCGGAGGAGACAAGCGTCCCTTTAAATCGCCTTAGCCGCTTTCGGCCCCCCGCTTTCTAAAATGTAAAAAAGGAGGAGATGTAGTAGTGCACTGCCGACTCCAGCAGTGCCGTAGTAGAACGTTAGGACGCCAACGGACCTGCTGCCTTGCCGGTCGCATCGCACCCCCACTCCTCATCCCCCCATGAGTCACGGGTCGTGAACTGTCTGGCTCAATCACCGGGCGCAGGGACAATGGTCTTGCCCCCAGGTGAGGATTAGGCTCAGACGCGTACGCTCTTCTCCGCATGTAGCCAGATGAGATCATGCATCACATGATGATCTCCCGACCTCCCGCTCTCCCGGAACTCCCCCCAGTCCTCCCTCCTACACGCCCCCGGTAGAGTAACAATAAAAGGTGCCAGGAACCGGCAGACGGGAGACTCGCTAGGAACACGGACCTCCGGTCTCCCGCTGCTGGCGATCTCCACCAGATGTTATCTCCGCGTCTCGTCTCGTTCTTACGCTGACCGCGTGGGTCGACTACACCCAACAGCAAGCAATACTACTTTAAGCATTAGTTTGATTTTCTTCACTGCCCGAGCAATGGTGATTTTGCCAGTGAGCACAACTTTGTTCCAGACATTTTCCATCTGCCCATTTTTACCCTGTCTTTTCTCATGGCTCAAGGCATCTGTGGAAAACAACTCAGGAAATGACAGGCAGCACAAAGGATATCTGCTGCAGCACAAGATGGTGGGTAAGAGAATAGTTTTTGCTGGAGTGACTTCATTTTTTTTTTGCACTATGCAGACAAACTGAGGTTTGTCTGCATAGTGAGCCTTCGGGGGAGGGCGGTATACAAATAAATAAATAAATAAATAAATAAACAAACAAACAAATAAATAAATAAATAAATAAAAAGGTGGATTCTGCATGGGCCAAAAGCAGCGGTATGAAAATGGTGTGAACCCTTTTACACCGTTATGAACCATTTTACACCGTTTTCACACCGCTGTTTTTGGCCCATGCAGAATCTGCCAAAGTGAAAACAGTTCTTTTTTAAACGTCTCCAAGACTTTTTTTTTTTGCGAGAAAAAGATAGCCACAATGTTTAGTTGCCTTTTTGAGCCTGGGCTTAGGATGGGGCTCAGAGTCAAGTAGTGAAATTAATTGATGTAGCCTCAGGATTACATACTTCAAGTACTTCTTCACAAAATTCATAATAAGCTTACATTTAATGCCCAAAATGAGGTGTTGGTCCCTGGATTAGTTGACTTTTCAATAAAGGATTAGAGAAATACCTGGAGCACATGTCTGTCAGCAGTTTTTAGCCATATGTAGATACAAACTTTCAGAGTGAGAAGCAGCATACTTTTCAGTATCAAACTCTTGGGAACAGGAAAAGGATGACAGTTCCCTTCTTGGACGATTCTGGTTGATTGTGGTTGAAAACTGAATGCTGGCCTACATAGATCTCAGATTCAATTCAACAAGGATAGCAATCTTGAAATGTTGTCCTTGAATTCTCTTGGTTCAGGTTAAGTAGAGTGCTTCCATTGGAAATTAAGAAGAAACAATTTGAGGAATGGGATAGAAAGCTGAAAGCTTGGGTGTTTAATAATAAAAAACCAAGAATCATGAATAAGATTATATATATGACAAAAAAGTCTTTAGGTTGGGGGATTCTAAAAATGCAAGAATATTATGAAGCATTCCAGATTAAGAGTTTGATGAGTATAAATGAGGATAATGTCGAAAAATGGGTTAAGTTTGAAAATGAAATGAACAAAGGAGTTGGTGTACATGGTATCTTCAATAAAAAGTTGAAGAAAGGAAATCAAAAAGCAATAGGACCAAGAAAGGTCTTGCTAGATATATGGGGAAAATGGAGAGGTAAATGGATGCCTGGCACCCTGGATGTGGCACCTTTGGGAAGTGTGGCTGGCAAAGAAGGAAAAAAAGTGATAAAAATATTGACAAGAAAAGGAATTCAAACTGTGGCAAATTTGATTAGGGAAGGAGGAGAAATTATGACATTTCAAAATTTTATAGAGATAGGAGGAATCGAGAACTGGTTGGTTTTGAGAGGCATTTGGGAAAGGATAAAGGTTTCACGGATAAAAGGAGAATGTATAATGTCAAAATGTCTGGAACTATATGGAAAATGCAAAGGGAAAATTTTAGGGCATATATACAAATATATGTTAGATGATAAGGAATTCATGATAAGAACATTGAAACAAAAATGGGAGAAAGAAGGATTTCTAGACATTGGTAATACTAAAAAATTAATAGACAGTTGGAAAAATATAAAGATTGAGAAATATATGGAGCTAGAAAGAAAAGTGATATTAAAATGGTATAGAACACCAACAACTAGCATATATGATAAAAGGACTTATTTCTAAATGCTGGCACTGTGGAGACCAAGAGGCATATTATAGCCATATGTGGATAGAATGTGCAGAAGTAAAAAATTTTTGGACAATTGTATTGTTATATATCAAGAAATTGGTGAAGATAAATATTGATTTAAATAATGACTTAATGTTCATGGGTGTAATGGAAGACAGAAGGGTGGACAAACAATATAGTTATATGTATAAAATAATGATTAAAGCAGCCCATGCAACAATGGCCTTGGGCTGGGAAGAAAAGAAAAAATGGACACTTCAGAAATGGTTAGAATATATCTGGGAACAAGTGACACTTGATATTTTCGATATACTAACCAAAAATAAGACGTGGCAAGATAAACAGAATGAAATTTTGAAGATATGGATAACATACATGGACTGGATGAAAGAAGCTCGAGTCAATGAAGAAATATGGGAGAAGAGGCTACAGAGAATGAACTTACTGCTGTTTGTGTGACAAAACTATGAAGAAGAAGTAATGGGGGGAGGGAGAAAAGGGGGAAAAAGTATTGTTTGAAAATATATGAAGAAGGAAATTAGTATAAACTGTAAAATTCAAATGATACAATAAATTTTTTTTAAAAAGGTTAAGTAGAGTGCAATGTGACCTTTAGAAAGTGCTACCATTGCTCAATAACTGAGTTCTGATTTCTTTGTGACACTGATAAGTTCTTCTATTCAAATATACTACAGAGTGCTTCTTCTCAAGGAGGGAGGGAGGGAGGGAGGAAGTTGTTACTTAAATTACAACATGAGGGACACCGGATGAACACTGAAGTGGTTTGAATTCATCAGTCAGGGAGTGCTGTGTATTTGCATAAGCCAGGAGTCTGCTGGGGAGTGTCGGCTGGGTACGAAAGCAATCTGGCATATCACTTCCTGGTGGAAAACAGAAGGACTGCTTCTCACACATTCTTACAACCTCCCTCCCTCTCCCTCTCCCTCCCTCCCTCCCTCCCTCTCTCTCTCTCTCTCTCTCTCTCTCTGTGTGTGTGTGTGTGTGTGTGTGTAAGTAAATAGCTCAACTTTTTACAGAGGTGAAATGATGGTCTCCTGAAGTCACAGAGAAATGTAAATCTATCACACTTTCTAATAAACTAGCAGCAAAGCCCATTACAGGAGAGATGCAATGGGCCCTAACAAAGGGTGGAAGAGGAGGCGTCTCCCCTGCAGTGCGCTTTACTGGGGCTGTAGGTCCCCACTTGCTCCCAGTGCGACACTTGCCACCTACATGGTTCTGGGTCTGTGGCATGGGGGTGGGAGAGGTTGTCGAAGTGTTGCTTGGTATAGGAGGGAAGGTAAGTATTGGGATAGGGAGGGTGGCAAGGTGGGTATTGGGATATGGGAGGGTGGCAAGGTGGGTATTGGGGTGGGGGATGGTGGCAAGGTGAGGATTGGGATGGTGTAATGTTACAAGATGAAATTTGGGGTGAAGGGAGGATTGGAAGGTGTGGCTTAGGGTGATGGAGGGTAGAATTGGGATGGTTGGGTTGGGGAAAGTGGAAGGTTTTGGTGAGCCATGGAGCAGCTGCTGGACCACAGAGCGGTGTGGGCCTGGAGCCAGAAACAGCCCCTGCTTGTGCTGTTCCTTGCAAAAGCCAACTCTATTATATTGGCACACCGATATATCAAAATGAGCATCAGAGAAGCAGGAAGGAACCTGCAAAAGGGAAGGCGTGGATGACAGTGTGAAGTGTGGGAAGGGTGGAGCTAGGCAGGCAGGCTGTGAGCAGAGGTCTGGGACAAAGCTGCGCTCACTGGGAAATCTCCCTGCTCTGGTGGTGAAACAAAATGAAAATTGTTTCTCAAGTGGTCTCACTTGCTGTGATGAAACTAGAAAGTGAAAGTTAGTTTTCAGGAAACATGTCCATACAAGAAATCTTACTGTGACAAACATTCGCCACTATCGCACAGCAGATACCTTGCGCATAACTGACCAGAATCACAGAGTATTGAAGCTTATCTGAGACGAGACTGTTTTAGGAAATGGACTAAGAGTCTCTGTGTCTGAATGGCACCTGTCCAATAATCGCTGGTCTTCATGGAATGGGATTTTTCCTGCTTGCCTTTCTTGCTGCAGCTCATTGAGCTGAGCCCCCACCCAATTTTGTTCCTGGGGATCAATGGACCCTCAGGAGCAGCATATGAGGCAAAAATGGGAGAGGCTGTAGTGGGAAGGGGACTCCATGGTGATCATCTCCCCTTCTTCCATACACAAAAATGGCATTTTGTCGAAACATATTTGGATGTATATCAACACTTCTCCGCCCGCAAGCTTCCCTGGTCTATTACTCTTTTGGCAGGTAGGGCAATCTGGGATCAAGTCTCCAGCTAAACTTTCCTTTTCTCCTTTCTGTGGATATAAAGTCTGGATATGTGCCTTTTGGCAGAAGCTGCAGGGTTCTTGGCCCATAATTCACAATCCTTGAGTAAACCAGCACATTTGATCCAGAACATGACTACAGTGTGGTTTTGTATATCACATGTTTAATTGTTTATTTAAATTATAAAACAATAAGCTGGTTTGGGTACCCACAGAGATGAAAAACTGGTTAATAAATTTTCAAAATTAGTCAATTAATACAAAGAAACCTAGCATATCAGGGAGAAATCTAGGGTAAATCTTTCTCCTTGAAATGCCACTTTTCTATGTGCAGGGAATTCTGAAGAAGGTCAGTCCAGGAAAAAATGCTTGTTATATACATTTCATATGTGTCGGTATAAAAATGAAACTCAGTGAGACAATAGAAGATCCATGATCAGAACTTCTGTGCTTTTTCTTGTTTAAAAATGAAATGACTATGAGGGATTCTTGAATGTGATAGGGGGCACAGTTTGCCTGAAGTGGTGTGTAATTCTTTTTCCCATTTTTTTTCCTGATCTGAAACAGCCTTCTATAGCCAAAATATGTGGTGCTATTAGTGTACATAGTGCTATTAGTGTATGGAAACATATATTTTAACATGAAATCTTCTTAAGAATTCAAACCTTGAAGCATGATCCTGTTGTTAACTGCTTTTACAGGCATGTGAGGAAAAAGAGTCTTTAATCATCCTCTAACTGGAAGTTGAAAGGAGTGAAATTTGTTCACAAGTGCTGAATCATGCTGATGTTGTCAGCCAAGAGGTTATGCAATCAGCCTGCTATCACTGGAAGATTTGTAGCAATCTCTGACACGCCTTTAATTAGGACTACTGATACTTCAGGCCAATGTGCACGCGTCACAGCTTAAGAAACAACATGTTGGAAATGTAACATGATGGGAACAAATGTGAAGCCTATTCTTTTCATTTAGGTGTGGCCAGGCACTGGGAAATATGATAAATGCAGACAGATTCAGGTGGGTGTTGATCTGATGCAGCAAGAAAAGTTTGAGTCCAGTAACACCTTTAAGACCAACAAAGTTGTACTCTTGGTATAAGTTTTCATGTGCATGCTTGCCTCTTATGATATGATAAATGCAGTTAATCTTTCCTGTCAATGGGCATGTTTAACATTTTTCTGCTCTTCCCAGCACATACTTTCCAGCAGAGTTATAGGAGCCAAGGATGGACTGCCTAATACAGCCACTGGGGAATTTCCTAGTGAGTCGGTAGCCTCCACATGGACCAGTCTAGCCAGTACTGAAAGGACCACATGTAGCACAGAGAGAGCAATGCCTAGCAGGGAAGGCAGCTGCTGCTCAGCATAAGCCTTGGCTGGCCTGGGGAGGGTTACTTCTTGCCAGGGCAAGTTGTGCCTAGCTCAGCATAGGGTTTTCAGACTAACCCTGGCAACCAGCAACAGGGTGGGTGGGTGGGTGGGTGGGGGGTAGAGACATGGAGTGCATGTGACATGAGTAACATCAGGAATATTATTGTGTCACTTCTGAGTAGAACCCTAGAATTATTTTCAAGCTATGGGAAAAAATGGTTTGCCACCTGACAAAGGGAGAAAGAGGGCAAGGGTACGGAACAGTAAGACACAGACAACCAATTTTTTGGAATAAAATTTGGCCTCAGCCTGTTTATTGGTATGCTGGCTAAGAAAGCAGAGGTGCAGCATAGGGGATGGATTCAGCACTGGGCAGTCCACCTGCTGTCCCCCAGTGAATGCTGGGCAGTCCACCTGCTGTCCCCCAGTGATAACTTTCCTCCAATATCCGATGCTGGGGGAAAAAACACCCAGAGCAGCAAGATAGTGGGAGCCATTTGGGCACTGGTCTCTGGATGAATTCCCCTTGCTGCCGAGGGTGTGAACCACCAGTGGCTACCACCTGAGCATGTGGTCCACAGACTCACTTCATCTCACCGGCCTTTTTATGGAGGACCCCACAAAGGGCTGGCATACAGACTCCTTCTCCCAGAATGGATCACTGCCCATGCCCATGGGGCGGGGGCACGCGATGCCCTGGGTGGAGCCATGGCAGAGGCGTGTCTGGGGCATGGCGGGGACTTTCTGGATCATTCCCGGGGCATTCCAGGGTAGGGGCAGGTGGCACTGTGGCAGAGGCGCAGGGCGCACACGTGCCGTGGGTGCAGTTTCCCCTTGCTCTGCCTCTGCCTCATGGACAATCCACCAAAGAGCAAGGGTGCCACCTTGCTCCCACCAAAGCTTCCTAAGCCAACAGCCAATCACACAAAACAGATCTAATGCTGTGCAGCCATAGGTCCATTCCCCATTTTGATAGATGCCCCATTTTGATAGACACCATCCTTACGATACAAAGCCAGCATGTGAAATGAGATATTAATGTGGGTGATGCACTGCCCCCCAGTGATTGTACAAAATGTGCCGCAGCCTTACAAGTCCTGCAAATGGCTAGGTCCATTATTTCTGGGTCCAATGTCCTGTGCCATACCTGATGCTTCAATAGCTGTGACTAGAAAATGGCTGTCTCTGGCAGCCATCGAGTCAGACACTCCAAGTCCAAAACCATGCAGCAACATGTTCCTTACTGCAGGCAGATCATTCTCTCCCAGCTGAATGATCAAAGTGTGAGGCAGTCTGTCCCTCACAAGCACTCCATCCAGCACTGACGGCAAGGCATCCCAGTGCATCCCCCTCTGTCCCATCCAAAACAGTCCCGTGGCTGGCGAGACCAAGGTTGCTCCCCCTGAGGCATACTTGGCTGCCCAGTGGATGACACTGTGGCCGACAATCCAAATAATCCTGTGATGGCCTGAAAGGACTGAAACATTAGCTTTCAAGACAGGGGTGAATGTACCCCTTGTATGCTGGTGAGGACCAACAACCAATGGCAACGGATCTGTTCCTCAGGCAAACCCAGGTCAGCGGCAGGGGTTACAGCCTGAATATGGAAGGGGTGCAGACCAAACTCTGATGATGGAAACCCCAAGTGACCCAAACAAATCCAAAGAATGCTGGTGAATTGGAAGTGTGATAGGCACATGCCATCAAAGTGTGAAAAGAAGGGGCCCTGAATCCACAGCCAAACTGAAAGGTAATCAGTTGTGTCTTTGACTGGACAGGGCCACCCAGAGGGGTAAGCCCAAGGAGCACCCTGGTCCCCCATGTGTGCTAGTCTGACTTGGATTGGCAGAACCGGATATGCATTTTGAAACCTCCCACCCATAGTTCTGCCAGCATGAGGGCCCTGCCACTATGGTCCTCCTGTGAACTGGACTCCAATTTGCTGCAGCAAAAAGCCCTGAAGAAGGCCAAGGAAAATGCCACCTGGAACAGCTTTAACTCGAACTGGCTGGAATAGATGCCAGACAGCTGACTGGATGGGCCCACAAGCATGACTAGGGGAATTGGCCTACTGCTGTCATGGGGGTGCAGGGTCAAGCACCTCCACTCTTCAATAGCCCTCCTTGCCAAAGAGGAGCAGCATGGGTCAGCTACACCCAATGCCTTGCAGGAAAAGGAAAAGGTAGCTAGATGCATGTGCAAGGTCTTGGCAGTCATGATCCTGAAGGTGTGCCAGTTAGCATAGGACCACCTCTTTCAAGAAGGGGATAAATCCTTGAAGGACGAAGGGGGCAGAGAAAACCAGGAAGGCAGACACAGCCTGCTCATATGCCTGCTGCATTGCTGGGGCCAGGGACCCTAGAGCTCTCTGGATGATCATATGTTGACCAGGCTCTACAGGTCCAGTGGGAATGTGCCAGAGTGAAGGCTAATGTCAGGGCCCAGGGCCCAGAACCTCTCTTCCTGGTAGTGAGACAAGGTGTCCGTGATGCCATTATCAGTGATTGGAATATACTTAGCTGAGAAAGAGATGCTATGAACCAAGGATATATCAACAAAGTTCCAGACTAAATGCATGACCTGCTTGGAGTGAGACATTTAGCAGTTAATAACTCTGTCAATAGCCTGGCTGTTGCACCAAAAGAGGATGCACTTAAATAGGTCCCTCCACAAATAAACTAAAACCAGGATGGAGAAGAGCTCCTGGAAAGTGAGGTCTTGCAGTAAACCTGAGCCCTCCCAGCTGTTGGACAATTGTTGTGCACACCACAGCCTCTTTTGAAAAAATGCCAAAAACAAGACTGCCAGAGGCATTGGAGTGCACCTGGAAGACCTCCCTGGGAGTTAGAGGGATCTGCCAAAGTGAGACACCATTGTAATGGTTGAGGAATTCCAGCCAAACAGCCAAATCCAATGTTAAACCTTTGCCCAATTTAATGACATGGTGTGGAGAGGAAGCACCAGAGGTGGCCAGGCACAGAATACGTGCACAGGAGGCGAACTTAAGGTGCCTGAGGACCACCTGAAGATCCTGAAGGGTGGATTTTTTCCTTGCCCGTGAGGTCCAGGAGGAGTGAACGTAGGGTATCTAACATCCCTTGGGAGGCATGAAACACCCTGAATGGTATCTTACAAAACACCCAGGTACACCAGTTGAGCATTGGGGCTCACACTCTTTCCCCCTGCCAGTGGCACCCCCAACTCCTCAGAAAGGACCTGGAAGGTGACCAACCTGGTCTGGCAAGTGCCAGACTCCAGCAAGCCCACAAAAAGAAAACCATCAAGGTAATGCATACCATGGGAGATGGCTGTGCACCCTTTTATCACCCACTTGAAGATGCTGCATGCCTTGAAGGCGGCAAAGGCTACTGAGAAGCCCATGGGTATCAACATATGATTGACCCTGGAGCTTAAAACCTAAACGGTGAAAGTCATCAGGATGGATGGGTAAAAGGCAGAAGGCTGACTGAATGTCACTGGGTTTGATTTCCCGCTCTGCCACTTGAGTTGTGGAGGCTTATCTGGTGAACCAGATTAGCTTGTGCACTCCAACACATGCCAGCTGGGTGACCTTGGGCTACTCACAGTTTTTTGGAGCTCTCTCAGCCCCACCCACCTCTCAGCGTGTTTGTTGTTGGGGGGGGGGGGGGAGAGAAAGGAGATTAAACTCCTTTGAGTCTTTTTACAAGAGAAAAAAGGGGGATATAAATCTAAACTCTTCTTCTTCTTCTAGAGCAGAGTCTCCCCATCTGATTTTAGATTTTGAAAGATGGTCAAAAATACAGATTTCCAGCATTTACATGTAAATGGAAGAAGCCTGTTTGAAATAGCAAAACAGGGTGGAAATTAAACCACCTTTCCCTTTCCTGCACAGCTGTAAAGTAGACTGAGACCGCAGGAGCCTGCATTTTGCATTTTATAGGTGGAACAGGCAATAAATTCTTTTACTTCTGGTGCATCCCCTTAAAAAAACAATGGAGTAGTCAAGCCATGTGGGAAGAATCCCTCTTTATGAGCCACGTTGGGGCTGCTGATACTCCTGTAGTTAAATCATGGCCCCAGGATGTAGTGATGGCCACTAGAAGAGGTATCTAGAAAAAGTGACCAGAGTAATTCTTGGAGAATGGGTCCATCATGGGCTAATATCCTCAATAACTAAATGGAACTTTCATGTTCAGAGAATATAACTTTGAATTCCAGTTTCTCTGGGGAAACAAGAAGGGGTACCATATTTGTGCCCAGTTTTTCAGTCTTCCAAAGCATCTTGTTGACCATTGTGAAATAGGGTGCTAGACTTGATAGACCATTGATTCTATTCAGCAGCCTTATATGATATAGCAACATGTAAACCTGGTTGAAGATGACATGGCTTTGTCTAGTCTGTAAAATACAGAAAGTTTTCTCAATGCAAATTAAAAAATAAAATACACTTTTCAAAAATGTCCAGGCTTGTTAATGTACAGATGAGTATGTTAGCGTGTGACATTAGTATCCTACCCCCTAATGCTTCTGTTTGCAGGTACATGTACACCATAGCGGGTCTGATTATGATTTCCTAGCATTATGTGTATTTTGAATGCATGTTCCTGTCTCCCTACGGAAACATGGACAGAATCTGAAACAAGTGTTTAAAAGATTTTTCCTTGGAAACCTGGACACAAGTTTTACTAATCCTGCTGGAAGTAGTAATATCTTTGCCTTGTCAGGATGGATAATACTCAAGAGAAAATATTTTGCTCAGAACCTGAACTCAATTCCTTTGAGTTGCTATGATATTTCTACAATAAAGATGTCTTAGCTCTGTGTGGCTATGAATCATCTTTACTGTAAAGGACAGTAGAGGGGAAAGTGATGATTTCACAACACAGTAGAACAGTTCTATTGTTACACTCACCTACAGATGAACTTCATCTTGTAGGGAGAAATAATCTCTGAGGCTACGTTTGTGTTTCTAAAATGAGAGCTCAAGAATGTAGACAGCAGCAGCATAAACGGGGTCTGAATAAGACATTGTGAAAGCCACTTGAAACTCTTAAGGGGGGTATTTGTGCACAATGTGGAGATGGTACATATGCACCACCATAGATGATTAGGGTTGCCAGCTTCCAAGGGGAACCTGGAGATCTCCCAGAGTTACTATGGATCTGCAGAAATCAGTTCTCATGGAAAAAATGGCTCATTCAGGGAGTGGATTCTGTGGCATTAAACTATGCTGAAGGTGCTCCTCTCCACAAGCCTGGCTCTTCCTAGTCTCCATCCCTAAATCTCCAAGAATTTCCCAATTTAGAGCTGGCAAGTTCAATGCTTAAGCTATTTTTTATTTTTAAAAACAAGTTTTATTAAAATATCATTGGTAGCAACAATGAAGATACATATTGATTAGAAGCATGAATGCAATTACAAATGTAATTTTCTGTGTGCATTTTCCCTGCTTTCACAGCATGTAGTAAAAACTGTAGTGTCAACGTCACACTTCCTGAAAAGATGGTTTCAAGGCGATGGATAATGCAAGATAAGATACAGGAAAAAAATGCAAAAAGTTAATATATATATATAATTGTATACCACATTTGAACTCCTGCCTCTCCCTCTACAGTGGTGTAGTGGTTAAAAGCAGGTGTACTCTAAGCTGGAGGAACCGGGTTTGATTCCCTGCTGTGTTGCTTGAGCTGTGGAGGTTCATCTGGGGAATTCAGATCGGCCTGTACTCTCCCAACACATGCCAGCTGGGTGACCTTGGGCTAGTCACAGCTCTACGTATCAGCCCCACCTACCTCACAGGCTGTTTGTTGTGAGGGGGGGAAGGGAAAGGAGTTTGTAATCCCCTTGAGTCTCCTACAGGAGAGAAAGGAGGATATAAATCCAACTCTCCTCCTCCTCCCCTCCTCCACCTCTATAATGTGAGGCACTATGCCTCTTAGCCCTGGAATTCATGGTTTTGGCGAAGGGCACTGTTAGCCAGCCTCAAGGAATTAGACCAGCTTCTGGGTTTGGTAGATGTGTTTTATTATTGTATTTTTGGAGAATCACTTTGGGACCCTTTGGAGAGAAAGTCAGAATATGAATGCCCTCAATAAATAAATAAGCCAACATGCAATGCTAAAAGAAGACTCTTCAATCTGTGAGAACCACTAACTATTTTCATAAGGAACTGAATGTTCTTCAATGTACAATAATTTTCATTTTTTTACACCATAAATCTTTTAGTTGAAAGTACTTATATCTCAAAGGAAGCTAGCAGGACATTCTTACTCTTGTTTCCTCTTGAATCTTGATCTTTATAAACCCACAAGGAATCTTCTTGAATTACTTAATTTTTATAAACCAACAAGGAATCATGGGAGCAGGGAAAATCCCTTTCTTTTCCAATCCCAAATCTCTTCCTCCAGGTTTCTATAAGTTGTCAGAGTCCTGAGAGGGCTGAATTTCCTTCCCTCCTTTTTGTCATTAATTGACTCTTGGTTACTGTCCACACTCGGCACATCTGGTGCATGCTCAACCCTTATTAGGCTGTCTCTCCCCTCCCCTTGTTGCCTTTTGATTAATTTACAAAGTTATATTTTTCTAACAACCTGGGGACCCTCAGAATACATAGGGAGCTGCACTGTATCGGCAAGTGCCTTGGTTTTGTGACTTTTGTGATTGGCATGGAAACTAATTACTTTACTATTAGATATGGAGGTATCTACATAACGTTCCAAAAGGAAGAGAGATAGGAAATCTCTTAGTCCATGATTATTAGCTTAAACTGTGACTGCAGACACGTAGTGAAACATTACAATGAGTAGTCCGAGATCTAATTCCTGTTGATTTTTATTTATTTCCATCCACCACAAAGTGTCACCCATCCAGTTCAGAAGCATCATGAGAACATCATGTTGCAGTTGAGTATTTGGCTTTGAATGTAAATCTGCAGCTGCTGCACACATAGATGTTGTTCCCAAATTTCCCATTCTAGATTGGACTGATTGTTAATGCAGCCAATTTGCTGACGCCAACAGGGGTATTTTACAGTTTAGGCAATGTCTATACTTATCCCACAAGAAAAGATTCCGAAGAAGTCATAAAATAATTTTTGAAAGGAGGATTAGTATTTTAACATCAAACTGAATGAAGGAAAAATCCTTTCATCAGCAAAACAGAAACAAATAGGTTCCTGCTCTCTTAACAAGCTTGTGCATCTCATGAACACATGAAGCTGCCTGATCCCTGGTCTAGAGTCAGGAGACTAGGTGCTTTGGCATTCTTCTGTGACATCATTTCAGCAGGTCTATGGTCCTCAAATGGGTTCTCTGTTGCTGCTGGAGAAACTGCTGAGTCATCTGCCCTGTTCTATTCTAATGCTGCTTGGGAATTAGACTATTTGTGGCTTGCTGTGCCACCGGCATTGCTTTGAGAAAGGGTATTCTTTCACTGCCCAAATCTCGGAGTTTGCTGGAGCCTCCCAATCTGCTGTGCAAGTCTGTTGTTTAGTAGCTGCTATGTACAGACTGAACTCAACTGGCCTAGTCATACTAGATACCTTAGCAGCACTACAGCAGTTCCTCGTGAATTACCCCATGCAGATTTCTTACTGCACGGCTTATATAGTGTAATACAAAAAGGGGTAGAATTATTTATTTGTCTGTTATATAGCCACTGAAATTCTACCCCACTTTCAGCAGTCTATCCCAGAACTGTCGATGTTCCCTCCAGTTTCCTTCATCCTGGGTGTGGTGATTATATCGGTCAAAGATCAAGACATCTGATTAATTAGACTAAGCTGCCGTGAGGTGGGTGCTGGGGGGCTAGGATTTGGGGGGGGGGAGGGTTGAGAGCATACAAGCATGGGAATAATTTGTACAGTGAGACCCAAGCCCTGAGGGATTTGGCTCGGTTCTGCAGGGCTTGTAAGATGACAGTTTTCTGTCAGGCCTGTGGTTGAGGGCAGCAATAGCTTATGCAACCTTTGGCCTCCCTTTCCCTCCCCCTCCCCCTTCTCCTCTTGCTGACCTTGTTGGACTTTCATTCAAACTCCTCTTCGCTTCTTCTTTCTCTTTGGTCTCTATTTTATTCTCACCAGTATCACCACTTATTAGGGTTTCTTTATCTCCTATTTATGGTAATATTGTATAGTACTGGTTTCTAATCCATACTTGAAAAGAAAATTAGTTAAGGCACCATCTGTCAGTCAGTTCCCCCCCCCCCCCCCCATAGATTTTAATGATTAATTGAAATGTATTTTCTGTTTTTATAAATTTATCCTGTATATGATTTTATGTTGTTATATTGAAATGTTGTGTATCTCCCTGAGCCTGGTTCTGGCCAGGAAAGAGTGGGGTATAAATCTAATAAAATAATAAAAAATAAAAAATAAATACAGAGTCAAAGCCCTATTAGACTGGATATGGTTCTCTGGGGTCTCAGCATGCTACTGGTCACCTGGTCCTTTTAACTGAAGATGTAAGGAATTGAACCTAAGATCTTCTGCATAACAAACAGACCCTGTACCACTAAGCCATAGCCCCTCCCATCATCTCCAATTAATTTCTTTGTCAATATAAGGATTACCATATTTTTCTTTTGTTTTCTGCATCAGGTTAGCCTGATCTGGTCAAACCTTGGAAACTAAGTAGGATCAAACCTGATTAGTATTTGAATGGGAGACCACCAAGGAAACCCAGGGTTGGATGCAGAGGCAGCCAACGCCAAGCTATCTTTGAATATCTGTTGCCTTGTTAACCCTATAGGGTTACCATAAGTGAGCTGTGACTCTACAGCCGAAATAGAAGAAAAAAGAAAAAAAAGGATTCCTATTAGTGCTTTACAGGGGCTATTTTTCCCCTGCTTCTCCATTCCAGTTGCCTTACATTTTGAAACTTGTTTGACCTCAGTAAGTCTGTCAAATAGCATGTATTCCACTTTCAGACCTAAATGTTGTGGTCCCATCCCTGCTGAATTTAATGTCTAACTGAAAGTTCTAGAAAATTCGAAAGCTTAGACACCTTTCTTTTGATATTTTCTGTTGTCATTATAAAATGGTATTGTTCTGTGGCTAAATATTGACATCTACAAACTTGGTCTCTGACAGGAGACTTCTGCTACACCTGTTTCATTTTGCTTCACTGTGTTCTTCCCATTTTTACCACATGCCTATGCTTTTACGTTTTGACTTTGTGCATCTTTGGTGGCTTTTTTGTGCTCATTTGTGCTCATTTGATATGGTAGAGCTCCAAAGAAAAGGTTCATCCTTTGCATAGAGGCTGGAGGCAGTCTTCCCAACTCCTGTACCTTGACATGCAAACCGAAACAAGACCTAACCCTCTAGTGTGTGCGTGGGTGCCTTCAAATGAATCACAACAGTGTACCCCATCACTTCTTTTAGATGGTTCATGCCATTTTCATTCAGTAAACAAAAGACATTTGTACATCAAGTTAACACAAGTTTTGGTTCAGCAGACAAAAGTAAGGAAGTATTTTTTTGAACCTTGAATTAAAAATAGGTCAACCAGCTAGATACTGAAAAGTCCCTGCCTAGGTATTTACATAATTATCAGTTTGAGAAACATAAGCAGTAAAATCTCTATGCGAACCAAACCATAACTTGGCAAATGGTTGTTCAGCTTAGGGGCAAGATTGTCATCACTTACATAAAAGTCTGGTTTTCCCCTTGTTTTTGCTCCAAGCAACTTGGAAGAAACCATAAGTATAGGAGGATCAGGCAGAATATTTCGTGCCATTGAAAGCCATCAGCCAGAAAGTATGGTTTTGGTTCAAACCTAGTATTGCAAGTTCTTTCTCCATCATATGCTTAGTTCAGGGAACACAGTAACTTCCCTCCATGAACGCTTCTGTTTATCATAGCAGTGTGATCCTAAGTGGAGTTATGCACTTCGAGATACATAGACACAAATTAGTTTAGAAGGTTATATATCTTCTTTGGGTTGCACTGTTACCTGATAACACTAAATTTGGAGCAATTTGTGGTATCCCAACAATTGCCTTATGATAAGATGGGGGCAATGTAAAGATGGCTCTCTAAATTAAAGCATTGCTGTACCTCTTGACAATATTTAAGAGCTACTCAAGTTGAAATATGCTGTTTATCTCATGTGGTCAAGAAATACAAAAGAAATACAAACATGGTCAAGAAATACAAACAAATGAATGGTAGTTCCTGTGTCTTAAAGAAATACTTAAGCCTTCCCTTGCCAGTTTCTTTCCCGTCAAAGATCTTCCAGTTGGTTGTTTCTTTTACTCCTGTCAATATGCTGGACCCAGGGTTATCTTGCAAATACAGAACTGGAAACCTGTGAAGGTACAAGTGGTTGGAGAAGCAGTTTCGGTCATAGCTGGCAGCTATATTTATTTTTTACTTTCTATATTTCATAAGATAACATTGAAACATCCACATTCATGACACAATAACAATGAATATAATGCTATTGACTGGTTGTGTGAAATGGCTAGCGGAGCATTGGTAGCACAGATAGACATTCTTTTTTTAAAAAAATACAGTCAAGTAACATATTTTATCATTTGATCCCTAAGGACATACAAAAGCAGTTGTGGGTAGGATAGTGACATTGTTGGGGGAGGAGGGAGCATGACAGGGTGCTGTTTCCCTAGTTACAAATGCCTCCCAGGCTGCTTTTAGCCCTTATAGGAAAGAAGATGGATATAATACAGGGAGATGGCACTGGATGGAAGAGCTCAGCCCTCTCTGCTGCAGCACTGTTGACTCCTGGAGACTTACTGTTGTGACTAAATCATGAGATTCCAATCACTGACTCCCAACACTTGTCGTTTGCCCCCAGATTAGATCTATAAACCAGGCATCAAGGAAGCAGAGAACAGAAGCTATATGATAGCAAAGAATTAATTCACCATCATATAACCAACAGAAAGCCATGAAGACCAGGAGTGAATCAGAATGGAAGGATAATTCTAATTATGCCTTTTAGGAGAAAATTCCAAACCTGACTTTTCAAACAGACATGCACCAGCTTGTGAGATATTAACATCTTGCAGAGGTTTAAAGATACATTTTGGCACTCCCACTTTGGTGTGGGAAGCTTTGTCACGCAGGGGCTATTGCATCATTTTTTCCACTCATCACAAGACAAAGAGTATCATGAAGGCCTTCATACCTCCCCACTCCCCCAAGGAAGAGGTGGGAGGGAATTTAATATTAACAAAGTGTGACATTTTGCTATAGGCCATGAGGTGGGAACTTGAACTAATGAGTTCTCTGTAATACAGTTTGTACTGTTGAAACTAGACAAGTACCAATTAGATGTGCTGCCAAAATATGAATAATTA
Source organism: Sphaerodactylus townsendi (assembly GCF_021028975.2). Classification (NCBI taxonomy): domain Eukaryota; kingdom Metazoa; phylum Chordata; class Lepidosauria; order Squamata; family Sphaerodactylidae; genus Sphaerodactylus; species Sphaerodactylus townsendi. The sequence continues at coordinate 60,671,105 of NC_059427.1, forward strand.
CTCTATTTTTCATTATAGTAATAATTAATTTACTCCTCAGGTGTTTTTTATTATTAGTTTAGTCACTCATTCGACAGGGTGACTTGGGTTTACTTATGTTGTTCTCAGAAAGCACTGGTTGGGGAGAAATAATGGGAAATGTGGAAGATATAACAATGCTGGTCAAATCTCAGCTGATCAGAAGAAATAGAACCATCCAGTGGTGGGATTCAAAAATTTTAGTCCTGAGGGTGGTGGGATTCAATTCTGAGGGTGGTGGGATTCAAACAGTGGCGTAGCGCCAATGGGGCTGGGTGGGGCACGATGGGGGCAGGGCATTCCTGGGCAGGGCTGTGGAAAGGATGCAGGGTGTGCGCACCCCGGGTGCAGTTCCCCTTCGCCCCACCTCTAGATTCAAATAATGACTGTTAAAAGTATTAAAAAAGCTGAGGTAGTGTATTATTTCTTTTTTATAAAATTATATTGATTGATTTTAAATAATAACATAAGTAAGGAGAGAAAACAAAAACTGTATTGTCAAAGGCTTTCACGGCTGGATTCAACTGGTTCTGATGGGTTTCCCGGGCTGCGTGGCCATGGTCTGGTGGATTTTGTTCCTAACGTTTCGCCTGCATCTGTGGCTGGCATCTTCAGAGGTGTATCACAGAGACTGTTTACAATTGTTAACATATTACAAACATATCTAATTGTCTATCTCTCTCAACCCTTCCAACTAAAACATGCTATATTGCCTCCCTCCTTCCCATATTTCCCTCCCTCCCTACTTTCTACTTCCCCTTCAGATTCCTATGGCCCCTTCCGCACACACAAAATAATGCATTTTCAAACCACTTTCACAACTGTTTGCAAGTGGATTTTGCCATTCCGCACAGCTTCAAAGAGCACTGGAAGCAGTTTGAAAGTGCATTATTCTGCATGTGCGGAATGAGCCTTAAACTACTTTATCTATTCCACTTGAAAGAAAACTAACAGAGGGAGAGATCCAAAATCCTTAATCTAAAAAAAGAGAGTTAGTTTAAACTCCTCTCTTTTCAATATAAATTTCAAGGGGAAAAATGAAAATGAAAAATCTTTACCTATAATACTTTCCCAACCTTTATACCAATGAACAAAAAAAATAGAATTACTATATATTGTATTATTTCATACAGTTCATACATACATGGGGGAGGGTGCCATGGGGGGCAGGGGGACCGCAGGGGGCCTGGGGGGCGATTTTGCATTCCCCACTTGAGGATATTTGTTGTACCCAGGGACAGAGATTACCCCCTTGTCCCTAGTGGAATTAATCATTAATAACCGGTTCTCCAAACTGAGAAAATGTTAGTAACCGGTTCTACTGAATAGGTGCGAATAGGCTGCATCCCACCTCTGGAACCATCCCTTTTTTATATGCCATGTAAAATGGCAAGGTATTGGTTTGTTATTGAAAATATTTATATCCTGCATTCTCAATGCAGAGGTTCCTGAGGTGGCTACAGTGGTATTATACTATTACAAATGTACATTCTTGTTCAAAACCTTGTGTGATTCTCAGATTATCCTTTGTTCGCAGTAAATTCTAAGCTTCACCTACTTTTTCAGATTTCATTATAGAGTCCATGCCATTATTTACAAAAAGTTTCCCCCCTGCTGTGTGTCAAGAGCCCTAATTATGTAAGAGCTTATTTATTTTCTCACTACATCCTCATATTAGGACCATGGATGATGCCAAATCAGATACTGAAGAAAGTTATGAAAGAGTTGTCACAAATCCACTCACGTGTGAGAATATAATCTTTTCTCATTTACAACAATTAAGTGTGAACTGTGCTAAATTGTCTCTTCAGGATGTGAACTTGCCCAAACGGTTCTCAATTGTGACCGCAAAGCAATTAGGGCAGCAAAGTCCTTTTTCTTTGCTACAGAGACTGTCGGTGCAATTGGAAGGAGAGTTAACACTCTTATACGGAGGTCAATGGTCTACAAAGGGTGGCTAGCACAGTGTCCTGTCCCAACTGCATTACTTACCAGTTTGTTTTTGGGTCCAATTCAAAATGCTGGATTGGACCTTTAAAGCCCTACATGATTTAGGACTGGGTACCCAGAAGGTTGTCTTCACCTATATAAAATTGCCTGCTCTTTATAATGGGATATGGGCACCCTGGCAGTGTTAACAGAAGTAAGTTTGATGGGCATGCAAGACGGAGCTTTTTCATCCATGGACTCCAGTCTTCAGAAATCCCTACTTTGGGTGCATTGATCTGATATGCTCTTTCACATCTGGAGACTTACTAAAATTCTTTAATTATGGACAGCATTGGGTGTTTTCTTCTCTTTCACTGTATGTTTTTTTAAAAATCTGGACTGGTGCTTCAATTGTAATGCTGATTCCTGAGTTTATGACTGAGCTTTTAACAGTTTTTTTAGTTTTACTTATGTTAATTTTTGCAGTTGTTTCACTGCTTTCTAAAATCTGTTTTTAGACTCTTTTTAAATTCTTACTAGTTATTGTCCTGGATTTGTTGATTTATATTTTCTTTATTTATATTACATTTTTTTTAATTTTATGTTATGAGAGGGCCTGTGGCTAATTAAAAAGTCAGACTGTAAATCCTCTGCATGAATGAATGATTACAATTTGGTAATTACATTTGTAATTTTGAATGTTATTTTATGAATGTAACTTTTGGTAACATTTCTTTGTTCTGAGGGATTTTTAAATTTTAAAAAACTACACTCTCACACAATATTAATCACCACATTTCCTTTTACTAGAAAAAATGGTGGTTATAAGCCACCATTAGGGTAGGACAAGGACACAGATGCACTACAGTGGTAGAGGGAAGTCATTTAAATATCCATCAGCCTGTTTTGGTTTTGATAGTGAATCAACATCTTTCTTAGGTATAGCCAGTTCCTGGGGGAAAATAGTGCCTGGGCCCTGCCCCCTGCAGGGTCCTGCCCCCCCCTTACCTTAGCAAAGAGCAGCTGGCTGAAAAAGCAGCCTGGCTGGGCTGCTGATTGAACTAAGGTAAGTGGGGGGGGCAAGGATGGGTCACCCACATGCCCCCCAGGGCCCCACTACCACCCCTGCCTTCCCCTCACTTACCTTAGTTGAGTCGGCTACAAAAAGCAGCAGGCCAAAAAAGCTGCCTGGCTGGGCCACAGGTTGAACTAAGGTAAGTAGGGGTGCAGGGGAGGGGGGAGGGGAAAGGGGGAGGGATGTGTGGGGTGATTTCCTGCCCCCATGTGACCCTGGGGCATGATGCCTCCCCATCTTGGGGTAGCTACACGACTGAGTATAGCTTACCTTGGCATACGGAGTCCTCAACTGTGGACTTTGTGGTGGACTTGTTTATTTTACATGGTTTCTGAATAGAATCTGGTTTCAGGTCTTAAAAAATTAAAGCCATGTTTCTGGTTCTCATGAATCTGGGGGTGTATTTGAAAAACATGTTGGTAGTAGAAAAGTGCTCAGCAATGGACAGTTGGTGGCCTCCTTACTTTGTCCTAATAATGCCCTTCTCTCAAGACATTATACAATTACTCTGGTTTCTCCTGCTGATCACTACTGAGCATGGAAACTGAATGACTAAATGTAAAAATAAATATGTTTGCCAACATTTTATTGATTTCTGTTATTTAAGTGCTGGTTGAATTGTGTGTGCTTTTGGTGGTTTGCTAGTGATGTCCATCAGAAAAGCAATTGATCTGACTTGCATGTGTCAAACTACTTTTTAACCACTTTGCTCTACTTGTGTGTCAAAACTCATAAACCAAAGTAGTGCTAAGAGAGTCACTGTGCTGCATGTTACCATTCTCTTGGCATCCCAGTGGCTACTTCCTTAACTGCCTATTAAAATGTTGCAGAAGAACCTCATTCTAATATGGATGTCATGGGATGTGGTAATGCTAAGCTTTAGCTAGAATTCATAGATTTTGTTGTAGATTTATGAGAAACTATACCTCAGGAGTCTGATAAAGTTGAAGATACTAAACTGTTATGGACCTATAAATAACTGAACTTTATAGGTCACAAAACTGAAGTAACCACTGCATTGTAAAGATTATATGTATGTGGTCCTTCTTTTCCAGAGTAGTTTTAAAAAAAGAAAGTGCAGCCTTTTCTTTATGTTTCACTAGGCTGAATATTGTCTGAACAGTTAGTTCAATCCTAACATACATTCTTTCTCTAAATATTAGATTTTCAAAGAAGGGGTACTTTCTCTGTGTTTGGTTCTTAATGCCATAGTGCCATAGCAAGTGGGAGTTTCCTATCATCTTGCAGCTTCTTTCTATCCATAGCTGTACTGAGGAAAAGTCCTTGGCTGTTTCTGCATGGCACAATTATACCGGGTTCAATCGGTATCTTACAATCCAGGTCTATTTTATCCTGGCTTCTCCCTTCGGATGGCTGCCTGTTACAGTGAAGGAATTGAGTGAAGACTGGGAGGAAATAGTCCAGTTCGTTTCACATGAGCCTGGGTCTTTTGTATTTACACTGCAAGAATATCCGCGCATGCGCAAACACCCCCGGTATCCTGCATTCTGATTGGCTGTTATTTGGGGGTGGCAGTGGGGGAAAATGAAGTTCCCTCTTTTTTCTAGTTCTGGATAGGGCCTGGGACAGCAGCAAAAAACAAATTCCCATTCTTATATTTTTGTGAAAAATGAAAGACACGCCCCCCCCCCCGTGATATTCCAACTAACATTCAGCCCAAAGGGCATATCTCTCTAGCTATGCACTCCAAGCAACAGTTCATGTACAAAAAAGAAAACAGGGACATTTGGAGACTCCACTCCTGATTAACCCAGGTGAAATGGCACCATGTTGATACCATGAGCAGAAAACGTACTTGGGGGAACATTTCGGGAAGGGCAGGCTGCAACAGTTGGCAGCTCAGCAAAGTTGAAAATTGACATGACATCAGGTGCAGAGATCAGGGGGGTGGGGGGTGGGGCAGGGAGATCAGGTGGCTAGCTGGGGAAAATAAATTGGTTCTGCTCCCATGGTTATTTGCGTGGTAGTGGGTTCACCATGGGATTTTTGAAAAGAATCACCAATTTGGCAATTTTTGAAAATCCTGGGATGAGGGAAATATCGCAGGGCAAACCCACTTTAGAACTGAGAACTGTGTGAACTTCTTGGCCAGACTGGGATATTTCCATTGCTCAATCTGGGATATTTGAACTGTGCAGAAATGACCCTTATGAATCCATGCCTGGTTTCACTACAATTACTTTGGCCTGTTCTCCAGACCCTAAAAGAGAGAGGGGCTGTTGTTCATTTAGATTTGATTCAGGCCTTGACTCTGTTTAGTCTTCCAGGGGTAAGTTATAGATCTTGTTTCCTATATGAACCTCAGGTTTGCCTGCTTGTTTCCTGCCTTCTCTCTATGCTGCAGTCTCTGTGATCAGGCAGCCACAAGCATTGAATACTTGATATGAGAATTGTCAGGGATTCTCATATCAAGCATTCAAAGCTTTGAAGATACCTCACCTAAAACAAACTAACCCCCTGGAAGGGCACATACTGTACACACTCTAGCCAGGAAGCAAGGCTAATGACAGCTCCAGTAAATGCATGGCATAAAAAAACTTTAACTGGGAGCCCCTCTCCAGAACGTGGCAGTGAATCTGATTCCCTGATGGTTGTGGGTGTGAATGTAATATAGGGGATATATTCTGACCCAAGATGAGGTGTTTGATTGATTGTGGTAATGCACTAGGATATATAAATTCTATTCAACCTTTCCAAAAAATTGTAGTGAAGGTGGAATGTGGAAGGCCTCTCTGAAAAGTTGCTAATGCAATCTGGAATATTATTAATAAGGAACTAGGAATGGGATTGAATTGATGATGTATCTGAGAATCTGGATTGAGACTCAATACAAATAATAATTTGTATTCTTTAACTCCAAATTAGAACATAATTTAAATAATTTCTGAATCATGTTATATAAAACCATCACAGATTAAATGTACTGGCTGTGATTGTGCTACTGATACTGGAAGTCCAACAAACATTGGATTTCATCCTTAAAAGATTTCAACTGTTTTTTCCAGACAGTTATACAGTGGCCTATTGCTATTCATTATATTTGATTTTAGTAGGGAAGATATGTGCTTCTGCAGCTTGACAAGACCCTCAAGACACTTCCCATTTGTAATCAAGCACATCTTCGAACATCAACTAACCAACTAAATCACAAATGTGCATGCACATGCATATTTAAATGTATTTATTTTGGAAATACTATGATTCTAAGGCAAAAGTGTGTCTGAATCCTGGACTACACATTCAGCAGTATGAGATGTTAGCATGTGGAGGTAGTAAAATATATCACTAACTTTTGCTGAGCAATGATCACATTTTAAATGACCTTTGTAGCCAACCTGGCCTATAGCAGTGTGAAGGGTGAGAGAATGGTCTTTCTCCAGGAATGCTGCCCTATCAGACCTGGCAGAACAGTGCGCTAAAACATAGGAGTCTGTTTCAGAAACTCCATCTTGGGAGCAAGAATGCCTAAGGAACCCCCCCCCCCCCCCCCAATGCCTGGCTCATACTCAGGAAATAACATTTGAATATGAACAATAGCACACCTGGGCGAACCCAGTTCTCTTTTGTCTAACCTTTCCTCTGACTCATCCTCCTTGTGACCATATATGTTGCAATACCCATTAAGGGTCATTACCTGTTTTGTCCAACAGCCAGCAAAACCCATTAAGATAATGGGTCAGCCATCAGGTCAATGGTCTGACGCTCAAGACCATTACTTCACCTTGGAACAGCAGGAAAAATCCTTTCTTAAAGAATTTCCTTGGCCCAATGTTTTGGCCTATAAAAGCCCACCCCAGACCCCAGTCAGTTGTTCAATATTATCACACCATCATGGTGTTAGATAATATTGTTCTAACAGCGCCTAGCCATTAGGCCTCTGCTTTCTGGACATCCACTAAAAGACTAGTAAATATAATATTTGATGCTCCATCCCTTCTCTCTATATATCCAAAACCTGTCTTTTACCTCTAAATTACATCCTAGGAAACCTTGAATGCATGTGTTTTTACCCCAGTAATTGAGTGATTGTGAGTGAGATTTTATTTTATTCCATTTGTTATTTTCCCAATAAAACCATTGAAAATAAATTTATTTTCTCAGCTGGTTTCTTATAGTGAGCTGAAACCTGTATACATAGTCTCTCTCTCTCTCTCTCTCTCTCTCTCTCTCTCTCTCTCTCTACCTATCTAATCTATCTATCTATAGGTCATTTATATATATATATGTGTGTGTGTGTGTGTGTGTGTGTGTGTGTGTGTATGTATATACGTACATACGTACACACATACATACATACAGCTAATTTCCCCAACCAAAGAGGGTCATTGCGTCCCACCATTTTGGGTAACATCTTGTACTATTAAAAGGTTTATTTTTTATTTTTTTTATTTATACCATCGCTTCTTTTTCCCTCAGATAGGACTTCCAGCCTAGGTTTCAGAGGAATCATATTCTTATCAGTTTCACCTCAGCATGGCCAATTGGCCATGCTGACAGAGGCTGATGGGAATTGTAGTTCCTGAACATCTGGAGAGCCGCAGATTCCCTACCCCTGCCCTAGGAGGTTTGGCAAACAGAAAATCAGCATGGAAAAATTCTATCATAATGCTCTACTTTCCTCCTGCATTTTTGAATAGGGATGAGCGCTGAAATCCAGATCCCACTTGCATATAGAAGTGGAGGAACCATTCTGCCACCTCATTTTTTCCTGTTTGTGTAGACCAGGCCTCAGTTCTACTATTGAAAAGAACATATTGATAGTAGCCACTTTCTCTTTCTCAATTGTATTGTGGAGATACAAAGGATGTCATCACTAAACACACTTAAGTAGAAGTATGCATTCAGGTAAGCAAAACTTTAAAAAATTGGTGGGTTAAACTGCAGTCAGCAATCCCAATCTCAAAATAAAAACTGGAAAAAATCCATTTTTTCTGAGATCATTTCAAGATCCCCAACTACAGCATTAAAAAGGGAAGAGAACCCTTTAAAAATAAAAATAAATGCTTCAATACTTTTATCCCGGATTCAGCAGGGCTTTAAAGTATAAATCTTCCCCTCAGCTTCATTATAGCCTATGGACAATCTTTTCAAGGCTTAGGGGGGCTGGTTTTTTAAAGGTAGAGGCACCAAACCTGCAGAATAGTTGCTGGCGGCTCTCCCTAGAAGAACCCCCCAAGGTTGTAAAGATTTCCCTTCCCATGGAGGATAAATGGGGCACTCTCATTGGGGCCCAAAAATTGGGCCCCCTGACCCAATATGTACCAAACTTGGTAGTTCTTCTAAGGAGTCTCACCAACAGCTATGCTGCAAATTTGGTGTCTCTACCTTGAAAAACAGCCCCCTTCAGAGCCCAAGAAACATTTCCCATAGGGTATAATGGAGTTGATTTTTTCCTAACCATCCCCCACCCTCACATCCCACCTGAAGAAAAGCCCATGCTATTATGGGAATTCAAAAATATTCAGGAATTCAGAAAATGTTAGAGTCCAATATCCCTGAATCTGAAGTTTCCTGAATGTCCTTTGTACATCCTTACACTTAACTATGGTTTCAGAAATCTTATACTGTCTCTTTAAAAATATATGATCAAGCTGTAATGAGGCAAGGGTGCTGATTTTGTCTGTGTTCTTTTAACATCCTCAGTTATGGGTTAATGTATCCATAAATATCAAGAAGTTATACTGAATACACTTTCGCGAACTGAGACATTTTTTTCCTTTGAGGATAGGTGACTTTCAGAATATCCTCTTTAGAATATGTGTTAATTTCTATGCAGATTCCAAAGTAGAGGTTTGCATAACAAAATACTCAAGTTGAAGATATACACAGGAATTGCTGTTTTGGGTCACTGACCCAAAATAATCAGTAAAAATAACCATGCAAACCATCCCTAGCTCTTGCGATCATTGCAAAAAGCATGAGAGAACATTCCTGCTATCTCCAGACACTGGGCGATTTTCCACTTAAAAAAAAATGCTGAGGCAAACCGGTCTCGTATGAATCGCAGCTTTTGAGCACGCAGCCATTCTCCCCACTTCAGCTTGTACCGTAGGAAAGCTTCGCTGTCTGCTGCAGCTGCAGAGAAGCAGCACTCGCCACATCCGTGCGTTTGCTGGTGATCGGCAGGGCGGGTCTTTGTTCTGATTGGCTGGAGCGCAGCTCTGAAGGCTGAACTTTCCAGGCTTCCACATTGCCCCACGCGTCATCCAAAAGGTGCTGTTCTGAACAGTGCCAGAAATGATGCACGCTGAGGGGGTGCGAGAGCGGCAGAGTCGGGGCGGCTGCGTTGTCACCACCCCTGTAGTGGGGAGGGCCCCTGGACCCCGCGTTACTTGGGGAAAGTATCGCGCAACAAATGGTGAGTGGGGAAACAGCCACTGTCATTCCACTCTGAGGCTTCATTTTACAGACTGGTATTAGGAATCTGGAATTGTTTGTGAAACAAAACTATACCCTGTTCCACATGAAGATCTAAGTAAAACTGTAAGTTCATCCACCATTTCCTCCTGGCCTTCCCCCCCCCCCATGTACTTCATGCCCCCACTCATCGTCTACTCTGGACCAGACAGTGGGGTGTGAGGAGCATGTGGGGAAGGGCAGGATGAAATAGCAGATGATGTTACAATTTTATTTAGGTCTTTGTATGGAACAGGATATAGCTTCCTTGAAGAAATTTGTGTTGTTTTTGTGTTTGTATGTGGCCAACTGGCTATAGCATGTGCTTATTTTTTCCTGATTCTACTGGTTTCTTGAACAATGGATTTTCTTCCTTCCAATGGGCTTCTTGCAAGGGAAGAGCACAGAGCAATTCCATCCAATCAGCTGTGGAGACATGCCACACAGAGCCACAGTTCACTTTCCCTTCCTTCTGTGGCAGGATGTTTGAAAGGAAGGACAAGAATGCCCAGTGGAAACAATGAGGAGATGCTAGAATGCCCATTCGATATAATAGAAACCAGGAAAGCGGATTGACTTGCATGAGCTCCACTGAAATAAAGTTGCAATGAAAATGCAAAACAGATGAAGAGAAATCTGCCCTGGGCCTGGAATGAAGCCTCAGAGTGGAATGACAGTGTCTGGAAATAGCAGGAATGTACTCTCATGCTTTTTGCAATGATCTCAAAACTAGGGATGGTTTGCATCAGTGGTGAGATTCAGCAGTTTCGCACCACTTCGGCAGAACCGGTTGTTAAAATGGTGCTTGTAAACAACCATTTATTAAATTATTTGAATCCTACCACTGGTTTGCATGGTTATTTTTACTGATTATTTCCCATCCCCTAACACACTTCTGGCCTTCTAAGCATACATCTGTGAACTAGAAATAAAAATTCACTTTTCTATGATTGTGCAACTGTGAGAGAACTTTTCAGCTGGCTTCCCTTGAACACAGAAATCTTTCTGTATCTTTGATTACTACAGTGTATTTTCACATTATCTTCCAAAAGATACAGTTTGAATGGAAGGAAAAAACCTGCTAAACCCACTTGTGTGGCCCATCCTTGTAGGCCTTAAGATCAAATGTACACCATCAGCCATATGGTATAATCTATCAGGTGGATTGAAAGTTTATCAGACAAGAAAAAAAGTTTATCAAGCTCTTAGTGACCACTATACATGGCTGATGGGATGCATTTTGCTTGACGGGTCACTATCAATTGTGTCATCATTCATTGTGCAAATTGACTGTATCATCTGATAGGACATTAGAATCCATGGGCATGGATCTGCCAGAGCCCTTCGGGGGAGGGCAGTATATAAATAAAATTTAACATAACATAACAACAGAATATTTCCACAGCTGAAAGGATTTCTAGGCCTGCCACTCACACTACCACTCAAAAAGATCAGGAGATGCCTAGGAACCGCATTTTAGAGTGATTTTTTTGCTGCTTAATGCCCTAAAATATAATGCTTAGGAAAGCATATTCCATATGCATTTTCATAGGCAAGAGTTCAGCATTTTATCTGTTCCCAGAAAGTAGCATTTAAAGCTTTGGATCAAGATTTGGTGCAGGTATCTGTCTCCAAATTGATAAGTATGGCTGTTTTTCTCAGAAATCAATTCCACTGTGCATTGCAGTCCTGCGGAAGATTGTTTGCTGCCAGGCAAATGGCTTTGCATTTATTTGAAGGTTACATGGAACTATGGGTAACAAGAGGTCATGCATGGAGCATTACAAATCAAAGGTCACTGTTAACAAATTGCAAATAACTGTACAACGAAAGTGTGAAGATACAGTAGTCTTGACACATAGCTGTGTAACATTGGTTTGTCCTATAGTTTGCTCCTAATAGCAATGAGAACACCACATTCAACCAATGGAAAGCTTGCCAAATGAAGAAGGTGAAAGAGAGTAGACAGAAAACATCACTGAGAATGTGTGTCGTGAAGATCTGGGCCAAGAAAGAAAGCTGATCGATTGGCCCTGTAGAAACAAAATGCCTAAACTAATGGTAAACAAACAAACATGCAGCGAACACTGAAAAGCATAGCAAGGGGGAAATTTGCAACATAATGATGTGATATGATGATATCAGAAAAGAACATCCAATATGTTGACCTAGTGCATTTAATGGTAAGGCCACAATATCACAGTTAAAGAGGGCTTTCAAGCATTTTGATGTCTAGCTTTTCCTCTTGGTTTTTTAAGAAGTGGATTTTTTGACCAAAAGCAGGGTACCTGAAATGCATTTCATTATAGTCTCTTTTTAAAGAGTTTAACATATTGCTTAATACAACAGTTGGAACAGCAAAGGAAGATAATTTACAAAGAAATGTTTGCAAAATGATGTTCACAGCAGACTTTCTAATACATTACAGACACACAAAATCAAACTCTACATGGCTAATCAGAGAAGAGGCTGGCAAAGGATTTTCTCAAGTTTCGAATGGTTTCCGCTTTTGCTTCATCTTCATTCACAGATGATCGAAAGAAGGATGACTCTGTGAAGCTGAAGGCATTCGTCAGAGACTGTGATTTGCTGAAAGACAAAAGAATTCCCCACAAGGATGTTTATACACTTGAAGCTTATAGAAATATGTACATTTTATAGGCAAAACCACCCTTCAGAAATTGATTTACAATTTCATACAATGGGAGCAGGAAATAAAGACTTATTTCCCTGATCAGATGGTCTGCTCTTCTTTCTGTTCACCAGTTGATGTTTGACAACACCTGTATTCAGTCAGAGGTGATTGCATTGATGATCAGTCCAGAAGTATATGCATCATGCAATGTATTACATGACAGAGGCATCACAGAAATGGACATAAACTGTGTTATGCATGAGACCATATGCCGGAAGACCCACCTTAAGGATACTCAGTGCTATCCTAGGAACATTAAAAACTCCTAAAACCCATTGAATTATGAAAGAGTTGACGCCTTATCCTAACCAAGTTTACTTGGAAGTGAGAGCAATTTCATCAGCTTTTCTTCCAGCTGAGAAAGTAGGATTGCAACCTTAAGAACAATTAGGCACTTAACTTATGCTCATTTCCCAGGAATGTTCAGCAGAGTTCTAAGTAAAACTACTCAGAAGGAAGTTCCACTGAGATCAATGGGAGTTACCTTCATAAACTGTGTTTAGGATTCAGCATTAGCCATATCTCTTTTCTGTGGACTGCTCTCAATACTTGCCGAATGCAGTTATTCCAGAAAGCAACCCAAAACAAATTCATTCAGTTAGCTCTGTAACACTCAAGACCATTTCATCAAAAAGTATTTCTTAAGTCAGCACAACCAGGTTGAATTTAAGCAGTCAGGCTTCAGATAATAGTAAAATAGGTGAATCTTATTTATTCTATAAAACCTGAGGCTGGTGGTCACATTAAACAGTTTCCTGTTCTGTTATCACACTTCAGGGAAAAGTGACAATTTATATCTAGCTTGCTTTCTACTGACACGTTTTGTTGAAAAGCAGAGCACGGAAGACTGTGCATGTTTTAATCTTTCGTTTCCTTTGTACTTCTGTTTGATATTCCCTGAAAGAAGGGGGTGGAAGGGCAAAGCAGGACTTCACTTGATTAGCAACACAAAAATAAGAGGCCTAATTAAATATTTATTCGTGGGCTAATCACTTGCACGAACATGTTAAGCAAGAGCATGTGGGTGAGAATGCCAAGCAGGTACATGCTGACATACAGAGTACAGTTAATCCCATTGGCAATTTGGAGTTCCTTCTTTTGGAAATCAAATTGGAATTGGAATAAGGCTGTGATGTGATCCAGGCGGTGAGCCCTTCAGGAAGGTTTCATGCTATGCATCTAGTATGGTATGCATCTAGTTTTCAGTTTTTTTTAAAAAAAAATGACCTAAAGATGTGCCATGGCAAGAAATAAATGGCTGGGATAGAACAAGAGCTGACTGATCATGTTCAACGCCATGGGTAGGTAATGTGTCATCCTAAAAGAGTTACACTCTTAAGTCCACAGGCGTAGCTAGTAGGTTACCTTTTCTTAGGCTAGTGCTTTTTACACTGCTATCTTGCTCAGAATTATTCTAGTCTAAGCCATCAGTGAGAGTAATTCTGAATAGATTTGCACCATTAGTATAGTTTAAAGAAATGCAGCTCCAAATCTAGAAACTAAAGTTTGTTTAATTTATTTATTCTGACATCATATATGCTGCCTCCTCTCCAGAGATCTGCTGGAAGCAGCTCATAAAATACAATAAAATCAGTAAAATGGTTTACAATTAATAACAAACAACTACAAAAGTGATAAAACCTAAACAGGGAATTAAAACATGAAGTAAGTCCAGTAGTACCTTAGAAACAACAAAATTTTCTAGAGCACAAGTTTGAAAATATTTGTTGGTCTTTAAGGTGCTATTGAACTTGTGTGTAGTTCTACCATTACAAACTAACTACCCACCTGATAATATCAAGATAAAATGAACTGACCAAGTCTTTCTTAGCCATGGTTGTTCATCTTTGTTGTTCATTTTTGGAATATATGGTGCAGGAATGGGGGATGATCTTGGCTGTGAAAAGCAAGGGAAGTGGAGGAGAGAGAGGAATGTTGCCAACTGTATGACTACAAAAGCAGGAAATACAGATTTACTGAGCTGCTTTTAAAGTAAATATTCCACAATATGTTGGGTGTAGGAATAAGGTGTGCATAATTGGCAATTATTTGACCGGCATTGAATGCTGTCACTGCACAGAGGCAGTATTGCTGGTGAGCAAATTTTTGAGGCAATCAAAAGAAGTTTGATTTGAAGATGGCATTTTGAACAAAGCAAGTTTGAATGCTGATGATGGTTTTTAAAATTTCTTAGCATACTTGGATAGGATATACTTATTCCAATGGGAGAGCACACCAAATTGTAGCATTATGCTGGCATTTCCAGGAACACCTCAGGCCAGATTCACTACAGAAGTGGTTTAGGAATGGAGGGAAGAGTGGTCTCTCCCTCCCTCCCTCCCTCTGCTTCAACTCTCCCTTTTCCCCAATTCTTTGATTTTCCTATAAGTATTCCAAAAACAATTTCATTTCCACATATCTGAAGGTGAGCTCTGATTCATGAACACTCTTATTGAAATAAATGTTACTCTTTAAGGTGCCGCTAGACTTCCATTTTATCTTTGACTCCATGTGTGTGCTATTAAGAGATCTGTGATCTCATAATGGCCTGTGGTTCATTGGTAACAACATATACTGTGTATATAAAAAATCCAAGATTCAGTCCTTGGTATCTGCAGTTAAAAGATTCCAGATAAGAAGTGTTGGGAAAGACCTTTTTCTGCCTGAAAATCTGAAGAACCACCATCAAGCAGAGTAGACAATGCCATGATAGATGACCAATGGTCGCTTTGTAAGTTCATATGAAAGGCCAGGATACAAATCAAATAAATAAATATAATTTAAATATAGGCCCTTTCTGCACAGACACTTTAAAACATTTTGAGGCAGGAAATAAAACATTTCCTCCAAGGAGTTCCACATAGTTTTCTTCCAAAAAACGTTTTATTTCCAGCCTGAAAATGTTTTAAATGCATCCTCAAGAAAATCAGTTCTTTTACTGAAATGTTTTCAAAATGTTTTGACTTGCTCTCTTTAAGACATTTCCCACCCTTACTGCAGTCTCCGGACTTTCTCCTGAGTACCATTTTTAGAGCTTGCTCCATTCCGTCTCACCTGTTTATTTTTGTCAGTTTGGGGTTTTTTATTTTGTGGGGGTGATATCTATGAATCATTGATTGCATGAGCTATGGCAAATTTCAGCATGAAGCATTGAAGCACTGAAACATCAAATCCACAAAAAAAATTAGAAACCCAGAAAAATCACAAAATGGTGGCCAGGGATCATTTTGAGGGGGTGAGTATGGACATAGTCTCATGGTTTACATTCCTTGTGATCTGTCAGCACAAAGATTCACTGGGACAAAAGGTATGCACATTGGAATACCAGCATTACTGTTTTGCCTGTCGACATTTGCACCTTGGATGCAGTGACTTGTCCATCAGAAATGAAGTATCTGTTTTTCTTAAAAACAGATATATGGCTTGGGGTTACAGTGTGAAGTTGTGACTGGACAACATGATTTAATCTTGTGTAGAGGAGTAAAAAGCAATGAAGACTGCTGGATGTCAACTATTCATATAAATAAGGTTGCATACCCCTAATCTTTATATATCTGTATCCTGCTTACAATCCAGACTTGGGCAATTTTTTTCTAAGAACTAAATTTCTAGGCTGCACAAGATTTTAGCTATCATAGTTTCAGGAGTAGAAACTGAAATGTGTAAAGATGATCAAACGCTCAGAAGCTGGAGCTTGGAGTAGACTGGAATGGCTTGTTGTGCCTCCAGCTTCTTTTTGCCCCTGGTTCTCATAGGTCATCCTTCTGCCCTGTTTGTCTCAACAGCCAACCAAAGCCATGCTGGAAAAATTCCATAAAAATTCAAGGCTGCAGTAGAATAAAGTATAATTTATTCTTATAATAAAAAGTAGGCTCTGTTAATGCTTGATTTGGATTTATTGCACACAGGTGTGGCACGTCTTACATGTTCAGTGAAAGCAGACATCCATGTCATATGTAGCTTAGAAATAAGCATTTTTGCAACCCCCATCCCCTTACAAAATCACACACAAACACTTCCCAGCTGTATTTAAAATTCTGTTGTTGTTCAAATGACGATGAGGTTAAAAGTTTAACCTGATAAAGGTTCCTCCTACCTCAGCAATCTTATATCCTCTGTTCAACCAAAAAAAATATGAGTCAGTGATGGGAGAGAAACAGAGGATGACACATATTGAATTCGTCCTGATTTGAGCAGAAAATCTGCATGAATTGCATGAAATGTTGCTGCCCTTGTACCTTTACTCTTTCAAGTCAAGATAACAAAAAAAAAACTTGCAAAGGTTTTCAAAGGGGAGGGAAAATGTTTGGTGTTTGGTGTAGGTATGTTGACCTGAATGTCTCAAAGAAAAGCAAATTAATCCTGAGGAGACAAGAGAAAACAGAGATCTTACTTCAGTTGCGGGTGTGACTGAGGAGGCTTCTGGGATGTGGCTGGCGAAGGTTCTGCCTCTGCTTCCACTGGCTGCCCAGTTCTTGAAGGACCCTGAGCCTGGGAACGTGGTTGCTGAGTTGCAGGCCCTGGTGGATGTGGTGGCATGGAACTCGAGGGCTTTGCTGACTGCCCCGGAGGGAACACGCGCTGTGGTTCCTGGCTTTGTGATTGCATTCCTTGGGGTTGCACTGGGCCCCCTAGGTTCAGTACAAGAAAAACTTCATAATGTATCAATAATTTTGTACTAGTTCTTATACCCAACACTTTAAAAAATGATAACTCTGGAACCCATAACAAGTTCTAGTCAGGATGGCTAGTCAGGCTTTTGTCATCATCAACATCCTCAGTTCTGTATAACTTGAAAGCTTGTGAATTTTCAAACTGGTATTGTAGTGACTTAAAGAAAGGCATAACAGCAACAGCTAGATCTCTCTTTCTTGGGATTAAAAGGGCAAATAACTATCAAGAGCAAGCTACGTAAGTCACAGCATTTCTTCATTCCACTTGAATATTCTTGATGGACAAGAAGCATTCCCAAGTGGCTCCATCACATATGGAAGGTAAATGGAGTTATTTTCATGAGGAAACTGATTATGATGGCATTATATATAGTAATATAAACCAAAGCCATAGTTGCACATCACATCAGTAGTCCAGCCTAGTTCCTAAAATGCAAGGAGTTCTGTGTTGTGTTGTTTTTAATCTGTCATCTAAAAACAAGTCCGCCCACAGTGCCTATGAGCCCCGCTGAAGAACATGAATAATAACATGAAGCATTTGACACTACAGAAGGAGCCACTGTGCAGCTATCAAAAAAACAAACACCAAAAACCTTGTAGTAATAGCAGGGCTGGAGCTATGTTTTATCAAGGGGGGGACTATAAAATGACACAACTCTTTTGAATGATAGAATAAATTATATTGGTCTCTAAGAACGGTTCACAAACAATAACATTTTAACATTATTTTATCTATCTTATATTGTTCAAATATTCCCTCAACCCCTCTGCACACATAAAAACTCAATACAAGGAGAAAGTTCTACAGCCTAGGCTTTTCTTGGACATTTTAAAAAATAACGCACACATAATTCTGACATGGGAAAAACCAGATGCACCTCATGGTTCTTCGCATCCCAATAAAGTACAACCCAAGAAAAGTTTTAACTGGTAATTATGCTGCTAGAAGGTAAAATTACTGAACAAAAAGTACTGTACTTTAGTCACTGGGAAAGATAATGCTAAGTAATGGTGAAGACAACTGGAAAAGAGGAAGCCCCACCATTAGATAGACTGACTCAGTAAAGGAAGCCAAGGCTCTCAGTTTGCATGACCTCTTGTTATCAAGAGGATGTTTCGGAGGTCATTTATTCAGAATTCAGAAGTGACTTGATGGCACATAATGTATGTGAACAGGCCTTCCGTTCTTGTTCCTTTCCCCCTATCAAGGTGAGTATCTAGAACTTGCAGTAAGCCACCCTTCTCTGAAGTCTCGCAAAGCCTACTTCAGCCACTGTCAACACGTGGTCCTTGAATGGGTGGTGGTGGTGGTGGAAATACAAAGAATTTCTGAGAATGGAAGAGCGGAAAATACCTCAGCCAGGAGAAAAAAGGAGATTAATGAGGCCAAGGAAGGTACCTGATTTATGTCTCCTACTGCATCGAACTTGATATCTTCAAACATCTCAGGAATTTTTAGCTCTCCCTCTGCTTGCCATAGTCTCACCTGACTGTAGCTGCAGACTCTACCTTACCAAAAGGTGCCCTCTGAGACCTGGGGTCTCCCTGGCCCTTCTCTCTCCACCTCCTATCATCAGCCTAACTGGGGGAAAGACATATGCACTGCAGAATGGACCACCTGTGCTGGGAAACTGAGCCTCTGCCAATTCCTATCAGCAGCCTAATTTGGGGAGTTAGGGATGCTCACTGCAGAACAAACCATCTCTGCTGAGCAACTGAGTCTTTCCCACTTCCTGCCACCATCCCCTTCTTCCATGCCACTCAAGGCAGCTGCTCCCTCCCTAGATCTGGCCTTAAATAACAGACCAGAGTAGCCCCATTTTCCAGTGATGAAGGGAGGGGAAACTGCGCCAGGGACATGAACTGCCCATGTGCCCCCTCCTGCCTCGCCCCGACATGTGATTGCAATGGTGGTGCCCAGGGCAAGCCACCCTGGATGTCCCCATTGCAGCTCCACCTCTGCTATATTCATAACCAGAATTATACTCTTCTGTTGCAGTTAATTGGATTAGATGTTGTAACTCTGTTTAGGATTAGACTGTTAGTAAGAAAGAATCAAACTTTATTGAACTGAGGATGTTTGAAAGTATCTCCGCTATACCTCTTTGGTTCAGGTCTTCTCTGTTTTGGTAAAGAAATCATTATATTAAAATAAGGGTCCTGCATGTAATATCAATCTCTGGGTAGCTCAGTTATGCTATACACTTTGAAAAGGAGTCAGTTTATTTTCAAAAGAACCTAAAAAATTGCCATAATTTAATTGGATTTATAGCTTGTTGGCATTCACTGTGCCAACAAATACATGCTTAGGCTAACCTGGGTACATAATTGTACCTCAGTATTGAACTATACTAGTGCTGCAGTGCTATTGTGAAATTCTTGGCCTTCCCCCCTCCGCCCATCAGAAACCCATAGTGGCTTTAAACTACTCCCCCAACCTCGAACAATAGGCTGTCCACATGGCACACTTCTTTGGAGACTGCAGACAGTTTCCAAAGCAGTTTCTGAGATTGCATAGTTAAAAATTCCACCATTCTAATGCATTTCCATGCTATTTGCATTTCAGTTGTTGCCCACAAGGACTTCCACATTCATTTCAGTGGTAGTTCTTTTCATGTACTCTTGGGCGGGTGGGCGGGGGTGGGGGGAAGAACTGTATTGAAGCTACAGGTGTGTAAATCAGAAATGCGGGCCTTGAACTTTGCTAACATGGTAGATAATGTGGACTGAGAAGATCAAATGCAAGATCCTTCTCTTCCAATGAACCCATGCCTTCTGCTTGTCCTCATAGATGGAAGGGAAATAGTAGCTTTGGTCAAATTATATAGGTTTGCATGACTCATTTTAAAGTTGTGAATTCAGTCCAACTGTTTACCAGTTTTTAAGAAAGATGCTGTACCATTAGTCTGTTGGATTTGTTGTTTTCACACTGAAAATGAACTCAAAAAGAACTAATTAAGCATAAACACTGTCCTTTATCCAGCACCAGTTATCCATGTATAGTTTTCACTGGGATGACTATGATGAATTGGCAATTTCTGCAAAATCGTCATGTCAAATGGCTCAAATGACTACTTTAAAAGAAGGCTTAGAGATTGAATCACTTGACTGATTTTTTTAAAACCCCGAAGTACTATAGGACTGAGTCTGAGGCAATACTCCTGATTTGCTTTAAAATGTGAGAACTAATACACAGGCAATGAAATAGTAATATTTAAAGGAAATTTCCGCCTGGGATCCCTTGTTTTCTCTTTCAGGTCACATGCATTTGGGAAATCCATCTAGGTGTTCAAATCACATTCTCCTGGGATAGAAAATAGGTTTCTGGCTAGTTTTCCACACGCCGTTCCTGGCAACTTATCTGTGTAGTTCTAAGAATAGTCAGTTACAACAATGAGTTTTTCTAATATTAGCCCAGAATCAGGAGGTTCAGTTTTAAATAGATTGAGGACAATGCCTTTTTAAAGAGGAAGGTGCTACTTTAGCAGCTCAGTTTTGCATCTTAAGATAACGTTTTGTTTTCTTTTTCTTCACTGAGTATAAAAACTTTTTCCCCCAATGGGAGGGTGGTATTCCAAAAACTATACACTGAAGACAGATGTAACTTCTTTTTATTGCACATTAAGCTGTACAAGATATTTCACAAAATATATACTGCAGTCACACTTCAGCATTTGCTCACTTTCTTGCAGCTGGTTTGGTACAAAAAGGCAACAATAATTAAAGAAAAGTTTTACAAAAAAATAAAGAAATTTAAAAAATGAAAACAAACACCAACCCCCCTGAACATCAATTCTATACTGTAAAACATCTGTTCCTTATTTCCCACAATATTGCACCTAAGCATGCTAGCATGCAGAGACATTTGGGCTTGTTTCGTATCTGTGATATGCAATAACAGGTGTGTGCCCTTCTAAGACCTTTTGCAAGTCCTGCCAGGATTCAGGTCTTTTCTCTGCAGTCTGCGAGCTTGCACACACACTCACACACTCACACACACAACTAATAAACAATGCACAAAAGCACCTTTAAATAGTCACACTACCACATGCAAAAGAATGCTCATGGCTTGATATTAATGGCATTCAGTCAGCAAGTTCTTTTCTTCACCCTGGTTGGGATGCTGTTTTGTTCCCTTATTGACTGAGGTTAAGAAGGGTGAACCTGATGCCAAAGGGGATATATGCACTCTAAACAACCAAAATCACCAGTACAATTATCAGTAGATTACTGACCAGACACAGTGACCACTGAAGCAAATAGCTTCTTATTATAAACTACCAAAAGCGGGCAATCAACAGTGGCATGCCCAACTAGTGCTGAAATGGCCATTGAAATTAAGTTGAAATTATCAGTTCATCAGCTGGAATTAATAACAAAAATGATCACTTGGTAATTAACCTACACGTTTTGTTGGCAGTGTTTGCAGGGAAAATAAAATCAGACTATAACATTGTTTCACAAGAAAACAAGCTTGTTTGTATTAACCTAGGGACCACTATTTACCTTGGTATGAGATTTTAATTGACAAAACACCTTTACTTTGTTCACAAACTAGTTCTACAGTATGCTTGAGTAGTGCAGCTTGCATTTACAGGCTAGATTTTCCAAACTGTTTAACTGCCTGCCTGGATATTGCTTGTAAGATTATGCACATAGCCATTGGCTATGCGACAGTCATAAGCAATTATGGCTATAAGAAAGTTTGGCAAAAGTAAAACCTCTCAGGTCACCTTGCTCTAGTATTTACATACACTTGAGTCATATCTATCACATTCTAAGCCCCATACAACTTAACTCCTTGTGGGTCATCCAGGGATATACTAATATTCATTTTGTTGCTTATACTCAAAATGATAAGATCAAATCATGGCTTCATTGTCTTGATTCTTAACTGCTTGGCAGCAACCTCAGTTGACAAAGGGTTAAGTTCACAAACTATATATATTTTTTACATTAGCAGAGTGGTTATTGTAATATTTGTACAAAAATGATGTTTAACCTTGCACAGCTCTTACTAGCCCTGTTGATATCTTCCATGGAAAATCAATCGCTTACCTGGCTTGTCTTGGTAAAAAATGTAACTCTGGTAAACACTTGCTGGACTTCTGTACAAGACCAGATGGCTATTTCATAACCACCAAAGAAACTCTCTCATTGCACTTAAATACATTCAGTCTTCTTGCATCAATATTGCACATAGGTGGCTCATTTTAATAGCACTGAGGCTAATGATTAGAACATACAGGATATTTAAATATTCCTGCAAATAGTTTCTCTTTAATATATCATCATGAGTAACTTAAAAAAAACATTCTTTCCTCATCTATTGTATGAACTTAAAAATTAACGATCTTTATAAAATTATAAAAAAGATGCCTCATTCAACATACTACTAAATGAGACTTTAAAAATATTTGAAACATCTCTCTACATAAATCATGCACATTATTTTTTTTAACAAATATAGCACACATACTCACAGAGTTAAGCAAAAGTATTTAAATTTCCACCTGGGTTGCTTAGTCTTTTACCCCCACAATATATAATACTTCAAAAATACTGTCTAACCATCCATAATATACAGTCGCACTGGACTCAGTAGAGGCACAATTCTTGTACACTGTTGACAACAGCCCTGAATCACAAGTTATACAGAGAAACGTAAGTAAGCATTACAACACAAACGTGAACAGAAACAACCAGACAGTATAGTTGACACTGCATAGAAAAAAACACAGTCCAGGTCAGCACTAAAACAATGCAAAAAACTGCACAAACCCCCCAAACTGGTATTGTTTGATTCTTTCTTTCTTTTTGGCTTCTACCCCTGCTTTTGGTCTCAGTAATCTAAGTAGCCTGGACTTGTTTTGGTCCTACTGCAACGCCATTACAATCGAGAATGTACTGTAAACAACCTTGAGGAGGTGGTCGTTGGGGTGGGACTTTGTTTGATTCTGGCTCCTTTAATGATCCACTCTGTAAGAGAAAAACAAAGAAAAGAAAAACAGAAGGAGATTGAAAGATGGATAAAAATATATTCCTTGGTTTTATTTATTTACTTTATTAATATGCCCACCAACTACCTCTCAGTTGAAAGTCTAACCATTAGAAGCTCCCCCCCACCCCCCGCCAATTTCTTAAGAAGCTACTTGTCTGGAACAAGTACAATGAATCTACTTATGCAGAAAGTATGCTTGGGGGTTTCCTGGTGTGCACAACCTGCAACTACCCTATCTGAATGTACCCACAATGCACTGGGGCCTACCAGGAGCCTGACTCACCATCTATTTTCCAAGGCCTGCAACTAATCAAGGGATTGATCAAATCTTTAACAGGCTGCCATATGT
Source organism: Sphaerodactylus townsendi (assembly GCF_021028975.2). Lineage (NCBI taxonomy): Eukaryota > Metazoa > Chordata > Lepidosauria > Squamata > Sphaerodactylidae > Sphaerodactylus > Sphaerodactylus townsendi. The sequence continues at coordinate 60,694,262 of NC_059427.1, forward strand.
AGATAGTGGACTACAGTTCACTGGATAGCAACTAACCATATGGTAGCTATTGTCCTCATGTTCTTAAGCATGAAATAAAAACAAGGAATTGCCCACTTTGGGCTTGGCTGCCTAAGTTTAAGAACATGTATTTATCACCAGACTGAAAAAAATAGATGGGGCAAGAGTGCCATATGTAATTACATACATGTAATATGTAATATGTAAATTTTCTATATGTTTAAGAGTAATAAAAAAAGTGAAATTGTCACCATTTGATGGTTTAAGGAAACCATCAAAATCTAATGAAAGATACATGCAAACTAATGTATTGGCTTATTTCTCTTGATCTGTATGCATTCCAGGCTATAACAGAAGTTTTAGTCCTTGTTTTTAAAGTTCCTGTATTCTGTCCTCAGCCATACATAAATATATTACAGTTTTTTCCCACCCTGCTCTGAAAACAACAGTTGCTACCTGTGGATACCTGACTGACGTAGCAGGTGAAAGTGGCTGTAGGTTACAGAAACCATTGAGAGGAACCATTTCAACATTCTCTCCTGCGATATCAGGATTGGCAATCCTGTTTAGAACCAGACCATTACCTGAAACAACTTCAACAACTTTGTCTGTCCTGTGTTTGTCTGCCTAAAGTGACAGAACACATAAAGTGGATGCTCTTCTTTGACAACATTAGAAGAATGCAAATTTAATCACTTGGTGGAAGAAGGATCAATCACCCCCCCTCCGAAAATTAGGTATAAAATGAAACAGAAATAATAACGATAGTTATTTATTGAATATGCAGTCCGTGTTTCTTCTTCCTTGGAGTTTCTGAAAGGAGAAAATTTAACTCTTATCTTCTATACAGACTAAAATCAGAATTAGACACAAAGAATTTTATAAGGAATCCACAAATACATAATTTACAATACAGCAGATGTCAGTCATAACGGTTTCCAAGGTGGTTTAAAATACAAAAAACAATACAGAATGAAAACATAATCTAAAGGGGAAAAATAATTTTAAAAACCATGACAAATGAGTGTAACCAAACCATAAAATCAGCAAAATAAAAGCAATGGGTTCTGGATCTACCTGGGACTGCATTTGTGGCCTGGGGCCAGGAATAATCAGGGGAGGGCTGATCCAGCTGGCTCTGGCCAGCAGTGTTCTGCCTGGAAGTGGTGGGAGATTTGTAGCCCAGCTAGATGCAAGCAACTGCTGTTCACGTGGCAGCTATTCAGGCAACCCTGACCCTCCTTTATTTAGCTGCGCTACAGCTGGGCCCTGCCCTGCACTCAGCTCTGGCTTATCTAATAACCACCATACAAAAAAATGTAACCAACATAACAACAGCAAAATAAGTATCCCTCCAGTAAAACTGCTACTCTGGTCTAATCTAATTGCTGCTCTGAGCCTGACTGTGGTTGGGAAGGGTGGTGAATAAATTTAATGAAATAAAATAAAAATATTTGCTGGAAGAATAGTGTTTTGAAAAAGCAAACTTTCATTGTGAAAAAAAAGTAGAAAATGTACCCACCAAACCAACAATGGGAGGTCCAAAATTTAAAAAAGAACACGGGGATCATCACTGAAAAAGCCCTGCTCCATGTTGGGAGCACTGTATTGTAGCATTCATAATTCCTAGTATTCACAGCAGGGCTTACCAATTCTTAATGTCGAAGGGGAGTTTTCTCAAGAGGGGGATTGAAAGACTAATTTTATTTCTGAAGTGTTATTTTATTTCTTAAATGGGAAGACTATGAAATATCTGGGGGAAGAAGGCTTTCTTGTGTATTAAATCTGTTAAAATACTTGAGAGATCTAGGATGCATGTTCCCTGTGTCTTATACAGCTCAGACCCCTTCCGCACAGGCCTATAAACATGGGTGTAGGATGCTAAAAACCTGGCTTGGGGGGGGGGGACTTTGCACAGATCCCACCCCCCAAATGAGTCTGCCCCATGTTATTTTCCCCAAACCATTTTTTAAAACAAGTGAGCCTTTTCAAAAATCCTGGGCTGCAGCCACTTATGAGTGAATGTCCAGGCAGGAGGTGCTTTATTTGCCTCTGTTTTCCTTTTTAAAAAACCATTGTGGCTTGCATCTGCGTAGCTATGCAGGTGCAGATGGTCGTATTGTGGGACAATGGAATGGCTGTGCAGGTTCATTTGTGTATGACTGCATAGCTACATATGTGTGGGAAGTAATTTTTTAAAAATAGATGAGTCTTTGTGCAAATGTGTGACAGCAACCTGGATTATTGCCACGGGCTCCAATTGCTTCCTGCACAGATGCATGTGAACATGAAAACAGGAGTCAGGTTCCTTTATCCCGACTGCAACCTGTTATACATTTGCTGTGCAGAAGGGACCTCTGTTACATCCCTTACATAGACATAACACACATCAAAGACTTGTGTGTATGTGGGGGGGGGGGGGAGAGGAGTTCAATTAGAGTTGCCAGGCATGGTGTGGCAACAACCAGAAGACTGGGGGAATGGGAACAGGGGAGGGCAGTACATGGCATCACTTCTAGGTTTTGCCATAAGTGATGACATGTGTTTGGCAGGAAGGCCATTTTACAATAATTTTTCCCCTATCCCTGCTCTGAGTGGCAGCAGGAATTATGTGCTAGGGGCAGGATATGTCCTGTCCCCATTGTGGGCATAAGAACCCTGAATTTAGCCCTTTCACTTCTTCAGTTTCAAAAAAAGAGAAAGCATGGGGATCCCTTTTCTTTACTTAGAGAGGCTAATGGTACCCATATAATTATATAAACTAAGGAGATTTACCTATTTAAGGTTGGTTTTAAAGAAACAAACCAGGTAGACAAAGTAGAAATCTGGCTGAGGCACAAAAATTTTAACTAGTTATGACTTCACAGAATAGTTAGGCTTTTCTCCAATGCTTTCAGGCACAAACAGTCTTTAATCGACAAGCAACTAGGTTAAATTGTCTCTTACATATCGAATTCTACCCACACCAGTCTGCCCTTTCCCCAGACTCAGAGTAAATTGTACAAGATCTACTCATTAACAGAGATAAACCCAACACTCTTTTTTCTCCCAGAGATAGGGCTAAACTGCTGTGACACACCACCGGACTGCACTTCCCTTCCCTCTGTCTGCTCTTTTTCCTGAGCCAGACCTGAGTTGTCACTGCTGTCTCTTTTAGACAGAGTTATTATTATTCATTATATTTGGTATACCACCCAATCCCCAAAGGGCTCTAGGCGGTGTACAATAAAACCAGCAAACAAAACAAACAATATGCTACATAATATAAACAGTAAAAATCAAAATAATATATTAAAATCCATTAAAATCAGTAGGAGTATCATAATTTACATCCTAATATTACAGCCCACATTATAGTCCACTTTCCATCTCTGGCATCTGAGCCCCAAACATTCCTCTCAAACTCCTGGGAGGGGACCAGCAAATTGCCAGAGATGGAATAAACAGATGGTACATGGGGGCATCAAGAGGAGGTGGACAATTCCCAAAGGCCCAGTGGAACAGCTCAGTTTTACATGCCCTGTGCAACTCACCAAGGTCCCACAGGGCCCTAACAGTTGGAGGAAGAGTGTAAAAGCCCTGGCCCAGGTAGAGACTAGCCACATTATTGAGGGGCTGGGGACCACCAGTAAATTTGCCTCTGTTGAACACAGAGGCCAAATCAGGACATATGGAGTAAGATGGTCTCGCAGGCCGCGAAGGGCCTTAAAGGTTAACACCAACACCTTAAAGACAATTCAGAATTCCACTGGGAGCCAGTGCAGGCAGCGCAACATGGGGGAGATATGATCCCTAGTGGAACCACCCATGAGTAGCAAGCTGCTGCATGCTGGACCAGTTTCAGTTTCCAGATCAGCCACAAGAAAGGCCCGCATAGAGTGGGTTACAATAGTCTAACCTGGAGGTGACCGTTGCATGGATCACCGTGGCCAGGTCAGTCTAGGAAAGGTAGTGGGCCAGCCGCTGGGCTTGGGAAAGATGGAAAAAGGCTACCCGGGTAACATGGGCCACCTGGGCTTCCATATAAAGAGAGGACTCCAGGTGGACCCCCAGTTTGCGGGTCAAAAAGGTTGGTGCCAAAGAGACCCCTTCCAACACTGTTGGCTGAAAGTTCCCAATCCCATCCCCATGGCCTAGCCAGAGGATCTCCATCTTCGATGGATTAAGTTTTAACCTGCTCTGCTTGAACCAATCAGCAACTGCCTCCAAGCAATGCTGTGAGGGCCACAGGGGCAGCGGCTGTCCCCCCTCCATCAACAGAATGAGCAGAATGTCATCAGCATATTGATGTCAGATCAGCCCAAAACTCGGCACCAACTGGGCAAGGGGCCGCATATAAATGTTAAATAACAGCGGGGATAACAAAGCCCCCTGGGGTACACTGCAATGAAGCAGGCACCTTTGGGAGGCCTGAGCCCCCTCTGCTGGCTCAGAGAAATGAGGCAATCCACTTAAGGACACTGCCATGCACCCTGGAAACAGCCAGGTGGGTCAAAAGGTCGTGGTCGACCATATCAAATGCTACAGTAAGATCTAACAATACCAGCAGCATTGATCCACCTTGGTCAAGCTGCATGCGGAGTGTGTCCGTGATGGCAATGAGGACGGTCTCCGTCCCATGCCCAGCAAGGAAGCCAGACTGGAAAGGATCGAGTGCCGATGTGCCCTTCAGAAAGCCTTGAAGCTGTTCCAACACCACTCTCTCAATTACTTTCCCCAGAAATGAAAAATTCGAAATGGGGTGGTAATTGGCCAGATTACTAGGATCTAAAGATGGTCTTTTTAAGAGTCGGCGGACCACTGCCTCCTTCAACCCTCCTGGAAACACTCCTTGCTCAAGGGAGCAGTTGATAATATTCAACAGGTGGGGTCGCAATTCCTCCCAACACACTTTAATTAACCAGAGGGGCACGGATTCAGAGGACAGGTGGTAGGTCTAACAGCAGCTAGGACCCTGTCGACATTGGCCTCAACGAGCAGGGAAAACTGGTCCAAATGAGGACCTGAAGATGGTAACGGAGCCTCCAGCTCGCTAATTGTAGCAAAAGTGGCAGGGAGGTCTTAGCCGACTTTATCTGCAAAAAAGCTCACAAATGCCTCACAGCCAAGAGCCAATTGAGTATTTTTAGAACCCTCAGTTAACAAGGTATGGGACCGAATAATACGAAACAATTGTGCTAGGCGGGAGGTAGTGGACGTGAGAGAGGACAAAAAAGAATCTATCTTTGCCCTGTTTCTCACCATCTCATAGGCCTTCATAAATGTCCTATATGATGTACACGCAGCCTCGTCACGAGACTTCCTCCACACTCGCCCTAGAGTTCAACTCCCTCTTCTCCCACTTCCCTCTGACATCTCATCTGCGTTCTTGAAGGTGACTGGATGCAGAAGTGGCATTCCTATGGGCTCACCTGAGTGGCTGATTTTCCCTTAAGAGGCATGACAGCCTCCAGTCAGTCACAGTCAGAAGTAGCATTTTGAATTGTGCACAGAAATAATTGTGCACAGCCAACAGACATCTATCAGCACAGCAGTGATATGATCTCTGGTATCCAGCCTGCAACAACAACCTGGCTGCTGTATTTTGAGCCCATGGGACTCTTCGGACAGTTTTCAAAGGTAGCAGTTTACTGAAGCTATGAGGAAGTTCTCCCCTCCTGACCTTAACTGAAGATGTGTGAACTGCTGCTGAGCTTCAGAAGACTCTGTGATTTCTATCACATCTATTCTGACCCTGAGATATGTAGGGCATTTCTCTGACTGAGGAAGTGCTGTATGGCTTTTCATATTTGATCATTACACAAAATCTTTTAACTGTTTTGATTTGAAGTGTGCTATTAACTCTGTCAAGTAGTCTACTGAAGTGGGCGTCTGAATATGTTAACAGCAGTGGTGGGATTCAGAAGGTTCGCACCAATTCGGTAGAACTGGTTGTTAAAACCTGTTGTTAACTTATTTGAATCCCACCATCGGAACTGGTTGTTAAATTATTTGAATCCCACCACTGGTTAACAGTGTTTTTAATGAGACTGAGTGAAACAGTTGTTCATGGAAGTTTTCCAGTTTTCTCAATAGAGGAATTAGAAGACCAATTTTATTCTGAAATGTTATTTTATTTCTTAAATGTGAAGAATACAAAATGTCTAAGGTATCTACAAAACCAACAGATCTGCAAGTTATGCTTAATATAGCACACCTCAAAGGAAATTCCTTTGCCTTAAATTAGGCTTTCCAGTATGCTGTCTCACACTTCCTGTTCATTGCATTTCCTCAAATACATGCTTTGTTTAAGCATTTTATAACTTTAATAGCCCTTATACACTTTGCTATAGATGCACTTGCTGTGTACTAATTAGCAACTGCAATCCCCGCCTATATTGGGCTCAGAGCTCTTCCTAATAAAAGATCCATTGGAGCATGCTGAATTTTCAGGCCAACCACTAATCCTTACTAACTAATCCTTACCACACCTCCATGAGATGATAGTTTTTACTAAAATGTTTTAATGGTTTCCAGGATGGCATGATTTCCCTTTTCAGGCATATGCCTATCAGACAGATCAACCAAGGCCTGAATATATTAAAACTAATTTGAAAATGAATGGTTCTAAATCTCAGATTTTCTATTTTTAAGCCAAAACTTGTAAGAAAATTTACCCTTCTTACAAAGCTGTCTATCTTTCTCACAAGTTTACATTCTCATCCCACACATACACACAGAACATATGATTTGCACTAATGAGACACTGAATCTTGACAGCATTTCTCAAGGATGAGAACTCCTAGTGGGATGCTCCAAACTTCTTGTGAAATTTTTGTGGTCACCAGTGGAAGATCTAGCAAGAGTTTTGAATATCCTTGTAAAGGGAACAGTGAAGTCTACTCCTTTAAGATATGAACTACATGTCTGTTCATCACATTTGAAGGATGGAGATTTGAAGTTTTAAGAGACCTTCTGAATATAGTGCTGCTTGCTGACTTCAGAAAGACAGTTAAACAAAATTAGGCTCTAGTGGCTATTCTACTAGTCTGAAATGAACAAGTGAAGGTTGAGAAACAAAAAAAAATTCTCATAGTATATAAATGTAGTCATCTTATGGTCAAATATAAATTTTATATCCACTCTTGACATGTATTTTTTAAAATTTATACCCCACTTTTTTCCGCACTGGGGACTCAAGCATTGAGATATTTGCAGAAAGTATTATTCTTCTGTGTAGCCTGTGTTTCAAGCCAAGCACTGTAGGGTCATTCAGTGACAGAAGCTGCCCAATATTAGCAGTGACAATGCCTGGTTCTATAAGCACTGCTAAGGAAGTGCTCGTAGGATTCAGTGGAAGGTGCCAACACCTGTGTTCTCAGAGGGAGACATCAGGAAGAATTACCATTTGAACTGCACAACATCCTTTCAGGGCCACACTGATCAAGTGCAAAAGCAGTAGGAGTAAGATTCTTTGGCAATGGGACAAGCCAAGCCTAGGATTATGCTTCAGTTAGGCCCCTTCTGCACATGCAGAATAATGCATTTTGAATTCACTTTCAATGCACTTTGCAGCTGTGCAGAATAGCAAAATCCACTTGCAAACAATTGTGAAAGTGGATTGAAAGTGCATTATTCTGCATGTGTGGAAGGGGACTTACACTGACATAAAATTACTATGGAGTAATTCAAACACAGTGGAAAGAGCCTGAGAGGCCCTGGTATCTCCAGATATAGTTACACAAGATAAAAGCAGAAGGTCTCCTTTGTCTGGCTACAACAGGATTAATATTTTCCAGAGGTTTAAACAGCAGGTGGAACTCCTTAGAAAAATCCTGAACAACCTTTCTAATGGCCTCCTGACTTTGAGGAAGGTTTCTGTTCATCCATTTAAACTGTTGGCCTTTGGTCTGTGGAGAATAGATGCTCACGGTTCTTCTCTGCATTGTGAAAAGGAGTTCCTTCCTTAACTTCAAACCTTTTGTGTATTTATTTAATTTGGTGCCCTCTGTATTCTTTAGATATATTTTCATTTAGCAGTTTCTTTTTAAGTGGAAGAACCCAAATAGTTTTGTGTCTTTTTCTGTGGGAAGCTCCTGGTACTGGAAACTGAAAGATTGCATACGTATTTCAGAGACTGTGCAAGAATAAAATACTTTTTTAGAAGACTGGCATTCTTTATTCCAAATATATTAGAGGGATTAACCATCTTCTAGTTCAAATGCATTTTCAATATTCATAAAGTCCAGCTGCCATAAAAGTCAAGGAAGAGAACTAAAGTGTTTATCTTGCTGTTGTGTCATGAGTGCCCCATCTGCTGGTATGCTTTGCTAACTGGCATTCCTGTGGCAACATGCTCCTATACAGTGCCTCATACACTGTCAAGGCATTATCTACTCTGATTTTCAGCAGCTCTCAAAAGTCTGATGTAGAAATCTTTCACATCATTTGCTACCTGGTCCCAGAGGCATATCTAGGGAAAATGTAACCTGGTGCAAAATCTGAGCCCCCACACTGCCCCCATATGGATGGCTGTCCTTCCCCACCACGACCAAATAACTTTTTTTTACACCAGGTCTTGTGTATGGACCCAAGAGGAAGGAAGAGTGGTGTGGGGGCGATTTTCCGCCCCCCATGTGACTAAATGTGACTAAATGTGACTAAATTTTCCGCCCCCCATGTGACTAAATGGCTGCAGCCCAGGTGTCAGGATGCTATTATTGGGAAGGGGAAATGTCTGGGAGTGCTTTCACTTTTGCAGGTGCGTCACTATCTACTGGCTCTGGCCTTGGAGTTCTGCAGCTGGGAAGGGCCTCCAGGCTGAACAGTTCTGACTCTCTCTGTTTCCATGTGGGGGTGGGGATTATGCTGTCCCTATTATCAACTGCTTGGTGCCTTTTTGCCAGAACTGTCTTCTTCTGTCCCTCATATGTCTTCAATTAAATCCTTGAAAACCTACAAGCGTTTTATTGTCTGAGCGGGGGATTGACACCTGGGACATTTGACCCCATATGTTCCCCTGGGCGGTACGCCCCTCCCTAGTCCATACACTTGGAGATGCTAGGGATTAAACCTGGGATCTTTGCATGCCAAGCAGATGTTCTGCCATTAAGGCATGATGCCTCCTCCAATGGACTAGACCAGGGATTCCCAATGAGGTACCCATGGGAGCCATAGCACCTACAACACCTTTACTGGCATCTGCCAGATGTTTCTAAAAAGTGCATGGAGTGAGGTGGGGCTTCTAGCCAACAAAGGTTCTGATTGGCTATGCAGCGTTTTTAAATTATTGATTTTTCAGTAGCTGCCATCACAACACAAAGATCTTCCCTGTGTGATTGAAGGTAAACTGCAGTAGCTGTTTTGTGGTTGACTCTGCCTCGTGTGACAGCCATTTTGTGGCTGAGCCCCCACACTGTGTCAGAATTCTTATGCTTAGCATTCCAGTCTCAGAAAGGTTTGTTTGTTTGTTTATAATTTGGATTTGCTAAATCGCCCACCCTTGAAGGGCTCTGGGTGGTGTACAATATAACATTCCAGTTAAAAACATCATAAAACATTATCAAGCATTAAAACCAATCCACCACATAATCTAACATAGCCATCAGGTGGCGAATAGCTCTGTGTCCCGAAGCAGTAAAATACATAGATCATGTAAGTGTAGGGGATGGCACCCATCAGCAGCTGTCTCCCTCAAAGGCCTGGTGGAACAACTCTGTTTTATAGGCCCTGTGGAATTGCTCAAGATTCTGTAGGGCTTAGATAGAAAGTGTTCCACCAAGCTGGGGCCAAGGTACTGAAGGCCCTGGGCCAGGTGGAGGCCAGCTGCATCATAGAGGGGCCAGAGACCATCAGCAAATTGGCCCCTGCACATTACAGGGGCCAAGTGGGAACATTGGGGAAGAGACGGTCCTGAAGATATGAGGGCCCCAGGCCGCAGATCACCTTAAAGGTCACCAACACCTTGAAGATGATTCGGTATTTAACTGGGAGCCAGCGCAGATGACGCAGCATGGGGGAGATATGATCTCATACACAGACCCCTGTGAGAAGCCGCATCGCTGCATGCTATACTAGCTTCAATTTACAGATCAGCCGCAAGGGAAGGCCTGTGTAGAGTGAGTTACAAATGTTTTGTATGCCAATAAAGGCTACCTTGTACCTTGAGTGAGTTACAGTAGTCTAACCTGGAGGTGACCGTAGCATGGATCACCGTGGCTCAGTCAGTCTGAGAAAGATAAGGAGCCAGGTGCTGAGCTTGGCATAGATGAAAGAACGTCACCTAGGTCTCCATAGAAAGAGATGACTCCAGGTAGATCCCCTGGCTTCAGACAGAGGGAGTCACCGACAGGGCAACCCCCTCTAGCAACGGTGCCTGAAAATCCGAAGCTCTCACTTCGTGACCCATCCACAGGACCTCCGTCTACGATGGATTTAGTTTTAGCCTTTTTCGTGTCAACCAACCAGCAACCGCCTTCAAACAATGCTGGAGAGCTGCAAGGGCAGTGACCGGCCTGCCTTCTATCAACAGAATGAGCTGAGTGTCATCTGCATACTGATGAAAGATCAGCCCAAAACTCCATACCAGCTGAGCAAGGGGTCACATATAGATGTTAAATAGCAGCGGGCACTGCTGGGAGACCCAATCCTTGCACCTCACTTGCTGACTCTGGACCCCTGAGACAGCCAGGTGGTGGGTCAAAAGGTTGTAACTGACCATATCAAATGCTGCAGCAAGATCTAATAATACCAGCAGCACTGATCTGCCCTGGTCAAGCTGGACATGGAGTGTATCTGTGATGGTGGTAAGGACGGTCTCTGTCCCATGCCTAGCATGGAAGCCAGACTGGAAGGGATCAAGTGCTGATGTATCCTCCAGGAAGCCCTGAAGCTGCTCCAACACCACTCTTTCAATTACCTTCCCCAAGAACGATAAGTTCAAGATGGGCCAGTAATTGGCCAGATAGTAGGATCTAATGATGGTCTTTTTAAGAGTGGGTGGACCACCACTTTCTTCAACCCATCCAGAAACACTCCTTGCTCAAGGGAGTGATTGATGATACTCAACAGATGGCACCATAATCCCCCCTGGCAGAACTTGATGAGCCAGGGAGGGCACGGATCAAGAGCGCAAGTAGTAGGTCTAACAGCAGCTAGGACCCTGTCCACATCAGATTCGGTAAGCAAGGAAAACTGGTCCAACATGGGACTTGAAAATGGCCATGGAGTCTCCAGTTCACTAATTGTCTCAAAAGTGGTCAGAAGGTCAAGGTGGAGCAACATGACTTTATCCTCAAAAAAGCTCATGAAAGCCTCACAGCTATTGGCCAACTGGGGATTTTTGGAGCCCTCTTGTAACAAGGACAAGGACTGAATAATTCAAAACAATTGAGATGGGCGAGAACTTGTGGATGCGAGAGAGGACGAGAAATAATCCTGCTTTGCCCTCTTCGTCGCCATCTCATAGGCCTTCATAAATGTCCTATAAAATGATTGCATAGCTTCGTCGTGAGACTTCCTCCACACTCGCTCAAGCTGCCTGAGTTCCCTTTTCATGCGGCACAGCTCCTCAGTGTACCAAGGAGTCAACCATGAATGGGGGCACAGAGGGCGCTGAGGAGCAATCACCTCAATAGAATCTGAGAATATGTAATTCCAGTCCCTAATCTGGTCATTGAGGGTGCCAATGAGTTCAGGTTCCCGCAGAGCACTCAGGAAACCAATCGGATTCATAAGTCTTCATTGGTGGAGAAAAATAGGCCTGTCACCTAGACAGGTTTGGTGCAACAAATCCACCTGAACTTTCAGGGAAAAATGGTCATAAGAACATAAGAACAAGCCAGCTGGATCAGACCAAAGTCCATCTAGTCCAGCTCTCTGCTACTCGCAGTGGCCCACCAAGTGCCTTTGGGAGCTCACATGTAGGATGTGAACGCAATGGCCTTCTGCGGCTGTTGCTCCCGATCACCTGGTCTGTTAAGGCATTTGCAATCTCAGATCAAGGAGGATCAAGATTGGTAGCCATAAATCGACTTCTCCTCCATAAATCTGTCCAAGCCCCTTCTAAAGCTATCCAGGTTAGTGGCCATCACCACCTCCTGTGGCAGCATATTCCAAACACCAATCACACGTTGCATGAAGAAGTGTTTCCTTTTATTCGTCCTAATTCTTCCCCCCAGCATTTTCAATGAATGCCCCCTGGTTCTAGTATTGTGAGAAAGAGAGAAAAATTTCTCTCTGTCAACATTTTCTACCCCATGCATAATTTTGTAGACTTCAATCATATCCCCCCTCAGCCCGCCTCCTCTCCAAATCCAAAGAGTCCCAAACGCTGCAGCCTCTCCTCATAGGGAAGGTGCTCCAGTCCCTCAATCATCCTTGTTGCCCTTCTCTGCACTTTTTCTATCTCCTCAATATCCTTTTTGAGATGCGGCGACCAGAACTGGACACAGTACTCCAAGTGCGGTCGCACCACTGCTTTACATAAGGGCATGACAATCTTTGCAGTTTTATTCTCAATTCCTTTCCTAATTATCCCCAGCATAGAGTTTGCCTTTTTTACAGCTGCCATGCATTGAGTTGACATTCCCATGGAACTATCAACTAAGACGCCTAAATCCCTTTCCTGGTCTGTGACTGATAGCACTGACCCCTGTAGCGTGTATGTGAAGTTTGGATTTTTTGCCCCTATGTGCATCACTTTACATTTTGCTACATTGAACTGCATTTGCCATTTCTTAGCCCACTCACCTAATTTATCAAGGTCCGCTTGGAGCTCTTCGCAATCTTTTGTGGTTCTCACCACCCTACATAATTTGGTATCATCTGCAAACTTGGCCACCATGCTACCCACCCCTACTTCCAGTACTTCCACTTCCTTACTTCCATGGTCAGGCCATGGCACTCTTTGAACAGAGGATAAGACCAAGTCTACACCTAAACCAAAGACCAAATCCAAAGTGTGACCTGCTTCATGTGTGGGGCCAGAGTTGATCAAGGAGAAGCCTAGCGTTGCCATGGATGACACTAGATTTGCAGCTACTGAACACGAGGCAGAGTTCACATGGACACTGAAGTCCCCCAAAACTTCAGTGGGGAACCTTAATGCTGTCTGCTGGTGCACTAGGCGATTGGTACACCAGTAAGACAGTCAACTTCTCCCTAGCCTCCCACATTAAGACTGTATACTCAATACTGGTGATCTTTGGAGTAGGGGAGCCCTGAAGGGGATAGACTCCCGGATGAATATAGCCACTCCCCTTGGCCCTGTGTTTGTGAAGGGGGGGTGCATGCAAAATCTGGGGGTATGGCCTCACACAAAGCAACCCTTGGAACTTCTAGTTCATGAATGGCTAGCCTAGGCTGAAGAATGTGGCAGGTGCCGCTTTAACCTCACTCCTGAATCATTTGGCAAAACCGCAAAAAGGGTAAATGGCAAAAAAGAAATGGCAGTTCACACTAATCTCATGTGAAGAGGTATAGAGGACATTGTGGGGAAAGGCAATTTTTGTTCATAAATTATTGTTTCTGGCATTTAATTTTTTTTTTTTGCTATATTATCAGCAACAGCAACAGTTATGCTTCTCTAAAAGGACAGTAACTTTTCAGTCAGTTCCAAGATTCTTATCAGTCAAAGGACAGGAACATGACATGACAAGGTCAGATAAAGGCAAAGGGGAAATATGTAAAGTGAGGTAAAGGTCCTTGAGATGCAAAAAGGGAGGGGGGAAACAGCTGTATTTGTTGTAGCATCAAGCCCAGTTAGGTCTTTTTGTACTGACACTAGGATTCAAAGGTCTCCATACAATAGCTCATGGGGTTGGTGCACTAAACAATTCTGAAAGAACAACTGGAAGTACTAAGGTCTCACAAGATAATGCGGTACTGACAAACTGTTTCTCAGGGCAAAATCTTAATTTCTGGTGCCCATCACATAATAAATACTGCATATATGGTGACATCAGTGCTGAAAGTCAGGGTATCAATTAGGTATAAACACTTCAGTTTACTGAATCGCTGTTTAGACCTTCATGGACTTAGGTTACATCAGCCCTGCAAAGAAGGGTTGAGGACAGCCCTGAAAAGAAGGATTTTGTGACAGCAGAATGATGGGCTAAACCATGTAATCAAGAGTTGTATAATAGGAAGTGTAGACAAGCATATAGTTTTAATTTCATTTTGGCTGAACTATTTTTGATGGTTATCTATCCTACAAGACTCAGTATTGTCTTTAAGAACAAAATAACTGATTTCCAGTAACTGCCAGAAGATGGTGCTGCAACCTTAAGAAATAACATAACTGTGCCATTGCAGATACACATGCTTGGGAAGCAAGGTTTAGAACTCCTGCTCTATAGTTGGCTTCTTGTTACCAGTGGAAGAGGACAAGTTTTCTTTTCCAAACAACCCTCAGCTAATGGGCCAAATTTTATTTGCTTATTTCATATGTTGTTGCTTCAGTCCATCACAAGACATTCAGGAACCTACATAATTTTAGATCATTCATCTAAAATATACTATTATTGATAGCTATGCTCTATTAGTGTCTAATAGATACAAATTTTGTACCTTGAGAGTCACACATGTTAATGTTGGCAATTTTTCTTTGGAATGTCCTAAAATTTCATTCCATCTGTTTTTGTTTTGTTTTTGCCTTTTATCTACCTTGACTTTTTGAGATTACTTATATGCTATTTCTGCTACTTTGTATCGTTTTTGTGATGTGCTTATGCTGGTTTATGGTACTTTTATAATTGTCAATATTTCTTGTTTTATTACTGATGGGATAATGGTTTTGCATTATTTTACTAATATCTTTTTTTGAGTATAAATTATATTTACTTTTTATTGTAAACTACTCTTAGTTTCGAATAGAGAACATTTACATTTCTATAAATAAATCTGCAACAGATCAAATACGAACGATTTCCATGTGCTCATAAAAACCTTCTTGAACCTTTATACATTCCTCACAGAAGTTCTGTTTGTTCTTTGTGCACTTGGAATGCTTATAGAGGCAGAGTTTTTGCTGTTGATATTAAAGTACTGCAGGTAGTTACATTGATGTTGTGAACTACTCCATAATAAATAATTTAGACTTGAATGTCCAAATCTTTTGATAAGGTCTCTCAACAAAGGCTCTTCAATAGAACTAAGGTGGTTTGTAAAGAGCTCCAGGGAAATCTCTTGTAACTGGAGGGGCAACAGCGTGACAAATTAAATTAAGTGTATTTACAAGCAAGAAGATGCACACTGGAACATTTTAAAAAATCCTAGTTTTAAATATATGCCAATAAGGTCTAAACCAGTAAAGACTGAAAGGCAAAGCCATCTAAGAGCTATAGTGGTCAGTTCAATGAAAACACAGACTCAGTGTGCAGCAGCAGTGAAAGGGGAAACTTCATGCAGGTACTATCAGGAAAGGGACTGAAAATATAATATATTGTAATGCTGTCATACAGAAGTATTATGAACATGAAACACTGCAAAAGATGGTAACAAAAATGATTAAAGGATAATTGGAACACCTTTCCGATGAGCTAGGGCTGTTCAATTTAGAAAAAAAATGACTATGAGAGGATATGGGAAAGGTTAATAGAATTTTACAGGGGTAGAGAAAATGGTTACAGATGGGTAACAGTTTGAGGACTGATGAAAAGAAGAACTTCTTTATTCAGTGAGCAATTAAAATGCAGACTTCACTACCAATGGGCATGAATTCATGAAGCTGCCTTATGCCAGGTCAGACCATTGGTCTATCAAGGTCAGTAATGTTTTCTGTGAAGGCAGGAACTCTCCAGAGTATCACACAGTGGGCTTTTATATCACCTGCTACTCAGTCCTTTTAGCTTAGAGATGTTAGGAAGTGATAATGGGACCATCAGTGCCGGATAGCCTGGAGGAGCATAGAATTTTCTATGCAAGGAAATACTATTGCCACCATACATGTTCAGGGAGGGGGGGGGGGCAGTTGACAATGTGGAACAGTTTCAGGGGAGAGTTGTTCTGAAATCTATAGCAGCAATCCTTGCTCTGGAAAGTTGTATTAACAAAATAAGTTAAGACTAACAATCCCCATCTTGTTTTTTCACTGATTGTGCAAGCATATGGTTTCAGTTTAGAAAACAATACCTGTTTCTTTTTTGAGAGAACATTTCTCTTCAGACTTAGGACAATTCAAAATTTACTACTTTGTATCTGTAAAGTCAACCCCTCCCCTTGCCCCGGTACTGTCAAATCTAACAAAAAGTCTGTTGAAAAACATCATTATGGCAAAAATGGAATAATGAATCTGTCCTCATCAAAATGAAAACCCTGGTATTTCAGATTATCTTTATTTCTAGTAATACCTGTATGCAAACTATTATTTTGACATGTTTTGCGCTTGAAATTATACATATTATATAAATAAGAACCAGAAATTTACACATGATAACAAATTGTGTTCTGTTCTAGATGAGAAAATGTTTTGATAGCAAAGCAGTGTGTATACATATTAGCCCATGTGGCTACTATTTTCTGGTCTCTTTATAATGTTGTTTAGTCACTGTTTTTCCACTGAATGTAGTTCTGGGATTGGAATATAGTGCTTTTATTTCAAGTGGCTTTAGTATAATATTGGAGCTTCGCCACTAACTTCTGTTGTGGCACAGCAATTTTTTTGCTCAGGGAAGATATGTATTTAAACAAAAATTTGTCATAATGATCTAAGAACAGGCCCATTTGAGGTGCACCACAAACTTATTTTCAAATTGTTTAGCTGCTTGGGGTCAATAAACATAGAAATAGCTCTTGTGTTTATGTTAGAAACATCATCTCATTGCTGGGACATTCTTTTGTTACCTGGCTTCTATTATTATTATTATTTATTTATTTATTTATTTAATTTGTATACCGCCCGATCCCCGAAGGGGATTGTTATATGAACAATCATTTCTCAGTTGTATAAAATTCAGAATAACTTCACAAACTTTTTGATGTCAATATAATTAGCAGATATGAAGAGAAGATTTATTACAATTCCCTTGTGGCTGTACAATGACCTTCCTCAGGAGATTAGGATCTTATGGCTTTCTGCAGGGGTTATATCCCAATATGGCTGGTTAGCACCTGGTGCAACAACTTTGCTGAACTTAAGCACATAGAAATCTGGCCAGTGCTTTGATGGGAGACCTTCTGGGGCTCCGTCCTCTATGCATCACCACATAAACATAATAATAAATATACTATTTGGCTAGCTTTTAGAGGCTTATTTGATGAGGTGGTTGTTTTAAAATAATACTACCTGGCTGTTAAATTTCTGTGGGATTGTCATAGAGCTTTATTGTCATTTGGATTTACGGAGTGTTACTGCATTTGATGTAAACTGTCTTGAAGCCAGGAAATGTGCTGTTATGTAAATGTTTTAAATAAAGTAAAATCTGACATGGCTATATAACCTGAGGCCATTTCCGCATGGCCAAGCTCAGGGGGTGCGTCGGCGTATATGATGCCGACACACACCCCCAGGACCGTTCGCACAAATGGTCCCAGTAGGGGTGGGGAAGACAGCGTAGCCTGCGTGGAGGCTGTGCTGTCGCCCGAACGCCTTAATGTTTCTCTGACCTTCCGGCGCATCGTCCAGGCCAGGGGACACGCCCCCCTGCGCTGTGCAACAGCTCTGGAGTCACAGGGCGGGGGGGGGCGTGTCCCCTGGCCTGGGCAACGTGCCGGAAGGTTGGAGGGACGGTAAGGCATTCGGGAAAGGGGGGGAATGGTGCCTTCCAGCTGCTGCCACTCACACGGCAGCATTTGGAAGCTGCTGTTTTCGAAAAACCTCGCCCAGGAAGCGAGGTTCGGAAACAGTGGCTTCGCGCCACTCGGGGGTTGCAAGGCTGCCGCTGCTGCAATGCAGCGGCGGTGGCCATGTGAACCCCTCCCCAGGGACGCTGTATTCCGCCCATGCGGAAACAGCCTGAGATATGAAGACTCTTTTAAAAGCCCCTGAGAGTTACTTAGGGAACAGAGTAGAAAATATAACTACATTACTTTAGAATTTGAAAGCAGCAATCTTGTCTGGGTGCAAGCCTGTTGTTGTAAGGTTGCTGCTTAGCCCTGGAAGGTTTTCATCTGACAAGGTTGGCGGGACGCCCAGAATGGGGAGTGTTTCCAGTATCTGCAGTTTCTAGTATCTGTATCTTCTGTTTCTCCTGCCTGTCTGTGTGAAACTGTTTCAATGTGGTTTTTGGATGGGAACTACAGGTGTTTAACTAACTTTGGCGGGAACTGGTGGGGAGCCCATAAAAGAGGCTGTTGGGAGGTCAGTTCCCACATTGCTTGTGATCAACTTAGAATGCCAGCTCAATAAAGAAATTGGACAGTTACTTTTGACCTGGACTTTACTAGTTCCTTACAGTTGTAGCATTACTCCAGCACCACCACAACACACGCACACACATTTCATTATGTACTTTAAATAACACAGCTCTGTGAAAAGTTGAAAACATACTTCCATTAAATTCTGACTGAATAGTTTAAACAAAAGTTTAAGTCAAAGAACTGGGAATGGAACGTGTTCAAAGAACACACATTTCTTTCCAAGGCCCCTTCCGCACATGCAAAATAATGCGTTTTCAAACCACTTTCACAACTGTTTGCAAGTGGATTTTGCTATTCCGCACAGCTTCAAAGAGCACTGAAAGCAGTTTGAAAGTGCATTATTCTGCATGTGCGGAATGAGCCCAACTTATCTAGAAAAAGCTGCTTCTAAAGGTCAGGGGCCCTGGGGAAAAGGTGAGACACAAGTATTTGGAGAGATGTAAAAATGAACCTTTCCTCTCTTGTGCTCTTCTATAAATAGATTAAGAGCATGAGCAGAAGGATGTGTGAAATTTGTAATATCCCCCTTTTTTTGCTATAGCTCCCTTTGCAGTATCTGATTTTATTCTGGAGGATCTCCAAGCCTTCTGCAGCAGTTTTTGGTGGTCACAGGAAACTTTATGGAGTCAGATATATTCTGACAGGTCTCTCTTTCCAGGGTTCGTTGGATCCAACCTGGGACCTTTGAATTCTGTACCAAAGAATTACATAATTTGCAATCCATTTTTTACTTTCCCTTTGCGCTAACAACAGCACAATGTCTCCTCAATGTGCATAGTATTTTCATATTTTTCAAACTTTATATTTTAAACTTTTCATAACATTTTTTAGAATAAGCTGAAAAAAAATTACATCTCTCAATGTTAGGATTTTACAAATGCCTGCATTCAATCAAGCAAGAGTTAACAGCTGAGGTCACAGGTCTAGAATCACATGAGCTTCTGGAAAGATCTCTCTGTCTTCTTCCAGCAAAGGAGGAGAGGCAGGCACACAGGCACAGATAGACTTCACCCAGACCAAGCACTTGCATAGATAGAGTTTGCTGTTCCTATATTTAGTGTAACTTAATTTTGTTATACAGTATAGTTCTACAA
Organism: Sphaerodactylus townsendi; assembly: GCF_021028975.2. Taxonomy (NCBI): domain Eukaryota; kingdom Metazoa; phylum Chordata; class Lepidosauria; order Squamata; family Sphaerodactylidae; genus Sphaerodactylus; species Sphaerodactylus townsendi. The sequence continues at coordinate 60,713,692 of NC_059427.1, forward strand.
AACAACTCACTTGCACCTCTGCTCTATTATTTACTCTGCTAATTAATTGGAATGCAACACACAGTCACAATCCAGGCTGTTACAACATAGCAAGAGAAGTTCTTTAAAAAATTAATGGTATCTAACAACTGCTGTTCTCTGTGTATGCATATACAGATAATCATTCACATTCCTTACCTGGGGCTGCTGAGTGGCAGTTGGTTTCTGAGAAGATGGTACTGGTGTTTTAGAAAATATTTCATTCATTTTGCTTACAACAAGCTCGGTTATAAGCTGTCTGTCTTCAACCTGATGCTCACCGATCAAAGGCAATGAGGAGTCCATAACCTAAAAGAAACCAAATATAATCAGGCAGAGAAACTTTCCCCATTATTTTTTCTGTTGTGTCACAGGACAATATTGTTACGCACCCAGAGGTATGAATAAGACAGTAAATAATTAAATAATAAAGGAAAGTGCCCAGCATTTCTTAAGAAGCTAATTTTAAAATTTACCCTTTTCATCTCAGTTTTTGTTGTCTAGAAAGGCCAGGTGAATTATGGGAAGCACTGCGTTTTAAAGGCACCAACTACTAAAATACTGGCTGCAGAATGAACATCAGCTAATGTGGAATCATACAGATTTTACATTGCTTTTGCCACTATGCACATTAAACATGGTAAAAGTTCTAGTTCTAGTTCCTGTTTGCTTTACAGTATATATGGATTGGCTGTGTACCAACTGTGCAAATGATGTTGTTGGATATCTGTCATGTAACCAATCCATGTGTTTATTATTATACCCTCCTGCATTAATCTGCTCACAAAGCTTACCATGCTTCTTTTTTTTGTGCTTTAGCGCTTATCAGGTAATGCAAGGCAGCAAACCTATAGAAAAGAGGGCATGATGTGATGCAGGCCTTCTCGTGACAAAGTATTACCTTCCTACAAGGGACTGGGCAAAATGGGATCTTTTAATTGCTTATTTAAGTCAAGTGTTTATTCTGTTTCAGCTTACTCTGTTCACTCTGAATTTCAAACAGCCTACAGCATGATATAATTAGCATAAAAGATAGGCATGAGAGCAGAGTGGCTGACTAGATTAGACTATTAGCCTCCAGAGGCGTACCGGTGGAAAACGGTGTCTGGGGCCCCACCACCACCTGGTGCCCCCCCACGGTCTGGCATCCCCTGTGTCCCACTTACCTTAGCTGGCGAAGGATGGTGGCAGTAGTCCTGGACAGATTGGCAGGGCTGGGCATGGCAGGGTCGGACCGAGGGGCATCCGGCAGGCCCGTGGCAGGCTCCCAGTCCAGCAGGGCTTAGTGGTGGACGGCTCAGGAGGGTGCCTCAGGCAGGTGCCTTGACCCCAGGCTGGCTCCCTGTCAGCAAGGAGGCTGAGGAGGGCAGGAGCCAGCCTTAGGTGCCCCCCTGAGCTACTTGGTGTTGAGCCGTGGCCGCAGGCCAAGTCCTGCCCTCCCCAGCCTCCCTGCTGACAGGGAGGTGGGGGAGGGCAGGAGCCAGCTTGGCCAGCGAGTGGTAGCCTTGCACAGAGGGAGCTGCCGGGCATCAGCCGGGTCGCTGTGCCATAGGAGGCCAGCCACAAAAACCCAGCTGGTGCCGGATACCCCCCACATGACCAAATGGCATGCGTCTGGGGACATGTGATACCTCATGTCCCCGCGGGCAGTGCGCCACTGCTAGCCTCCTTTTAACTGTGTTCTTCTTTATGCCACATGTGAATGTTGAGTTTTTATCTCTGTTTAACTTATGAACAAGCCATGTAAAGCAAGATACTCTGTCAGGAATAAATGGCCCTGGAAAAATGCACTGGCTTTGCACCATGCCTTGTCTACTCTGGCCCCCTAAAGGAGGGAGCACCTGCTCAGCCAGCCCTGAGTAAGCGATGCCAGGCAGGGGGAGGCTGGGCAGGTAAGTCCCATCCCTTGCCACAAAGAGGTGGGATTCAAATAATTTAACAATAATTTAACAAATAATGTAACAATTCTGGTGGTGGAATTCAAATAATTTAACAACTGGTTGGTTGTGGTGGGTTTTCCAGGCTGTGTGACCGTGGTCTGGTGGATCTTATTCCTAACGTTTCGCCTGCATCTGTGGCTGGCATCTTCACAGAGGGAAGTCTGTTACACACTGTGTCCAGAGAGAAGGAAATGTTTTAGCAGGGTGTAAATTGTCATGTCCCCAGGTGGGGAACCAATCGGTAAGTGTTTAGGTGGAATTTGCTATGCAAGGGTGTGGTTGAATCACGCCCTGCAGGGAATGCAAATATGAAGCACTCCCTGGACTGAAAAACCCCACCTGCAATACTGTACTATTGGCTGCCCCGTCCCCACTGCAGGTCAGAAAGACAAGCCAGGTTGGGCAGAATGTGCTGTCAGAGAATGCAAGCTGAGCAGGCCCTAGTCCAGGGGTAGGGAACCTGCGGCTCTCCAGATGTTCAGGAACTACAATTCCCATCAGCCCCTACCAGCATGGCCAATTGGCCATGCTGACAGAGGCTGATGGGAATTGTAGTTCCTGAACATCTGGAGAGCCGCAGGTTCCCTACCCCTGCCCTAGTCAGTCATGGCAGGAGGTAGGCCAGTGTGGAGTGACAGCCCCTCCAGAGCCTGCCTGTTTGACGGCCCTTCTGGAGCCTGCCTGCTTAATCCATTGGAGTGGCAGGCAGGTGAGCACAGCACGATGGCACCTCTGGAGCCTGCCTGCCTGCCTGGTCCATGGGGCGGTGGGTGGGTAAGCATGGTGCTATAGCCCAGTGGTGGCGAACCTTTGGCACTCTGGATGTTTTGGACTACAATTCCCATCAGCCCCTGCCAGCATGATGGGAATTGTAGTCCATAACACATCTGGAGTGCCAAAGGTTCGCCACCATGGCTATAGCCTCTCTGAAGCCTGCCTGCCCGTTCTACCTTCTTGTGAGGCAAGCAACCTATTTTCTGTCTCTCCCTCTCTCTCCCTCTTTTCCCTGTTTCTTCTTCGTTTCTCTCCCCCTCTCTCCCCCTTTTTTTCTGTCTCTCTCCCCCTTTTTTCTGTCTCTCTTTGTCTCTCTCAGTGGCGTAGGAGGTTAAGAGCTTGTGTATCTAATCTGGAGGAACAGGGTTTGATTCTCCGATTTGCCGCCTGAGCTGTGGAGGCTTATCTGGGGAATTCAGATTAGCCTGTACACTCCCACACACTCCAGCTGGGTGACCTTGGGCTAGTCACAGCTTCTCGGAGCTCTCTCAGCCCCACGTACCTCACAGGGTGTTTGTTGTGAGGGTGGAAGGGAAAGGAGATTGTAAGCACCTTTGAGTCTCCTGCAGGAGAGAAAGGGGGATATAAACCCAAACTCTTCTTCTTCTTTCTCTTTCTGTCTCTCCTGGGCAAGGGGCAATGCTGGTGAGAAAGGGTTGGGAGAGTGGGGAAGGGAGGCTCTGGCTCTCCTCCATATGGGGGTAGGGGAAGGACCAGGCAGCTGCATAGACCTCCTCACTGGCTGGATGCTCATGTGTGTGTGTGTTGGGGGGGGGGGGAACTGTTGTTATCCTAGGCTCCCTTTTCTGCAGTTCCACCAGTTCCCTTTCCTTCTGCTGACTTCCCTCTCATATCAATTCTCAGTTTCTCCTATTCCAGAGGAGCAGTATTTTGTGGAGATCAGCAGGATGCAGTAGGAGGGAGGAGGCAGAAAAGTTCCGTTCTGCCATTTAAAAATTTAGTTGGATCCAGCCATATACACCAAACGAATCCATTTGTTGCTGCACATTTGCCTGATATAAAATATGAGTAGAAAGAAAATATATGGGCCTGAGACAAGACTCAGAATGATTCCAATCTGACTGCAACTTTAGTAACTATGTTCATATAAACCTACAAAATAGAAGAACAATGGTCTGCAACAGTGTTTCAGTGGAGATACAGTTGTCTAGAATGGACCTTCCTATTTTGCTATCAATGGTGCTGCTGTGTCTTAGCTACTAAAATCCATAAAATCAGATTAAGACGCCCCAAAACACCAAATACTAAAATAATTCTCATGTGCACATGAAAAATATTATTTTATTTAACTTAGTTACAAAAAAAACAAAACCATTTTTTTTTTACAATGGAGTTTATGCTGGACAAATAAGAAAGATTTTTTTAGCAGCTTGGAATAAGTGTTTTTGCCAAATCTACCCTACAGCGACAGTGATTTATCCATGGCAACAAAAGCTTTGATGCCAGATAATAGTACTAGGATTATATAACAGGACCGCTGGCAGTTTAATGGTTCCCAAAATTATCATCATTTGGACAGAGAAGGACATCTTCCCTTTTGTACCCTTTTAAGATATTATTTACATGTTCACTGCTCTCATAAAATATTTCCCTGAAGGAACAGCTGAAACTTTAAAAGTTAAAGAGTTTTCTTCAGTTATCCTTGAAAGTGTATTCTTAAGAATGATGTGAAAGGATGTTGATCACCATTCACCTCTATAACAGGGATAGGTGTGAAAAAAGCAAGGGGAGAAAAGAAAGAAAACAATGTCTGTCTGTAAAGATGATAGTGTACTGGCAAAAAGGACTTGGCTCAGTTGCTTGGGCAGATAATTGACCCCCTATGCCAGGGGTAGGGAACCTGCGGCTCTCCAGATGTTCAGGAACTACAATTCCCATCAGCCTCTGTCAGCATGGCCAATTGGCCATGCTGGTAGGGGCTGATGGGAATTGTAGTTCCTGAACATCTGGAGAGCCGCAGGTTCCCTACCCCTGCCCTATGCTGAGAAAAATGTTCTCAGGAGCTGCTGGTCATCATGAGTCACATTGTTGCCTACCCTTGCTCCATAGAATTATTCTCATGGTTTGAGAAATAGAATAAATGAAGATTACCATTTCCCTTCCATTGTAAAGTGTGCTTTAGCATAATTAGACACAACCCAAAAGAGATGCAGGCAATGATCTTCAGTGAATCTACACACTACAGGGGGTTTATGACTGGTTCTTCTGAGGTTGATTTTTCACTTCACACAGCTCTCTTCCCCAAAACAACTTCAGCCCATTTTATTTCTCAGAACCTGGGTGATACCCCCCCCCCCCCACACACACACACACTTGGAATGAAGACGTTTCCTGCCTGCTGAGTGAACACAAGCAGGTGGGAAACACTTTGGCATTTTCTGCATGGTCCAAATATCCTGGGAGGGGGCAGTGACTTATCCCAGTTTGTGCAAGATTTTCACACAGTTCCCGGTCCAACTCGGGGGTGCCCCGCAACATTTCCCTTATCCCAGGGTTTTCAAAAATCACCAAATTGGCTGTTCTTTTCACATATCCTGTGCTGATCCCACTGCCATGCAAACACTGCTTGAGCTGGGCCAGTTTAGTTTTCCTGCCTTGCCGCCTGCTCTCCCTGCTCCTGCACCCACCTCTCTGGTCTCCCCTTCTGATGTCATGGTCCTCTCCCTGTGCACCAACATCTTGATGTAAGTACCCCCAGTATATTCTTCAAAATACACAGAGTGTTTCTTTGCTTTTACAACATTGCTTCCCTGGCGTCCCTTTCTGACATCACGTTCTTGTCTCCCACCGACTGTTGCAGCCTGCCCTTCCTGACATGTCCCCCCAGCACGTTTCCTGCTCATGGCAGGGCCCGGCAACATTCCTCCTTGGTTAATGGGGTGTGCGGGTCCAAAATTTCCCCGTTCCCCTCTTTGTGCATACCATGTGCTCGAGAGGCTGTGCTTGGGAACCATGCTCATGAGAAAGAAATGTGAGTATTTCATCCCAGTCTTAACTTGATTTCTACATGGAAACACGCAACCGTGCAAAGGGAGGAGCCGGGATAACATTGACCCGAATTTACGATCCCGGTTGTACCCCGGTGTAATTATGCCATGCGGAAAACACCTTTATTACTCCCACCAAGACTTTTTACCCACCATTTTGTGTGCTGCAGCAGATTCTCTGTGAAGATTCTCCATGGAGATTTCCTCCACTTGCAGCTCATCTGCACACAATTTCACTGTAAAAAAAAAAGAGGTGAATAAAGTTTGTTGTGCCTAATGATCCCATGCACTGGGATTTTTCCTTTTTTTGTTTTTGTTTCAGGGGAGATGTCTGCGAAGCTATGGTGACACCATTTGAGGAGCTGCAACATGTGCTCATTTGTGTTGCTACAGCTTCACAGGTATCCCCCTCAAAACAAAACCAAAAAAAAGGAAAAATGACATGTGCAAGCACAACAAGCGTTATTCACCTACTTTTTACAGCTAAATTGCACATGGATGAGCTGCAAGCAGAGGAAACCCCATGGGGAATCTTCACGGAGAATCTGCTGCAGCTCACAAAATGGCAGGTGCAATTGTGAAACTGACAAGAGTTCCATGTAGCAGGCTGGGGAAAAGATCCATTCTGTTTGACAACACTTGTGTTCTCCCGCTGTGGGAACACAAGATGCCAAAACATCTTTTCAAAATGTCGTATAGATTTTATATTTATAAGCTACATAGGCACCCGTAGGCAGTGTATTATTTCAATTGGTAACAGTGGATGAATGGTAGAGTTGAAATTAGAAAGTGGGGAGCTGACAGGCTAACTAACAGGCCAGGAATTTCCCATGCTGTGTAGCTTCGCAGGGAGGGTCTTTAAAAAACAGGAAGCACTAACCAGAAAGCAAGTGCTTCCTGGGGCAGCCATTCTCTCGTGAGCAGCTGCACTCCACATTAAAACAAGAGAATTGAAGATACTTTGTCTGAAGAACTCCGCCTATGCACTGAAGATTTCTATTAGACTTTTAGCCAGTATTTCTTTTAGTAAGTGTACTTTATTGTTTTATTGAGTGTCTGTGTATGTACCTTATTATATTTATGTTATTTTACAACCTTTCTTTTAACTAAAAACATAAAAAAATTGCTTTGTGTTTTTGAGAACTGGTTCAGAACCCAGGGCTTGGCATTGCTACAAGCCCAAAGGCCTGGATAGGCCTTTGACAGCTGCCTATACATTTTATATCAAAGCAATAATGGTGAGCTCATTCAGGAAGGAAGGCAGAAATATTAGGAAAATATGATGTCAGTATTTTGATTCTTAGCTTGAGAATACATACTCAGAAACAAAATTTGACCACTTCATGATACAGCTGGGCTTTCATACAAGCAGTGTCATTTTCTGGGAGATGTGGCTTTGCTTGATTATTTAAATGTGTTCCAAAATGGACTTTATGCACTGAATCACACATATATACAAAAGCCAAACAGAAACTTCAGGCACTGAGACTTTCCCTATTACCTTAACAAAAAAGTGCTGGCAGTATAGATATACATCATACCTCAAAAATGTAATCCTTCCCATCCTTGCCATGAACTGCTTTGACAGCACATATGTCCAAACCGCCAAACATCTCAGAACAGCTGTCAATCCAGAGCTTGTACCTGGAATGTGAAGTGAAGCTCCCATTGGTCTAAAAGCATCATCTTGTCATAATACAGATTAAGCCATGCAGCTTATGCTCAGGACTGTATTCCACAGTTACATTCTTTTCACTCACATTTCAAAAATTCATGTGAAAACATTGTCTGAACAGTTGCCGGTTTATAATGTATAATGGTCAGCTGTGAATTTGAAGTATTGCTTTATGAAGCTTTGCAAAGCCCTCACAGAACATTTGCACAACAAGAGTCATGTAAAAAGGGCAAGTAAGCCTTGGGGGGGGGGGGGTTCAACATGTTCATTCATATTCAGAGCTTTGATACATGTTGTACGAGTTATTACTAATGCGCTCCTGAAATCATACAAATCATAACTGAAAAGCTGTCAGATCATGCATTATTATAACTATTATCAGCCTGTACTTAAGCAGTTGCACTGGTTGCCTTTTGGTTTCCAAATAAAGTTCAAGGCGCTGGTTCTTACCTTTAAAGCCCTAAATGGACTGGGACCTTCATAGCTATGGGACTGCCTCTCCCTAAATGCTCTGTTCTCCATCATGTGATCTGCTGGTAGTGCCCAGCCCACAGGTGGCTCAACTTTTCTCAAATGGACAAGAGCTTTTTCAATATTGGCCCCTTCCTGGGGGAACTCTGTCAAATGACATCTGGACTCAGTGGGATCTTTCTAGATTCTATCAGATCTGCCTGGTAGAACGCTCTTCCTCCAGCTGTTAGGGCCATGAGGGATCTTGGTGAGTTCCGCAGGGCCTGTAAAACTGAGCTGTTCCACTGGGTTTTTGGGGAGGCTGGCCGCTGATTGTCCGCCCTCCTTACAGTCCCCATGTACTATCTAACCGGCATATTGCTGGTCCTCTCCCTCAGAGGGATTTCTCAGACGCCGCTAAATTGTTTTTTATGGAACTGTTATTGGATTTTAATGTATTTATTGGATTGAATTATTTTATGTTTGCTTTGTGTTGACTGGTTTTACTGTACACCACCCAGAGCCCTTTGGGGGTGGGCGATCTATATAATAATAATAATAATAATAATAATAATAATAATAATAATAATAATAATAATAATAATAATAAGAAGAAGAAGAAGAAGAAGAAGAAGAAGAAGAAGAAGAAGAAGAAGAAGAAGAAGAAGAAGAAGAAGTTGTTTTGACAGGAGATCAGTTGAGGATGATCAGGGCCAGTTTTCTACCATCTATTAGCAGAGCTGCCTGTTTTTGATAGCAGTCTAAGATGTTGGTTATTATCAAATGGTCGTGTTTTAAACTGACACCTGAGCTAGGATACTATCTCACTGATTGCGTTAAAATTCAGTATGATCCACTTGTATTTACTGTTGATGTGGTGGAGGAAAGTGCTGTCAAGTTGCAGCCAACTTTTGGCAATCCTGTAGGATTTTCAAGACAAGAGACATTCAGAGGTGGTTTGCCATTGCCTGCCTCTGCATAGCAACCGTGGTAATCCTTGGTGGTCTCCCATCCAAGTACTAATCAGGACTGGTCCTGAGATCTGATGAGATTGGGCTAGTTAGCCTAATTGTGGATGTTACTATTTGAAATTTGTTCTAGTGCAAACATTTTTTTTATAAAATCAAGCTAGGATCAAATATTCGCAATACTTTATAAAATGACAGGAGTGGATTTTATTTGTACAATTTGACTTTTAGGGGTCTTCTGGATGCATGTCAAATTCAACATCTGCAGATGCACTGACTGTAGGAAGTGTTTATTTGTTTAAGAGTCAGATCTTGCTGTAAAGAGTTACAGCCTCTTTCCTTGAATCAAGAAGTTTTCCTTCTTTTAATGATAAATCTGGGGGGGGGGGCAACCCAAACAAAGAATGATACTTTTAGAGAGCTTTTCCTATAAATCCAAAGATTCTACTGAAGGCAGTTGAAAAACATAGCTGCATGGAAAAGAACATAAAAATGGAACAGTTTGCAGATGTATGGATAGAGTCATATTGGAGTGATAGACATTAGTCCCAAGCCATTTAGGGGTTTTTTTTCCATCTCAAACCAGCACTTTGCACTCGGCCTGGAAGTTGGATCAACTTTGGGATAATATGATCAGAATGATATTCTCTGTCAAAAGGCAACCACATTCTGACTACCTGTAGTTTAAAATAATTTTTCAAAGGTAGACAACATAGATTAAGTTATAGTTGTCCAATGCAGAACCTACTAAGAGATGTATAACTGTGGAAGTATCATATATTTCCAATTATGGATGCAGATTGTATACCAGTCTAATAGTCTAATCCTAAACAGAGGTCGTTTCCCCACTTACCTGCTGCTGCGCGCTACTCTCCCCAAGTCCCCCGGCATTCCCCACTACAGGGGTGGCGACAACGCAGCCACAAACTTAAATTGTAAGGCCATAAACTTAAATTGCATTAAATCATTATATAGTATCCCATAGTTGGTGGGCAACAAACAAATCCTTAAAGAACCCAAATGTGGATGTCACAACAAATGTGGTAGGATCAAAACCAACAACTCTTCAATCTTGGCTTTACATGTGTGAGAAAGAATATAGGATATGCAAGCTTAAGGCTTTCAGGCTTTTTCCTATCATGAATATATTCTTTTTTTTGTAGAAAGATGTTTGTATGCAACCTAAGTTACATCAGCAAAAGCTTAGAGAATGTTCTTTTTCAGGCTAATCATAAACCCTTAGCTCTTCTGGCTACAAACTACTCACACCTATTCTCAAAGCTTTTTATTTTTAACATTTCTTTATTACAAGAAGATTCACTTGCCTGTCTGACATAGCAATTTGTTCCAACATTGCGGATCCAGTGTTTGTCTTCCAGTTTCCAGATATAGATGTTCTCCTGTGAAGAAATATAGACTGTTTAAATAAGGAGCATGCTAACAATTGTGTTATTGTTTGGTCCAGTTCATTTATTAGTCCCTTTTTGCTTCTTAATGAGTATCCAAAGCAAGTACATGTGGCATAACATCAAGAATAATTAATATAGCAACATTTTTCCTGAATAAAGAGATGTATTTAATTTGATCTGAGCATAGAAGAAAGGGTAGTGAAATGTATGTTGTATTTAGTTAACTCTTGTTTTTTTCCTGAATCAGAAAGGGGATGTGTGTGATAACTTTTTCTTTTAACAAAGAAGAAAATTAAGTATTTGAAAGCAAAGCAGCTGTTAAGTGAGAACATTTGTATTGTATTGTATTGTATTCTGCAAAATAGTGGCAGGGGACTAAGCTGATAATTTGTCTTCTTCTTGTCTTCTATTCGTCTATTTTAGAGAAAGCAAAATTTAAGATTTGTTTTTCTTGTGTGTGATTTTGTCTTTTCTTTCCCCCTCCCTTTTACCCAGAGTCATTTCCATGGAACAATAATGTACTGCTATTACTTTCCCTATCACATGTCCATAGCCATTTGCAAGAAGGTTTGCGAAGGACCCAGCACTGTATTTTAGCTGCCTCTCCAACAGCATAAAATAGGCAACTTATGTCATGTGAGTTCAGGATCCACATACTACAGAAGATAATAGCTCTGAAGATTTTGCTTGTACTTTTAAAGGAATGAAAGCAGTTTATATTTTATATGACAGTTCTTCAAATAATTATTCTTCAAATAATTATTCTGTGCTTGTTTGAACCCCTCCCCCCCCCAAAGTAAAATGAAAACTAGTTGTGGAACAAGAAGCTACTAACATATCTGAACACAAGTAAAGCATAATAGAAGTTTCATGCTGATTCTGAGGATCTAACAGTGGATGAAGTTGTCATTTTTAGTGTGATTCGCTTGTGAAAGCCAAAGGAAAATATCTCTAAGGTTGCCAGACCCACCTCCCCTAAATAGAAAATGACAACAAACAAAGATGGGGGGAAAATTTTAAGTTCATCTTTTTATTCTTCTGTTACCACTTTTGGGGCTAGTGGTAAGAATTTGAGGGAAATGGAACCAAATATGTCACTTCCAGTGCAACCTGATTCTCACACCTACTTGTCATTTCCAAGCCTAGAAATAAAACTGCCACCAATGCACCTACACTGGTGTTGGACTCCAAGATTAATGGACCTCTCATGAGCCTTCTGAGGTCCAGCACTATTGGGAACAAGCTTTTTACTTCTCTGTTACAACCAAACACTATAAAACACACAATAGTAGTAATAACTTAAAGTAATGGGAGTGACTAAAATGTTCATGAGAGTAGGAAAAGAAATTAATTGAAAAATGATAGGAATGGCTTTTAGAGCCATAAAATGGCTTACCTTTCAATACAAAGAAGGTCCAGGAAATGGCTGTGGAATAGTTCAGCATTGAGGTTCTACCTTTCTGTGAGACAAGGTATAGCTAATTCGCACTAAGCCCAGTCACTCTCTTTCTGGGCTTCTGTATTTTGTTTATTTGTATTTGTCTATGCCAATAAAGGTGAGAATGATGATGATGATAACCTAGTTTTACCATTTCTTCAGAAGAGAAATGTAAAACAATTGAGTTGTTAATTTATTCAGCCTCTTTTATGCCATAAGATGTTGATGTTGACCTTTATGGCCATTTGCGGCCTGGGACACTCATACCTTAGGCACCGTCCCTCCCCTTATGTCCCCACTCAGCCTCTGCATTCTGCAGTACCGAACCTACTGGTGGTCCCTGGCCTCTCTATGATGCGGCTGGCCTGGGCCTGGGCCAGGGCTTTTTCCGCCTTTGCCCCTGCCTGGTGGAACACTCTGCCTTTGGCCATCAGGACCCTGCGGAACTGAGAGCAGTTCCGCAGGGGTTGAAAAACAGAGTTGTTCCGCTGGACTTTTGGGGAGGCTGGTCACTGATGTGCTGTTTCCCGTATGCCTTAATGCCTGATTGTTTTCATAATTGCCCAATCCCCTCCCAGGAATGGAGGAGGCTTTATTTGTTCTGGGTTGCCATCTGTCATGTTTAGTTGTTTGTGTTGACTGTGTATGTTTAAATTGCCATAGGCATTTATTGTGGTTTTTAAGTGTTTTATGGTAACTTATTTTTGTACACCACACAGAGCCCTTAGAGGGTGGGTGGTATAGCAAGCCCAATAAATATAAATAAATAGATAAAAATAATAATAATAAATAAATAAAATATTATATCTTAAACAAATAAAGGGTTTTTGATGGATTCCTCGTCATTCTAAATATGAATTGGAAAGACAACAAGAAACAAATCATAAGTCTCTGAAGTGAATGGGCTGGTGAAGGAATAATATCCTACTCACATGTATGCCTTGTAGTTGTTGCCTATCTTTTGGATCCTGATGTCATATTTGGAGTCTATGTATGGTTCAGTGGTGGCGTAGGTCTGAGTAAGTGCTACCACACTGGCTATATCTTGAAAATCATAATGGTTGTCTACCTTGACCTATTATAATACATAGCATGGAGAGACAAAGGAAAGAAAAAGAAAAATTAGTTTTATCTTGCAAAGAAAATATCACTGTATATTACAAACTTATATCACCCAGGTAACTGGGGAAATATTACAAAACATAAACTGTGCACAGCAACTAAGACTGCATGTGCAGATTAGGGGTGTTCATTCTGCAAAAGCCAAACCAACCCCCACGAAAAATATCTTATCAGTATTTGGGGGAGGGGGATTTAACCCTCAAAAGGCAGCAATTCAAAGGAAGTAAAAAAGTAGATTCCAAATTAAACTGATTTTTTCTTGGCATGACTCAGGCCACTTCAGACCCATCACCATTAACAAGAAAAAAACCCTCTCCCCCTCTTACCTGCTTTCAGTGGCATACCGGCCACAGGGACAGGTGAGGTCAAATGACCCTGGGTACAATGGCAAGGGGGCACAAAATGGGAAGAGCTGGGTCAGCGCAGTGGAGCCAGCTAAAGACAGAGCTGGCCTGCTACTGCAGCGCTTCTTCAAGCTGCCCTCTTCCCTCCCCAGGTCCTCAGGGGCAGGGGCAGCTCGGACGGGCAATGCAACAGCTGCCCCCACCTCCTTGCAGGGCCTGCAGGGAGGTGGGGACGACTCAGGGGGAACGGATCAAGGGGACACCATGGCACCAGGCTGCCTCAGGAGCCAGCCTGCTGCTGCAGTGCCCAACTGAGTCCCCCTGCCCCTGAGCCCCACCCCCGAGCACAGGGGCATGCAGGGGTGGGGGGTGGAGTGCCTGGAGCAGGTGTTGTCCCCAGGTGCCATTCCCCCCCGATACGCCTCTGCCTGCTTGTCAGTTCTACAGCCCCTGCCTCCAAGTCCCATGTGGAACACATAGGCTGGGGTGGATGCAGAACTGTGAGCTCAGCTCAGCTCAGCTGAACCAGGCTTGCAGCTCCATGCAGAGCTCAACTTCAGGAACATGGATGCAGCCACCCTTGCCACTGGAGTTTAAGAAAATTAGGGGAGAGGGAGATGGGAAAAAAATTGGATTCAGACCCATTTTTTTAATCCTGGATTTTCTGATATGAGGGTTTGAAAATATGTAAGATTCCCAAAAAAATTCAGGTCCATTAGATCTGAGACTGAACTTTATCAGTTTTTTATTGTACAACCCACAGATCCCCGACTCTTTTAGAATTAAAATGTTGCCACTCATTTATTCCAAAGGGGAAATGTGAGAATAGATTACATTTCCCTATTCACCCCATCTCCTGCCAAATGGCTTACAGGGGAGATTTTAACTTCTCTGAAATAGGTCTGGTCCCAAGCTTCTACTATTCCATAATATGCAAAACAAAAATGTTCAGGATGGCATTTTTATGAAGGGCTTATAAATTTTGGTATAATGGAACAGGTCAGGAGGGGCTTTTATAAGGCAATATGATGCAGTCTATTTGTAATATTTATAGTATTTGTTTTCTTGCTTTTACTGCACCATCTTCTACTTTTTGCAACTGACTTTCTGCATCACTTATGGTGTGACATGCCTGAGAAAGCCAAGTCTCAGTTAAAAAGGCAGGCTATAAATAAAAGTAAACAAACAAATAAGTAACGTCTCAGATTCAAATGCTACTTTAGGAAAAATGCCATGACGAATGGATTCACAGAAATAACATTTCTTATACATATAAAAAAACCACTGACAGTACTTCCTTTCTCTTATTTCCCTTCAGCATTGGAATACAATGAAGTCTTTTAACTAGCAGCTTTACTTGATCTCAGTATGTGGGAGATCAGATTTTGAATTTTTGCAAACAAAATATTTGAGTACGGAATTATAACAACAAAGTATGTAAACCATCCATTGATTCTTGCTTTTCTCTAAACATTAAATCATTAGGCAGAATTGAATGATGCCACTTACATATTCTTCTGAGTTCATTTCAGATTAGCATATTTTAATCGAATTATCTAGTGGTACTGCTTGATTTTCCCTAAATTATGTAATTCTGCAAGAAGCAATATAGAGTAATCCCAAGATCTTTTGTCACTTGTGAAAATAAATTCAGTTAGGTACACATGAACATATGCGATTTCACAATTAAATCTTTAGACTGGAATAAATTGTGTTAGATGTGATAATATCAGGCAGAATGTGTGGAAGAGTATCCTTCCCCTCTGGACAGTGGCTTGCATGCTGATATTGCTTACAAAGCTGGAAGCACTGGATCTGCCTTTAAATATTTGGAAGGTGCACAACTCAGCAGTAGAACAAATGGTTTGTATGCTCAGAATACATAGTTCTGCTCCTGGCACTGGCAATTTAAAAAAGATCTCAAGCAACACAGGTGTTAAAGGCCTCTACCTGCATCTCTGGAGAATTGATGTCAATCAGAGGCATGAATGCTAGTTCAGTGGACTAGTGATCTGACAGTATGAAAATACCAGAAGAGAATGTGTACAGATAGCGTAAGGAATTCCACTCCCCACCCCTACTTGTCTGGAAGCTTCTTTTGCCTCATCTCCTTTTCCAAGTAAGGAAGACACCAAGTATGCTTTGGAGGGCATGCTGGGAGGCTCGACTCCCTGCCAATCAAGGGCAATGGGCAATCAAACCTAAAAGCTTGCTCCTACTCTATAATGGTACCTGCTATTCTGAGCTGCCCACCTGCCTATTTTGGCAAGATGGGAATAGCAAGTCACATCAGGACCAAGGAGGAATTTTTTTAACTGACTAATGTTTTACCCACCACTATGGCTGGCAAATGCTAAGAGCAAAATCTACCAGACCACAGCACACAGCATGGAAAACTCACAATAGCCAGTTGATTCCAGCTGTGAAAGCCTTGGACTACTTTTTGTACTCTTTCAGATTAGAAGAGTTCTTTTGCCTGCTTCACTTTGCCACTTTGTTGGGATGGGGTGATTTAATGAGGCCCTGCAGGAATTGGGTGGAACAGTGTGTGTTTTAGCTTAAGTTAAGGGTCTATGGCAAGCACTCTGAGGCATCATATGATGGGCGGGGGCTGAGGTGGGAGTGAGGAGGCTGGTCTAAAAGCCTCACATGGCTTACCAGTCAGGGGGCTCGGGGGGGGGGGTTAAAGAGATCCTCTCAGGTCTGGGGCTTCACCAGTCAAATCCTAGATTTTGTAAGCATGTGGGGGCAGGGAGGAGTAATAGCCTCTCTTGACATACTTTGGAATTTAGGCCATGAATAAGAATAGGGAGATTAAGATTGCATTGCACTTGGAATCAAAGTGGGTTTACCCATTATTCTATCATGCAGGACTTTTGGGGAACGTGGTGATCATTCGACTGGCTGGAGCTTGCAGAACCTCTCTGCTGCACTTAAGAACATAAGAACATAAGAACAAGCCAGCTGGAGTCCATGTAGTCCAGCTCTCTGCTACTTGCAGTGGCCCACCAGGTGCTATTGGGAGCTCACATGCAGGATGTGAAAGCAATGGCCTTCTGCAGCTGTTGCTCCAGAGCACCTGGACTGTTAAGGCATTTGCAATCTCAGATTGCTCCTTAGCAGCATCAAAGCAGACTGGGTCTGACTCTAGCCTCTCCAGAAGTTCTGGAGACCTTCACATTCGACAGGTGGACTAAATAGGGTTTATCGTAGACCCACTAGTTCTAGGATCAGTAAGTGTGAGCTGCTTTTGGCTTCAGAATCTGTCTCTCAATTTTTTCCCCTACTCCCCTCTTCTAAGTTTCATTTTTCTTATCTTTCACGTTTTATTTTTTCTTTTCTATTGGATCTGCAATAAGTGCAGTTCATGCACAATGTATTCTAGCATCAGCTTAGCATATCTCTCTCAATACAGGCCTGCTTGGTTGCTGCCCTGAAATATTAAGTGCTTCTGTTAGGAAGCTCAAAGAGAACAATATATGTTACAGACTTTTAAAAGTAGCCCCACTAGATTTCCCCAAGTCAAATAAATAGTGTAAGTACCTTTCCCATGCCTGAATGAGCGTGTCCAATCTTCACAACAACTGGAAATGCTGGCAATGTCAGCTGAAAGCAAGAAATAAAAAATAATTTAAAATGGTTGCTCAGGCAGTTAACATTTCATCATGATGATGATGATGATGATGATGATGATGATGATGATGATGATGATGATGATGATGATCATGATCATGATACTTCTCCATAGGTAGAATGGGTTCAGTGGAAATCTTAGTTGTCAGAATTCAGTTTCTCTTTAGTATCTGCAGGGGACGGATTGGTATTGACAGACTGTCCTCACTCTAGAGCAATTTTTCATTCAACTCACTACCTTCCCTAAATTTTCATGGTGTATGGTCTCATGATCAAAAGAACTGTGTTTTCAGTCAACGTACCAGTAAAGCTTGCTCCCTCGCTGTTTTTAGTTCATAAAAGTTCGTTAAAATTCCTTTTCAGTTCTTAGTTTTTAGTTCATAAAAGGATTCCTATGGAATATTGTCTTATTTCTTTTTGTGTCTCTCTTTCTCTGTGGGATCTAGTACATGTAACTCTTAATTTTACTTAATTCATTAACTCACCAAATGTTTCATTTTTAATTATTTTGGAGTATTAATACAGTACCAAGTGGTTATATCATAGTTACAACAGCTGGTTAGATCATACTTACATCATGACCCAACTCACTGGGAACTGGACAGAATAAAGTAGCATTACTCAATAGATTATTCCTCTAAACTGCATTTTATGTTTCATGCTGTGAACTAAATAAATCAGTTTATTTATTTTTAGAATAGAATATCTGGAAAAGGGTCAGTTTGAGTCATAGTCTGACATTTCTACCATCAAATGTATTTTATTGTGTTGAAGTAAGTTTCAACAGAAGATGCTTTTACCAGTCCATCCCCTTCTGCCCATTCATTCAATGAGTTGTACAACTGCTCCCTAGAATGCAGTTACTGGAACAACTCAATAGCTTTTGTCAGATCTATTACTACTGTGACTCAACGATTTCCAGTATGAAATGTCTTCGCCAGTGTCTGGTCTATGACGTACATCTATGGAAAGAACCCCATCTTGGATGCACAATGTGGTGAGGTGGTTTGTGTGTGTCGGTTAAGCTGAGAGGAATACTGTAAGTGGTCTATACTCTGACAAGAGGCTGTACTAGCAGACACTCAGGGCAGAATGGTCACAGATGAGACACCAGATTAAGATGCATCCACCCCTTTCAGGAACCAACAGCCACATAAGCAGAAGAGAACAGACAATTCCAATGGTAATCAGGTACTGAGCAGCAGCAGTACTGGAAAGTGACACTGGCAGAGGATCTTTAATAGACAATGGCAAGGCCACTTCAGCGAACCCTGGCTTGTACTGCACAAAAGAAGGCAATGGTAAACCATTTCTGACCATTTCTTACCACAAAAACCCTATGATGAGACAATCCAAAATGCAATAAGATACAGTGCGGGAAGATGGAACCCCCAGGTCAGGTAGTACTCAATCAGCTACTGGGGAAGCATCGCGCCCTCCATGGCATTGTCCCTGCTTTCAGTGTGTTGCTGGTCTCAGTGAGCTTAGCAAAGATTTACTTTTTTTACAGGGGGTACAGTGGAGGGCACAGCGCGGGGTGGGGGAGTTCAGTTGGGGGCTGGCTGCCAGGGGAGAGGGGAGGTGGCCACAATGCAGGTGGCCACAATGCACCCTTATGTGACCCAAGTGAATGGCATCTGGGTCATCTGCCCCCTGTTGCCCCCACCAGGTATGCCATTGGGCTGAGGAGACTCTTTTTCTACAGGTGGATGCCACTGGTACTAAGCTAGCAGGGTCAGCCACCTCTCCTTAATGCTTCTGGCCTTGGGTCACAAACACACTCCTCAGATGAGGGATTGTTGCTTGGCACTGCATGCCAGTCACTAGAATGCTCCATCTAGACTTTTAATTCTTTTTCAATCATCTTTTACTTTTACTTTTCATTTGTTTTTAGCAATTTTAAGAGTTTTATCAGTCATCCATCAAAAATTTTCATTTATGGGAATACTCTTTAAACATTCTTCCTTGATAATATCTCTGGTTTCATAGTTCTTCTGGTTCATGTTTACTTGGACTTTGGAATTTGTAATGCAAATCTACTCTTTAGATTATCTTTAAATTCTTCAGGAATGTTGCTTAGATTGCCTTTGGGTACTATGAATGTTTTTGTTCTTTTTCTGAGCTTTATTCTAATTTTCAATATTACTAATTCATGGTCTGCACCACAGTGGGCTTCTGATTTTGTTTTAACAGGGTGTCAGGGCCCCCCTGCTGACCACTCCTGCATGGTAGGCCACCTTGGCCCTGTAGGGACTCAGCTACCCTTCTGGATCAAACAAGTTGCAACTCTGGCCTCTGTTTATAAGCTCTTTACTTCCATTAGACAGTTAACAACACTCTTGCAAACTTGAACCCATGCACCACACCAACCTCCTCTGTCTTTACGAACATAAGAACAAGCCTGCTGGATCAGACCAGCCTCCCAGCCTCCCTGCATCCCTTTTATCCCTCTCATGAGTTTACCTCCCTCCTGAGAGCTCTCAACTCCAGCCTGCTCTGCTCCAGCCTGGTGAGCTGTCTGTTGAGCCCTGCCAGCCTGGGACTGGCTCTTCAGCTTTCCTGGTTCTCCTCATTGACTGCAGACTGGCTGGGGCTGTGCTGGCCCTACCCCACTCTCTAAGGCTGCTGATGACTACTGACGGCAGCTTGATGAGGGCTGTGTTGCCTCCACCCTTTCCCCTGGAACTGCTCAGGCTTGCTTTTGCTGCTCAAGCCCTCCTGCCATTTCTCTGCAGTTCCTCTGAGCTTTTGGATACCTGGAGGTCCCTGCTCCTGTTCTAAGTCCAAGGATGGGACTGCCGGTTTTGGGGGCATTCCAGGGTTCCTGGATGGGCATTTGTGACAAGGAGGGGAGTGGTGGAATAGGCTTCCAGGTGTTGGGAGGCAGTCTCATCCCTGGACAGAGAGTGTATAGATCTTCTCCATCTTCTGCTTCCGTTATATAATCTATTTGATTTCTGTATTGGCCATCCAGTGATGCTCACATAAACAACAGCCTGGTTGCTTCAAACATTTTCAAAATGAACTAATTGTTGACTTTACAGAAATATAAGTTTCCTGCCTAATTTCATGCTCCTAATTCAACAATGTGATTCTTCTTTGTTTCCTACTTTTGCATGCCAGTCACTTTCTTCCTGGACACATGCATAAAAGCTTTCAATTTTTTCTTTAGCATCAGTAGTTGGGCTTAAACTTGAATTATAGTAATGTTGATAGGCTTTCCATGATGTCTGATTGGTATTATTTGGTCAAAGTTTGGTTTATAGAGTTTGTCTCTCTACATTGCCATTTCATAAGACAATCAGGTCCAACTTGTTGACCCCTCTACTCATTAATAAAGAAGGTCTATCAGACCAACAAAATTTTTCTTATCTTGTAAACAATGATCCTTCTTCTATCTCTGAAACAGTGTCTAGGTATCTGTTACGTCATCAAATTGCAACCATGATTGTATTACTCTGCGATCACGATTAATCTGTACTGTTTATTATGTCAATAAAAGGTTTGGATTTGATTTGAGGTTGTCTGTGCTATGTCTTGCCTCACTTTTAGAGCAACTATTAGATCATCACTTTCATTTCTTGTACTAGAAGGGTGATGCTCAAAACTTTATAAGAATGACTTTTATCATATATGGAATGAGAAATGCCAGATGTTCAAGCTGGATTCAGAAAAGGAAGAAGCACTAGAGATCATATTGCAAATTTGCAATGGTTACTGGAACACATAAGAGAATTTCAGAATATCAGCTTGTGTTTCCTAGAGTACAACAAAGCTTTCGACTGCATGAATCATGAAAATAAATGGTTGGTTTTAAAGGAAATGGATATGCTACAGCAGGGGTCTTCAAACTATGGCCCTCCAGATGTTCATGGACTACAATTCCCATCAGCCCTGCCAGCATGGCCAAGTGATAGGGCTCATGGGAATTGTAGTCTCTGAACATCTGGAGGGCCATAGTTTGAAGACCCCTGTGCTACAGCATGTGATAGTTTTGATGTGCAACCTGTACTCTGGACCAGATGCTACTGTTAGGATATAATACGGTGGAAAAAAATGGTTTCTGCTTGGCAAAAGTGTCAGACAAGGGTGTCAGACAAGGGCCAGGTCCCTTCTCAGATTTCCGCCAACCCCTGTTGTGACTCCCTTGCCTTCACCGACACCGAGGGAGAGGCTGACGAAGACTCTTGGCCGAGGGCCCCCCAGAAAAGAGATGAGGACAGCAGTGAGCCAGCCAGCGCTGGGCCACCTGTGTGACTGGAGCTGACGGGGAAGCCCTGGCCATGTGTTAACCCCCTGTGCCTGCCAATGGCCCAAGGGGAGGAGGGCGAACCAAGGCAGTCCTAGATCAGGAGCTTGGCTGCAGTGCCGGGAGCCCAGGAGCCGGCTTGGGAAGAGACCATTTCTAGCTGAGCTGGTGTGAAAGGAGGCCAAGCCCAGCCACTGGCAGAGGGCATGGCCATGGGCTCTTTTGGGCTGGAGACAGGGAGGCCCAATAGGGGTGAGGAGATAAAAGTGAGGAGATATCAGGCATGGGAAGGAGGGTGATTGGGAGAACGAGGGAGTGGGAGTTGTGGAGGGGTGGAACGTGGTGGATGAAGTTGGAGGAAGGAAGGAGAGAAAGGGAGAGTTGGAGGGAGGCAAGGGGAGTCTGGACAGCGAGCCAAGGCAGAGCAGGCTCACTGTGGCTGGTGGTTGGGCCAAGGAGTGGCAAAGGGAGGACAGTAGCTCAGGGGAGATGCCTCCTTAACTAGGCTGTGGTTCAAATGGAGATTGCAGAGAAGCTGAATGAATTCTTTGCATCTGTCTTCACCCAAGAGGAGGTGAGGAAAATTCCTGCACCTGAACCAAGCTTCTTAGGAGGTGAATTCGAGGAACTAGCAAAGATAGTGGTAGACAAGGAAGAAGTTCTGGCAGCCATTGATAAACTAAATGCTACCAAATCCCCTGGCTCAGATTGCATTCATCCAAGAGTTCTTAAAGAACTCAAGCATGAAATTACTGATGTTCTCACATTAATATGCAACTTATCCCTGAAATCAGGCTCCATCCCTGAAGACTGGAAGATAGCCAATGTCACACCAATCTTTAAGAAAGGGTCTAGGGGGGACCCAGGAAATTACAGGCCAGTCAGTTTGACATCTGTTCCTGGTAAATTAGTAGAATCTATCATTAAAGATAAAATTATTAAACATGTAGAAAAGCAAGACCTGCTGAGGAAGAGTCAGCATGGCTTTTGTAGAGGCAAGTCCTGTCTTACAAACTTACTAGAGTTCTTTGAGGGTGTAAACAGACATGTGGATAAGGGGGAACCGGTGGACATTGTCTACTTGGATTTCCAAAAGGCTTTTGACAAAGTTCCTCACCAGAGACTGTTGAGAAAACTCAGCAATGAAGGAATAAGAGGGGAAGTCCTCCTATGGATTAAAAACTGGTTGAGGAACAGGAAACAAAGGGTGGGTATAAATGGGAAGTTCTCACAATGGAGAGATGTACGGAGTGGTGTCCCCCAAGGATCCGTTTTGGGACCAGTGCTCTTTAACTTATTCATAAATGACCTGGAAGTAGGGGTGGGTAGCGTGGTGGCCAAGTTTGCAGATGATACCAAATTATGTAGGGTGGTAAGAACCACAAAGGATTGCGAAGAGCTCCAAGCGGACCTTGATAAATTAGGTGAGTGGGCTAAGAAATGGCAAATGCAGTTCAATGTAGCTAAATGTAAAGTGATGCACATAGGGGCAAAAAATCCAAACTTCACATACATGCTACAGGGATCAGTGCTACCAGACAAAGACCAGGAAAGGGATTTAGGCGTCTTAGTTGATAGTTCCATGGGAATGTCAACTCAATGCATGGCAACTGTGAAAAAGGCAAACTCAATGCTGGGGATAATTAGGAAAGGAATTGATAATAAAACTGCAAGGATTGTCTTGCCCTTATATAAAGCAGTTGTGCGACCGCACTTGGAGTACTGTGTTCAGTTCTGGTCGCCACATCTCAAAAAGGATATCGAAGAGATAGAAAAAGTGCAGAGAAGGGCAACGAGGATGATTGAAGGATTGGAGCACCTTCCTTATGAGGAGAGGCTGCAGCGTTTGGGACTCTTTAGTTTGGAGAGGAGACGTCTGAGGGGGGATATGATTGAAGTCTACAAAATTATGCATGGGGTAGAAAATGTTGACAGAGAGAAATTTTTCTCTCTTTCTCACAATACTAGAACCAGGGGGCATTCATTGAAAATGCTGGGGGGAAGAATTAGGACTAATAAAAGGAAACACTTCTTCACGCAACGTGTGATTGGTGTTTGGAATATGCTGCCACAGGAGGTGGTGATGGCCACTAACCTGGATAGCTTTAAAAGGGGCTTGGACAGATTTATGGAGGAGAAGTCAATCTATGGCTACCTATCTTGATCCTCCTTGATCTGAGATTGCAAATGCCTTAGCAGACCAGGTGCTCAGGAGCAGCAGCAGCAGCTGCAGGCCATTGCTTTCACATCCTGCATGTGAGCTCCCAAAGGCACCTGGTGAGCCACTGCGAGTAGCAGAATGCTGGACTAGATGGACTCTGGTCTGATCCAGCAGGCTAGTTCTTATGTTCTTATGTTCTTAAATGCTTATCTTGCACAAACTACTCCCTGAGACTGGGGGTGAAGCCGGGGTTACCAATGTCCAGGTAAGGGACAGAGGGAAAGCAACAGGGACCCTGTCAGAGACCCTGCAAGGGGAACGGACATAAGAAAAGATGGCTTAGATTTAGATAAAGGTGGCGTGACAATTGATGGAAGGAACATTAATAGTTTGAGATATGCAGAGGACCATGTTTACTTGCAGAAAAAGTGAAGATTTGAAGTGGCTATTGATGAAGCAGCATTGATAAAGCAGCAAGTGCCAAAGAAAGATTATAGCAGAGCATCCAGAAGACAAAGGTAATGACTACTGGGGAATTGCACAACTTTATGACTGATGATGAAGAAACTGAAATTGTTCCAGTTTTTCTTCTTATTGTCAGTTAAAAGCAATCAAGAAATCAGCCTCACCAGTCCCTTTTAAGAGAAGCATTGTGGAGGGGGCAGCCACGGAGCTGGGCAGCAGCGGCCACTGCAAGGATGAGCACCTGACAGCCCAGAGCCCAGTTAGCTGGTGGGGTGGGTCAAGGAGAGTCGAGCTGAAGGGAAGAGGGCAGGAAGATGGAAGCAGGACGTGGCATGCCACGGAGGGGTGGCCCAGCTGGAGCAGTGGCGGGAGCTGGAGTAGCAGCAGAAGTGCACCCTCCGAGTCTGCTGGGAAAGAGTTGAGCTGAGGTGACCTGCCCAACTCAGCTGCAGCGCCGTGCAGCGAGTCGGCAGACATGAGGTTAGGACTTGCCGGGGTTGGGTGGGCAACTCATCATGGCTTGCCTTCACCCCGCTGTTCCCAGCTGCCTCCCCTCGATGGGGAGTGGGGGCAGAAACCTCAGATTTTGCCCTGGGCTACATTTTCCCTAGATATGCCACCGCATTCATTCATAGTGTTTCCATAAGTCAGAAGTGACTTTATGGCAGTTAGCACACACATACACAAGCTCAAAGTGAACGGAGCGTGTAGCCTGGTTCTACAAGATAAATGCTCTTCTATAGGGAAAATAAACAAAGACTTCAGGGCTAATAAATACTTGTGAGCTGTTTTCAGTTATGGACAACCCTTGGAGGAGGAGGATTTTGTTCAACAGGAAGAAGCATTGTCATTACTTATAGCTCTATTATATTTTAAAAAGCAAAAAATAGTACCCTGTACAAGCATTGGGACACTACTGTCACATCACAACATTGACTATCCAGACTATGTTTATGGGATGATTGTCATTGCCTCCTCCAGTCATTTATGCTTTACCCCCAGCAAACTGGGTACCGTATTTACTCTCTAAAAATACATAGCTGTTACACCCTAAGACATTTTTACCTTTCTTTGCCACAGGAGTTTTTTCAGGCTGAACAAAAAAAGACTGCACCAATAGCCTGAAGACTGCTGTATCTCATGTAACAAAAGAATTCAGTTGCCTTTAGGGTTGTTCGTGTTTGTTTTTAATGTGAGGTTACTTATGGTCATTCTTTTTTTTTAAAAAAAAAGCTGTGAACATAATTTTTTATAGCTGGAACAGTTTTTAAAAATCTTGATATTTCTTTTCACACACACACACACACACACACACACACACACACACACACACACAACCACACACACACAACCACACCCCTTCTAAAGAAGACATCCAGTGTGGAAGCTGTTTGTGAGCAGTTAGTTACATAATGTTATGGTCAGTATTTCCTTACGATGCAGACTACCTGAATCAGTCTGGATATATGTACACATTTTATACTTCTTAAAATGCTATGCTTCTATTATTTTTTAAATTAATATGAAAACCTTTTATGTGCATTACAGATACCAATATAATGAAAAAGTATTCCATGAAAAGGTGTTCCAAATCACAACAAATTATGATCAAGGAGCATGAATCTTTATTCCAAAAAACAATACATGGAGGTTCAATCTCTTTTTAGTCTGGCCACTTCTTTCACAGAGACACATCAGTTTAGATGCTAGTACTACACCTCATGCCATGTGTCTTTATAGGAAGTTGTGTAATGTAACCTTTTACCATTATATATTTTTATTAATCACAGAAAATGCGGAACATTAAACTGCAAAGTAGCTGAAATTCTAAAAGTTTAAAGTAACAGTGTGGAATTTTTTAAAACTCTAAACTCTAGTTACACCTGGTATTGCCATTTCCTTGTCAAGGTCTTATCTGCTTTGAATGGGATACTGTGACAGTCTGGAGGCTGTCCAGCCCCTGAGGGGAAAATCAGCCACTCAGATGAACCCATAGCAGCATCCAATTATCTTTCAGAAGGGGGATGGAAATGGAATGTTGGAGGGAGCACAGGAGAAGAGGAAGTTGAATTCTGCCTCAAGGAGAAAGCAATGACAGCTCAGGTCTGGCTCAGGAAAAAGAGCCAATAGAGTGAAGTGTAGCTCTGCCTAGTAGCATTGCAGAGTGGTTAAGCTCCCTCTCTGAGGGATAAGATAGTGTTTGATAGTCTCTGGTGATGAGAAGACCTTTTATAATTCAGTTTGTTTATGGGGAAACGGCATGCTGGTTTGGGTGTGAGAGAGAATCCAATCTAGTGGCTAGTCAATGAAGGTCTGTTTGTACCTGAAAGCATTGTAGACAACTAACTACTCTCTGAAGTCATAACAAGTTTCTACTTTATCTACCTGGAGACTTGTGCTGCTGGCTTGTTCCTTTAAAATCAAGCTGCAAATCAATAACTTTTCTTCATTGCTTATATATTAATCTAGCGTCAGTGATCTCAATAATCTCTTCATGTACCATAAAACTTACCTCACAGCAGCAAACCCAAAGGTCAGTATTTCTTGCTACTTGTACAACACCTGAAACTGAGCGTGTTCAAAACAAACCTAGATCCCAAAGATCTTAGGAGGCTGAATGGTCCCTATGGTCCCTTCAGTCACCATTTTGGCCACAGCATTGTGTGCCAACTGTAGCTTCTGGACAGTCTTCAAGAGCAGCCCCACATAGAGCTCATTACAGTATTCTAATCTAGATATTACCAGGACATATACTACAGTGACAATATCTTTTCTGCCCAGGAAGGGCCACAGATGGCTCACCAGCCAAAGCTGCTGAAAGGCACTCCTAGCCACTGCGGTCTCTCATTTATCCCGCTCCTTTAGGGGGATTGCATCCCCATGTAGAACAGGAGATAACCCATTTCCTGGCTCAGATCTCAGAATGAGTTAAGCAAACATATGGTTTGTAATAATATGGGAACATAAACATAGTCCTCTCACACAGATAAATCATTCCTTCAATGTTTGCTCTCAGAAGATGCCAGAATCAAAAGTGTCTTCCTTAAACTCAGTTACAATGAGGTGCCCCCTTTATACGTAATGGTTCCTCTTTATGGTAATACCTAGGTAACTGCTGCGAAACTGGGATGGCTGACCTAAGGTTCTTTCTTTCCCCTCTGGTGTATTTGTATCCAGCAGCAAGAAGCCATGGAAACCTTAAATCTCCCATTTCACTACCGCACACTATGAAAGACGAAGCCATACTATGCCACACAACTACCATCAAACTATTCCACATTATCCTTTTTTGGGAGCAGGTGGGATGTATCCTGTCTCAATCTGTTTGCAGTCATTCCCACTTTTTGTGTAAGAGCTGCTTCTCATTTCCATTGTGATGATGATCAATGGTCTGTGATTTTTTAATGTCCATGTAGGGTTGTGATTTTTTAATGTCCATGTAGGGTTGTGATTTTTTAATGTCCATGTAGGGTTGGTTGCCAGCCTCCAGGTACGACCTCAAGTTTTCCTAGAATCACAGCTGAACCTGAGATTATAAGGATCAGTTTCCTTGGAGGAAATGGCAGTCTCACAGGGCAAACTATATTGTATCACTTCTCTACTGAGCTCCCACCTCTTTCCAAACTCCACCTTCTCTAGATACCACCTCCAGGAATTTTCTCAAGCCAAAGTTGGCAATCCTATGTCCATTACAGACTAGTCTCTAGTAGGAGACTTATTATATTGATTCCTGGCACTGGGCCACCATGCTGTGTCTGTTTTCTTAAACATTATTTACATTTTTATTAAGAACCTAGCAACTCTGAAGTACAGCCAATTAACAGGCATACACTATTTGCTTATTCACAAACAGGACTTAGAATTAAATCTAATATCAGGTATCATGAAATGGAATCAAATGCTGAAATAATGCTTGGACAATTGTAAAAGAATACAGAAGAGCAGGGAAAGACATTTTGAGCATCCATTTTAGGCTTTAGGTGTAAGCTGATGACAAAAGATGTAAACTTGATATCTAAGTAGGGATTGACATATAAAGCCTTTGGAGAGAACAGGTCCAATTAAATACTAATCACACATTTTAATCTCTGTTATTGCAATATGACAAGGCATGGAATGAAAGAAAAGAACAGCATGTTTCTTTTTTATACAGATCCTACGTGCTAAAATATTTAGTTTAAACAAAGTATACTTGCAAAAGATAGCACACTATGACCTTACATTGCCCACGTACTATCAAGTGGTACATACCTAAATGAAAAGTTAGCAGCAATACCATAATTGTTCTTTTTTATAATGTGATGCTGTGAAATGATAGAGTTAAGCTATTGCCTGTTCTTAGAAATAAGTTTATGAGGGGAAAAGGTAACCTTTTGGATGCCATATGTTTCACAAATTTCGTAGGAAATACCATCTAGAGTCCTAACTTTAACCAACTATTATGTACTCCTATGTCCTTTACAATATCATACTGATGTTTCTGCAAGCTACTCAAAATGCTTTTCAACAGAAGGCAAAAATAACTATTTTCCAACTTATTGACTCCAGTTTAACACACTAGTATGGCTATACACAGTACTGTACGATATACAGGATTTAGAAAATAGGGTGGAGGGAGATGGGCCCTACCATTTTGGGGACACATAACATTGAACCCCCAGAAGCAAAGGTCACCAAACTTGGATGGTGTCATCAAGAGACTCTCTTGAAGGTACTCTGAAAGTTTTGTGGCTTTACCTTGAAAAATGTGCACCCCACAGCCCTCCCACAAGAAATTCCCCATTGGCTACAATGGAGTCAAGGCACTTCAGAGAACAGAATCCAGGGAAATTTCTTTGGGCAACTGTCAGGGACGTATTTTTAATTCCACTGGCAACAAAATGTCAGAGTCTCATCCAGAGACTGTCCTTATGATACCCCTCAAGTTTGGTAAAGTTTGGTTCAAGGGGGTCAAAGTTATGGCCCCTCCAAGGGGTAGCCCCCATCTCCTGTTAGCTCCCATTGGAAACAATGGGAATGGGGAACCCACTTTGGGGATCCATAACTTCCCCCCCAAAACCAAACCTTACCAAATTCAGGGGGCATCATCAGGACAGTACTCGGATCATACTCTGAAACTATGGTATTACTGTGAACATCAAAACCAGCAACAAACAGTTCTTCAAGTACATCAAAAGCAGGAAGCCAGCAAGGGAAGCGGTAGGCCCGTTAGATGACAAAGGAACAAAGGGTGTGCTAAAAGATGACAGGGAGATTGCAGAAAAGCTGAATGAATTCTTTGCATCTGTCTTCACCCAAGAGGAGGTGAGGAAAATTCCTGCACCTGAACCAAGCTTCTTAGGAGGCGAATCCGAGGAACTAACAAAGATAGTGGTAGACAAGGAAGAAGTTCTGGCAGCCATTGATAAACTAAATGTTACCAAATCCCCTGGCCCAGATTGCATTCACCCAAGAGTTCTTAAAGAGCTCAAGCATGAAATTGCTGATCTTCTCACTTTAATATGCAACTTATCCTTGAAATCAGGCTCCATCCCTGAAGACTGGAAGATGGCCAATGTCACACCAATCTTTAAGAAAGGATCTAGGGGGGACCCGGGAAATTACAGGCCAGTCAGTTTGACATCTGTTCCTGGTAAATTAGTAGAATCTGTCATTAAAGATAAAATTATCAAACATGTAGAAAAGCAAGACCTGCTGAGAAAGAGTCAGCATGGCTTTTGCAGAGGCAAATCCTGTCTTACAAACTTACTAGAGTTCTTTGAGGATGTAAACAGGCATGTGGATAAGGGGAACCAGTGGACATTGTCTACTTGGATTTCCAAAAGGCTTTTGACAAAGTTCCTCACCAGAGACTATTGAGAAAACTCAGCAATGAAGGAATAAGAGGGGAAGTCCTCCTATGGATTAAAAACTGGTTGAGAAACAGGAAGCAAAAAGGGTGTAGAAATGGGAAATTGTCACAATGGAGAGATGTAGGGAGTGGTGTCCCCCAAGGATCCGGATTGGGACCAGTGCTCTTTAACCTATTCATAAATGACCTGGAAGTAGGGGTGGGTAGCGTGGTGGCCAAGTTTGCAGATGATACCAAATTATGTAGGGTGGTGAGAACCACAAAGGATTGCGAGGAGCTCCAAGCGGACCTTGATAAATTAGGTGAAGTGGGCTAAGAAATGGCAAATGCAGTTCAATGTAGCAAAATGCAAAGTGATGCACATAGGGGCAAAAAATCCAAACTTCACATACATGCTACAGGGGTCAGTGCTATCAGTCACAGACCAGGAAAGGGATTTGGGCGTCTTAGTTGATAGTTCCATGGGAATGTCAACTCAATGTATGGCAGCTGTGAAAAAAGGCAAACTCTATGCTGGGGATAATTAGGAAAGGAATTGAGAATAAAACTGCAAAGATTGTCATGCCCTTATATAAAGCTGTGAAGTGCGACCGCGACTTGGAGTACTGTGTTCAGTTCTGGGTCAAGCCACATCTCAAAAAAGGATATTGAAGAGATAGAAAAAGTGCAGAGAAGGGCGACGAGGATGATTGAGGGACTGCAGCACCTTCCTTATGAGGAAAGGCTGCAGCGTTTGGGACTCTTTAGTTTGGAGAGGAGACGCCTGAGGGGGGATATGATTGAAGTCTATAAAATTATGCATGGGGTAGAAAATGTTGACAGAGAGAAATTTTTCTCTCTTTCTCACAATACTAGAACCAGGGGGCATTCATTGAAAATGCTGGGGGGAAGAATTAGAACTAATAAAAGGAAACACTTCTTCACGCAACGTGTGATTGGTGTTTGGAATATGCTGCCACAGGAGGTGGTGATGGCCACTAACCTGGATAGCTTTAAAAGGGGCTTGGACAGATTTATGGAGGAGAAGTCGATTTATGGCTACCAATCTTGATCCTCTTTGATCTGAGATTGCAAATGCCTTAACAGTCCAGGTGCTCGGGAGCAACAGCCACAGAAGGCCATTGCTTTCACATCCTACATGTGAACTCCCAAAGGCACCTGGTGGGCCACTGCGAGTAGCAGAGAGCTGGACTAGATGGACTCTGGTCTGATCCAGCTGGCTTGTTCTTATGTTCTTATGTTCTTACTAGCTTTTAAAATGCACCCCCTGCAGGCCGAAATGCAAAAAACACCAACAATACCAAGAAAAGCCCGAATACCTTGCATTCGGATTCGGGCAGATTCGGGCAGGACATATTCAGCCGATTTTCACCTGAATTTGCCTGAATTTGCCCACATTCGGGCCAAATGTGGTATTTGTTGCATCTGAATCTCCAAGCCTAGTGTACTTATGACCACTTAATAATTTTATTCAGAGGCAAGATGACTCTATTATCAACAGCAGCAATTGCAGCCTACTTTAGACTGAAATGTACTCACATACTTTTGAATATGCTACCTTAACTTTAACAATTTAGGTGGGGAAACACATGCTAAAATTATAGTCTAGGCATACCTTTAATACTTTATGAGCATGTAAATTCCTTAAATTGATAACTTCAAAAATATTTATAATCTAGAGTAAGATCATAAACTTCTGTATTCCATGTTATAAGTGAAAACTAAGGAAACTCATAAAATTAAATTATACTTTAAAAAAATAACAGTTTTTTCCCAATTGGATATTGCTGTGATGGTGCAAGTTTGAGTGTGCTGTAATATTTCTGTTACACTTTTTGGCACATCCAAGATAAATCCTTCATCTTCTTTGTCCTTGAAGTCAGCAAGTTCACATCTAACAAATGTTAGATTTCAGATAATAAGGACAAGTAGGCAATCTGCCAGAAATATTTTTTAAAGTTCTGTCTCGTTTAATCACATGTCAACTGAAAATGCGTTATTGGATATCATATACCAATTCATATATTGACAATAATGCTTAACAAATGCTTTAAAAATGTTGTTTCAGAGTAACTACTTTTTACATGAAATTTTCTTCAATTTGAAATTTAGGCATCTTTGGTCCTTTTTTAAAACCCTCCTTTCATTTTGATGAATGTAACATCCAGCAGACCAAAACATCCATGCATCTCCAAAAATACAGATCCTCTGAACTCAAAGGAGGAATTATTTTTCATTCATTCAACACTGTAATCTTTAAGTGCACCTAACTAGTATAAATCTCAGTTTCAAAAGGACATAAAGGCAAAAGTGAGTGACCAAGCAAAGTGGCAAGAATGGCACTGGTTATGCTTCCAGATCTCCCTGTTGAATGATCACCTGTAAACATACTAAACAAACACTTGCTGTGGTGGCAAACAGCACAGATGCTTTGCTGGTCACAGCCTTGCCTGTGGGGACTCAGCAGCATCTGCAGTTCCCCAGGTTTGGAGGCCATTCCCAGGCAGAGGAGGGTTAAAGAGTTGACTAACTCTTGCCACAGTCCTGGGTCAGTCCTTTCCTTGCCAATTAAGCACCTTGTACCACTGCTGCTTTGCATCATGGACATGCTGCTGTCCAGCACCACCAGGGCACTCCACTGGTACACCTCAGAGATATGATGGCATAGTGCCTAGGACATCTTATTTTGGGTGCGTGAAGTAAAAAGTAGTTGCGTCTTTTAAAGATGTCTCCCAGATGCATAGGCGTAGCTGCCATGGGAATATCAAGGAACAAACGGCCTAAGTGCCCCTGTGGGAGTCACATGGGGGTGTAAAAATCACCCCCACACTTCTGGGAAGGGAAAGGGGCGTGGCTGGTCCTCAGCGCAACATGCTCGCACTTCCCGGGCCAAGGCCTGCCCGGGAAGCATGCGCACATTGCATTGAGGCCCAGCCATGCCTCTCCTCCTTCCCCAAAGTGGCTTAGCCTCGGCACCCCCATGGCACCCTGTCAAGGAAGACTCCACAGTCCCCTTCTACTTGAATTGCTTATTGATTCAATACACTCATAGAAACTTCTTTTTTGTAGTTTATTACATATAACAGGCAAGCTTACAAGTTGCTCTAACGAATTAACAAAAGAAAACTTCAGGAAAAAACGAACTGGGCTTCAGCTTCAGTTAAACCCTCACTCACTAACTGCCCTTCCTGTGTTCTGAGCCACATCCTCCAACTCAACAGGCTTATCCACTGACAGTAATAAAACTTTATTACCCACTGCAAAGCTGCGTGGTCTAGCCTTAACATCAAAGTAGGTCTTTTGCTTTTGCTGAGCCTGCTTCAAATTCTCTGCTGCAGCTGTCCTCACTTCCTGCAGAGTTCTTTGCAGCTCACAGAAATATGCATTTACATCCTTGGGACAAGAGTTGTCAGTAAAGCCTTCCCAATTTGCTCTAGCTAAGCCCAAAGGACCTCTGATATCTCTACCAAACAATAACTGATTTGGACTAAATCCTAGGCTTTCTTGGACTGAATCACAGAGAGCAAACGTCAAATATGGTACCACTTGATCCCATGAATTTGAATGCTTTAGTACATAAGACTTCAACAATTGTCCGTAGTTCTGAATGGCCCTCTCCACTAAACCATTTGACTGAGGGTTATACGCCACTACAGGGGCATGCTGAACCTCAGCCAACTCACAGAAAATTTTCATCACCTGTGACATCAAATTAGGGGCTTGATCAGTCATTAGTACTTTCATCACACCATATGTGGACACAAATTCCATTAAGGCCTTAGCTACTGACACAGATGTAATGTTTCTCACACAAAAGGCACAAGGAAATCTGGTTGCATGGTCAACTATAACTACAATATACTGTTTTCCCGAACTACTTTTAGGTAAAGGACCTAAAATGTCCAAACTGACCCTTGCAAAGGGTTCATCAATTACTGGGTAGGGTCAGAGCTCACACCTAGTTCTATCAGTATGCGTGCCCAACCCGTTGACATACATCACATGTCTTGCAAAAATCCTTAACTGCTTTAGTCAACCCTGGCCAAAAAAAAACTGCCTTTGAATTCTTTCCATAGTCCTTCTTATTCCTAGGTGTCCAGCCAATGGGACACTATGAGCCAGTTCTAAAATTTCTTCCCTGTACTTTCTTGGAATTACTAACTGTAAGGTTACTTTTCCCTTCTCAGAAAAGCCCTGCCTCCATTTTTGGCGATACAATAAGCCAGATTGCCATATAAATCTCTCAGGATTTTCTTTAGATACTTCTCCAGAAGCAACCTCTGCCTTTTCACATAACTCTTTTAAAGTAGTACATGATCTTTGTTCAGTTTTAAACTGCTCAGACCTTTCATGACATACATTTTCTTTATCCTCAAAATGGAAAGTTTCAACTTCCATAGCTGGACTAGGAGTGCTTAATGACTCATCTTTCTTTCCCTCCAATTGTGACTTAGTTAACTCAGCTTTTGCTGTCAACTCCACTTCCACCCCACTTTTTCTCTTTTTGCTCACCTATATTTGACTTAAGTTTTTTCCAGCTTTAGGAATCCTAGTTGGAAACTTTTCATGTACATCTTCTAATTCCCTTTGAGCCTTCTGTTTCTCTCTTTTCTCAGTGCTTGTTTTAGCCTTTGACCTAGTAACTACTGCGTTCATTTGTCTAGATTGGTACAACACATCTGCTCCAATTATAAAAGGCATATCAGAAACATCATGTACAATGGCATATATGTCCTTTTCAATTCTGGGAGTCTGGATATGAATCAGTACTAAATCTAAGTACATAGGGGGTCCTTCATATGGGGTAACCTGCATCCTTCCCACCAACTGATGACTTATTTGCTTTAACAACTTTCTGTTGATAGAACTTATATCTGCCCCTGTGTCAACAGAACCTTCCACCCACAACTTCCCTTTCATAGCCCTGAGATCTCCAACCCACTGTCTCTGTTCCTCAGATATCACACTATTTACATCAACCAGCTGTAACTCTCCCATTCTCACTCTTGGTTCTTGTTCAGTGGATTTAACAAGTTCTTCATCACCAGCATATCTCTTAGTTGTCAGCGCAGAGTTTCTCCAGGACTTAGCAGAGTTCTTCATCACCACGGTGACCGGCTCTTCTCCTTCACTGGAACAAGCAGAACTACCTGGTGAATCATTAATCTCCTCCCAATCTTCATTTTGCACCAAAACCCGATTATTTCCAACATGTTGCACTCTTGTTTCTCTCTTATTTCTTGCACATTGTGATTTGAAGTGACCCCTTTCTCCACACAAAAGCAGATTATATTCCTTGGTGTATAGATCTCAGCCGGTTTACTGGGCCTTGGAAAGAAGTCCTTTCTCTGAAGCAAACTTTTTTCTCCATCTTTACCCGTAAACTCAATATTTCTCGGGTTGGTTTTAAACAATTCTCTCTTCTCTGATACAAAACGTGCTGGTTTTCTTTCCTTGCTTTTTTATGGCGGCCATCTGGTCTGCGAAAGCAGCCAAGTTAGATAAATCTAAGTTCTCTTTAGCTTGAACAAGAGCTGAGATTTCTTCGGGAGTGTGTGAAAAAATTGCTCTCTTTGCTATCAAGTTGCAAAAGTCTTCTATGGACTGAACCTTTGCAGCTCTATACCATTGCTGAACTATAAGTTTCAATCCCGAGCCATAAAAAAGCAACATAGCTCTCCTTCCTCTTAGGGAAGCTCCCCTCAGTTCTTCTCTCAACTGGATCTCGGATTTTCCAAATCTGGCTAAGGCCTGCCTTTTAAAATTCTCATAGGTGGCTCTTCCCCAAGTGTAAGTTCACCTAATAACTGAGCTAAATCTCCAGCAACGCATAAAGGCCATAACGCCTCACTTGCTCTCTTCTGGGAACTTCATTTTCTCTCAAGGCAGCTTCAAACAAAGCTAAAAAAAACTTTCCACTGACCTCACCCTGCTGATACCTGGGGCACTGTCTCTTCTGCCAAGCTGCAGTCGACTCCCTCTGTCTATCCTGCATCAGCAAGTTCATGGTGGTTTCTTGTGCGTGCATAAACGTTTGCAGCATCCTCATCCATCCCTCAGTGCTGGTTGGTACTGAGGAATCGTCTGTATCTATACTATCCCGTCTGGTTGCATTAACTCTGGGTAGTCCTCTGGGGTGTACTACAGACCTTTCTTGGTCATTCTCATCCATGTCTCTCAACTCCTTGCCATTCAACAGCTGTCCCGTGGCTCCCAACTCTTGAGCTACCACTCTGCTGCTTGATTCTGGCTCAGCTGAGAAAAATGGTGTGCATATTCTGGGCTCTTCCAGTGTGACCTGCACTTCATTCACCTTTTTAGATCGAGGTTTCACTACTGGTTCGTCCATCTGCACATTCAACTGAAATCTGTGGTTTGTACTAGAGCAAATTTACACTCTTTGCTTGCCAACAAAATGCTCACTGAGTGTATTTCAAAATCCCTCCGCTTGCCACCATGTCAAGGCAGACTCCACAGCACCCCCACCCCATGGCCCCCATGCGCCCCACTTATCTGCGTTCAGCCGGCTGCAAAAAGTAGCCTGGTGCGAACTACACTTCCCAGGAGACCTTGCATGTGAGTTGGTGCTCGCAAGGTCTCCTGGGAAGTATAGTTCGCACCAGGGTGCTTCATCAGGCTGAACTCAGGTAAGTGGGGGGAGGTGGGAGTGGGGTGCCATGGGGCAGGGCCCGGGCGCCATTTTGCCCCGGGCGCCATTTTCCCCCTTACCTCACTGCCCAGATGTCTTTTTTGTGCTGTGCAGAATGGACCGCTCTTTGTTTTTAAAATGAAAATCAGTTGTGGCTTGAATAGAAAGCATTATAAACCACATATCAGGTAGAATTAGAAAGGTTAAAGTGAATGTAATGTCGAAGGCTTTCACGGCCGGAATCACTTGGGTGCTGTGTGGTTTCCGGGCTGTATGGCCGTGTTCTAGCAGCATTCTCTCCTGACGTTTCGCCTGCATCTGTGGCTGGCATCTTCAGAGGAATCTTCATCTTCCTCTGAAGATGCCAGCCACAGATGCAGACGAAACGTCAGGAGAGAATGCTGCTAGAACACGGCCATACAGCCCGGAAATCACACAGCACCCAAGTTAATGTGAATGCTTAAATGTGAGCACTTTTGAAACAGAAAAATCAAGGATTTTCTGAATATGAAGCTTAACTTGTAGAAATGTTTGCTAGGCGTTCTCTATTTTTATAAAACTAAACAAGCTTCAGGTAGTTGGCTCAAGATTGACTCAGCCTTCCATCCTTCTGAAGTTGGTAAAATGAGAATCCAGCTTGCCATCCCCAGTGTAGATGACTGGGGAAGGCAATGGCAAACCATGTTGTAAACATAGTCTGTCTAGAAAATGTTATGATGTGATGTCACCCCATTGCTTGTACAGAGGACTAGCTTTACCTTTTAAAACAGTGCTGAGAAAAGTCTTTACAATGGTTGTAAAACACATTTATACCAATTTAACATTCAATCAAGCAGATTTGTCTGTTTTGAAAATATTTGGCTCATTGCTGCACAGGAAAAAGAATTTTGTAGTATTAAGGATACTCTTTTTGAGGATGAAAATAATAACATAAAAGAATTAAAATATTGTGACAGGTAGTTCAGATGTGGTAGAAATTAGAATAGCTTCATGCAAAAAGTTGAAAACATGAAAATAAGATATGGTAGAGAAAATCTGCAATAATGGAAGAATGTATAAGTATAATGCATTTAAAAGTGCATTGATCTCACTGCACATATATCTGTGAAGGAATAATGCAACCATTAATTACATATCATACTATGACCACCTCATCAACTATGCCAGGGGTCTGCAACCTGCGGCTCTCCAGATGTTCATGGACTACAATTCCCATCAGCCCCTGCCAGCATTTTGTTATTGTGTTGTAAAATTATTTTGGTTACTTATAAGTAAATTGCTACTCCAGTGGAAGACAAAATTTTTTGAAGTAATTATTGTAGCCTGGTTGGTACAAGTTTTCTTCTTTTCACTCAGCATGGCCAATTGGCCATGCTGGCAGGGGCTGATGGGATTTGTAGTCCATGAACATCTGGAGGGCCGCAGGTTGAAGACCCCTGAACTATGCAAATATGAGATATGCACAGAAGAAATGCT
Organism: Sphaerodactylus townsendi; assembly: GCF_021028975.2. NCBI lineage: Eukaryota > Metazoa > Chordata > Lepidosauria > Squamata > Sphaerodactylidae > Sphaerodactylus > Sphaerodactylus townsendi. The sequence goes on from NC_059427.1 coordinate 60,751,322, forward strand.
TAGACAGAAGGCCTACTTACAGCCATAAACTGAAGAAATCACTGTGACTGTGTAGAGATGGGGGAGGGGCAGTGATGTAGGTATAGACTTTTTATGGAGGGTTCGGGGTGGGCCACGCCTCCCCAAGCTCCGCCCCTGGCTTTAGTACTTATAAAAGCCGAGGCCAGGAACGGTAGATTCCCCTGCCATGCCCCCCGGATGGAATTGGCTGCTTCCCAGCCACACTCCTGAACCACCCCCACTAGCCCAGTGGCAACAGCAAGGGATCAGGGACTCTGGTGCAGCATTCAGTGCTGTATCCCACTGCTGGGGAGGGCTGTGGTGGCTGCATGCCAGCAGATTCGCCCCTCCACTGGGGTAAGTGCCCTGTGGAGGGCAAATACGCCAGTGCAGCCTCGTGCTGCTCCCAGATTCGACTGTTAGATTCACCTCCCTCCTTTCAGATAGGGCCGTTAGACTCTTACACCTTTTTTCTAAATAACTGAACTTTGTGGTTGGTTTTGTTTTGCCTTAAAAAGCAAGTTCATACTTGGTTTCAAGTTGGCAGTAATTATACAATAATATTTTTATTCAGTTCATAAAGTTTATTCCTCAGCTTTTGCCATACACTAAATCAGGGGTCTTCAAACTATGGCCCTCCAGATGTTCATGAACTACAATTCCCATCAGCCCTGCCACTTGGCCATGCTGGCAGGGGCTGATGGGAATTGTAGTCCATGAACATCTGGAGGGCCATAGTTTGAAGACCCCTGCACTAAATGAACAACTGTTCTGACTTAATGTTTATTTAATTCTAAACTTCTCTAGTATAGGAAAAATTTATGGAATAGTTGTTTTATTGCTCTTTTATAGGGCTTTATGGTTAATTCAATTTGCTTGCTAATGGCTATTTCATTAGACAACACATTGTGTCTATGAAAAATATTTTAGTCATTTGCATATCTGTTTTTAAGATTTTATTGTGCTCTAGAATGAAACACAAAACTTGTTGTGAGACTGTTATTATTTTAATATGGCATTTCTAATTCTATGAATGTTAGTCTTGAAATAGTTTACAGAAATGTCACCCTGAAGGAAAATTATACTTCTCTGAGGGACAGGCATCCCCTTTCACTTCAGTTCTTATCAGGTGCTGTGGGAATAAGAAATGATGAAGACTTTATCCTCCTGTCAAATGGCGCGCGTGTGTGCGTGCGTCCGTGTGTGTGGAGACCAAGGTGAAAGTTAGAAGCAAGACAAACAGGGAAGGCAAGATGAATGTAATAGACTTTTAATAGCTATGTTTTTAATGGGTGTGCTTTAATGGTTTTGTTTTATTATTGTAAGACTCCTCAAGCAGGTCTCTGGAAAGGTAGCATTTACTTTTCAAAATTAATAAACAAGTAATGGAGTAAAACCACCCAGCAACCCAGGGGCCAGTGGGAACGGAGATCCAACTGCTGATAGGGGCTGAGTGCTCCTATTGTTAGGAAGCCAAAAGTCAATTTAGAATTAGCAACCAAAAGTTGTTGTTGGGTGATGAAATTTGCCCAGATAATGGTTTTTCTTGGCATGTATGGTGTAAAGCCTGAAATTACATAATTCTTTATTACCTGTTAATATCTACCTTGATTTGTATTATGGCCAATATGCTTCATGTGTGCACTTTTTTGGGGGAAAGCATCTTACTTCTATCAAATTTGTCTCATACTACAGCTATCAGCCATAGGCTTGGGTGGCTGTCATATTCAGGGCAAATTCTATCCCCAAACATTATACTTGCTGGATCCCTGGTGAAGTCAGGCAGCAGGTCTTGGTGGTCTCCAGGGAGTTCGTGACCTTTGCCCACAGAAAGGTCACAATAAGGTTAAATGTGAACATAGTCTCTGGCAAGGAATATGGCAGCGGTACCTTATTTTTACTCAGGCCAATTAAGAAAGACTCACTTGGAGAGGTTTATGGGGGTTGAAGGATACCACATTCATAATTGTTGTTATTATAATGAAAACAAATGGGAATCTGCAAGAACTTGTGGGGGATCTCATTCGCCCCACCATGTCCTCTTTCTTTTCACAGCAGCCTCTACAGTCTCTCCCCTTTTCCTTCCTTCTCTCTTTCCTACCCAGCAGCCAATCTACACCCCAGCTACAGCCTCTATCTAGGGAAAACATGGTACTAGCTGGTAGAGAATCCATAGGGATGTATGAGGGAGCACATCACTTTCCCTTGCATCCCCCACCCCACACTGTTGCCTTACCCCCTCCTTCTAGTAGTCCCCATATATCTCTTTCGCTGCCTCATTCTCTTCTTCTCAGCCATTCACCAGTCTACCTTCTATCTGAATGTATCTGAACAAGTGTGTATGAATATGAAACCTATTTCAGGAATGAAACTTTGTTGGTCTTAAACGTACCACTGGACTCAAACTTTTTTTCTATCTTCCATCTGCCTCCCATGTTCAGATATTATTAATTTATTTCTCTTCTTCTAGGGATGCCATTCTCCAAGTGGGGAATCACAACAGACCTCCCAATTATGGACATCAGTTTCCCTTAAGGCTGCCAGCTTCAGGACGGGAATTTCCTTGAAATTTGGGGTGGTAGTAGAGCCTTGGAATGGCAAGGTTTGTGGTTGAAAATGACCTCAGCATGGTATAATGTCATAGAGTCCACCCTCCACAGCAGCCATTTTCTGAAGGGGAACTGGAGATCAGTTGTGATGTCAGATAATCTCCAGGTCCCTCTTGGAGGTTGGCAACCTGGTTTCCCTGGAGGAAATGGCTTCTTTGGAGGGTGAAGTCTAAAATACCCTTTTGAGGTCTCTCTACTCCTCAAACCCCACCCTCTAAAAGCTCCACCCATTCCAAATTCCAAACCTGGAATTGACAATCATATCTTTTTCCTACCCATCAGCCAACCTACTTTTATTTGGTCCTCTGTGTTCAACTCCCACTGCCAGTAGCCTCCACTGGTATGGCACAGTTGTATGGTGCTGGCTACTGTGTTGCCAGACTGACCTATAGTGGGTTGGGGGAGCCCTGTTTTGTAGCTCTATCTTTGCTGGCAACCCTTGGGTTGCCTAGCAGGTGCAGTGCCAAGATGGGGAGCCCATTCTCTGCACTGGCTAATGTACCCACAAGAACTGAAAATCTTGTCAGGTCTTGCCCTTGCTTATATCTGCCTTGCACAATGGCCTACCAATCCCTTCCTAAAGGGATTAAAACCAAAGACAATACCTCTGCTGTGGAAACCTGATTCCACCTCCAGCGCTGGACCATTTGCCTTGCTAAAGACAAAGAACATGCTAATGCAACTGCTGTAAGTATCCTACCATGCAACCGTAATCTTGATTTTCTTTCTCTGACTAATTTTTCTCTAATGACCACCTTATTTACATTTACATTGTTTTTCAGCAGTGATTGAATTAACTCACTACCACCTCCGGGCACTACCTGGCTTAGCTCATTAATGTCAGGTGCCAAACATTATTTTGAATACTTTGCTCATCAACCTGAACATTGCTGCTCAAGTTGACCACTTTTCTATGTTTTTCCCTGGGAAGACAAGGCTTCCCTTTGTCTTGGTCAATTAAGGGCCTCTTTGCATCACTAGAAGGCCCATTTCTCCCTATAAGTAGTCACCTCTCAGTAACCAATGTTCAATATCTCTGGACACCACTGTTTGTATTGTTCCCAACATGTTGGTATTGTTCCCAACATGTTGTTTCTTCTACCAGAGCTAGCACAGGTTGCTCAGCTCTGTTCATTGGAGCATTCCACTCCAGGATCTGGTACAATATTACCCATAAACATTCTCCAGTTCCCTCTTATCTCCAAATTTATCCCCTCAAAACTTCTTACATCCTAGGACTGTTTGTGTGCCCTGCTGCTTTGATGATTGTGTGCTTGTACTTTTATTATTTTCCTTTAAGAAAATTGTTGAACTTTATTTGCTCTGCTGCAGATTTCTTGCTTAAGCAACTCTCCATAAAATTTGATTCTGAGTTTGCCCAACTGCTTGCTAAGCCTAAAGTCTGCTTTTGCTAATTTGCCAGCTCTAAAAGGACAGACTCCTACCACTTTGGGTAACATACCAGGCCCATTTGCATGGTAGGGAACCCTCAAATAATTTGCAGGGTGGAACCTCATTTTTCCTATATTCCCCCCCCCCCCCCCCCCCACAACTAGATAATTCATGCAAATCAAGTATATATAGTAACTTAGACTCTATATTTAGGCTTTCAAGCCTAAATTTGCCAACTTCCACATGGGATCTGCAGGTCTTCCAGAATTATATCTGAACTCCAGATGGCAGAGATCTGTCTTCCTGGAGAAAATAATGGATTTGAAGGATAGACTCTATGATATTATATTCACCTTTTCTGCTCTACAAACCCTGACCTACTCAGAATTTTTCAACCTGGAGCTGCCAACTCTAGTTAGGACTGGTCCCAATGAGCTCTCCCTCAAAGCCCAAAGGCCTCGTAAGGACCTTGCCATCTTTTCCTGTCTTTTTACTCACAAAAATTCAGCTTGGAATACTGTGGTTGCCTAGCAGTAGTCACTGAGAAAATCCATTGCTTAAAGTTACAAGAGTTCCTTTGATTATTTTTGGGTTTTAAAACTGTCCAATATATATATATTTAAATTTTTCACATTTTTTTTTGCAACCTGGGGATCTTTTCAGATTTGCGGAAAGATCTGTGTTGCCTGTTCCCAGCTCCAATCACTGGATTTAAATGTCCTCAAATTTGGCTGACTTGGCTATTAAAACATAAGATGACGATTTATAGGGAAATGAATGACATTACAAAACAGTTAAAACAAGCTGGAGGACTACAAGGAATCATGGGAGTAGAATAAACTGAAAGGTTACAAATACAATCCAGGATTCTGTAAGCTCTCAAAGCCTTTTGCAGAATAAATCCAACAATTTCATCGGTTTCCCTGTAACAGACTGGAGGCTCTCATGCCCCTGAAGGAGAAAAACAAACTTCACTCAGCTGTTTCATCCCAATCACCTGCAGAGGATGTGGAATGTTGTTGGAAAGTACAGGAGCAGTTAATTCAGATCTGCCTCAGGGAGAGTGCAGTAATAGTGTTGGGTCTGCCTCAACAAAACAGTAGATACTGGGAATGGTAGCTTTGCAGTGGTTTAACTCTACCTCTGGGAGAGAATAAAATATTCGATTGTTAGGCCTTTCCCTGGTGATAAGCAGACCTTGTACCATTGAGTCTGATTCTTAGGAAAGGGGAATCCTGTGTGTGAGATTCATCCTAGTGACTGGCCAGTAAAAAGCTGTAATAATTCAAAGATAATCCAGATTTCCCTTTAAAATGATAACTTGCTTAAATTTATGTGCCACAGCCAGGCTTCTCCTTTGACTATCTGTAGACCTGTGCTACCGATCTGTTCTTTAAAACCAACTACTGCCTGAGTGATCTCCATATTGTCAAAGGCTTTCATGGCTGGATTCAACTGGTTATAGACTTCTCTCTGTGATACACCTCTGAAGGAGCAAGTCACAGATGCAGGCAAAACATTAGGAACAAGATCTACCAGACCACGGCCACACAGCCCAGAAAACCCACAACAACCCGATCTCCATATTGTTTTGATCATCAAAAAACTTACCTCGTGGCAGTGAATCTGAAGCTTTTACACTTGCTACATTTATAACATCTTGTAACTGAAGGGAAGCTTTAAAGTTCTGAATGAACCTGGACCCCCAAAATTATGACAGGCTGTGTGGGTCCCCTCAGTTCCAAAAAATGGTCTACAACATATACTATCTCTTGCCATTCCATGGCTCCCAAAGCCTTGGAGACCATCGCTTTTCTTTCCTTTTACCTAATTTTCTAAATCAGATTTTTCTGCATACTAGGGGATTCCCCAAGCCAGTGGAGGATCTACAAGGGGGTGGGGGGCCTTTGTTGCACTAAGTGCACATCTGGGGGTGTGAAAATCACCCTGACTCCCCCCTTCCTTCCTAGCTCCACCCCGCCTCACCAGCCTGACTCGTTTTCAGCCAGCAGAAAGCTGTTTTCTGCCAACTGGAAAAGGTAAGTGGGGGCAGTGCGGGGGGGAGGGGATGGGCCACAGGGGAGGGGGCAGAGCCACAGGGGGACAGAAAACACAGAGTGCACCCCGGGTGCACTCCTGCCCAGCTACGCCTCTGCCCCAAGCAGTCTGGTTTCCTGTTTTTATGATTGGTATGCATGACTCATGAGCAGCAGTGGCGTAGGAGGTTAAGAGCTCATGTATCTAATCTGGAGGAACCAGATTTGATTCCCTGCTCTGCCGCCTGAGCTGTGGAGGCTTATCTGGGGAATTCAGATTAGCCTGTACACTCCCACACATGCCAGCTGGGTGACCTTGGGCTAGTCACAGCTTCTCGGAGCTCTCCTCCTCCTCCTCCTCCTCCTCCTCCTTCAGAATTAGATATAGTACTTTGTTATTCTGTAACTGGCAGTCTGGTTGAAGGAGTCCAGGCTGGGTTCATACTCAGAGACAAGGGAAGAAAGACAGTCAGAACAAACTAAAACTGAAAGGGAACCTGTTAGGTCAGCAGAATACTGACCTTTTTAAAAACAAAAACATGTTTTTTGTTAAAGGTCCCAGCATTCCAAAATAGTTCCCATGAGTCATTGCTGGCAGGTTGGCTTTTTAAAATTCTATATAAGCAATAGTTACTCCTAGGGATTTTTTTTGTTTTTTGTTTTTTACTGTGCTAGTACTACTTGACTAGAGATTATCCATCTGCAGCTTCTAGTGTTCTTAAATTGAACAGCTATAATTGGACTGACATGTGTGTAAGTTTTTAATTGATTTGCTATGTTTTAAAAATGGTCCTGTATGAAAATACACAGCATGGAAGCCAACAACATTTAACTTATTACATGAAGAACTGAAAAATATGAATGTCATCTAGATATAGCTGTACTGTCTCTGCTGAAGTTGTTTTATAAGAAATTCTGCCTTCCCCCATAGCATTAAAAAACTAGCACCCCTATTTACAGTGTTCAAACAGCTTGTGAAAATTAAAGTATTTGTACTAATCAGCAGGTTAAAAACAATGTATTCTCAAGACAGTAGGAAGGATGGATAACTAATTTCCTAAAACAGCATGAAACTGTTTACTGAGTTTACTGAAGAAACATTAAGAACTTTTTGTTTTGTCTTGTTCTGAAGAGCAGTGCCTACTCCTTAAACATATTTTTATTTATGAGTCTCTGGGGGTAAGACAGGAAAGCTCAGCTGACATTTCTATGAAATATTCTACTGAACTATTCAGTGCATTTATGATACATTCTGAAAAAAAGTAATGATTAGCTGGACAGGACAAATGACAAAATTGTACCCTCCAACTGTACTCAGGCACAGGATGTATGTCTATGACTGTTGCCCTTGGGCAGGCGTGCATAACATTTGTTGATCAGCTAATGGGAGTGCTAGATATGAGAAAGCACATGAATGTTCTGTGTGTTCAGCTAGTTCTTTGAGGGATTTTTACTGAATTCACTCCAATATTTTAATTATTCTGACTGCACTGTTTGCGAGTTTAGGAACCCAGGTGCAAACTCAGCTGGCATAAAAGAAGAGGTTGGAGGAAGGAATCATCAAGGTGGAAGTACTGGATATGCAAATTCTTGGTTATTCTAATTACTGTGGCTGAAGCGTCTGCTGGAAGGTGATAACTAAAGGACAGAGAGTGAAACAGTCAAATTACTAGAATATATTTCCTTCCTCTTGAAGCAGGAAGGTCGAAACAATCCCAAGGTAGGATGGACTCCCCAAGACTGACAATAAATTCTCAGGATACAAAGAAGTCTCTCTTATTCTTATTTGGGGCCCCTGTTAATGAGAAGGCAGGCATTCAGGCACCATCTTCCACCAAAAGGATCCGTACCCAGGCCAACCCACCAAGTTGCGGCAAAAGGTAAAAGTAACACTACATACACAGAGTAACAACAAAGCCTTTACAATAAAGGGATGGTGGAACCAGAAGGAGGCTGGAATTGCTGCGGGCCTGCCTTAAATCTTTTTCCCAGGCCCATGGCTCCACCCCCATCCCATTGATGCAGGGAACACATTTCGTGCCAGCTAGACCCAACAAACCCAATGGATCTGCCCTGCTGGCACCCTGTGGCTGCCTCAGTGGTTCAGCCTCTGTCTCCATTCACCCTCCCAAAAAGCAGTCTGCAGCTAAGATAACTCCAACTGTGTTTATACATTGGACTGAATCCCAGTAACTTTTTTTGATCAATCTTGCTCAATTCCTGCATTGACAAGATGTTGCTAGAACTTTCCCACCAGTTTTGTCTATTGATTTTTACCTTAGTTCCTAGTGAGCTGATCAGAATAATTCATAATTATTATACACTTTTACCCTCGTGTGAGTTGCTGAAACATTGCAGTTTTTCCAGAACACAAAATATTAGCAAAATTGTGGTTTAGCCTTAATTTATTGTTAAATCATCAAGATGTAGAAAATGAGGAAAGATGTGATTCTGATCTCATGGGTAAAGAATGGCATTTCCTGTTTACTGAATTACAAAGAGACATAATATGGGTCAAAAGTTATGAATGTAGCACTTAAATTTTCCCTATGTTTAGTTTTGATGCATTGTGTCTTGTATGCTTCAATTTTCATGTATGTTTACAGCTATTTATCCTAATTGTATGGCGATTTGCTGAATTGTTAACTGCAAAGGTTTCTTCATGTGATCCCTGCCAATCAGTGATCATAAAGTGAATGTGATGACATTATGGGGACAGATAATTAATCAGATTTGCATATATACTGATATTAAATTCCTCACTTTGAATGGGAAAAAAGAAGAGATCCCTCATGGGGAATTTGATCCCGTAGCCAAGGCAGCCAGGATCCCTATCTGTTTGTATTGTACTAATGGTTTCATTGCATGCCAGTCCTGCTCAGTGATATTTTTAATCAGTTCCAATGTTAGTTGTGTGTTGTGTATAAACTGCTTAAGAATGTGAACACAAGTGTGGATCTGATAATAAAAACAATGTTGCGGTGATTTCTGAATTTCATGTTCCAGTGGACCCTATTCTGTATTTTTAGCTCCTGACTCTAAATGTTTTTGGGAGATCTAACTAACCTATTCCTTGTATTTAAATCTGGACTCAAGCAATAAAACCACAGATGTTAAAATCCCCACATAACGTTACAGTGCAGCAGCTAAAGTGCTTCAGTGAAACCTTTCCTTTTATTTTCTTAGATTCACCACTTCTATAGGCTTTAAAAGTAAGTCCCACCAGTAATTCATAAATGATGGCCTGTGCAAGTGGCAAACACACAATGCTGCTGCCTCCACCACCACCACCGCTCTTCTGTTTCCTTCTGCTGAAGGAACTGAATGCCTACCTGTTTGCAGCCCTTTTACAATGTGGTGTGGGCCAAATTGGAATCACCAAGCCTTCAGGTCTGCTGGCCCTGCCCTCGAGCCATGCAACTGGCCAAAAGGCAGGAGGCTGGGCTGCAGAAAGCAGTGCTGATTGCCTAGCTGTAGCCAGTGCCACAGCAGAGCCCTTCTGTTCCTTCCCATCTCCCACCCAGCAAAAATAGCTGCCCCGGCTTATGGATGAGACCTGAACTCCTGAAAAAAATGTTGAAAGGGACAAGGAAAGATTAGGCACTGGCATGAAAATTGAATCTGATGATAAAGGTTTACACAGAGGCTTGCAGTTTACTCTGGTTATGAAAGAAATGGAAAAATGGCACACAGTATCAGCTATATTTATTTTTCTATTTTTCCAAAGATCCCAAAATTAACTGTAGAAGCAAGCAGAATACATTTTCTGAAAGGATCTCCTGATTAGTGCTAACAATGAGTTATAACAACAACACTGTGATGCAATGAAATAAAGTAACCCTCTCCTTTGTACAACAAAGCTGTCATACAATATTTTCACCAATGATGTGCTTTTTGCTTAAAGGAAGGCGGGGTTACAAGTAAGTGTTGGGGCCATAAATAAGGGGTCCTATCTCAGGAATCATTAGAAGTCAGTTAACATAAGTATGTTGTTAGGCTGAGCTGTGAGGGCTCGCCCTTGACCACCAAAAAAGAAAAAAAAACATTTTAAGTCTGCTGAAATTGAACTGCTGCTTGCACAGAGCAGAAATTAGGCAGTCAGTAGGAAGTTTAGATATCAAGTCTAGAGTGAAAGAACATTTTCTTCAAGCTGGCCAGCAAGCAGTGTTTTAAGCAGCATGAATCCTGTGTTCGGGACCTTGTTATTTTCACTGTTACTTCTTCTAACTCTCAGGATTCAGGAGCTGATAGAAGCTTGCAGCTGTGCTCGTGCTCATCCACAGCAACTCATCTGTGATTCTGCTTTAGGTGAGTCATAAAATGTTATACACTTTTTACACAACTAATAAGAAAGCAACACGCTCTAGATTTAAGTGTGGTGGTTTTTTGGAACACTCAAGGGTTTCACATCTAACAGATAGGAGTATTTGGTTTCATGAAAAGAAGTTTAAAACAAAAAGTATTACAAGAATAAACCACAGGTTCACGTGCATTCAGAAGCAGTTGTTTCTTTAGCATTTCAGCTTTCTCTGGAAATATGTTCTATTGCATTGTATTAAATCCTTTATGGACTTTACAGTAACAAGAATCTGAGCTAAGTGTGGCTGAAAGTAAATATGTAAATCAATGTAATGTATTATGCAATGTATGCAACCTGACAATTGTAGAAATCTGATTGTTACATCACCCTATAAATAGAATAAATTGGATATTAGCATTTATTGATCTTTTAGATGTTAATTTACTTATTCATTGATTTCTGATTTAATTTTTTCCTTCTTGGAGGAATCAAAGAGAAATTGGGCAACTGGCCAGCTCTTTAAAAATGAACATTGAGCAAAGTATTTTATACAGTCTCAAAATATACTATAATGTGCCTAAGTTTCTTCTGAGTTTTCAGTCTACACATTTACAAACGAATCATAAACAAATAGATCCAAAATTCAAATAAGAAAATTTGACATTTTACATCCTTTTCATTTTAATCTACTTATGCTATGGCTAGTTAGCTTCCATCCAGGGTGAACAGTAAATGCAGAACATGAATTTCTAAAATGTCACAAAATTAGCATTTCTATGGGACAGGCAATACCTTCTGCATACTGATTAATTGCTTTCATGTGCTGACAGAAAATCTTTGTAGCCATGACAAACTCTAAACTCTGTTTAAGACCACCAATTAAAGTGTTCCTTAATCTGGCTGTGTTAAGTAATGTTTTCATTAGTTTACCTACACCCAGCATGCCAAATTGGAATTCTCTGAAGTGCATAAAAAAGCACTAGTTACTTTTACATCCATTTAATGGTCATTAAATGTTTTGAAAGAATGTGAGCAGTATTCAAAATGCATCTGATGCATTTTTCTGAAAGTGAAATATCCCCACATCAAGTAGTTGTTGTTGATCGGCTTGAAGACTTAATGACATCATATAGTTAGAGCAAATAGAAGCATTGATGCTGAAAAAAGAGGATTTTTTCCCAGATGTGGTATATAATTTTCCAAGTCTCTAAGAGCTGACTGCAAAATGCTACCTTGAACCAACTTAAATGCATGCTTATATTAAGAGCATGGTAAAAACAGATTCATTAATGCAGCGTGGCAAGAAGCCATTTTTAGTTACTCAGCAGCATAAATCCAAAACACACTTTACGTGAAAGAATATTATAGTACCTTAAAGAATAACACATTTATTGTGAAAAATTTAGTTGTGAGACAGCCCACTTTGTTAGCTGCATGAAGTGTTCCATTCAGCTGTGTTCCATTCGTCCACAATCTAACCCGTGTTTCCACACTTGAAATCAGAGAATAACATTTCTGTGGCATAGGTGCTTGCTTCAGAAAGTTTAGGAAAGAAATCTTTACTATTCTTTGATGTCCACTTTTCTCAATCAAAAGCCAGGAAAGGAGAAGTCATAGATTGGGGAGGTGGCAGTAGAGTTCTACAATATGTTAGCTAATGAAGAAGAACCAAAGGGTGTTCTGTGAAGGACACTAATACAGATAGCTTTTGTGCATCTCTGCTCTGAAATATGATTGGTTATGAAGAAATGAGAAAATGTGTCTAGTTTTTCCTGTAGTTTTTACAAAAAAAGGATCTTGGAGAATATATATTTGTACCTGTAGACAATAGCATTTAAACATGATGAATAATTAAATCTGATCATTTACTACTTTGGGAGCTTATTTGCTTAACTGGATCTAAAACACTGAAATTATTAAAACTATTCTTGTTCTGAAATAATGATTTGGGATATTAAAATGAACCTTAAGAGAAAATACATAATAAGCATATTAAGTCAACAATATTTTAAATAATTCAGACCTCATATTTGACTTTTAAATTATTGAACTTATTTCCATACTTTTCTTCTTGAATGTGAAAGGGTGGCACAGGCATTGGTTAAATCAACAAATCTCACTTGAACAACCTCTCGCTAATTCAGAACCCTCAGCATTTCCAAGACTAAACAAGAAGCACTTTCATTGTGGCATTTGTCTGTGTGATTAGTGGTGTGACATTTTGTTTATTCCTGTCAGGGGATCTTTTGTTGCTTCAAGCTATGCTTAGTTTCAAAACACCCCATAACTACCAAACAGCCCAAGTAACTTGGTGAAAATCAGACTGGCTGACTAAGATACTGTGAAGGATGAGAGAATATATAAAACACAGACATGAATTAATGTTACATTAGTACTTGTGTATAGCAGCAGAAACTATATCCTGTGGTAGAGCCCACAATAAAGGGAGTAGCCCACAAGCACTGTCCATGTCAGTTTGGCCTTGTAACAGCCTAGTTTCCTGTGACCTACTTCTTTAGATACTGAACACTTTATGTGCCGTGCCCATCCTCCTAACTTCCTACATTGGAATTTCTCTACTAGAGAGCAAAGGATGATTTTTCTTAGTCTTAAACAGTGGACTGTATGGGTTGCTGACTGTAAAGATCCCTGCCTGTTTGAAGCCATGTTAATAGTGCACATTGTATTTGTGGCAAAGAACCCCACTACTCAAAGTATATAACTGATGTATGCTATAGGAAGCTTCCAGAAAGCAAACATTCTTAACAGAAATTGGTAGCTACTGCTTAACCGTTAGACAGGTGTATATCTATAAGCTATGCATTTCTCCCTTACAATAAATGTATATGGACAGAAATCAAGCTGCAGAGCTATGTTCAAATATATTTGTGTGACCATTTGTGTATATTTTTAATTTAATTCTATAAAAATGTGCAAGTTCCAGTGCATTGAGTAGGTAAGAGTGGATGTGGCTTCTACTTCCTTATCTATTTCCAGGTGTGTGAAGCATTTGGCTATTACACCCTTGGCATGTCTTCTCTGATTGGCAAAGTATTAAGGTTCATTTCAACTAACTACTTTGAAATGGTCAGCCAGTGGGAAGTCACATTCATTCACAACAAACATCACAAATAGTTGGGGATAAATGGCTATTACCTACTGGAGAACTTCTTTACAACATTTCCTCTCAAATACTGTCTTTGTACTTTATTATAGGTCCATATTTTTTTAGTTTTTAAAAAAAACCTTAATGTTTGACATGTTCATAATGTTGCTCATCAAGTTTTCAATGACATCTGAACCAGGAACAATCAATAAATTGCTGATATTCTGTTCAGGGACTGTCTTTGGATTATGATCTTGCAGTCTTTGGATTGAATTAAAATCTATACTTTCTTTTTACTTTTAAAGCAATTTTTATTGATTTTATAACAACTGCAACAAAACTAATAGGAACAATTAAACAGTAGTGATCCAGTCACTCTATAGTACAAATACAAACTACAAATAACTATTTGAACTTCCCATCCATCACCTGTTGCTGAAGTTATCCATAATATAATATAATATTATTAATATCAAAACCAGAAAGCTTTAAGATCTTAGTAAGGACTTTAAACTAAATTCAATTTTTTTAAAAAATAGCAAAATAAATGCAGATAAAACTATATTATAACCTTATCTCCCTTAGTTCAAAAACTGAAGACCTAAGAAAATCCTCCATCCTTCCTTAAACATATCTCCCACAAAATTATGTTATTAAAAATGACATCTAACGTTTCTCTATTAACATTCATATCTATTTATTTCATCAGCTTACATCAAACATTTCAATAGTTCAACGGTTAGATATTTTTAAAGTAAAATCCTTATTGTTCTTGAAAAATTCTTTAGCACTTGTAGACTTGATTCTCTGCTGTTGACCTTTGTATATAAAAAGAAGGCCCTCCCACTTCAGCCAAGTAAATCTTATTCATTTCTTCCTTAGAGCATCCACTAGAAAAGAATAGTCTTCTCTTTTGTAAGAATCTCAGGGGTATTCTTTCATCAAAATGAAATTTTTCTCCTCCATTGTGAGTGGTGATTTCCAATTAGTTACTAAGATTTGATCAGCAATTTCTGTTGCAAAGGAAATGACAATTCCTCTGCAAAATCCTCATAATTTTGGTTTTTTAAATTAACTCAATTTTTTAAAAAAATCTTTGCAGTCTTTCTCTTCCATCGTCAAAAAACTGGCCACTGCTAAGACAATTTTCTTTTTAAGGTTTTCTTTTGAAGACTCCTGCTCCTCTGGTATCAGACTTAAGACTTTCCCTCTGGTCTGATATTCAAGATGAAGTATAGCCTGATCATGATCTTTAAGTTCCATTTGTGCAGAGTTAGTACTTTTTTGAAATCTCTGATCTCCTCTTTTGTTGTTTTTAAGTCTTCTTCCAGCTGCACAATTTTTTTTTTAAAAAATCAGATTTAATTTCTTTAAACTCCTTCAAAAGTTCAGCCGTTGTTGCTGGTATATTCCCCAATTCTCTACTTGGAATATTTCCAATGCTGCTTTTTAGAAAATCTATTTCAGACTGCAGAGTCTGTATATTAGCAGACATAGCTTTCGTGTTTCCAGATAACTCCATTATCTCCAATGAAGCTGAGCTTTTTCTGATTGAGGCCATTAAATCTCCAATGTCCCTAATGGCCACTAGATGGCACGATGCAACAGTCCCCCACCCATGGGCCCACTCTGCATGGGCCAAAAACAGCGCCCCGGAACAGTAAAAACACTGTTCCAGGGGTGCTGTTTGCATGGCTTCTGCCTCTGCATTGAGGCAGTGCTGTGCTTAAAGTTACAGGTGTTTGTTTTATCAATTTCAGGTTTTTAAAACCCCAACATATTTCTTTTTAAATTTTCAGATTTTTCTTCAAACCTGAGTCATTTTTCAGGTTTGTAGAAAACCCTGTTTTGCTTGTTCACCGTGCCAGTCTCTGGACTGAAGAATCCTCAAATGTGGGCAACTTCATATTAGTATATAGACATTATACAACACTAAAAATAGAATGGGACAATAAGTATCAAAGAATGTTTTATACGAATTTTTTCTTTTTTTTTGGTTGCAGTGATCCGAGCAAAAATTTCCAGTGAAAAGGTGGTTCCAGCTAATGATGACCCTCTTGACACTCACAAGATGATCCAATATGAAATCAAACAAATCAAGGTAAATTGAATCATATGTTTATTTTTGAGGCAAATTATCAATATTCCACTTTGAATGACTAAAGAAGCTGTGTTGCAAAAAGATTTAGAACATTCTTAAGATCATACAACATCACTGTGCTGATCATGTGCCTGTCATTTTCCTTCAAATTGTTCTTCCTCAAAGAGTAGGAAGAAAAGGAGAAGGAACAATCATGAATGTGATCCTTGGAGGCAGAACTGGATAAATGTAGTTTTTACAGTTTTTCTGCATCAGTGCTCTAGCATTCTATAAAGCATTCTACAGATTGCGACTCTTCAGCTGTAGACACGAACAGTTTCTATGATCAAGGATATTTGATACCAGATCATAGCAAGGTTCATGGATGAAAAATTATGTTAAATATATTTTTCCATTAATGATAAATGATTAATCAGCATTTTCCCCATCTTTTTAAAAATGGTAAATACAGTGCTGAAAATTTTACCATAGCAGCACCATTAGGGAAGAGCTACTTAATCTTTTCAATGATCTAGATACTTCAGTTTTTTTTGAGCCATGGATCCACAATGGATATAATTCCTAAATTCATTTCCAAAGTATGAAGTTTTTTTATTGCAAAAATGGCCCTCAGTTAAAAGGTTAACCATTCCTTCCCCATTGTCACTGCCCTCCCTCCACCTGTACGGTGAGGAATTGTTTATAGATCTTCTATTGTCACTGGATGTATTTTTGGTTATGTACATGCTGAATTCCTCTGAACTTGTTGCCCTTAAGTATTGTTTGAAATTTCTAAAGCTGACCATTGAGCCAGTTATTTGTAAGAACAAGCCAGCCGCCTCTAAACTGACCAACCTTGCTTTTTGCAGCTGCAAACTAGATATTTTTCTGTTAAAATTGGTGGCAAGTTATTTCTCACAGGCCATACAACTGGCTGTACTCTCACACAAAATATTTGAGCTGCCTATCACTGTCACCACTTAGTATGATGTAATTCTCCTTTATGGAGACATTTTATTTATTCATTTATTTAATTAGATTTAATATCCTTCCCTTTCCCAGCACAAGGCCTGGCTCAAGGCAGTTAACAAATTTAAAATTATTCCACACGTATACAGTAACAATATATTCGATAAATAATTCAATAAACCTATTTAAAACCATTAGTTTTTCCCCCCAAGCATTTAGAAGGTAGTCACAGTTTCAACTTTTAACATAACTTACACTGACAGGGTTGTTTTGGAGGGCTGGTTTGTTGTTGTTTTGTACACTTAAAAAGCATGTATTTGTGCAAATGTTTTATATCAGTGATATTTGAAAAAGAATTCTGAACCTCAAGCCCTGCATGGAATTACAGCTGGTCTTCACATTGATATTATGGTTGGGACATTATTTATATCTGAATGAATGCTCATTTTGGAAATGTATATAAACAATAAAAACTGAAGGCTTACAAGCAGATGCACAGTCATTTTATGCAAGACACTGGGTAAAGGAAGGCTCACAGGAAGAGAAGCTTATGATGTATGAATATCATTTAGACATAGGCCAATTATGCCCAATGTGCTTGCTGCACAATGAGGGCAAATGTCTGTCACAGCAGAATTTCTTGTACAGACCTATTTTCTGGAACCTCGCTTTCACTTTCTGTTCTCTCCACAGCAAGTGACATTGTTTTTAGTATGAGTTTTAATTTACTTTGCTGCCAGAGTGGGCAGATTTGCCAGTGAGCACAGATTTGCTCTGGAATTTTCCCTCTGCCCACAGCCAGTCTTCCCACTCCTGCAGGCTGCTTTGCACACTTCTTCCCCTGCCTGCTCTATGCTGCCAACTCTAAGTGCACATATTGAGAGATTGATATCTCAATATAATAACATCAGAGGGCTTTTGCAAGGAACAGTACAAGCACGGCATCTTTTTGGCTCCATCCTACCTCCCCCACTCTGCTTCTGCCCTCCTTGTGGATCAGGAGAGCTTTAAAAACTTTATTTCAGACAAGACTCTGTTTTAAAACAAGCCTTTCTCTTTTCTTCTCTTGCGGCAGAGAGAGGAAGAGAGAAAGGGAAAGGGAAGGGAGGGTGACAGAATATCATCTCTATGTTGAGACTCTCAATGGGTGTAATGAGATCTATGCCTTTAATGCTGTTGATAGGCAGAGTAATGGGAATCAAGAGAACTAGAAGCCCAGCAGAGTTCAGCAGAAAAACTGTGCTGCAAACCATGGGCCGGCTCCTCGCATGTAAACTGAGAAATGTGAGGAGACCTACAACAGTCCCATTGTGCAGCTCAAAAGGCCAAGGTTCCATATATGATAGGCTATAACATAAGATTAAGCAGTGATTTTATCATTCATGTTACATTTTATCATTCATGTTACAATTAGTTCAGTATAATTTTAGAGCCCTGACATGGATGGCCTCGGCTAGCCTAATCTCATCATATCTTGGAAGATGAGCATGATTGGTTAATATTTGAATAGAACACCACCAAGCAAGTCCAGGGTTGCTATGCAGAGGTAGACAATGGCAAACCACCTCTGATAGTTTCTTACCTTGAAAATCCTACTGGGCTAGCATAAGTCAACTGTGATTTACTCAGCCTTAAATAATCAGCAAGATAAGTCAGCAAGTACTTATTTGCATATGGATCATGAATATTAGGACATTGTTCATGGTTTCATGGACAGAATTCCCAATGCAAAATACTGACTTGGTACAATGCAGCATTTTAAATTGCACAGCAATCTCAGCAACTGCAGTATGCATGTAGTAGAGACCCAGAAGAACTTTTGGAGTATAAACCATTTTACTGTGTACCCTTTTCTTTCACCTTTCCCTGGTAGCCCCCATAGCACCGTGATGGCGAACCTATGGCACGCGTGCCAGAGGTGGCACGCGGAGGCCTCTCTTTGGGCACGCGAGTGCCTAATCTCCCCCTCCCCCTTCACCTTGCCAGAGGTGGCTGCTAGGGTCCTTCAGAGGCGCCCACAGAAAGGGCGCCCGAGAAATTTGAGTCTGTGGCGTTCTGCCTCCCGCACTGCCTGCTGGGGCGTTCCCCTCGTTCCCGCCCTAAGCTCTTTCAAACCTCGCCCCACCAAGTTAGGCAGAGCGAGGAAGCCGGAAGACTAGACGATTTATGAGTGGCTCTTGGGGGGAGGGGATGGGATGGGGCGGGTGCCTGCTTTGTATCTCTCCCTGCACCATGCATGCGCTTTCGTATTCAGCATCTCGGAAACCTGGGAGATCCTCAGCAGCCAGGCACACCGGAGGGGTTGTGGAGGAGAGGGGGCTGCATGCAGAAGCGTCGTGAAACAAATCAAAGCCAAAGCAGCTGCAAATGCAGAAGCACTCTTCCTTTTTTGCAAGCCCCTAATACCCTTTCCCCCCTTTCTTTGCCCCCTGTGTTTTACCTCCCCCAAAGCAAAGAGACACCTCCAACACAGGTCTGCAAGGGAGCTGAGTGCCTCTGGGCTGCATCTACTTGCCAGATGGATGCTGCTTCTGCCAGCTGGCTTTGACTAGAGCTGTTCGTGCATTGATCGAGCAATATAGAGGCCACCTCTCTCCCCTTCTCCTCCCCCCACCGCCTCCAATTTACCTCCTCAAGCTTGCACTCACTGGGTTGAAAGTAAGGATCAGTACGCCTGGGGAAAGAGAGGGGGAAAGAGAGGGGGGGCGGTTGAACTGCGAGTAAACTTGCAGCTCATTTGGAGGGGGAGGATGGTGAGATGCATCCTGCCCCAAAACTGAGGCAGCAGGAGAGAGGTATTGTCTGTAGCCGGGGGAGCAGAGCCCTGCCGGTGATAGCACAACCGGGTTCCAACGGAAGACGAAGGAAGTTCAAGAGTGGGAGCATTATGAAGCTGTTGCCATGCCGGGCACTGGAGGTGCTTTTGACTGGGGGTGACTGAGTCCTTTACACGTTTGAATGGCTTTTTAAAATTCGGTGCGCATCTTTCAGATCTATTACGGCTGGGCAAAGAGACACGGGGGGGGGGAGTGGAATTTCAAGTCTTCCTCCTTCAACATGTGGATTTGGGAGAGCCTCATACTGAAGTGCGAGCTGAATGGATAGTGGGGCTTTGGGGGCAAACTGGAACAGCTAGATGGCCTTCGAGCATTGATCTGCTTCAGGGCACGTATCTGAAGGCAGGTTGAGATTGGGGCTATTTCCAGATTTAGAAGCCCTTTCCCCAGGCTGTCCTTTCCCATCAGTAGGGCTGGAGCGTCGGGCAGGGGGGGTGGGCGACGCTGGCTGTGCACGCACATCTTTGCAGCCTCTTTCATGTTATTAGTGGGAGGGGACATCTAGGGAAGGATGGTCCTTGTTCGCTTGGCTATTTTGTTTACAGCAGCTGTAGGTGAAAAGGGACCCCAGAGAAAAGACGGTTTATTTATCTTGCGGGCTTTACTAACTTGCCAAGTCATCATTCTCGTACTACATTTCTCTCCCTATCCACCCACCCACTTTGGTTTCTTCTCTAGAGTTACATTCTCCTAGCAGAGTTCAGGAAGTTAAAGACACCTTAAATTACTATAATAATGCAGACTTCCTTCATGTGCTTGGTGATCTCTCTCTCTCCCTCCCTCTCCCTCTCTCTCTCTCCCTCTCTCCCTCCCTCTATCTATCCCTCCCTCCCTCCATCTTCTACCCTCCATCTACCCTCCTTCTTCTACCCTCCATCTACCCTCCTTCTTCTAACATATCTAATTTTAAGCGTGGTTTTACAGTAGGGTTAGGAAGTCAGTCTGTACTAAAACCTCAGTATTTAGGTTAAATTGCCATATTGGCACTTTGCAATAAATAAGTGGGTTTTGAGTTGCAGTTTGGGCACTCGGTCTCGAAAAGGTTCGCCATCACTGCCATAGCATCTCCCCTTTTTCTGTTTCCTTCTCTCTTCCCATCCACCAGTCAACCTAACTTTATCTGCTTCCCCATCTTCAGCTTCCTTCCCTTTCCTACCCCTGACAGCCTCTCCCTGTGTCAACTCTGTTCAAGTTGCAAGAGTTTGCAGTAGTAAGTCACTTGAGTGAGTTGTCTGGTGGCCATTGTTGGACCTGGCCAAGTCATGCAAACTGCGCAGTGGCAGCCAGTGGATTCTGGTGAGTTGCATGGCATCAGATGACCTGGTAGATGTTGTAAGATCTGAGTGAGCTGCACTAACCATATGGCACAGCAAATTGCTGTTACATAGTAACAAGTCACCATGTAAAACAGTTTGTTGCCACCAGGCCTGGCCCAATGAATCCTCTCTCAAGATCATGGGGAAGTGGATAAAGAAGAAGAAGAGGAGTTTGGATTTATATCCCCCAGGGGCGTACCTAGGCAAACTGTAGCCCGGGGACAAAACTTGAGTTTGGTGCCCTCCCCCATATGGGCAGCCACCCTCCCCCACCACGACCAAACAATGATTTTTTGCACCAGGTCATTTCTAAATCACCATCACATTATAACTAACATCATGTGTAACCCATTAAGCCGCTATTAAAGGGACAGGATTTTTTTTCTCCAAGAAGTTGGTCAACCTAGCCAAGTGCCCCTCCACTAGTTTTCTATCATGTCAGAGTTTTCTTCCACATAGGTGGCACACTAGATGCTTACGAAAAACACATAAAGCATCACCTTTACATCTGCAGAAACAGATTCCTTTATCTTCCAACCTTTCCAGTATTTTCTGATTGGCCCAAAATCCATGCCTGTCATTTTGTGTTAGTGCCCACTCCCCTTTCTCATATCTCCAAATCTGCCAGGGTGTGGGGGGAGCAATGGGCCACCAGGTGTACTCCAATCGATCGTGCGGCCACTGGCCCATCGCTTCCCCCTCCCCCCAGCCAACAACAACAAACCTTCCTACGCAGTGGCATAGTAGTTAAGAGCAAGTGCATTCGAATCTGGAGGAACCAGGTTCGATTCCCCGCTCTGCTGTGGAGGCTTATCTGGGGAATTCAAATTAGCCTGTGCACTCCTACACACGCCAGCTGGGTGACCTTGGGCTAGTCACAGTTCTTCTTAGCTCTCTCAGTCCCACCCACCTCACAGGGTGTTTGTTGTGAGGGGGGAAGGGCAAGGAGATTGTCAGCCCCTTTGAGTCTCCTACAGGAGAGAAAGGGGGGGGGGATATAAATCCAAACTCTTCTTCTTCTTCACTGGGTAACCTTGGGCAAGAGAAAATGCAGATGAGGAGAACCACAGTCAGCTCTTTAGAGGAAGGACTGGATTACAATGTGATAGGTAGAAAATATTCTATGGGATTCATTGCCACAAGATGTTTAGATGGCTTTTGCTATCTAGTCCAGGTGCTCAGAAGCAGCAGGAGCAGAAGGCCATTGCTTTCATATCCTGCATGTGAGCTCCCAAAGGCACCTGGTGGGCCACTGCGAGTAGCAGAGTGCTGGACTAGATGGACTCTGGTCTGATCCAGCAGGTTTGTTCTTAGGTTCTTATGCTTATGAAAGGAAGTAAACATGAATGTGCAGCAACTGCTATTAGGCAGTATAATGGAGAAACAAACCCTCTATGTTCAGAAGAATTATTCTTCTGATTAAACACACACTTGGTATAAACAGAATAGTCATTGCTATAGCGTTCTGTTTCTGAGCTATCCAACAGTATCTGGCCACTGGAGGCAGAGGACTGAGCTCATCTGATCCAGCAAAAAAATTCTCACAGTCCTAACCAACAGAGGACTCCAAAATTAACTGTACAGAATTAGTGTTTAAAAAGCCCAGGATGACAACTCAGTATTGTCTTTATGTGTAAAAGAGCACAAATAATAGCAGAAGGATGAGCACAGGGTGGGAAGAGAGTCATTTTTATTCCCAAATCCAGATGAGTACAGGAGGTGGCACTTTTGTTGGAAGTGCAGGGAAGGGGAAAAATCTGTCTTTGGGAAAACAGAGCACCTGCTCATGTGTCTCTGTTTAACCCCCTCCCAAGACAAAAATGGTTTCTTCTCTTCAGAATGACAGAGGATGTGCCCGCTGGCCCATCACTCCCCCCCCCCCCCGCAGCCAGCAACAACAAACCTTCCTCCTTCAGCTGGAGCCACTGGCCCTTGGAAGCAGGAAGGCTTTGGGGGGGAGGGGGGAGAAGTGATGGGCTGGCGGGTGCACTCCTCTTTCATTAACAGACATCACATCACTACCTTTACCAGGCAGACTGTTAACCGGGTGGTTTTCCAGTGCCTTCCTGATGCAGGTAAGTGAACATAGGGTGATAGCCTGAAAGAATGCACCTTAGATATTTATAACCACCAAGACTTGTGTCTGTCTACTTATATAGCTTCACTAATACCAGTCTACTTGGAAGTGGATCCCACTGGACTGGTTGCCGAGATCTGAATGACTGTTGTCTGGGAGTAAAGGCTTGGCCCATTGCACCATTTGCGCCCCTTGCACACATGGAGAATGATGCACTTTCAATCCACTTTCAGTGCACTTTGCAGCTGGATTTTACTGTGCAGAACATCACAATCCACTTGCAAACAATTGTGAAAGGGACTGAAAGTGCATTATTCTGCATGTGCAGAAGGGATCTTGGGATTTACTCCAGAGGAGTCTTGATTAGGCTCTCCCCATAAGGTGCCCCTAGATGCCTGCTTTCTTTTACTATTTGACTTTGATGCAACAGACTAACAGGGTCCCTCCCCCCCCAAAAAAAACTGATTGTGAAAAAGTCGGGAGCTGAGCCAGCGGGGCCGCGTCTCTGCCTTTCAGATCCAAAGGAAGGGGGCATTTTGTCCCCCTGATGCGTCAGGCAGGCAACGCCAGGAAACATAACTTGGAAATTAGAAAAGTAAATGCATTAAAGCCAGTCCTTTTGGGGGGCCACACAATTAGGCTGGGGGGGGGGGGTTGAGGTTCCCACAACAAAAAGGCACCCGGATTGGAAATCAGCACTGTTGCTGAGTGACAATCTGCAGATGTGCTGCGGGGGGTGGGGGGGAGAGAGAGAGAGAGAAGGGAGGCTGGGGAGGGATTCACTCATTTGGGCTCGGGAGGGATTCACTTCCTCCCGACCTCCACTCATGAGAAACCTGAGCCCACCTCTCCAAGGACTTTGTGCCCACCACACCCCCTGGAGCTTGTCTTTTGTCTTTCTCCTCTCCTTCGGAGCCACTTGTGCCAACAAAGAAGCCCGCTCTATGCCAGCAGCACTCTGACTGGTCATATTCTGCACATGCCCAGAGGCTCGCTCTTCTTTTATTAGAGGGCCATTTCCAGGGCAGAGTCCTGGCACCGAAAGGGAGTTTGGGGCTTCTGCCTGCCTCTGCCTTTGCAATGCCTGGAGCTTTGTGCTCGGGATCCCAGCGCTGGGAAGGAGGGCAACCCGCCCCCCCCCCAGCCAGCTGCTTCCCGTCGGATGCTTGAAGCCAGTCGCCTGGAGCCGAGCAACGCACACTTTGGAATGAGCGTTTTCTCCTTGCTTGGAATGTATTGTCAGATTTCTCTAATCCTAAAACACCAGGCTGTATTTTGCACGCTTTCAGAGTCAGAATCAACAGGCTGTTGTGGGTTTCCCCGGGCATTGGGGCATCTTCAGTCCACGGGCGTAAATGCGGGCGAAAGGCTAGCAGCAAAAACTGGCAGACCAGGCAGGGCCAAACTGCCTGGAAAACCCACAACAGCCAAAAATAGTTGGCCTTTAATGCCCTGCCCTCCACCCCACAATACAATAATATTTCCTTTAAGCTCATCGGACCCAATCCAGCCAAAGTGGTTTCAATAAGAGGTCCCAAAATCCAACTTTTCTCAGCCTGTTGGGGCGGGCAGGGAGGGAGGGAGGGAGGGAGGGGGAACAATGGAGGGACAAAACCAAACCTTTCTCAGGCTGTGACGAGGCAGCTGCTGCGAGGGCTTCCTCCTGGGCCTGCTCACCTTTCTTTCCCTTCTGTGCTGGTGGCCACTGGCCAGTCAGCAGCAGGGGAGGAGGTTTGTCTGTGCAACCACACCCTGACCCTAGGAGAAGGCAGCGCACACTGGGTCGAAGGGAGGTGGAGCTTGCTAATGAACTGAGAACTGGAACTGACCCAGTGAGCCACCGTATAGAGTGGGCGGGGCTAAGACAGCCCGAGCCGACTTCTGTGTACAGCAGCTTGCCAGCTCCATGATGATGGTGCAGTCTGTGGGGGGGATATTTTGGCTTGGCGCCCCCATGTGACCCCCCATGTGACCAAAATTGCCACACCCGGGGACAAGGGGTACCCCTTGTCCCCTAGGTAGGTCCGCCAGTGATATCCCCCCTTTCTCTCCTGTAGGAGACTCAAAGGGGCTTACAATCTCCTTGCCCTTCCCCACTCACAACAAACACCCTGTGAGGTAGGTGGGGCTAAGAGAGCTCAGAAAAGCTGTGACTAGCCCAAGGTCACCCAGCTGGCATGTGTGGGAGTGCACAGGCTAATCTGAATTCCCCAGATAAGCCTCCACAGCTCAGGCGGCAGAGTGGGGAATCAAACCCGGTTCCTCCAGATAAGAATGCACCTGCTCTTAACCACTACACCACTGCTGCTCCCAGGGTAAACTGGGAGGCCAAAACATCCCTGGAAAGAACCCTGTCCATCCCCTCCACCCTTTACTGACAGAAACTAAGACTTGAAGGCTGGCAGTGGTCACTGAGATCTCCCATTTTTATTAAATGTGCAGGGGCTGTTTTTATTATTTTGGGGTTGAGGTTAAGCTGATCTACTTATTCATTTCAAAATTTTCTTCAAATCTGGAGCTTTATTTAGGTTGGTAGAAACATTTGTCTGTTTATGGATTTAAATATCCACAAATAGACAGCACATTGGAAAGTATACAGATAATAAAACTTTAATATATAAATATTTTTAAAGTAGCATTTGTTGCACATTCTTTATTAGGTGTAATTATATTTGTCTTTCTGTTTTTTAAAAACAGATGTTTAAAGGATTTGAAAAATTGAAAGATGTTCAGTATGTCTACACACCTTTTGATTCTTCTCTCTGTGGTGTGAAATTAGAAGCCAATAACAAGAAGCAATACCTCCTTACAGGTACATTACATTCAGACAAAAGCACTGCACAATATATGTTCTAAACCATCACAAGTGGTTGGATGGAATGTTGGTACTTTTACAGAAGCTACATTGAAATCTTTCTTAAATGTTTAATTGATGCTGCTCAAATTGGGCAGCAATATTGTACATAGCTTAGAACACTTCAGTAACACCAGTGAAATTTCTGATTAAATCATAGCCTCTTTTGGAAGATGCTTTAATTTAAAATGCTAACTGAATTTGCAATTGTGTGCACGGTGGCTTGGTAGTCTTAACATTTTCCTTCAATGTAAGTTGTAGATTTTATCCTATACATAACCAAAACTTTCATTATTTTAATGGATGTGAATTGTTAAGATTTATGTACTCTATTATGTGCTGTTTTCCTAGGACGAATTTTAAATGATGGCAAAGTCCTTATACATTTGTGCAATTACATTGAACCATGGGATGATCTGACACTTTCACAAAAGAAAAGTCTAAATCAGAGATACCAAATGGGCTGTGGATGCAAAGTAAGTATATGAAATCTATTGAGGTGCAATTGCATTTTGGCCCTAAAGCACAAGGAAGGAATACTGGTTGGCTTTTTCCTTTCAGATGCTATGCTTCTTCCTCCACCACAGCTTCTTCCTCCACCAAGCCCTTGGTTCCCAGCAACTTTGGCCTCATTTAGTTTTGCAAATCATTGGAAAGAACAAAAGGAAGCTGCAGAGTTTGGGCTGTGTAGGGAACATCTGGAAAGAAAGGATCAGTGTGGGAATTCCTAGCTCTGAAATCTCTGCTGCCCCATTCCCTTTTCAGCAGAATGATACCAAAGTAAAAAAGCAGAACACAAAACTCTGGGAAGTGCTGACAGCCATCACTTGTGTTCATCTGTGTTGCCTGGCTCAGGGTGAAATAGCAGCAAACAGTTGGAGTGGTCAGTGCAGAAGCCCACAGCTTCTTCCTCCACCAAGCCCTTGGCCAGGCACCTGCAACCAAACAGTATGATTGCCAAGCTGACGGGACACTGATGGAGAGTGATCTTCCAAAACATCCTGCCTGTATATGGCTTTCTAGGTTGGTGAATGCCATACAAATGCCATGATCACAATGAAGCTCTGCTCATCCAGTGTTTGACAGGCCATTCCTATCCAAGGGTGACAGAGGGTAAAGGATTCCAAAAGGCAGGCTGGCTGGCAGGGCACCTCCTGTGCCAAATATATTTCTGTACCTGTTTATGTTCAGTGTGACAGCTGACATCCTGCCTCCTCTGACTGTGCATTGCCCTGCGCTGACCCAGAGACCCTCTGTTAAGCCTGCTATGAGGGGGGTGGCAGCTGTTGGCAGATTGCCATGTTGTGGAGCACAGCACAGATGGCAAAGAACTTGGTGACTGTCAGACGCTGCGTGGTCTAGTGCTCTTCCATATGGTAGAGGCAATGGAACTATATCCTCAGCTAGCTGAATGCCCATTTGATGACCATGTGTGTTTGGGGATCTGATGGTTTTTCCTCATGACATGGTGTCAGCAAATAAGGGAATAGGAGGTATCTGCAGTCATCTAGCATGGATGGAATGACACTCATCAGGGGCGAGGGCCTCTGCCTGTTTGCCTACCCCTGGTCATCCTCTGACCATGTGGCCAACAGGCAGTTAAGGCCATATATGTATCATAGGCGCTGCCCAAGAACTTGGCCATGAGGGCTGTGGAAATGCCCTAATGATTGCAGGACACTTGAATATTCATGCTGTAGAACTGATGGCAGCTTTAGTAAACCTGCAGCTCCTCCTGGAACACAACAAGGGCAATGTAGGTGTAGACTACAGTGGCCACTACATTCGGGAGCCTGTGACTGCTGTGAACCCTCCCTAGATGAGTGCCAGCTCTGTCTGTTCTGTGGAGAAGCACACATACTCTTGTAGGTTAGGCAGCATGGCATCCAGGAAGCTGTGCTGACAACAGCTTACTGACGACTGGGACACCTCCAGGACTTCAGCCAGAACCCCTTTCAAGGGTGGTGGCCAGAAACCTGAAGGAGAACAGGCTCTTCTGCAGGACAGGGCTGATGCAGGGAGTGGTAGTTTGACCTTGGAGAGCTGGTCTGTGCTCCTTGCACAGGACTTGGATGGTCACCCTGTCCAGGCAGAAGTCATTTAGCAGGTGTTGTCTGACATATGAAGCATACTGATGTGTGCACAGCATCAGTGAGCACAGCACCTTCTCCATCATCACAGTGCCACCCAAACATAGAGCACCAGCAGTAGATGGATGAGTCACATGCCTAGTGGAAGAAGGGGGCACCATGCCAGGGCAGGCTGGCTGGGACTTGTGGAGAGAAATGGATGAGTTCTATACAAAGAGGTTTGGGCCCTTGTAGCACAGCTGCCCTTGTGTCCCACACCCTTTTCCCTACCCCCTGTACCCATGGATGGCCTCCCTGTCTGCATGGCTTCCTTTTGATGCCTGGTATCCATTGTGGGAACAGGGAGAGGTGAGGTGGGAGCAGGCATTCTTTGTGAGATTGAATAGTGACCCTTAAGCAGATGTATGTATGTGTGCAAATGGACTGATGTTCTACTCTATGTCCTCCCATCCCAGGATCCTTTTTCCTGATCTTGCAGCACCATTTCCATGCCCTGACCCCAACAATGTGATCTGTGGTAGTTGAGGTAGTCATCCTGCGAACAGTGGGCATTTTGCAGTCCATGGGCCAGCAACTGAGGGTGAGCCCATCTTTGAATGGCAGTAAGGACAGTGGGAACTGAGGAGGATGCAGGAGCCAGAGGTGAGCAGCATCCTCCAGTCTCTGGTGTCTCAGGTGACATGGGGGACTCTGGGTTCTAATCTGAACCCTGGGCACTGGGCCTGCAGCAGACTCAGACCACTCTCCACCCTTTTAACCATGTAGGTGGCAGGAGTGGCTGGAGGGCCACCAAGAATGAACAGGAAACAGAAAACCTTCTTTAATGGTCAGCAGTGGATGAAAAGGATGGCATCACCTGTGATGGCAGATGCCAGACACATGGAGGAGCTGCTTGCTGTCATGAGGGATGTAGGGGAGGAACAGGAGGACATCAATAGATGCTTCTGGTCCCTACATGATACCCAACCCCAGCACTTCCTGTCCTGCTCTACCACCAGCAGTGGTTGGAGAAGGGGTACCCTTGGCAGCAACAGCATCCTGCTGTAAAGTACAGCTGCTGGTGAGCAGAGGGCACTCAAAACTTGTACAGACTCTTCTTGGCATCTCCCCCTTTTCCTTCTGAAATTTGTACGCCCTTTGGTCCATGTGGCCCAGAGGTCTACTTGGAGTGTCTGGGGTGTGTGGGTGTTGGGGTTCTTGCCAACACTGCCAAGTGCCCAGGGATTTGTGAAATACTTGATCTGTTTAAGGGGGTGGGGGATGTGCCTAAGACACAGAGCCAGCATCCCTGGCCTCACCCCTTTTCCCCTCTTGGCCGTGATATTGGTGATAGGGTGACCCCCATGTTTGGTGACCCCAATTGGTTCTACCTGGTCTATCTGTCATAGCTGTCCTAAGTCACCACAACACCCCTATGGGATTGGATGGTGCACTTGCTGGGATGCTGATGTGGTTACAACCACTGAAACCCAGCTACTGACTATTTTTCCTGCTGGCTACCACCTAAACAAACCCTTTAGGGAATTGACCAGCAGTGCCTCAGTTACTCTGTGGCAGCCACTATTCTGCCCATTAAATAAATGAATGAAATAATAAACTTAATTGGTTAAATCACTTGCCTATACTTGTACCATTAAAACAGGCAATAGGGTGGATACAACCATTCTCCAATAAGCCTAGGCTAAATAATTTCCCTCCCATTTAAGTAGCTCTTCCTCCGCTTTGCTCAGTGGATTAAGATCCACCCCCAAAGATGGCATTTTAAGGACACGGGTTTGAAAAAAAGTATATATTGCTATAGGTTATATATCTTCCTGGCAAGCTTCTATGAATGAGAGATCACATTATAATATCTAATCCAGTTTCAATTTTCTCACTAGCTTTAATACTACTATGGTGTGACTAATGGTGTAGTTAGTTGGGTATGATAGGCCTGCGCTGAAAACCCCACTCTATCATGCAACTCCCTACATCACTTGGGTCATTGTTCTCTTTCAGTCTAACATACCCTCACAAGGTTGTTATGAGACTAACCTATGTATTTACTTCATTTAAAGTTCTCTCCAGTGGGGACCTGAAGTGGCTTATATTTTTCTCCTCTTTCACTTTGTCTGCATACCTACCCTGCGAGGTAGGCAAGGCTGAAGGTATGTGACTGGCTGAAGGTCATCCAGAATGGGCATTTGAGTCTGGGTCTCCCACATTCTAGTTTGACACTCTGTCCACTACACCACAATGCCATACCTACGCTGAGCTGCTTGGAAGTAGGGCAGGACAAAAATATGAGTAATGAATAACAATGTGAAAGTAACTTGAAATGGTGTTAAGAAGTATGTACACTAACATGACATTTCTGTGTAATGTGTTTGTAACAGCCCAATGCAGATGCGGGGGGGGGGGGGACTCTGTGGCAGCTGGGGACAGTGTGGAGAAGATGGTGCGGCACCATCTCCAATGGAAGTCTGGGTGGCACAGCAAGCAGCAGGAGGGGAGGGACATTGCTCCCCAGAAAACTCCATTGAAAAAGTTACTTACACCACATGTTTTCCATTATCATTTGGTTATTCCATTATCATTGGGAAAAGTGCCTTGTGAAAGGTGACTACTATTGGCTCCATCCCTGGGAATGCCCCTGGCCTGTTCCCATCCTCCTTTATGCTAATGCAGTTCTAGGGGTGGAACCCTCTTCTAGGACAGGTGCTGGGGAGCTCTACAACACCCACCTGCTTCCCTGTTAGCCCTCCTCAGCTGTTTAGATGCCACTTATGCCCGCAATGTGGGCAAATATGTTGGCACAGGCCTATTCAGCTTCCAGGACTTGCTTGGCCTCTTCTCCTCTGGATTGGGCTGCCTGTGTCTAAGGTTAAGTTCACATTTGTTGCCATTAAAAATCTACTGCATAGTGTGAGTGGAAACATGCCATATCAAAACTTAAACTGCCTTTCCAACTGGGTCAGGGGGAGGATGTGTTAAATATTGCTACTAGTGTCTTGCTTTTTAGAGGCTGGTGGAATTGGACAATTCAACCAAGTTGACCTAAATTGTTTTATGTCGATCGGATTGACCTTTGCATCTCTCCATATTATTTTATGGAAGTGGATTGTTATTATACTTCATTATTATTATACTACATTATTGTACTATATAATATGTATACTGAACAAAGAAAATTGGAGGATTAATGTGATCTTTTGTTTTTAGATTTCGACCTGTTACACAGTGCCCTGTTCCATCACTACACCAAATGAATGTTTGTGGGTAGACTGGCTGATAGAAAGGAAGCTTTATGGGCATCAAGCAAAACATTATGCCTGTATCAAGCGCAACGATGGAACATGCAGTTGGTATCGAGGTGGTCCTCTTCCAGAAAAAGAGTTTATTGATATGAGTGAACCATGAATTGTGTTAACTTCTTGAAAAGCTGTCTGCTCATTGCTTTGAACTTTCAATGTCTATCTGTTACTTAGAAACAAAAACAATTTTTGCTGTGTAAAATACAGTGTTCATAGAATTCGGACCAAGACAAGAGGAGGAGCTATCTCTTGGAGATAGCTCCTATCTAAGTTTCTTTTTATAGAGGACAGCTACATGGAAATTTTGTTTTTTTTAAAGCGTGACTTTATTTTTATCGAAATGAATGTATCCATACACAAGTTGGATCAAAATTTGGACTCTTGATAATAAATTCAATAAAAGAACATTTTGTTTTTTACCCAAAACAAAGTTCCTAAGGAAATAAGTGTGATTTTCTTACAGCCATATTTCTTTGTTCTGAGATCAAAGAACTTGGACAGAATATACATAAGATGCACTGTAGTAACTTGCTGTAAAAAGTCCAATGAATTGATTTTCCCATTTCAGATGATGTAAATTAAAATTTTGTGTGCATGTGTGTATGATTTAAAACTCTTGTCTTCATTTCTTGTATGTTGTTTACCATGTCTTGTGTAGCCTTGTTTGAAGGGTTTGTTCTTAGCTATAATACATCACTGATCATTAAAAACAGATCCAATGGATTTGAATATACTGTAAAAAGGTACTGATGTTCCATTACATAATTATGACATTGTACTATTAGAAGACATGAGTGGTTGAAGTCAATGTCCTATGACTAAGGGATAAAAGAATGAATGAGAAAATATTTGTAACCAGTTTTTAGGTACTGTGGTTTGGATCCTACAAACCACCAATTCAAGGAGCTAGCGGAGCTGAATATCCCCTACCTCACATTCTGCCAGCAACTTCCTGTGATGCCTGAGATGCAATTTCACCTGATCCCCTCACCTTACTGCAGCACTCCAGTGCTGCATGGTATTCACTCTCCAGGAGTGTAACCTTCAGTATCAACTTTGGAGGGATTCAAAGGTGGTTGCCAACTACTGCTGACACTGCTCTATTTCTGGCAGGGCATTTTGTGACTACAGTATTATGATTGTTGGGATGCTGGTGCAAGAAATATTCCGCAAAATGCCAAATGTCAAAATGTGTGCAGTAGTGATTCTAAATTCAGTGCTGAAGCTTCAGTTCATCTGAAGGATGATTTAATTCAAACATTTCAGTTATTTGAAATTTTTTCAAATAAATGGCCATGAGAATTAGATAAATATTTCAAAAAAGATTTTTGTGTTTTAGACATGAATGTTATGTTTCTTCAGATATGATTGGCACTGGAATTTCCCAGTATAATCTGCTGTATGGCAATATGATCATATGTTATTTTGACATTGCAGAAGCTCTTTTCCCCTCACTCCGTACACTTAAAATATTAACAGAGAGCTGAAATAAAGCAAGCCATTGGAAACCATCTCTACTCCAGCACTAGTATATCAAAATAAATGGCAATGTTTGATTTAGAACTTTGCTTCATAAGAATATGCTAATGATATCAAATGCCAAAAATGTTTTGATAAGCATAAAGTGAAACCAGTGTAATGCTAATTAAAAGCAAGATGCAGATTCCAAAAACATAATGTACCAGTTAATATTTCTGCATTTCTGTCACTGAAGACAACTACAGCATGAAACACTGGCACTTTATGACCTTTCCTTATGAAAGAATCACTAACTTCATGATATTCCTTCCTTGGGTTTAGATAAATATGCTGCATCATGGCCACTAATGTGACTGCCCTCACTCACTAATTGAATTCATTTCTTTTAAAACATAATTTAAGCAGAATTGGCACACATCTTGCCCCCATTTACTCACCATGCATAATGATCTGCTAATATCCACCCATTCACTTTGTTAATTCTTTAGGAGAATCAGCAGAACAGGTTTAGGTTTGTTTTTGTTTTTTTAAATTAATCCTTCCCCTCTCTGGCTTTGAATAATCCCATGAAGATAACTCATCCCTTTTTGTACATATCCTGTCAAGGGACCAGACATATAAGGACATACTATGAGGGATAACTGTCTTTAAAAACAAATACATCAACGTAGAAATATCTTTACTATCAATCCAATATGTCAATTAATAATTTTTTATCAGTTATCATAGCAAAAGTTTATTTATTTAGTGTCACAGAAAACTGATTTCAGAAAATCATTTAGATAACAATTGTGCACTTTGATAGCACATATGACTAATTTTGGGCAAATGCGACCAAGCCACAAATAAATGGGAGCTAAAAATTACTACACAAAACATCCCAGTGGACTGTACCATTAATTTTTGGCACATGCACTGTAATTCTTCTCCATATTAAACAATAATTATGTGGTTTATATAGCATTGAGAATAGACACTTTGTATTTTCTCTAATTTGCTTATAGTTTTTATTTTATAATATTTCATGAATCAAACATATAACTGGCATTTAGTAATCATACAACTTGTCTTTTTCACAATTTGTCTTTGCTGTTTTTGTGTGAAACAAATTATTTCATTGTTACCATTATGTTAGCAAATGTTTGATATGTTTAGTTAATCAGAATCTGACTTTTGGTTACATAAACAGCAGAACTGATGCTGCAAAGAAAGCTGCTGCTGCTTGTGACTGTCTTGGTAATAAAAAAATCAACATTTTCGCAATAGTGAATAAGGCTTTAAAACACAACAATGCTTGCATATTTAGTAATTCATACCTTTAAAAAGATAATCAATCAATCAATCAATCAATCACCGTACAGCTTTTTTGTGAGACTTACGGCCCAATCCATAGGTGGTCAAATTGTGTTTTGGAGGTAGCAAGGCCCATGCCAGTGGATTTGCCGTCCCCAGAACAGATATCCCAGTGAAGGGGCAAACATGGCAGAGAGTGGATGCTGAGGCATGTATCTGAGAGGCCTGGACACTGCACACTGTGTCAGCACTTCTGCACCACTGCCAACCCTGTTGGCACAGTGGACGCATTAGTTGACTTCCACCCCAGTTCTGAAGCCAGTTACACCACGGTCTGGGGGTTGTATTTCTGCCATCCTTTTAGATGGCATAAGCCCTACGGAGGGCCCTCGAAGAAGATTCTCTTGGGATAAAGTTTGAAGAGCAGATGCAAGCACACTACAAAGGAAAATTTGACACAGCAGGAAAGGTGCTGGGAAGAGAGTGGAAGACAAAGTCCTACCCCAAGTTCTTCAGGACTGGAACACCTCACACTTGTATGTAGTTCTAATAGCTAAAGTTTGCAGTCAAACAAGAAGACCAGAATTTCTCTCAGTCTATTTACCTTAAGGAAAACAGTGTTCACTTATCTGTAAGTGTTGCTCATTGAATCGTCTTCTGTATAGGTACATATGGGATTGTGCAGGCATAGGCCTCCTGCAGAGAACAATACACCAAAGTTTTCTAAAAGATTCATTGAGCAAGGAGCATTCCCCACTTCCCCCTAATCTTGCTCAGATCTTTCCTGCCCAAAGGAGCATGTGTCATTTCCTGCCCAAAGGAGCACGTGTCAATACAATTGCCACATTCCCTACCACATCTTCTGGGGCATGGAAATGAAGTGGCCTCAGATTTGCTTTCAGATCCCTGTTCAAAGGTATCTTCTAACTCTGGCAGATGATCATAATTATATTGGGATAATGCTGTTTGCATTTCTGACCACTGCTTGTGTCATTTAGTTGAAGTCTGTGGTTGTGGTTGAGTGATCAAGGATGCCAAATGTTGAATGGTGGGAGGGGGTGAAATTTAATAATTTATTGGTAAGGTACTTTTATGCGTAACTTTAAAGGGCGGAACTCTGAGATAAAGACCGTTTAGAAGAAGAAGAGTTTAGATTATACTCCACCCTTCTCTCCTGTATGGAGTCTCAAGGTGGCTTACAAACTCCTTTCCCTTCCCCTCCCCACAACACACACCTTGTGAGGTAGGTGGGGCTGAAAGAATTCTGAAGAGCTATGACTAGCTCAAGGTCAACCAGCAAGCATCATATGTAAGAGCAGGGAAACAAATGCAGTTCATCAGATAAGAGTCTGCCGTTCATGTGAAGGAATAGGAAATCAAACCTGGTTCTCCAGATTAGAGTCCACTGCTCCTAACCACTACATCACGCTGGTTTATGCACTTGTGGTCTCTTCTGCATTGAGCCTTCATTCATTTGTTCATTTCAGGTTGGATTCCCAGATATGCATATGTTTCCCCCTTTCCTGAAATCACTGTGCCTCAGATCAGAGAATCTCCATAGCTTCTGAAATCTCCGAAAGTGTGAGGAAGAGCAAAGGGGATCAACATGTGTTTCACTGTTTTTCAGGTTTTCTCACTTCTCCCAGTTTTTCTTGCCCACACAGCAGACATTCCTCCTGCTCTCCCAGGCACCACTTCAGGAGGATCAAAAGGGCTAGAGGTTTTTTTCACATGGAGGGTCTATTGCTTCAGCACCTTTGGAATCACCTAAAACTTACATGGTCTAGCAAATTAACATTTGACCAAAGATGGCAAAAAAGGTGGCAGGCAACCTCCCCAGGTGGAAGTTGCATTGATAAAACAAGGAAGTGGGGGGTGGGTGGCAAAATTGATGATCAGTTTGGCTGGGGACACTTTGCAATAGGAGAATTCCTTGTTGAAACAAAAAACCAAAGGGAAAAACCCACTGCAAAACAAACACCCATGAGGTAAGCACTGCATGCATAAACAACCAAAGGCTATTAAAGCAGCTCTAAAATGCTCATGGAACAGCACTGTCTTTGTTTAGTTACATTTCATTTGATTGTTGCAGGGAGGGAAAAGAGAACATCCAGCTAATGATCTTTGTTGCTTAAAAAGAGAGATACAAATACTTCCAACTAACCAACTTTGACTTTTCAGGGCTTAAAACCTCAGAATACTCTCTTGTTCTCAAATATAACATACTGAATAGCAAGGAAGAGAGAGGAAAGGGAAGGAATCTGTGAGAAACTGTTGAAACAACATGAAATATCTCTGTGGACAACATCTTCAAGTGCTGTGGTTTGGCTCCATCACTACTGCTAAGAATATATCACCTCTGAATCATCTTACAACAGCAGTTTAAACTCTTCACAAAACTCCAAAAGCTATTTGCCACTTTGCATCAACTGTTCTCCAAGTCACTGTCTGTACAAAGGCTCACTCAGAAAAAAAGTATCAGGGACCAATCTTTTATTTTCCACACATTTTCTCTAATTAGAAAGATAAATCTATAGTAATAGAATAAGAATCATATTCAAGTTCAAAGGAAATGTTATACAGAATAACAGGTGACCACTCTAGACTTTAGAAAACAAAAAAACTTTTCTGAAGTGTCATGACTAAGGCACTTATTGCGGACAATGAAAATATATATTATTTTGCTCTATTAATATAAAATATTTAAAGTGAAAGGTCTCACCAGACTGTCAGTTTATGCTCTTATTATATAGGGATATTCAAATTAAACCTGAGATCAGACAACAGAATTTGATAAATATTATGTCGAATATTGCAATTCCAGAGTTGTTTAATTTCCTGTTCTGTATTTTTTAAAAAACAAACTCTTTATTCCAGATATTGAATGAGGGGCCATGTATGTATACTGATATGTATATAATGCAAACAGGAAATTGAATTTAAAAAAATAACCTTTACTAAAGTAAGAGAAATATATTTCTAGTCACTATAGGAAAAAATCCTGGTATGTAGACCTGTATATTCTTGTTACGTCTTTGAATGGGAATTCCTTGCTTGGGATGAACATTTTCAGACTACCATATTTTCTTATAAGGCAATAAGAAGCTACTAAAGGTTCAACTGTGTGATCATTATAAGCATTATAATAACGATTTATTTTTGGGATACCCTCCCCTCACAGGGACTGATGGTTGGCATTTCCATAAAAAAGCAAAAACCTAAAAAAGCAACATGCACTATATCAATACAAAGAATATTGATCTTGTGTTGGACGGGGGAGCAACCCTGAAAGAGCAAAACCCCAAAGTGAGGGGAAAACAATGGGGTTTCCCCACTCTAGCTAACCACAGGGATTCCGGGATCATTGGTACCACAAGTGGGATTGTGCCAGTACAGAAATCTCTGCCCCAAAGGAAACTTACCCTCATTGTGAGGCAGTCCACCAGTGAACAATTGGCACATGCCCATGTACAGTTATCTCAGGAATATGGATAAACAGACCAAGCTGTTGCTCTACAGATACTGTGCAGATCGACTCCTACCAGGAATATAGTGGATGAGGCTTGAGCTTTGGTAGAATGAGCCTTGAAGTGGACCATCTCTCTAAGCATTGTCATAAATTATCCAAATCGTAGAGATTACTTATTTGGAGATAGTCTGAGAAGCAGCAGTCCTAACTTTATTTGCTCCATAAAAGCAGGCACACAGAATCTTGTCTCATCTGAATGAATCTGCATTGTATATAATAAAGGAGTGCTCTTCTAACATTGCGTGAAGTGATTGGTTTGCAAGTGACTGCAGGTTGGGGAGAAATTTGCAAATACAGTTTGAGAACCCAGTGTTTAAGGGGGAGTAGAAAACAGGGAGGGCAGTAACTACCCCCAACCCCCCTGAACACCATAGTAAGAAATGAACCACCTTGTAGAATATAATTGGTCATAACTTAATTGGTTATAGCAGCAGTCAGAGCCTTGGCATAGCATGGAGCAACAGATTCAGACATCAGGTGACCACTCTGCAAGCCAATACACCGCAGCCTTGCCACAGCCCATCTGTGGTGAGTGGGAGAACACGTGGGATGGCAGGTTGATGGATTCTACTTGGGCACCAGCCTCTACATGGTCTCCCCTGCCACTTGGAGCGAGGATGCCAAACAGTCCTTGAGCTGGGCATGTCCCCAAAGCACTCAATCCCAAATCCCTTAAGGGGCTCCCTGAAGATGAGGGAAATGGACATCCAGGCTGATTCCTCTCCACACTGAAATGAATCGAGTTCCATGCTGATACTGCCAACACAGCTGTGACTAAAAAGGACACAAGCAATGGCAAAACAACAGTTCCTAATGAAAACGCCAATGTAAAATGGTTAATTTAAATTAAAATTTAAATAGAGCCAGGGTAGGGGCCATCAAGTCAACCCCACCCCATGAGGGCTTTGGCTTGCTCCCTGTCAATTTTCCCATTCCAACAATAACTCACTTGATGGGTTCAAGGATTTCATTGAAGATATGAGAAAGACAGGAAAAGACAGTTCTGGCGAAAAGGTGCCAAAACTGTTGATAATATGTTGTAGCAAATCCCCACCCCCACATGTGAACCAGAACAGTAGAAAGAGTCCAGTCTGAGAGCTCGTCCCAGCCGCAGAGTTCCAAGGCTAGGGAAACAGATAAGTGGCACCTGCAAAAAGCTAAAGCTCTCCCCAACAATTCCCCCCTCCCAGCAAATGGCATCCTGACATGCCCAGAAGGCCCCATTAGGCTGGCCAAGTGGAAGGAGGGCACCCAGTCAGAGGAAGGAGTGCAAAAGTCTACAATAGAGCAGCACATGAATGCAGCATGACCTCTTCAATTTTTGACAACACATGGGCAGAAGCCCATGCCCTCACATGACCTCCTTCTTCTACCCCTCATGGACTCATAAGGCAGGGTCCAGGTAAGTCTAGGCCCTTCTCATCTTGGGACATATGAAACTGAGATACTACTTTGGAATGGAATTCCATATTAGGGCACAACACTACCTTGTCAGGATAAAATTTGGTTAAGGGGGTATTGCATTGTAGTGCTATCAATTCCCCCACCTTTCTAGCTGAAGTAATGATGACTAGCAGTCATAAATAAGGCAAATCAGATATATCTGATCACTCAAATGGTTTATGCATAATTTGAGTCAAAACCAAAGACAAACTCCAAAGGGGAGCTGGTGGCTTCACTTCTAGGCATAAATAATTCAAACCCCTCAAGAATCTCTTTGAGTCTGGTATTAGAAATCCTGTATAAGGCTCTATGGGAGCATGGAAAGCTGAAGCAGGAGCTAGGTGAAACTGAATTGAACTTGTGGCTAATCTCGGTTTCTGGCCTGAACTTGTGCAGTCTCATGTGAGACTGCTTTGAAGACAGGATGGTGAAGCAGCAGTTACACAAGCTTTTGAATCATCCCACCCCCAACCCCCAAGCCTGCCTTTGTTCTTCGGCATTTGTAAAGAGAGGGAATTCCAGTGGAAAAATGGCAGTAGCATCCCCAAGGCAGCTGTATTGTCTATCTTGATACTTCGAGTGGTCAGAATAAAATCTCTGGAGTTTCTAGACTCTAGGTTGTACAAAACTTTGGGGAAATTACCCTAAAGCAAATTCCTTGGGATATGATGGGTAAAAAATTGGAAGGTTGCTGTGTTCACCTCAATACAAAATTCCAAAAAAACCTCAACAGACCTCATTTGTTATATCTAATTGCAAATGGTATATCTGAAAAACTAACATGTGTACTAATATGGATATGTATGTAGTTATAGAAACAAAAACTAATTAATAAGAACAATCTCTAAATTAAAGGCAACTTTAGCAAAATCAGTATTCAAACAATCTTTCAAAAATCATAACACCATTCAAACATGAGTTCGATTTGGCTACTGAATGCACAAACACAAAGTATACCTTGATTTTAATGCTTGCATTTTTTAATGCTAAGAAATATTTCCCCTATTTTCAGAGAGAAATTTTTCAATATGCTGTTTAGACCCATTCACTTCTTTTGAGTGATGCCAAAATAATATTTGATATCAGTCAACAGGCTAACAAAGATATAAAATGAGTTATGCATTATTATGGCTCTTTCCCAAACATAACTAAGGCAAATTTATTTTTTGCACCTACCATTTCCTTGTGATTTGGATAAAAAGTTTGTTCAATTAGAGGGAACTTCTCTGGTCCCAGGGTTCTGTAGACGGATACCAACTGTGCAAACTGCAGAAGAAATAAATACAACTTTTGAACTAAAAAGGAAAAATATTCATAAATTACTTCAGCAGTCTCATTTGACTCTGTAATTATTATCTATCCAAATACTCAAAATCTACTTTATAGTCAGACTTCAATTATTCAGTTACAGGCTGTTTCAGCATGACTGAAAAACAGCACCCTAGGGATGGTAAAAATACCATTCCCGGGGTGCTGTTCGCACAGCTGGCACTGCTGCATTGCAGCAGCTCCGTCCTCGCCCCACCCCCTAACTGGTGCGAAAACGCCGCTTTTGAAACTCACCTGAGCAAGTGTTGTCAAAAGCAGCGTCTTTCCACTGGCACAGTGTGAAGTGCGCTGGCATGAGGGTGCCGCTTTTGGCCCCTCCAGTGTTCCCATTCATCTACCTCTCCTCCCTGCGCAGCTCTGGACGGCTGGAGAAACATGCTCACGCTGCCCTCCAAGCCCCGGAGGTTGGAGGGCAGCGTGGCTGTGTCCCTCCAGCCATCCAGAGTTGTGCAGGGAGGAGAGGT